>NC_137789.1:123235533-124626736 GCF_963383645.1 Muscardinus avellanarius
GCGATGACCAACTGCTACTACTTTATCACACAAACCAAAATAACAGAACTCCTGAGTGAAAAAGAGCACACATCTGCCCTTCCCCTTGAGCCCTAACGTCCCACGCCTCAGCTAACCGCCATGGGAAATGAAGCTCTTGGCAGGGTCCCTGGAGTTTGGCCGTGGCTTGAAACACACTTAGTGAGTAGGAAGGAGGAAGCCATTGAGCCTGCAGAAGTGCCTAGAAATCTAAGAGCTCAGTAAGTGGAAGCTTTGTGATGATCATTATGAAGAGAATAATTTGCATTCTCATTGCTTAAAGTTTACATAAAGCGCTATCAATTCCTAGAACAATCCTGGAAGAGAACACTGAGGGTCCCTGAGGCTGGCGACCTGTCCAGGTTCATACTGCTCACAGGTGCTGAAGCTGGGGACTTGACTGCTCTCCAAAGCTCTTTCTTCTGGACAAGGATGTTTAAGTTTCAGAATAATGTCCTCCAGCCCTCTCTCTCCTGTGGACTTTGTAGTGGATTCCCAATATCCATTCCACTCAAATGGTTAATTGAGAATAATAATGTGGTGGGGCATGCCAGTAGCTGGATGCTAAAACAAGCAGATCCTAAAGTCCAAGGTCAGCCTCAGAAATTTAGTGAGACCCTTAGCAACATAATGAAACCCTGTTTCAAAGTAAAACATAAAAACGACTGAGGGTGTGGCTTGGAGGTAGAATGCTCCTGAGTTCAATCTTCAATACAAAAAAATATATATATTATAGAAATCCAGCTGAGTGCGTGCCTGTAATCCCAGTACTTGGGTGGCTGAGATGGAAAGATAGGAAGTTCAAAGTCAGCCTCAGCAATTAAGTTAGAATCGGTTTCAAAATAAAAAAATAAGCCAGGTAGGCGTAGTGCAAAACTCTCAACAACCTAGCAAGATCCTGTTTCAAAATAAAAAATAAAATAGGGCTGGGGGTATAGTTCAGAGGTAGAATGCCCCTGGTTTCAATCCCCAATACCCTCCAAAATAAGTTAAAAAATAAGGTTGGGGATATAGCCCAAAACTAATAAATAAATAGGGCTGAGAGTGTAGCTCAAAAGTAGTATACCCCCGGGGTTAAATCCCCAGTACCCCATCCAAAAAAAAAAAAAAAAAAAACTCATGGAAATCCTATGCCTCCTTTGGGTAAGGGGCTGATTCCAGGAAAGATCAATTACCCAAGTCTTACCAACGATTTGAGAAAGACTCTTCTTTCTGGGAGTTTCCAGAAAAGGTTTCCTCACTCTGAGACAACATGAAGGCATGTGGTATCCCCATCCACTAGACTTTCCTGTCTCAGGATGACCCTTCAAACAGTCAGAGCCAGCTTGGAACCAGGACTGGAATCGGGTTGGGAAGGAAATTGACATTTGTCAGAAACAGAGCCAAGGGAACCACAAAGCTCCAGACATCCTGCTCCTGCATGGTCTGCTACACATGGGAATTGCTGTCCTTATGGTGGAGCAGCCCATGTCAGGGCTTCTGGTCCATACATCCCCAGTCTTCCTACCTGAAGCATGTTCTGCTCCTCCTAGTCACATGTCAGACCTGGTACATGTAGGGTATGTACCCTCTGTGTCATCCCAGGGAGCGCTTTCCAAGCTCACATCAGCTCCAGCCCTGACTTCCTGGAACCCAGCGCGGGCAGAGCAGAGATAATGGTATGCACAGCTGTAGGGAGGCAGCTGGGTTCCCATCACATGGCTAACTATAGAAGCAGAGGACGCCACACTGAGTTCTGCTGAAAATGCTGGCTCCTCTCCCATGACCCCTACCCCACAAGTCATAACAAAGCTCCACATCTGGGAGCCTGATGGTCCTCAGCTGCCTCTCTCTGCCTGAAGAGTGTCGTACTGAACATTGTCAGGAGAAAAGAAAAAGGAAGGGAAGAGGAGGAGGAGGAGGAGGAGGAGGAGGAGGAGGAGGAGGAAGAGGAGGAGGAGATGGTAAGGAGGATCTTTTCCTCCTAGAGTAGATTTTTTAGATTATTATTATTATTATTAATAGTTGTAACAATAGTGTGTGTGTGTGTGTGTGTGTGTGTGTGTGTGTGTGTGTGTGTGTTTTACTGGGATTTAATCTTTAACCTAGGGGCATTCTACCTCTGAGCCACACCCACAGCACTATTTTATTTTTATTTTGAATAAAGGTCAGCCAAGCGTGTTTGATAGTGGACGTTTATAATCCCAGTACTTGGGAGGCTGAGACAGGAGGATCACAGGTTCGAGAACAGCTTAGCACATAGCGAGACTCATCAACATAGCAAGGCCCTGTTTTGAAATGAAAATAAAATAGGGCTGGGCATGTTGCTCAAAAGTAGAATGCCCCTCGGTCCAATTCCTAGCACCATAAAAAAGAGAAGAGGTAGGGGGGGAGAAACATGAAAGTGCGTCTCACAAGGTTGATGAGAGTCTCACTAGTTGCTAGGTTGTCTTCAAACCTGTGATCCTCCTGTCTCAGCCTCCCAAGTACGAGGATTAAAGGCGTGCACCATCACACCCAGCTTCCCAAAGTAATTATGATGACTTGGCTTAAGCACCCAAAGCCCCTGTGAAATGTGTCATTTTGCCAATTCAACAATTCTTTTGCAAGAACTAATAGTGCAGCTGGACATGGTGACGCATAGCTGGAATCCCAATACTTGGGAGGCTGAGACAGGAGGATCACAGGTTTGCGGCCTGCCTCAGCCACTTGGTGAGGCCCTCTGCAACTTAGTGAGACCCTGTTTCAAAATAAAGAACAGCCGGGCGTGGTGGCGCACGCTTGTAATCCCCGTGCTTGGGAGGCTGAGACAGGAGGATCGCACGGGTTCAAAGTCAGCCTCAGCTACTTAATGAGGCTTTCAGCAACTTAGTGAGACCCTGTTTCCAAATAAAATATTATAAAGGTCTGAGAGTATAGCCCAGAGGTAGAAAGCCTCTGGGTTCCACCCCCAGTACCACCAAAAATAAATAAATGAAGGAAGGAAGGAAGAATAAAAATAGGGCTGGGGTGTAGCTCAGAGGTAGAATGCCCCTGGATTCCATCCCCAGTACCACCAAAAGAGGAAAAAAGAAACAGGAAAAAACTACAGTGCAAAATGTAAACTATTAACTGTTCTTTTGACAGTGTTTTATGGAGACCCTTGGAACTGTTTTTTCTGGATGCCAGATACCAGCTAACCTTTTGTATCTTTCCCCATAACCATACACATTTGAATTATAGCTTTCTAACGTTCAGAGCAACCCCCAGAGGCCACCAGGCACCACCCTCAATTACAAGCAGAGGCTGCTCAGTGATCACAGCCTCAACCCGACCGCCACATGCCCCAGAAGACTCACCTGTACCCACCTCAGCCATGAACCCCTAGCCACACCATCCACCCATCCACACACACCAGCCCTCACCTCTGAGACCTGGAGTTGTTATGAAACTTAAGTATCCCCCTCTCACCCGCAGCTCTCCATCCCACGGCCTCCAGCTACCTAACTCCTTTGGCCCCTGGTTGTCAGCTCCTTCGGCACCCAGGCCCTCGCTGAGCCGCCTTCCTCAGGCCTAACAGCTGCTCTCTTCCTTCTTAGGGGCTAGAGCCCCACTCGTTCAACAGCTCTTTTGCTGGCACCCCCACCCCACGCTACTGCTCCCCAATTCCTCATCAACTCAAGCATCCCAGCACTTTCCCTCTGATGATTGGCCAGGCTAGCATGGCTAGAGAAGACCCCCTAAGCCTGCAGAGCATGAATTCCAACAGAAAGCACGTGCCGCGCGTACTTACAGCAGCAAAAGGCTGTGCCTGTTCCCTCCACGCCGGCGGTTTGGAATCGCAAGGACAGACCCCACTTTCTCCACCAGCAGCTCAGGAACACCGTGAACGGCTCTGCTTCGCTTTCTACCTCTCGGTAGCTGAGTGACCTCAGGCAAAAGTTGCTTAACTTCTCTGTGTATCAGTTGTTCCAATTTCAAAATCAGAAGACAATTCCATCTTCCCACGTTTATCAGAGGAATTTAGTGAGTTACATATTAAAGTCATTTTAACAATGTACGGACTTTAAAAGTGTCTGAAACAAGCCGGGTCATGGTGGCGCATGCCTGTGATTCCGGTACTTAGGAGGCTGAGACAGGAGGATCGGAGGTTCTTGGCCAGCCTCAGCAACTTGTGAGGTCCTCTGCAACTTAGTGAGACCCTGTCTCCAAGTAAAGAATAAAATAGGGTGGGGGTGTAACTCCGAGATAGAATGTCCCTGGGTTCGATTTCTAGTACCACAAAAAAAGCGTCAGAAACATGTTAGATGCTATCTTATAGAAGGAACTGAGGCCTTTGGGATGTTCCGCCACCCCTTTTATTCAACTTATACCTCTAGTTTATTCATATCCACATGCATCCTGACATCCTGATGTGTGACTGTTATTAAGGATGGAACCCAGGGGCATTCTACCTCGGAGATACACCACACCCCAATTTTATATTTTATTTGGAAATGGGGGTCTCTACATTGCTGAGGATCTAAGTTGCTGTTGCTGACCTCAAATCCACAATCCTCCTATCTCAGCCTCCCAAGTACAAGGATTATAGGCATACACCACCACACCTACCTAGCCTCTTTTATTCCTGCCCCAAAGAAATACTTACACTTTTGTATTTAATCTCTCCTGTTAGCATCCCACCTTCTTTCTCTCTCTCTCTCTCTCTCTCTCTCTCTCTCTCTCTCTCTCTCTGTATGGGGGTTGGCTCACTAAGTTGCTGAGGCTGGCTTTGAACCTGCAATCCTCCTGCCTTAGCCTCCCACATACTGGGGTTACAGAGGTGCACCACCAAGCCTTGTTTCCTCTTCTCTTTTATATGGATAGACTGGTACTAGGAATTGATACCATGGGCATTTTACTTCCAAACTATACCCTCAGCCCTTTTTTATTTTTTATTTTGAAACAGGGTCTCACTAAGTTGCTAGGGCTGACCTGGAACCTAGAATCCTCCTATCACAGCCCCCCAAGTACTGGGATTATAGGCATGTGCCACCATGCCCAGCTCTATCTATATTTAGAACCTAGAACTTGCCCCTAGGTCCTCCGTAGCCTATAGATCTACGCAAGTATCTCTCTTCACTGTCTGTCTGTCTGTCTGTCTCTCTCTCTCTCGCTCTCTCTCGCTCTCAGTACTAGAGATTGAACTCAGAGCCATTCCACCTCCAAGCTACATCGGAGCCCTTTTTAAAATCTCTTTTCTTAAAAGCAAAAGGAAGAATGGGAAAGAGAAAGGGAAGGGAAGGAAGAGCAGAGAAGGCAATTCCCCTCAGCCTGCCTCGCCTTGCTTTCTCACGATCACCGATTCTTCCCTCCACAAACCCAGCCTCTGAAGGACCTGTCCACGCTGTGTCCCGAGCCCTCTTTCTCGCCCCACCTCAGTGGAATGGAATTTGCCTCCCGCCTCCCTTACACCCCGCCTGAGCAGTTTCTGACATTATCACCACTGACCTCTCGTTTCCGGCAGTCACTCTGCCGTCCTCAAGGAACTGGAGTGTTTGGCACCATTCACCTCTCTCCCATTATCACAACTTGTCCTTCCCCGAATTTCCATGACAGGGATCTCACCCTCTGTCCTTCTTCCAGAGGACTCCAGATTCTAACTTGCTTGGGCAGGATTCTCTTCCTCTGACCACTCAAGGTTATTTTATATCATTGATTTATTTATTAAACAAACATAATCAATATTTACCATATCAGTTACTATTATAGACCACTTTCTGTGGTTAAAAATATAATACCATAGACTGGGGTAAATTATAAATTATTTGGACTCTCTGCTCTGGACCAAGGTTAAGATGCCATATCTAGTGAGGGTCTTTTTTATTATTATTATTATTATTGGTGGTACTAGGGTTCCTGGAAACCCTTCTACCTCTGGGCCACACTCCCAGACCTCTTTTATATTTTTATTTGGAAACAGGGTCTCTTAAGCCAGCAAGGCTGGCTTTGAACCAGTACGATCCTCCTGTCTCCACCTCCCAAGCGCGGGGATTACGAGCGTGCGCCACCACGCCCGGCACCAATTTTTTAATATTATTATTATTGTTGTTATTTTGAAACAGGGTCTCACCAAATTTCTGAGATTCTTACTAAGTTGTTAAGGCTGGCTTCCAACCTGCAATCCTCCTGTCTCAGCCTCCCAAATGCTGAGATTAGAGGTGATGGCCTTTTGGCTGGAAAAGACCTGAAGTAACACAGGCCATCTCAGGCAGAAACGGAGAATCTGCTAAAGACCTAGCCAGCTGGCTTTTAGAGCAGACCTACTCTTGAAATGACTCATTCATCCATTAACCCATTAACTGCATGAATGGATTCATCTATTCCTGAGGGCAGAGCCCTAATAACCCCTTAAAAATCACAAGAGTTCTCACCTCTTTATGTCTCATAACGGGGATTAAATTTCACTAGGAGCTGGGCCTGGTAGAGCCTGCCTACAACCCCAGTACTTGGGCAGCTCGGGAATTTAGCCTCGGGAATTTAGCCAGACTCTTTGTATGTGTGTCGGGAGTCGGGGAGGAAAGGTTACTAGGGATTGAACCTAGGAGTAGTAGTTTTTGTGCGCGTGTGTTGTGCTGAGGATTGAACCCAGGGGCAGTCTATCTCTGAACTAAACCCCAGCCCTATTTTATTTTATTTTTTACAGGACCTCATTAAGTTGCAAAGGACCTCGCTAAGATGCTGGCCGCTAACCTGAGATCCTCCTGTCTCAGCCTCCCAAGTACTGGGATTACGGGCATGCGCCACCACATCTGGCCCTAGTGAAACTCTCAGCAGTGTGGCAATACTCTATTTCAAAATTAAATAAATAGCCGGGCGTGGTGGCGCACGCTTGTAATCCCAGCATTCGGGAGGCTGAGACAGGAGGATCAAGGTTAGAGGGGAACCTCAGCTACTTAGCGAGGCCCCTTGCAACTCAGTGAGACCCTGTTTCAAAACAAAGAATAAAAAATAGGACTGGGGGTGTAGCTGGAAGGTAGAATGCCCCTGGGTTCCATCCCCAGTACTGCAAAAAATAATAAATAAATAAATAAATAAATAAATAAATAAATAAGGCTGGGAGTGTAGCTCAGAGGTAGAATGCCACTGGATTCAATTTTCAATATAAGAAAGAAAATATTCAACAGTTTTTAGAGGAGGCAAATCACATTCAAACAGTAGCAGCTACCATCATGGCTTCAGTGTAGACAAACCTATGCAATAGCGCCCTCAGAGGGTGTGCAGTGGCCGCAACGCTGTGAGTAAGTAAGACACAGTCCCCACCCTCACCCTTGGCCCAGTGAAAAGTCCCACCTAGACAATTAGCAAATTTTTTAAAAGGGGGGAACAAGGACCAGAATATGTCCTGGGTGTCGTATGATCACAGCCTCGTTTTTCTTCCCAATTCCTTAACCCGTTTCAAACCTCCGTCTTTCACTTTTCTCCCAGGCAGGTATATCTAGACATTAGCAGATTCACAGATGGCACGGTTACTAACAGATATACTACTAATAATAGTAATAGATACAATAATAATTGACCTGTTAATATCATTAATAAATCATTCTATTAGCAAATGATGTTCAAACTTTGGTTTTCTTGCCCAGGATATCAAATTGCCTACCAGACAGCCCTATAGGGCACTGGGCACTAAGAATAAAAATATCAATAAAAGTCTGACCAAGAGGCACTAGCCTTATTTCCCAACTGTACCATCTCAACAGGTCCCTAATTTCTTCAACCTTCATTCAGAGTTATCTGTCAGAAAATAAGCTAATTTTATCACCACCACCCCCAGCTCCTCCTCACCTCCACCCCAATCTTCTGTTTAAAAACTACAAAAGTAGCTGGGCATGGTGGTACACTCCTGAAATCCCAGTACTTGGAAGGCTGAGACAGGAGAATCACAGGTTCAAAACCAGCCTCAGCAACTTAAGTGAGGCTCTCAGCAACTGAGTAAGACCTTGTTTCCAAATAAGTAAAATAGGGCTGAGGGTATAGCCCAGAGGCAGAAGGCCCCTGGGTTCCACCCCCCCACCCCAGTACCAAAAACAAAGCAGTCAGGCATAGCTGTGCATGCCTGTATCCTGATCCTTGGGAGGCTATGACAAGAGGATCACAGGTTCAAGGCCAACCTCGGCAACTTCACAAGACCCTCAGATACTCAACAAGATTCTGTTCCTAAAATAAAATATTTTAAAAGGTCTGGGGGTAGAGCTGGGAGATAGAAGAACCCTGGGTTCAATTCCCAGCACCAAAAATAAATAAATAAAAGCTGCCAAAACAAAGCGGAAAGTCTTTAGTATGACATGCAAGACGTAACTGCTCTAACTCCGGCCTGTCCTCGGGTGTCTCCTCACACCCTGGCTGTGCCCCCACGGAGAGAGCACCCGCGCTCTGTCCCGGTGCCCCGCACCTGTCCAGCTCAGCGCCTCTGTGCGTGTTGATCCTCCTGCCCAGAATGTGCACCTGACACATCTCTACATTTCGTTAGTGGTTTGACCTCTATAGGCAGCCTTACACGCCGGAATTCCCATAGCAGATGCTTCACGTATGAGACTCATCACAAGGCTGTGGTTTCTGTCCACACACCTGCCCTCCCGTGGAGGTGGGAGCCTCTGAGGCTGGGCCCAGCCTGTTTGCTGTGGGCCTTCGGCACCCGCACTGTGCTTAGCACATGGTGGGTCTGCAGCGAACACGGCCTCCTGAAGAGGCAAACCCACTGAGTTATTCCAACACTGTTTAACGGTATGTTTGTATTAGAGACTTTAAAGGTAATTAATTTTATCTCATCTAATTCAAATGCCTCTTCCTCTGCTTCTGCTTAAAACTATTAAAAGCTGAACTGAGCCAGGCGTGGTGGTGCACGCTTGTAATCCCCGCGCATGGGAGGCCGAGACAGGAGGCTCGCGCAGGTTGGAAGCCAGCCTCAGCTACTTAGTGAGGCTCTCAGCAACTTAGACCCTGATTCCAAATGAAATATAAAATAGGTCTGGGAGTAAAGCCCGGAGGTAGAAAAGCCCCTGAGTTCTATCCCAGTACCAAAAAAAGAAGAGAAAGAGCTGAACTGAAACTTTGCCTGAATATGACCTGCATTTGTAGCCAATTAGCTAGCCTATTATGCAAGAATTTATAAAAGAAGCAGAATATGCCAGGAAGATTCTGAGATGCAAATCTGAGCACATCATCTATTTTAGTGACAACTTCACCTGTAATAAAATTAGAATATACAGTTGTCTAAATTTTTTTCTATTTTGAATATAAAAATTAAGCCTATAATTCCAGTATCTGGGAGACTGAGACAGGAGGATCACAGGTTTGAGGCTAGCCTCCAACTTACTGAGACCTTGTTTCAAAATAAAAAATAAAAATAGGGCTGGGGTATAGCTCAGAGTTGAATACTCCTGGGAATAATAATAATAATAATAATAATAATAATAATAATAAATAAAGAAATCAATCTAAAGTAAAAGAGGAAAAAAATGTGGGGGACTTAATCTTTGACATAATGACCAAGCACTTCATTACTGGAACATTCTATTAACTAAAATATTTTTAACAAGTACCTTACATATAAGCATTTATTTATTCCTTATGTGGATGCTTTGGCTTTTCTTAAGAGTGTTTATTATATTATTATTATTATTATTATTATTATTATTATTATTATTCTGAGGATTGAACCCAGGGACATCCTACCTCCAAGCTATACCTCAGCCCTATTTTAGTTTTTATTTTGAAACAGGGTCTTAAGTTGCTGAGGGCCTCACCAAGTTGCTGAGGCCGGCCTCCAACCCATGATTCTCCTGTCCTAGCCTCCCAAGTACTGGGATTACAGGCGTGTGCCACCATACCCAGCTCTTAAAGCACATTTAACTTTGTTGTGAGTATGGGATTTTGTTTTCTGATGGTTTCTCCGTGAGCCATGATGTGGTTGTTTTGAAGTTACAGTTTCAGAGAGTGCAAATTGCTATTTCAAGAAACACAGCTGGTTTCAATAGATAAATATGAGCTCATTTCCATGGAAAGTATTTCTTCAAGCAAAGCAGAATTACAAAAACAATACCAGTTGTCCCTAAATTAAGTAATGACACTCTTGGTTTGTAAACTGTCAAATAAACCACAAGATGGTAAATTGGGCTTGGAAGTATTTTGAAAAATTACAGTCTGCAAGTGCTTTGGGTGTTAAAGGCTAAGCATTGGTGTAGTTAACATTTTGTGTTGCTGCTCTGTTGACATGCACAAGCCAGGCAGTCCGAAAGGGGAGAGAAAGGGCTGCTGGGTTTTATGCCCATTTGGAAACTTGAAAATGAAGTTCAAGAAGCCTTGAAGTGACTAATTCTGTATCCACGAGGCTCATAAACAGAAGTTTCTGTCCAGATGCAGAAAGACGAGCTATTTTCAAGATATACTGGAAACTCTCAGACACTGAAACATTGAAAGCTCTCTCAACTGGAGCAGTCAGAAATCACTAGCATAGAGTCAAACATTAATCGGCACATTACCCACATTTTATTTTAACCTAGTCAGGTAAATAAATTCAAGTGCATTCACTAGTCTTTGAATTTTAAGTCACAGTTGGAGCTCTGAGCTGCCTTCCTTGGTTAATTCGTGCCCAATTTCTTGCTTCCGTTTCTTAAAAGTGGAGCGGGACCTTAAAGAAGTTTGTCAAAATGCCCAAGTACAAAATCTTTTCTAGATATATTTTTTTTCTTTTTTTGAGGGGGGGGGGGTTCTGGGGATGGAACCCAGGGGCATTTGACCTCCAAGCTACACCCCTGACCTATTTTGTATTCTTTATTTTGAAACAGGGTCTCACTAAGCTGCAGAGGACCTCACTAAGTAGCTGAGGCTGTCCACAAACCGTGATCCTCGTGTCTCAGCCTCCCGAATGCTGGGATTATAAGCATGCGCCACCACGCCCAGCCTTTCTAGATATTTCTACAGTCATTTCCAACCATTTATAGCTGTCTGTTCTACACCAAAATAGTAGTAGTTTTTTGGTGTTTCTTAAAAATTTTGCAGTCTTCTTTTAGTGGAAATAAAATTCACAAAACATAAACTTTGACTATTTAATCCTGTTAAAGTGGTAGGGCACACCTGTAATCCCAGTATTTGGGAGGCTAAAGCAAGAGGATTGCAAGTTCAAGACCAGCCTCACAGCTTAGTAAGACTCTCAGAAACCTCGTGAGACCCTGTTTCAAAAACAGAAGTTTTTTTTAAAAGGGTTGGGGGTACTGTAGCTCAGAGGTAGAATATGTCTGGGTTCAGTCCCTAGTACCACACAGAAAAATAAACAAATGAGTACAATATAGTAGTTTTTAATCTCATTACAAGGTTCTGCAACCATCACCACTAATTCCAGAACTAAGTCATCACACCAAAAAGAAAGCCTCTGCCACTATTTGTCCTTCCCAGGTCTCCACCTCTGTCTCCTGGCAACCACAAATCCACTTTTTGTCTCTGTGGATTTGCCTCTTCTGGACATTTCATATAAATGGAATCATACCATATGTGGTCTTTTTGAATCTGGTTTCTTTCACTTAATGTTTCCGTGTGTGTGTGTGTATGTGTGTGTGTGTGTGTGTGTGTGTGTTACTGGGGATTGAAGAACCCAGAGGCATTCTATCTCTGAGCAACACTCCCAACCCGTTATATTTTTTCATTTTAAAATAGTCTCACTAGCTGGGCGTGGTAGCACACACTTGTAATCCCAGAGCTTTGGAGGCTGAAACAGGAGGATTACACAGGTTTAAAGCCAGACTCAGCTACTGAATGAGGCTCTCAGTAACTTAGTGAGACCCTTTTTCCAAATAAAGTATAAAATAGGTCTGGGAGTATAGCCCAGAGGTAGAAAAGCCCCTGGGTTCCAACCCCAGTATCACCAAAAAAAAAAAAAAAAAAAAAGTCTTACTACATTGCTGAGGCTGGTCTTGAACCTGCAATCCTCCTGTCTTCAGTGCAAAACTTGGAATTACGGGCATGCACCACTGCACCCGGATTTTTTTTTAATGTGGTTTGCTTTCAAGGGCTGCTAGAGTTTTAGATGGTAAATGTCCTCCAGGGGTCCATGTGCTAAAAGGCCTGGTCCTGAAGATAGCACCACTGGGAGGTCATACAGCCTTTGGGAGGTGGGACCTTATGGGATGTCCTTTAACGCTTGAAAGCATGACTTTGAAAGAAATCGTGGAGCCCCTCCTGTCCTCTCTCTTTGCTTCCTGGCCATGAGGTGAAGTTTTCTCCACCTTGCAGAGCCCACTGTTGCTATCAGTACCCTCACCAGAAGCACAAAGCTCTGTGTCTGCCTGATCTTGGACTGGAACCTCCAAAGCCATGAGCCAAAATAAACCTCTTCTGCTGATAAACTAATTATCCCAGGTATTTTATTAGAGCAACAGAAAGCTGACTAACACATGGATCCATATGGCAATCAACTTAGTTTGACACTCGTACTACAATAACTGGTGTAATACATAATTCAATTGAAAAAATTGCAGTATTCTGGACATGGTAGACTGTTTCAAAATAAAAACAGTTCATTCTGGACTGTTTCAAAATAAAAAAAATAAAAGGGAGAAGAAGGTAAGTTTTGAGGTAGCATATACATGGGTTCAATCCCCAGTAACTCATACACATACATACATGCCACACACACACACACACACACACACACACACACACGCATGCACGCAGGCGCACGCGCGAAGCAAGTGGGGCAGACCTTGTAGCTTAGTGGCCAAGTACTTGACTAGCTAGCATGCACAAGGCCCTGGGTTTAATCCTCAGCATCACAAGCCAGGCATGGTGGTACACACTTATAATCCCAATACTTGGGAGGCTGAGACAGGAGGATCATAGGTTCAAGGACAGCCTTAGCAAGTAGTGAGACTCTAATCAACCTAGTGAGGCCCTGTTTCAAAATAAAAAATCAAATAGGGCTGGTGTATAGCTCAGAGGTAGAATGCCCCTCGGTTTACTCTTCAGTATCACAATAAAATAAAATCCCCAGCATCACAAAAGAGAAACAGAAGAGGCAAGAATGTATTCTTATAAAGAAGGTATATTATATTCTAGCCAGTCAGGTGGCATATGCCTGTAATCCCAGTGTCTGGGAGGCTGAGAAGGAAGGAATGCAGGTTCAAGACCAGATTCGGACTCAGCAATTTATGGGAACTCTCAGCAACCTAGTGAGACCCTGCTTCAAAATAAATAAATAGGGCTGGAGTGTAGGTTGGAGGTAAAATGCCCCTGGGTTCAATCCCCAACACGAGAGAGAGAGAGAGAGATAGAGAGAGAGACAGACAGACAGACAGACAGAAATATTCTTTTGCTTCCATAAAAGCCATGCAGTCCAGTACCAAAAAAAACCAAAAAGCCTGTGGTGCTACCAAGGAGCAGCTCAGACACATCCTCTCTGAAGTCTTCCCTAACCCTAACTCCTCACGTGAATATAGGTGCTTTCTCCTTCCTTTTAATTTCCAAAGCTTTTACCCAGCTCTTGTGGAAGCCATAACTGCTAATCACACAAAGTCCTCTCTCATACTAGGCCGTAAGCCGCATGGCGGAGGCAGGCGTGGTCCCTGTGTATACCCTCTGCCACCAGCACAGAAGAGAGGTGCTCAGAACAGTCTGCACATAAATCCTCCACACATAATCCATGAGGAGTCAAAGTTCAGTAAATCAACCTGAGTGTGTGTGTATATGAACACACTAAATATATATACACACACTAGATAGATAGGCACTCTAAGTGTTTCACAAAGACTACATTTATTTATTTATTTATTTATTTATTTATTTATTTATTTATTTATTTTTGTGGTACTAGGGGTGTTGAATCCAGGGGCTTTTCTACCTCCAGGCTCTACTCCCAAACCTATTTATTTGGAAACAGGGTTTCACCAAGTTACTGAGAGCCTCCCTAAGTAGCTGAGGCTGGCTTTGAACCCGTGTGATCCTCCTGTCTCAGCTTCCCAAGCGCTGAGGTTACAAGCGTGAGCCGCCATGCCTGGCTCACAGAGACTACCTTTAAATAGGACACTTAGAAAATGACACTTCTAGTGTCCTTTGATGTCAAGCAGATTTAAAACAGAAATGCAGAAACAGTCTTTGGGCTCAAAATCTCCCAATAACTGCAACTGTGGAGTTGGTTTTCCTCAATAGAAGTGTGATAGATGATAGATAGATTAGATAGATAGATAGATAGATAGATAGATAGATAGATAGATAGATAGCCGGGCGTGGTGGCGCACGCTTGTAATCCCAGCATTTGGGAGACTGAGACCTGGAGGATCGCGGTTTGCAGACAGCCTCAGCTACTTAGTGAGGCCCTCTGCAACTCAGTGAGACCCGGTTTCAAAATAAAGAATAAAAAATAGGGCAGGGGGTGTAGCTCGGAGGTCAAATGCCCCTGGGTTCCATCCCCAGACCTGCAAAAAAAAAAAAAAAAAAAAAAAAAAGATAGATAGATAGATAGATAGATAGGATGTGTTTTGCTAGGGATTTAACTCAAGGGTGTTCTACCTCTGAGCTACACCCCCACCCTTTTTATGTTTTATTTTTTATTTTATTTGGGAGGAGGTACTGGGGATTGAACCCAAAGGCATTCTACCTTCAAGCTATACCCCCAGCCCAATTTTATTTCTTATTTAGAAAGTGTCTCACTGGGCTGCTGAGAGCCTCACTAAGTCGCCAAAGCTGGCTTTGAACCTTTAAATCTGCAAGCCTCCTGTCTCGGCCTCCCAAATACTGGGGTTACGAGTATGCACCACCATGGCTGGTTTGCTTATTTTTTTTTTAAACAGGGTCTTGCTAGGTTGCTGAGAGTTTTGCTATTTACTGAGGCTCCCTCAAACTTGTCTTGTATTAACCTCCCAAATGCTGGGATTACAGGTGTTCACCAGTACACCCTGCTGCTAATGAGCATATTACATAATGTGTCATGCAACTTCCTACTTGGTTAGAGCAACGCGCTGCCCTCATCAAGGTACATACAGTTCAAGAAAGAGAGCTAAGTATTTGATGGGGCAAAGTAGTTGGGTGAGTGACACAGGAAATCAACTACTCTGGGTGCCCAGCAGCCATCACAAATTGGGAATCTTTCCGAGTGTTTCACAGGGACCACCTTTAAATAGGACACTGTTAGATAATGACACTTCTGGTGTCCTTTGATGTCAAGCAAATTTAAAACAGAGATGCAGAATGAGAGAAAGTGTTTAGGCTCAAAAGCCCTCTATAACTTCAACTGTGGATTCGGTTTTCCTTAACAAAAGCATACCATAGCCAGGCATGGTGATGTATGCTTGTAATCCCAGTAGTTGAGAGGCTGAGACAGGTGGATCAGAGGTTCAAAGCCAGCCTCAACAACTTATCAAGGACCTTCAACTTAGTGAGGACTTATTTTAAATAAAAAAGAAAGTAGGGTCAGGGGTGCAGCTCAGAGGTATAATGTCCCTGGGTTCAATTCCCAATACCAAAAGGAAGGAAGGAAAGAAAAAAGGAAGGAAGGGAGGAAGGAAGGAAGGAAGGAAGGAAGGAAGGAAGGAAGGAAGAAAAAACAGCTTTTAATTTGGTAGCTTTTAAAGCAAAGCAGTTGGTTAGGTGAGGAATGCAGTAACGACCCCAAATGCTGCACTGATTTTTTTTGTTTTTTGGCTGCATACAACCAAAAAAACTGCCAAGTTCATTTTGATAAACTTTTGTTAAAAACAACAAGCATGCCTGAGCTTGCAAACCATGCTGATTGAAGAAAACGAGACCGAGAGAATTAGAGAATGTGTAAAACTAGAATGTCTGATTAAAAAGAAAAATTACCATGGTAACAGATTTACCAAGAAGTCACAACACTGTACGGCTTGCAAATATAAAGAGTGGGGGACAAAATGTAAAGTGAAGCAAAATAAAAAAGAACACCATCTTCATACATACATAAAAAGCTAGCTGGAGGCTCCACCTAATGCAACTGCCGTCTCCAATACGGCCGTGCTAGCACTAACACTTGTGTGTGTATGTGGTACTGGAGAGTAAGCCCAGGGGCATTCTACCTCTGAGCTATACTGCCAGCCCTTCTTATTATATATGTTATAAATACATATAATGTATATTGTATATGCATACATGTTATATATAGGATTATATATGTACACACACACACACACACACACACACATACACACACATATATAGTGGTACTAGGGACTGAACCTAGGGGAAGTCTACTACCTCTTGAACTGTACCCTCAGCCCTAATTTTTTCTTTCTTTTTTTAAATTTTTAAATTTTTTATTTTTATTTTTATCTTACAGTACTGGGATAGAACTCAGGGGCATTCTACCTCTGAGCTACACCCCCATCCCTATATTTTATTCTTTATTTTGAAACAAATTCTCACTATGTTGCAGAGGACCTCACTAAGTAGCAGAGGCTGGCTGCAAAATCTGTGATCCCTGACTCAGCCTTCCAAGTACTGAGATTAAAAGCGTGAGTCACTATGTCTAGCTCCCTCAGCCCTATTTTATTTTATTTTATTTTATTTTATTTTATTTTATTGAGTCTGGGATAGAACCCAGAGGCATTTAACCTCTGAGCTACATCCCCTGCCCTATCCCCTGCACCACCATGCCTGGCTCCTATTTTATTTTTTACTTTGAAACAGGGTCAAGCCGGGCATGGTGGCGTATGCTTGAAATCCCAATATTTGGGAAGCTAAGACAGGAGGATTGCAGATTTGTGGCCAGCCTTAGCAGTTTAGTGAGGCCCTCTGCAAATTAGTGAGATCCTATTTCAAAATAAAGAATAAAAAATAGGGCTGGAGTGTAGCTTGGAGGTAGAATGTCCCTGGGTTCCATCCATAGTACTGCAAAAAAAAAAAAAAAGGAAGAAAGAGGGTTTTGCTAAATTGCAGAGGACCCCACTAAGTGCTGAGGCTGGCCACAAACCTGTATTCCTCCCTTCTCAGCCTCCCAAGTCCTGGGATTACAAGCATGCACCACCACTCCCAGCTATCAACCAAAGGTTGATAAAAGTTGGTTGGGATAAAAGCAACTGCATCTGAATTTGTTTACTTGTCTTAACTTGTTCTGTTTTGTTTTGTTTTGTTTTTGTATGGTACTGGGGATTGAACCCAGAAGCATCCTACCTTTGAGCTACACCTCCAGCCCCATTTTATTTCTTATTTGTAAACAGGGTCTCACTAGGTTGATGAGAGTCTCACTACTTGCTGAGGCTGTCCCCGAACCTGCGCTCCTCCTGTTTCAGCCTCCCAAGGACAGGGATTACAGATATGTGCCACCATGCCCCAGCTAATTTGTTTTTGTTTCCCATGATTAATCAAGAGATTATTGGAATTCCCGAGAAGATAGATTGAAACATTTATATTCATTCTCTTCTTTAGGTGAAACTGAAATTCCTTTGATCCACCTAACAAAAATCCAGGAAGAATCTGATAAATTAATTGTACCTTGAGCTCCACAGGATGGGAGTTCTTTGTTTTGTTCATCAATTCCATTGCCCAGGACATTCCAAATGCCCAGGGCAGCACTTGACACATAGTAGGTACACAGCAAATATCTGTTAAATTGAACTAAGTTGAAAAATATTCAGTGCAATACACTGCAAAAAATGCTAGATAAGTCGGTTTTAAAGGCCTTTAAATTTTAAGAAATGACTTCTGTTATAGGTCACAGTATTAATCACAACAAATAAATGGTCCTCCTAGGAGCTACTTTTCTTAAGACAATTCCAACACAATAAATCATGCCCTTAGCTCTAACCAAACATCATCACAGGAAGCACAGAATCAGAAGAAACTCCAAGGACAAATGAAGCTTAGACTCCCATTTTTTGATTGCCTTTCTTCTAGTGGGAGTTCACCTGGAACGTATAGATATATTCATCTTCATTAAGAGGAACTAGAAAGCTGGATGTGGTGGCACAAACCTGTAATCTCAGCACTTGGGAGGGTGAGACAGGAAGATCACAGGTTTGAGGACAGCCTCAGCAAGTAGTGAGATGCTCACCATCTCACTACTTTGAGACCCTGTTTCAAAATTTAAAAAAAAAATAGGGCTGGAGTTATAGCTCAAAGATAGAATGTCCCTGGGTTCAATCCCCAGTACCATAATAATACTACAGAGTTTGACTAAATCAATTGTTGCCATCTATTTCAGAACCCTACTAGGTGATATTTTTTTTAGAAAAAGATAAATGAAACTTTAGTACTTGGGAGGCTGAGACAGGAGGATGGCAGGTTTGCAGACAGCCTCAGCAACTTAGTGAGGCCCTCTCCAACTTAATAAGACCTTGTTTAAAAAAAAAAAAACTAAACTAAAATAGGGCTGAAAGTGTTGTTCAGAGGTAGAATGCCCCTGGTTTCAATCCCCGGTATGGGGGTGGGGGGGATAAAGATAAATAAAAAAGACCATTAAGTATCTGATTAGATGATTCAAATCATGTCTGTTCAGGTCTAGAGCCAATGTGCCTAGAAACTTGAGCTAAAGGGAATCAGGGGTCTGGGCTCCAAAGCCAGCCCCACCTCTAGTGCACATGAAGCAGCCAGCCCTGGGCTGCAGAGATCTGGGAGCCTCAAGGGCTGTAGGTGTTGGGTTGGAATCTATTAGATGGTAATCTCTTAAACCCCTCCCAATTTCTAAGACTACAGGTACTCAAACCTAGGCAGTCACTCAATAACTTGGGGGGTGGGTGTACTAGGGATTGAACCCAGGCGCTTTCTACCTCTGAGCTACATCCTCAGCCTTTTTAAAAATTTTTGTTTTGAAACAGGATCTGACTAAACGGATTCTGACTACTGAGGGTCTCACTAAATTGCTGAAGCTGTGATCCTCCCGTCTCAACCTCCCAAGTACTGGGATTGCAAGCGTGCAATCTGCCCCGGCTCCACTCAATAACTTTACCATCCTTTCTTCAACACACTCCTTGGGAGGGTCGACACTGCTCTATCTGGTTGGGCATGATGGGCCTGGGAGCAGCTGGTGAGTTTAGAAGGTAGTAGGATGAGCCGGGACACCTGTGGGGAGAGTTTCTGGAGCCCGCAAGATTTTCCTCCGGGCTTAAACTGGCGTGTGAAGCAGCCCAACTCGCGTCTAAGAATCAGGTAGGGGGGGGACTAATTAGAAGCCCTTCAAAATGGGAGTGTTTGGTTCCGAATGCTGAGTTCGCACGAACAAGTACCACTGACTTCCTTGGCGGACAGAAAGAGATTACACTGAATCCTTTAAAATGCTTGAAGGCCGGCGCGTTCTGAATAGATCGCTCAGGAGAAATAAATCTTACAGTCGGGGAGTCGGTGGGTAAGCACCGCACGGGGAAGTCTACCTTTAGAAACCGCAGCAGATGGAGACCAAAAGTACATCCTCTTCCAGCCACCTGCCCAGAAACTCCGCGGGCGCGCACGACACGCGCGGGGCGAGGGGGCGCGGGTCTCGGTCCTAACCCGACAGACGAGCCCCCGAGGGGGGGTGCAGAGAGGGCGGGCGTCCAGCCCCGCGCCCAGCCCCGCCGCCCCGCGGGCCGGCCCCAAGGGTGATGCCCGCGCCCCCCGAGCCCCGGGGCCGCGGAGGCGAAGAGGGTGAGCGCGGGGGGCCTGGGGGGGGCCCCGTCCGGGCGCCGGCGCCGCCTCCATCGCGCCCGCCCCAGCCCGGCCGGGTCCTCACCTGGCGGGGCCGCCGCAGCCCCCGCATGCCCGGGCGCCGCCGCCGCCTGCGCCGGCCTCTTCCCCGCCGGCCGCTGCGGGCGAGGGGCGCGCCGCCCTGGGCTGGGCGGAGGCGCCGCTGGGGCCGAGGCCGGGGGCCCCCTCGGGCACGCCGGGGCGGAGGGCGGCGCGGGGAGAATCGGCTTTCGGGTCCCCAAAACGCGCTGGCAGGCTCGGCCCCGCCGGCTCCGCCCGAGCTCTGCCAGGCGGGCGCGGGGATTTATGGCTGGGATCCGCTCCCCGAGCCGGGGCTGGGCCAGGGGTGAGGGGCGCGGGGGAGGAGGGACGCCTCGCGGTTATGTAAGGCTGCGGCCCGCTGGGTCCCGGGCCAGCTCTCTCTCTCCCCGGGAGCAACCCTGCGTGCCCCCGACCGAAACAGGCCGAGGGGCCCGGGTGTTCTAAAAAAAAAAAAAAAAAAAAAAAAAAAAAAAAAAAAAAAAACTTTTCCCTGCAGGTCAAAGAGCAAGATTTGGAAAAGGGATCCGAGAACTCCTTGGGGTGTCTCTGGCAGGGACTGGAAGCTTGCCAGTCAGCCCTAACCGAGTCACAGCACAGAAAATCCTCTAGCCAGAGGGTTAGGTAAAAGCGTCCAAAGGACCTGAGTTCAACTCGCCCGAAAAGCCGGCAACTTTGGGAGTTGTACTTAACTCCCAGAGCCTCGGTGATTCTTCTATAAAATAAAAGGCAATGATAGCTCCAACTTCGCTGGGTTGCAGAGAGGACCAAATCAGACGCAGGCACCTGGTATATAAGATGCCCCGGTTAACATGGACTTAGGAGACTGTCCCGCTAGCGACTGCGCTAACGGGGCACCTAAACGTGGACGTAAAACCTAAAGAAGGAGCAGCCCAGAGTTGGCCGGAGGTGCTCCACCCGGGCGGGGCCCCGTTACCCCGGGTAAAATGTGCTCCGCCTCAGAAGCAAGGTCTCTGAACCACATGACCTGATTCCAGCTTCTTGGAATCAGCACTCCTGCTCTTCAGAGGGTGGTCCTAGGGTAACTAGCAGCACTAGTTAAAACGTGCAGGATCCCAAAGCCCCACTTCGCATCCTCTAGATTAGAACCTTCGTTTTAACAAGAGTCCCTGAGATTCGGACGCACATCAAGGTTTGTAAATAAACTTTTGGAAAATTTAAGAAGGGGAATAGGAATTCACTGTGAATGATTAGTAGTGGGTACTATTTGCCTGTTAGAATGTTAAAAAAAAAAAAAAAAAAAACAGACAAGTAGCCAGGCGTAATGGCATATGCTCATAACCCCAGTACTTGGGAGGCTGACGCAGGAGGCTTGCAAGTTCAAGGATGGCCTCACCATGTAGTGAGACTCTTAACAACTTAGTGAGACCCTGTGTCCGGATAAAAATAATATAGGGCTGGGGATGTAGCTCGGGGGTAGAACGCCCCTGGGTTCAATCTCCAGTACCACAAAAATACATACATACATACATACATACATACATACATACATCAGACAAGTAAAGTGTTTTCTGATTTTACTTTCTGACTTTGTCTCCTCCCTGCCCCTTTAACTGTAAATTTCCTGCACTTTATATCTGAATTTAAGTACTATTTTTACTTGCAACAAACTCTAGATTAGGGCTAAGTGGTTTTCAGTGGATATGTTCAAAATGCTCATAATAAGGAAGGAACACAGCTAGCAAAAGAACTCATTAGCATCAAAATGAACCTATAAATACAGAGGCCAAGGTGAGTCCTGAACTCTCAGCTGTCAAGGTCTTTAGGCTATAGGCTTGAATACCTTTGCTGTCCAGAAAAAAACTTCTCTCAGTTAAACATTGTTTTGCGTAACAAATTAGTCCCATTTTTCTATTTAAATAATGAAGAACAACCAGTTCTTTTTTAAATGTTCTGAAGGATGAAAAAGAAACTCCACGGGCTCCCTTCTCAGTCACCACTGGCAGGGCCTCTAACAAAGCCCAAAGCAAATATTTTGTTTATTCCATTAAGTGCTGTGTCCTTGCTGTTTTATCCTGAGAGTATTCAGATTTGGGTTGCCTAATTCTGTCTCTGGAAGAAGGCGTTTCATTCTTTAAGAGTTCAATAATTGTGCCCAGCGTAGTAGTACACACCTGTAATCACTGTACTTGGGAGGCTGAGACAGGTGGATTACCCGTTTGAGGACAGTCTCAGCAACTCAGCAAGACTTCCAGCAACCTAGTGAGACCCTGTTTCAAAATAACAACAGAAAAGGGCTGGGGGTGTGGTTCAGAGAAAATATCTCTGGGTTCAATCCCCAGTACCACAAAAGAGAGAGAGAGAGAGGAATACTTGTGGGCAGAGGATGGTACTGGTCATGATAAGGGGCTAGGTAGATCCTGATACTGAAAGGTCACTTTCTATAAGGCTCTTATAATAGCTGTTGTCAATGAACTGGGTAGTATGGGAAAAAAGGATCACCTTTCTCTTAGGCTGGAAGATTGAAGGAGCTGGGAAGGGCAGGGAAAACCCCTCTGCTCACACTTCTGTGGGAGAAAAACAAAGGTAGAGCCCTAGAACCCAACCAGGGAGGGATGGGAAGACAAGTGTTTCTTCAAAGCAACGCTCTCTGCCGTAATAGAAGTGTTTATATTTGGCAGTCCAACAGGGCTCTGCAATGTGGCTGTTTACATTCACATTTTAATTAAGTAATTAATTAAAGTCTGTTTTGCGAGGATGGTTTGTTTGTTTAATACTAGTCTGTTGCACCAGCCATATCTAATACTCCATACCAGTGCGCAGCTGATGCCTACCGTGAAGTGCAACACAGAAGACATTTCCTTCATCACAGCAAGTTGTCAGAGGTGATGCTTGAAGGCAGGAGCTTGATGAGATGAGACCAGATAGGAAGCTTTTCCAAGATCTAGTTTTCTGTTCAAAGGCAGGTGGAAGAATGATAATTAAACCTGAATCACTGAGTCCTAGTTAGAGTCAAAATAAGATAATCCGTACAATATACTTAATGAAATGCCCTGAACATAGTAAATGTGTAAAAATAATGAACCCATATTAGTACTTAATAGTCTACTTTTTATTCTCTGTTTTGAAACAGAATCTCACAAAGTTGCGGAGGGCCTCAATAAGTTGCTGAGGCTGGCCGTGAACCGGCGATCTTAGCCTTCCAAGTACTGGGATTACAAGTATGAGTCACCACCCCCGAGTTATTTTTTTATTTTTGAAACAGGATCTCACTACGTAGTAGAGGACCTTGCTTAATACTAAGGATTACTGATGTGTACTGCTGGGCCCAGCTGTGAGATCCTGTTTCCAAAAAATTAAAATAGGGCTCAGAACTAGAATGTCCCTGGTTTCCATCCCCAACAATAACAACAAAGCAAGACAGCGCAGGTACCATGGGGGGGGGGGGATAAAGAATCTTTTGCTGGTGTGTTTAACTCAGCTGACATAATAACTATGTTCCAACCCCCTCCCTCCCTTCTCCTCCTCAGAGTTGAGCACTGCCTGGATTATTCTGGACCAAAGGCAGAATCCTGGTCAAATCTCCACCAGTTATGGGCAATAAATAAAAAGTATGTTAACTACAAATCATTGTATCAGGGTCCAGTGAAATTAATTTTCAGATGAGATTCAAAGAAGCATGACACCTTAGGGTTTATCTGCTATGAGAGGAATTGTTTCTCTTGCTATTTGGTCAAAGAAGGGTGTGTGGACTCAGCAGAGAGAAGAGAACACTGGCTCCAGATAAGGAGAATTTGGGGTGTCCACATCAGAATGGAAGCTACCAGAAGGTTGGGGGTTGGGAATAGGAGCTTAAGACGTTTGCCTAAATGGGATTTGAATTTTTATTTTCAAGACTAGTATAGATCTTAAGAATAACTACAAATAATATAAGAAAGATGTAAATATTTATGCTCTTGGCTGCAGAGATCAGGGCTTTACATGGGGGGAAAACATGGGAACCAACTAGGGCAGAACAGGCTTCATTGAGATAAAGCCTGTGGAGGGAGTCTTCAGGAAAGGATGGAGCCTATTTCTTCTTACAGCCTGAGGGATTATATAGCTTAATCAAGAGGGAATTCAAAATCTGTTGGGTAGTTCCTATGGTAGAAAACCAGGGAGTAATTGAGGTGAGAAAAGAGTTATTTACATTAATTTTTTTTTTTTTTTTTGGTACTGGGGTGGAACCTAAGAGCATGCTACTTCTGCGCTACATTCTCATCCCTATTTTATCTTTTATTTTGAAACAGGGTCTCAATAGGTTGCTGAAAGCCTTGCTAGAGCAGTCCTCAAACCTGCAATCTTCCTTTCTCAGCCTCCCAAATACTGGGATTACAGGCATGTGCCACCATCTGGCTAGGAAAAGAGTTATCTAAAGGTCCCTTGCAGCCTGAGTCAAGAAAGATGTGGGAAAGTTTCAATCAGTGAGTTCGGGGGACTGTTCCAGTCAGTGAAAAGCCTTCATGAAATGGGGTTACTTTTGCTATGGCCAGCCATCTAACAGATATCAAGAAACATCATAGATTGTTGAATCTTCTCAAACTTCTGTTCATCTGGCGTGTGTGTGTGTGTGTGTTACTGGGACTGAACCCAGGAACATTCTACCTCTGAGCTATATCCTTTTTTTTTTTTTTTTGGTAGTACTGGGGTTGGAACCCTTGGGCATTCTGCCCCAGCCCTATTTTTTTTTTTTTATTCTTTATTTTGAAACAGGGTCTCACTGAGTTGCAAAGGGCCTCACTAATTATCAAAGGCTGTCTGTAAACCTGGATCCTCTTGTCTCAGCCTCCCAAGTGCTGGGATTACAAGCGTGTACCACCACACCCGGCTTACATCCTTATTTTTACTATTTAACTTTGAAACAGGGCCTCACTGAGTTGCTGAGGCTGGCCACGAACCTGCTATTTACCCGTCGTAGCCTCCCAAGGACTGGGATTATAGGCATGTACCGCCAGGCCTGGCTCCATCTGACTTCTCTAGTAATATGATGACCTATAGGCACCTTTCAGAAGCCACTTTCTGTATTGTTTTATTGAGTTTCTCTTCTATGAGCATTTTCTTAGACTTCAGCCCTTAGGTCTCTGCTCTCCTTTCTCAACACATATCTTGAGTGCCCTTCTCAGGACTGCGACTAACGTCTGCTGTCAGCAGCATTAAGTCTCCAGCGCTGACCTCCTTCTGAACTCCAAACCTGTCACCAGACACCCACTGAGTGTTTTCACTTGCAAGCCCCCCATCTCACTGCTTCAAATGGTAAAGTTTCAGGAACTAAAGGTATCACTGCAGTGTACAGCTCTCAAGTTCCTCCTTCCCAACCTCATGGTGGTGGTCTCTGATGCTAAAATTCTCTTATTTACTATGACTTGAAGCTGTGGAATCATTACAATCCATTTATCTTCTTCCTGGAGTCATGGTATAACTGAAAGATACTGAATCTGGAATTAGAAGAACAAAATAAAAAGCCAGCGGGGCGTGGTGGTGCACAAAAAATCCTAAGTACTTGGGAGGTTGAGACAAGAGGCTCAGAGGTTCAAGGGCAGCCTCTCAGCAACCTAGTGAGACCTTTCTTCCAACTAAAAAATAAAATAGGACTGCAGATGTGGTTCAGAGGTAGAACTCTCTTGGGTTCAATCCCTAGTACCCCCCCAAAAATCAATTTCTGACATTTTTTAGCAGTATGAACTTGGGAAGTTTCTTAACACCCTCAGATTTCTCCCCTATAAAAGCAGATAATTAATACCATCCAAAAACATGGATTGAACAGCAATTTATTCCAGCCTCTGTGCTTAGACTCAGCATCTGCACTACTGATATTTTGGACCCAGTAGGGTTTTTTTTGCCGTGATACTACCCTCGACATTGTGGAATATTTAGCTGTATCCTTGGTTTTTACCCATTAGATTTCAATAGCTATTCCCTAGTTCTGACAATCAAAATTTTATTTATATATTTCTTAATGTTTTCATGAAGTATGTCAGGGGGTGACAGGTCCATTTCTCTCCTCAGGAACTCAGGATTGGTGGGGTCCTTGCCATCCAAGACAGAAAAGAATTTTAGCACACACCAGCCAGAGATGAAGGTTTATTTACAAAAGTGGGGGATACTCATTCAAGGGAGAACATAGGCTATCTCAAGAGGAAGAGAACGACTTTGGGGTCCTCACAGTCCTTTTTTATAGAAGACCCCATACGGAGGTTGATAGGGGTACATAGCAGGGTAGAGGTCTGGGCTTCCTATAAATCCTCAGGCTCCTGGCATCCATGGTTGGTGGCTGGGGACACCTGAGCTTGACCTTCCCCCTTGGGTCCTTTGTTTACTAAGCATCTCAGGAATCTCAGGTGGGGAGAGGGGCCATTAGGACTAAGGGTGAGAGTGGGCCTACTGAGGATTTTTGCCTAAGAAGCAGGCCCTGAAAGGTAAAGATAAACATTATGAAGTTCCTAGCTTATAAAATTATGGTTCCTGCTTCCTTTCCAGTTTGTTTCTTTTTTATCTATTGCTTTTTATTTATCCTATTCTGAGTTATAAAAATACTGGAAGACTAGGCATGGTGGTACACACCTATAATCCCAGTGCTTGTGAAGCAGAGACAGAAGGATTTCAGGTTTGCGGACAGCCTCAGCAACACGGTGAGGCTACTCTCAGCAGCCTAACAAGACCCTTTTTCAAACAAACAAAAAACTGAGCGATGTGAGACATGCCTGTCATCCCAGCACTTGGAAAGTTGAAACAGAAAGATCGCAGGTTTTCAGCTAGCCTCAGCAAATTAGTGAAATTCTGTTTCAAAAAATAATAATAATAACAAGCCAAGTATGACGTGCATGCCTGTAATTCCAGTACTTGGGATGTTGAGACAGGAAGATCATGGATTTGAAGCCAACCTCAACTTAGTAAAACTGTTTTAAAATAAAATAAAAAACCTCTAGACGAAGAAGCAGAAATCATAGCAAATAAGGCAGCCTAACTGAGAGGAGAAGAGTAAAATTCCCTAATGTGCATGATGTACATTCACAGACATATCAATCACTAAGCCAAACATGAGAAGGAGGGAGGGGGAGGGAATGGGGTGGGAAGTGAGTGATGTGTGCTTGTATGCCTCTACCATCTTCTACTCCACTAAGATGTATGACTACAATGTACCAATTAAAAAACAAAAAAATAGGGCCGGGCGTGGTGGCGCACACTTGTAATCCTAGCATTCAGGAGGCTGAGACCTGGAGGATCGCGGTTTGCGGACAGCCTCAGCTACTTAGTGAGGCCCTCTGCAACTCAGTGAGACCCAGTTTCAAAATAAAGAATAAAAAATAGGGCAGGGGGTGTAGCTCAGAGGTCAAATGCCCCTGGGTTCCATCCCCAGACCCACAAAAAAAAAAAAAAAAAATAGGGCTGATAGTGTAACTCAGAAAGGACGCCCCTGAGTTCAGCCCCTTGTTTCCCCCACACAAACAATATCAAAACAGAAACAAAACAAACAACAATCTTGGGATTATGACTGAGCCTGAAGTGCGAGGCAGGACCTGGGTGAGTTCTGTACCAGCTCTGCTGCTTTGTTCTCTGTGTGCCTTCTCTATGGGCCTCAGCTCCCAAAGCTGGAACATTAGTGAGGTGAAGGGTTGGTTGTCCTCTGCTCTGAGGGTGGATCACTGGTTCGAGGCCAGCCCCAGCAAGTAGTGAGACTCTCAGCAACTTAGTGAGGCCCTGTTTCAAAATAAAAATAAATAGGACTGGGGGTGTGGCTCAGAGATAGAATGCCCCTGAGTTCAATCCTCAGTACCAGTGTAGGGTAGAAAAAAATCAATAGGTACAATGGAGACACACAAGAGAACAAGGAAAATGTTAACTATATGTAGAAATCTATGACAAGGCCAGTTACACCCAAATTGTCTCAGCCTCTCTTACAAACATGCGTTACCATGCCCAGCTATGAGTTCCATTTCATTGAAGTAAATACAGGAACTAGGAACCACTGGAGTATTTCCAGCTGAAAGAATGTTGGGTATAAGGGGCATCGGGAAGCCAGGCATGGTGGTGTACACTGGTGATTTTAGTACTTTAGAGGCTGAGACAAAAGGATTGCAGGTTCAAAGCCAGCCTCAACAACTTAGTGAGGCTCTCAGCAACTTAGGAGACTATGATTCAAATAAAAAATAAAATTGGGTCAGGCATGGTGGCACATGCTTGGGAGGCTGAGACAGGAGGGTCGTGGTTCATGGTTCAGCTTTTTAGTGAGGCCCTTTGAAACTCAGTGAGACCCTATTTCAAAATCAAGAATAAAAAATAAGGCTGGCTAGGGGTATCACTCAGAGGTAGAATGTCCCTGAGTTCCACAAAAAGTTAAAATAAAATTGGGCTGGAGGTACAACCCCTAGGTAGAAAACCCCTGAATTCACCCCCAATACCACAAAAATATAAATATAAAATAAATATTTGAAGAATGAGTTGCAGAATGAGCAAATACTATTTATTTATTTATTTATTTATTTATTTATTTATTTAGCTGGAGACTAAACCCAGAGACATTCTACCTCTGACCTACACTACCAGACCTATTTTTTTTTTTTTTTTTTCACTTTGGAAACAGAATCTCACTAAGTTGCTGAGAGCCTCACTGAGTTGCCGAGGCTGGCTTCAAACCTGCAAATCTCCTGTCTCAGCCCCCTAAGTACTAGGATTACAGGCGTGGGCTACCCTGCCCAGCCAAGAATGAGTGAATGTTATTTACGCATCAGCTTTATTGATCACCTCTGTTGTTTCTTCTCTAGGAGATCCATTCTATTTATAAATACTATTAGTATTTATTTAATGGGGCCTGTTTTCCACCCTGGCAGCTAGCAGATGGCCTGTTTCAAAGCTGAAATTTTCTTCCTTTGTCCTCCTCCTTTTTCACCCCCTGTTAACGGATAACTTGTTCTGATCTGTTTACTGGCAGAAAGGGACCTGGCGCCTGTGGATCTGAATAAGAACTGACTCAAGGGAGACTCAAACATCAATTGTTCCCCTTCTTTTTTTTTTAATTTTAAATCATTTGTTTTCTTTTCATTCTGAAAATTTTATGTTTACTAAAAACCCAGTAGGAAAATAGAAAATGACAAATAATCCATTCAGCTGTTGCATGAACGTTTTCAGAGTTTACTCATGACATACTCTTAAAATTATCTCACATAATGCCAACTACTTATAAGCTACGCTTTAAACCATATTGATGATTTGGAAATAAGCACAACAACATAAAAACCAAGACTTTTTCTCTGAAGAGAAATGTTTCCTGTGAAGTCATCTTTTGATATCTTTGGTGTCAATTCTAGGTGAACCAGGATGGCTGCTTCCTGGCTCCTTCAACAGTCCTCTTACCCTGATTGATTATGTTTGGATAGGGTCTCTCCCACATATGGCACCACGATCTCCACTGTAGGAGCCTTAAAAGGACCCCCTTCTTCCTTCCCTATCTGTCGTCTAATTTCTGTAGTCTCCTTCCATATTTTCTCACAGCAGGACCTATTTCTGATTCAGGTGACCACATTGGGAACAGATGTCTATATTCTTATTTATTTATTTACTGAACTAGGGATTAAATCCAGGGGTATTCTACCTCTGAGCTACATCCCCAGCCCTATTTTTTAATTTTTATTTTTAACAAGGTCTCACTAAGTTTCAGAGAACTTCATTAAGTAGCTGAGTCTAGCTGCAAACCTGCAATCCTCCTGTCTCGGGCTCCCAAGTACTGGGATTACAAGCATGCGCCACCACCACACCCAGCTTATATTGCTCTTAACTTTAATAAGTTTCCATGGGTTTCTTCTCCCACACTGGTTAATATTAATGATGTGTCCGTTTGGGGGGACTGCCATCTAAAAGATACTAGCCAAAAGGCTGGAATTTTTCCTACTTCCACTGATACCATTTGCTGGCTTTGAAAATATGCCTGGACCCTGGACTGCGAATGCTAGTCGCCATGGAGGACTTGGAAACTCTGACCATCTCTGCTGAAACTTTCACTACAGTAGCTCCCATTGTTTTCAGAGCAGTCCCCATGTTCCGGACTACGGATGAACCACCAGCAGCTGTATGGCAGATACCATCTTCCTCGCCCGAAGACAGAACCCACTCAAACTGCGCCTCTTCTAATACATTCTAATTCATGCTGTTCAGCGCCAGCATGACCCTGGCCTGCGGATCTGCATACGAACTGACACAAAGAAGAATTAAACATAAACTGTGCCCCTTCTGATAAACACACCAACATGACCCTGGCCTGCAGATCTGAATAAGAACTGACTCAAGGAAGATTCAACATGAATCGTGCCCCTTCTGATAAACACCTTGGCATGACCCTGGCTTGCAGATCTATGTAAGCTCTGACTCAATGAAAATTTAAACATGAATTGTGTCTCTTCTAATAAAACCCCAGCATGACCCCGAAGAACTGACTCTGAAAAAGGGCTTAATTCCTTTTTAAGAATTGGAGCTTGTTCCTGAACTCAAGTTCACCGGTTTCTCTGGTTTGCCAGCAAATCAGTACTTTTCTTTTTCCTTTTTTCCAAAACCTTGTCCCAACTGTTTGATTCGGCAAATTCGGCAATATCTGTGAAGTATCTACTCTGAGCGACGTCAGAGAACAAGGGCAGAAGCCTGGCAGCCAGTGGTCCCACATCTAATACTGAAAAGCTACTGTCTTATCCACCAACCAGATACGGAAATGTGAAAAAGTACCACATGCCCCATGGTCTGACCCACAGACTTTTTGGCATACCTTCTTTTCCCCTCCATCCCATCCCTATTTTATTCTTTTATTTTGAAATGGTCTCACCAAGTTGTGGGGGGTCCCGCTAAATAGTTGAGGCTGGCCATGAACCTGCGATCCTGCCATCTCGGCTTCTAATTACTGGAGTTAGAAGCGTGTACTACCACGCCCCAATCTGACCCACCTCTTTTTTATCTCATTGGATCAGGACATGGGCATTCTAGTTTTGATAGCATTAGGCTTTGTATTCTATCAGCGAATGTATTCAAAATCTATCAAAACTTTATGTCATTTTTTTTTCCCTGAAGTATGTGTTTTGCTTTGACATTTTGTTTCTCCAATGTTTATGTAAATAAAACTGTTTGATTTCCTTAATGGTAATAGCAATCTTTTGAAGAGAGAGTGGTAAGGACATTTATTGTTATTTATTGAGTTCCTATGATGTCCCAGGCCTTGTGTTTGTTGTTTTATTCAACCCTCACAATACCTGTTTCCAATTGAAGTGGCTCAGAGTAGTTTAAAAAAACTCCCTAATTTTATATGCAATTAGTGAACAGAGCTGGTATACGAAACTTGGCATGTCCACCTCGAGGGTAGATTGATTGTATACATAACTGGATTCTCTCCACCACTCCAGTTTCCATATTCTATGTGATGTGACTTTGTAGCTCCTCCCAAAAAGAGGCAGAGACCACTTCCACACTATTTAAATCAAAGCTTATCTTGTGATTACTTTGGCCAGTAGGGAAGAGAAATGACTGTGGGCCAATTCTGGGTCTAGACTCAAGGGGCCATGCCCCCATCTGGCTCTGTCTCAAAGCCTGCATCACCCTAAGAGCAAGTCTGGGCAAGCCTGCTGGATAGTAAGAGAACACATAGAGCCAAGCTGAGCCAGCCCAATAGTTCCAGCCCAGGCCCCAGACAGCAGGTAAGCCCAGACAAGGTCAGCAAAGCTATGCCTGCAAGAGACAGGTGTGCAAGGGAGTCCACCGAGAGCAGCTGGGGTCAGCAGAAGCACCCAGCCCATGTGCAAAAAACGTTTCCTGCTATAGCTAGTGATGTGTGATTATTTGTAGTGAAACATTATTTAATCAAGAGCTAACAAATGTACTGCCCACAAATCTTTACCTTATAATAGCATAAGGAGAAAAATTTTTGCAAACATATCATCAGAGGTTTTTGTAGCCAGGCACGGTGGCACACGCTTGTAATCCCAGTACTTGGGAGGCTGAGACAGGAGGAGCAGAGTGCAGGTTTGCAGCCAGCCTCAGCTACTTAGTGAGGCCCTCCACAACTTTATTTTGTATTCAAAATAAAGAATACAAGCCGGGTGTGGCGTACTTGTAATCCCAGCATTCGGGAGGCTGAGACTGGAGGATCATGTTTCACGGACAGCCTCAGCTACTTAGTGAGGCCCTCTGCAACTCAGTGAGACCTGGTTTCAAAATAAAGAATACAAAATAGGGCAAGGGGTGTAGCTCAGAGGTAAAATGCCCCTGGGTTCTAGCCCCAGACCCGCAAAAAAATAAAAAATTAAAAAATAAAGAATACAAAATAGGGCTGGGGTTATAGCTTGAAGGTAGAATGACTGGATTCCATCCCCAATTCCTCAAAAACAAAAAAGGTTTTTGTTCCCCCAATAATTTTTGTTTGTTTGTTTCTGTACTGGGATTGAACCAAGGGGCATTCTACCTCCAAACTATACCCCCAGCCCTATTTTTTTTATTTTTTTTATTTGGAAACAGGGCCTCACTTAAATTGCTGAGGCTAGCTTCCAACTTGTATCTATCTTTCTGTCTCAGTTTCTCAAGTACTAGGATTACAGAGGTATACCACCATGCCTGGCTTCCCCCAAGTTTTTCTTTTATGTGATTATATTATTTTCAGTTACTGGGGTGATAAAAAAGACATCTTATGAACAGTATATTAGAAGAGAAATTATTTGTGTCTAATGAACCAACTTAATGAGAAAATAAATTGCAAACGAAACTCTAGCCAGGCATGGTAGCACATGTTTGTAATCCCAATACTTGGGAGGTTGAAATATGAAGGTCTCGGGTTTGAGGCCGGCCTCAGCAATTTAGTGAGGCCTTTCACAACTAAGTGAGACACTGTCTCAAAACAAAAAATAAGCTGGGTGTGGCGGTTCACTTTTGTAATCCCAGCACTTGGGACAGGAGAATCACAGGTTTGAGGATAGCCTTAGTGAGAGTCATCAACCTAGCAAGACCCTGTTTCAATATAAAAATTAAAAATAGAGCTGGCAGTGTCACAAGGAGATAGAATTCCCTGGGTTCAATCACCAGTTTCACAAAAAGAAAAAAGAAAAAAAAATGATCACACACCTTTTCATATGGGAAGGTGTTTCTAAAATCCTATATTGTTATTCAATCTGGGTTCCACCCCAGTACCACCAAAAAAAAAAAAAACCACAATTATATTCATTTGTATGGGTGCGTGCACACGTGTGCATGTGTGTGTGCATGTGCATGTGCGTGTGTGTGTGTGTGTGTTACTGAGATGGAACTAACCCAGGATAATTCTACCTCTGAGCTACATACACCCACAGTCCTATTTTATTTTTTTATTTATTTTTTTTTTTTTTGCAGGTCTGGGGATGGAACCCAGAGGCATTTGACCTCCGAGCTACACCCCCACCCAATTTTTTATTCTTCATTTTGAAACAGGGTCTCACTGAGGTGCAGAGGGCCTCACTAAGTAGCTGAGGCTGTCCGCGAACCGCGATCCTCCAGTCTCAGCCTCCCAAATGCTGGGATTACAAGCGTGCGCCACCACGCCCGGCTTTTTATTTTTATTTTGAAACAGAGTCTTACTAGGTTGATGAGAGTCTCAGCTACTACTTTCTGAGGCTGTCCTTGAATCTGTGATCCTCTGTCTCAGCTCCCAAGTCCTAGGATTACAGACCTGTGCTACCACACCCAACCTATTTAATTTTTTATTTTGAAGCAGAGTCTCACTAAGTTGCAGAGAACCTCACTAAGTTGTCAAAACTGGCCACAAACCTGCGATCTTCTTGTCTCAGCCTACCAAGTACTGGGATTACAGGCCAGTTTATTTGAACATTTTGATAAAGGAAGTCAACCCTTGGCCAGAGAATTCAGAGAAGTAGAATGCTTATGAGAGAAGCTGGCAAGATAAAGGCTGGTATAGGTGGGGCTGGCGTTCCTTTCTGGAGCATCTCCATCAGCAGGTAGGAAAGCAGTCTTGGTCGGTGAAACAGTAGGTAAGGGTACTTGCAGTGGGGAAGCACAAGGTGTATTCAGTGGTGAGTAAATACGCCGTTTTGATGGGAGCAGAGAAAGTCAATAGAACAAAGTGACTGGTTAGATATGGAATGGAAGAGACGGGAGAAGCTCATGTGTCTCCAGCCAGGAGGAAGTTGAACATTAACAGCTTGTCGACTATTCAGTATTGGACACGTGGATCTTGGGGTGGGAGAGAAATACCCGGGTAGCTGTTGGAAATTCAGGTCAGGGGCCAAGGAGAAAAGTCCAGTGCGGGGTATGGTTTGAAAATCTTCAGTGCCTGAGAGGTAAGAGGAAGGGAGAGCTGCAGGGTAAGGGCTGGCCGGGTAGAGAAGTGACACATGAGTCCCACGGGTGCAACAACCTCCCAGGGAGGGGAGAGACACACCAGCAGAGGAGGAGCATTCTCTGTCAAGAAAAGGAGAGACTGGGAGCAGAACCTGCTCACAAGCCCAGAAGGCTGTGTGTGTGTGTGTGTGTGTGTGTGTGTGTGTGTGTGTGTGTGTGTTACTGGGAATTAAACTCAGGGACATTCTGCCTCTGAGCTATATCACCAGCCCTATTTTTATTTTTTATTTTGAACCGGAGTCTTGCCAAGTTGCCGAGGGCCTCACTAAGTTGCGGAGGCTGGCCGTGAACCTATCTCAGCCTGGTTTATCAGTTATATTTTATTCTAATAGGATGTGAAGAGTGGAGTAGTATAACATTTTTAAAAAACCGTCTTTGCTTTTTGATTTTGTGTTTTTAAGTGTGTAAGCTGAGGGTCTTGGTGTACACTTGTAATACCAATACTTAGGAGGCTGAAACAGGAGAATCGCAGGTTCACGGCCAGCCTCAGCAACTTAGCCAAGCTCTGCAACCTACTGAGACCCTGTTTCCAAATAAGAAATAAAATTAGGGTCAGGGTGTAACTTGGAGGTAGAATGCCTCTGGATTTAATTCCTAGTACAAAAAAAGTGTGTAAGAGCCAGGCATGGTGGTATACACCTATAATTTCAGTACTTGGGAGGCTGAGACAGGAGGATTGCAGGTTTGAGAATAGCCTCAGCAAGTAGGGAGACTCACAAACCTATCAAGACTCTGTTTCAAAATTAAAATAGGGCTGGAGGGTTTGCAAGAAAACCGCATGCCAATTGCTTTAGGGTGTTTTCCACCCAGTTTGAAGTTTACTCTTCAGTAGCCAGACACCTATGTTAACCATTCTGCATTCTGGTCCATATCTGTTTCACTCCAGGAACCACTTTTTTCCCCCTGTGGTACTAAAAATTTGCATCCAGGGTCAGTCTACCTCTGAGCTACATTTCCTACATCCCCCCCCCCACCTTTTTTGGTGCTGGAGTTGAACTCAGAGGCATACTACCTACAAGTTATACCCCCATACCCATTTCATTTTTTAGTGGAAACAGACTCTTGATAGGTTGCCTAGAGTTTTACTAAATTGCTGAGGTTGGATTTAATCTTGTGATCCTCCTGTCTCAGCCTTTAAAGTACTGGGATTATAGGTATTTGTCACCATGCCTGCCTTTTTTTTCAAACAGGGTCTCACTAAGTTGTTGAGGGCCTTGCTAAGTTCCTGAGGCTGTCCTAAAACCTATGATCCTCCTGCCTTCAGCCTCCCAAGTACTGAGATTACAGGTATGGGCCTGACAGGAACCAGCATTATTATTATTATTATTATTTATTATTATCATCATCATTAGTGTGTGTGTGTGTGTGTGTGTGAGAGAGAGAGAGAGAGAGAGAGAGAGAGAGAGAGAGAGAAAGAAAGAGAGAGAGAGAGAGAGAGAGAGAGAGAGAGAGAGAGAGAGAGAGAGAGACTGGGGATTGAACCCAGGGGCATACTACCTTTGAGCTATATCCCAGGAATTTTTTTTCAGTACTGAAGAGTGAACCCAGGGGCATTCTACCTCCAAACTACACTCCCAGCCCTATTTTATTTGTTAATTGGAAACAGGATCTCACTAAGTTTCAGAGGGCCTCACTAAATAGCTGAGGCTAGCCACAAATCTGTGGTCCTCCTTTCTCAGCCTCTCAAGTACTAAGATTATAGGCATGTGCCAACATTCCTGGCCAGAAACCAGCATTTTAACAAGCTTTCCAAGAGTCTCTGCACTCTAAAATTGGAGAACCAGGACCTCGGAAGTCCAGGGATACCTGAGGTCAGTCACAAAGGAGACAGGTGCCCAAGCAGACAGGTCCAAACTTCCCCTTTTCCTTCCTGCCTCCTTCAGTGGGCCAGGTCCACTTTATGGTGGTATTATATATAGTTCCCACTCATTCCTCATCAAGCCAGAAATCTAAGAGCCCTCCCTTGCCTCCAGCATTAATCCATCAGCCTATTCCACCAAGGATCTTGTCAAACTAGATCTCGAGGCTCTCATCAACATAGTGAGACCCTGTTTCCAAATAAGAAAAAAAAAAAAAAAAAAATCGACTTCCGGGAAGATGGCGACCGAGAAAAGCGGGGCTTAAGAGTCCCGCTAACAACCAATCTCCATTACCACAAAAAGAGCGCCTTTCATAGCCAGAAAACACCATCACCAGAAAAACAAAAAAACCACCAGGCTCCAGAGAGAAAGAGGACTGAGAACAGAGCTCAGGGCCACAGAGGAGACACACGCGCCCGAGGACGCGGCAGCAGCACCATACTGCCGGCGGCAGCGGCGAACTCAGCGGACGGCTACAGCAAGCCGAGGTGAGCCGATGCGGAACAGCCAGGCGGGATCTTTCGGCGCAGACAGCATTTAAAGCTCCCAGTGGCTGAGCTCAGCACACGCTGCAGGGATTCAGAGTGGAAATCAAAACCAGAGAAGAAAAAACACGCCAGCCTCATGGCCGAGGGCGTGGCAGAGGCGCCATATTGCCACCGGCGGCGGCAGCAGCAGTGAATTCACCGAGTCCAGTACAGCTACATCTACGTACTCAAGAACAGTGAGTCAAATTGCGGGCCACAGAGGAGAAATCCCAGTATTGTGCCTCCTGGGACTTGACCCAGTGAGGGAGTGGTGGTGGCAGAGATATCACACCATAGGAGAGCGTGCAACCTGGCACCCCCCATAGTTTAAAGCAGCCTCTATCGACTCCCTGGGTCGGAGACTCTGTGATACAACCCAGTAAAGGAGTAGTAGGGTCTGAGATAATACAGACTCGAGATCCAGAGCACCTTAAGTGAAGCCATAGTGACCCAAGGGAAGAACCCAGAGAAGGCACAAACCTCCGAAATCATGGGAAAGAAGAATAACACTGGAGTAATGAATGTGCACAACCCCACAACATTAGAACCTGATAAAACAGAAAATCAGAGATTTCTAGAAGATCAAATCAGGAAAATAACTGTAGAAATAATAGAGGTGCTTCGAAAAGAACTCAGAGAGAGCCAAAAAGAGATAAAGGATGCAATTAATGAAGTAAAGGCCTCAATTCAAAGCACAAACAACCGATTAGACCACATGGAGAACAGAATCTCACTCTTAGAAGATGAGCAATCCAAAAATGAATGCATAGTTTCTAATCTAGAAAAAGATATCCAACAGCTGGAATCTGACATTGAAGAAATATGGGCCCATCTTAAGAGAGCTAACCTAAGAATAATTGGAATAGAGGAGGGAAAAGAAAGTGATACCAAAGGGATCAACAATCTCTTCAAGGAAGTAATAGCAGAAAATTTTCCAAATATAGAACAAGAGGTTGATACACAGATCCAGGAAACTTATAGAACTCCCTTTAGACAGGATCCGAGAAGAGGATCCCCACGCCATATAATTGTCAAAATGACCAATGTGGAAGCCAAGCAGAGAATCTTAAAGGCAACAAAAACAAAGGGCCAAGTGACATTCAGAGGCAAACCAATTAGAATCACTCCAGACTTCCCAAACCAAGTCATGAGAGCCAGAAGGGCTTGGAGTAACATATTCCAAACTCTGAAAGAAAACAACTTCCAGCCAAAAATTTCCTATCCAGCAAAACTTTCTATCAAATTAGATGGAGAAATAAGAAGCTTCCATGACAAACAGAAACTGAAGGAATTTATGTCTTCAAAACCAGCGCTAGAGAAAATACTCAAAGAGATTAACTACAAAGAAGAAATAGGTAACACTCACCAGAACCAGAGAAACAAGAGTTTCCATCCAACAGACAACTAAGATTGGTTATCTGTGGAGATTCATTATTTATGTTAGTCTTTTACCTATCTCTAAATTGTATTGTTTGCCTTTATTGTTGTTAATTTTTAGGATTTCTAGTTGGAATATTAATATACCTTCAGATATAGCATTTGGAAATATTTTATCCAATTCTATTAGTAACTGTTAACTCTGTTTACATTGTCTTTGGATATACAATATTTTCTTTTATTTTTTAGGGAGTTTGTATATTCTTCTGTTGCCTGTGCCATTGAAATCATATCCAAGAAATCACTGCCAATTTCACTGTTGTGAGGTTTTATGACCCAGATTTTCTCCTAAAAGTTTATAGTCTTAAGATTTATATTTAGGTCTTTTATCTAGTTTGAGTTAATACTTGTATGTGGGATTAGGTAAGGGTCCAATTTTATTCTTTTCCATGTAATTATTATTTTTCAACAATATTTAGTTAAAAGATTATTAATTTCCACCACCAAATCTTCGTGGAAACCTTGTCAAAAATAACTTGACAATATAGGGAAGAAGTTAGCTCTAGGCTTGTATTTAACTCCAATGGTCTATATATCTGCCTTTAGAACAGTACTACACTGTTTCAATTATTGTAGCTTTATATGGTTTGGAATCAGAAAATATACATCTTCTAGCTTTGTTTTTGCTTCGAGATTGTTTTGGGTATCTAGAGTCCATATTCCATATCAGGATAGATTTTTTTCTGAAAAATAAATATATGAAAGTTTCACCTAAAAAAAAAGAAAAAAATATTCTCTGGTAAGAAAGAAAGCAAAAAGAAATATTGAAATGTTATATTTAAGTCATCAAAAGCTTGGTATCAGACAAATGAAACTGTTATGTGAGATTATCATTTTTAATTTTGGATAAATTGCTATAATACTAGATGTCAACCACTAAGCCAAGCATGGGAGGGAGGGATGGGGAGAGAATGGGGTGGGGATCGGGTGGGGGCTGACTGGGCGATGTGTGCATGTATGTCTACAAAAGTTTGTATCCCACTATGATGTATGAATACAGTGCACCAATAAAATAAAATTAAAAAAAAAAAAAAAATCAAGTATAACTCGGAGATAGAATATCTCTGGGTTCAATCCCCAGTATAAAAAAAAAAAAAACTTAGATCTCAAATTTAATCCCTTTCTAAAGGGGCATGATGGCACATGCTTATAATCCTAGTACTTGGGAGGCTGAAACAGAAGGATTGTGGGTTCAAGACCAGCTGTGGTAACTTAGCAAGACCCTGTTTTGACATAAAAAATAAAATCAGAGTAAGGGTGTGATAGGTTGGTCCTCCCACATCACCTTGCAGCGGGGACTGGAGGCGGTACCCCAGAAGCGGAGATATCGCAAGAATCCAGGTACCTCGAGACTCCAGGCATTGTGAGGCAGACTCCAGAGGTCGTGAGACTACAGATGTCGCAAGAGAATCAGCATGCCTATAAAACATCGGTGCTTCTGCTCCAACACGTGACTCAGCCGGCCGATCAGGACTACGTGCGTCTCTCCAGATGCATGATCTCATCAGTCCCTTCGCCCACGGCCGGCTGACTTCTCAAAGGTGTCGGGTCTGATTAAAGCAGCTTTTCTGAGACCTCAGCTGGTGTTTACCTCATTCATAATATCCCCAAACTCTATTTTCTACATTATATTTGGTGGGCCAAAGACTGACTACTCCCAGATTCCTCAACCTCAAACATCCTTGCCAGCCCAGGGTAACTCTCAGGTAGTGGGTAAGCCAATCGCCATGCACTACAGGCCCTCTTTTACAGAACAAAATTGCTCTGGCTGAGGCTCAGGCCGAAGAGGTCATTAGCCTAATACATAATTCCCTACACGTGGGACCTACGGCTCTTAAGCATTTCCTAAGCCCCTTGTTTTATTCTCCTCTCCTATAACAGCTGATTAGTAAAGTCCGTGCTTCCTGTTCCACTTGAACTGCTGTGTCTCCCCAAGGAGGCCTTTGCCCTTCCTTTTCTACCCACCAAATGAGAGGACACTTGCCAGGACAGGATTGGCAAATTTACTTCACCCATATGCCATCTCACAAAAAACTAAAATATCTTCTTACCACGGATGACACCCTAACAGGTTGGGTAGAGGCTTTTCCCTCAAAGGATGAGACGGCCAGCACAGTGGCCAATGTTCTATGCAGGGACATCATCCCTCGGTTTTGACTCCCTAATTCCTGACAGTCTGATAATGGACCAGCTTTTATTTCCAAGGTTACTCAACAGGTGGCACAAACCCTTGACATTTCTTGGAAGCTCCACATCCCATGTTGACCACAGTCATCACGAAAAGTAGGAAAAAATGAATGGGATTCTTAAAAACCATCTAACACAACTCTCCCTGGAGCTGCGGGTATCATGGCCTAAACTCCTACCACTGGCTCTGACCTGTGTGAGGGCCACACCTCAAAGCCCCACTTTCATGAGCCCCTTTGAATTGCTGTATGGTCACCCTTTTTTGCTTAATCACACTCTCTCTTTGGACCCCCCTCCTTTGGCTTCCTATGTCCCTTCCTTGTCTTTTCTCAGGCACCTTCTTTGGGAACATGCTGACCAATGTCTTCCCCAACCTAGGACTGAAGAAGCAGCTCCACACCTGGCAGTCAAGGCCCTTAAGCCAGGGGAGCAAGTCCTCCTCAAGTCGCTTCAACCAAAACATCTCCAACCACAGTGGACTGGGCCTTTTACAGTGATCCTCACCACACCTACTGCAGCCAAACTGCTGGGGGACCCCAACTGGCATCACCTTATGCGGCTAAAAAGGGCTCCGTTACAACAGCTTCATGGCAAATTCTCTTGTACAGTGTTGAGGCTCACTAAGCTACATTTTTCTTGGCATAATTCTCTTTAATGTTTTTATTTCGGCAGGTCTGCTTGTTTAAATAGTATGTGTTCTCCCTCTCCAGATGCCAGACAATAATAAAATAATTAAGGACTCACTTTTCTTGAAGGGGGCTAGGAATTGAACCCAGGGACAGTCTGCCTCTAAGTACACCACCAGCCCTATTTTATTTTTAAACTGAAACAAGGTCTCACATCCAGTCATGGTGGCACATGCTTATAACTCCGGTACTATGGAGGCTGAAACAGGAGGATCACAGGTTGGAGAACAGACTCAGCTACCTAGTGAGGCCCTCCACAACCTAGTGAGACTCTGTTTCAAATAAAAAATAAAATAGGGCTAAGGGTATAGCTCAGAGGCAGAATGTTCCTAGGTTCAGTCCTCAGTACCACAAACAAAGAAGCAAACAAAATCACAGGGTTTCACTAAGTTGCTGAGGCTGGCTTTGAACCTGCAATCCTCCCATCTCCATCCCAAGTACTGGAATTATAAGTGTGTACCACCATACCCAGCTGAGGACTTACTTCTTGGATGAATGAATGAGAGAATCCAAAGTTTTCAAAGTATGGAAGTCCCTGAGATAGACAAGTTAACTCCCATTTCAGATGGTGCAAGCTCGTGCATTCTGGAATTAAGCTCTGTTCCAGAGTCATACTGGTGACTGGTAACCTCAAATCTCCAAGGCTCTTCCAAACCAGTAGAGATGCTGGGTCACATAGATCCTGGGAAACTTCTAAGAAGCCAAAAGGTTGTTTTACCTCTTCTGTGAGAAGTTTGCTAATGTCCATCTGTAAATAAAAGATATCATAGTAAGAAATAAAATTTTGAGCTCTTTGGGGAGGAAAGATAATTTCAAAGCATGTGCTATTGATACTTATTATAGTTATGTTAAAACCATATTAAGCTGGGCATGGTGGCGCATGCTTGTAATCCCAGCATTTGGGAGGCTGAGACAGGATTGCAGTTTGCAGATAGCCTCAGCTACTTAGTGAGGTCCTTTGCAATTCAGTGAAACCCTGTTTCAAAATAAAGAAAAAAATAGGGCTGGGGGTGTAGCTCAGAGGTTGAATGCCCCTGGGTTCCACCCCCAGTATCACAGAATCAATTTTTAAAACCAAATTAAGCTGGCCGTGGTAGCACACACCTGTAATCCTAGTACTTGGGAGGCTAAGACAAAAAGATCACAGTTTTGAGGCCAGTCTCACCAACTTAGTGAGATCTTGTTCCAAAGAAAATTAAAATCTAGGCATGATGGCACACACCTGGAATCCCAGTACTCAGGAGGCTGAGACAGGGGGATCCTAGGATCCTAAGGACAGCCTCAGCAAGTAGACACTCAGAAATGTAGAAAGACCCTATCTCAAAACAAAAAATGAAATTGGGCTGAGGGTGCATCTTGGAGGTTTGCCTTGCATTTGCCACTGGGCACAATCTGCAGTACCACCAAAACAATTAAAATTAAATTTAAAAAAGGGCTGGAAGTATAGCTTGGAGGTAGAATGCCACTGGGTTCAATCCTCAGTAACACACACACACACACACACACACACACACACACACCAGCAGGGCGTGATGGTGTACCCTCATAACCCCAGTATTTGAGAAACAGAGAAATGGAATGCAGATCCAAAGCCAGCCTCAGCAAGCCGGGCGTGGTGGCGCACACTTGTAATCCCGGCGCTTGGGAGGCTGAAACAGGAGGATCGCACGGGTTTGAAGCCAGCCTCAGCTACTTAGTGAGGCTTTCAGCAACTTAGTGAGACCCTGTTTCCAAATAAAATATAAAAAAGGTCTGGGAGGATAGCCCGGAGGTAGAAAGCCTCTGGGTTCCACCCCCAGTACCACCAAAAAAAAAAAAAAAAAGCCAGCCTCAGCAAGTAGTGAGACTTTAATCAACTTAGTGAGTCCTTGTTTCAAAACAAAACTAAAGTAGTGCCGGGGTGTAGCTCGGAGGTAGAATGCCCTGGGCTCTATTGCCAGTACCCAAAAAAAGTTGCCAAATGTTCTCAGTCCTGGTTTCATGAGATGCCCACTGCGCGCATTAGAGATGGCCCCCAAATTTGCAGCGTCCGCTGACTTCACTCAAACGCTCCTCTGTTCCCTCACGCAAGTCCACCTGTTTAGTGTGTTTCTTCTGTGATATGGAACCTTTTCTTAATGCAATAGTAAAATCCATGTACACATCTTTGATTAGATTTATAAAATAACAGAATGTCTGACTTGCCCAGAATTTCTCACAGCTCTTTTCCAGTGCAGGATGGTGTTTGTAGCTCTTCACCTTGGTAGCACCGTGAAGCTGTCCGCCTGTAACCATGGCAGCCAGAGCAGCATGTCTTTCTTCTCATTAGCCCCTCGGCGGTCATCCTTTTCCACAATGGGTATCACAGTGTACGCTCGCTGTATAAATCATGCACTTTCCAATCAGCTCTGTGCAAGCACTGCCAAGGAGCCGGGCTCCTTTCCGTCCGTCCTAAATTATCTAACGTTAAGGATGGCTGTCTCAGTAGCTGCCACACATGCTCTCCACTTTATGCAGCTATTTTATGCCTAAATGGAATGAACATCGATTTTGTGGTAACAGTGGACGAGTCAATAACTGCTGTGGGTCTGTCAACTCATCTGTAAAATCAGGGCATTGAATAGGTTAGAGGTTAAACTCTCTCTCGTATGTGGTGGAAGCTAGACTAAGAAGAGAGAGCAGCCAGGTGTGGTGGTGCACGCTAGTAATCCCAGTACTTGAGACACTGAGACAGGAAGATTTGCAGCCAGCCACCGGTTTGCAGCCAGCCTTAACTACTTAGTGAGCTCCTCTGCAACTTAGTGAGATTCAGCTTAGTGAGAATAAAATATAGGGCTTGGCCAACCTCAGCAGTTTAGTGAGACCATTTCTAAATAAATAAATAAATAAAATGGGAATGAGGTCGTAGCTCAGAGGTAGAAGACCTCTGGGTTTCATCCCCAATACCGCAAAAAAAAGCAAAAGGGACTTCAGTCAAATGAGGCAGTGGAAAGGGACTGGGATAGGGAGGTAGAAAGGAGGAAGATGAGGATTGAGGAAGGGAACAGTTCAAATAAGATTACAGTCATACATGGTTTCATTGCTAATCTCACTAACGTGTGGGGAGGGATAAGGGAGCAGGGTATACAGAGGGAACACAAGTGCTGTGTGCATGTATGTTTGTATCACTTTGAATCTCATTATAATATATAATTACATTTCACCAATAAAAGTATAAAAAAGAAATCGCCTGGGCTTAAATATCTTGTTGCTTAAACTCTACTGATATGTCTTGGTACAAATAGTGAGGCTTTTAGATTTCCTTTATGTTTATACCAAAGAAAGGATAGAAAGGCAGTGGGGAAGCAAAAAGAGGACACCTCAACCTAAAGAAATAAAAACTTGCTTCCTTGGCTGAGGCTAGGCTCTTAAACATGCCCTTAACAGGAAACCAAATTTCTGAATTGAGCTAGTGTCATTGAAACAGTGGCAGACCACTGCCCCCTAGTGGTCATTTTTGGACTTTCTATCACCTATAAGGTCCATCGCTGACACAGTCAACCTTAACCATGCACCAGGCCAGGTACAGCAATAGCCAGAACACACACAGGCACACGAACACACATACACATGACTTCTCTGATGTAATAAGAGAAACTGGCATTGATGGCACACACCTGTAATCCCAGTACTTGGCAGGCTGAGACAGGAAGATCAAAGGTTCCAGGCCAGCTTCAGCAATTTAGTGAGATCCTGTCTCAAAACAAAATATAAGCCGGGAATGGTGGTGCATGCTTGTAATCCCAGCATTTGGGAGGCAGAGATGGGAGGATCGTGGTTTGTGGCTACACTCAGGCCCTTTGCAACTCAGTGAGACCCTGTTTCAAAATAAAGAATAAAAAAAAAAAAAAAATAGGTCTGAGTGTGTAGCTAAGAGGTAGAATGCCCCTGGGTTCCATCCCCAAGTACCAGTATTGGGAATGGCTTGGGAAGATTTGAGAAAGTTCTGATTATTAATAGATATATTTCAAAAATAATTCTGTCAAAATGGCAGACATGGGGAAAGGAAGACTTGGTCTTGGTTTGGGTCAGAAAGCAAACAGCTATTGAAACTTAGATTGACTTAGCTAAAAGTAATTAGCAAGTCCATAGGAGAGGGGAGCTAGGACTTCCTCTTTCTAAAGACAGATCTACATAATAATCTATGGGAGGAGGGGATGGACATTTGTAAAAGACAACTTGCCTGGGGGAGGTACCTTACAGGGTAAGGGGAGGAACCTTACAGGGACATTTACTATGTCAGAATTACGTAAACAAAATGGAGGTCATGGGTATAAAAGGTCTGGTCCACATGTTGTATCTTTGGTGGGGCATTCATTCGAACCACTCCCCCATGCCATTCAAGAATGGCATGGCAACTATCTTCTGTATTTCTATCTTTTTAATAAACTCTTTTAAATCTTCAGCAAGAGTCCAAGCTATTGTATACTTATCCTTAGCTCAGGACAAGAACCCGCACATTTTTATCTTTTTATCTTGTTGTGGTTTAAGGGAAATTTTGTCGGGGACCCTAACAAGGATCCCCGAGGACAGTTTCCCCAAACTGTACCTGTATTGGGAATGGCTTAGGAGGATTTGAGAAAGCTCTGATTATTAATAGATATATTTCAAAAATAATTGTGTCAAAATGGCAGACCTGAAGAGAAACACTTGGTTTCAGTTTCAGTCAGGCAGCAAACAGCTATTGAAACTTAAATTGACTTAGATAAAAGTAATTAACAAGTCAATAGGAGAGGGGAACTAGGGCTTCCTCTTTCTAAAGACAGATCTACATAATAATCTAGCTAGGATATGAGAAGGGAGTCCACCTTCAACCTTCATGAAAGGAGACACTTTCGTGGGGGAGGGTTTTTACTACGTCAGAATTACGTGAACAAGATGGAGGTCATGGGTATAAAAAAAGTCTGATCCACCTGTTGTATCTGGGTGAATTCATTCGAACCACCCCCCCCCCATGCATGAATGGCATGGGGCTGTAACTATCTTCTGTATTTCTATTTTTTTAATTGAAAGTAAATGTTATACATTTAATCTGTATTTGGTGCCCTCTCCCCCCCTCGTTTCCCTTCCCCCCTCCCGATACATAATACCCAGGCTAACCTTGCTATATTCGTACTTTACACCTATTTGGAAATAGCCACTCATCAATCAAGTTCAGCCTCCTTCCTCTCTTAGTTTTCCATTCAAACTTTGCTGAGATTTCCCTTCCATTATCCGGAGTCCCTCTGGTGTCCCCAGTGCTCACTCGTTTGGGCATATTAGAGGAAACATATGTCCCTTCTCTTTCTGCGTTTGGCTGATCTCACTTAACATAATGCTTTCCAGCCCTTTCCATCTTCTTACGAATGACATGATTTTGTTCTTCTTTATAGCTGAATAGAATTCCATTGTGTGTATTTCCCATAACTTTGCAAACCATTCATCTGTTGATGGGGGCCTAGGTTGTTTCCAACTTTTGGCTATTACAAATTGTGCTGCTATGAACATAGGTATGCATATGTTGCTGTAGTTCTCTGTTTTCAACCACTTTGAAAAAATACCCAGGAGTGGTAAAGCTGGATCGTATGGTGGATCTATTCCCAGTTTTCTTTTTTTTTTTTTTTTTTTTTTTTTTTTTTTGGTGGTACTGGGGTTCCTGGAAGCCCTTCTACCTCCGGGCTACACTCCCACGGGCTACACTCCCAGACCTAGTTTTTAACTTTATGTGGAAACAGGGTCTCTTAAACCAGTGAGGCTGGCTCCGAACCAGCGCGATCCTCCTGTCTCTGCCTCCCAAGCACGGGGATTACAAGTGTGCGCCACCACGCCCGGCCTATTCCCAGTTTTCTAAGGAATCTCCACACAGATCTCCATAGTGGCTGAACTAGTTTGCACTCCCACCAACAATGTAAAAGAGTTCCTCTTTCCCCACATCCTCGCCAGCATTTATTATTGTTTGATTTCTTTATGCTTGCCAATCTGACTGGGGTTAGATGGAATCTCAGTGTAGTTTTGATTTGCATCTCCCTGATGGCTAATGATGAAGAACATCTTTTCATGAATCTATTGGCCATTTGTATCTCCTCTTTTGTAAAGTGTCTCTTCAATTCAATTTCCCATTTCTTGATTGGGTTGTTTGTTTTGCTAGTGCAGAGTCTTTTGAGCTCTTTGTATATTCTGGATATTAGCCCCCTATCAGAGTGGTGACTGGTAAAGATCTTCTCCCATTCTGTAGGCTTCCTCTTTAGGTTCTTGATGGTTTCCTTTGACAAGAAGAAGCTTTTTAGTTTGATGCTGTCCCACTTGTTGATTCTTGCTTTAATTTCCTGAGCTTTGGAGGTTTTGTTGAGAAAGTTACTGCCTGTACCTATATGTTGTAGTGATGAGCCTATGCTCTCCTCTATAACTTCACAGTCTCTGGTCTGATTTCTAAGTCTTTGATCCATCTCAAGTTGATTCCTGTGCATGGTGAGATATAGGGGTTTAGTTCCATCTTTCTACAAATGGATAGCCAGTTCTCCCAGCACCATTTGTTGAAAAGGCTGTCTTTTCTCCAGCGTATGAGTTTGGCCCCTTTGTCAAAGATTAATTGACTGTAGGTGTGTGGATTTGTTTCTGTATCTTCTATTCTGTTCCACTGGTCAGTGTACCTGTTATTGTGCCAGTACCATGCTGTTTTTACTACTATTGATCTATAGTATAGTTTGAAGTCTGGGATTGTGATGCCTCCTGCGTGATTCTTGTTGCTGAGAATTGCTTTGGCTATTCTGGGTCTTTTATTTCTCCATATAAAGTTCATGATTGCTTTTTCTAGGTCTGTGAAGAATGTAGTTGGTATTTTAATGGGAATTGCATTGAATCTATAAATCATTTTTGGCAGAATGGCCATTTTGATGATATTTATTCTGCCTATCCACGAGCACGGGAGGTCTTTCCATCTTCCAAGGTCTTCTTCAATTTCTTTCTTTAATGTTTTATAGTTTTTGTTGTAGAGGTCTTTTACATCTTTGGTTAGGTTTATTCCTAGGTATTTTATTGGTTTTGAGGTTATAGTGAATGGACTTGATTGTTTTATTTCTTTCATTGTGGATTCATTGTTGGTATAAAGAAAAGCCTCTGATTTCTTTAGGTTGATTTTGTATCCTGCAACTTTGCTGAATTTGTTAATTAAGTCCAGAAGTCTTTTGGTTGAGTTCTTAGGGTCTTCTAGATAAAGGATCATGTCATCTACAAATAAGGATAATTTTAATTCTTCTCTTCCTATTTGAATTCCTTTGATTTCCTTCTCTTGTCTTATTGCTGTGGCAAGAGTCTCAAGGACTATATTGAAGAGGAGTGGTGATAATGGACATCCTTGTCTTGTTCCTGATTTAGGGGAAATTCTTGCAGTTTTTCCCCATTCAATATAATGTTGGCTTTGGGTTTGTTGTATATTGCCTTAATGATGTCAAGGTATGTTTTTAACACGAATGGGTGTTGGATTTTGTCGAAGGCTTTTTCAGCATCTATTGCTATGATAATGTGGTTTTTATTCTTGATTCTATTTATGTGGTGGATGACATGTATTGATTTGCGTATGTTGAACCAGCCTTGTTTGAATGTGTTTTCGGTGTTGGATGAACTGTCTTCTAACAGTGATATTCTACTTTCCATTTCATCTAATCTTCCAGAGTTTCTTTCTATTGCTGACTTCATTTCATTTATTGACTCTTTCATTTCATTCCAAGCCTCTTTCTGATTCTTTTTTAGTATTTCTAACTCATCTTTCATCTCCTCTAAACTTGTTTTAAATCCTTTCATCATATTGTAGATCAAGATTCGGAACTCCCCTTCTTGCATTTCTTGTAGGTCAGTATTCGTGATTTCTGTCGTTTCTCCATTATTCCTAGTTCTCATATTTTCAAAGTTCTCAGGTCTGCTTTTCTGCTGTCTTCCCATCGTTAGTGGGTATTATTTTTAGCCCAGTCTTTGTATTAGGACTTTAGAAAAGACTTATCCCCCCAGAAAAAAACTTATCCCCCCAGAAAACCAAAAACCAAAACAAACCTAAAGACCCAAAAAGTAAAACAAACAATACCAAACCGCAATAGTAAAAAATAAAATATAAAAGGATAGAAAAATAGTAATAAATAAATAAATAAATAAATAAAAGAGATAACAGTCCTACTATGTTGCTGATATATGATGAATCTTGTATTTGCTTGGAGTGTCCCCTTGTGGCCCTGTGCAGTTATCGTGCCTTAAGCGCTCTTCTTTGGTCCCGGAGTTGAATTGGCCCACTTTGCGCACACTGGCACTCACATATATCGTACTCACTGTGTGCTCGCCGGGTCCGTGGCTCCTCTGAATTTGCGCTAGCAGTCCAATCTGTGGCTCTGAAGCTCTGGCAGCTCTCCCGTATCCTGCTGACTTTTCACTCCCGCGGTAAGCAGGTCCACTTCCAGGTCCCTGCCGATCTCTGGGCGTGGACAAGAACCCGCGCTTTTTCTGTTTTTGGGGTGTTTTTGGTTTTTTTTTTTTTTTTTTTTGGTGGTACTGGGATTCCTGGAAGCCCTTCTATCTCTGGGCTACACTCCCAGATCTATTTTATACTTTTTTATTTAGAAACAGGGTCTCTTAAACCAGTGTGGCTGGCTTCAAACCTGCATGATCTTCCTGTCCTCGCCTCCCAAGTGCGGGGATTACAAGCATGCACCACCACGCCTGGCGTTTTTTGGGTTTTTGTTGTGGTTAACAGGGGTCCCCAGGGACAGTTTCCCAAAACCACAACATCATCTTCACACAACCATAACACAAACCATAACATATTTTCAAACCGTAACACCCAGTAAGGCAAAATAAATAAATAATAAATACATACATTACATACATACATACATACATAACTAAATAGGGCTGGGAGTGTATCTTTGAGGTAGAATGCCTCTGGATTTAATTCTAGTACAAACCAAACCAAATCAAACCAAATGGAATTAATTGCTTTTTATTTTATTTATTTGTCTGGGGGTGGGGGGGTACTGGGGGTGAAATCCAGGAGCATTTTACCTCTAAGGTATACCCCTAGCTCTATTTTATCCTTTTATTTTGAAACAGAGTCTCTCAAATTGCAAAGGCTGGCTGTAAACCTGTGATTCTACTCTCAGCCTCCCAAGTACTGGGATTGCAAGCATGAGCCACCACACCCAACTTGGAATTGCTATTTGTGTGTGTGTGTGTGTGTGTGTGTGTGTGTGTGTGTGTGTGTCTCCCTGGGGATTGACCTTGGGCATTCTACCTCATGGAGCTACACTCCCATCCCTATCGTATTTTTGTTTGAAAACAGGGTGTTAGGTTCATGAGAATCTCACTACTTGCTGAGGCTGCCCTTGAACCTGCGACCTTCCTATCTCAGCCTCTCAAGTGCTGGAGCGTTGTCGACACACCTGGCTGGAATTACTTTTTAGATTGTTAATTTGTTTGTGTCACTGGGGACAGAACACAGAAGTAATCTATCTCTGAGCTACACCCCAGTCTTTTTTATTTTTTGTTTTGAAACAGGGTCTCACTGAGTTGCTGAGAGTCTTGCTATTTTGCTGAGGCTGGTCTTGATCCTATGATTCTTCAAGTATAGGCATGCACCACATCTAGTTTAGATTGTTAAAATTCTGTGTGTGTGTGTGTGTGTGTGTGTGTGTGTGTGTGTGTGTGTGCGTGCATGTGTGGTGCTGGGGATTGAATCCAGGGGCATTCTGCCTCTGAGCTACACCCCCAGCCTGATTTTTTTATTCTTTATTTTGAAACGGGGTCTCACTAAGTTGCGGCGGGTCTTACTAAGTAGCTGAGGCTGGCTGAAACCACAGATTCTCCTGTGTCAGCCTCCCAAGGACTGGGATTATAAGCATGAGCCACCATGCCCAGCTGGATTGTTAAAATTCTTGATAACCCCTAAGCTAAATTTTACTGACCACCTTAATAGTCTCATATACAAATGCCAACATAAGTGTGACTTTTTAAAATCCTCATAGTGAACATAGTGTTTCCCAGATTAAACTGCCTTTCGATGGGCATCATCATCATCATCATCATCATCATCATCATTATTATGGGTTTTTTTTTGCAGGTCTGGGGATGGAACCCAGAATCATTTGACCTCCGAGCTACACCCCCTGCCCAATTTTTTATTCTTTATTTTGAAACAGGGTCTCACTGAGTTGCAGAGGGCCTCACTAAGTAGCTGAGGCTGGCCATGAACCACGATCCTCCTATCTCAGCCTCCCAAATGCTGGGATTACAAGCGTGCGCCACCACACCTGGCTTCCACTGGCATTATTTCATTTGCTACCCCAAATACTTAGAAAAGTGTTGTCTATTTCCATCCATTTGAAGAGGACTAAGCAAACCCAGTGAGTTTAGTGCTCTGCCTGAGGCCCTTTAATTAAGGGATAAGCCCAGATTCTCTAAACCAAGTCTCATGCAGATTTCACGATGACATTACAAAACCCCCTATGACATTTTGTTATTCCAGTCTTGGCAGGAATATTAGCATTCACTGACAGTGTAATAAATGATTTGTGGTACATTCTTTCAATACGAAAGAAATCTTTTAAAACACATCTGAAAAACATCTTTCCTAGAAACCCACGTGTAATAACTGGATCCATGACAGATGCTGCGCTGGGTTGTGAAAGAACCCAGAGCAGCTAGTTTAGTAGGCATCAGTCGCCTTTGCAATCAAAGTAGTCTTGAATTGTTACAAATTTGCAGTTTAGTCTGGTTAATTCCACTAAATAGCATGGGTAAGGATCAAAAAATTCTCAGGAACATGTCGCCATCTAGTGGTGCAATGGGGAAATACAAGGTACTCGCAATAGATGACATATATTAATATAGCATAACTGAAGAGGGATGAATTACTGACGCAGGACGCAAACGTGGATGAACCTTGAAAGCAATGCATTAAGTAAAAGAAGCCACACACCAAAGGTTACACTTCACACGATTCCACTGATAGGAACACCTAGAATGGTTAAATCCGTAGAAACCATATACTGGTGCTTGCCAGCGGCTGACGGCCCTGGGGAATGGGAGTCGGCGCTCACCAGCAAGAGGTTTTCTTTTAAGTGATGAAGATGCTTTAGAACTAGATTTTACAAGTTTTCTAGCTACTTACAAGATTGTGAGTGTACCAAATGCCAGTTGATTGTTAATTTGGGTGGTACTGGGGATTAAATCCAGGGACACTACCACTGAGCTACATACCTAGGCCCTTTAATATATATGTGTGTGTGTGTGTGTGTGTGTGTGTGTGTGTGTGTGTGTGTACATATAATATATATTATATATTATATATATTTTATTTTTATTTATTTGTTTTTTTTTGGGGGGGTGGCACTGGGAATAGAACCTTAAGCCAGCAAGGCTGGCTTCGAACTTGCACAATCCTCCTGTTTCTACCTCCCAAGTGTGGGGATTACAAGCGTGTGCCACCATGCCCGGCTAAAAATAAAATTTGTTTTTGAGATGGGGGTATCACTAAGTTGCCCAGGCTGTCCTCAAATTTGTGAACCCTTTGCCTGGGATTATAGGTATGTTCCACTGTACCCAACTGGATTGTCAGTTTTAGATATAATAAATGTATAGAGCACAATAATTTGTAATACCTACATTTACACAAAACATATAATAAACATATAATAAACTGTGTGTCCACTGAAGCAAGGTTCTAGGCACTACAAAATTTTGATAAAGATGTGAAAGCCAGTTTCCCACCTTCAGAGTTAAAGTGTGTGTGTGTGTGTGTGTGTGTGTGTGTGTGTGTGTGTGTTAGATATTGGGGATGGAACCCAGGGGCATTCTACCTCAGACCTACACTCCCAGACCAGTTTTATTTCTTATTTTGAAACAGGGTCTCATGAAGTTGCTGAAAGCCTTGCTAAATTGTAGAAGCTCTCCTCAAACCTATGATCCTCCTGTCTCAGCCTCCCAAGTGTGGATATGTGCCACCATATCCAGTTTTATTGTATTTTTTATTTTGCAACAGGGTCTCACTAAGTTGCTGAGACTGGTCTTGAACCAAGTTAAAAGTTTAATGATGAAGCCAGGCATGGTGGCACGTACCTGTAATCTCAGTACTTGGGAGGCTGAAGCAGGAGAAATCCAGGTTTGAAGCCAATCTCAGTAAGTAGTGATGTACCAGTATTGGGACTGGCCTAGGAAGATTTGAGAAAGCTCTGATTATTAATAAATAAAAATGGCAGACCTGGGGAAAGATTTGGTTTAGGTCAGGAAGCAAACAGCTATTGAAACTTAAATTGACTTAGCCTAAAGTAATTAGCAAGTCAATAGGAGAGGGGAGTTAGGACTTCCTCTTTCTAAAGAAAGATCTATATAATTGGTTAATCTAGCTAGGATGGGAGGTAGGGGTCAACCTTCAACCTTTGGAAAGGAGACACCTTGGTGGGGGAGACCCTACAGGGACTTTTACTATGTCAAAATTAAGTAAACAACATGGAGGTCACGTGTATAAAAAATCTGTTCTGTGCTTTGTATTTCGGTGATTTCGTTCGAAGCACCCCCCTCATGTCACCCTGTAACTATCTTCTATATTTCTTTTTTTTTTTTTTTTTTTTGGTGGTACTGGGGTTCCTGGAAGCCCTTCTACCTCCAGGCTACACTCCCAGACCTATTTTATTTTTGAAAACAGGGTCTCTTAAGCCAATGCAACTGGCTTCAAACCTGCACGATCCTCCTGTCTCCGCCTCCCAAACGTGCCACCACGCCCGGCTACATTTCTATCTTTTTAATAAACTTCTTTAAATCTTCAGCAAGAGTCCGGGCTATTGCATATTTATCCTTAGCTCAGGACAAGAGCCTGTGCTTTTTTATCTTTTTGTTTTTTTGTGTGTGTTTTGAGGGAAATTGTGTCCAGGAGCCTAACAGGGGTCCCCGGGGACAGTTTCCCAAACCATCTTCTCAAACCGTAACAAGTAAGACTCACGTCAACCTAGCAAAACCCTGTTTCAAAATAAAAATCAAATAGGACACGGTTGTAGCTCAGAGGTAGAATGCCCCTGGGTTCAATCCCCAGTGCCACATACACACACACACACACACATACACACACACACACACACACAAACACAAATACCAGTATCACAAAAAAATTAAAATGATGGTGAGCCACTGTGTCTTTATTTATTTATTTATTTATTTATTATTTATTTATTTATTTATTGGTGGTACTGGGGTTCTTGGAAGCCCTTCTACCTCCGGGCTACACTCCCAGACCTATTTTTACATTTTATTTGGAAACAGGGTCTCCTAAGCCAGCGCGGGCGGCTGGCTTCGAACCTACACGATCCTCCTGTCTCTGCTTCCCAAGCAAGGGGATTACAAGCGTGCCCACCACGCCCAGCTGCCATTGTGTATTTAAATAACAATACTCATTGGGTTTATGGTCCATGTTTGTGATCTCAGTACTTGGGAGGCTTAGACAGGATTGAGGGTTCAAGGCCAGCTTTAGCAACTTAGTGAGATCTTGTTCCAGAGCAAAAAATAAAAAATAAAAAAGGGCTGGAGGTATAGCTTGGAGGTAGGATGCCCCTGGGTTAACTCTTAGACCCCTGGGTTCAATCCCCCCCTTAAAAATTTTAAAATAAATAATTAAGTAAAAATACTTGAAGATAAAATGTGACAAGTGGCACACCAAAGATCCTACTCTGCTCACCTGGAGAAGGAAGAGCGCTTCTCACTGGGACTAGGCAGGGCAGGTGCTTCTGACCCGGGGCTTGATGAAAACCATCATACCTGTGTACAGAACCTCTGCTTAACTGTGTGTGGGGGGGTCCTGGGGACTGAACCCAGGGACATTCTACTTCCAACCTACACCCCCAGCCCTATTTGGGGGGGGATACTGCGGATAAAACCCAGGGGGCATTCTACCTCCGTGCTACACCCCCAGCCCTATTTTTTATTCTTTATTTTGAAACAGGGTCTCACCGAGTTGCAAAGGGCCTCACTAAGTAGCTGAGGCTGGCCAAGAACCACGATCCTATCTCAGCCTCTCAAATGCTGGGATTACAACCGTGCACCATCATGCACCGGCTATCCCAGCTCTATTTTTATTTTTTAATATTTATTTATTTTGGTGGTACTGGGGTTCCTGGAAACCCAGGGCTACCTCCGGGCTACACTCCCAGACCTATTTTATACTTTTTATTTGGAAACAGGGTCTCTTAGGCCAGCGCAGTTGGCTTTGAACCTGAGCGATCCTCCTGTCTCCGCCTCCCAACAACGGGGATTACAAGCATGCGCCACCACGCCCGGCTATTTTTTTTATTTTTATTCTGAAACTAGATCTTGCTGGGTTGATGAGAGTCTTACTACTTGCTGAGGCAGTCCTCGAACCTGGAATTCTCCTGTCTCAGTCTCCCAAGTACTGGGATTACAGCATACGTCACCAGCCCTGCTTTCACTTTAGATTTAAAACACTGTAAGCACAGTGGCATGCATCTCTGTTGCCTGCTCCAGCTGGAAGATCCAGGAATTAGTATTCTGAGAAGCATCTCTCATCTGGAAAGCACTTGGCAAATACCTAGAAATAAATTCCCACCATGCTGCTTTGACCGAGAGCTCGGGCAGCCTGCTTCCAGGCAACAGATGCAAAATAAATCGTCTAAGGCAGAGCCTAACACCCCACTCCTTCAGTGTGGGTTACTAGAGACTTCCAAGAGTACGGTATGGAAAAGGCTGAAAGAAAGGAAGGTTTGCAGCGGAGAAACCGACAAGCACTAAGCCCGGTGATAGAGGTCAACATCTTGGTGATGAGTCAGGTTGATAGTTGGTCCCTTAACACGATGACAAGACTGGCACTTCACCTCTGTGATCTTCCTCCCCAAAGCCCATAATGTCAACTAATTGTGAGAGGACACCAGACAAGTCCCAGCTGAGGGACGTTGCACAAGCGGCTTGCTCAGTACTTCTCAAAACTGTCACTGTCACCAAAAACCAGGGAAGTCAGTCAAAAGGCATCTAAGGAGACCTGACCTTATTTATTTGTGTGTGGTACTGAGGGTGGAATTCAGGGGCTTTTCTACCTCCAGGCTATACTTCCAGACCTATTTTATACTTTATTTGGAAACAGGGTCTCACTAAGTTGCTGAGAGCCTCACTCAGTAGCTGAGGCTGGCTTCAAACCTGTGCGATCCTCCTGTCTTAGTCTCCCAAGTGCTGGGATAACAAGCGTGTGTCACCACGCCCCACTGCTAAAATAACATTTTAAAGGTAATTTAAAGAGCTAGCAGTTCACAGCATTTAGGAGCTATAAAGCAGGAATGGAGGAAATTTTGTTTAAGCTCTGTAGGTCATATTCTTGACAGTCAGATATACCTGTTTTTTAGGTGGCTGTGATTGACATGATCTTTTATACCAAGGTGCCTGTCAAGAGTTCAAGAGAACCTAATTATGTCTTGTTGTTGGGAATATTTTAAGTGACCCAGGTGCTGTTTTTCAAATCTAATCTTTTGACCACAAATGAAACTATTTAAAAAATTGGATGCCAAGCCAGGTGTGGTGGTGCATGCTTGTAATCCCCATGCTTGGGAGGCTGAGACAGGAGGATCACACGGGTTCGAAGCCAGCCTCAGCTAATTAGTGAGGCTTCCAGCAACTTAGTGAGACCCTGTTTCCAAATAAAATATTTAAAAAGGTCTGGGAGTATAGCCAGGAGGTAGAAAGGCTCTGGGTTCCACCCCCAGTACCACCAAAAAAAAAAAAAAAAAAAATTTGGGGGATGCCAACAGATCACAAGGAGCCCTGTGGTCCAGTCACAGGTCGTTTTGCCCGAATGGGGGAGAATTTGTTATGTGATACCTACTATTCCCGGCCCATTTTGTAGATCACCACAAACAAGAAACCTAGTTCCTAGCCAGGCATGGTGGCGCATGCTTGTAATCCCCGCACTTGGGAAGCAGAAACAGGAGGAGAGCGCAAATTCAAAGCCAGCCTCGCTGGCTTAAGAGACCCTATTTCTAAATAAAAAAAAAAAATATGAAAGTCTGGCAGTGTAGCCTGGAGGTAGAAGGGGTTTCAGGAACCCCAGTACCACCAAAAAAAAAAAAAAGAAGAAGAAGAAAGAAAGAAAGAAAGAAAGAGAAACCTAGTTCCTACAAGTCAAAATGAGCCCTTCACCTTCAGAAAGCATTTTTTTTTTTTTTTTGGTGGTGGTGGTACTGGGGTTCCTGGAAGCCCTTCTACCTCCGGGCTACACTCCCAGACCTATTTTTACATTTTTATTTGGAAACAGGGTCTCCTAAACCAGCGCGGGCGGCTGGGCTTCAAACCTACGCAATCCTCCTGTCTCTGCCTCCCAAGTGCGGGGATTACAAGCGTGTGCCACCACGCCCAGCTTCAGAAAGCATTTTTAACAGTGCACCTTGATAATGCCTGTGGCTCATATTTTTGGCTTCTGCCAAATCCCAACTTCTTGTGATATTTGTCCCACATTTTTAGAATATGTGGATTATATGTTTTTAAAGACATTTTCTGAAAGTTGGAAGTCTCACTGTCACTCTCCACATACCCTTTTGGTTGGGACCTAGTTCCATGAGTAACCCTCCCGCTTAGGGGCTGAGAAACCCGGTCTACTTTATGTAGTGCTGTTCCTAGAAAAAGAGTTTACAGTTGTACAAAAAGATAATGAGATAAGGAAGGTATCTAACATTTCTTCCATATTTCCATTCTTTTATTAAACATAAGGAGAATTATTGCCTAAAATACACACACTTAGATGAAGAAAAATGGCATATATAACTTTGGTAAGGATTAAAAGATTGATGTAAACTTTCTAACTTAGAAATGTTCCTTCTTTTCTAACAATGTAACTTGATTATTTTCTGTAAATGGTGGGATTCTCTGTCATATGCAAGTGATCCTGGGGGATTAATGCTTTAGTTACTAAGTGTTGTTTGGTAATAGGGATCAATTTATTAGAAGTGAGTAAGGTTTCTAGAGGACATAGGGGCAGAGAGTGATCTGGAAAAGAGGACCTTACTTTTGAGGAGCTCTTTTATTGATCAGTGTTTTACTGGTCTGATCTAATATAGTCATGATTCAAACAGGAATATAACTTTTTAATAAAATATAGCCTTTAGTAATGAAAAATAAGCCAGGTATGGTGGTGCATGCTTGTAACCCCAGTATTTGAGAGGCTGAGACAAGATGATCACGGGTTCATGGCCAACTTCAGCTGCTTGTGAGGCCCTCTGCATCTAGTGAGACCCTATATCGAAACAAAGAATAAACTAGAATAAACAAAGAATAAACTTGGACTAAGGATATAGCTCGAAGATAGAATGCCCCTGGGTTCAATTCCCAGTGAACAAGACTAAACAAATGACAACAAAAACAAAAAGAAAATCAAAAGAGCTGAGGGTGTAAATTAGAGGTAGGATGTCTCTGGGTTCACTAGCCAGTACTCATAAGGAAAGAAAAAGAAAGAAGAAAGGGAGGGAGGGAGGGATGGAGAGATCGAGAGATTTCTAACATGTATGTATCAATCTATAGATTAAACCAATCTACAGCTAACCAACCATGATCTATATTTCCATAAATACTTATAAATACAGGTAAATAGAAAAATTAGAAATACACAAACTAAACTGACATCATTGTTCACTGCAGGGAGGAGAGAGAGGACCACAGTAATAGGAAGTGGAACTCATTTGACATGATGTTTCTGGAATATTGCAAGGACAGTGTTACTTTTATAACTTTTATCACTTTATGAGTGTGTGTGTGTGTGTGTGTGTGTGTGTGTGTGTGTAGGTGTGAGAGTAATACTAGGGATTGAACCCAGGGGTATTCTATCTTCAAGCTACACACCCAGCCCTATTTTACTTTTAGTTTTGAAACAGAGTCTTGCTAGGTTCCTGAGAGTCTCACCAAAGTTGTTGAGACTAGCCTCTAACCGTGATCCTCATGTCTCAAACTCCCAAGGACTGGGATTGCAGGTGTGTGCCGCCACACCTGGCATATAAGTTTTAAGCTGGAAAAGAAGCATGGGTTTAATCACACTGCCTTCTGCTCAGCAAAATTTTATTTATTTATTTATATTTCAGTATTGAGGATTGGACCCAGGAAATTCCAAAATACTTACCCAGACCTATTTTTTATTTTATTTTAATATAGATAGATATATGATAGATAGATAGATAGATAGATAGATAGATAGATAGATAGATAGACAGATGTAGATAGATATTTGCAGCACTAGAGATGGAAGCCAGGGGCATTCTACCCCTGAGCTACACCCCCAGTCCTAATTTTTATTCTTTATTTTGAAACAGGGTCACTGAGTTGCTGGACTAACTGCAGTCTACCTGAAGGTACTCTCATATAATCAGAGTCTACCAGGGTGGACCAAAGAGCCAGGTCCAGCAGTGACGTATCAAGGGCGCACCCACAGTTAGTACCCATGGCTAGACACTATTAGGAGATGGCTAATAATAGAGGAAAGAAGAATTAATGAGGACAAACCTGCTACTTATCTGATGCCCCAGTAGGGGGGTTATTTTAAGACCAATTTAATGGCTGGGTGTTTCTTCCTCACATTTATTAGGATCCTCTGACTGGCTCCAGCACATAGGCCTAGCAGCATCCATCATAATTCCAACCAGAAGACATAAAACAATTTTGCACCGGATGATCTAGACAACGAGAAGGATACCAAGGACAACAAGAATCCAAAATAGGGGATGTGTTAGAGCTTCCTGGTCTATCAGGGGAGTTTGGATTTTTACTCAGGAAATTTGATTCTAGGAATAATCAATTAAATTGCCTTGCAGGTAAGTGAGATTAGTCAATCAAAAAAGTAAGAAATTGGATGCTCTCTCTAATATGCAGAAGCTAGGGAGAAAAAGGGTCATCGGAGGAACTCTAGGCTAAGGAGGAGAAACCATAGATGAGAAAATAAGGCGACCTGAATGAGGGAGATGGGAGGGGAAGAGGGAAACTCCCTAATGTATGTGATGTACATTCACAAACATATCCAAGTCAATCACTAAGTTAAACATGAGAAGGCGGGATAGGGGAGGGAATTGGGGAAGGGCTAAATGAGTGACGTGTGCATGTATGCCTCCACCATCTTGCACTCCATTGAGATGTATGACTACAATGCACCGATTAAATAAATAAATAAATAAATAAATTGCCTTGCAGAAATAGTGGGCCTGCCTGTGTATGTTTGATTCCAGGAAGAGGTGAGAAGGTAGTTTGGGCTCAAATAGACAAAAAGATTAATAAGAGTATTCAACCTAAGATAAGAGAGGTATAACTGCCACTATTCCATCTGCTATGGAAAGTATGGACAGGGAACTAAACGTGAAGGGAAGAGAAAGCAAGGCAGAATGAAAAGGAGCAAATTTAGGTGGGGGTCCAGGCTCAACAACTCAGTGAGACCCTGCTTCAAAATAAAAATTTAAATAGTGACCGGACGGCTACAGCAAGCCGAGGTGAGCCGCTGCGGAACAGCCAGGCAGGATTTCTCGCCGCAGGTAAAATCTAGAGCTCCCAGTGGCTGAGCTCAGCACACGCTGCAGGGATTCAGAGTGGAAATCAAAACCAAGAAGAAATATGCCAGCCTCACGGCCGAGGGCGTAGCAGCGGTGCCATATTGCCACCGGCGGCGGCAGCAGCAGTGAATTCACCGAATCCAGTACAGCTACATCTGCGTACTCAAGAACAGTGAGTCAAATTGCGGGCCACAGAGGAGAAATCCCAGTACTGTACTCCCTGGGACTTGACCCAGTGGGGGAGGGGCGGTGGCAGAGATATCACACCATAGGAGAACGTGCAACCTGGTACCCCTAACAGTCTAAAGCAGCCTCTATCGACTCTCTGGGTCGGAGACTCTGTGATACAACCCAGTAAAGGAGTAGTGGGGTCTGAGATACTACAGACTCGAGATCCAGAGCACCTTAAGCGAAGTCATAGTGACCCAAGGGAAGAACCCAGAGAAGGCGCAAATTTCCGAAATCATGGGAAAGAGGAATAATACTGGAGCAATGAATGTCCACAACCCCACAGCATCAGAACCCGATAAAACAGAAAATCAGAGATTTTTAGAAGATCAAATCAGGAAAATAACTGTAGAAATAATAGAGGTGCTTCGAAAAGAACTCAGAGAGAGCCAAAAAGAGATAAAGGATGCAATTAATGAAGTAAAGGCCTCAATTCAAAGCACAAACAACCGATTGGACCACATGGAGAACAGAATCTCGCTCTTAGAAGATGATCATTCCAAAAATGAACGCATAGTTTCTAATCTAGGAAAAAATATCCAACAGCAGGAATCTGATATTGAAGAAATATGGGCCCATTTTAAGAGAGCTAACCTAAGAATAATTGGAATAGAGGAGGGAAAAGAAAGTAAAACCAAAGGGATCAACAATCTCTTCAAGGAAGTAATAGCAGAAAATTTTCCAAACATAGAGCAAGAGGTTGATACACAGGTCCAGGAAACTTATAGAACTCCCTTTAGACAGGATCGGAGAAGAGGACCCCACGCCACATAATTGTCAAAATGACCAATGTGGAAGCCAAGCAGAGAATCTTAAGGGCAATAAAAACAAAGGGCCAAGTGACATTCAGAGGCAAACCAATTAGAATCACTCCAGACTTCCCAAACCAAGTCATGAGAGCCAGAAGGGCTTGGAGTAACATATTCCAAACTCTGAAAGAAAACAACTTCCAGCCAAAAATTTTCTACCCAGCAAAACTTTCTATCAAATTAGATGGAGAAATAAGAAGCTTCCATGACAAACAGAAACTGAAGGAATTTATGTCTTCAAAATCAGCACTAGAGAAAATACTCAGATTAACTACAAAGAAGAAATAGGTAACACACACCAGAACCAGAGAAACAAGAGTTTCCATCCAACAGTCAACTAAGATTGGTTATCTGTGGAGATTCATTACTTATGTTAGTTTTTTACCTATCTCTAAATGGTATTGTTTGCCTTTATTGTTGTTAATTTTTAGGATTTCTAGTTGGAATATTAATATACCTTCAGATATAGCATTTGGAAATATTTTATCCCATTCTATTAGTAACTTTTAACTCTGTTTACATTGTCTTTGGATATACAATATTTTTTTATTATTTTTTAGGGAATTTGTATACTCTTCTGTTGCCTGTGCCATTGAAATCATATCCAAGAAATCACTGCCAATTTCAATGTTGTGAGGTTTTATGACCCAGATTTTCTCCTAAAAGTTTATAGTCTTAAGATTTATATTTTGGTCTTTTATCTATTTTGAGTTAATATTTGTATATGGGATTAGGTAAGGGTCCAACTCTATTCTTTTCCATGTAATTATTATGTTTCAACAATATTTAGTTAAAAGATTATTATTTCCACCACCAAATGTTCGTGGAAATCTTGTCAAAAATAACTTGACAATATAGGGAAGAATTTAGCTCTAGGCTTTTATTTAACTCCAATGGTTTATATATCTGCCTTTAGAATAGTACTACACTGTCTCAATTATTGTAGCTTTATATAGTTTGAAATCAGAAAATATATATCTTCTAGCTTTGTTCTTTTTCAAGATCATTTTGGGTATCTAGAATCCATATTCCATATTAGGATAGATTTTTTTCTGAAAAATAAATATATAAATATATGATAGTTTCACCTAAAAAAAAGAAAAAAAATATTCTGTTGTAAGAAAGAAAGTAAAAAGAAATATTGAAATGCTATCTTTAAGTCATCAAAAGCTTGGTATCAGACAAATGAAACTGTTATGTGAGATTATCATTTTTAATTTAGGATCAATTGCTATAATACTAGATGTCAACCACTAAGCCAAGCATGGGAGGGAGGGATGGGAAGAGGAAGGGATGGGGATCGGGTGGGGGCTGACTGGGCGATGTGTGCATGTATGTTTACAAAAGTTTGTATCCCACTATGATGTATGAATACAGTGCACCAATTAAAAAAAATGCAAAAAAAAAAGAAAAAGAAAAAAAATTTATTTATTTTTTTTAATTTTATTTTATTGGTGCACTGTATTCATACATCATAGTGGGATACAAACTTTTGTAGACATACATGCACACATCGCCCAGTCAGCCCCCACCCGATCCCCACCCCATTCTCTCCCCATCCCTCCTTCCCATGCTTGGCTTAGTGGTTGACATCTAGTATTATAGCAATTTATCCAGAATTAAAAATGATAATCTCACATAACAGTTTCATTTGTCTGATACCAAGCGTTTGATGATTTAAAGATAGCATTTCAATATTTCTTTTTGCTTTCTTTCTTACCAGAGAATATTTTTTTCTGTTTTTTTAGGTGAAACTATCATATATTTATATATTTATTTTTCAGAAAAAAATCTATCCTAATATGGAATATGACTTCTAGATACCCAAAACGATCTTGAAAAAGAACAAAGCTAGCAGATATATATTTTCTGATTTCAAACCATATAAAGCTACAATAATTGAAACAGTGTAGTACTGTTCTAAAGGCAGATATATAGACCATTGGAGTTAAATACAAGCCTAGAGCTAAATTCTTCCCTATATTGTCAAGTTATTTTTGACAAGGTTTCCACGAACATTTGGTGGTGGAAATAATAATCTTTTAACTAAATATTGTTGGAAAATAATAATTACATGGAAAAGAATAAAATTGGACCTTTACCTAATCCCATATACAAGTATTAACTCAAAATAGATAAAAGAACTAAATATAAATCTTAAGACTATAAACTTTTAGGAGAAAATCTGGGTCATAAAACCTCACAACATTGAAATTGGCAGTGATTTCTTGGATATGATTTCAATGGCACAGGCAACAGAAGAATATACAAACTCCCTAAAAAATAAAAGAAAATATTGTATATCCAAAGACAATGTAAACAGAGTTAAAAGTTACTAATAGAATTGGATAAAATATTTCCAAATGCTTTATCTGAAGGTATATTAATATTCCAACTAGAAATCCTAAAAATTAACAACAATAAGGGCAAACAATACAACTTAGAGATAGGTAAAAGACTAACATAAATAATGAATCTCCACAGATAACCAATCTTAGTTGTCTGTTGGATGGAAACTCTTGTTTCTCTGGTTCTGGTGAGTGTTACCTATTTCTTCTTTGTAGTTAATCTCTTTGAGTATTTTCTCTAGCACTGGTTTTGAAGACATAAATTCCTTCAGTTTCTGTTTGTCATGGAAGCTTCTTATTTCTCCATCTAATTTGATAGAAAGTTTTGCTGGGTAGGAAATTTTTGGCTGGAAGTTGTTTTCTTTCAGAGTTTGGAATATGTTACTCCAAGCCCTTCTGGCTCTCATGACTTGGTTTGGGAAGTCTGGAGTGATTCTAATTGGTTTGCCTCTGAATGTCACTTGGCCCTTTGTTTTTGTTGCCTTTAAGATTCTCTGCTTGGCTTCCACATTGGTCATTTTGACAATTATGTGGCGTGGGGATCCTCTTCTTGGATCCTGTCTAAAGGGAGTTCTATAAGTTTCCTGGATCTGTGTATCAACCTCTTGCTCTATATTTGGAAAATTTTCTGCTATTACTTCCTTGAAGAGATTGTTGATCCCTTTGGTATCACTTTCTTTTCCCTCCTCTATTCCAATTATTCTTAGGTTAGCTCTCTTAAGATGGGCCCATATTTCTTCAATGTCAGATTCCTGCTGTTGGATATTTTTTTCTAGATTAGAAACTATGCATTCATTTTTGGATTGCTCATCTTCTAAGAGCGAGATTCTGTTCCCCATGTGGTCTAATCGGTTGTTTGTGCTTTGAATTGAGGCCTTTACTTCATTAATTGCATCCTTTATCTCTTTTTGGCTCTCTCTGAGTTCTTTTCGAAGCACCTCTATTATTTCTACAGTTATTTTCCTGATTTGATCTTCTAGAAATCTCTGATTTTCTGTTTTATCAGGTTCTGATGTTGTGGGGTTGTGCACATTCATTACTCCAGTGTTATTCCTCTTTCCCATGATTTCGGAGGTTTGTGCCTTCTCTGGGTTCTTCCCTTGGGTCACTATGGCTTCACTTAAGGTGCTCTGGATCTCGAGTCAGTAGTATCTCAGACCCCACTACTCCTTTACTGGGTTGTATCACAGAGTCTCCAACCCAGGGAGTCGATAGAGGCTGCTTTAAACTATGGGGGGTGCCAGGTTGCACGTTCTCCTATGGTGTGATATCTCTGCCACCACCACTCCCTCACTGGGTCGAGTCCCAGGAGGCCCAATACTGCGATTTCTCCTCTGTGGCCCGCAATTTGACTCACTGTTCTTGAGTACGCAGATGTAGCTGTACTGGACTCGGTGAATTCACTGCTGCTGCCGCCGCCGGTGGCAATATGGCGCCTCTGCCACGCCCTCGGCCATGAGGCTGGCGTATTTTTTCTTCTCTGGTTTTGATTTCCACTCTGAATTCCTGCAGCGTGTGCTGAGCTCAGCCACTGGGAGCTTTAAATGCTGTCTGCGCCGAAAGATCCCGCCTGGCTGTTCCGCAGCGGCTCACCTGGCTTGCTGTAGCCGTCCGTTGAGTTCGCCGCTGCTGCCGGCAGTATGGCACTGCTGCCGCGTCCTCGGGCTCGTGTGTCTCCTCTGTGGCCCTGAGCTCTGTTCTCAGTCTGCTTTCTCTCTGGAGCCTGGTGGGTTTTTTTTGTTTTTCTGGTGATGGTGTTTTCTGGCTATGAAAGGCGCTCTTTTTGTGGTAATGGAGATTGGTTGTTAGCGGGACTCTTAAGCCCCGCTTTTCTCGGTCGCCATCTTCCCGGAAGTAGAAAAAAAATTTAAATAGGGCTAGGGTGGTAACTTGGAGGTAGAATACCCCCGAGTTCCTTCCCCAGCAACACACACACACACACACACACACACACACACACACACAATAAGCTGGGTTTATGAAAGACACAAATTTTCTAAAGTAACAGTAGAGCTAAGAAATGCAAATTATTGGATAAAGTAGAAAATATTTATTTCGAGTAATAATTGAAAAAATTGATTTTATAATCAATAATTATTATTTTTTTTCTAAACTAATTTTGCCATGGACCCTCATGGTCAATGCAAACATTTCTTCCTGAACAGAATGGAACACATATTATTTTAGCCTCACAGCCGTTTAGTCAATAAGTAGATTTTTTGCTTGCTTAATAAATATTTTAGTATGCACAAAAATAGCATCCATTTTCATAAAAAAAAAAATTTGTGGATGCTAGTGATTGAACCCAGGGGTGTTTGACCTCCAAGCTACACCTCCAGCCCTATTTTATTTTTTATTTGGAAACAGGGTCTTGCTAAGTTGCTGAGGGCCTCACTCAATTTCTGAGGCTGCTTTCCAACCTGTGATCCTTCTGTCTCAGCCTCCCAAGTATTAGGATTACAGGCATGCACCACCACGCCCAGCTAGCATCAGTGTTTATGTAGACTAGAGAATGAAAAGGGAAAAAAAAAGAGATGGCCAAGGGAGGGTTATTAACATTAACTGAGTGACAATGGAAGGAAGTCATTTGAGCTAGAACCTCAGACCAGCCAGTGAGACATTTTGGGCCTGGTCATGCAGGAACTTCAATAAGATGAATGACAAAGGCTATAGTTATACATTCGCATATTGGCTCTGTAAATAATCCCTTGTGAAAAATGGAGGCAAATCTCTACATCATTTGGTCATGAAGAATTCTTAAGTTACTTCTTTGTCTTCCTTAGCTTTACTATTAGAATGCAAGTGTTGTAGCCAGGTATGGTGATGTACACCTTGTCATTCTAGTACTTGGAAGGCTGAGACAGGAGGATCAAAGCTTGGAGGACAGCCTCAGCAACTTAGTGAGACTCAGTAATCTAGGGAGACCCTGTTTCAAAACAATAACTAAAATCGGGCCGGGGCGCAGCTAGGAGGTAAAATGCTCCTGGGTTCAATTCCTGGTCCCACAAAACAAAACAACACAGGTGTGGTGAAAAGTCACTGCAAAATCAAAGCCAAGGAGGGGGAGGAAAAGACTCCCACCGACATCACTGTCATTGCACGCGCAGATTCCGGCAAGCCCACCACCACTGCCAGGAGATCTGTGAATGAAGGGGAATCAACAACAGAACCACCGAACAGTCCGACGAGGAGGGAGGCTGCTGAGATGGAAGAGCCTCCTCAGGTTGCCTGGATCTTGGATGAACTGAAAGCAGAGCCTGAGTGTGGTACGGTCATTGACATCTCCCTGGGCAATTTGAGACCAGCAAGGATTACATGACTGTCATTAATGCCCTGCGTGACTTGTCACTGATGCCAGGACGGACACAGAGACTTTAGCAAAAACATGATTGCAGGCACATGGCTCGCTGCAATCCTGATGATTGCCACCGACACTGGTAAATTTGAAACTGATATCTCTAAGAACGGGAAGACCAATGAGCATGCCTTTCTGACTTGCACACCGGATGTGAAACAACTAGTGGTTGGTGTGAACAAAACAGATTCCTGTGGCACCCTGGCATCAGAAGAGAGATGAGAGCTGGGCGTGGTGGCGCACGCTTGTAATCCCCGCGCTTGGGAGGCTGAGACAGGAGGATCGTGCAGGTTCAAAGCCAGCCTCAGCTACTTAGTGAGGCTCTCAGCAACATAGTGAGACCCTGTTTCCAAATAAAGTATAAAATAGGGCTGGGAGTATAGCCTGGATGTAGAAAGCCCCTGGGTTCCACCCCCAGTACCAAAAGAGAGAGAGAGAGAGAGAGAGAGAGAGAGAGAGAGAGAGAGAGAGAGAGAGATGAGGACATTGTTGAGGAAGTCAGCACCTACATTTAGAAAATTGGCTACAGCTGGGTGTGGGTCATGCTTGTAATCCCAGTATTTGGGAGGCTGAGACAGGAGGATTGAAGGTGTTTGTCCAGCCTTAACAATTTAGTGAGATTCTCTTACAAAAATAAAATAAAGCTGGGCATGGTGGCATTCGCTTGTAATTCCAGCATTTGGGAGGCTGAGATAGGAGGATCGTGGTTCGTGGACAGCCTCAGCTACTTAGTGAGCCTTCTGCTACTTAGTGAGACCTTGTTTCAAAATAAAGAACAACAAAAAACATAGAGCTGGGGGTGTATCTTGGAGATAGAATGTCCCTGAGTTCCATCCCCAGTCCGGGGGGGGGGGTACACACACACACACACACACACACACACACACACACACACACACAGAGCCAGGTGTGGTGGCACATGTTGGTAATCCTAGTACTTTAAAGGCTGAGACAGGATGGTAGTTAGTTCAAGGACAATCTCAGCAAGTAGTGAAACTTTCATCAATTTAGCAAGATCCTGATTCCAAACAAAAAGTAAAACAAGGCTGGAGCCTGGACGTAGAATGCCTCTGGGTTCTATCTCAACCACACACACATACAAAATAAATAAATAATAGGCTGGGGGGTTAGCTCAGAGGGAGACTGCCCCCAGGTTCAATCCCCAGCACAAAAGAAGGAAGAAAGGAAGGAAGGAAGGAAGGAAGGAAGGAAGGAAGGAAGGAAGGAAATTGTCAGTGGTACATGGTGGTAAAGGCCTGTAATCCCAGTACTTGGGAGGCTGAAACAGGATGATCACAGGTTCCAGGCCAGCCTCAGCAACTTAACAAGACTCTGTTCCAAAAATAAAAAGGGCTGCTGGCCATGGTGGCACTTGTAATCCCCGCGCTTGGGAGGCTGACAGGAGGATCGCGCAGGTTTGAAGACAGCCTCAGCTACTTAGTGAGGCTCTTAGCAACTTAGTGAGACCCTGTTTGCAAATAAAATATAAAATGAGTCTGGGAGTATAGCCCAGAGGTAGAAAGCCTCTGAGTTCCACCCCCAGTACCACCAAAACAACAACAGCAACAAAAATAAATAAATAAAAAATAAAAAATAAAAAGCACTAGGGGTGTAACTTAGAGGTGGAATGGACCTGGGTTCAATCCTCAGTACCAATAAAAGAAAAAAAATGTCTAAAACTTTGACTCAGTAGCACTTGGTCGATTTCTGGTTGGAATGATGACAATTCTGGAACCAATTGCTGACATGCCTTGATTCAAGGACTGGAAAGTGTCCCATAAAGATGGCCATGCCACTGGACCCATGCTGCTTAAAGCTTATGACTAATCTACAGCAACCCGTCCAACGGTCAAGTCTCTGTATCCGCCCCTCCGGCATGTCTGCGCCATTGCTGGTATTGATACTGTCCCTGCTGGCCAAGTGGAGTCTGGTGTTCTCAGACCCAGCATACTGGCCACCTTTGCTCCAGTTGTCACAACTGAAGGAACATCTGCTGAAGCGCACCGTGAAACTCTGAGGGAGGCCCTCCCTGGGACGGTGTGGGCTTCAATGTCAAGAAAGTGCCAACAGGGAGTGGTGGTGCACGTGTGTAATCCCAGTACCTGGGAGTCTGAGACAGCAGGATGGTAGGTTTAAGGACAGCCTCCGCAATTAGTGAGACTCTCATCAACCTAGAGATCCTGTTTCAAAATAAAAATAAAATAGGTCTGGGGATGTAGCTCAGAGGTAGAATGCCCCTGGGTTCAATCCCCAGTACTAAAAAAAAAAAAAAAAAAAAAAAAAAAAAAGAACGTGCCTGTCAAAGATGGTCACTGTAGCAACAGGGGTGGTGACAGTCAAAACGATCAACCAATGGAAGCCCCTAGTTTCAGTGCTCGGTGGACATCCGGGCTGGCTCTGCCTCTGTCCTCACCTGCTACAGACTCACATTGCTTGTGAGTTTGTTGAGCTGAAAGAAAAGATTGATCTCCCTTCTGGTAAGAAGCTAGAAGATGGCCCTGAAACCCTGAAATCTGGCGATGCCGCCGCTGTAGATACGGAGCCAGCCAGGCCCGCGAGAGCTGAGCCTCTCGCTCTGTCCTCCTCTGGGGCCTACTGCTGCTCTGGTCGGCCACAGCTGCTGTGAATGTTAGCAGAGCAGGAGGCAAGAGGGACGCCAGGGCTGGCCAGGTCACCAGGTCTGCCCAGAAACTAAACAAATATCGCCCCTGGCACCTGCCACCCCCAGCTTTGATGAGTGGTGAAAGAACCATCTCAGAGCTGTTTGTCTCAATGGGTCATTTACGTTTCATCGTGGAAGACTGGTTACTAGCCAGGTGTGGTGACGCTCACCTTTCATCCCAGTGCTTGGGAGGCTGAGGCCAGAGAACGCAGGTTCAAGGATAACTTCAGCAATTAGTGAGGTTCTCATTGACCTAGTGAGTCATCTCTGTTTCAAAATAAAAATAAAGCCGGGCGTGGTGGCGCATGCTTGTAATCCCCGCGCTTGGGAGGCAGAGACAGGAGGATCGTGCCCGTAGGAGACCCTGTTTCCAAATAAAAATGTAAAAATAGGTCTGGGAGTGTAGCCCGGAGATAGAAGGGCTTCCAGAAACCCCAGTATACCACCAAAAACAAAAAAATAATAAAATAAAATAAAATAGGGCCGGGGGTGTAGGTCAGAGGTAGGATGCCTCTGAGTTTAACACCCAGTACCACGGGATACACACAACAACAACAACAACAACAACAACAACAACAACGACTGCTCAATGAGGACTATGTAATGCAAAACCTTCAGATGGAAAGGAGAGCTGGGCAGGACAGAGCACTCCTGTGATCCCAGTACTTGAGAGGCTAGGCCAGGAGGAGCGCAGGATTGAGGTCAGCCTTAGCAACTTAGTGAGGCCCTGTTTCAAAATTAAAAATAAAAAAGGGCTGGGAGAGTAGCTCAGAGCTAGAATGATCCTAGGTTCAATCCCCAGTACTTAAAAAAAGAAAAGAAAATTTAAATCTTAATGCTATATACCTGTTTATTTGCTTAATTAATTTTTTATTTTATTGTTATTATTTTATTTGCAGTACTGGGGATAGAACCCAAGGGCATTCTACCTCCAAGCTACATCCCCAGCCCCAGACCTATTTTATACTTTATTTGGAAACAGGGTCTCACTAAATTGCTGAGAGCCTCACTAAGTAGCTGAGGCTGGCTTCGAACCTGTGTGATCCTCCTGTCTCAGCCTCCCAAGTGCGGGGATTACAAGCATGCGCCACCACACCCAGCTTTTTATTCTTTATTTTGAAACAGGGTCTCGCTGAGTTGCAAAGGGCCTCACTAAGTAGCTGAGGCTGTCCGCGAACCATGATCCTCGTGTCTCAGCCTCCTGAATGCTGGGATTACAAGCGTGCGCCACCACGCCCAGCTATTGTATTTATTTATTTTGTGGTACTGGGGATTGAACCCAGGGGTAGTCTACTTCTGAGTTATACCCCCAGTCCTATTTTATTTTATTTTTTAATTTAAAAAAATTTTTTGCAGTACTTGGAATTGAACCCAGGGGCATTCTATCTCCAAGCTATACCCCCAGCCCTATTTTTTATTTTTTATTTTGAAACAGGGTCTCACTAAGTTGCGGAGGGCCTCACTAAGTAGCTAAGGCTGGCCGCAAACCTGTGATCCTACTGCCTTAGCCTCCCAAGTACTAGGATTATAAGCGTGCACCATCACACCCGACTATATATATATTTTTTTTATTTCAAACAGGGTCTCACTAGGTCACTGGGAGTCTCACTAAGTTCCTGAGGCTGCCCTCCAACCTACGATCCTCCTGTCTCAGCCTCCCAAATACTGGAATTATGTGTTGTACGCTACCACGCCCAGCTCCATATAGAGAGTCAATTTCTTATATCCAAGAGAGGTTATATCTTGGCAATATCGTGGCCATAATTCCTGTGGCCATTAAAAGAGATTATGCCACAGATGAATTTGCCCTCACAAGTTCATGAAACCACGCTTTGCAATGGACAGCGATCTTCACAGTTTGATTTTGCTCAGACAATGCTTTAATTAATTAATGCCCACCGGGGGTTTCTGGGAATGATGAGGTCAGATGTGAATTGCAGAACCCAGGCTAAAGGACATAAATTAACTGAATGTTCAGGGCTGCGCCAACAACACTGAATTGTTCTGGACGAGAAAACCTTTTTCTTGGCCGTTGCTGGAAGTCGAGTGGGGAAGTTCTGTGGCTAATGACCTCACTTCTCCACTTCATTTTGCCTGTCTCAACATCGGATAAATAACGACTTGGTGAATTCAATGCTGACGCTGGCACATGAACTGACCGTTGGAAGAGTGACTGCTCATTTTAATATTTATGAATCCAGTAGAAGTAGCAATCAAACCCCAAAGAAGAATCCCTAAAGAAAAATGTTTCTATTTAAAATTCACGCTGGGCGTGGTGGCGCACGCTTGTAATCCCCGCGCTTGGGAGGCGGAGACAGGAGGATCGTGCTGGTTGGAAGCCAGCCGCGCTGGCTTAAGAGACCCTGTTTCAAAAAATATAAAATAGGTCTGGGAGTGTAGCCCGGAGGTAGAAGGGCTTCCAGGAACCCCAGTACCACCAAAAATAATAAATAAATAAATAAATAAATAAATAAATAAATAAACTTCACAATGGCAGCCAGGTGTGGTGGCACACGCCTGTGATCCCAGTGCTTGGGAGGCTGAGATAGGAGGATCACAGGTTCGCAGCCAGCCTCAGCAAGTAGTGAGGCTCTCATCAACCTAATGAGATCCTGTTTCTAAATAAAAATAAAAAATAGGGCTAGAGGTGTAGCTTGGTAGCTCAGAGGTAGAATGACCCCGGTTCAATTTCCAGTACCACACACACAAAGAAAATTCACAATGGCATTTAACTTATTTAATTTAAACCTACATACTTACAGAATTTAATACAAAAATACCCTTAACCTATATGTTGAGCTGGGCTTGGTGGCCCACACTTGTAATCCCAGTACTTGGGAGGCTGAGACAAGAGCATCACAGTTTCGCGGCCAGCCTCAGCTACTTAGGCCCTCTGCAATTTAGTGAGACCCTATTTCAAAATAAAGAATAAAAAGTAGGGCTGGTGGTAGAATAGCCCTTGGTTCAATCCCAATAACCCCCCAAAAATAATAATGCTAAGCCGGGCTTGGTGCTTCATGTTTGTAATTACAGTACTTGAGAGGCTGAGATAGGAGGATCACTGGTTGTAAGCCAGACTCAGAAACTTAGGGAGGCTGTCAGCAATTTAGTGAGACTGTCTCCAAAGTAAAAAAATGAACTAGGCATGTAAACCAAATACTATAAACCCATTATTTGGGAGGCTGAGACAAGATGATTATAGGCTCCAGGACAGCCTCAGCAAGTAGTGAGATGCTTATCAACCTAGCAAGACCCTGTTTCCAAATTAAAAAAAAAAAAAAAAAAAAAAAAAGGACTGGGAGTGTAGCTTGGAGGTAGAATACTCCTAGGTTCAATCTTCAATATCGTATATATTATATATGATACACACACACACACACGGTGGAGTTGGTTGTGGTGGCGTTTGCCTGTAACCCTCGTACTTGGGAAGCTGAGACAGAAGGATTGCAGGTTCAAGGGTAGCCTCAGCAACCTTGCGAGACCCTGTTTCAAGATAAAAAATAAAATAGGTCTAGCTCAGAAGTAGAATGCCCCTGGGTTGGATCCCTAGTACTGCAACAAACAAACAAAAAATTAACATTTGACAAACTACTTAAGTATTAAATTTAAAAATACGCTTTAACTAAATTAGTTTGTGGTGGTGGTGGTACTGAAGATTAAACTCAGAGCTGAGCTATACCCACCAGCTTCTTTCCACTTTTGTTTTGAAACAGGATCTCATTAGGGTGCTGAGAGTCTCTTTAAGTTTCTGAGGCTGATTTCAAACCTTAAATACTCCTGTCTTAGCTTCCAGAGTACTAAGGTTATAGGCATGTACCACCACATCTGGCTTAATTAATTTTGTTTTGTTTGGGGTGGGGGGGTTGAACCCAGAGTCTTTCTACCGAGGCTGCCTGCAAACCTGCTACCTTTCTGTTTCAGCTTCCCAAGTACTGGGATTACAAGTGTGCGCCACCATGCCCAGCTTTTCAGGCCATTTTATTTCTTATTTGGAAACAGGGTCTCACTAGGTTGCTGAGAGCCTCCCTAAATTGACTAGGCTGGCTTCAAACCTGTGGCCTCACTGTCTCAACCTCTCAAATACTGACATTACAAGAGCTTGCCACCATGCCTGGTTTATTATTTTTTGTTTTGAAACAGTCTCGCTAGGTTGCTGAGGCTGTCCTCAAAACCTGCAATCCTCTGTTTCTCAAATATTGGGATTACATTGCGCCACTATAACAGACTTAAGTCCTTTTTCTTCTCCCTTCCTCCCTTCCTTCCTTCCTTTTTGTGATGCTGGGGATTGAGCTATACCCCCAGCCCTATTTTTTTTTTTTAAATAAATTTGGAAACGGTATCTCACTAAGTTGCTGACAGCCTCATTAAATTGCTGAGGTTAGCTTCAAATCTGTGATCCTCCTGTCTTAGCCTCCCAAGTACTGGAATTACAGGCATGTGCCACCATGCCCAGCTTGACTGATTGATTGATTGATTGATTTTTGTGGTACTAGGGATGGAACTCAGGGTCTTCTACCTCTAGGCTACACTCCCAGATTTATTTCTTATTTGGAAACAGGGTCTTACTAAGTTGCTGAGAGCCTTACTTAGTTGCTGAGGCTGGCTTCAAACCTGTGATCGTCCTGTCTTAGCCTCCCAAGTACTGGGATTACAAGCGTGTGCTACCATACCTCCAGCCCTGTTTTTCATTATTTTGAAACATGGTCTTTCTAGGTTGATAAGTGTCTCACTACTTGCTGAGGCTATCCTTTGAACCTATGATCCTCCTGTCTCAGGCTTCCAAGTACTGGGATATATACCTGGCTTTTTTTTTTTTTTTTAAATTTTGAAACAGGTTTTACTAAGTTGCTGAGGGGCTCACTAAATTGCTGAGGCTGTTTTAAACCTGTGATCCTCCTGTCTCAGCCTTCTAAATACTGGGATTACAGGCATGCACCACCGCTCCCAGATCCGCCCATTATTGTTGTAAATATTTCTTCTATGCCATTTTTTCTCTTTCTGGCATTCCAATCATGCATGCGTTATACCTTTTAAAATTACCCCCACAGTTCTTGGACATTCTGCTCTATCATTCTGTTATTTTTCTAGAGCCCTGCTATTGAGGTTATATATACAGAAGAGAACCAGGCCATATCTTCGGATGAAATCTCAGCCTTACGGTGGGCCTGTGTCTCTGCGTTGCAGTTGAGGCAGGACCCTCGGCTTTATCCTAAAACTATATTGACTAAAAGCAAAATGAAAAGAAGGTTTCTTCACAGACACCCCTCCCCAAGATGTTAACAAGCAGACAGTTCAAGAGATAAGAGAGCTCAGCATAGCCTCTCTCTAAAATAAACAAAGCAGTGATAAAAAGAAAAAGTCTAATGATTAATATAATGATTAATTGCTTGGTCTGTTCTGTCATCATGCTTATGCTAGGAAACACACGTCTCATGCCTACCCCTCCCCTACCAACATTAGGTGACCAAATGTATAAAAAGTTTGTAGCTGGGCGTGGTAGTGCACACTTGTAATCCCAGCATTCAGGAGGCTGAGACAGGAGGATAGCGGTTAGCAGACAGCCTCAGCTACTCAGCTAGGCCCTTTGCAACTTAGTGAGACACTGTTTCAAAATAAAGAATAAAAAAATAGGGCTAGGAGTGTAGCTGGAAGACAGAATGCCCCTGAGTTCCATCCCCAACACCACACAAAAAAAAAAAGAGCTTGTATCACCGGGCATGGTGGCACACACCGGTAATCCCAGTCCTCTTTGGGAGGCTGAGAGAGAAGGATTGTAGGTTCCAGGACAGCCTCAGCAAGTAGTGAAACTCTCATCAACCTAGCAAGATTCTGTTTCTAAATAAAAATTTTAAGCTGGGCATGGTGGCGCACGCTTGTAATCCCAGCATTCGGGAGGCTGAGACCAGAGGATCACGGTTTGCGGACAGCCTCAGCTACTTAGTGAGGCCCCTTGCAACTCAGTGAGACCCAGTTTCAAAATAAAGAATAAAAATAGGGCACGGGGTGTAGCACGGAGGTCAAATGCCCCTGGGTTCCATCCCCAGACCCGCAATAAATAAATAAATAAATAAATAAATATTTCAAAAATGGGCTGGAGGTGCACTTCAGAGGTAGAATACCCCTCCAGTACCAAATAAAGAACTTTTAAAAATAAATAAATGAAAGGGCTTGTATGTTCAGTGATCAGTGCTCAGGCCTGAAGCTTTGCTTGCTGAAGCTTCACTACTGAATAAAGAAACCTGCTTTCCAACTTTGGTTGCTGTTTTCTGACCATGGGGACCTACTTTTCTACAACATAGTCTTTATATTTTGTGTGTGTGTGTGTGTGTGTGTGTGTGTGTGTTGCTGAGTATTGAGTCTAGAAGTATTCTACCTCCAAGCTACAGTCCTCGTCCTATTTATTTTTTTATTTTTTGAAACAGGGTCTCCCTAAGCAAATGAGAGTTTCACTATTAGCTGAGGCTGTCCTCAAACCTGTGATCCTCCTGTCTCAGCCTCCCAAGTCCTGGGATTATAAGCGTGAGCCATTATGCCTGGATTTTTAGCATTTTCTCTACCCGCTGGGGAAGATGGGGAAGGGAGAATGGAAAGGGCTGAAAATGGGCCATTGCCCATCTTAAAAGATGAGATTATTTAGGCATAGTGATGCCTGTCTGTAATACCAGTAACCTGAGACAGGAGCATTGCAAGTTCGAGGCCAGCCTCAGTAATGTAGCAAGATCTTGTTTCAAAATTAAAAAAATAAACTGGGTGTGCTGGTGCATGTTTGTAATCCCAGCATTTGGCGGGCTGAGACTGGAGAATCATGGTTCATGGCCAGGCTCAGGTATTTAGTGAGGCCTTCCACAACTTAGTGAGACCCTGTTTCAAAATTATTGAAAGCTGTGCCAGGCGTGGTGGCACATGCTCGTAATCCCAGCATTTGGGAGGCTGAGGCCATAGAATAATGGTTCATGGACAGCCTCAGCTACTTAGTGAAGCCCTTTGCAACTCAGTGAGACCCTGTTTAAAAAATAAAGAATAAAAAATAGGGCTATGGATGTCAGTCAGAGGTAGAATGACCCTGGGTTCCATCCCAGTACCACACAAAATAAAAAATAAAAATAAAATACAATAAGAGTCGGGCGTGGTGGCGCACGCTTGTAATCCCAGCATTTGGGAGGCTGAGACCGGAGGATCGCGGTTCATTGACTGCCTCAGCTACTTAGTGAGGCCCTCTGAAACTTAGTGAGACCCTGTTTCAAAATAAAATAATAATTTAAAAAAATAGGGCTGGGGATGTAGCTTGAATGTAGAATGCTCCTGGGTTCAATCCTTGGTACCACAAAAAAAAAAAAAAAAAAAAAAAGGGAGACGGGCGTGGTGGCGCACGCTTGTAATCCCAGCATTTGGGAGGCTGAGACAGGAGGATCGAGGTTCGCAGCCAGCCTTAGCTACTCAGTGAGGCCCTTTGCAACTCAGTGAGACCCTGTTTCAAAATAAAGAATAAAAAATAGGGCTGAGTGTTACGGATTGGGAGACTATGGTTTGGGGAAGCCATTCCCCGGGAACCTCTGCTAGGGTCCTGGACACACTTAACCCCAACCCATAACAAAAACCCAAAACGACCCCAAACAGAAAAACCATGTATTCTTGTCCTAAGCTAAGAATAAGTATGCATAGCTTGGACAGTTGCTGAAGATTTAAAGAAGTTTATTAGAAAGATAGAAATACAGAAAATAGAAATACAGCCCCATGCCAAAATGGCATGAGGGGGTGACTCAAAATGAATACACCAAAGGGCTTACACGTGGACTCGGCCTTTTATACCCATGACCTCCATCTTGTTTGCGTGACTCTGACGTAGTGAATGTTCCTGTAAGGTACCTCCCCTAGCGAGGTGTGGTGAGGTGTCTCCTTTCATGAAGGTCGACCCCTCCTACCATCTTAGCTAGCTTATCCAATCATGTAGATCTGTCTTTTTAGAGAAAGGCCTAGTTCTCCTCTCAAGATCTGTCTTTAGATAGAGACAGGCCTAGTTCTCCTCTCCTATTGACTGGTTAATTAATTTGAGCTAGGTTAATTTACATTGGAATAGCTGCCTATTTTAGGCAGAAATCAAGTCCTTTCTTTAAGCACGTCTGCCACCATTTTGACACAACTATTTTGAAATATATTAATAATCATAGCTTTCCCAAATCTTCCTAGGCCGTTCCCAATACTGGTACACTGAGGGTGTAGCTTGGAGGTAGAATGCCCCTGGGTTTCATCTCCAGTACCGCAAAAAATTTAAAAATTGAAAAATTAAAAAAAAATAAAAAGGGCTGAGGGAGGGTAGCTCCTTGGCTTTGACCCCTTACTCTTCCCCACAAAAACCTGAGAAAGGGTTCTGATAATTCCTCTTCTCAGAAAGCAGGCCTTGTTCTCAGAGAACACTCGACTTATTTCTAAAGAAATCCTTTTCTTCCATTAGAGACATGAGAGGATGTCTCTTGGCTCTTCACCATGAGAGCCTGTCGGGGTTCCTGGAGGTACACCCGTGAAAATGTGGAGCACCCTCCCTAAGACCGCAGAGGCTGAGACTGGAGAATTGCAGGTTAGAGGCCAGTCTCAGCAACTTAGTGAGGCTGTCAGCAATTTAGTGTGATCCTGTTTCCAAATAAAAAATAAAATAGGGCTGAGGGTGTAGCTTATAGGGAAAGTGCCCCAAGTATAATCCCCCAAACCACACACACACAAATAAAGTACTGATAAACTGAGAGAGTAATCCCAATATTTGGGAGACAGAGACAGAAAGATCAAAGGTTCAAGGCCATTTTGTGGTCAATTACTGAGATCCTGTTTCACAATAAATAAAGACACACACACACACACACACACACACACACACACACACGTGTGCACGCATATGTACTTGTGTGCAGCAGTAAGCCTGGAAAAAGGCTTTCAAAGTCTAAGAATACATTTTAGCTCAGCTCAGTGTACCAGTATAATATATTTCAAAAGAAAATAATTGGTATATTTCAAAATAGTTGTGTCAAAATGGCGGCAGACACGGGTAAAGAAAGGACTTGGTTTCTGCCTAAAACAGGCAGCTATTCCAATGTAATCAACCTAGCTCAAAGTAATTAACAAGTCAATAGAGGAGAGCTTATAAAATAGGGCTGAAGGTATAGCCCAGAGGTAGAAAGCCCCAGGGTTCCACCCCCAGTACCGCAAAAAAAAAAAAAAAAAGAATTTATATTTTAATATTTAGTGGTGACAGTGGCATTAAAAATGCACACACACACACACACACACACACACACACGCACACACACACCATAGGGTCTACAGCTCAGAATGAAGATGGTTTTGGACCTTACTCTGCTACAATCAAGCATCAAATGATGGTACAGAGAGCTACAAAACTACAACGCAGTCAGCTTTCCTGTACAATGCAGATAATATGAAGACAAGGATTAAGGAACGAAAACAACATATACACTAAAAACATCACAACAGAAAAGGGCTTTATTTCAACTGGACAAGTGAATTCTTCAATTAGCATCAACTTCTTCAAGACTTAGAGATAGGGAAATTAAAGCTGGTGCTCAGAAGGCAGAAGAGGGAACATTCATCCTGGAGCAATTGTATTGCCCTTTGAAAGTCATTTTCAATGATAGGCTCAGCCCAAAAGCTCATTAGATCTCATCCATCCCAATATGTGTATAAGACCCTCACTTGAAAGCTACCCAGTCTCAACGGCATCTTTCAAAAAGAAAAAAAGATATCTACATCAGTATCATAAATTATATTTTTAATTTTAGAAACTGGGATTAAAGTACAGCTTTCAGTTTAAAATATTAAAAATGAAAAAAACTTTAACATTATACTTAAGATGTTTTATTACAAAGCTCCTAGGTACATACATGTACAAAGCAGATCATTTGTACTACCAGACACCTCCAGCCATGACTTCCCCGGTATCTGGTACGAACAGTTCATCTCCTGGAAGGCTTTCCCCAATAAGTTCCAAGCTTCTCGCACAAGGATTTGCTGCCGCTCATATGGTGCACATGGATGAGGGCATTTCATCATTGAATATTTCAACTTATTATAAAGTAGCATAAAATAAATCCAGCCAATGACTGTGAGGGGTTAGACAAAATTGCATATAATTTTCAACCTTTACCAGACCTGTTAGATTCATCAACATTTTTTGGCATCTTCTCTTTGAGGGCACTTTTGAGAGGTTTAGATTGTGAACTTTGTATTCAGCTGGTCAGCACCTTGATTGATAGGAACGATTACATTAAAGAGAGGTCCTGGGTAGGGAGAGGGAGACCATACGAGACCAAAACAGGGAGAAGAGCTCTACTTTTTTTTTTTTTTTTTAATAAGACATTCAAACAGAAAAGACAAAAAAGAGTATACAAACAAACAAAAAAGCGTTCACGGTAAAACATGCCAGATTTGTAGTTTCATTTGAAACCAACAGCAAATCATGAAACGTCATGAAAAATATAATTAAAGGTAAAATCTCCTAGAGTAATTACTAAATGAAGTTAAAATTACCACACTGATCAGTAAACCCCAGAAGAAAAATGAACAGCGCTTACGTTTCGGGGCCTTCTTAGACATCATAGAATTTCTTAAAGTTAATGCATAAAATTTGTAGGTTTGGCCACGCTGCACAGTTTTTTTTTTTTTTTTTAAATATAGTATACAGAAAAAAAAACACAACAACTTTATATTCCCCATTTTGAATCATAAGCCCAAAACCTAAGAGTAAAAGATCAGCTAGGAGGATTTTGAGTTATTTACAAATCCAGCAGGTGTATGTGCCAAACGGCTTGGCGTCCATCCCCTGGTGACTTCCACCTTTTCTGTCGGTACTTGTCAGCTCTCTGTCCTCACAGGAGGCTGTTCCCACTTTGCTCATCTCTACTGGTCATCAGTCATTTTGAACAGTTCCAACAGTGCCCCAACAGCTCCAAAATAACCCTACAAAAAAAGGGGAAAACTTCGGTAGGATTTTCCTGGGACCTTTGCCAAAGACCTACTTGTTGTTATTATTTTATTATGGTATGGGGAATTGAACTCAGGAGTGTTTCTACCTCTGAGCTACACCTCCAGCTCTTTTCTTTTTTTTTTTTTTGGTGGTATTAGGGTTCCTGGAAGCCCTTCTACCTCCGGGCTACACTCCCAGACCTATTTTTACTTTTTTATTTGGAAACAGGGTCTCCTAAGCCAGCGTGAGCGGCTGGCTTCGAACCTGCACGATCCTCCTGTCTCTGCCTCCCAAGCGCGGGGATTACAAGCGTGCGCCACAACGCCCGGCTCATTTTTTGTTTTGAAACAGAGTCTTGCTAGGTTGTTGAGAATCTTGCAAGGTTGCTGAAATTGGTTTTGAACCTGTGATACTCTTGTTTCAGCCTCCGAAGTGTTGAGATTAACACCTGGCTAAGACCCATTATTTTTAATAATTCTAGGAATGAAGCTGGGCGTGGTGACACACACTTGTAATCCCAGCATTTGGGAGGCTAAGACCGGAGGATCACAGGTTCTCAGCCAGTCTCAGCTACTTAGTGAGGCCTTCCACAACTTAGTGAGATCCTGTTTCAAAATAAAGAATAAAAAAATAGGGCTGGAAGTGTAGCTCAGAGGTAGAATGTCTTTGGGTTCCAACCCCAGGACTGCAAAAAAAAAAAAAAAAAAAGATGATAATAATAATAACAATTATTATTATTATTATTATTATTATTATTATTATTATTCTAGGAACGATGCCCCCAAAATTTATATAAGAAAATAAAAAACTGAATTCTTGGGCTGGTGATACAGATCAGTGGTACAGTACATGCTTAGCATGTAGGTAGCCATGGGCTTGATTCCCCAGGGCCATAAAAAAACAAAACAAAACAAAAAACAACAAAAAAAAAACCCCAAACTGAACTTTTTGTGTAATAATAATTTATTTGAGTGCCTACTTGTTTATTTATATTAAATAAATTAACATATTTGGCTCCCAAGTACTGGGATTACAGGTATGCACCACCATGCCCAGCAAATACATTATTATTAACGCTATTCACTACACTATACAATAGATCTAAAAAAAAACTTACTCCCCCATCTCAGTGAGATTTTGTAGCCTTTGACTATCATCGCCCACGCCTCCTAACCACCATTTTACTCTCTGCTTTGAGTTCAATTGCTTTATACCCCAGACCTGCTCATATGTTAGACAACCCAAAATAAACTTCATGCAGGACAATTAAGTCTGTGTAAACTCAACCTACCTCATGTTCCAAAAACAGAGCTTTTAGCTGCCCTTTGGACCAAAAATCCATGGCATATGCTAACAGCTTCATGGAGACCATATTGATTCTGAGAAAATTCCCAACAAACACAACTCTCTCAATATTCTGAAAAAAAAATTAAAGAAAAACAACTCAATCACTGCAGAAAAGAATATTTTAAAAAGACCCCAGTGTCCTGTTTTGTATTGTACAGAATCTTGCTTGGCTCAGTGAACTTTTTTTCTTCTCTTTTTGGTACTGGGGATAGAATCCATGGATTTTCTATCACTGAGCTATACCCCCAGCCCTATTTTATTTTTTATTTTGAAACACGGTCTCATTAAGTTGCCGAGGCTGGCCTTGAAGCTGCAGTCCTTTTGTCTCAGCCTCCCAAGTACTGGGATTACAAGTGTGGTGCCTGGTTCTGAACTTTTTTAAAAGTGAAACTATTTTCAGTATCTCCAAAGCAAAGCTCAGCAAATTTTCCAGTATATTCCATAGAATAGGAGGGTGAGATTTTTAGTTGGGCAAAAAAAGAAACTAATATTAGGATTGTTTGCAAGTGTTATGATCAGAATGCATCAGGCCTGACATGCGATTCAACTTCCCACACATACATAAAATTGTCACCGGAGATTAGCTGAATTTTCTCATGCGCTGCCTTAATCCCCTTAACTTTCAAGCACAGAACACTATTATAATGAACTCATAAATGACATGGCTATGGTGTGGCTTAGTCATCAGATGAGTTTGCTTGGTTTGCTCTGTGCCAAACACTGAGGATATAAAAAAAGAAACAATATTCCACCCTTTTCCCTCAGGATATATGGTGGTGGTGTAGCCACTTTGATCAACCTATGGGTTAAAACACGGTAACAAAAAATACACTTGAATGGGTGTAATGGAGAAGGCTTGTAATCTCAGAATTTAGGAGGCTGAGACAGGAAGCCTGCAGGTCTGAGAGCAGCCTCAGCAAATAGTGAAACTCTCATCAGCCTCGAAAGACCCTGTTTCAAAATAAAAATAAAATAGGGCTGGGGTGATAGCTTGGAAGTGGAAGGACTCTGGGTTCAATCCTTAGTACTAAAAAAAAAAAAAAAAAAAAAAAAAAAAAAAAAGGAGCCAGGTATGGTGGTGCACGCTTGTAATCCCAGTACTTGGGAGGCTGAGACAGGAGGATCACAGGTTCAAAGCCAGTTCTGGCAGTTTAATGAGGTTCTCAGCAAATAGAGAGGCCCTGTTTCCATATAAGAAATAAAATTAGGCTGGGGCATTGCTTGGAGGTAGAATGCCCCTGGGTTTAATCTCCAGAACAACAACAAAAAAATGTACTTGTATTTTTGTCACCGTGAATATAGACTTGCATTCTGAACCCACACCTAGGAACGCTCCTGTCCTACACTGGCCATGCAGACTTGCTTCCCAGCCCCAAAGCTCCCAGCTCCAGGGCTCACAGTACTCTCCATACCCCCAGATACTACTACCATTACTTCTTCTTCTTGTGTTTTTTTTTTTTTTTTTTTTTGCAACACTGGGGATTGAACCCAGGAACGGTCCTACCTCTGAGCTACACCCTAGCCCATTTTATTTATTTTAATTAATTAATTAATTACTTTTGTGTTTGTATGTGGTACTGGGGATGGAACCCAGAGGCCTTCTACCTCCAGGCCACACCTCAGCTCTGTGCTATTTTTTTGTTTTGAAACAGGGTCTCTCTAGGTTGATCAGAGTTTCATTACTTGCTGAGGCTGTCCTCAAACCAGAGATCCTCCTGTCTCAGCCTCCTACATACTAGGATTATAGATATGTGACACCACACCCAGCTCTTATTTTTTTATTTTGAAACAGGGTCTCACTAGATTGCTGAGGTTGGCCTTGAACCTGTGATCCTCCTGTCTCAGCTTTCCAAGTTCTAAGATTACAGGCATGTGCCATCATGCCCAGCTATCTCAAAGACCCCAGTATCTCAAGTTGTTTGTTTGTCTGTTTATTTTGTGGTACCCTGTTTTATTTTTATTTGGAAACGGTCTCACAAAATTGCTGGGAGCCTCACTAAGTTGCTAAGGCTGACTTCAAACTTGCAATCCTCCTATCTCAGCCTCCCAAATACTGGGATTTACAGGTATGTACCACCATGCCCATTTTATTTTTTATTTTAAAATAAGGTCTCACTAAATTGCTGAAGGCCTTTCCAAATACTGGGATAATAGGGGTTTGCCACCACACTGAGCTGGCTACTAAATATATGAAAATGCCAATCTAACTGGTACAATTTCTTGTTTATTAGAGTAGAAAAGATAAAAAAAAAAGTTTGATAACCCTCTATTGAGAAACTAGCTTGGTGAGAATTAGAATCACTTTCATAGAAGGAATTTTATAGTGTCTGTCAAAATTATAGTCAACTTGTACTTTGACTTAGCAATTTCTCTTCTGGGAATTTCTCCTACAGATACACTAACATGTGTATCTGTCTGGATAATTATAAATAAATATAGTGCAGACATTTTAGAGACTAGAAGAAACTAAATATCACTAGAAAGTGATCAACTCAAAAATGACATATCTATATGTTAGAAAGCTATGGCCAATGAAAACAGGGCATTTAAAATATACAGATATGCACCGGGCGTGGCGGCGCACGCTTGTAATCCCCGCGCTTGGGAGGCAGAGACAGGAGGATCGCGCAGGTTCGAAGCCAGCCGCGCGCGCTGGCTTAGGAGACCCTGTTTCCAAAATGAAAATGTAAAAAATAGGTCTGGGAGTGTAGCCCGGAGGTATAAGGGCTTCCAGGAACCCCAGTACCACAAAAAAAAAAAAAAAAAAAAAAATACAGATATGAGCCAGGCATGGTGGCACACGCTTGTAATCCCAGCATTTGGGAGGGTGAGATAGGAGGTTTGCTGACAGTCCCAGCTACCTAGTGAGGCCCTTTGTAACTCAGTGAGAACCTGTTTCAAAATAAAGAATAAAAAATAGGGCTGAGGATGTAGCTCAGAGGTAGCATGCCCCTGGGTTTCACACCCAATACCACAAAAAATAAATAAATAAATAAAGTAAAATATGCAGATAGGAAGTGGGAGTGGGGGCGCACGCTTGTAACCCCAGTACTTGGGGGGCTGAGACAGGAGCATCACAGCTTTGAAGCTAGCCTCAGCAATTCAGTAAGGCCTTGTTTCCAAATAAAACATAAGGTCTGGGGGTGCAGCTCAGATGTAGATATCCCTGAGCTCAATCCCCATACCACTATGGTACTGATATGAACAATCTCCATAGGTTATGTCTTTTTTCTTTGTTTCTTTGTTTCTTTGTTTCTTTCTTTCTTTTTTGGGGGGGAACTAAAGATGGAAACCAGGGGCATTCTACCTCTGAGCTATATCCCCAGCTCTATTCTATTCTTTTTTATTCTTTACTTTGAAACAGGGTCTCACTAAGTTGTGGAAGGCCTCACTAAGTAGCTGAGGCTGGCCACGAACCTGGAATCCTCCTGTCTCAGCCTTCCAGGTACTGGGATTACAAGCGTGCCCCCCATCCCGGCTTCAATAGTTTATGTGAAAAATCCAAGGGCAGTATTTTGAGAGGTGCGCTTGAAGTAGATGGAGACTGATAAAAGGGCCGGGACTTCATTCCTGATATGTTAGCAAAGAAGGAGAAGGAGAAGGTAAGAAACAAAAAAAGAGAAGAAAAGAGAAGGGAGGAGAAAGCCAACAGAAAAAGCACATTGTGGCTAAAGCTTAACTTTGAGTCAGAGCTGATGGATGCATGGAGGCTCCTCAAACTATCCTTCCTTTACGTATGTGTACCAGTTTTTATAATAAAATGCTGACATGGTGGCACATGCCTGTAATCCTAGTACTTGGGAGGCTGAGATGGGAGGCTGAGATAGGAGGATTGAAGGTATGAAGCCAACTGGAACAATTTAATAAGACCTTGTTTCAAGAGAAAAAAAAAAAAGGCTGGGGATGGATGGAGCTTGGAGGTAGAACGCCCCAGAATTCAATCCCCAGTATCACTAAATTAATTACTTAATTAATAGTGCTGGGGGTGGAGGCTCAGAGGTAGAGTGCCCCTGGTTCCAATCCTCAGTAACACACACACACACACACACACACACACACACACACACACACATACAGAAAATTTAAAGTCAAAAGGGAAATATTTCATAGCATTCCGATCATCACAACAAAATGTTTTGGGCTCAGTAAATGTGGAGCCACCCTCAATGAAACGGCCAAAGTCAAAGAATCTCAGATCAGCTACTCCAGAGAGCATCTCAGAGACAGCAGACTTTGGTTACTGATCTCTCTGGGAATTCGAGGTTGCCAGTCTCTAGTGTGTCCCCGGGGAGCCCGCACTCACTGAACACCCAAGGGCTCAACCTCCACAGAAACATCTAAAGCAGTTGTTCAAACCAGTATATAACATGGCTCCATTTTCAAATGGTGGAAAATGAATCGACTGCCTTCCCCTGAAGGGACTGCAATACCTGCAGAAAGACCTGCTGGCTGGCTGGCTCTTGCGGAGCATAGGCCCAAGCGGTGCCGGGATGACCAGGGGAAAGGGCAGCTGTTGCTGGTGAGGCAAGGGTATCGCCCTAATTGACCCCTGCATGCCTGTGAGTCCAGCCAGCTACACACAGTCTTGGAGATTGTTTGGCCATGTGAAAAAAAAAAAAAAAAAAAAACAAAAAACCTTTAAAGGTTAATGCCAAAAAATAAACCCTCTGTTAAAATGCATCTCATGACCAAAGTGGACTTTGAAAAGGCACATTTCACATAGTCCTTTATCTAATTATCAGTCTCCCCCACTTCAACTCCACCTGAACTGGGGATTTCCAGAGTTAGGAGCCTGATTCCTATACCACTGCTACACTCAATCAAGGTGTATTGGGTGGTGGTGTCAAAGGTGGTGTGTGTGTGTGTGTGTGTGTGTGTGTGTGTGTGTGTGTGTGTGCTAGGGATTGAACCCAGGGGCATTCTACCTCTGAGCTACACCCCCAGCCCTATTTTTTAAATTTGTCTTCTTTATTTTAAAGCAGGGTCTCACTAGGTTGTGGAGGGCCTCACAAAGTAGCTGAGGCTGGCCATGGACCTGTGATCTTTCTACCTCAGCCTCCCAAGTACTGCCTGCCTGCCTGCCTTTCTCTCTCTTTCTCTCCCTCCCTCCCTCTCTTTCTCTTTTTTTTCTTTTCTGTTCTTTCTTTCTTTCTTTCTTTCTTTCTTTCTTTCTTTCTTTCGTTCTTTCAATTTTATTTGAATACAGGGTCTCACTAAGTTGCTGAGAGCCTCACTAAGTAGCTGAGGCTGGCTTCGAACCTGTGCGATCCTCCTGTCTCAGCCTCCCAAGTGCGGGGATTACAAGCGTGTGCCACCACGCCCGGCATTCTTTATTTTGAAACAGGGTCTTACTAAGTTGCTGCCTCACTGAGACGCTGAGGCTGGTCTTGAGCTTCTGATTCCCCTGTCTCAGTCTCCCAAGTACTGAGATCACAAGAATATACCACCACACCCAGTTATGAAGAGGTGTCTCTTTTGTGACCTCAAAGCTTAAAGTCAGGGATAGTCCCCAGCCATCATGAAGAATGTCTCATACCTTAAGATTCCCCTGTTCAACTGGGAGGGGCTATGAAGAGGTTTCTAAGCCTCCATTTCTTTTCTTTCTTCCCTTCTTTTCCTTCTTTTGTGGCACTAGAAATTGAACCTACACGCCTAGCCCTTTTTATTTAAAAGGTCTGATAAATTCCTGAGGCTGACCTTAAATCTTCCATCCTCTTCTTTAAATTTTTCATTTTTTATTTTCTGGTACTGGGGATTGAACAAAGGCATTTTACCTCTGAGAAAAACTCCCAGCCCTTTTATGATTTTTTTTGGCGGTACTAGGGATGGAAGCCAGGGGCATTCTACCTCCGAGATACACCCCCAGCCCTATTTTTTAATCCTTTATTTTGAAATAGGGTCCCACTGAGTTGCAAAGGGCCTCACTAAGTAGCTGAGGCTGTCTAAGAACTGTAATCCCCCTGTCTCCTGAATGTTGGGTTTACAAGAGTAGGCCACCATGCCCACTTATTATTTTATTTTGAAACAAGGTCTCAAAAAGTTGCTGAGGCTGGTCTCACACCTGTGATCCTCCTGTCTTAGCCTCCTAAGTACTGGGATGCCATGCCTGGCTCTATTCTATTTCTTGACCAGAGTGGTGACTATATAGGTGTGCATCCATGTGAAAAGTCATTGTGCTGACCACTTATAATTTGAGACCTTTTCCTTATATATGCCAGATTTCTTATTTTTCTTTCTCCTTGGTACTAGGGATTGAACCTAGGGGCCCTCCACTCTGGGGTACACCTCCAGCCCTTTTCATTTTTTTATTCTGATACAGGGTCTCACTAAGTTGCTGGTGTTGGCCTTGAACCTGCAATCTTCCTGTTTCAGTCTCAAGTACTGGGATTACAGGCGTAGGTCAACATGCCCAGCATGTATGCCATATTCCTATGAAAGATCATGCCTTTTAAAACTCCATCACTGATCTGTGATCACTGTGTCTCCTATTACTTGTTCCACACCCCAACTTCTTTTGTCTTCCTGACAGTCCTCGGTGAGTTATTCTACTTTACAAGTATTGTCTTTCAGAAAAGGTTCTGTTTTGTAGTGTTTCAGAACAGGTTAGTAAAGCTGTGTCTCCCCCCCGGCTCCACCCCTTCTGGTGCCTGGGCCCTGGCTGGCCAGGGCTGTTGTAGCGAGCTCTCTGTGCTTTGATAGCCCTGTACAATGCTGCTTGAACTCCATGCCACAAGGCAACACTGTAAAGAAGCTGAAAGCAGAGAGAATATCAAATATTGCAAGCGGAAGCATTTTATCTGCAATTATTTGCAAGGATGCGCAAAGCCTTTCCTCCCATTTCAGTGGACCCTTGGTAAACAATGACGGTCACAGAGGCTATGGCATGGGTTGGAATTTGACCACGTTTCACAGTGGGATACTTTATCATGGCGGGATACTTTATTATGTTATCATCCCATTTGTACTTAAAAGCAAAAATCCCTCCTTCCCCCAACACACACCCCTTCTGCTCTCCAAGCTGCGACGACGCCATGAAGGCAGGTTTTGGCGAGGATATGCAGTTTGTGAGAAGGCCAATGGTTGTCGCGCTGTGATCGACAGCACCGGGCTTCCCCGGGTGCCAGCCTTACCTCGTTCAGGGCGCACATCCGAGCGATGGAGCCGATGTTGTTGGTGATGGTGACCAGTGTGGCCCGGGCCAGGTCTTCCTTACTGATGGAATCTCGCTTTTCTTTACTCATCATGTTGCCGAAGCTATGTTGGAGATATCAGTGAGAGTGTTCAAAATCATCCCCAGGCAGGACCCGTGCTTCCACCAAAGTACTGTGGACAGGTCTACGAGTGACTGTTCCAACTCAAATTGCCTGATTTTGCTACCAAGGTTTATAAGCAGACAAGATTACAGTATGGATGGATGGCTGCCCCCTGCTTAAGAGGGACAAAGTAATATGGCTACTATTGTGTATGTGGGGGGAGGGGATTTCTAATGCCTCTAGATATCTGGACAAGAATGGAACAGGAGAAACTGTTGTAGTTTTCCAGAACCTTCTTTCAAAGTTGCCTTGTTTTAAGCACAAGCATCAAGAGTTCAACATCTCAGTGCTTTAGTAAGGACAGGAGATCAAGTTTGAGGTCCAATAGGAAAGATATTTGCACCAGGCTGGTGGGTTGACATTGTAAGAACAAGACTGAGTGAATGGCCAGGGCGGAGAGCCTGCTCTGTGGACAATCACTACTGCTCCTAGCTACTTCGTCTCTACCTGGATGCTACAGCAGATCCTTGAAGGCCAAATCGTTCATAGTCTCCTCCGTAAATGTCCTTCACCAGCTTATCAACATTGGTGCTGTCGCCTTTAGCTGCCATTTCCATAGCTTCTTCAAAGGTCTCACAACCAGTCAGCAAGCAACATAGGCCTAGGAATGTTCCACCTCCAAGACTAAAGGAACAATAAGGTTTATTTTTAAATTTTAGTTTAAGATATGCCCATCCAAGTCCCCAACTACATCAAGACTATTCATATGGGTTAAGAAAAACAGGAGGAAAAAAAAAAAAGGCAAAAGAGCGCTTTGTTTAAAAACAAAGGGGCACTTGAATTAAAGTGCTAGAGCGCAAAAGGAACTTTAGGGTCGAATGGGTAAGAACAAGAGGGCAGAGACCAAAATTAAACAGCAAGGAAAACTTGCCCCTAAATTTGAGAAGAAAACTCAGAAAGACTCTCACTGATTTCCGTTGTGAGACCTTCAACTACCCCTAACCTAAGGGCTCTCATCAGTCTCCCACTTACAAAACAGGCCAAGCATGGCCTGAAGCAACAAGGAAGGATAAACCACTGATCTTTTGAAACCGTATGGAGCTGAATATAAGTACTTAAAGAAAGAGATCTTGTGTGCATAGTTCACAACCATGGAGCCAGAGAGTCTAATGACAGAAGTCACCCAGGCTCTGGCAGGAGGAGCCAGCCCAGGGGCTCCTACACCTGAGCTCGCTTCTGCAACAGAGGCAATCTCATCCCACCTCCTCAGAGACTGCGACAAGGAAACTACTGACCTATCTGATATTGTATTGTTTTGGAAAAGATTATTGATATTTTAGGAACCACCCAGGAATAAAAAAAAAATAGCAACAAAGGTCACAAAATCACTTCTGAACTATGTTTTAAAAACTTTCAATTGTTTGGGGGGAGGGAAATTCCTTTAAAATATAGTCTTTTCAGACAGAATTGGAAAGTAATTACGGTAACTGAGAATAAAATCAATTGTGAATTAATATCAAAGGTAGCTCTGGGAAGAAAAGCAGATTCAGGGTCATGCTACCACTGGCAGGAAAAATAGCTCTAATTCCTAAATTGCTGGACATAGGTTTTATTCTTTATTTACCACATAGGAGAATAAATGTAAGAGAGCTGTTCATAGCAATTGGCTCAGAAGCCCTCAAAAGCCACAGGCTTTGGGAACCCAATTTGCATTTATATGCTGGATTTTAATTGTTAAAAAAAAAGTTGGGATCAAGTTTATTTTTACCTTAAATTTGAAAAGAGAACATTTAGGGTAAATGATATTTACTGTCAATAACTTAACAAGGAGACACCAGGTTAAAGACAGATACCTACAATGTAAATTGCATCTAAAGCAAAACTGTGTATCCTATTCTTAAACTTTGATTCTTACAAAAATATGTCCCTGATTGAAATTATGGGATCTTTTTCATGGACAATTAGGCAGCTGGACACCAACAGTCGCATCTACACAAACGTAGGCGTAATGCCGTGAAGAAACAGAGTTGCGTGGACATTATCACATTGATAACTTAGTCGCAGCAGAAATTGTGCATTTCCTCCAGGAGAGTTTGTGTCTATTTACGTCTAACAGGGCATGACATGTTGCACTGCTGGTTTCAGTCTCCCTACAAAGCTGGCGAGGGTTCTTCTGATCTTTGTTTCTCTTTTGAGCTCCTAGAGATGGAACCCAGGACCTCTTGTATACAAGCAAGCATTCTAACATGCAGTCCCTCTGATTTTCTTTTTTCCTTTCTTGTGACACTGGGGATTGAACTAAGGGGCATTCTACCTCCAAGATACACCCCTGGCCCTATACTTTTTTTATTTTGAAACAGGATCTCACTAGGTTGATGAGAGTCTCACTATTTGCTGGGGCTGTCCTTCAATCTGCAGTCTTCCTGTTGCAGCCTCCCAAGTACTAGGATTACAAGTGTGTACCACCACACCCGGCAAAAAAAATTTTTTTTAAAGAAGCCTTTGCTCACATTTCTAGCTTCTCAATGCCTTCAGTCCTTAATCTTTCCTTGAATATTAGGGAATTAAGGCATTCAACAACCTACTCCCAATGTAGGCAACAGAAGACATTGGCTGACTGAGAAAGAAGGTAACTCAACTGATGTGTGGATAAAAGTGAGAAGGGGCAAATTCAATTGGAAAATGAGAGGTGACTCCAGATAAAGAGCTGAATGGGGAAAGCAAGCAGGCAGGGGCACAGCTGGCTTGCAGACAGAAGGGGGTGCATGGCCACAGACACGCCACACCTCCTCACTCTGGGGTCAGAGCCGCAGCCTGCAGCGAGTTATTTAATCGAGGGATTTCCTCACTCACAATCAGATATATCTATTTATTTTAACAGACTCACAGTAAAACCTGCAGTATATCAGAGACAAAGACATGTTGCTAGAAAAAGCCACTGTGTACTCATCATAGTGAAAGATGTTTGAGAAGTAAAAGAAATTTCCAGTTACTCATTTTAGAGATTGATTTGTTGGTAACTACAGAACCCCCCAGACATTAATGGACATAAAGAGATGCTCTTGAATAGATTAAATGCTCTTAAATAGATTCCAAAATGATAAGGTGAGACACCCTGCTCCCTGCTACTTTCTACAAAGTTGAAGTTACTTTCTTTTATTTTTTTTGCGGTACTGGGGATGAAACCCAGGGGCATTCTACCTCCGAGCTACACTCCCAGCCCTATTTTTTATTCTTTATTTTGAAACAGGGTCTTACTGAGTTGCAAAGGGCCTCACTAAGCAGCTGAGGCTGTCCATGAACTGCAATTCTCCTGTCTCAGCCTCCCGAGTGCTGGTATTACAAGCGTGCGCCACCATGCCTGGCTTAAGTTGAAGTTATTTATATTCCTCTGTGTGTGTATGTGTGTGTGTGTTCCCAAGTACTAGGATTACAAGCATGCGCCACCATACCCAGCTTATATTCTTGTTTTTCTTTTTGTTTATTTATTTTGTGGTGCGGGGGTTTGAACTCAGGGGCATTCTACCTCTGAGATACACCCCCCAACTTGACTTTTTATTCTTTATTTTTGAAAAAGAATGTCACTAAGTTGCAGAGGGCCGCACTAAGTAGCTGATGCTGGCTTTGAACCTGCAATCCTCCTATCTCAGCCTCCCAAGTACTGGGATTACAAGCACGCACCATCATACACCTGGCTTACATTTTTCTTTTTAACAGACTAACACTAAGGGTGTCAGCTCTAAAGTACTCTTTTTTCCAATGCTTTCCACACTAAAATTAGAGTTGTTATACTAGGAGAAAAAAATGTTGCTATTTAACTTGGGAAAATTACAGATATGAACCTTTTAAATCCAAGCTTAAAAGAAAACTGATATTCCATAATGACATAGCTTCTTACAAATGACAAAAAACCTGAAGTTACAGCTATAAAATCACACAAGTAGCAAAACTTAAAGTTTAAACCACTTGTTTAGATCCGTGATTCCCAAAGTGTGTTCCACATGCTAACATTTACTGGCAACTCTAATAGTTTATGTTGGCTTTTTTTTTTTTTTTTCGGTACTAGGGATGGAACCCAGAGGCATTCTACCTCCAATCTATACTCACAACCCTATTTTTTATTCTTTATTTTGAAACAAGTTCTCACTGAATTGCAAAGGGCCTCACTAAGTTGCTGAGGCTGTCCACAAACCCTGACCCTCCTTTCTCTGCCTCCTGAATGCTAGGATTACAAGTGTACGCCACCATACTCAGCTTATATTGGGGTTTTCTAACTCAGATCAAAAGAAACCTTCAGAGCAGGATGTAGTGGTACATGCCTGGAATCCTAGTACTTGGGAGACTGAGATTGCAGGTCCAAGTCCAGCCTCAGCAACATAGCAAGCCCCTCAACAACTGCATGAGACTCTTTGAAAATAAAAAATAAGCTGGGTGTGGTGGCAAACGTTTGTAATACCAGTACTTGGGAGGCTGAGACAGGAGGATAGCAGGTTCACAGCCAACATCCACAATTTTTGTGAGGCCCTCCACAACTTAGTGAGACTCTCTTTCAAAATAAAGAATAAAATAGGACTCGGGGTGTGGCTCAGCGGTTCCATCCCTAGTACCATACAGGGAAGAAAAAAAAAAAAAGAAAGAAAGAAAGAAAAAAAATAAATAAACCAGGTTTATAATCTCAGTACTTATAATCTCAGTACTTGGGAGACTGAGACAGGAGGACTGCAGATTGGCAGCCAACCTCAGCAACTTAGAGAGGCCCTCCACAACTTAGTGAGACCCTGTTTCCAAATAAGAAATAAAATTGGGCTGGGGGTATAGCTCAGAGGTAGAATGCCTCTGGGTTCAATCCCCAGAACCATCCCCACCACCACAAACACACAGAAACCTTGGCAGAATTGCTCAGGTTGGAAGGATCAGAGGCTCCAGAGACAGGAGGTTTCATCCTGCCTGCTACCCCCACTACCTGTGGCAGCCCCAGAGAGGGCTCCTATAGCTCATTTCTAAAACCACTGGCTAAGACAGAGATTAAAGGGAAACTTGGACATCGAGACAGGAGTTGTTGCTACGTGGAGAACACTGGCCATTAACAGGCATTTACCAATAACTAGAACTGATAGGCATTATTACATATATATAAGGAGCCAAACACCATAGTTAGCTCTTCAGAAGCTACTTAAGATGACCCAGATCCCTGGAGTCTCCAAGACTGAGACTATATCTGTGATATAGTTCATGGAACTGTTAAGTGTTCATCAACAAAACTAAATATCTATAATCAAGGAGAATCTTGGGCTTGTTGTTCCCTTGGGATCAGCTTTACCAATTCAATGACTCCTCCTGGGAGTAAGACTGCAGCTTCTTAAAAATTATCCCTTTATCAGATTACTCTCCAAGGTAAAAGTAGCTCAGCTGAAATATTCATGTCTCTTATACTCCTGGCAGTAGTAACGAGGCTACGGGGCCGCTTTTGATTCTTAGGTGAACAAGCTTAGTCTTCTTAGATGCACATGTGAGCAGGTAAGCTTCCGTAGTCTCAATGGAGAAAAAAAATGCATGCCTAGTAGAAATGAACTAACATGAGAGCCTATACATTGGACTCAAGCAGGCTTCAATATGGGGAGAGAGAGAGAGAGAGAGACAAAGAGAGAGACAGAGAGTGAGAGAGAGAGTGTGTATGTGTTGCTAGGGTTTCTCAACAGCAGCTCTAATGAATCGGGGTTGATAATTTTGGATACTGAAGGAATTGCCTGATGCATCGTGGAACAGTACAATGCAGTATCCTTCACCTCAACGTACTAGATGCCAGTAGCATCCCACTTCCAGTGATGATAACCAAAGCATGTCTCCAGACATTAGTCTAACATCCCCTGCAGAGGCTAAATCTTCCCCTGCTTCCAGTGCTAGAAAACTATAGGAACAATCTAAGCAACAACAGCTTTCATGGAAGAAATGTGGATAGTGAGACTCAGAAAAGTATTGTATCTTTATCTTTCAAAAACAATGGTTTCAGCCAAATGGCACATGTCTAGTACTTGGGAGGCTGAAACAGAAGAATCATAGGTTCTAGGCCAGCCTCAGCCAATTTAGCAAGACTCTCTGCAACTTGCAAGACTCTGTTTCCAAAAAAATTATTTTATAGCTGGGCGTGGTGGCGCACACTTGTAATCCCCGTACTTGGGAAGCTGAGACAGGAGGATCGCATGGGTTCAAAGCCAGCCTCAGCTACTTAGTGAGGCTCTTAGCAACTCAGTGAGACAGTGAGACCCTGTTTCCAAATAAAATATAAAAAAGGTCTGGGAGTATAGCCCGGAGGTAGAAAGCCTCTGGGTTCCACCCCCAGTACCACCAAAAAAAAAAAAAAAAAAAAAAAAAAAAAATATATATATATATATATATATATATATATATATATATAAAATAAAATAGGACTGGGGGTGTAGTTCAGAGAATGCCCCTGGGTTCAATTCACAGTATTATTCCCCCTTCACTCCCCTCACAAAAAAAAGCAATGGTTTTAACACTGTGTCCCAAAGTACATTCTACACAGCACTAGTTCCTTAAATTGTTCCTCTAAAAATGTGTTCTATAGTCTAAAACGTTGGAGAAAATCTTCACACCAAATCAGTATGAAAAACCTATTTACTTTTGTTTACACTGAGGTTTCTCAAAGGTATCTGACAGCAATTTTCCCCATGTTGACTTTCCATTAACAAGCTGGGCATGGAGGTGTACACCTAATCTCAGTGCTTGGGAGGCCGAGACAGGAGGCTTGCAGATTCAAAGCAAAGCCTCAGCAAAGCAGTAAGACTCTCATCAACCTAGTGAGACCAGGCTTCCAAATAAGAAATAAAATCAAAGCCGGGATGGTGATGCAGGCCTATAATCCCAGTATTTGGGAGGCTCAGGAGGATTGCAGGTTTGTGGCCAGCCTCAGCAACCTGTGAGGCCCTCCACAACTCAGACACTCTTTCAAAATAAAGAATAAGGGTGTATTCATTCAAGTCACCCCTCCATGCCACTCTGGCATGGGGCTATATTTCTATTTTCTGTATTTCTATCTTTCTAATAAACTTCTTTAAATCTTCAAAAAAATTAAAAAAAATTAAAAAAATAAAGAATAAAATAGGGCTGAGGGTGTAGCTCAGAGATAGAATGCCCCTGGGTTCAATCTCCAGTACAGCAAAAGAGAAAAAGAGAGAAAGAGAGGAAGAAAGAAAGAAAGAAAGAGAAATTGGGCAGCAGGGTATCGCCCAAAGTAGAATGCCTCTGGGTTAAAACTCAAGCATCACCACAAAAAAAAAAAAAAAAAAAAAAAAAAAATCCCCATTTACAGAAAGCTGAGCCCGTTTGTCTCAAAGCGTGTTTAAAAACAAGACACTCTGACCAGCTGGGCTCCCGAGGCTGCATTCCAGAATCCCCTAGGAGCTGCACTGACTACTCCATTTACCTGAGGAGAAAAATAACCTTCTTTGTAAAGCTCGTTTTGCCTGCTGGCTGGAATGGTGTGCTCTGTCAAGCAGCTCACCCTGTGCTAGGCACCAAGAACATGCCAAAGAAGTTTCCCTGACCATCCCCAGCACCCTTCTCTCTGGCTTTTGCAGGGCTTATTGTCCTTTCTGTTCCTTTGGGCTCGATACGTACCACCTTGCTGGCAAACTTCTCAGGTTTCCTTCTCTTACCTGGCCACGGTTTCCAGCAAGGCAAAGACTGTTTTATTAACCTGTATATAAATCGCACTCTTACTCATTTACCATATCACCCAATAAGTCCTTACTGGTTGGCTCAGGGGGCCAAGATATTTCTTTACAAAATGTGTGTAAACATAAATCACTTTTTAGTATACAATGTGTGTCAGGAGGTGGTTCAAGCACAGGGAGGCTCTCCTAGTGGAAGGCAGGTTTACCTGGTCCCTGTGACTCTTTTATAGTTGTCCTTGGAGTACACAGCGAGAATGCTGACGCCAGAGCCCATGTTCACCAGCAACATAGGGTATGGGTTATCAAGGCAATATGGCTTTTTTTGACACAATTCAGGATTTGTGGGATTTTCGAAATAGTAACATTCTGGCTTTCCGTTGAAGCCGACGGAGTCGACGTAAAGCAGGCCCTGAATCAGACAGTCCAGTTCATCCAGCTTATGCAGCTGCAGATCAGCAATCTGAAAGATAACAAAACCTTGTCAGATGCCATGGGCCCTCCCGGGGAGATGACCCAGGGGCTTCAGCTGGATTCATCATTGGGTCATTCCAGCTGGGCGTGGTGGCACATGTCTGTAATACTAGTAGTACTTGGGAAGCTGAGCCAGGAGGAATCAGCCTCAGCAAAGAGTGAGACTTTCATCAACCAGCAATACTGTTTCAAAATAAAAATTAAAAGTAGAGCTAGGAGCCAGGTATGTGGCATATGCTTGTAATCCCAGTACTTGGGAGGCTGAGACAGGAGGATCACGTAGGTTCAAGGACAGCCTTAGCAGATTAGTGAGGCTCTCAGCAACTTAGTGAGAACCTGTTCCCAAATAAAATATAAAATAGGTCTGGGAGTATAGCCCAGCGGTATAAGGCTCTTGGGTTCCTTCCCCAGTACCACACACACACACACACACACACACACACACACACACAGAAAGTAGGGCTAGAGTGTACCTTAGAGGTAGAATGCCCCTGGATTCAACACCCAGTACCACAAAACAAAGAAACAAACAAAAAATGTGGGTCTTTCTCGTTAAAAGCATAGAAACAGATACTGGGCAAGGTATCACACACCTGTAATCTCAGTACCTGGGAGGCTGAGACAGGAGGATTGCAGGTTTAAGACTAGCCTTGGCAACTTGGTGGGACCCTGTTCCAAAATAAAAAATACAAAGGTTGGAGGTATAGCACAGAGGTAGACAGAGATAGAATGCCCCTGAGTTCAATCCCCAGTACCCCCCCACACACACACACAGCATGGAAACATTTTTGAAACACCAAGTTGTGAAATCCTGCTGATAATCACCTGGAAAAGTACCTGTGCTAACAGACAGGAGCCTGGTTCAGTCCTGGAAAGGCATCTATTGGCAAGCATAGCGGGTTGAACGTGGCCCCGCCCATGCCTTCTTAGAACCTGTGCACATGTACTTATTTGGAAAAGGGGTTTTTGCAAAGATAATTAGGTTAAAGATCTTGAAGATATCATCCTAGGTCATCTGGATGGCCCTAAATCCAATAACAAAAGTCCTTATAAGAGACACATAGGAAAAACGTGAGAGCCACAGAGGACATGGCCATGTGGAAAGGAAGGCAGCCATTAGCATGCCGCCCACACGCCGGGGATGCGAGGATGAGGCTAGGGACAGAAGCTCCCCAGAGCCTCCAAGGAAGTGCGGCCATGCTGATGCCTTGATTTCAGACTTCTGGCCTTGAGAAGAAGCCAAACAATGTTCGTTGTTTTAAGCCACGAAATTTGTGATAATTTGCTATAGCAGCCATGGGCTCTAATATGGCATGCTGCTGAAGGGGTTGCTCTCCAGCAGGGTGAGCGGAATGAAGATATTCAGAAAATAAGACCCTTCCACTTCCTTCCCAGGGCATGAAGCCCCCCAAAGACCTGGAAACTGCGGAGAACCTTCGTGGAGCCCGCAAAGGTTGACTACGCTTTACCCAAATGTGGATTCTGGAGTTAGCTCTGGCTTTGAATTCTAGCTCGAAACTTACTTTAAATTACTAACTTGCAGGAGGTAAGTGCTCAACTAGCACACACCTACCTACCAGTGACCCCCTGTTCTAGCATCCTCACTGCCATAGTGGGTACCATGTCTGGGATCTGGAAACAACCTCTCTGAGCACTAGACTTAGCTCTTTTGCCAAAACAATATCACCGCCATTAGGCAAGTCAGCAACCAAAATAAGACTTTTGACTTCACATCAATCATCTGAGTTTTCTATTTAACAAAATGGACTGAATCCATTCCTGCCCAGCAGAGTTAGAACAAGTTACCAGTTGGCAGTGGAAATATTTTTGATACATAGAAAATAAACATTCTAAATGGCCCTTGGTCATAAAGTAAATGTATCTCATAAATGGTTTCAAACATTTCCTTTGTTATCAAGTGAAGCTTTTGCAAGAGATGCATGGAATTACACAGGCTTTGAGGGGCAATGCTATCAGTACAGAACTGTCTATCCAGTGACCTGAAAGACTACAGTGGGACAAAGATGGGCAAAACCCATCTCCTCCATCATCCTTGATTCCACAGCCTTCCGTGTATTTACAGCACTGGTCACAATCTGCTCATTTGGGGATTTATCACGTGACCCTCTGCACAGGCTCAAAGGCCCTTGCTTAACAAACATGCATTCAGTGAACAGGGAAAGTAAGTTATCACCTCATGGATCACCCCAAGCTGCAGAGGAGTGATTTCATCAGCCAGTCTTGGGACCAGAGGTTAACCTGCTTAAAAATTAATCAGAGGTTCTTCATCAACAATACTGACAGCCAACCCCAGAACCAACACCATAAACATGAACAGAGGCATAGTCCGTCCAGCTGGACACCCTGGAAACATGCTAGTAGGGGGGCAAAAAACTGTCAAGGCAAATAAACTGAGCACGCACAGCTTCGATCTGAAAGGAAACATCACTATCTCACCTTTCCCCTCAAAACGATTCTCAAATAAAGTGCTAGTGGCAAACAAGCATGACTTCTACACATTTTGCAGAAGGCTAGATATTTTTGGAGCCTGAAGTCATGCAGCCCCAGAGAGAAGGGAAACACAGGTATTAGTCACTTTCACAGAGACCTAGAGGAAAAAGAAGAGGTTCCCAAATGCTGGTAATGAGTCAAACATTTCAGAGGGCCTGTTTGGAAACACCAATTCAAAACAAGTTGGAAATTAACCCTCAGACGGGGCAGTTTGTTGATAATCCTGAATTAACGTGGTGGAAAGCTTAAAATAGGCTGCCTGGAACTCAACTGGGCTGAGTTTTCTTTCTGTGTGGGCTCACACACTCTAGTGCCTTAAGGAGACAGAAAGAAAGCACGATGGAGTGAAGCGCTGGAGTAGGTGACAGTCACAGAACGATGGAGACAGTCGACAAGACGTTGGACCGCACCTCTCTCCTCTTCACCTCCAGCCTGTCGCTGCCACCCGGTAATGGCCCCAGTGTCGCCAGCTGCTCATATTTTTCAAGAGGCAGACACCTAGATTTTTATGTGAAATCTTTTTATTAATGTGAAATCTTTTAATTTTTCAATATTGGTGCCTAATTTTGGTCTACTTATCGCAGGCTAACAATTTTCACCTATTTTATGTACAGTTGTTATGGCTCAGATGTTGCTTGCCCCCCTACAAGCGTCCATGTGTTGGAAGTGTGGTCCCCAGTGAGAAGAGGCAGGAGTTGGTGGGACCTCTAAGAGGGGAGGGTCTGGTGGGAGACCCTTAGGTCCTTAGGGGTGCTGTTCTAAGAAGGGGGCACTTGGACCCCTGGAGTGAGTTGTTATAAAACAACTCTGAGAGGGGGTTGTTAAAAAAAGTCTGACCCTCGCCGGGCGTGGTGGCGCACGCTTGTCATCCCCGCGCTTGGGAGGCGGAGACAGGAGGATCGCGCAGGTTCGAAGCCAGCCGCGCTGGCGTAAGAGACCCTGTTTCAAAAATATAAAATAGGTCTGGGAGTGTAGCCCGGAGGTAGAAGGGTTTCCAGGAACCCCAGTACCACCAAAAAAATAAATAAATAAAAAATAAAAAAAGTCTGACCCTGAAGCCGGATGTGGTGGCTCACATTTGTAATCCCCGCGCTTGGGAGGCAGAGGACAGGAGGCAGGTTCGTGGCCAGCCTCAGCTACTTAGAGGCCCTCTACAACTTAATAAGACCCTGTTTCAAAGTAAAGAGTTAAAAATAGGGATGGGGGTGTAGCTCAGAGGTAGAATGCCCTGGGTTCAATTCCCAGTACTGGAAAAAAAAAAAAAGAAAAAAAAAAAAAAACTGAACTTGACCCCTGAGTTTCTCTCCTGTTTCAATATATGATTTCCTCCAAGCACACCCCTGCACTGTAATCCCAGTACTTGGGAGGTTGAGACAGGAATATCACAGGTTTGAGGACAGCCTCAGAAATTTAATAAGACTCTCAACAATTTAGTGAGAACCTGTTTCAAAATAAAACGTACTAGGAGTGTGGCATGGAGGAAGAATGCCCCCACAAACCCCAAAAGAGACATCCCTTCCCCCACATGTTCTTCTACCATCTGCCAAAGGGTTCTCTTCAGAACCTGAGCCATGTTTGCCTTTCGGCCTCCAAAACTGTGAGCTAAAAAAACCTCTGTTCTTCATAAAGTTAGGCTGCCTTGAGTGTTTGATATAGAAACAAAAAGCTGACTAATACAATAGTCACACATTAACAATGGGGACGCAATCTGAGAAATACCTCCCTAGGTGATTTCATCACTGTGCAAACATCAGAAAGTATACTAACATAAACTAAGAAGGCAGCCGGGTGTGGTGGCGCACGCTTGTAATCCCAGCATTCAGGAGGCTGAGACCGGAGGATCACGGTTCGCGGACAGCCTCAGCTACTAAGTGAGGCCCTCTGCAACTCAGTGAGACCTGGTTTCAAAATAAAGAATGAAAAAAAATAGGGCAGGGGTTGTAGCTCGGAGGTCGAATGCCCCTGGGTAGAAGGCCGCGGCATCCTTAGGTGATAGAATCTTATGGGACCACTACCATATATGTGGTCTGTTGTTGAACAAAATATTGTTATGCAGTGTGTGAATGAGCTTTTTTTTTTTTTTTTTCTTTTGGTACTAGGGATGGAACCCAGGGGCATTCTACCTCTGAGCTACACCCCCAGCCCTATTTTTTATTCTTTGTTTTGAAACAGAGCTCCACTAAGTAGCTGAGACTGGCCACAAACCTATGAATCTCCTATCTCAGCCTCCCAAGTACTGGGTGCACCACCATCCTCAACTTATAATGAGCATTTAAATGGTGATAGATCTGAAATATCATATCCAGCTGATATGTAGATGAAGCTTCTGCTAATTGGAATATAAGCTTGTAGCCAAGGTGTGCTAATTCATGTTAAGGATCAGCTCTCTGGGAGCAAAAGCCCAACCTTGTAGCATTTATTGATTTCAGAAGTATAGTCACGCTCACCATGGACAATTTCAAACTTCAAACCTGTGTCACTACACACAAAAACGGGAAGGGATGCACACTTGGGCTTCTTTAAACCAGTAGGAGTGGGCTCCAGCTCCCCACTGCTTGTAACTCTTCTTAGCAATTTTGGAGATTATAGACTTGGCAATTAGCCAAGGTGGTGTATTCCTGTGGAGGCTGAGACAGGAGGATCACATGTTTGAGGATAGCCTCAGCAAGCAGTGAGATTTTCATCAATCTAGTGAGACCCTGTTTCAAGATAAAAATAAGATAGGTCTAGGGGTGTAGTTCAAAGGTAGAATGCCTCTGGATTCAATCCTCAGTACCTCCAAAATTATTAATAAATTCTGCAATTATTATTATTATTAGTTTATTTTTTTGTGTACGTGGTACTAGAGATGGAATCCAGGAGCCTTCTACCTCTGGGCTGCACTCCCAGATCTATTTTATATTTTATTTGGAAACAGTATCACTAAGTTGCTGAGAGCCTCACTAAGTAACTGAGGCTGGACTTTGAACCTGTGTGACCCTCCTGTTGCAGCCTCCCAAGTACTGAGATTACAAGTGTGAGCCACCATGCCCAGCTATTATTATTTGTGTGTGCACGTGGTAATGGGGACTGAACCCTGGGGCATTCTACCTCCAAGTTATACTCACAGCTTTATTTTATTTTTTAGTTTTTTGGATTTTCTTTTTTTGTTTGTTTTTTGTTTTGGTGGTAGTGGGGGTGGAACCCAGAGGCTTTCTACCTCAGGGCTATACTCCCAGACCTTTTTTATATTTTATTTGGAAACAGGGTCTCACTAAGTTGCTGAGAGCCTCACTAAGTAGCTGAGGCTGGCTTCGAACCTGTGCGATCCTCCTGTCTCAGTTGCTGAGGGCCACACTAAATTACTAAGGCTGGACTCCAACCTGTGATCCTTCTATTTCAGTCTCCCAAGTATTAGGATTGCAGGTGTTTGCCACCAGATCTGGCTGAATTTTCTAGATTTTTCAGTTAAATTTAAACCATCCCATTGGGTCAGGCATAGTGGCACACACCTGTTATTGGCAGGTTCGCAGACAGCCTCAGCAAGCAATGAGGCTCAAACTAGCGAGACCCTGTTTCCAAATAAGAAATAAAAATCAGGCTTGGAATGTAGCTCTGGGTTCAATCCCCAATACCACAAAAACAAAGCACTCCACAAACTTAAAAACAGCAGAACTAAACTTGTCCTAAGGTTCAAATTCGATGTAGCAGAGGCGATATAAAATTGATAGGACTTTAGGTAAGAAAACTACTGTTATTAGCCGGGTGTGGTGGCGCACGCTTGTAATCCCCGTGCTTGGGAGGCAGAGACAGGAGGATCGCACAGGTTCCAAGCCAGTCGCGCTGGCTTAAGAGACCCTGTTTCCAAATAAAAAAAGTATAAAATAGGTCTGAGAGTGTACCTCCCCAACCCCACACAAATACATTTGCAAAAGAGACACCCAATATGGGTTAGCTAAGGATGTTAAAAAAAAAAAAAAACTAACTAAATAGCTAAATGCATAAGAAAAATAAATCCTATAAAAACTACACCAAGAAGTTATATAGCAACTTCCTGATAGGATTCCATGGAACCACCTCAACCAGTTATAGCATTCATCTAGAGTAGAGAAGTGAGTCACCAAACTGTACTTCAGAAACAAGTAGAAAAAGCTGGGCGTGGTGGCGCAGGCCTGTAATCCCAGCTCTTGGGAGGGCTGAGGCTGGAAGATCGCAGATTCACAGCCAGGCTCAAAAAGTAGTGAGACTCTCAACAATCTAGCAAACCCTGTTTCAAAATAAAAATAAATAGGGATGGGGGTGTAATTCAGAGGTAGAATGCCCCTGGGTTCAATCCCCAGTACAAAGAAAGGAGGAAGGAAAGAAAGGAAGAAAGAAAGAAAGGGATAGAATACAAGTCTGTGTGAAATATTACACTTCCCAAGGCGCTCTTGCTGACACTTCCAATAAATCATATTGGAAGTGGCAGAAGAGGTTATTTTACTAAACCAAGAACAATTTGCACATAAAATGGTTGATTATTGAATTATACTGAGGGTTCTTTTTTTTTTTCTCACTAAGGACACCTAACAGAGACTGAGAGAGAGATGAATTTCAAACCTGTTCAGTGAGTGATAAATCCTCTGTGTGTGTGCGTGCGTGCGTGCGTGCGTGTGTGTGTGTGTGTGTGTGTGTGTGTGTGTGTTAACTGGGTATTGAAGTACTTTTACTGGGATAGAATTCTCAGGCATTCTACTTTCAAGCTATACCCCTAGCCTTGTTCTGTTCTTTTCTTTCCTTCCTTCCTTCCTTTTCTTTTTTCCTTTGCTTTCCTTTCCTTTGCTTTCCTTTCCTTTCCTTTCTGCAGTACTGGGAATGGAACCCAGGGACATTCTACCTTGAGCTACACCCCCAGCCCTATTTTTTATTCTTTATTTTGAAACAGGGTTTCACTGAGTTGCAAAGCACCTCACAAAGTAACTGAGGCTGTCCACGAACTGAACTGCGATCCTTCTGTCTCAACCTCCCAAATTCTGGGATTACAAGTGTGCGCCACCACGACTGGCTTATTTTTTATACTTTATATTAAATAAGGTCTTATTAAGTTGCAGAGGGCCTCACTAAGTAGCTAAGGGTGGCCATGAACCTGCAATCCTCTTGTCTCAATCTCCAAGTACTGGGATTACAAGCATGTGCCACCATGCCCAGCTGAAAGAATTTTTTTTTTTTTTTTTTTTTTTTGCAGGTCTGGGGATGGAACCCAAGGGCATTCGACCTCCAAGCTACACCCGCTGTCCTAATTTTTATTTTTTTTATTCTTTATTTTGAAACCGGGTCTCACTGAGTTGCAGAGGGCCTCACTAAGTAGCTGAGACTGTCCATGAACCAAGATCCTCCGGTCTCAGCCTCCTGAATGCTGGGAATATAAGCGTGCGCCACCATGCCCAGCTAGGAAGAACATTTTTAAAACAGTGGAATTCCTTATTGGTTTAATCAGTGCTTTAAACCTTTTGAAGTTAGATTAAATTTTTCTTTTATGCTCCATTTTGGTAAATCAATAATTTTGAAAACTAACTTTTACCAGTCAGAAATTTTATTGCAGCCAGGTGTGGTTGTGCATGCCTGTAATTTCAGTACTTGGGAGTCTGAGATAGAAGAACCACAGGTTCACAGCCAGCCTCAGCAACTCAGTGAGACCCTGTTTCAAAATAAAATTCTTTAATTTTTATTAAAGAATAAAAAGTAGGGCTGAGGGTATAGCTCAGAGGCATAATGCCCCTGGATTCCACCCCTAGTACCGCAAAAATAAATAAATAAATAAATAAATAAATAAAAATAGGGCTGGGGGTGTGTGTAGATCAGAGGTAGAATGCCCCTGGGCTCCATTCTCAGTACCAACGGAAAAAAAAATTTGATTGTGACAGTGATCTTAAAATGTTAGGGGTGGGTGGAAGAAAGGAGAGAGGGAGGGTGAGACAGAGGCAGGGAAGAAAAGTTAGGAAAAAGGGAAGAACAAATGCAGCTTTGTCCAATTTAAAATAGTCTACACTGGTTCTCATGTAATGCTTGTCTCATTATTACAGCTTTCTCATATATTCTAAATCAGATGAAGAATAGTTAACATTATCTAAAGAATTTAAATATATTTACTATATACAACAAGGATATAGGTATCATACCTAATAATTGCTGATAACCCTTGTTTATAAAAGTGCATTATATAAAAAGGAGTGATTTTGTACAAAAATGGGCTTTACAGGTATGTATATGCACTGATTTATTATTTGTCAAATTGTTTAATACATACCAAAGTATATATTGAGCCTTTCCAACTGAGCGTGTTCAGGCTGGCAGATATGGCTCAGTGGTAGAGAGCTTGCCTAGCATGCAAGAGGGGCTGGGTTCAATTCCCAGCACTGCCAAACAAATACGTAAATAAATAAGTAAGCATCTTGTATTTCCTATCCTAGAAAGGAGCGCTTAGGTTTTGACACCAATGTACCTTAGAACTCACTCCTTCTTCTGCCTAAATGTTCTTCTCCAGATATCTGTATGGCTTGTTCTATTGCTTCTGCAGGTCTCTGCTCCAATTTTATCTCACCACAGAGACCCACCCAGGATTCCCTGTCCCTGTCTACTCGTATTTCCCCTTTCATTGCCCGTGTGTGTTTGTGTGTGTGTGTGTGTGTGTGTGTGTGTGTGTGTGTGTGTGTGTGTTTTACAGAGACTGAATCCAGAAGCATTCTACATCCAAGCTACAGCCCAGCCCTTTTTGTTTGTTTGTTTGTTTGTTTGTTTGTTTTATAGCAGGGTTGCTGAGGGCCTCGCTAAGTTGCTAAGGCTGGCCGAAAACCTGCGATCCTCCTGCCTCAGCCTCCCAAGTACTGGGATTACAAGCGTGCACCAACACTCCCAGCTCAAAAACAACTTACTAATAAATTGTTTGTTAAATGAGTAAACGAATATTTAGGAATGAGGATGGTAAAGCCTATTTGATCTCACAAACTTTGGGAAAATCTAGGCACACCTCTCAGTGCACTGTCAAACTGGCCCCAGGACAGATCTGTCCATTTCAATTCTGTCCCCGTTTTGGCCAGGACTGAGCAGGGTGACAGAACGCAGCTCATGGAGTTTGTTCAACATGTGGATGCTTAGCCTGGCCGGGCTACTGAGTAAATACTCCAGGCTTGCTCCCTGCTCCAGTCTCCTCCTGCCTGAAGGAGGACATGACCTTTCTCAGCTCAGAACCTTGAGAAACTTTATGGCCGGCATGTGTTGAGAAACGTTTACCCCAGAGAAGGGATGGAGGCTTTGGTGGAGGTTGCATAAATCTACTGGGTCACTTTGGTTCACTTGAGGTTCTCCAGTGGAAAAGGACAGAGAATGTGTGTGTGTCCTTGAGGGATCGGCAGCTCAGAGAACTTCCACCACCCATGAGTAAACATTCCTCCTGAATCAGGAAGGAGCCAAAGACCCAGCTCTTGCCTGGAAAGCTCTACTACACTGGAGCCTCTTAATTGCCCCTTAAACTTCAGTTTCCTTATCCAGGTAGCTCGGGAATGCTGCACTTCCTCATCTCCAGAGGCTACTTCACAGGATGGCTCTAATTCCTCATCTCCACCAGTCCCTCCAGCAGAATGTTCTAGAAATCCTCCTCCTCTTCTTACCTTACTCCTTATTGCCACCTTTTTTATTTGAACCCAGCGTCACTGTACCTCTGAGCCACCTGCCCAGTCCTTTGTTTGTTTGTTTGTTTGTTTGCTTTGAAACAGGGTCTCACTAGGCTGCTAAAGTCTCACTAAGTTGCTGAGGCTGGTCTCCAACCTGCGTCCCTCCTGTCTCAGCCTCTCAAGTAGTGGGATTACAGGTATGCACCACCATGCCCGGCTTCCTTATTGCCTTTTTTGCAGATGATGAAACTGAAGCTCACAGGAGGGACATGTCTTGCCCAAACTCACCCAACTGGTTAAATGTGGAAAGAGAACTAGAATTAAGGTTCATCGCTTTTTCCATTAGGGACTTAAAATCAGCACTCATGTTCAGGAACCTTAACCTTTTCACTTTTCAGTTACAAACCTGTTTAGTCATGGAGCCCCTTTGATGGGAAAAAGATTCCATGGATCATTCATTGTTGTTGTTGTTGTTATTCTTTTAATGTTGTTGTTGTTATTATTATTATTATTATTATCGTCATCATCATCATTATTTTAACGGTACTGGGATGGAACCCAGGACATTCCACCTCCAAGCTACACCCCCAGCCCTATTGTTTATTCTTTATTTTGAAACAGGGTCTCACTGAGTTGCAAAGGGCCTCATTAAGTAGCTGAGGCTGTCCGTGAACCGCGATCCTCCCGTCTCAGCCTCCCGAATGCTGGGATTACAAGAGTGCGCCACCACGCCTGGCCCATGGGTCATTTATGTAAGTGATGATGTCATACTTCACTAGGAAAGGGGAACACAGAAGAAAAAAGCCAAAAAACCTGAAGGCAGTCAGTCACACTTAGGCCACTGTGCTGGGGCTCTGCTGCCAGCTCCTCTAGAAATCATTTAATATCAAGCAGGCAAAGGGAGCTGCCTTTGAAAACACAAATTGAATCTGCCCTTACAGTTTAATTACATATTTATGTATGCTATGAATAGTGAATTGATTCTGTATTTGCTAATCACATTGACTGATTGATTGATTGTGGTTTTAGGAACTGAATCCAGGGGGATTCTACTTCTGAGCTATACCTCCAGCCCTATTTTAGTTTTTCTTTTTATTTATTTATTTATTTATTTATTTATTTATTTATATATTTTGGTACTAGGGACTGAACCCAGAGGCATACTACCTCCAAGCTATAACCTCAGCCCAGTTTTTTATTTCTTATTTGGAAACAGGGTCTCACTAGTTTGCTAAGAGCCTTGCTAAGTTGCTGAGGCTGGCTTCGAACCTGCGATACGCCTGCCTCAGCCTCCAAGTACTGGGATCACAAGTGTGTACCACCATGCTTGGCTTTTACTTTTTATTTTGAAATTTCTGAGGCTAGCCAGAAACCTGTGATCCCCCTGCCTCGGCCTCCCAAGTACTGGAATTACAAACCTGAGCCACTACACCCAGCTATGGCAGACTTCACAGCGAGAACAGATCATCTCAATTCCAAGACAAAATGCAGTAGTCTGCAATACAGGCTTTGAGAAAATATATTTTACAACTTATCTCACTATATTTTCCACTTTGTGATAAGATTAATTATAGCCAGGTGTGGTGGCCCATACCTGTAATCCCAGTACTTGGGAGGCTGAGACAAGAGGGTCAGAGGTGCGAGACCAGCCTCAGCAACTTGGTGAGACCTTGTTTCCAAGTAAAAAGCAAAATGGCTGGGAGTGACGCTTAGAGGTAGAATGACCCTGAATTCAATCTCCAGCACCATATACACACTCAAAAAATAGATTAATCCTAAAATTGTCTAACTCTTCCTTCTCCTACTGTCATGCCACTTTTGTTTATCTAGCTCCCTTTTTCCCCCAAGTTATATCTACTTTATTATTAGCTGTATTCTTACATTACTCTGGGAGATAAGGCTGGACAACATAGAGATTATTATCTTGACTATACGATAGGAAACTGGGACACTCAGATGCTAAGGGATTGCTACATAAGGAGGAACTTTGGACTCCATATTACTCATCCACGTCTTACATTTAGTGTCATCTGTCAAATCAAAATGAGCCACAGAGACGTGGTACTGCCCGCCTGCCAGGATACAGCATTATTCCCCTTATGTAGGACCATACTCCCTAAACAGTATTCATTGGGGAAGAGACCCACCTATAAACACTATCAAAGATTTCAGTATTATTTATAAACAAAACTTTTGAATGGCATTCATTTAACCAAAAAGACACTTAGGAGAGCAAATGGGTAGAGAGAAGTAATAATTTGAGCAGGACTTACACAAAGTCTTCCCATAGGCCTCAGTCTATAGACCTATAAAACTGGCCTCATGATTATGTAGTAAGAGTCTACAGAATATCCTAACTGAAATATACACTTCAGAAGGGGATTTATTTATTTAGGTACTGAGGAGTCAACGTAAGGGCATTCTACCTCCAAGCTTCACCCCAGCCCTTTTTGACATTTTTGAAATAGGATCTTGTGAAGGGTTTCCCTAAATTGCTAAAGCTGGCTTTGAACCTGTGATCCTCCTGTCTCAGCCTCCCAAGTACTGGGATTATAGGCCTGTGCCACCATGCCCAACAGAAGGGGATTTATAACACCTTGTCTTTAGTATATTATACAGCACTAACTATAACAGAAATGATAATAATAATAATGTATGTTGAGCACTTAGTGTCAGGTATATATCATCTCATTTAATTTTTCTGTAATGACTCTATGGAGTAAGGAAAGTGAGACACAGAAATGAAGTAAACACCAAGTCCCCAGGGTAGCAGTCTAGTTCTTGGGTATAGGAGACCATGATTATGGACGTATGAGAGGCCTGGTTGTTGTTGTTGTTATTTGGTGCTGGGGATGGAACCGAAGGGCATTCTATCTCCGAGTTACACTCTTAACCCTTTTTATTTTATTTTTCATTTTGAAACAGGGTCTTCCTAAATTGCTGAGAGTCTCCCAAAATTGCTAGGGCTGGCCTCAAGGTTGCAATCCTCCTGTCTCAACCTTCCAAGTACTGGGACTACCAGAGTGGGCCACCATGCTCCGCTAAGCTTTGGTTATTTTAACAAGGACAAGAACAACCTACCATTCTGAAGTCCTCTTCAAACTTGAAGGCCCCGCCTCCCGTGGCACAGAGAGTGGTGTGGAGGCTGGAGAAGTTCTTTTCGCTGCCCATCTGGATGAACATGTGCATGGCACAGCTGGGGAAACGGATGAAGTGCAGGTTGCCCTTGCGCCCACACATGGTCAGGTTTTTCAGTTCCAGGTGGACGTCTCGGATCCCGGTTTTCCCGTAAGCCGTGTTAGAAGTCAAGTACTTCCGGATGCTCTTCAAGTTCTCCACTTCCTCTTGTTCCTCTTCGGCTGTAATATCCTTCGGTTCAAAGTAGACCAGCTTGACCAGAGTTCCACCAATATCCATGCCAAACCATGGGAATGCTAGAGGACAGAAAGAAAGTGCTGCTGAATTCTATGGGTGCCAAAAATTTTCAACTTTTTAATACTCAATAAGGGAATGTATTAGCCAGGCCTGGTGGTGCACACTTGTAATCCCAGCATTTGGGAGGCTGAGACCGGAGGATCGCGGTTCGCAGACAGCCTCAGCTACTACTTAGGCCCTTTGCAACTCAGTGAGACCCTTTTTCGAAATAAAGAATAAAAAATAGGGCTGGGCCTGGAATGGTGGCGCACACTTATAATCCCTGCGCTTGGGAGGCTGAGACAGGAGGATCGCGCAGGTTCGAAGCCAGCCTCAGCTGGCTTAAGAGACCCTGTTTCCAAATAAAATATAAAATAGATCTGGGGGTGTAGCCGGAGATAGAAGGTCCCTGGGTTCCAACCTCAGTACCACCAAAATAAATAAATAAATAAATAAATAGGGTTGGGAGTGTAGCTCAGACGTAGAATGGCCCTGGGTTCCATCCCCAGTACCACCAAAAAAAAAAAAAAAAGGAATGTATTTACTATTTGATTTCCTTGAATTTGGCTACTTGTGTACCTAAAATAAGAAAGAGAAATACATGACTGCAGTGGTGACCCTAACTTTGCCCACACTCCCCTTGATGAATGGGCTTCAGAACTGAGTGAGAGGAGAAACAGGATTATGCAGTTCCTGAAGCCAAGCCAGTCTCAAGGAGGCTGCTTGGAGCTTGAGTATTTTGCCACTATGAGTGCTATTCCAATAATTTAAAGATCACACAGACAGACAGATACACGCGCGCGCGCGCGCACACACACACACACACACACACACTCCTCCCAGATGCTTTTTATCAAAATCTTAGCCAAACAAACTCAAAGAAAAAACTGATTACTCAGGGTGTGTGTTGGTCTCTAACCCGCATGGCGCCTTCCTGGAGCACTTCAGAGGATTTGGGTTTTGCATCATGAGCTGATTTTGTAAGATGTGACTCCTTAACATATAGGAAGGAGAAGCGGAGAGAAAGTATGAGAAATGATGGACAAACACGATCTCTGGGGTGGCAGGATTCTAAGAACAGTTCATGTTATGTCTGACTCTCTCCACCCAAATGACTCACCTGAAGTTCTCTCAACCTGAATGTGTTAGGATCACTTGGGAAACTTTCCTTTTCTTTTTTCTTTTTCTTTTTCTTTTTTCTTTCTTTTTTTTTTTTTTTCCGTACTAGGACTTGAAGCCAGGGGCATTCTACAACTCTAATCTACAACCCTACCCCTATTTAAAATTTTTTTTTAGATGAGGTTTTGCTAGTATGATGAGAGTCTCACTACTTGCTGAGGCTGTTCTCAGCAAGTCTGAGATCTTCCTGCTTAGCCTCCCAAGTACTGGGATTATAGTTGGGAAGCCTTTAACATTCCACTTCTGGTCTCCTCTCCCAGAAACACCAATTTACTTCACATGTGGGACTCAGGCACAAGTATACTTTAAAAGTTCCCCAGTGGTTCCAGAATACAGGGGTGGAAACTACTAAACCAGAGGAAAGAAACCAACATGTACCCACAAAGAACCACAGGTCTGAAACACAATGCATGTCTCTCAGTGTGTGAGGTGTGTGAATACTTAATGTGCTTGAGATGTTTATCTGAGACTAAATGAATCTCCATCACAATTATGTTTATAGATATTAAGAGAAAGGGCTGAGCTAACCGAATAGGTTGACGCTAGAGGTATCCTGGAAAGTCAATGCTATGCTACCAAACAGTAGTGTAAACACAGAATGAACCCAATCGGGAACACAAATGCTGGAGTCTTCTTTTTCATTTCTCTCAACAGAAACCTGAACTATGGTGTTAAAACTGAGTTAAAGCCCAGCATGATGGTTAATCCCAGAAATCCCAGTGCTTGGGAGGCTGACACAGAAGTTCATGCAAGTTCCAGAAGAGCCTCAGCAAGTAGGAGACTCTCAATCTACTGAGAATTTGATTACAAATGAAAATAAAATAGGGTGTATTCATTTCAAGTCACCCCTCCATGCCAGTCTGGTATGGAGCTGTATTTCTATTTTCTGTATTTCTATCTTTCTAATAAACTTCTTTAAATCTTCAAAAGTAAAATAAAATAAAATAAAATAGGGCTGGGGGGTGTAGTTCAGAGGAAGAATGCCCTGGGGTTCAAAGCCCAATACTGCAAAAAAGAAAAAACAAACAAACAAAAACCGAGTTAAAAGACTCAGGGAGCAAACAAGGCCTTTCTTTCCTTGAAAGCTGGCTTTGACCCTGCAATCCTCCTGTCTCAGCCTTCCAAGTACGGAGATGACAAGGTGTGAGCCGCCATGCCTGGAGTTGTAATGCTTTTTCACAACTATCACATTTTACAAGTGAGGCTTCATTCAAGATCTGCCTAACCCTAGGTGTCCCATATATAAGCTGTGAGTGGAGCTAGAGGAGAAGGGAATAAAGATAACTCAGCTCTTGCATCCCTGGCTCTAATTTTTATTTATCTAGGATATTCAGATCTTTGAAAATTCAGCAGAACTACTGATAAGAAGAAGAGCCTACCCTGGGGTTGCCAGAAGCAATGTTCTCTTCTAGATATAGAATGTTTACATTCAAGCAAGGCATATGCTTGTAATTCTAGTACTTGGGATTCTGAGACAGGAGGATCACAGTTTCAAGAACAACCTCAGCAGGTAGTGAGACTCTCATCAACCTAGCAAGACCCTGTTTCAAAATAAAAATGAAACAGGGCTGCCAGACGTGGTGGTGCACGCTTGTAAACCTGCACTTGGGAGGCTGAGACAGGAGGATCACACGGGTTCAGAGTCAACCTCAGATACTTAGTGAGGCTCTCAGTAACTTAGTGAGACCCTGTTTCCAAATAAAATATAAAAAAATAGGTCTGGGAGTATAGCCCGGAGGTAGAGAGTTTCTGAGTTCCACCCCCAGTACCACCAAAAAAGAAAAAAAAAAAAAAAATAGGGCCCAGAGGTAGAATGCCCCTGGGTTCAATCCCTAGTAACACACACACACACACACACACACACACACACACACACACACACACACACAGAGTTACATTCACGTCTTAGTCCTAAACCAGATGTGAGTTTAAAAAAAAAAAAATTCTAATGTATTCATCAACTATCTTTGGCAGAAGACCAGATTCAAACTTTACAATTAGACTCTTGGGGAAGGAATGTCAAATAAAAATTCCAGGAAGCCACTATTTGGGCATTAGCACCTGCACTAGTCCCGACAGAAGAGGTTAACAATCAAAATGGAGTCACTTACACCAATCTGACACTAAGCTGTTTATTTGGCCTTGGAGAGAAATTTGGATTAGAGCGATAACAGCCAAATTTCCCAAACAGGCCAGCAGTCAGTTGGCCAGAGTAAAGATCCCTCTGCCCTAATCCTTATGCAAAAGAAGTGATCTGAAGTAACCTAAGAGAGCTTGATGTTAACTTATCACTTATTTTTCTATTGTTTCTCTGAAATGGGAAATCCACTTTTTGTGGTTTTTTTTCTACTTTCTTCACCTTTTCTCTGTCTGTAAAACCAACTTCCTGCATTTGACCCATTGGAAAATTTACTACATTTTTTAATTAAAAAAAAAAATTTTTTTTTTTGGTGGAACCCAGAGGCTTTCTACCTATGGGCTATACTCCCAGTCCTATTTTATATTTTATTTGGAAACAGGATCTCACTAAATTGCTGAGAGCCTCACTCAGTAGCTGAGGCTGGCTTCGAACCTGTGTGATCCTTCTGTCTCAGCCTCCTAAGCATGGGGATTACAAGCATGTGCCACCACGCCCGGCTAATCAATTTTTAAATCTCATTCTAGATTTAAAAATAAAACCAAATAAGATTGTTAAATAAAACTGCTGTAATTTTGTCCTTTCACAGCATAAATAAATAAACCTTTGTTCTTTGAAATCACTGAGATTTGAGTGTTAGCTGTTACTGCAGCAGAACTTGGCTTGTTCTGATCCTTGCCATGGACTGTGGCTTTAACCACAATACATGTGGCCTGAGTTTAAAGGCCAGGGACAAGAAGTGAGGAAGTAGATTTTGGAAAGTGGCAAGGCATTTGGTAACATGGTCACCTATGACAAGTCGGAAGACAGATAATACACCCAGAGAATGAGCTGATCTAGTGAAGAGTTGAAAAGTCAAGTGTGAGTAGCCTGCGTTGACTACCACTGGCTCCATTTTAAAAGATAAGTTTGCTCAAGAAGAACTGACTAGTTTACAAACAAAAAACCAAAGTGAATAAAGTCAAGACTTGTGGGATAAAAAAGTGTTGCTTGTCTTCCCCAACAAATAAAAAGTAAATGCTGAAGAAAAAAACAACAACCTTCGAATGAAAAAGGCCTATTAGCACTTAACACTTAGCTTCTACACTTTCTCAAATAAAGAACGGCTCTCATAACTGCACCATCAACACTCTTCTCAAAGGGTTAAGATGTTGTCAAAGTAAAGACACAGTAAAGGTTCTGTCTTCACAGTTCATCTTTCAATAAGAATGGCTCAGAGAAGAGAAACTAAAGGTGTGGTTCTACCAACAAAGCCAGACTGGTTCAAAGTATCAGCTGTTAAGTCAACAAAGGAAGGCTGGGGAGCAAAACCACCCAGGCAAACAGAGGAGCAGGCCAGGCCGAGACAGCAGAGGGCTTCTCCACAGGCATGTGGGATAAAGGGGACCCAACAGAGGAGAAGCCTGTTTCCTTTGGAAAAAGAGTTTGCACTGCCAAGGAAACCATGAGCCTGGGCCTAGCATGGCTAACTGGCAAGACCCAAAGAAGCGTGAAGTGTGTGCGTGCGTGTGTGTGTGTGTGTGTGTGTGTGTGTGTGTGTTGATGTGGATTGAACCCAGGAGCATTTTTTACCTGAGCTGCACCTTCAACCCTTTTATATTTTTTCTTTTGAAACAGGATCTCCCTGGGTTGCTGAGTCTCATTACGTTGCTGGGGCTGGCCTCAAAGCTGTGAGCCTGTGTGTGATCCTCCTGTCTCAGCCTCCCAAGTACTGGGAATACAGGTGTGAGCTGCCATACCCGGCTCCAAAAGAACTCTTGAGCCCCCAACTAAGTTAGGAGGCTGCTGAGCCTCTAAGAAGGGGACACCTTTAGTGTTTACATCTGTCAAAGGAAAAAGAATTACAATTTAGTTTTGGCATTAGTGTGTGTGTGTGTGTGTGTGTGTGTGTGTGTGTGTGTGTGTGCATGCACACACACATGTACTGGGAATCAAAGCCAGGGTCTTGGACATATTGAGCACACACTCTACCCTGAGCCTGACTTCCGTTTTTCTTTTCTTTCTTTTTTAACTTGTACGGGGGATTGTACCCAGGGACATTCTACCTTGGAGCTACACCCCCAGCCCTATTTATTTTTTGCTTTGAAACATGGTTTCACTAAGTTGCTGAGGGTCTTGTTTAGTTGCTGAGGCTAGCCTCGAACTTGCAATCCACCTGGCTTGCCTCCCAAGGAGTAGGGTTACAGGTATGAGCTAACATGTCCAGCTCCAGCCTATTTTATGTTCAGTTCTATAACTGGATAATACATTATTCCATAAGATAGAAGAAATGTTCCATAGTTTGAGTAAAAGAAGTTGAATTTACTAGACAGAGAAAGACTGAAGAAAGGAAAAACAAAGGGCAAAAAGTGAACTGATCCTTTCAGTTACTTTCTTTATATAAGGCAGGAACAGGAAGACTGAACAATAGAACAATATTTGATGGGTTAAGTCAGGTTACTTGTTTTGTATCAGGATTAAGGCAGCGGTAACTTCACTATCATGCCAATGAAAACTGTGGCTGTTATAACTCTCATCTTGATTTCTCAAGAAGTCAGATAAATTGTTTAGTTCCAGCCTGGTGACCTGTCAGGTTCATGTGAGTGACTCCATTTTGATCATTAGCCTGGTCTGCAAGGGCCTAGTGCAGGAGCTTAATCCAAAGCAATTGTTATCCTCCAATTTTTATTTACCCGATGTGATCAAGGAGGTTACTAGAAAAGGAGAGGCCTCCCAAGGGTAGAGCCAAGGGCTGAAGAGAAAAATGGACTGTGGAAGCCCTCACAGGGACAATCGGAGCCCCAATTCTCTTCCTACTAGGCAGAGATCCCAGAGGGATTTTAGAATTGCTTGGGCATTGTGGAACAACTGGGGACCAGGGGGTATTGGTATCTCCCACTCTTCCCTCTCCAATGGCAGGTGCCGTGGTTAGATCTGGTGCCCCCAGAGGCTCCTGTGTTGAGGGCTTGGTCCCTGGCACCACAGTCTCCAGAGGTGGGGCTTTGGGAAGTGACTGGATGATGGGAGATCTCACCTCATCAATGGATTTAATTTTTTTGTGTGTGTGTGGTTCTGGGGGTGGAACCCAGAGGCTTTCTACCTCTGGGCTATACTCCCAGACCTATTTTATATTTTATTTGGAAATGGGGTCTCACTAAGTTACTGAGAGCCTCACTAAGTAGCTGAGGCTGGTTTCGAACCTGCGCTATCCTCCTGTCTCAGCCTCCCTCCCAAGCGCAGGGATTACAAGTGTGCGCCACCACACCCGGCTCATCAATGGATTTAATCCATTGACAGGTTCACAACTGAATGGACTATGGGAGATGGTAAAAAATGTAGGTGGGCCGGGCGTGGTGGCGCATGCTTGTAATCCCCGCGCTTGGGAGGCAGAGACAGGAGGATCGCGCAGGTTTGAAGCCAGGCGCGTGCGCTGGCTTAGGAGACCCTGTTTCCAAATAAAAATATAAAATAGGTCTGGGAGTGTAGCCTGGAGGTAGAAGGGCTTCCAGGAACCCCAGTACCACCAAAAAAAAAAAAAAAAAAAAATGTAGGTGGTATGGCCTACTTGGAAAAAAAGGTCATGGTGGTGCTGTCCCCTGAAAGGGCACATCCTGTCCCTGGCCCCTTCCTCTCTGCCTTCTAGACACCATAGGTGAGCACCTCTGCCTCACTACACCCTCCCCGCATGAGACTCACCTCACAGCAGGCCATAGCATTGGAGCCACCGGCCACAGACTGAATCCTTTTAAACCACGAGCCAAAATCTTTCCCATTCTGATGTTTTTCTTAGATATTTTGTCACAGTAATAAGAAGCTGATTAACACATAGTAGATACTGAGTTTTTTAATCACTATTTTGCTGTATTATATATAGTATGTATGGGGGGGATTAAAGAGCAGTTAACTTGTCTTTTTTGTCCTGAAGTCTGATATGCAAATGACTCTGTATCATGCTCTAATGGAAGGCTAAAGTTAGGCATCATCCAGATGCTGTAAGTGGTGGAGCCTTGGGGTCCCAGTCTACTCTGGGGAAGTCACGAGAGTAATTCTCCTACTAGAGAGAAAATGGAGACAGGCGTGGTGGTGCACGCCTGTAATCTCAGTACTTGGAAGGCTGAGACAGAATCATGGCAAGTTCACAGCCAGCCTCAGAAACTTAGCAATACCCTGTTTCAAAGTAAACTATAAAGAATGTCTCTTGGTTCAAACTCCAGGACCCCCCCAAAAAAAAAAAAAGAATAAGAAGAATGCACCAAATATCTGGCAATCAGAGGAGTAAATTGAGATGGTCAGTGGTGCTACTGGCCAAATATTTCTGGTCTCTTCCTTCCAGGCCCATGGGGTCAGGCTAACTCCTGGACATTTGATAACTGAGCTATTAAAATATTTCTAATCTGGTTAATAAGAAGAATGGAAAGAATGCATTCACATTTATAGGAAAAAAGTACTTCCAACCCAGAGAAATCCTTCAGGATTCTGTCTCTGTTACCATATCCAGCAAAATTTAAGATAGTAGAGCCAGGTGTGGTGGTACATACCTGTAATCCCAGTACTTGGGAGATTGAGACAGGTTTGAGGACAGCCTCAGCAAGTAGTGAGACTCTTATCAACTTAGCAAAACACTGTTTCAAAATAAAATTAAGATAGGGCCAGGTATGTAGCTCAGAGGTAGAATCTCTGAGTTCAACCTCCAATAACACGAAAAAAAAAAAAAAATTAAGATAATGATTGTTCCATCATCCAGGTCTCAGAGTGAAGAAAGTGAATCATAATGGATCTCTTAGTGACCCATAAGTGGACTTGTGAGACACAAACCTTTGTTGTTTTAAGCCACTGATGTTTCAGGGTTCTGTGTTACTGCAGGAGTAACTTGCTGTATTCGTTAGCATTGCATTACTATAACGAAATACCAGAGATAATTAACTGATAAAAAGAAAAAAGTTTATTTTGGCTCCTGGTTCCAGAGATTCTAGTCTAAGACCATGTGGCCTCATCGCTCTGGGCCTAAGGTGAAGAAGCAGCACATTGTAGCCGGAGCTTGAGGCGGAGCAAAACTGCTCACCTCATCAATCAGGAAGCAAACAGGAGATAGGGAGAAGGACCCAGGCTCTCACAATTCCCTCCAACTGCACATTCCAGGGGATGAGACTTTTCACTCTGGGCATTTAGGAGACACGTGTGCAAACCACAGCACCTGCCTCTCCTGAGTAATGTAACCTGAATCAAAATCCTAGGTTGTGCCGGGCGTGGTGGCGCACGCTTGTAATCCCCGCGCTTGGGAGGCAGAGACAGGAGGATCGCGCAGGTTCGAAGCCAGCCGCGCGCGCTGGCTTAGGAGACCCTGTTTCCAAATTTAAAAAAAATGTAAAAATAGGTCTGGGAGTGTAGCCCGGAGGTAGAAGGGCTTCCAGGAACCCCAGTACCACCAAAAAAAAAAAAAAAATCCTAGGTTGTTTTTTTGGGGTTTTTTTTTTTGTTTTTTTTTTTTGTTGTTTGTTTTTTTTTTTTTTGCCATAGAGTGCTCTCTTTCTGGCAGAACTAAATATAGGGGCTGTCATTATCCCCGAGCCTGATAAAACCTGTGGTAGGTGAGCATTAGTAGAAAGGTATATAGGTCCTATTGTATTTAATTTTGTCTGAAACTTTCTGCAAAAACAAACCACAATGGTCAATCTAGTATTAGTTAAAACTGTAAAATGAAGCCAGGCATAGTGGCGCATGCTTGTAATCCTAGCACTTGGGAGGCTGAGACAGGAGGATCACACATGTTCGAAGCCAGTCTCAGCTACTTAGTGAGGCTCTCAGCAACTTAGTGAGACCCTGTTTACAAATAAAATATATTAAAAAAAAAATAGGTCTGGGAGTGTAGCCCAGAGGTAGAAGGCCCCTGGGTTGCACCCCAGTACCACACACACACACACACACACACACACACACACACACACAGTAAAATGAGCCCACTTGTAATCCCAGTACTTGGAAGGCTGAGAGAGGAGGATTGAAGGTTTGAGGACAGCCTCAGCAAATAGCAAGATTCCCATTAACCCACCTAGCTTTAACACAAAGACTTTCTTAAAACAGGGTCTCATTAAGTTGCTGCAACTAGCCTCAAACTTGTGATCCTTCTGTCTCAGCCTCCTGAATAGCTGAGATTATTGGCATCCAGGCTTAGAAACGGTTTAAAAGAGCTAAAGAAGCTGGCATGAGAAAACTGACCTCTTGATTTCCCAATGTAGGACGAAATGTAAAAATCTGAGTTTCCCTAAAACTAGCCACAGAGCTTTATTTTTTGGCATTTTTGTACTTTCGTCGGTATATTAGTCTCACATCATAATGTAATTCATAGTAATAGTGACATACATGCACACAGCACTCAGTGGGAGCTACAGAGCTTTAAAAAGTGTTGGGGGGGCGTGGTGGCGCACGCTTGTAATCCCAGCACTTGGGAGGTTGAGACAGGATGATCGCGCAGGTTCAAAGCCAGCCTCAGCTACTTAGTGAGGCTCTCAGCAACTTAGTGAGACCCTGTTTCCAAATAAAATATTAAAAAGGTGTGGGAATGTAGTCTAAGGGTAGAAAGACCCTGGGTTCCATCTCCAGTACCACCAAAACAAAAAAAGTGTTCCTAGTAGCAGCATTTGGGAGGCTGAAACAGGAGGATCCTAGTTCAAGGACAGCCTCAGCTACTTAGTGAGGTCCTTTGCAACTCAGTGAGACCCTGTTTCAAAATAAAGAATAAAAAATAGGGCTGGGGTGGAGCTTAGAGGTAAAATGCCACTGAGTTTCATCCCTATCTATCTATCTATCAATCAATCATCTATCTTAAAGTAAAATAAAAAATAGGTCTGGATAAGTATCTTGGAATATCAAAAATAAGGCTGAGGGTGTAGCTCAGAGGTAGAATGCTCCTGGGATCCATCCTTAGTACTGCAAAAAAACAAAAACAAACAAACAAAAAAAACAGTGTTCCTGGTGAGGAAAGTTCCCCTAATGCTCAGTCATGCTAACCACAATTACATTTCAGTCAACAACGTACAACATATATGACAGTTGTCTCAGAAGATCACATGGCCTAGAAGATGAGTGCGGTGGTACAAGCATATAGTCCCAGATTTCAGATGAAAGGAAGATTGCAGGTTCAAGACCAGCTTCAGCAACTTAGCCAGACCCAGCAACTTAACAAAACCCTGTTTCAAATAAGAAAAGACAGCCGGGCATGGTGGCACACGCTTTGTCATCCCCATACTTGGGAAGCTGAAACAGGAGGATTGCAGGTTTGAGGCCAGCCTCAGCTACTTAGTGAGGTCCTCCTCAACTTAGTGAGACCCTGCTTCAAAATAAAGAATAAAAATGGGGCTGGGAATGTAGTTCAGAAGTAGAATTTCCTTGGTTCAATCCCCAGTGCCACAAAAAAAGAAAAAAAGAAAAAGAAAAAAAAAAAAGATTAGATGGAGCCGAATGTGGTGGCACACGCATTCTGGAGGCTGAGACAAGAGGTTGTGGTTCGCAGACAGCCTCAGCTACTTGGTGAGGCCCTCTGCAACTCAGTGAGACCATGTTTCAAAATAAAGAATAAAAAATAGGGCTTGGGGTATAGCTTGGAGGTAGAATGCCCTTGGGTCCCATCCCCAGTACTGCAAAATAAAAAAGATTAGATGGGCTAGTAATGTCAGTCATCCTGGTTTGTGAGTGTACTCTTACAATGTTTGCCCAACAGTGAAATGGCTCAATATATGACATGTTTATCAGAACATGCCCCTCCAAGTCAGACTGTGTTTCTTCATTTATGTAAATTGGGCACCTGAGTGCACCATCATGCCTTTGGGCATGCGTCTGACTCAATAATTTGTCACTGCCAAGCACAGTAACAGCTCTCTCAGGATTCTACTAACTTAAAATTAATTAGAATAGTTGTGAATAGGGAGCAGCAGAATTGAAATTTCCTTTTTTTTATTTTTATTTTGAAACAGTGTCTCATTAAGTGGCTGAGGCTGGCCTTGAACCTGTGATCCTCTTACCTCAGCTTTGCCAGTACTGGTATTACAGATAATGCACCACCACACCCAGATGAAGATATTTTTACACTGAGTTAATACTAATTATGTTCAAGTTGTCTAAGGACTTCAACAAATTAAAAAATAATAATAATAAATAAAACTCCTTAACACAGATCTAAGTGTGCAATAAAATTGTATTTTTATCTTGGACTGGGGATGTAATTCAGCAATAGAGTGCTTGCCTAGCATGCAGGAGGCTCTGGGTTCAATCCCAGAACTACAAAAAATTTTTGGAAAATTCTTATCTTGGAGAGTTAGCCTTCTCTTCACTAATGTGCAAATTTGGTTAATTATGTAATTATTTGTTAGTAATATACATAGAAACTATTTTGTGGTACTGGGGATGGAACCCAGGGGCATTCTACCTCCAAGCTACACCCCCAGCCCTATTTTTTTATTCTTTATTTTGAAACAGGGTCTCAATGAGTTGCAAATGTACCAGTATTGGGAATGGCTTAGGAAGATTTGAGAAAGCTCTGATTATTAATAGATATTATTTCAGAAATAATTGTGTCAAAATGGCAGACCTGGAGAGAGGACTTGGTTTCTGCCTAAAAGCGGGAGACTATTCCAATGTAAATTGACTTAGATAAAAGTAATAAGTCTATAGGAGAGGGGAGCTAGGGCTACCTCTTTCTAAAAGACAGATCTACACAATCTAGCTAGGATGGTAGGAGGGGTCTTGTGAAAGGAGACACCTTGCCACACCTTGCCACACCTTGCTGGGGGAGGAACCTTAGAGGGAGGTTTACTAAGTCAGAATTACCTAAACAAGATGGAGGTCATGGGATTAAAAGTCAGGTCCACATGCTGTATCTTGGGGTGGGGCATTCATTTTGAATCCCCCCCATGGGGCTGTAACTATCTTCTGTATTTTTATCTTTTTAATAAACTTCTTTAAATTTTCATTAAGAGTCCGGGCTAATGTGTATTGACCCTTAGCTCAGAACCAGAATCTGCACTTTTTATCTTTGTGTGGTTTTGTTGGGGGAATTATTTCTCCCCTCACACATACCACAACATATTTCACTGTAACAGCAAAGGGCCTCACTAAGTAGCTGATACTGTCTGCTAACCGTGATCCTCCTGTCTCAGCCTCCTAAATGCTGGGATTACAAGTGTGCACCACCACGCCTGCTACATAGAAACATTTGGCTTTTATTCTCCTTTGTGGCAATGCAGATTGAACCCAGAGGCATGCTATCCCTGAGCTACACGCTACACCCCCAGCCCTATTTTACATTTTATTTTGAAACAGGGCCTCACTAAGTAGTTGAGGCTGGTGGTAAACCTGTGATCCTCCTGTCTCCGCCTCCCAAGTACTAGGATTATATGTGAGCACCACCAGGCCTGACTCATCATTTAACTTTTAAAAGGGAGAAGGAACCTTCTGTCTAGTTCAAAATCCTATCTAAAGATATGAAAACTGAGACTTAGATTAAGGAGTGAATTGTCCAAAGTCAGTCATAGTAGCTATCAGAACCCATTCTCAGCTTCAGGAACCAATCTCCCATTTTGCTCAACCAGTCTGTGTTGAATTGTCTGCCACAACCAAAAGTCCCAAAAGATAGATTGTATGTGGGAATGTTTTTATTTGAGCCATTTACTAATCTGTAGAGAGAGGTGGATGTAAGGTTGGGGCAGGGCCGAGAGCTAGGAGGTGGAGCCTGCGATTCCGGGGACCAGGCTTCCCGCCCCGGAAGAAGGAGAGCAGAGTTCAGAGAGGACCCGGAGAGGGAGGGAGGCATTTCTCCCGCCCGCCACCGGCCCCCACGGCCACGCGGGGGCTGGAGGTTGATCCCCCACGAATAAAGCCACTGGTAACTTATTATGGATCTCAGCGTGTCTCTATGCCACTGGGGCACACCACACACACTCATTTAATCTTACATTTTGGTGCCGAAACTTGTACCAGACTTATGGGACCTGGCTTGGATCTGCGCTTACTGGACTCTCAGCTTATTTAACTACATGCGCGGCCTCTGCGCGCCCGCCTGCCCGCCCGGCCCGCGGACTTCTGCAAACTGCTGAAAAAAGGTACGCGGCGCCGCCTCCGCTGGGATGGGCCGCCGCGCCCGCCCGCGGCACGCCGAGCCGCCTCTGCTAAAATGGGCGCTCACGCCGCCTGCCCCCGCCGCGCCCCAGCCCGGGCTGTGCGACCGGCCAAGCTGCGCCCCGGTCCGAGCCGCGCCGCGAGCACGCCCGCGGCCCTGAGCCGCCAGCCGCCAGCCCGCCGCTTGTATGGCGCCGCGCCCACGCCACTCTGGGCGCCTGCACCACCCTGCGCGCGCCGAGGACCGCGCCGCCGCGACCGTGGACCCAGGATGGGCCTGAGCTGCCGGCGCACCCCGCTCCCATCACCGGGGCAAGCCCCCGGCCCCGCGGACTGCCACGCCAGCACCGCGACCCCACCGCGCCACACTTTGTTGCTTAGCGCCGCCACTCTGCTAAACGGCGCCACTCAGCCTGTGCCGTACATGCCTTCTCTGTGCCTGGCGTGCTTGGACCCGCCCGCCCCTGCCTGCCAGATGGCGCAGGCCCCTGCGCCCGCTCTCTGCTGATATCCCGTGCTCCTGCCGATTCTTTCACCCTATGCCCGCCCACCCCCGCTGCCCGGACCCGACCATTTCGGTAAGCACCCACAGGGCATCACTGTGGGGGGGAGGCCCGCCATCTTTGGCCCACGTGTAATCACTGAGGAGCCGCCATGTTTCTTTAACCCCTCCCCCCTCACGGCCTCGCTGGAGGTTCGCCATGTTTCTTTAACCCCTCCCCCCTCATGGCCTCACTGGAGGCCCCGCCATATTTGACCCCTCCCACCTCATGGCCTCGCTGGAGGCCCCGCCATCTTTATTCCCGCCCACTTTCCATTCCTAACCAATCCTAGGAGTCGGCGGCCATTTTAAAAAAACTTTTCGCAGCCATCTTCAGGCCAGACCTCCACAGCAGCCTCTCTCAGCGGTGAGCTTCCTCTTAAGGGAATAAGTGGGTTCCGCCTAACTCGGAGGGTTCTGACTGACTGACTGCTGTAATATCCGGTATACTGGTATCCTCCAGTTCTCCGACCGTCCAGGACGGTTGCGAGGTGTGTAAAAGAGACAAAGAGACGTCTTTTCTCGGTCACACCTACTCTGTACCGAACTAGGCAGGGCCCTGGGACGCTGGAGTCTCCTGCCTTTGTTCTCGCTCGCCCACTTACAACTCATGGGGGGAAGTCAGCCATCTAAGATTGAGATCGATTCTCAATCCCCGCTGGGCCGTGTGTTATCTAATCTGCAGGCTCTGGGATTCTCAGGGGAACTGTCCCCAGAGAGACTTATTTCCCTTTGTACTAAGATCTGGCCAACATATGATTTAACCAATGATAATCGATGGCCTGCCATGGGCACGCTAGACTCTAGGACGCTGATGGCTCGCAGTGAATATTGCACGCGTTCAGCAAAATGGTGTGACCTCCAATATTTACAGCCCTTCTGGCGGCTGCATTTTCTGTTTTCTCCCTCTACCAGCTCTACTGCTGCCCAGGGCATGCGGGCTGGAGTATCCCGCCAGCCACAGCCGCCATCTTGGACACCACGTGGCAACTCACAGGCGCCACCTGGTGGCCATTCTGGGTCACAGGCTTACAATTCTGCGGACCCACAGTCGCCATCTTGCAATAAAACATGGGGGCCGGGGTCTGACCCAGCTGGGTCACAAGCCCCATCTTCCTCTCTCCTGGCCCCACTTCGCGAAGTGGCTGGAGCAGAAGGGGTGATACGGGTCCATGTTCCTTTTTCCCTTCCTGACCTCACTCAACTGGAAAAGAGACTGGGATCCTTTTCTACCAATCCTTCTGGTTTTATCAAGGAATTCCAGCATATTGTGCAGGCATATGATCTAACGTGGCGGGATTTGCATGTCATTCTAACCTCTTCTCTAACTCCAGACGAACGTGATCGGATCCTGAAGGCAGCCAGAGAGAGGGCTGACCAGAGTCATTTAACAGATCCAGGGCTTCCTATTGGTACGGCTGCAGTTCCATCTGAGGAGCCCCATTGGAATTATAATGTAAAGGAGGGAATAGAAATGAGAAATTATATGATACAATGTCTTCTTGATGGTATGCGAGATGCTTCTCATAAGGCGGTTAATTATGATAAGCTCAGGGAAATCACCCAGGGTCCAAATGAAAATCCAGCAGTTTTTCTTAATCGGTTACGAGAGGCCCTTACGCGCTATACCCGTCTAGATCCATCCTCTGAGGCAGGCTCGATCATATTGGCCACCCATTTCATTGGGCAAGCGGCTCCTGATATAAAAAAAAAAGCTAAAAAAAGTTGAGGATGGCCCACAGACTCCTATTCAAGACTTGATGAACATGGCATTTAAAGTCTTTAATTACAGAGAGGAACAGGCTGAAGCGGAGCGTACTCTCCATCTTCGTCAGATGGCGGACTTACAGTCCCAGGCCCTGATTGCAGCCCTGAGGCCGGAGGAGGAAGGTCAGCCCTCCGGGTGGCAAGCGCCACCCAGGAGAGGACGACAGTAAAAACAACCACCTCCAGGAGCCTGTTTCAGGTGTGGAGTATATGGCCATTGGAAGGCGAGTATCCTTTAAAAAGCGGTGGACCTCAGGTACCTCACTACAGGGGGTCTACCCTTCTGGACAAGGACCCGCCGCTGGCCCTATTTGGTCTGACCAAGGACTGACAGCTCCTGGAATCCCTCGCCCTCCTTCCTCCATCTTCCTTGCTGGCCCAGGGTAACTGCAGGTACAGGGTAAGCCAGTTTCCTCTTTGGTGGCCTGCTCGATCTTTCAGGCCTTAGTTTCCTTCTCAAGTCTCGGTTCAGGATGATGAGGCAAGCCCTCCAGCCTCTGCCCACAGCTTAGGCCATATCTAAAAGGGCTCTGTTACAACAGCTCCAGGGACAAATTCTCTTGCACGGTGTTGGGACCCTCTAAACTTTGTTTCTCTCGACATAACTCTCTTTGATGTTTATATTTTAGCAGGTCCACTTGTTTACATACTATGGTGCTCTCCCTCCTCGGATGCCAAATTGCCTAAGTATTAAACTTCCAAAATGGGTAACTGATGCTCCCAAGGCAGTGACAGGTGTTTAACCAGACATATCCATACTCACTCAATGCTAAAAAGAGTGGTGTGGGTCTGCTTCGGGAGTTGCTGCTATTAATAACTCTGGTCTAATGAAAAACTGCTAAAGGGGTGATAGACGCTCTCCTCAGGAAAATGTTGCTATTTAAGTTAGTAGATCTAGTGACTGCCTTGCGTCTAAAAGGGCTTCTGCCCAGCCTGGGTTCCGTTCTCACAATTTTCTTTTTCTTTAATAGCACCTTGCCTGTTAGTCTCCTCAAAGCAAACCAGTCACCGAGCTCTCCAGGGTAACCTCCAACTCTCGCTGCGACCACAGCCACCTGCTCCCTTCCGGCGGCTCAAATTCCGACTTCTCCCGACCTGGGGCCTTTGACTGGGGCCCTTGATTGACGTCGCCCAGTCTCAGCATGAAGCCGCTAGATGAGCAAAAACCACGCCCTTCTGCACTCCCTTAGTCAAAGCCCTTCTGCACCCCTGAGTCAAAGAGGTCGGAATGTAAAGTTGGGGCAGGGCCGGAAGCTAGGAGGCGGAGCCCTGCGATTCCGGGGACCAGGCCTCCCGCCCCGGAAGAGAGAGTTCAGAGAGGACCCGGAGAGGGAGGGAGGCACTCTCCCGACCGCCACCGGCCCCCGCGGCCACGCGGGGGCTGGAGGTTGACCCCCCACGAATAAAGATATCCATAAGACCGATTATAGATCTCGGCGTGTTTCTATGCTAATGGGGCACACCGCATTTCTTCAATCTTACAGTGGACTCATCCATCACTGAAGTCCTCCCTCTCTGGTTCTCACAGGTCATCATCCTAAATAGCACACATAAGCCCTCCAAACTATACTTTCAACAGCATAAAACATAAGAGTCGAAAACCTTAGAACTATTTAAGGACCTTGAAGTAATGAATATAAAATCTAATAAGAGGGTTTCTGTAGCGCTGTAAAGAAGCCCATAATTATTGCACATGGAGCAATCTGTTAAACATTAAACACACCATGCAAAAAAAAAAAAAAAAAAAACATGCCTTCTATGCCTTCTTTCAAATGAATGCAAAGCTCTCCTTAGTTTGAATGTTAGTCACGCGGTAATAGCCGATGTTGGCCAGGGTAAAAGCACTCATACTCTACCAACCAGAGTGTAAGCTGCTGCAATCTTTCCATGGGGCTATTTAGAAACATAGATTAAAAAGCTCAGATTCCTATCCCTCTTGGTGCCTTGGTTCTACTTTCTCCTAAGAAAATAATTATGTATGTTTCAAAATCTTACCTTAAAAATTGAAGGTTTATTTGTAATGATGTGAAAACTAATTTGACTAACAACACAAGGCTAGATAAACAAGTGATTACCCATTAATACAATACACATTTTGTTGGACAGTATTTAACAACATGAGAAGAATGTTCATTAAATATTTTTAGGTAAAAAAGGTCAGATTAAAAGCAGGGCGTGGTGGTGCAGGTTTGTAATCCCGAAGACAAGAGGATTGAGGTTCACAGACAGCCTCAGCTACTTAGCGAAGCCCTTTGCAACTCAGTGAGACCTGTTTCAAAATAAAGGAAAAAAAAAAAAAAAAGCTGGGGGTATAGCTCAGAGGTAGAATGCTCCTGGGTTTCATCCTGCAAAACAAGGACCGATTAGCCAGGTATGGTGGTGCAGGTTTGTAATCCCATTACTTGGGAGGCTGAGACAGGAAGATCATGAGTTTGTGGCCAGCCTCAGCTAGTGAGGCACTCCACAATTTAGTGAGACCCTCAAAATAAAAAATAAAAAAAATAAGGCTAGATGTGTAGCTTGGAGGTAGAATGCCCCTGGGTTCAGTTCCTAGTACCACACACACAAAAAAAGGCAAATTAAATGGTACATTTCATAACATAATAGTTTTGTCTAAAAATTATATTGCTATTTAGATATGGAAAATATGACCAGCAACTAAGGCCAAAATGTTAACAGCTATTATCTCTAGATTGTGGACGGGGGTATTTTTTTTTTCTGGCCCTTTTAAATTTTTACAATCAGTATATTAAAAATTTACAATTGAAGTTATTTTTAAGTTCTCAGTTAAAAGCTTCTCTTTTAACGATGTAAAAGAAAAATAAATTGTTTTAACTTTATTTCAATGAGTAAATAGCATGTCTGTGGTTTGCCCAAGGAAGACAGAATGCCTTCAATCTTTTTTTATTTTTGTGGTACTAGGGATGGAACCCAGGGGCATTCTACCTCTGAACTACACTCCCAGCCCTGTGTTTTATTCTTTATTTTGAAACAGAATCTCACTAAGCAACTGAGGCTGGCCATGAACCTGCAATCCTTTCTCAGGCTTCCAAGTACGGGGATTACAAGTGTGTGCCACTACCCCCAGCTGCCTCCAATCCTTAACTCAACGGTTCCCTTTCTTCTGTTCCAGCACCCTACTATGTCTATCAAATCAAACCTCTTTCCAAAATCCACCTGCCGCAAGCCATGCAGGACAGCAGGGAGCCAGGTACAGTGGTGCACACCTGCAATCCCAGTACTTGAGAGGCTGAGACAGGGGGATCGCAGGTTCAAGGTCAGTCTCAGCAACTTGGCAAAACTACTTCAAAATTAAAAAAAAAAAGTGTTGCTTGGGGGTGTAGCTTGGAGGTTGAAAGTCCCAGGAATTCAATCCTCAAAAACAAAAGAAAATAGAAAAAGAATAATAGGGAATGGGGCCTGGGGTTTAGCTCAGTGATGGGCTATAAGGCCCTGAGTTTAATCCCAGCAGTGTGTGCGTGAGGGGAGCGGGGAGCCTGAAACCTAAAAGCGAAGTTTTTTCTTTTTTCTTTTATGGGAAAATCTGGGGAGATTGAACCCAGTGGTATTCTACCTCCAAATCACACACCCAGCCCTATTTTTAAAAATTCTTTCTTTTGAAACAGGATCTCACTAAGTTGCAGAGAACCTCATTAAGTAGCTGAGCCTGGCAGAGAACATGCGATCATCGTGTCTCAGCCTCCCAAGTACTGGGATTCCAGTTGTGCGCCACTCTGCCTGGCCAGAAGCAAAGTTGTTAAAGAACAAGTTAAATATTTGACATCATAAAGCTTTTCTCAGGCAGGGATTTAAAGAAAAAGGCTCGATTTGCCTCCAGTCTTAGTCCACTTTCTATAGCCTGAATAAAACACCAGAGGCTGGGTAACTTATAAGCAAAAAAAAAAAAAAAGAAAGAAAAGAAAAGAAAAGAAATGGTGTGGTTCGCCTCGTAGTTTGAGAGTAAGCAAGTCCGAGAGCGCGGGGCAGCATCTGCTGGACGTCTGGTGAGGGCTCGTGCTGTGGCACATCACGGCAAAGTGAAAGGGAGGCAGGCGCGTGCAGAAGGACTCGTGTACAAGACAGTGCCAGACTAGCTTTGAAACACCCACACTCACTAGTGCGCTGTGGGACTGAACCCCGTCTCTGGAAAGACACTAATCCATTCGTGAGGGCAGTGTCCCGGCCACCTAATCACCCCACCGGCCTCACACCCCAGCACCACCGCACAGAGAGTCGACTTTCAACATGGCTTTCCACCGGGAGAACCAGCATCCAAAACTACGCCGTCATCAGAACAAACGGCCTATGTCCAACTGGGCAAGCCAGAACACACTTCGGGGGCACAGGCGTGGCTGTGGGAAAGGATCACGGGAGAAACACTGCCCGTCCTCGGTCCTCATGCGACAACAACGTCCCTTCCGCTGGCCAGCCTGGCTCCTGTCCGCTTTCTCCCCCTCCCCAGACAAGGGGAGGAACCAAAGGGTTTATCACATTCACAGATACAAGAGAGAAAAGAGAACAAGGAGGATCCCTTTTACGAAGTCTGAGGCAAGTAGAAGTATTATCACATGAGGGGGAAAAAAACAAGTAGAATCTGGATTTCACCTCTGCAACTTCAGAACAACCTATCTGTTAGGCACAATAGACACAGGGCCTAGGACTTGTAATACTTTCATCCATACACCGGGAAACACTCCCACAGGCTACACTCCCAGACCTATTTTTTACTTTTTTATGTGGAAACAGGGTCTCTTAAGCCAGTGCGGCTGGCTTCGAACCACCACAATCCTCCTGTCTCTGCCTCCCAAGTGCGGGGATTACAAGCATGCGCCACCACACCTGGCTCAGCACAATTTTTTAAAATCTTGAAACAAGGTCTTCTTGCTAAATTGCTGAGGCTGGTCTCGAACCTGTAATCCTCCTATCTTAGACTCCCAAGTACTGAGATGATAGGCATGTACCAACATGTCCAGTTTGAATATTGTTTTAATTTCTTTTAAAATCAGAAGAAAACCAACTATGATGGTGCCTACGTATAATCCCAATACTGGAGAGGCTGAGATAGGAGGATCACAGGTTTGAGGACAGCTTCAACAAGTAGTGACAGTCTTATCAGCCTAATGAGACAATATCCTGTTCCAAGTAAATGTATGAAAAAATGTTCAACATTATTAGCAATCAGAGAGATGCAAATCAAAACTACCCTGAGATTTCACCTAACTCCAACTAGAATGGCAATCATTCAAAACACAAACAACAACAGATGCTGGTGAGGATGTGGAGAAGTGGGAACTCTAAGACATTGTTGGTGGGATTGCAAATTAGTGCAACCACTGTGGAAAACTGTATGGAGAATCCTCAGAATGGGAACAAACCTACCATTTGATCCAGCAATACCACTCCTGGGTATCTACCCAAAAGATAGGAAACAAAACTACCAAACTAATGCATGTGTATCTATGTTCATAGCTGCACAATTCACAACTGCCAAACTATGGAACCAGCCAAGATGTCCATCAACAGATGAATGGATTACAAAATTATGGGATATGTACACAATGGAATTTTACTCAGCCATAAAGAAAAACAGAATTACATCATTTACAGGGAAATGGATGGAACTGGAGAACATCATGCTAAGTGAGTGAGATTGGTCAGTCACAAAAAAATAAGAAATCGAATGCTCTCCCTAATATGTGAAAGCTAGGGAGAAAATGGGTCATAGGAGGAACTCTAGGTGTAGAAGAGGATATTAGAGATGTACAAATAAGGTGACCTGAGGGGATGGGAGAAGGGAAGAGGGAAATTCATTAATGTTCATAATGTACATTAACAAACATCAAAGTCAGTCACGAAGCCAAACATGAGAAGGAAGGAGTGGGAGGGAATGGGGAAGGTATTGGGTAAGGGCTAATTGGGTGATGTGTGCATGTATGCCTCCACCATCTTCTACTCCATTAAAAAAGTATGATTACAATGCACCAATAAAAAGTTTAAAAAATTAATTAATTAAAAATAAAAAGTTAAAAAAAAATAGAGTCGGAGTGTAGCTTAGAGGTAGAATGCTCCTGGGTTCAATCCCCATGCTTCCCCCCTCCAAAAAAAAAAAAAAAATCAGAAGAAAAGATATAAATGTTTAGTTTGAAGAAAATGTAGTAAAATATGCCTCCACCATCGTGTACTCCATTAAAAAGCATGACTACAATGCACCAATAAAAAGGTTAAAAAATAAATTAATTAAAAATAAAAAGTTAAAAAAAAATAGTGTTGGGGTGTAGCTAGGAAACAGAATGCTCCTGCGTTTAATACCCATGCACGCCCCCCCAAACAAAAAATCAGAAGAAAAAATATAAATGTCTAGGCTGAAGAAAATGTAGTAAAATACAATATTAATACATTCACCTTTATACCAAAATAACCATAAAATAATTTAAATTTAGTTTTATGAAAAAGGGGGCCCACAAAGGCAAAAAAGTGGGGGTCCCACGATTTGGCCTCTTGACACTGATCCACACCAACCTCAGCAGAAAACTGGCATGAGACCACACCAGAATCTACTTTGCATCTGCAATTTGAATCAGGTCTCTATGATTTATTCACAACCACAGTTACTTTCAGTATTTAGCACAACTAAATTTTATTTTATTTTATTTTGTGATGCTAGGATTAAACCCAGGAGCATTCGACCTCTGAGCTACACCCCTATTTTTTATTCTCCCCCCCACCCCCAGTACTGGGGTTGAGCCCAGCAGCATTCTACCTCTGAGCTACACCCCCAACCCTATTTTTTAATTCTTTTTATTTTTTCAGTCCTGGGAATGAAACCCAGGGGCATTCTACCTCTGAGCTACACCGCCAGCCCTATTTTTTATTCTTTTATTTTGAAACAGGGTTTCAGTGAGTTGCAAAGCCTCACTAAGCTGAGGCTTTTCTGAAACTGATATTTTCCTGTCTCCACCTCCCAAATGCTGGGATTACAAGCATGCGCCACCACGCCCGGCTTCTAAGGCACTTATTAAAATACAGATTGCAAGCCAGGCGTGGTAGCGCATGTTTATAATCCCAGCATTTGGGAGGCTGAGACAGGAGGATAATGGTTCAGGACAGCTTCAAGTACTACTTAGTGAAGCCCTTTCCAACTCAGTGAGACCCTATTTCAAAATAAAGAATAAAAATAGGGCTCGGGGGTAGAATCTCCCTGGGTTCCATCCTCAGTACAGAGAAAAAAGAAAAAAAGAAGAAAAAAAAAAAGAAAAACCAGATTGCAGGGCTGGGATGTTCTCAGTGGTAGAACATTTGCTTAGCTTGTATGAAGCCCTGGGTTCAATCTCCAGCACTGCAAAAAATTAAAATAAAATAAAATATAGCCTAGGTAAGGTGGTGTGTGACTGTATTCCCAGTACTTGGGAGGCTGAGACAGGAGGATGGCAGGTTTGAGGATAGCCTCAGCAATGTAGCAAAACTCTTAGGAACAGAGCAAAACTAGGTTTCAAAACAAAGGATTGGTGGGGAGGGGGTATAGCTCAAAGGTAGAATGCCTGTGGGTTCAACCCCCCCCCCAGTACCAAAGGGGGAAAAATACTGACCACCACACCATCACCAGGAGCTTTGGCTTCCCTCAGAACTGGAGTGGTGCCCAGCAAATGTTTTCAGCGAGGGGGCCCTGTAACTCACACTGGTCAAGTTCAGAACTACTATCTCAGTTGAATTCAAATGAATGCTATAAATAGCTGGACCAGGTCTTAAAAGCAAGAAATGGGATTTTGAATGAGCTGTCTTTGCTGAGGGCAATGTCCGACAATGACCCAGCAGATACTCCCGTTCCCAGAGTGTGTCTCACTCACTGCTTGTTAATGAAATTACTTATGAACGATTCATAACGAGTGCCACAGGTGATTTTCAAATCTTAAGTACAGCCTTTGAAGTTCTAGGTATCATCCCACGCATCATTAAATCCACGGCCGTGGTTTAGAAAGTCCACTTATAGTTAAATCCCATGTATGGGCTCCTGTCTCCCAGTTGCTGCATTTTCAAGGTAAGCATGCACCCCTGCACAAAGAAGTTAGCTCTAGCAATAGTATTTAGGGAAGTAGGTCACACAGGTAGATATGCTTTGATTTGCAACCCACATGGCTGACCTTGACACAGCCATATGAAATCAAAATAAGAAATAGATGCTGGGCGTGGTGGCGCACACTTGTAATCCCCGCGCTTGGGAGGCCGAGACAGGAGGATTGCGCAGGTTCGAAGCCAGCCGCGCTGGCTTAAGAGACCCTGTTTCAAAAATATAAAATAGGTCTGGGAGTGTAGCCCGGAGGAAGAAGGGCTTCCAGGAACCCCAGTACAACCACCAAAAAAAAAAAAAAAAAAAAAAGAAATAGAAACACCAACATAAAATCTGTGTTTTAAGGTTATGTGTTTTTTTTTGTGTGTGTGTGTGGGGGGGGGGAAGCTTTTACAGAAACAAAGAAAATCATATACTGAGACACTGAGGCACTTTTTGGTAGCACCAGTAAAGATATTCTTAGCTTGGATCTGGGCCAGGAGGAACCAGGGGCAAGATGGTGCTGGAGATGAGGGGACCCCAAAATGCCAAACCCATGAGGTTATAAGAACATTTTTCCTTCGGTCTCTTCCTCAAGTCACTGAGCAGCTCAGTGGTCTTGGAGCCTCTCCATGTCATCCGCACAAGAGAAGTTCAAATAGAGGGGGGAATGTTATTCCAGGGACCAGTGACATCTCCCCACTACTCCTGGCAGTCAAGCCCTGGATTTCTGCTCCAGATCTTAAGGAAAGGAAATGGTAGGCAGATGAAATTTGGTTTCTATTCCATAGTAATGCTCTCAGGCTGTCAGGAGGAGATGTGAGGGAAACAGACACCTGTGGTCATGAGCCTTACTTCTCACCAGGAAGCTGCCAGTTCTGCCTGGTCTCAGGGTAATCGAAGATACATATAACCTCCCATATGATCATCAGCTTGAATTACATCACCTTCTTCATCAGAAACATAGTCCCTGCATGGAAGATGCCATAGTTTCAACCCTGTCTAGACATTAGACTTGGCACTGCAGCTGAGTATCTCCAATGTGACCCTGTGGCAACCAGAGCTGATCAGTGTCCACCCGAGAAGGGCTCCTCTAATCTCCTAGTGCCATGCTCCAGGGCTCAAGATGGTAATCTCATTACCTGCTTAGGCAAATCCCAGGTTAAAGCACCAAGAGGTTTAGCTTTCTGCGTTGACAAGGCCCCAGAGAATGCTCGCTTACTCTAGGGATGCTATTGTCAATTTAATGCCAGGGTGTTGTTAGGTAAAGAGGCTTCGGAGACACTAGCATGGTTAGGTGGCACCACCAAGCAGAACAACAGGTTTATTGGAAATGGAGCCAAGTTGGTGGCACACACTTGTAATCCCAGTACTTGGGAGGCTGAGACAGGAGGATCGGCAGGTTCAAGGACAGCTTCAGAAATTAGACTCATCAATCTAGAGACTCTGTTTCAAAAATAAAAATAAAATAAAGCTGGGGGTGTAGCTTGGAGGTAGAATGCCCCTGGGTTCAATTCCCAGTACCCAAAGAAGCAGGAAGGGAGGAAGGAGGAAAGGAAGGAAGGAAGGAAGGAAGGAAGGAAGGTGAAAACAACAGGTGTTGGTAAGACTATGGAGAAATAAGAATCTTCATACACCCTGGTGGGAATGTCAAATAGTTCAATCACTTTGGATTACAGTTTAGCAATTTTGCAAGAGGTTAACAGAGTTACTATATGATCTGGCAATTCCACTAATAGGTATATACCCAAGAGAAATGAAAACATATAGACATAAAACTTATACATGAATGTTCATAGCAGCATTATTCATAATAGCCAAAAAGTTGAACCTCAATGTCTGCCCACTGACAAATGTGGATAATTTGATATAGCCATACAATGAAATATTTATAAAAGGGATATAATCCTGATACATAATACAAAACCCATGAATCCTGAAAACAATATGCTAAGTAAAAGCAGCCAATCACAAAAACCCACACAAGAAACGTCCAGAACAGGCAAATCTATGAAGCAGAGTAGTGGCTGCCTACAGTTTGGTTTGTGGGAAGTTACCACTAATACATTTTGGGGGAAGTGATAAGGTGTTCTAAAATTAATTGTGGTTATAGTTGCACAACTCAGTGAATACACTAAAAGCCATAGAATTGGCCAGGCATGGTGGCACACTCCTGTAATCCAAGAATTTGGGTGGCTGAGACAGGAGAATTGCAGGTTCAAAGCCAGACCCAGCAATTTAGCGAGGCCTTCAGCAACTTAATAAGATCCTCTTTCAAAATAAAAACTAAAATACAGCTGGGGGTATAACTTAGAATACCCCTGGATTTAACCCCCAATACCATAAAAAAGATTTTCTTAATTGGAAAATAAAATAAAAAAGGTTGGGGGCATAGCTCATAGCTCAGAGATAGAATGCCCTGGGTTCATCTTAACTCTGAACCCTACAATAAAAGAGAGGAGCAAAATCTGACCTGCACTGTTTTATTTATTTTTGTACTGGAGATTGAACTCAGGGAACCCAGGGACTGGGTCTGCTATATTGTTGAGGCTGGCCTTGAACCTGTGATCCTCCTGTTTTTGCCTCCCAAGTAGTGGGATTATAGGCAGGTGCTAGCATGCTTGGCTTGACTTTGCATTGTTCTATTTTACAAACACACCACACACTTAATGTAAAGTTAATTCATGAGAACATTGATGCTGTTAGATCAACACAATAGCTGGACACTGTGGTTTATGTGTGGCTGTTTGTGAATGGCAGCCTCCGCCTGTTTTGCACTTTGGTTTACATAATATAAAGCAAAGCCTGATTCACAGAGCAAGTGCAGATGATAACTGTTGAACAGCTTTCCTGGTAATCTCAGGAATTCCTGAAAACTGATTTGGTAGCTTAGAAAGACTTCCTGAAAATATTTCACAGAAAGCTGAATCTAAAAACACCTAACTCTTCACTTTGTGTCTTAGTCAGCACTCTCACCGTGGTATCCCAGTTAACCTGACCACACAAGTTAGAGGAAGGAAGACTTATTTGCTCAGACATTCAGGGTTCCATCGATGTGAAGCCAGGTTCTATAGATCCCAGGGAATGGCAGCAGGAGGCAAGCACCAGGGCTCCCCTCCCCACATAACAGAGGCGGAAGGCAGAGAGAGAGCAAGCAAGCAAGAGGGGATTTGAAGACACAAACACAATCCCTAAGGACCTACTCTAGCCACACCCCACCAGCCTAGATTACAACCCAGACAACCCTCAGGACTTAACTGTTCAACTCTGAACATTAATACTTGAACTCTAAAGCGGCGCGGCGGCACAAGCTTGTAATCACAGATAGGAGGACTGCAGGTTCCTGCGGCCAGCCTCAGCTGCTTAATGAGGCCCTCTGCAACTTAGTGAGACCCTGTTTCAAAATAGAGAATAAAGCTGGGCGTGGTGGCACTCACTTTTAATTCCAGCATTTGAGAGGCTGAGACTAGAGGATCACTGATTGCAGACAGCCTCAGCTATTTAGTGAGGCCCTCCGCAACTTAGAGAGACCCTGTTTCAAGAATAAAAAATAGGGCAGGGAGTGTAGCTCGGAGGTCGAATGCCCCTGGGTTCCATCCCCAGACCCGAAGAAACAAGGAAGGAAGGAAGGAAGGAAGGAAGGAAGGAAGGAGAAAGAAAGAAAGAAAGAAAGAGAAGAAAAACTAGGGCTGGGAGGTGTAGCTCTGAAGTAGAATGCCCCTGGGTTCAATCTCTAGTTTTGTAAACAAACAAACAAACATACTGTGAGCACTCAGGGAGCATCCTATATCTAATCATGAAACTTTGATTATTATAAGTATAAAAAATAATCAATGGAAAGCCATCCAAACCTTTTAACAAGAAGTACTAAATTCTTTTTGTTTTGTTTTGTTTGTGGGTCTGGGGATGGAACCCAGGGGCATTCGACCTCTGAGCTACAGCCCCTGCCCTATTTTTTTATTATTTATTTTTTATTATTTATTTTTTATTATTTATTTTGAAACCGGGTCTCACTGAGTTGCAAAGGGCCTAAGTAGCTGAGTCTGTCCGTGAACCGCGATCCTCTGGTCTCAGACTCCCGAATGCGGGGTTTACAAGCGTGCGCCACCACGCCCGGCTAGAAGTACTAAAATTCTAATAGAGCATTATCAAGGGCTTGACAGGTTACCCACTTATTTTATTTCACAACGAACACAAGCCAGAGTGAGACCAGTTGGCAAGCAAATAGTCCTAAGTCTTGACTAAGATTTAACGGTGTGCGGCACACATGTGCTGAAGTGGTGCGCTAGAACTTGTGCAATGTTTTGTGGACATATTTCTACAAGCCAAACTTTTAGACTTCAGAGGGCTGGTGTAGTTCAGCAGTTGAGCATGCATCCATCCCACGTACTGGGACTACAGGTATGCACCACCATGCCCGGCTAGCATGACAATTTTAATTGAGGCTACATAACTGAATTTATTTATCTGAATGAGAATTATAAAATACTATAATCTCAACTGGATATTAAATACATTAACTTTTTCAGCAAATAACAGATTATAGTTATATTTTTAAAGGGATCATATAAACACACACACACACACACACACACACACACACACATCTCTACATCTAGCTGGGCATGGTGGCGCATGCTTGTAATCCCAGTACTTGGGAGGCTGAAACTGGAGGATTGCAGGTCTGCATCCAGCCTAAGATACTTAGTGAGGCCCATAATAACTTAGACTCTGTTTCAAAATAAAAAAAGAAAGAAGGCTGGGGGTATATAGCTCAGAAATAGAATGCCCCTGGGTTCAATCCTCAGTTTTGCCAAAAAAATCAAATATTAGAATGATATAATGACTTCTGAGATTCACTTTAATATCATCCAGTTTGGAAAGATGAGGGTGGGTACTGTGTGTGTGTGTGTGTGTGTGTGTGTGTGTGTGTGTGTTCCTGGAGATTGAACTCAGAGGCATTCTATATTTGAGCTCCACCTTCAGCCCAGTTTTATTTTATTATTTTATGGTTTTATGTTGAAACAGGGCCTTGCTAAGTTGCTGAGGCTGGCTGTGAACCTGCAATCCTGTCTCAGCCTTCCAAGTACACAGATTACAGGTGTGTGCTACCACGCCCAGAGTGAACATGTCTTAATAAGCAAAGTAGTTGAGTTATGAATAGCTGGCAGTTCCTTATTCTATGCTCTCTAGTTTTGATTAATGCTTGAGATTCCCTGTACCACAAAAAAAAAAAAAAATTATCTTAAACAAAAAAGCTTTTTAAACCCCAACACTCTCCAGAGATTCATTCGGGACCATGAGAGGACAAATGGTTCTGAACTGGGGAAGTCTATTGGTCTCCCAGATCCTGTTTATCGAACCAATCAGATTAAGTTCCTTTCCCACTTGACTAGGACAAATTTCAACCTGCCCTCTCTACCAAGAAACATGAATGAAGATATTCTGGCAACTCCATCCTTACATTTCAGCAGTGATAGATAAAGTATAAATCACCCCAGAAAGGTATAAGATCCAGAGCTGAGTGGTGTGGTGCACACCTGTAATCACAGTACTTGGGAGGCTGAGACAGGAGGATCACAGGTTCGAGGACAGCCCCTCAGCAAGTTGTGAGACTCAGCAACCTAGTGAGATCCTGTTTCAAAACAAAATTAAATTGGGCTGGAGTATAACTCAGAGGTAGAATGCCCCTAGGTTCAATCCCCAGTAACACACACACACACACACACACACACACACACACACACATACACACACACACACACACATACACACACACATAATAATGTAATATAATATGATATAAAGGTAGGTCATTGGGGAAGTATGAATAGTAAACACATTTAGCTACTGTCCAGGTCCTTACCCCAGCAGGCTATTCTGTGACTTTTGGAGCTGCTGTGGCATCTGAGTAAAATCAAGCCCACAACTGGCTTCGGTTACACCGCAGTTTAGAGTGGCATGAAACTGAACACCACACCTGGAGTCTAGCACAGCCCAGCCCGGGGATAAAAACTGACTAGTCCCTGTGGGTACCATGCAATCATTAAATCTCAGAGTCCAAAGCCACCTAAGCCAATGCTTTCTTGGTCCCCTTTATGACAATTTCAAGATGCCCTTCCAGTTTTGCTTTAAAACTTGCCCGTAACCTAATACCCCAGCACCACTGTTACATGGGTGGAATCTGGCCAGAAGAGCGTAAGACTTGGTTCTTCACAAGGTAGGAGCCAGAAGAACAGTTAATATAATACAGTCGTCTTTATATTTCTTTTCTTTTTTCAACGGTGCTGGGGATTGAACTCATTAGAATTATTTGTTTGTAGCTGGGCTTGATGGTGAACAGATTTTGAGAGGCTGAGACAGGAGGATCACAGTTCACGGACAGCCTCAGCTACTTAGTGAGGCCCTTTGCAACTCAGTGAGATCCTGTTTCAAAATAAAGAATAAAAAATAGGACTGGGGTTGTAGCTCGGAGGTAGAATGCCCCTGGTTCCAACCCAAGTACCTCCAGAATTATTTGTTTGCATTTGTTTGTTTCTTTGTGATTCTAAGGATTGAACCCAGGGGCATTTCTACCTCTGAGCTATACCCCCAGTTCTACTTTATTTTTTATTATTTATTTTTATTTTTATTTTTTTGGTGGTACTGGGGATGGAACCCAGAGGCATTCTACCTCCAAGATATAGCCCCCAGCTCTACTGTTTATTTTTATTTTGAAACAGGGTCTCACACTCAGTTGCAGAGGGCCTCACTAAGTAACTGAGGCTGTCCGAAAACTGCAATCCTCCTGTGTCACCCTCCCAAATGCTGGGATTTCAAGCCTGCGCCACCATGCCTGTTTATTTTTTATTTTTGATACAGGGTCTCACTAAGTTGTTGAGGGCCTTGCTATGCTGTTGAGGTGGCTTTGAACCTAAAATCCCCCTGCCTCCGCCTCCCAAATACTGAAATTACAAGTGTGTGCCACCATGCCTGGCTCATTAGAAACTTAAAACACAAAGCTGAGGCTAGCCTTAGTAACTCAGCAAGACCCAGTTTCAAAATATAAATAAAATTGGCCTGGATTGTAGCTCAGAGGTAGAATGCCCTGGTTCAATCCCTAGACTCACAAAGAAAAAAGAAAAAGAAAAAAAAAACTTTAAAAAGCTGAAGAAGTGTAGAATATGGGTTTGATACATTGGGTTGTCAAGAACACAAGGTATGAGTTACAGGGAAAGATTATGAGGTGGTACAAAATTTTTGTTTGTTTAGTACTAAAAGTTGAACTCAGAGGAATTCTCTTAGCTATACCCCTAGTCTTACTTTTTTTGAAACAGGGTCTTGCTACATTGCTGAGGCTGTTCTTGAACCTGCAATCTTCCTGACTCAGCCTCCTAAGTACTGAGTTTACAGCCATGTGCCATCACATCCAGCTTGAGGTGGTACAAGAAAGACAAATACCACTAAATAATAATAATAATAATAATAATAATAATAATAATAAAATAATAATAATAGCAGCTAACATTTATCCAGTGCTTACCTTTGTTGAGAACCTCACTATACTGCTGATTCACAATGGGCTTGAAGTCAACTAAGTCCATCCCTGCTCTTTCACCCCTGAACAACCTGCCTTTGGCTATAAAGGAGCTGTTTTTCCCGAAGCCCCAGAGGATTCCAACTAACTGGCACTGCACAGGCTGGCCACAGCTCAGAGGTTGATGCAGGTCGTCTGTCCTGAACCTCTCTGTGAAGTCCTAGCGACCTTAGATTCAGCCTGGGTCAAGGCCAGAAGGACCCGAAGTCCCACATGCTAGTGCTAAAGGCAACAGGCACCCAGAAACAGCCGTCTCAGTCATCATCTGCCAGAATGCAGGGCCATGTTTTCAGCACCAGGAGACAAGGTTAAGAAGACCCAAAAAACTGGATGCAGCTGGTCTCATTCTGAAGTCTTGTTAAAACGCACATGGCTCTTTAGAAAAAGTGCTGTCAGTCAGTCCTTTTCATCTTTTCTGCTATCTGCCACACTCAAGGGTTGTGATATCATCAAACAATCAAGAACAAAGGAGGACACTTCCTGTTTTTAAAAATAACTTTGTCTTGACACTTAATTAGCAGTCAAATAAATTACACAGTCTTCTTATTCTCTAAGTTGCCAACACCTCTCTTAGGGCACACTGCGCTGGGCAGCAGGGCTTGCAGTGGAGTGATTCATGAATGTGTCAATGAAATCAAGACTTGTGACAGCCTATGCTTCTAGAAACATCAGAGGGCATTAGGGAAGTTTCCTTTCAGGAGATGTCAGATCAGATTGAAAGATACTGGGAAACCCCATCCCCAAAAGATTCTCAATGAAGCTGGGCATGGTGGCACACACTTGTTATCCGGGTTACTTGGGATATTGAGACAGGAGGATTGCAGGTTTGTGGCCAGCCTCAGCTACTCAGTGAGGCCCTCCGCAACTTAGTGAGACCCTGTTTCAAAATAAAGAATAAAAAATAGGGCTGGGGAGGCTGAGGCAGGAGGATCACGATTCAAAGATAGTCTCAGCTACTACTTAATGAGGCCCTTTGCAACTCAGTGAGACCCTGTTTCAAAATAAAGAATAAAAAATAGGGCTGGGATGTAGCTCGGAGGTAGAATGCCCCTGGGTTCCATCCCCAGTACCACAAAAAAAAAAGAAAAAAAGAAAAAAAGAAAAAAAGAAAAATTCTCAGTGAGTCAGGTGTGATGGCACTCCCCTGTAATCCCAGTACTTGGGAGGCTGAAACAGGAGGACCACAGGTTGGAGACTAGACTCTTAGCAGCAACCTAGTGAGCCCTGTTTCAAAAACAAAAAGTAAAAAGGGTTGGGGGTATAGCTCAGTGGTAGAATGCCTCTGTGTTCACTTCCAAGGAAGGAAGGAAGGAAGGAAGGAAGGAAGGAAGGAAGGAAGGAAGGAAGGAGGGAGATATTCAGTCAGGGCAATGTGAGTTCATGGGACTCCTGAGATTCTGGAAAATTGTGAATGCCTCTGTGACTAAATAGGAGCAATGATATTAATATTAAATGTCCTTTATTGATATTAATGCAGCTAGAAATAATAGTAAGTTATCTTTTACTGTGACTATACCATGGTAAGCGCTATATATATTGTACACTGTTTGGTCTTCCTGATCAAATGAGCATCATTATCTTCATGGGCAAAGTGATCCTCAGAGAAACTGAGAATCTCACCCACGCCTACACAGCTAGTAAGAACTGGAATGAGAACCTGATTCCATGTCTGATGGCTCCAAAATCTCTCTACTACAGAACACTTACTTCCTGGGAACCCCCTAGGATCCTGCTCATCAGAGTCAAAATCCTGAGCCCTCAGCTTTTTCATTTGTAGATAAGGACTGGACCCATTTCACAGGGTGTTGGGGGCCTCTGATGAACCAATGTAATAGCTGGGCATAGTGGCACACGCTGGTAGTCCCAGCATTTGGGAGGCTGAGACAGAAGGATCGGGGTTTGTGAACAGCCTCAGCTATTTAGTGAGGCCCTTTGCAACTCAGTGAGACCCTGCTTCCAAATAAAGAATAAAAAATAGGACTGAGGGTGTAGCTCAGAGGTAGAGTGCCCCTGGGTTCCATCCGTAGTACCCCCCCCCCAAAAAAAGAACCAATGTAAAGTGGCTAGCTTAGTGCCTAGCACCCAAGTTAAGTACTCCTTAATGTGGGTTACAGTCAACTTCCACAGACACACAGATGAGCTCATTGTACAGATTATACACACCTATCTTATCTTTTCTGAAGGCTTACAGGACACATTTCCTATTCCCAACACAAATACGGGGATTACTGTGGTAGAAAAGAAAGCCAGCTGGCAATGGTGTAGACTTGGCTTTAAATTTTGCCCCTACCAATCACGTCTGTAGGTCTTCAGGCAGGTTGCTTTGCTTCTCTGAGCCTCTTTCCCCATCCGCAAAATGAAGAATGGGCAGCACATGCTTTTGCAAAAGCACCTTCCGTACAAATGGACATATAGCTCACCTACATTACAGGTGAATCAAAAGCTATTTCTGGGCCTAGGGGATGAAGCTCAGTAGTAGAGTGCTTGCCAAGCATGTATACGACCCTAGGTTCAATTCCCAGTAAAACACACACACACACACACACACACACACACACACACACACACACACATTCTCTCTCTCTCTCTCTCTCTCTCTCTCTCTCTCTCTCTCTCTCTCTCTCTCTCTCTCACTATAAGGACCCAATACTGTCATGAGTTTCTCTACCTTCTTTCTAAACTATAGTAAGGAATTTTACTCAGCCATTAAAAAAACTCAATTACATCTTTTTCAGGGAAATGGATGGAACTGGAGGACATTATGTTAAGTGAGATTAGTCAGTCACAAAAAATAAGAAATCAGATGCTTTCCCTAATATGTGAGAGTTAGGGAGAAATGGGTCATAGGAAGAACTCTAGATGAAAAAGGAAATCCTATGGAGGAGCAAACAAGACAATCGAAAGGAGGAGAAAGGAGGGGGGAAGAGGAAAATCTCTAAAACGCACAAAGTACTTAAACATATCAGTCAACCACTAAGCCAAGCAAGGGAAGGAGGGATGGGGAGGGAATGAGGTGGGAATTGGGTAGGGGTTAAATTAGTGATGTGTACATGTATGTACACACAAGTTCTTTACCCCAATATGATGTATTAATATAATGCACCAATAAAAATAAAAAATAAAAATACTAAATAAATAAATAAATAAACTATAGAGAAATCTGATAGGGGTCCAGATCATTAATTTGATGTTAAGAGCTCTAAAAATAACATCCTCACCTCTTCAATCATCTGCTACTCTTGAATAAATTTCCAATGAGATAATACATACACATACATTTACACGTGCATACACACATGACTGATTAACTCTAAACATCTAAAAGATGTCATAAATTAAGTAATGAGACACTAAGCTTGACAGCTGCACTATGTAGAGGTCTCTAAGCCTACTTAGAAATGTTGCACACACCAGGTACCCTGACCAGTTTCCATATCTGATCCAGAATATCGTTATGCCAAAGTGAACACTGTCATACATATTAAAGCTAAAGCACATGCAATTAAGTATTAGTCAAATTCTGACTTATTCATCATACTTGGTTTGTATTTACATGTACATGCACTTGCACCAACAAAATACTGAGTCAGGCCATTACAAGAACAAGAATGAAAACCTGCCACTAAAACCAGTACTTCTTTGTTTCCTCTATTTCCAAAACTGTAATGGGCTTTGTTTTACTCACTTTATTAAGTGTTAAAACATGTTGCCGGGTGTGGTGGCGCATGCTTGTAATCCCAGCATTTGGGAGGCTGAGGCCAGAGGATCGCGGTTCCTGGACAGCCTCAGCTACTTAGTAAGGCCCTCAGCAACTCAGTGAGACCTGGGTTCAAAATAAAGCATAAAAAATAGGGCAGGGGGTTAGCTCAGAGGTCATATGACTCTGGGTTCCATCCCCAGACCCGCAAAAACAAAAACAAAAACATGTTAGCCGGGCGTGGTGGCGCACACTTGTAATCCCCATGCTTGGGAGGCTGAGACAGGAGGATCACACAGGTTTGAAGCCAGCCTCAGCTACTTAGTGAGGCTCTCAGCAACTTAATGAGACCCTATTTCCAAATAAAATAGAAAATAGGTCTGGGAGTATAGCCCGGAGGTAGAAAGCCTCTGGGTTCCACCCCCAGTGTCACACACACACAAAAAAAATGTTAAGAATTAACAGCATTATTTCCACCTTTGGTTACCATGTCATGCAAAATATGCTCTGCATTAATCTTAAGATTTACTTTAATGAGCCGGGCGTGAAAGCGCACACAGATAATCCCCTTATTTGAGAGGCTGAGACAAGAAGATTAAAGGTTTGAGGACAACCTCAGCAGGTAGTGAGACTCATCAACCTACACATAGTGTTTCAAAAAATAAATAAAATAGGGATGTGGGTATAGCTCAGAGGTAGAATTCTCCTGGGATCAATCCCCAGTAACACAAAAACAAACAACAAATAGAATATAGACAAAAAATAATAGACAAAAATATTGATTATAGCTGGCAATGGTGGAACACACTTGTAATCCCAGCTTTTGGGAGGTGGAGACTGGAGGATAGTGGTTCGTGGACAGCCTCAGCTACTTAGCAAGGCCCTTCACAACTCAGTAAGACCCTCCTATTTCAAAAATTAAAAAGAGCCGGGCGTGGTGGTGCATGCTTGTAATCGGGAGGCAGACAGGAGGATTGAGCAGGTTCGAAGCCAGCCGCACTGGTTTAAGAGACCCTGTTTCCAAATAAAATATAAAATAGGTCTGGGAGTGGAATCCGGAGGTAGAAGGATTCCATCCCCAATACCACAAAAAATAAAAATAAATAAATAAATAAATAAATAAGAAAAAGAAAAAGAATAAAAAATAGGACTGGGGGTGTAGCTTGGAAGTAGAATACCCCTGGGTTCTATCCCCAGTGCTACAAAAAAGAAAAAAATATATTGATAATATAGACAAATTATTGTCAGATATTAGACAATAGACAAAAATAATACTGAACTATTTCTTTCACTCATCATTTTCAAACAAGAAATATTTTGATGTGTATTCTACTCTACCCAAACTATTACCACATAGAAACATGCCCTATCCACAAACACATTCCTCAGACCTTTCAAAGTAATACCACCGGCAGCCAGGTATGATGGCACATACTTGCAATCCCAGTACTTGGGAGGCCAACACCGAAGGATTGCAAGTTCAAGGCCATCCCTGCAGCAACATACCTAGACTCTTAGCGATTGCATGAAACCCTGTTTCAAACAAAAAATAAAAGCACCTGGGGGTATAGCTCAGAAGTAGAAAGCTCCTGGGTTTAATCCCCCATACAAAATAATAATAATAATAATAATAATAATAATAATAACAACAACAACAACAACAACAACAACACTAGCTGTTCTGATATGCATCTAGTTTCGACAGGGAAATTATTTGTCCAACTTGATGCTTTACCCCCTACATACTTTTTGGGGGTAATAGGAATTGAATTGAACCTGGAGGCGTTCTACTCTAGAGCTACACCTTCAGCCCTATTTTTATTTTGAAACAGGAGTCTCACTAATTTGCTGAGGTTGTCTTTGAACCTGCAATCTTCCAGTCTCAGCCTACCAACTGCTGGAATTACAAATGTGTATGACCACACCCAGAAACACCTATATACTCAAAGTTCATATTTAAAAGACCCAAATATTCTTTATAGTGATTGCTCATGAGACTGCATCAGTAGTAAAAAAAAAAAAAAAAAGGATAAGTTTAATTCTAAGTAGACTCCTCTGTGTGTGTGTGTAGTACTGAGGATTGAACCCAGAAGCATTCAACCTCTGAGCTACCCTCCTCGTCCTCTTAACCATTTGTTTTGAAACAGGGTCTTGCTAGATTGCTGAGAGCCTCACTATATTGCTGAGACTGTCCTTGAACTTGGGATCCTCCAGTCTCAGCCTCCCAAGTACAAGCACTGCAGACATACTACCACGCTCAACTTCAGTGGACTCTCCGTAGGAGCACCTACCAATCAATTGACTAAATAATGTTTTTTATCAAAAGATATCTGAATGTTAATAGGCAAAGTACAGGAACATTAAATTACACTGTTTTAACTAAGAATTTTGGTATTGTGATGTGCGTATATGACTCCTCAAAACAGGTAAAGTTTGAGCCGGGCGTGGTGGTGCACACTTGTAATCCCAGCATTCCGGAGGCTGAGACCGGAGGATCGCGGTTCTCGGACAGCCTCAGCTACTTAGTGAGGCCTCTGCAACACAGAGAGACCTGGTTTCAAAATAAAGAATAAAAAATATGGCAGGGGCTGTAGCTCGGAGGTCGAATGTCCCTGGGTTCCATCCCCGGACCCGCAAAACAAAAAGGTAAAGTTTATTTCAAAAATGTTCATTCAAATCCGAAAAAAAACATGGTGGAGTAATAAAAAGCCAGATTAATATTTTTTAAAACTTTATAAGCCAGGTGTAGTGAGACACTCCGGCAATCCTAGTACTTGGGAGGCTGAGACAGGAAGATTGCAGGTTCAAGGACAGCCTCAGCAATTCAATGAAACCCTATTTCAAAATAAAATACAGCTGGGGGTATAGCTCAGAGGTAGAACTCCACTGGGTTCTATCCCCAGCACCACATATACACATAAAGACAAAAACACACAACTTCATAAATAATTATCATGACCACTTAAAATAATTAAGATTTTTATTTTGTAAGAATATAAACCACTTTAATGTCTAATGTGAAGCACAGAGGCAGACAGTTATATTTTCTTGTATATTAAAATAATTACTATAGGTGTGCAAGCACAAATTAAAACTCAGGTTAGTTTTTCTGTCTTCAAGCTATTGTTAGAGATTATATGTTCAATTCCCTAAAAATTGTTTCCAGAGGTGTTATATCTCCAATGAAACAGACCATTGAAAGTGGCAAATACTAAACAAAAACTTCAATACAGTTATCTTTCATTATAGTTTAAATATTTTCATTGCGAAGTCTAGTACATGTTAATGTAGATCAGAAAAATAACGTGGTTTCAAAATAAGTAAAACAAACCAATAAATCATAGGCAAGCAACATTAAGTCCATAAAAAAAGTCGTTTTCTAACAAGCACTAAAAACAAAGTAAAATACATTCAGGTGCAACATTCATTTCTTGAAACCATAACCAAATCTGCTGTGTCCTTGGAAAGCGCCACACAAAACCTTAACTTGCAACCTTAACATTTCAAGACCTACAAGACACAAACATTGGATTCTCTTAGTCGTGTTTAAGTTTTTCCGAAGTCTTAGAAACTTTAACTCAGTGAAGAAAAGCTGAGTCAAATGGAGAAAATAAAAGAACTAGGAAAAGTGGTGTTAAGTTGTTTGTCAAATAGCAACCTTTACAGAAATCCAAAACCTATCAATTTCTCTACATCAAGTAAAATAATCTTATGCAGAAGGTGAAAGTTTGAATGCGATTGTTTATTAGCATGCATTCTACTTACTTTGCTTTTTGCCATTTATAAGCTTCATTAAAGACACTCAAAGAGGTAACCAGTTGAATGAGGTTCGGCTCAGATAAGAAAAAAGTCGTAAACTCGACTTACAAATTTACATCCCAGAATGTCCAGCAGGGAAAGTGCCCTTTACAAACTACCATTATATATACAAGTTTCAGATTGTGAAATAACGCACTTGGGCTTTCAGAGTTGTACATTACAATTACAATCCCTCAACTCTATCTCCTCCCTCCCAGAAAAAAAAAAAAAAAGCCCACCCTCCTCCTCATTGGCCCGCATAGTTCCGGCCCACATGGTATCAGTGGGTGTGTCCCTCCCAACAGGCCCTCTCATTGGCTGCGGAGAGACAGTGTTTAATAGGCTGTGATTTGGGGGTTGTCGAACTCCACGCCTCCCAGACTTGAGCTCGCCAATAGACCCGAGGTACTGGCGGTTACTCTGCGATTCAAAGGGCAAGCTGGTCGCCCGAGCCGCAGCCCCAGGAAGATGCGCTCGGGGAAGGGGAGGCAGCCTGGGCTGCGCCCCCGCTCCTGCCCATCCCAGACACCCCAACCGCCCACAGCCTGCATGTCCCCAGCGACCCACAACAAGGGTGGGCAGTGCGTTCGCCTGGTAGAGCCCTGGCCGCGGAGCTCGAGCCCGTGTCCGATCGGCCCATCTTGCGGACAGGACCCGGCGAGGGGCGGGCTCAGGCGCGCCCCCTCCGTGCGGTGTCCGGACCGCGGGCGCCGCGTCCCCGTGCGCTCCCCTCCCGGCGGGACTTACGCGGCCTGTTCTTCCTCCCGGAGTCCATCCTCCTCCGCAGCCGGCATTTCTTGGCCGGAGAGTCATGCTGAGCGAGCGGCGGCTGCGGCTGCAGCTCGGAGCGGAGCGGGGGGCGTGTGGGCGCCGCGTCGCCGCCTCCCGCGGGGCCCCGGCTGCAGGCGGGGGGCGGGTGGAAGCCGTTGTGCAGCAGCCCGTTGGCGAGGGCTGCGCCCGTGCCCGCGGGGACCCCGGGGGAGTGCGGGGCCGAGCGCCCCGGGTGCCCGCCGCGGTCGCCCATGCTCGGGGCCGGCGGGGCCGCGCGCGCGCTCCGGCTCAGGCGGCCTCCCTGGAGGTCATGCTCGGGCGTCTTTATTTCCTCGGATCCTCCCTGCGGCTTCCGATTCAGCAGCCGCAGAGCCGGCGCCGGGGGATGGCGAGCCAGGCGCTCCTCCCCTCCTCCCGCCGGCTCCCCCACCTCCTCGGCGCCCAGCCCCCCGCGCGCCCGCCGCGTCCCGCCCGCCGGGCGCATGCCGGGCGCGGGGTCCGGGGTCTGCGCGCACCCCCAGCCCGGGGCCGGGCCGGCCGCTTCCCCCTGATCCCCAGGCCGTGCGACTTCAAATGCAGCTTCCTCGCCTCCCAGACCTGTCCCTGCCACTGAGCATGCCCAGTCCTGCCCGCCACCGCCACCGACGAGTTTCAACATGGGGAATGAAGTTCTCTGGGTTTGCAAAGAAGAGATGGGCGGATTGGGCTTTGTGTCCAGAGCGAGCCGAAAGGGTACTGGGTGAAGTAGACGCGAGAGATCCCGCAGTTTCAGGAGGAATGCGGGAGGGAGCCAAATATCTGCAGAGGTTTCAGGTTTGCTAATCCCGTCCCCAGGGGGCTAGATACCTTTGCAAGGTCACCCATGTAGCCACCCTGCCCCGCCCCTGCCCTCCCCCAGCGTGAGAGGGTGTGTATCCGTGTGCTGGCGCTAGAGTGATCAAACTACTCTGGCCTGAGGGGAGGGAAGAGAAGACTATTTATAGAAAGGTAGGCACACTTGGGGAGGGAGGGGAGTGAAATTTCTTTGCTGGGACACACACACACACACACACACACACACACACACACACACACACACACACACAGAGTGATCTCTTGGCGTTAGTTGTCTTTTGCAGGAAGGAAAACTAGGAATACAGCGTAAGGACAGTGAAGGGCAAAACTAGGCAGGATTAAGAGACCAAGTAAACAGAAGCAACCCCCAACTATAAAAAGCGCTCTCCTCACTCAGAAAGGACTTCGACAATGTCATGTTATTTATGGAACGAGGAGCTGCCTCTTGTTTTAAGAAGGGAAAGTAGCATCATATGGTGATCAACACCATGAACTTGGAGTCAGCCTTGGATTCAGACTCCAAGTCAGCCACAGAGCAACCCCAGAAAAAGTCGTTGCTCAATGCACCTGGTGGTAGGAAGGCGCCCTGGGACTATGGCGCAGACAGGACGAATTTGGATGGAGAGGATCTTACCAAAGTTACTTATTCCCTTGAGGCCTCAGCAATTGTGAAGAAATTTACCCCAAAGTATCTGGTACAAACTGTGTGTGTGTAGGTGGGGGAGGATATTAGAGATTGAACCCCAGGGTGCTTTACCTTGGAGCTATACCACCCTGAGTGTGTGTGTGTGTGTGTGTGTGTTTGGGTTACTAGGGGTTGAACCTCCAGGGGCATTCTACCTTTGAGCTACAACTCAGACGTTTTTATTTTGAAACAGGGTCTCTCCAGGTTTCTGAGAGTCTGGCTAAATTACTCAGACTGGCCCCTAACCTGTGATTCTCCAGTTGTCTCAGCCTCCCAAGCAATAGGGTTGAAGGTGTGCCCCACCACACCTGGCTTATTTTTTGTTTTTGAAACGGGGTCTCTTATAAATCACCGAGCACTGACCCTGAACCTTGGGCTCTCCTTTCTCAGCTTTCCAAATGCTAGGATTACAGGTTTATGGCACAGTACCCTGAATGCCTAGCAAAATCTTAACACAATAAATATTAAAAAGAAAGTTAAATAAAAATTACAAAAAGCTATTGTTTTAGACTAACCTACTGCGCAGACCAGGCTTAAAAGCAAAATGGAGTCATTCATACTAAAAGTTCCAGGTCACCATATTTCTCTGACCTCCCTAGAAATCTGAATTTGAGAGCTCCCAGATAGACCAGGTGTTTGATTTGTTTTGTAGTGCTGGAAATGGAACCCAGGGCCTACCACATGCTAGGCAAGTACTTTGCCACTGAACTGCATCTCTAGCCCAATAGGCCAGTTTTGATTGGCCTATAGTGAAATTCCCTCTGCCCTAATCCTAGGGGAAGAGAAGTAACCTGATGTTAAAGTGATATTGACTAATAAATCAATTTTCTCTTGTTCTGCCTCCCTGCTCCTATCTTACAAGGAAAGGAGCTGCAATGATCAACTTACTTTAGCATTTATTTCTGCCTTTTGCAAGCCTGTCTGTTTGCAAAACCAACTTCCTTTGCCCTGCCCATTGGAACATTATTCTATTTTATGGAATGAAGTGTTGTCCTATTCTAGAATTAAAAATAAAGCCAGCATGGGCATGGTGGTGTCATACTCCTAAACTCTCAGTACTTGAAAGGCTGAGACAAGAAGATTATAGGTTCGAATCTAGCCTCAGCAATTTCATGAGACCTTATTTCAGAACAAGAAATTAAAGCCAGGTGTGGCATTTGCATGCCTGTAATCTCAGTACTTGGGAGGCTGAGACAGAAGGAATATAGGTTCAAAGACCACCTCAGTAAATAATAAGACTCTCATCAACCTAGTGAGATCTTGTTTCAAAATAAAGACAAAATAAGGCTGAGAGTGTAGCTCAGAGGTATAGTTCCCCTGGGTTCAATCCCAGTACCACAAAAGATAAATGAGATTAAAAAAATTAAGCTGAGCATGGTGGCATATGATTGTAATCTTAGTATTTGGGAGGCTGAGACAGGAGGATTAAAGGCTTGCGGATAGCCTCAGCAAGTAATGAGACTCAGCAATCTAGCAAGACCCTGTTTCAAAATTTAAAAGAAAAATGCTGGGGATGCAGCTCAGAGGTAGACTGTCCCTGGGTTCAGTCCCCAGTACCACAAAAATAAAATTTAAAATGTTTAAATTAAGCCAGGCATGGTGGTGCTCACTTGTAATCTCAATACTTGGGAGGCGGAGACAGGACAATTGCAGGTTCAAGGGCAGCCTCAACAACACAGCAGGACTCTCAGCAACCTAGAAAGACTCTGTTTCAAAACAAAAAATAAAAAGGGCTGTGGTGTAACTCAGAGGAGAAGGTCCCTGGATGAAGTCCCAGTACTAAAATAAATAAAGCCAATTAAGATCATTAAACTAAGTTGTTATGGTTTTGTCCTTTGAAAAGCGGGAATCATTAAGCTTATTACACTTACTATTAGGAGTGCACCCATCTTTCAAGTGAGGAGAACAAACCATGCTCATAGCGTATTCACGGCGTGATTTGCCGTGTGTGATGTTCATAGTTTATAGTTAACCTACAAAGGGCAAAGACTGGCTGGCCGCCGGGCTGTTGGGCCCCAGGCCTCAGTACATTCTTCAGTGTCTGGACCTACACCTTGGGTCTGGCAGGTACTTCCAGCAGATCTACAACTGAGCTCTAGAACCTGGGGCCATGGAAGAGCACTGGTCCATCCATTTGTTTTGTTTCAGATAAGGAAACTGAGCCACAGAGAAATGGCTGAGGCTATAAAGGGCAAGGCTGGGGCTCCACATGAAATTTCAACTCTGCTTCTCTGATCTCTTCATACTATTTGAAGATGTAGAGAATTCTAGTCCCTGTCCCCCTCTCTACCTCGTCCTGGCTTTCCCTATGCTGCTTTCCGGTCCTGAAACATCTTTTCCATTGCCTGCACTCCTCTCCCATCGGACCTCTTTTGTCTCCTACAATTCTACTTACCCCTTAGGTCTCCATTTCCACCTCCCATATTTAGAAAAACTTACCTGACCCTTAGGATTACAAGAAGTCTTCCTGCGGTATTCTACCAACTTCCTATACTCTCTTCTTGCCTCTTATCAGTTTGTAACTACAAAACGCATCTTTTCACTCATTTGTAAATGATCTTAAAAATAGCACAGCTCTGAGTTGTTACAGTGACGAAATGAATTAATATATGTGAAGTGCCCAGTTACATTTTATTTAATTGCTGAGGCTGGCCTTGAACCTGGGATCCTCCTGCCTCAGCCCCAAGTACTGAGATTCCAGTACTTAATGGCACTGTAAGTTCCATTAAGGTGATGGCTCTTGTTCATCACTCTATCCCTAGGAAGCTCTTGGTAATCAGTAATCATCTGTGACTGAATACGTGACTTCAATAGTATTTCACCCAACTTCCCTCTCACTTCCTACTGTAAACTTGCTGAAAATCATGCCATTGCCACCCCTCAATACTAAATATATAGTTTCCAAATTCACACATCAGTGCACTGAATGACTTAGGAAGCAACTTACACCGGAGATGGCAAATCGAAGCCTTAGCATGGCAGGATCTCCAAGGACACATTCTCTTCAGCTTGATTCTCAGGCCTGGCGAAGCCACCCCGAGCCAGGTGGCTGAGACCCAACCAGGGCAGAAGTCCTGGTACAGGGGACAGAACGTCTTCACCTGCTGCCTTTCACCCGTGTCAGGCTGGTGCCCTGGATCAGTTACCCCCTGTGTGCCGTAGGGAGAAAGCCAGGTGGCTGGTCACAGGTTTACTCACGGGGGCGTGCAGAAGAGTGACTGAGGCGTGAGCTGTCACGTGCCCCAGGAGGGGTACAAAGCAAATAATGTGTGGGAAAGAGTGAGGGAGGTGGGAAGCCACAAGACCGTCTCTTCCTTCTTCATTCATTAGTATGTCAGTCATCTATTAAGTGTGTATTATGTTGTCAGCACTAAGACAGATGGTGACGATACAAAGATAAAGTAATGCCTTCCCTGTCTTCAAGGGGCTAACAGTTTACTAGAAAGACAGAGAAATCACTGGTTTTTCAACATCAGTGTTATATATGAATAACCGAGGGAGTTTTTCCTTTTAACTCTTTTTGTAAGAGACAGGGTGTTGCTATGTTGCCCAGGGCATGAGTGATTCTCTTGCCTCAGCCTCCCAAGTAGCTGGGACTATAGGCATGTGCCACTGCTCCTGGCTCCTTTACAACACATATCTTCCTTGTTTTGGGTGGTACTGGGGATCGAGCCCATGGCCTTACACAGGATCAGCAAGAGCTCTACTACTGAGTCCTCCTTTTTACATCTGCATTGAGGGCTGGGGATGTAGCTCAGTGGTACAGCACTTGCCTAGCATGTGCAATTCCCTGGGTTCCAACCCTAGTAACACCAGTAAATAAATAAATGTGCAAGCTAGGCCTGGAGGTGCACACCTATAATCCCAGTACTTGGGAGGCTGAGACAGGAGAATCACAGGTTTGCAGCCAGCCTCAACTATTTAGTAAGGCCCTCTGCAAGTTAGTGAGACCCTATTTCAAAATGAAGAATAAAAAATAGGGCTGGGGTGTAGCTTGGAGGTAGAATGCTCCTGGGTTCCATCCTCAGTATCACAAAATAAATAAGTATGCAGATCAGATCATGACACTCTGGTTCCTGAATTTCTTCATGGATGCCAGACAATGTGTAATACATATAAACCTCTAGTAGAGCATCTGAGTCCTACATACCTCACCTGCCTCAGCTTTCTTCTTCCATCCCATTCAATACCCCATGTTCCTGTAAATCCACACACACTGCTGCTCCCTAAAGGTACCCTGTGGCTAAATCCTCATTTATCAAGGCTCCATTCTTCTGAGTCACTTAATGGAAGGTCTTCCCTGGACAGAGCCTCAACCCTTCTGAGTTATCCCAAGCCCAGCCTGGGGTGGGTACTCCTCTGGTAGAAGCTAACAACCTAAAACACAAGTTGAAGCACACCAAGAGGGGGAGACTACAAGTTTCATTAAGCCAAAGTGAGGGTGGCCACCCCGGGAAGAGTGTATGTGGTTGGGTTGCCCAGAGTAAGTGCTCCAAGGTTTTACAAAATGCCATTTGCATTTCCAGCTCTGCCACTGAACGATACCCCCAGTTTTTTTTTTTTTTCAGTTTGCTAATCAAGAATTATGATTGATGCTGGCCAAAGTTAAGCTGTCTTGTAAGAAAGGAATTGGGTGCCATCTTAGTTTCTGGGTAGTTGGGGAGAGGGATCCATTGTATAGAAGGTCCTTATAGGTTAATAAAGGGTGTCTCAGGAATATGAGGTTTGACCCAGTATAATGATCCGCTTACACGGGAGAAGGGGTGTGTCTGCAGCCCAGTTCAAAGGTTCTGCTGTGAACTGTCTTGAAACCAGATTTAACAAGGCCTCCTGATGCCATTTTAAGTATCCTGAACCACTGCTATTTGTGTGTGTGTGTGTGTGTGTGTGTGTGTGTGTGTGTGTGTGTGTTTTACTGGGATGGAATATCCAGGGACATTCTACTTCCAAGCTATAACCCCAGCCTTTGTTTATTTATTTTTTATTTTTTATTTTTTTAATATTTATTTATTTATTTATTTTGGTGGTACTGGAGGTGGAACCCAGAGGCTTTCTACGTCCGAGCTATACTCCCAGACCCATTTTATATTTTATTTGGAAACAGGGTCTCACTAAGTTGCCGAGAGCCTCACTAAGTAGCTGAGGCTGGCTTCGAACCTGCGCAATCCTCCTGTTTCAGCCTCCCAAGCGCGGGGATTACAAGCGTGCGCCACCACACCCGGCTTTTTATTTTTTTATTTTGAACAAGGTCTTGTTAGGTTGATGAAAGTCTCACTTATTTGCTGAAGCTGTCCTCAAACCTGTAACCCTCCAGTCTCACATCTGGCTAATATTATCCTTCCTTCCTTCCTTCCTCTTTTTTTTTAACGGTACTGGAGATTGAACCCAGGAGCAGTCTACCTCCTAGCTATACCCCCAGCCCCATTTTTCACTCTTTATTTTGAAACAGGGTCTCAGTAAGTTGCTGAGAGGCTCACAAAGTAGCTGAGGCTGACCATGAACCTGCAATTCTCCAGTCTCAGCCTCCCAAGTACTGGGATTACAAGTGTGCACCACCATGCCCAGCCATGTCCATTTTGATGTTCTTCCTTAAAAAAGCCTGACTCAGTATAATTTACATATCAGTGTAATATTTCTTCTTTTGTCTCTTTAAGGATCAACAAAGGATCCTCTTTAGTCAACAAGTTCTTTTTGTTCAGCTGGGTGTTTTTCAATTAAGTTTGGGTTAGAAAGCAGGAAAGCTAATGTATGTTACCTGCCTGGCCCCAGAAGCAATTCTGATAGCTCTCAGTCTCCTAAACCAGAAGTAGGAGCTTTTGTTGAATCCCCAGGGCTCACACTGAAGAAGTGTGGGTGGGATCAATGGAGAGTACGGTCACCCACTGTACAAGTAGCTCAGAGATAGAATGCCTCTAGGTTGAACCTCCAATACAAAAATAAATAAATAAATAAATAAAATAAAAAAAATGGAAGTTCGCAAGGTAGGTTTTGTTGTGTTTTGTTTGCAGTGCTGGGGATGTACCCAGGGCCTCCTGCATACTAGGGTAGGGACCTACCACTAACTTAAATCCTTAGCCCTGTAACCTGATTTTTATTGACTCTAAACCAGACTTGTAATTTACTTGCTATTTTCTGAAAACATACAGATAAAATCTGCCCACTCTTCCATCATTACACAGTATCACCATAAAAATCCTACTTACTTGCAAAAGTGATAATAAAATCAAAATATGCCTATGCATAACCAGGTGAAACCAAAAAGCAGGATTTGATCCACAGCCCCACAAATAAGTCAACCAGAAACAAAGACAAACCATGATACGGCTTCTGTTCGCTTTACTACCTCAGCTCCAGTGTGGACTTTAAGAAAGGGTACACTTGAAGACATAGTTTTTGTCAGATTCAGTGGCATTTGCCTGTAATCCCAGACACTTGGGAGACTAAGGCAGAAGGCCAGTGTAGACAACTCAACAAGACCTTATTAAAAAAGTGTTGGTGTATGCCTGTAATCACAGTACTTGAAAGGCTAAAACAAGAAGATTGCAAATTCGAGGCCAGCCTCAGCAACTTAGTGAGACCCTGTTTCAAAAGAAAAAATAAAATAGGACTGGGGGTGTAATTCAGAGGTAGAATGCCCCTAGGCTTAATCCCCAGTACCACACACATTCATACACACACACACACACACACACACACACACACACACACACAAACACGCACACGTGTGCAAATAACTTTTTTTCTTGTACTGGGGATGAAACTCGGGGGCTTTCTACCTCCGGGCTACATTCCCAGATCTATTTATATTTATTTGAAAACAGTCTCATTAAGTTGCTGAGAGCCTCTCTATGAAGCTGAGGCTGGCTTTGAACCTGCGGGATCCTCCTGTCTCAGCTTCCCAAGTACTGGGATTATAAGCATGTACCACCATGCCCAGCACAAATAATAAATTTAAAATATTTTTTTGTGTGTGGTACTGAGGGTGGAACCCAGAGGCTTTCTACTTTCGGGCTATACTCCCAGGCCTATTATATACTTTATTTGGAAACGGTCTCACTAAGTTGCTGAGAGCCTCACTAAGTAGCTGAGGCTGGCTTTGAACCTGTGCGGTCCTCCTGTCTCAGCATCCCAAACGCAGGGATTACAAGTGTGTGCCACCATGCCCACCTCTAACAAAAAAATTTAAATGTTAAAAGTGCCAAGGAGATTGGCATGGTGGCAGAAGCTTGTAATCCCAGCATTTGGGAGGCTGAGACAGGAGGACTGAGGTACACAGACAGCCTCAGCTACTTAGTGAGGCCCTTTGAAACTCAGTGAGACCCTGTTTCAAAATAAAGAATAAGCCGGGCGTGGTGGCGCACGCTTGTAATCCCTGCGCTTGGGAGGCAGAGACAGGAGGATCGCGCAGGTTCGAAGCCAGCTGCGTGCGCTGGCTTAGGAGACCCTGTTTCCAAATAAAAAATGTAAAAACAGGTCTGGGAGTGTAGCCCGGAGGTAGAAGGGCTTCCAGGAACCCCAGTACCACAAAAAACAAACAAACAAAACAAAATAAAGAATAAAAAATTGGGCAGGAGGTGGGGGTAGCTCAGAGGTCAAATGTCTTTGGGTTCCATATCGAGACCCGCCCCCCCAAAAAAAGAAAGGAAGGAAGAAAGAGAAAAAAGAGAAAGAAAGAAAGAATGAAAGAAAGAAAGAAAGAAAGAAAGAAAGAAAGGAAGAGAGGGGAAAAAAAAGCCAGGCCTGGCCTAGGCCTGCAATCCTAGTACTTGGGAGGCTGAGACAGAAGGCTCTCAGGTTGACAGGCAGCCACACTCAGGAAGTGATGAGACACTCAGCCACCGAGCAAGACACTGCTTCAAAACAAAGCATAGGACTAGAGGTGTAGCTTGGAGGTGAAATGCTCCTGGGTTCAATCTCCAGTAGCATGAAGAAAAATAGAAAAGAAAAGAAAAAAAAAAACATAGTTTTTCAGGCAGGATGATTCACATCTCTAATCTTAGTACTTGGGAGGCTGAAACTGGAGGATCACTGGTTTAAGAACAGCCTAGCCACTTATAGACTCTAAACAACTTAGCAAGACCTTGTTTAGAAATAAACAGAAGAGCTCGGGTGTAGCTCAGAGGTAGAACGTCCCTAGATTCAATCCCTAGTACCCTCCTCCAAAAAAACATAGTTTTGTTTTGTTAAACCAAAACTCTTGAGACCAAGGAATTCCTAAGATAAAAGGATTTACTACTGTACAGATGCTCACCAAAGAAGGACCAAGTTTTACTTCCAACTATACTATACCCCCAACTTAGTGAGAGACTGTTTCTGGAATTGTCATATTAACCTAACATCCATTGGGTCCTCACATGCCATATCCACTGTACCAAGCCCATTGCAGATGTCATTGTTATGGTCACAGTGGCCATGTGAGCTGGGTACCATTATTATCCTCATCTTCCAGATAATGAGCTTAGAGAGGCTTGCTATCCAAGTTCACACAACAGAAAATGGCCTCACTGATATTTGAACTCAGGTCTGGAAAGCCCCAGAAACTAGTGCAGTATAATATAAGTAAATATATATGTGTACATTGGCACGAGGGATTGAGCCCAGGGGCATTTGACCTCCAATCTACACCCCCAGCCTTTTTTTAAATTTTAAAACAGGGTCTCACTAAGTTCCTGTGCACTGGCCTCAAATCTGTTATCTTCATATCTCAGCCTCCCACGTCCTAGGATCGGCGTGCTCCTCCATACCTGGCATTGCCTCTGTAACAATGACTGGGTTGCTTTATTTCTCACTGATAAGCTGAGCCAAAGTAAATCTTTCAGCCTTACATGAATTATTTTTCATAGCCCCAGAAAGGTAATATAATAAGCAGAACACAATATTCCCTATAAAATAGTCTTGCAGTGGGGGGGGGGCAACCAAAATCAAATTGTCATCTAATCAAGCTAGTAGTTCCAACCATTAATTTATAAGATATACATAGGACACAGGAAACTATAGAGATACAATGAGGAACATCCAGACTGTAAGAAACTCTACAGGTCCATGACCTGTCTTTTTAAAAAATGAATTTCAGTCGGGAATGGTGGCTCACACTTGTAATCCAGTATTTGGGAGGCTGAGACAGACGGGAGGATCACAACTTTAAAGCCAGCCCTGGCAACTTAGCTGAAGCTTTCAGCAACCTACTGAGACCCTGTTTCCAAATAAGATATCAAATCCAACCAGGCACAGTGGTGCACATTTGTAATCCCAGTACTTGGGAGGCTGAAACAGGAGGATTACAGGTTTGACAGCTTCAGCAAGTAGTGAGACTCTCATTAACCTAGCGAGACTCTTTCAAAATAAAAATAAAATGTGGCTAGGGTATAGTTCAGAGGTAGAATGCCCCTGAGTTCAATCTCCAAAACCACACACACACAAAAAGAAAGATATCAAATTGGGCTGGAGTTATAGCTTGCAGGCAGAATGCCTCTGGGTTTAATCCCTGTACCGAAAATAAATAAGTAAATAAATAAATTTTAACAATAAATAAATTGAAAGCCAGGTGTGGTGGCACACACCTATAATTCCAGTATTTGGGAGGCTGAGACAGGAGAATCGCAGTTTTGAAGCCAGTCTCTGCAACTTAGGCTTTCAGCAATTTAGCAAGACTCGGTTTCCAAATTTAAAAAAAAAAAAAAGTAAGTCTGGGTGTATAGCCTAAAGGTAAAAGGCCAATGGGTTCCATCCCCAATAAATAAAATAAATAAATAAATAAGGTGAGAATATAGATCAGAGGTAGAATGCCCCTTGGTTCAATCCCCATAAGAAAGAAAGAAAGAAAGAAAGAAAGAGAAAAAGAAAGAGAAAAAGAAAGAGAAAAAGAAAAAGAAAGAATTTTATTCATTTATTTATTTTTATTTATTTATTCAGCAGCGCTGGGAACTGAATCCACGGGCATTCTACCTCTGAGATACACCCCCCAGACCTATTTTTTATTCTTTATTTTGAAACAGGGTCTCGCTGAATTGCAAAGGGCCTCACCTAAGTAGTTGAGGCTGGCCGTGGACCCAGATCCTCCTATCTCAGCCTCCCAAATGCTGGGATTACAAGCATGCAACACCACGTCTGGCTATTCTTTATTTTAAACCAGTCTCACTAAATTGTGGAGGGCCTTACTAAGTTGCTGAGGCTAGCTGTGAATTTGTGATCCTCCTGTCTCTGCTTTCCAAGTACTGGGATTACAAGTGTTGCCACCATGCACGGTTCTTATTTGGATAATTTAATCTGTAAAAAAATATGGCTTTTGGATTTGATCCCCAGCACCATTACATATGCAAAAAATTACTTGAGTCTATTGAAAATTTCAGTATAGGATATATATTAAATAAATACACACACACACACAAACACACACACACACACACACACACACACACACACACACACACACACCCAAGGGCATTCTACTTCTGAGTTACACCCCTAGCCCAATTTCCCATTCTTTATTTTGAAAAAGGGTCTCACTGAGTTGCAAAGGGCTTCACTAAGTAGCTGAGGCTGTCTGCTAACTGCAATCCTCTTGTCTCAGCCTTCCAAATGCTGGCTAGTATAGGATATTTGATAATATTAAGAAATTGATATTTTTGTGTTATTATATATTGGTTATGTTTAAAAAGGAAATATATTGGTTATGTTTAAAAAGGAAAAACATATATTTAAAAAATATACAGTGGGAGCAAAGTATGGTGTTCACACTTGTAATCCCAGTACTTGTGAGGCTGAGACAGAAGGATCACAGGTTTGAGGCCAGCCTTAGCAATTTAGGGAGCCCCTCAACAACTTAGTGAGATTCTGTTTCAATATTAAAAAATTTAAAAAGTTGGTGTTATAGTTGGTAGAACCCCTCTGGGTTCAATCCTCAGTCCTCCCCCCCCCACACCCTATATACACACACAGACAAAAAAACTAAACTAAGAAACAGTGAGCCTAGAGCAGTTGTGTGTACCTGAAGTACCAGCTATGTGGGAGACTAAGCTGAGGGACAGTTTGAGATCAGAAGTTGGAGGTTGGTCTGGGCAACGTAGCAAGAATCAGTCTCAAAAACATAGCCAAGCAAAATTAAACAGAAACAGAAAAGAAATTCACTGTGAAACACTTTGGGGGAAAAAAATGACAGGATGTGTAGAATTTGCTTCAAAATATTAGGAGGGAGGGTGAGTTGAGGGGACGGTAATAGATAAAACAAGAGTTGCCACAGGTTGATGACTCTTATAGCTGTGTGAGGACTCATGAAAGGCTGTTTGTATTTTTCTATTTTTTGTAAGATTCTGCATAATAAAAAATTCAAAGTGAACTTTGTCCTTTTACTCTCATCTTCCCCTGTAAGGTGCAGCATCCTGCTGTGACCTCGAGGCAGCAAGAATGAGGTCAGATGTGTGAGGTTAGTATATGAAGGGTGCTGTAGCTGAGACACAGCAAGAGGCAGAGTCCCGTGGTCTCTTGGAGCGGCTGCACTGGCCCACGATGCCTGCGTCTGGAAATCTGGGTGTAAGATTCAAGAAAACCTCGAGGTGTTCAAGCCACTCTAGCACAGGGTTTCTTTTGTTTGTAAACAAGCCTGTTCATAACTGAGCTAAGATTCAAAATATGGGCAGGAACAATCTAGGTGAAGAGTAAGACAGAGGGCACCGCAGCCAAAGGGCCCTGAGACTGGAGGGAACTGGGGACTTGGAGAGGGCCACGTGAGGGAGCCTCACGAGGGAGCCAGTGGGGTGAGATGAGGTTGAAGGTGCAGGCAGGCACTGCAGGCTAGGAACACTGTGGTCCACGGGAAGTAGTTTGGGTTTCACTCAGAGAAGCACAGTGAGAAACTGTGGACAGTGTGAGGTAGAGGGTGACAGGAGTGGATTAATTTGCATTTAAAAAGAAAACCCTGTTGGGGCCGTTGGTGGCAGTGTCTGTAATCCCAGCATATGAGAGGCTAAGAGAGGAGAATTGGAGGTTCACAGGTTCGAGGACAGCCCAGCAAAGAGTAAAACTCTCATCAACCTAGCAAGACTCTGTTTCAAAACTAAAAAAAAAAAAAAAAAAATAGGGCTTGGGTTGTAGCTCGGAGGTAGAATTCCCCTGGGTTCAATCCCTAGTGCCACAAAAAATAAGTAAAGGAAGGAAAGAAGGAAAGAAGGAAGAAAGGAAGGAAGGAAGGAAGGAAAAAAGAGAGAGAGGGAAAAAGGGGAGGCTGAGGATGGAGACTTTCATATTTGGGAGGCTGAGACAGGAGGATCACAGTTCGCGGACGGCCTCAGGTACTTAAGTGAGGCCCCTTTGCAACTCAGTGAGACCCTATTTCAAAGTAAAGAATAAAAAAAATAGGGCTGGGGGTGTAGCTCAGAGGTAGAATACCCCTGGGTTCCTTCCCCAGTAGCACAAAAAAACAAATAAAAAAAGACAGGATGGTATGGTATGGTATCACAGAAGTTAAGAGGGGGGAGTGTTTAACAAAGACCAAGCAGTAGAATAAGACAATACAGGGGACATTGCAGATTGCATCCAAAGGTCATTGGTGACCTGCACAAGAACAATCTCAGAGGAGTGATCGCGCTGGAATCTAGACCTGAGTGAACTGTAGCATGGGTAGGTGAGGCAGTGGGATGACTTGTATGGAAACTTTCTTGAGAATTGGCTGCGAAGGGAGCAGAGGGACAGGATGGCCGTAGGGAGAATGGGAGACAAGGTTGCCAAAGCTGAGAGACGGAAGAGTCAATGTGAATGTTTATGGAATGAGCCAGTGGAGAGGTGGAAGGCACTGGGATCCAGATCACAAAGGGAAGGACTGTTTTGTTTTTGTTTTTGTTTTTGTGGTACTGGGGGTGGAACCCAGGGGCTTTCTACCTCCAGGCTCTACTCCCAGACCTATTTTATATTTTATTTGGAAACAGGGTCTCACTAAGTAGCTCAGGCTGGCTTCAAACCTGTGCGATCCTCTTGTCTCAACCTCCCGAGCGTGGGGATTACAAGCGTGCGCCACCACGCCTGTCAACTCCAGCCCTTTTTGTGTGTTTGTATGTGTGTGTGTGGTCCTGGAGGTGGAACCCAGGGGCATTCTACCTCCAAGTACACCCCCAGCCCTATTTTATTTTTTACTTGGAAACAGGATCTCACTAAGTTGCAAATGGCCTCACCAAGGTGCACAAGGGTGGCCTCCAACCTGTGATCCTCCTGTCCTCAGCCTCCCAAGTACTGGGATTACAAGCATGTGCTACCATGCCCAGCTGACCCTGACTCTTTTAATTTTTTTATTTTGAGACAAGGTCTTGCTAAGTTACTCATGCTGGCTTGAACTTCAGTTTCTCTTGCCTCAGCCTCCTTCGTAAGGCTTATTTAAATCCTGCACTCTATCCCAAATATTACCAGATAAAAGCTTATGAAATTAGGTGTTATTCTTATTTATTTATTGTGGTACTGGGGATGGAACCCAGGGGCATTCTACCTCTGAGCTACATACACCCCCAGCCCTATTTTTTATTCTTTATTTTGAAACAAGTTCTCACTGAGTTGCAAACGGCCTCACTAAGGAGTAGCTGAGACTGTCCTTGAACCGTGATTTTCCTGTTTCAGTCTCCCAAATAAGTGAGATTACAAGCATATGCCACCACACCCATCTTATTTTTTATGTTGAAACAGGGTCTCGCTTAGTTTCAGAGGTCCTTACAAGGTTGCTGAGGGTGGCCTCAAACCTATGATCTTCCTGTCTCAGCCTCCCAAGTACTGAGATTACAGGCGTGTGCTGCCATGCCCAGTTCTCATTCTCATTTTTTTTTTTTTTTTTTTTTTTGTGGTGGTGCTGGGGTTCCTGGAAACCCTTCTACCTCTGGGATACACTCCCAGACTTATTTTATACTTTTTATTTGGAAACAGCGTCTTTTAAGCCAGCGAGGCTGGCTTCGAACCTGCACGATCCTTCTGTCTCTGTCTCCCAAGTGCAGGGATTACAAGCATGCGCCACCACGCCTGGCTGTCATTCTCATTTTAAAGATAAGAAAATTCTGCTAGGTGTGGTAGCACACACTTGTAATCCCAGTACTTGGGAGGCAGAGACAGGAAGATTGCAGGTTCTCAGCCAGCTTCACCTACTTAGTGAGGCCCTCTGCAACTTAGTGAGACCTTGTTTCAAAATGAAGAATAAAAAATAGGGGTGGGGGTATAGTTCAAAGGTAGAATGCCACTGGGTTCACTCTCCAGTACCGCAAGGAAAAAAATAAATAAAACCAGCCTCAGCAAATAGTGAGAAGACTCTCATTAACCTAGGAAGACCCTGTTTCAAAATAAAAATAAAATAGGGCCGGGAGCATAGCTGGGAAGTTGAATGCCCCTGGGGTTCAATCCCCAGTGTCAATGAATGAATAAATAAATAAATAAATAAATATTCAAGAGTCCACAAATTAAAAGCGGCAGAGCTTGGCTTTGAACCCAAATTAAGGAACTCTTTAAGCCTGAGCTTTCTCCACCATACAGGGCAGGCTCAGGTAGTCTGTGTATTGGGACTCCAAGTGGCTACAGCAACCCCTGACAGCTGGAGGCCAGCGTGCACAGGCTACTGTTGGGCCACTGGGCTGAAGCAGCAGATGAAAACTTGGCCACCAGCCTTCAGCTGTCATCCCACTGCTGCTCTGGAGAGGTCACACATGTGACTCCAGATGACAGGTGTGTGCCACTGTGTCCAGCTGGTGAGCAGCTGCTTTTGAACATAGGAATAACCTCCCCCCTCAATATAGGAGCCAATTTAGTTGCACAGACAGTATCAACAGACAAAATTATATGGAGCTGGTGCAGTGGTGCACACCTGTAATCTCAGTACTTGGGTGGTGGAGATAGATATGAGGTCTAAACCCCGCCTAAGCATCTTAGACCCTGTTCCAAATAAAAAATAAAATCGGGTGTAGATGTGTCTCAGAGATAGAATACCCCTGAGTTCAGTCCCCAGTAACACACACAGACACACACACACACACACACACACACACACACAGACACACACACACAATAACAACCTGATTTAATAGTATTTATTTTCATTCTAGAATTGGGCAACACTTTATTCCATAAAATAGAATAAGAGTTCTGAGGAATACAGCAGAAGAGTTTGGTTTTATAGACAGAAAAAGGGATGAAGAAAGCAAAATAACAATGACCACAAAACTAAAAGCAAAAAAACAAAATGGATTATTTCAAAGTGACTTTCCTTGTAAGGTGAGGACAAAAAGATTGAACAATAGAAAAATAATTGGCTAATATCAGGTTACTTCATATTAGCTTTTTAATGCAAATATTATGGCAGAGGGAACTTCACCATTATGCCAATTAAAAATGGCCTGTTTGGGAAATTTGGGTTTGTCTCTCTAATCCTGATTTCTGTCAAAAGGTCAGATAAGCTGCTTAGTTCCAGCTTGGTGACTTGGAACTTTTGATTTTTAGCCTGATATTGGGGCATAGTGCAGTAGCTTAGATCAAAACAATGGCCTTCAGTTTGGCATGGTGGTGCACACCTGTGATCCCAGCACTTGGGAGGCTGAGACAAGCGGACCACAGGTTCCAGGTTCAAGGACAGCTTCAACAAGTACAGAAACTCTCATCAACTTAGTAAGACCCTTTTTTTCTTTTTTGGTGGTACTGGTGATGAAATCCAGGGGCATTCTACTTCTGACCTACTTTTTAACTTTTTATTTTGAAACAGGATCTCCCTGAGTTGCAAAGGGACTCACTAAGTAGCTGAGGCTGTCCACGAACTGTGGACTGGGATTACAACTGTGTACCACCTTTTTTTTTTTTTTTTTGTTGGTACTGGGGTTCCTGGAAGCCCTTCTACCTCCGGGCTACGCTCCCAGACCTATTTTATATTTTTGAAACAGGGTCTCTTACGCCAGCGCGGCTGGCTTCGAACCTGCGCGATCCTCCTGTCTCCGCCTCCCAAGCGAGGGGATTACAAGCGTGCGCCACCACGCCCGGCTGTGTACCACCTTTTAAAGAGCGGCTCAGTGGGACCCTCTGTTTTTTGTTTGTTTGTTTGTTTTGTTTTTCAGTACTGGGGATGGAACCCAGGGGCATTCTACCTCCGAGCTATACCCTCAGCCCTATTTTTTTTTTTATTTTGAAACAGGGTCTCACTAGGTAGCTGAGGCTGGCTGCAAACTGTGATCCTCCTGTCTCAGCCTTCCAAATGCTGTGATTCAAGCGTGTGCCACCATTCCCGGCTGAGTGGGACCCTCTTTTTTGTGTGTGGGTTTGGGGATGGAACCCAGGGACATTTGACCTCCAAGCTACACCCCCTGCCCTATTTTTTATTCTTTATTTTTAAACAGGGTCTCACTAAATTGCAGAGGGCCTCACTAAGTAGCTGAGGCTGCCCGCAAACTCTGTTCATTCCATGTCAGTCTCCCGAATGTTGAGATTACAAGCATGTGCCACCACGCCCGGCTAAGTGAGACCCTCTTTAAAAAATAAAAATAAAATTAGGGCTGTAGGTATAACTCAGAGGTAGAGCACTCCTGGCTTCAATCCCCACATATACACAAAAGGTCTTTTATAATTTTTCATTTCATTTTCTTTTGTGTGTGCTGGGGCTGGGGATTGAACTCAGGAGTCATTCTACTTCTGAGCTACATTTCCAGCCTGACTTTATATTATTTCTTTTAAACAGGGTCTTGTTAAATTCTCAGTATTTCACTAAATTGCTGAGGTTGTCCTTGAACCTGTGACCCTCCTGTCTCAGTCTTCCAAGTATTGGGATTACAGGCATGTGCCAGCACACATGGCTTTTATTTAAGAGTAGAAATGAGCTGGGTGTAGTGTGCCTGTAATCCCAGTACTTGGGAAACTGAGACAGAAGGATCACAGATTCAAGGCCAGCCTCAGTAATTGAGACTATTAGCAACCTACCAAGAGCCTGTTTCAAAACAAAAAATAAAAACAGGCTGGTGCATAGCTTGAAGGTACAATGCTTGTGTGTTAAATCTCCAGTAAAACACACACACACACACACACACACACACACACACACACACACTCATACACAAAGGCTCCAAAGAGACATTTTTCCCTTTTACTACATGAGGACAGGTTCTCTGCTATTTTATTTATTAATTTTTTGGTACACGGGATGGAACCCAGGGCCTTTCTACCTTTGAGTTATTATATACTTTTATAACATAAGATTATATTAAGCCGGGCGTGGTGGCGCACGCTTGTAATCCCAGCATTCCGGAGGCTGAGACCAGAGGATCGCGGTTCGCGGACAGCCTCAGCTATTGCAACTCAGTGAGACCCGGTTTCAAAATAAAGAATAAAAAATAGGACAGAGGGACTTCCGGGAAGATGGCGACCGAGAAAAGCGGGGCTTAAGAGTCCCGCTAACAACCAATCTCCATTACCACAAAAAGAGCGCCTCTCATAGCCAGAAAACACCATCACCAGAAAAACAAAAAAACCACCAGGCTCCAGAGAGAAAGCGGACTGAGAACAGAGCTCAGGGCCACAGAGGAGACACACGCGCCCGAGGACGCGGCAGCAGCGCCATACTGCCGGCGGCAGCGGCGAACTCAGCGGACTGCTACAGCAAGCCGAGGTGAGCCGATGCGGAACAGCCAGGCGGGATCTTTCGGCGCAGACAGCATTTAAAGCTCCCAGTGGCTGAGCTCAGCACACGCTGCAGGGATTCAGAATGGAAATCAAAACCAGAGAAGAAAAAATACGCCAGCCTCATGGCCGAGGGCGTGGCAGAGGCGCCATATTGCCACCGGCGGCGGTAGCAGCAGTGAATTCACCGAATCCAGTACAGCTACATCTGCGTACTCAAGAACAGTGAGTCAAATTGCGGGCCACAAAGGAGAAATCCCAGTATTGTGCCTCCTGGGACTCGACCCAGTGAGGGAGTGGTGGTGGCAGAGATATCACACCATAGGAGAGCGTGCAACCTGGCACCCCCCATAGTTTAAAGCAGCCTCTATTCACTCCCTGGGTCGGAGACTCTGTGATACAACCCAGTAAAGGAGTAGTAGGGTCTGAGATAATACAGACTCGAGATCCAGAGCACCTTAAGTGAAGCCATAGTGACCCAAGGGAAGAACCCAGAGAAGGCACAAACCTCCGAAATCATGGGAAAGAGGAATAACACTGAAGTAATGAATGTGCACAACCCCACAACATCAGAACCTGATAAAACAGAAAATCAGATATTTCTAGAAGATCAAATCAGGAAAATAACTGTAGAAATAATAGAGGTGCTTCGAAAAGAACTCAGAGAGAGCCAAAAAGAGATAAAGGATGCAATTAATGAAGTAAAGGCCTCAATTCAAAGCACAAACAACCGATTAGACCACATGGAGAACAGAATCTCGCTCTTAGAAGATGAGCAATCCAAAAATGAATGCATAGTTTCTAATCTAGAAAAAGATATCCAACAGCAGGAATCTGATATTGAAGAAATATGGGCCCATCTTAAGAGAGCTAACCTAAGAATAATTGGAATAGAGGAGGGAAAAGAAAGTGATACCAAAGGGATCAACAATCTCTTCAAGGAAGTAATAGCAGAAAATTTTCCAAATATAGAGCAAGAGGTTGATACACAGATCCAGGAAACTTATAGAACTCCCTTTAGACAGGATTGGAGAAGAGGATCCCCACGCCATATAATTGTCAAAATGACCAATGTGGAAGCCAGGCAGAGAATCTTAAAGGCAACAAAAACAAAGGGCCAAGTGACATTCAGAGGCAAACCAATTAGAATCACTCCAGACTTCCCAAACCAAGTCATGAGAGCCAGAAGGGCTTGGAGTAACATATTCCAAACTCTGAAAGAAAACAACTTCCAGCCAAAAATTTCCTATCCAGCAAAACTTTCTATCAAATTAGATGGAGAAATAAGAAGCTTCCATGACAAACAGAAACTGAAGGAATTTATGTCTTCAAAACCAGCGCTAGAGAAAATACTCAAAGAGATTAACTACAAAGAAGAAATAGGTAACCCTCACCAGAACCAGAGAAACAAGAGTTTCCATCCAACAGACAACTAAGATTGGTTATCTGTGGAGATTCATTATTTATGTTAGTCTTTTACCTATCTCTAAATTGTATTGTTTGCCTTTATTGTTGTTAATTTTTAGGATTTCTAGTTGGAATATTAATATACCTTCAGATATAGCAATTGGAAATATTTTATCCAATTCTATTAGTAACTTTTAACTCTGTTTACATTGTCTTTGGATATACAATATTTTCTTTTATTTTTTAGGGAGTTTGTATATTCTTCTGTTGCCTGTGCCATTGAAATCATATCCAAGAAATCACTGCCAATTTCAATGTTGTGAGGTTTTATGACCCAGATTTTCTCCTAAAAGTTTATAGTCTTATGATTTATATTTAGGTCTTTTATCTAGTTTGAGTTAATACTTGTATGTGGGATTAGGTAAGGGTCCAATTTTATTCTTTTCCATGTAATTATTATTTTTCAACAATATTTAGTTAAAAGATTATTATTTCCACCACCAAATGTTCGTGGAAACCTTGTCAAAAATAACTTGACAATATAGGGAAGAAGTTAGCTCTAGGCTTGTATTTAACTCCAATGGTCTATATATCTGCCTTTAGAACAGTACTACACTGTTTCAATTATTGTAGCTTTATATGGTTTGAAATCAGAAAATATACATCTTCTAGCTTTGTTTTTGCTTCGAGATTGTTTTGGGTATCTAGAGTCCATATTCCATATCAGGACAGATTTTTTTCTGAAAAATAAATATATGATAGTTTCACCTAAAAAAAAGAAAAAAATATTCTCTGGTAAGAAAGAAAGCAAAAAGAAATATTGAAATGTTATCTTTAAGTCATCAAAAGCTTGGTATCAGACAAATGAAACTGTTATGTGAGATTATCATTTTTAATTTTGGATAAATTGCTATAATACTAGATGTCAACCACTAAGCCAAGCATGGGAGGGAGGGATGGGGAGAGAATGGGGTGGGGATCGGGTGGGGGCTGACTGGGCGATGTGTGCATGTATGTCTACAAAAGTTTGTATCCCACTATGATGTATGAATACAGTGCACCAATAAAATAAAATTAAAAAAAAAAAAGTAAAAAAAAAAAAAATAGGACAGAGGGTGTAGCTCGCAGGTCGAACTCCCCTGGGTTACATCCCCAGGCCCACAAAAAAAAAAGAAAAAGATTATATTATATTAATACTATAATAAATATATAACATATAATAATATAAATATCGTATATTTATAATATAATTATATAAATATAATTTTTTATTTTGAAATGAGTCTTGTTATGTTGCTGAGGCTTTCCTGGAACCTGCAATCCTCCTGTCTCAGCCTCCCAAGTACTGGGATTACAAGCGTGTGCCACCACGCCCAGCTTAGCCTTCGATTCTGAAGAGGGCTCTCAGCAGAACCCCACTGTGCTGGCATCTTGACCTGTCTCGGGCCTTCAGGTCTGTGGGAAATAAATTCCTATTGTCTAGAAGCCACCCAGTCTGGTTGGTTTGGTTGTAGCAATCCAACAAGACAAAGGCAATGCTGAAGCCTTTCTTCTGGCTGTCAGTTGGCTTCCTCAGTCATTCTCCACATCCTCTCTGCTGAAGCTGAATCAATCTCCATATCTGGCACCCAGGTTGGAATGGCTGGACAGCTGGGCTGGCTGATCATCATTCTCCCTCTACCTGATGTCTTTGCTTGGCTAACGTGGGTTCCTTCAAAGCATGGCAGTTTCAGGTTGTCAGAGTTAATGGGGAGCTAGCTTCAAAAATATATTGAATAAAGCTGGGTGTGGTGGCGCACGCTTGTAATCCCAGCATTTGGGAGGCTCAGACCGGAGGATCACGGTTAGTAGATAACCTCAGCTACTTAGTGAGGCCCTTTGCAACTCAGTGAGACCCAGTTTCAAATAAAGAATAAAAAATAGGGCTAGGGGTGCAGTTCAGAGGTAGAATGCCCCTCAGTTCCATCCCAGTACTGAAAAAAAAATTGAATATATTGAAATATATTGAATATATATACATACATATACATATATATGTATGTATATATACATACTCAGGGGTGTTTTACCTCCAAGCTATACGGCCCCAGACCAATTTTATTTTTTTATTTTGAAACAGGGTCTCACTAAATTTCTGAGGCTGGTCTCAAACCTGTGATCCTCCTGTGTCAGCCTCCCAAGTAATGAGATTATAAGCATGAGCCACCACATGGGCCAAAAATGTATATTCATCCTGTTAGATTAACTTACTTTATGGCATAAAAAATGACATTGAAAAATTGGTGCTGCAGTTTAGAACTAAATTATTAATATTTGGGCATTTTCTTTAGAAATATGAAAGTTTAAAGTCAAGGAAAGATAGAAAACAAAAACAGCTTCCCACACAGAGGGGAGTAGTCTCCAAAAGAGAGTAAGACACATTTGGTCATTTTTAAGCCCAACATAGCCAGCATGGTGGCTTCCCTTGTACTCCCAGTGCTTGGGAGGCTGAGACAGGAGGGCCACAGGTGTGAGGACAGCCTCAGCAAGTAGTGAGACTCTGTTTCAAAATAAAAATGAAGAAATTGGCTGGGGGTGTAGCTCGGTGTAGAATGCCCTGGGTTCAATCCCTAGTACTGCACACAAATGAGGAAGAGAAGGAGGAGGGGGAGGAGGCAGCCGCACATAGAAGTGCTTTCCTCCTAAAACGATGTTTTAAGCTGCAGGGAGAAGCTAGGCAGCTGTGGCCAGGCTGGTGGGCGCACCTGCACTTCCCTGCACTTGTCTTGCTGCCATCCTCAGGGTACTGGACTTGGCTGCCTGACTATCACATCGTGTAGCTAGATACAGCCTGGGTGGCAGGTGGCCCTGGAACTCTCACCTTTTCGGCACAAATGACATTAGGTTAAATAACACTGTCATTGGATATGTCAAGATCCAGAAAAATGTTTTCATCTTATAATACATCTTAAAATTCGCACAGATTTATCTTAAGCCAAATTCAAAAGAAGAAAAGAAGTGAGAAAAGAAGAAGGAGGAGGATAAGAAAGAGAGAGAGAGAGAGAGAGAGAGAGAGAGAGAGAGAGAGAGAGAGAAAGAGAGAGAGAAGAGGAGAGGAGAGGAGAGGAGAGGAGAGGAGAGGAGAGGAGAGGAGAGGAGAGGAGAGGAGAGAATGCTTTTCTTGGAACTGGGACTGAACCCAAGGGTATTCTACCTCTGAGATACACCCCAAGCCCTATTTTTTATTCTTTATTTTGAAACAGGATCTCACTAAATTGTGGAAGAGCTTACTAAGTAGCTAAGACTGGCTTCGAACCTTCCATCTTCCTGTCTCAGTCTCTGAAGTACTGGGATTACAAGTGTGCACCACCACGCCTGGCTTAAGAGAATGCTTTTTTTTTATGTCTTTGCTTTTTTTCTTTCTTTTCTTTTCTTTCTCTTTTTCTTTCTTTTTCTTTTTCTTTTTTTCTTTTTGGTGTTAGGAATGGAACCCAGGGGCATTCTACCTCTGAGCTATACCCCAGCCCTATTTTTTTATTTTATTTTGAAACAGTCTCAGGTTACTGAGAATCTCACTACTTGCAGAGGTCGTCCTTGAGCCTACAATCCTCTTGTCCCAACCTCCTAAGTACTGGCATGCCAGGCAGGAGCCAGCACAGCCATCTGTGTCTTTGCTTTTTACGTGACTTTGGGAGTGTAATGAATAGGAACATGTCCTCCAGAATCGAATCACACTGTGTGAGTTTAACTCCTGGTCTTGCTGTTCATGCTGCTCAATTACTCACTGTGAGATGATGTGTGGTGAGTTGCCCTGCCTTTCTGTGCCTCCATTTCTTCATCTTTAAAATGGTGATGATAAAGCCAGATGTGGTGGCGCATGCTTGTAATCCCAGCATTTGGGAGGCTGAGACCTGGAGGATCGCAGTTCACGGACAGCCTCAGCTACTTAGTGAGGCCTCTGCAACTCAGTGAGACCCAGTTTCAAAATAAAGAAAAAATAGGGCAGGGGGTGTAGCTTGGAGGTTAAATGCCCCTGGGTTCCATCCTGAGACCCGCAAAAAAAAAAAAAAAAAAAAAAAAAAATTATATATATAATGGTGATGATAGTACCTGTCTTATAGGGCCATCTAGAGGGCTGAGATACTATGTGAAAAACAATTTGAACTGTGCTTGGTAAATAGTGCTAAATTAGCACTAGTTACAATTATTACTTTTTTTTTTCAGTACTAGGGATCAAACCTGGAGGCATTCTGCCTTTGAGCTACACCCCAGCCCTATTTTTTTATTCTTTATTTTGAAACAGGGTTTCACTAAGTTGTGGAGGGCCTCACTGTATAGCTGAGGCTGGCCACAAACCTGCAATCCTGCTGTCTCAGGCTCCCAAGTACTGGGATTACAAGCATGTGCCACCATCCCAGCTAATTGTCACATTATTAAAATAACATTGGTACCTGATATGTGCCAGATAGTGAAGTGCTAGAAATAATAAGCCAAATTGAACATAATCATACTCTGGTGAGAGAGATAAGCTGACAGTAAGCATGGAAAGTACAGAATACAATGGAGCTATGTTTGACTATATCTAGGAGTGTGGAAACAGGAGCCTGTCCCTCCCTCTGGGAAGACAAGTGATACTCCCCAGAGGAGGCAATGCTTACAGCAAGTGTTGAAGGATGAGCAGGAGTTTGCCAGGTAGAAGGGAGAAAGGAGGGGTGGGAGAGTTATTCTGGGCAAAGGAAACCTCAACATGACTCCATATACTTTTCAGGGAACATAGGAAATATAAAGTGAGGTGGGGGTGGGGAGAACAGTGCCAAGCTGAAAATGTAGGAAGAGCCTATGTTTGAAGTTCTGCGTGAGTAACTTAAAATGGTTTGGCCTCCAATGGTTGGGAGTTGTTAAAGAAACATTTTTTTTTTTTGGGTGGGGGTGGTACTGGGGTTCCTGGAAACCCTTCTACCTCCAGGCTACACACCCAGACCCATTTTTTATATTTTTATTTGGAAACAGGGTCTCTTAAGCCAGGGCAGCTGGCTTCGAACCTGCTCGATCCTCCTGTCTCCGCCTCCCAAGTACGGGGATTACAAGTGTGCGCCACCACACCTGGCAAAAAACATGTTTTTTATTTTGTTTTGTTTTTGCAGTATTGAGGATGGAACCCAGAGTCATTCTACCTCCAGCCCTATTTTTTATTCTTTATTTTGAAGTAGGGACTCACTGAGTTGTAAAGGGCCTCACTAAGTACCTGAGGCTGTCCACAAACTGTGATCCTCCTGTCTCAGCCTCCCAAATGCTGGGATTACAAGCGTGCGCACCATGTTAGGTGAAGTGTGTGTGTGTGTGTGTGTGTGTGTGTGTGTGTGTGTGTGTGTTGCTGTGAAATGAATTTATGGGCATTCTACCTCTGAGCTACACTCACAGATATGTCTTATTTTTTTATTTTGAAACAGGGTCTAACTTGCAGAGGGCCTTATTAAGTAGCTGAGGCTGTCTGCGAACCTGCAATCCTCCTATCTCAGCCTCACAAGTACTGGGATTACTCGGGTGTACCACTATGCCCTGATGAAACATGGTTTAGGTCTGGCTGCTGTGTGCTGTGTGACAGATTGCTAGAGGACCATCAAAACACAAGGAAGGCTGAGACGGGAGGATCGCGGTTCAAGGACAGCCTCAGCTACTACTTAGTGAGGCCCTTTGAAACTCAGTGAGACGCTGTTTCAAAACAAAGAATAAAATATAGGGCTAGGTATAGGAATATGATCAGTTAGAGGGAATGTCATGTGGTCTCTTAGCATGATCATTATGAAGACTATGTAGCACTGTGGGAAAATTTCCAATCAAATATTAATTGGTAAAAGCAGGTGTGTGTGTGTACCATTTATGACTAGGAACAAAGCAAGAATACTCAAAGATGAGGTAAGGAAGGGACAAGAAATCATTAAATAGTTTAACTTCTTAAGATATGTAGATGTGAGTATTATTTTCGTGTGGTTTTAGTTTATATAAATGCTATGATAGCTGGGCGTGGTGGTACACACTTATAATCCCAGCATTTGGGAGGCTGAGACAGGAGGATCACAGTTTGTGGACAGTGTCAGCTACTTAGTGAGGCCCTTTGCAACTCCGTGAGACCCCGTTTCAAAAATAAAGAATAAAAAAAAGGGCTGTGGGTGTAGCTCAGAAGTAGAATGTCCCTAGGTTCCACCCCCAGTACCAAAATAAATAAATAAATAAATAAATAAATAAATAAATAAATACTATTATAACTGTGTGAGGGGGATACTGGGAGTGGAACCCAGGGTCCTCCTACCTCTGGGTTATAACCTTAGCCTTATTTTATTTTTTATATGGAAATAGGGTCTTGCTAAATTGCTAAAAGCCTCACTAATTTGCTGAGGCTGATTTTGAACTTATGATCTTCCTGTCTCAGCCTCCCAAGTACTAGGATTACAAGTGTGTGCCACCACACCTGGTTTTAAATACTATTATAACTTTTTTTTTTTTGTGTGTGTGTGTGTGTGTGGTATTGGAGATTGAACTCAGGGGCATTCTGCCTCTAAGCTACACCCCCAACTCTATTTTATTTTTTATTTTAAAACAGGGTCTCACTAAGTTGCTGAGGCTGGCTATGAACCTGTGATCCTCCTGTTTCATTCTCCCAAATACAAACAAGAAAGAAAAGTGGTGATAGCAGCAAATGGTGGTAACATCACCAGAACTATAGCACCAGCAAAGCGGAGTAGCAGTGATAGCAATCTGACTGTGCCCATTGCTCCTTTTCTACCTCCTATTAAACTTAACTCTGTGATTCCTAAGCTAAATTCTTCTGGTTCTTCAAGACAAGAACTGGGGTAGACTGTAGGTCTGGGACTGAGACCTCCTTGCCCCAACCCAACGCATGGTGGTTTCCTGTTTCATCGTGCTATAACTTGGATATTTCTTTCTCTCCTTTCTCCATCCCTTTATGGAAGTGTTGTGTATGTACATTAGAGCCTAGAGGTATGCAATTGCTGGGGCATGGTCTGGGCTACTCCTGGATATTGCTGAAAGGTCTTAACGATTCTCTGCATCCACCAAGGCCCATCAGGGTGTTACACTTCCACCTGCATGCTCTATCCAGGGACTTTTTTTTCTGGTACTACTGGTGGTTGAACACAGACAGGGGCATTCTACTTCCAACTATGCCCCTAGACTATTTATTTGTTTATTTGTTTATTTATTTATTTTTGAAACATGGGCTTACTAGGCTGCTGAGAGACTCACAAAGTTGCTGAGACTGGCCTCAAACCTGCAATCCTCCTATCTCAGTCTCCCAAGTACTAGAATTATAGGTATGTACTAACATGCCCAGCTCTACCCAGGGACTTCTGACTTCTCAAACCTTGAGAATCAGCCTTCCAGTAAAATCCCCCTTCTGTTGGAGTTGGGAATGTTACCTCAGAGGGGCTCACAATAAGGGTGGGGGGCAAGCACAATGAGTGTTAGGGCTGATGCCTCTGCCATTGCTTGTGAAAAAGAAAGTTAAAAGAACAGGATGACAGAGGCCAGAGAGCTCTTCACCAAGTTTTCTATGTCTCTAGAGCAGAATGAAGGTGTAGACAGAGTTTGTAAATCAGCCTGGTCCCCAAGAAAGTTCAAACTCTTCAACTACTCCAAACTTCCCACCATTGACCAAGGACCACAGGAAAATACCAAGACATATTTAGAATTCTTAAGGGAAGAATGAAAGTTTACTCCAGTAGACCCAGATTCCACTGAAGGGCAGATTCTCTTGAAAGGATAATTTCCTAGCGTGGCAGCTTCTGTCAGGTGAAAACCTCAAAAAGGTGGCCTGAGGCCAGGAAGCAATACCTTAGGTGACATTTTAAAACTGGCTACATTGGTTTTTTTACAACCCGGACCAGGAGGAAACCCCTAGGAAGGAAGCCACACAGAAATAAACCAACACTTTAATCTCAGCTTTGAGAGGCTTTTTCTTGGCTCCAAGGACCAAAAGGACTGGTAACTGCTACCAGTGCCACCAGCCAGGACACTGGAGAAGGGAGTACCCCAAGAAAAGGTGTCTACCTCCCAATCTCAGCCAGGACACTGCAGAAGGGAGTGTCCTGACAAAGGTGCCCACCTCCCAACCCCAGTCCCATCTGCCATGGAGACCATTGAAAGAGACTTCCTTTAGAAGCCTAGAACCCAGGGGTCAGTGCTTTCCACTTAAATGGTCCAATGAAAACCCGCCAATCGATGGGTCCCAGCCTCCCAAGACTCCTATTCTCACCAATATTAAGATCCTCGGGTAACTATGAGAGTTGAAGGTAAGACGAGCAACTTTTTACTGGACCACCAGTGCTACATGTTCTCTCTTGACTTATCACCACGGCTCTGGGTCTAAAAAGGTCAACAGCTGTCACTGGGCATCAGGTCAGTCTCTGGTTTAATACTTTATACCTCCTCTCAGTTGCTCTTGGGGGAAATATTTTCTTTCATACTAATTTTTAGTAATGCTTCACTTCAGTGTCCTAACCCATTAGTGGGGAGGAATCTTCTCTCCCAACTTAGAACAAAAATGCATGCCGCCTGCCACTAGACATCTCAAAAACCTAACCTGCTTCCTTAAACAGAAATAATACCCTTCTAAATCACAAGCCCAAGAGAAGCTTGTCCCTATTAACAGGAGTCTTTTTAAATTTTTATTTTTTGTACTGGAATGGAACCCAGGGGTGCTCTACCTCTGGGCTACACATCCCAGCCTCTTGTATTTTTTATTTTGAAACAGGATGTCACTAAGTTGCTAAGGGCCTCACTAAGTTGCTGAGGCTGTCCTTGAACCTGGGAATCTCGTGTCTCAGCCTCCTAAGTACTGGGATTACAGATGCACACCACCATGTCCAGCATCAGGAGTCTTTTAGATAAACAGTTGTTGACTCCTTTCAACACCCCTCCATTGTTGGTGTAAAAATACCTAATGGATCTTGGAGGCTAGTACAAAGTCAACCTAAACCTCATCAATTAGGTGGTTGTGTCCCTACATCCTGTGGTTCAAAAATCCTGAAGACAGTTACTGGTTTTCTTTCCTGGACCTTAAAAATGTATTTTTTGGTATCCCGGTATATGAGAACTCTCAATTCTTATTTGCTTTTGAGGATCCTCTGAAACAACACTCTGTGTGTGTGTGTGTGTGTGTGTGTGTGTGTGTGTGTGTGTGTCCCTGGGGATTGAACCCAAGAGTATTCTAACTCTGAGCTACACTTCCAGAGTGATTTTATTTTTTATTTGGGAATAAGTTCTTACTAAGTTGTGAAGGGCCTCATTAAATTTCCAAGGCTGACTGTGAACCTATGATTCTCCTGTCTGGCCTTCCAAGTACTGGGATTACAAGCTTGTGCCACAATGCCTGGGTGGAAGCAATGCTTTTACCCCTTTCGGAACTTAGGAGAACTTTCACTAATGGGTACAGTTTGTTATGTTCTTTTTAGGGCTTGGCTCTATTTATCTCTACCCCACATCTGTACTAATGTACCACCTGTTCCTTCATTGCAGTTTCTTAACAGTTACAAAATGGTCTCTGGCAGCTTTTCTAACCCTGGATCTTTTCTATAATAACCCCTGCCACACTGTATCGGATGAAGTATTATCCAAGCCCCAGAAGGGTTAGGTGCCAACTTGTCAGACTGGGATGGGGTGGATACACCTATGATAACCCTCTCCTAGAAAGACCAATGATAGAAAATTCTATTGCTAAAGGTTTCTTATTTTCTGATATCCCATTTCTTGAATGTTCAGTACTAAGTCTCATCATCTTAGTATACCAGTTGTGGTGTACTAATTTTCTTGCCTCTCTAGTGCTCTAAAACTGTTGGACACTTGATGTTCTTACAGTTAAAATGGGAGGTACCTGTGCTGAACCAGGATGGTTATAATCTTTATTTCAATCCCATGAGTCATATATCTGGTCCTGGATCCTCCCATTTGTAGTGCCCCTTTGCCTGGTTTTGCTATTTAGTCCATGTCTGCTTTACATGACCATCAGGCTGTGTGTTTCTGAGTGGATGAATGACAGATGGTGTTCCAGATGGAGTTACAGATGATATTTCGGAAAACTCTATCATGGACCCCTTGATCCTCCCAAACCCCAAGAAACCCTATACGGGACCCAAGCTGCTGTTTCTCCTCTGTCAGCCCTTATCAGAAAGCATCTCAAGTGATCATCATCCCTATTCCCTAAAAGAAGTTAGGAATACCAGTAGAATAGGAGGGGATAATAAAGGATAAATGGTGACAAGCTAGAGTAAGGGCCAGAGCAGCATCTCTTCCTGAATTCTAAGTCAAGACTGATCAGGGATTCCAAAAGGATTAAACATGAATCAATAAGGTCCCAGATATAAGGTCAAGACTGATGAAGGATTCCAAAGAGAATTGAAAATGGATCAATCGAGCAGGGCCCAGATCTAAGGACCCATCAGAGGACTTGCCAGATATATAAGCTTGTTTCCTGAAAGTGAAGAGGAGAGCAGCAGGAAAGGAAGTAGAGCAGTGATGAGGAGAGAAGTAGAGACACAAATAAGCAGAGGATCGATGTGGAGAGAAGGAAAGAAGTGGCCATTAGCAGGAAGAGAAAAGTGCAGAGGTGCTGGTAGCAGTGGCAGCCGCAGCAAGCAGGCTTGCAGGGCTGCAGAGCCAGCACAGCAGAGTAGCAGTAACAGGGATTTGAGGTGCATTCTCTGCAGCAGTGGCAACTGAGGCCCAGTGCAACCACTAGGGAGCCGAAGCCCTTTCCAGATCCCTCGTGTGAGAGTCCTGCTGCCATTCCTGGTCTCCTTCTATTAATTGCTTACTCTGATTCTTATGTCTCCTAAACTCAATTCTTTTGGTTCTAGAGACAAGAACTGAGATACGCTGAGGATCTGGGGTGGAGATCTCACCCCACCTCAACCCATAGATATTCTTGTTTTATTATCACATGTAGAGGTGGAGTTTTAATTGTGCCTGCTCTCTTTATGACTTTTTGTGAGAAGCCTGTCTCATTAACATCTGCAGTCTCCACCTCAGGATTTGCTTTTGGGGTGTGTGTGTGTGTGTGTGTGTGTGTGTGTGTGACTAGGGATTAGACCCAGGGCATTCTACCTTTGACCTATACCCTCAGCCCATTTTATATTTTTATTTTAAAACAGGGTCTTATTAAGCTGGCGAAGGCCTCATTAAACCTTGTCTTAGCCTCCTAAGTACTGGGATTACAAGTGTGCACACCATGCCAGGCTAGGGTTTAATTTTTATTATGTTAATAAAATAAAAGATTCAGACATGGTGGCACATGCTGGTAATCATAGTACTTGGGAGGCTGAGACAGGAGGATCTGGGTTTGCAGCCAGCCTCAGCTTCTTAGTGAGGCCCTCTGCAACTTAATGAGACCCTGTTTCAAAATAAAGAATAAAAATATTGGGCTGGGGTTGTAGCTTAGAGGTAGAATGCCACTGGGTTCAATCCTTAGAACCACAAAAAATAAAATAAAATAAAGCAGAGGAGCAGGACACAGTGATGCATGCCTATAATTTCAGTATATGGGAGGCTGAGATAGGGAGATTACAATTTCAAGCCCAGCCTCAGCAAATCAGTGAGACCCTGTTTCAAAATTAAAAAGGCTGGGGTGTAGTCTAAAGTAGAATGGCCCTGGATTCAATTCTCAGTATCAAAACAAACAAACAAGCAACAAAAATTAAAGGTAACTTCAGTGACCATTCAATGCATGCATTGCCCTTCAACACCTGGAAATTGCTCCATATCTGAGAGAATTCCTAATTGGGTTTTGGTGCATGGCAGACTACTGCCCTGCCTCACTAGATTAGATTTTAATGACCTTTTCTTTCATGGCTCTGGATTTTTGGTCTCTCCAGTGACCATGTAGTTTTTGAAGGCTGAGCTGATTCCTCAACCTTCTATCTTCTGGTATGTTTTCTTAACTTTGTGGCCTTTAAAGACTGGTCTACTTTTTAGCCTCTAGTTTTCTGGTATGTCTGTTAACCTCATAATAGAGCCAGCTTGGCTGTCTCATTCACCTCATGAGATATTTCACATCCTTAATCTTGAGGGATCCTGTTTTTCATGGGGCCTCTGATTATCTCAGGCTGGTTTGTAATCCTCCATCAGATGAAATAATGTATTCATTCACCTGGAATCTTATACATTTAGCTATGCTTTCTCTCACATAACATTTATTTATTTATTTATTTATTTATTTATTTTTAATTTTTTTTATTGGTGCATTATATTCATAAAACTTATTGGGGTAAAAAACTTGTGTGTACAAACATGTACTCATCGCTGATTTAACCCCTACCCAAATCCCACCCCATTCCCTCCCCGTCCCTCACTCCCTTGCTTGGCTTAGTAATTGACTTCGATATGTTTAAGTACATTGTGTGCTTTAGAGATTTTCCTCTTCCCCCCTCCTTTCTCCTCCTTTAGGTTGTCTTGTTTGCTCCTCTTTTCTCACATAACATTTAGCATGTTAAATTTGTATGGTAAGGTTTTTGTTTTGTTTTTCTTTTCTTTTTTTAGTTAGCCCAATTAACGCTAGCTTTTCTAACAAATAATTCCAAATTTTGGTTGGCTCGATACCAGAAAAGATAACTTGTTGCTCATAGACATCATATGGTCAGCTTGGGTCTCTGCTCCCTGCAATATTTTGGGATCTTTGGTGTTGACAATCAGCTGGTAGATAAGGGGCAAAAAAGAGCATAGAGGGTTGTGTGGGATGTTTTAGGAGTAGGCCTAAAGTATCATACATCAACTTTACCCACATCTCACTGGGCATAACTTAATTACAGGACCCCTATCCTATTGTAGGCTGGGGTATGTAGTTTAGCTTAGTGCTAAGGAGGAGAAAGAAATTAGTTTGGTAAACACATGGTCAGTCTCTGCTAGTTTGCTCTTTTGGTCAGTAAGTTTCCATTTAATTCTTCCTCTAATGCAGAGAATATACTCCTCCATCCAAACTCTCAGGAGATTATTTAAAGTCTCTGTATTCAGTGAAAAGAACTGGTGATACTTAGTCATGTCCATTTAATATAGATGTGGTTCTTTTTGGGTGAAGAGCTCTTTATCTCCTTTTCCTTTCTCATATTCAAACATATAATAGTAAGTAGTGACAAGTTCAGTGTCCCATTTGGAAAGGGGAAATAAAAGATACAAAGCCATCACTGACCTAAAGAATTCTTGCAGGCATTGTGAAGTTTCTTAGATCAGAGGGCATTGGGAAAATTCCTTGACTGGCCTGTTTCTCTTCTATGATAGGAGTTATTTTGTCCATTTTTCTGACACCTGGTTTTGTTTTTTGGGAATTATCTTCCTTGTTCATTATTTTCTACAATGATATCTAAAGAGGGAGAGAGAGAGAGAAAGAGAGCAGGCTTTCTGTAGGAGTACGTAGGTTCTAGAGTCTACTTCCTCCTCTTAGACAGTCGAGAGCTGTTTTATGCCTTGACTGGTCTTTGTCCCAGACTTTTGTTTTCTTTGGAAATATGATTCCTCAGAAGCTTGACAAGCTTCTCATTATTTCCTTGTAGACAGTTCTTCTGCCACAATCCCCAGTATTTTCTGGACATAGCTCTCAGTCTTTCTGTTGTTTTGCCTTCTACTCATGCCTCTATCAGGAGGCAGCCTTGCTTGTAGGAGACTGACAGTACAATGCTGTCAGGCCTGAGTGGGAAGGACACAGCTTTAATATGATCTTTGCTATTGATGGTAACCTAGAAGGCCTCTTTGTTGCTCAGTTTTCTCAATCTTATTCCTTACAATTCAAGATCTAGAAGTAGTTTACTTTAAAACTTCAAATTTATATAATTTTCCCATTTTCTTTCATTTCTTCTTGCAAACTGCCACTACTTGCCAGCCAATAGTAGCCAAAATACACGAACAGTTTGGCTCTCTCAAACTGCTTCTCTTGGAGTTGACAAATCAGGAAGCATATGGCTGCCTATTAAGTTACTTTATATGAAGATTTTTGCCAAATGTTTTGCTACTGCATAGCATAGATTGCCATCTTCTCAGCCTCAAGCGTCAGTTTCCTTTCCTCCCACAACTGGTGTGTTAAATCAGTGTTACTTCTTGTAGGTTTTTGTTTTGGAAACACTCTGCTTCAAGGTCTCAGTTGTGATTTTAGTAATGGCATTAGTTGCCTAGAAATAACCTCCAAATCTCAGTGTTTAATGCAATAAACACACATAGTCTTCACCCTGTGTAGGGTGAGGGTGGAGAGAGGGAGCTCTCTGCATGCAGTCCAGCAGAGCCCAAGCTAACAAAAGCTCCACCATCTTTATGCTCCTCTCCAACGTTGTCCTGAGCCTCAACATCCAGCCAGTTAGGAACAGAGTTTGGATGGTCACACAGAATGCTGTTGGAGCCAGGCCTCTGAGTAACATATCAATTCTGCACATATTTCATTTACTGAAATCAATTATAGGGCACCACTAACCTCCAGGGAGGGTGAGGAATTTAGTTATATGCCTATAAAAAACATGAAATGAGTTTAATGAAGATCCAGCATTATCTCTGCCACAGATACTATTTACTGGCTTGCTCAACTTCCATTTTACCTTTCTGGTTGTGTCCTTCTGTATTTTCAAGGTTGGGAAGATGAAATTTATATTTCTCAGGGCTTTCTTGCAGCTAGAGTTCTGGGTACTAATTTAGTTTTACTAATTTGGTTCTGCCAATTGGATATCCACTTGAGACCTGGAAGAAGGAAATGAAGCAAAGACCATCTTCCTACATTCTGGCTGCTTTCTTCTGGCAAGTGCATTAAATAAAGCAGATTTTTCTACAGCATCAACCTCAGTGTCTATCCTTTAGTTGTCTGGTAAGTATACTTTGGATCTGAAATATCCCCCAAAGGTCCATGTGTTAAATGCTTGGTCATCAGCCCATGGTGCTTTTGAGTGGTCATGGAACCTTTAAGAGGTGGGGTCTAAGCCAAAATTGGTGATGCCTACTTGTAATCCCAGTATTTGGGAGGCTGAGACAGGAGGATCACAAGTTTGAGGCTAGCTTCAGTAACTTTGTGAGACCCTTAGCATCTTAGTGAGATCCTGTCTCAAAATGAATAATAATGCAGAGCTTGAGGTATAGTTCTGAGGTAGAATGCCCCTGGTTTCAAACTCCAGTATAAATAAATAAATAAATAAATAAATAAATAAATAAATAAATAATTGTACCAGCGTGCAGTGGTTTTGCACTGCATCCCCTCCACCTTCCCCTACCCAACACACGGAGGAACAACTTCTCTTTCTCTAGATTAGATCTAGCCACAGGCTATTTCCTGGTAAAATGGGTTAACTCCTTTCCTCATTCCTCTTTCAGCAACAGAAATGAAAACCTTTTCTTGGATTTTGAAACCTCCTGAGGAGGGGTTGGGAATGTAGCTCAGTGGTAGAGTGCTTGCCTAGCCAGCATGAGGCCTGGGTTCAATCTCCAGCACCAAGAGAGGGAGAGAAAAAAACCATCAAAACCTCCTCAAAATAAATAAATAAATAAATAAATAAATAAATAAATAAATAAATAAATTCCAAACAAACAAAAAAATTCCTGAGGAGTAAAATCTCCAGGCAGTTTGTGCAGGTCATATGGAAACCATATAGCCACACTGACCAATTGATATACAAAGAGGCAACATAGCCAGGGGTGATAGCACATGCTTGTAATCCTAGCATTTGGGAGGCTGAGACAGGAGGATCTGGTTCATGGTCAGCCTCAGCTATTTATTGAGGCCCTTTGCAACTCAGTGAGACTCTATTTCAAAATAAAGAATAAAAAAATAGGGCTGGGGGTGTAGCTCGGAGATAGAATGCTCCTGGGTTCCAACCCCAGTACAAAAAAAAAAAACAAAAAAAAAAACAAAAGGAGATATAGCAGGAGCTGTTGTTAGACCTCAGAGTTGTAAGATAGATAGATGGATTTCAAACTTCATTCACACTTCCTGAAAAGCAGAGGAGAATTATCAGGTTCTTTGGTCTGTAAGTAACAAAATTCAGCTCAAGCTAGTTTACACAATGAAGCTTATTAACAGACTGTCTAGAACTCAGAGGACTCAAGGCCAGTGCAGTGGGGCTTCTTCCCATTTCTTTAGTATTCTTTTGGTGTGATCATTCTTTGTATATATGCTTTGTCTCCACACTAAGGTCCTCATTATTAAGAAATGGCTCTGAGCAGCCAGGAGTGGTGGTGCATGCTTGAAATTCCAGTATTTGAGAGGCTGAGACAGGAGGATTGTAAGTTCTCAGCCAGCCTCAGTTACTTAGTGAGCCCTCTACAACTTAGTGAGATTCTGTTTCAAACTAAAAATAAAAAAGGCTGGGGTATACCTTGAAGGTAAAATATCCCTGTGTTCAGTTTCCAGTTCTGCAAACAACAACAAAAAAAAAAAAAAAAAAAAAAGGAAAAAAAAAAGAAAAAGAAATGGCTATCAGCAGCAAACAGGGATGCATTTATTTGCTAGTGTTCTGTAGAAAACCTTCCACCCACTATACCATAGAAACCTTTCCTTCAGTCTGAGTAGGCCCACTTAGGTTATATGCCCACTCCTCTGCCAGCAACAGGGGAAAGTTATAGGCTGAATGAGTTCTCACTGGCAATGTGCTAGGATTACCATAAGTGGTTTAGAGTTGAAATGATAAACTCCCAAAGATGAGGATTAGGTTGAGTTCTTTTGGGTCATGAACCATCTGAAAGAAGAATGGGCATCTAAACAAAACCAGGAATTGATAAGGAAAGAATATAGGTGGTGAAATCCAATCCTGCCTGTGAATAGAACATGGAATATTGATCCAATAGGACCCTTTATTAGCAAGATACTTCTTTGAGATATTTTTCTTTCTTTATTTATTTTTTTTTTGCGGGTCTCAGGATAGAACCCAGGGGCATTTAACCTTTGAGCTACACCGCCTGCCCTATTTTTTATTCTTTATTTTGAAACTGGGTCTCACTGAGTTGCAGATGGCCTCACTAAGTAGCTGAGGCTGTCCGAGAACTGCGATCCCCACAGGTCTCAGTCTCCCGAATGCTGGGATTACAAGTGTGCGCCACCACACCCAGCTGACATATCTTTCTCTCTCTCTCTCTCTCTCTCTCTCTCTCTCTCTCTCTCTCTCTCTTTAAAATGGGTTATATCAAGATGGGCATGGTGGCACATGATATAATTCCAGTACTTGAGAGGCTTAGACAGTAGAATTGTAGGTTCAAGGCCAGTCTCAGGAACTTAGTGAGATCCTGTTTCAAACTAAAAAATAAAAAGGGTTGGGGTTTAGCTCAGAGGTAGAATGTTCCTACATCCAATAACACAGTACCACAAAATAAGCAAGTAAATAAACACATAGAAGACTTCTGGGAAGATGGTCATCCAGGGAAGCAGCACATACCAGTTCTACTGACACCCAATCTCCACTGCCTTAAAAACAGTGTTTTACAAAAGCCATAAAACACCATAACTTAAAAAAACACAATAAATAAAAGGCATAAGGGGAAAAAAGCAGTCAGAGAGCAGAAAAGAAACCCGCCTGACTTGCTGTGGTGCCATCTTGCCTCACAGCAACCGACTCCAGAGATGAACAGGAAAATAACCAAGGACTTGAAGCAAGCAGCTACAGATCATCAGAATTGTAAGCCATCGAGACCCCTGGAGAAAACGGGCCCAGTAAGACCCTGGGTCCCGGGCAGGGGTCACACGGGGCACACCAGCCGGGGCCCAGGTCGTGGGACTCTGGGCCCCGGGCCAGACCATGCGTAGCACGCCAGACCCCTGGAGAAATCGAGCCCAGTAAGACCCTGGGTCCCGGGCAGGGGTCACGTGGGGCATGCCGGAACCCCGGAAGAGCCGGGGCCTGGGTCGCGGGACTCTGGGCCCTGGGCCGGACTGTGCGTAGCACGCCAGACCCCTGGAGAAACCGGGCCCAGTAAGACCCTGGGTCCCGGGCAGGGGTCGGGCGGGACACACCAAATCCCAGACCAGCCGGGGCCCGGGTCACAGGACTCTGGGCCCCAGGTGGAGTAGTGTGGAGCACAATGAACCCATGGGGAAACTGGGCCAGGTCACAGTGCTACTGAGTGCCTGATCCCACTACCTCCTCAAACCACACATACTGAAGAAAAAGAAAAAAGAAAAATATCGGAGAGAGGTTAAGAAGGCTGTGGCGGATGCCAGGATACTGGAGATGCAGACAAAACTTATCAAAATGCACTAGAACTTATGGGAAAATTCCCCGTGAAGGAGGACTACTGTTTCTCTATATCGTTAAGAATCTTGGACATCACCTGTAAGGAGAGAGTTTAGCAGAGAAATGCGGTGTTGAAAGTGGTCTCCGCAATGGTGGTGGAGACTTGTATTCAGGAGAAGCAGAAATTGGATCCTACCAACCTTATTTTTTTGGAGAAATTACACCAAATGTCGAATGCTACCGTCACGCATGCTTAGGAACACTGGACAACATTCAGAGTGGAAAAAGAGCTTGGGAAAGATTTGAAATGGTGGAGGCAGTGGCAATGTCAGTGGCCAGTACTCAGGGGAGGCAGAGATCTGATGCATTACATCTGGAACCTTTAGAATAATAACCCCAGAGGCAGAATGCTACCACCACGCACCCTCGAGAACGTGGTACAATTGGTTGGGTGAAGATGGTGCTCGGATTGGAGCCTGCTGAGGGGTGAGGCCAGCGACGGACACAGCAAAGCTGGGATTGATGTGTGCTTGTATATCCTCTCAAGTCTTGTATTCCAATGTGATATATGATTACAATGCACCAATAAAAAAAATTAAAAAAAATAATTGTAAGCCATCAGTTCCTCCTGCACAAACACTGGTTACAACTTGCAGTAGTGGCAGTGAGGTCACCATGTTCTCTAGAGATCCAGACTTGCCTTAACACTACAGTAAGTGAAGCTACCGTCCCCACGGGAGAACACTTACCACGGCGCCCTCAGGGACGCACACAGCTGAGATAAACTCCCTGGGTCTGAGACTTTACAGTTCAACCCAGTGAAGGTGGGGATGGAGTCTGCTGTTGGATATAGCGGAAGCTCATACTCAGGCTCGGCATCAGTGGAAAGTGTGGAGGGAGACCTATGCTTCACACTAGATCCCACTAATAGAATCTCCGGGATCACAACAGACCCCCCATTCATGGAGAATGGGAAGAAATCAGACCAGCACAGCCCTAGCTGTGGATAACAGAGACTCTTACATTGAGTTTTGTCTCAGAGGCATCTGCTACCTATGGAGGCAGGGGGAGACGAAGACTATATGTCTGTGGAAAAGGTTTCCACACTTAACTCTAGATCTAACCCCATTGATACTAGCAATCTGCATAGACTGAGAAAGACTCAGAGAACCAGGCTTGCAGCAGAAAAGGTGCCAGTGGCACTCAGTGTCTGCACAGAGTCCCAGTCTGCTGAATATTTATATATTTGTAGAGTTGCATTATGTTGTTATTGTTTTGTTTTTTGTTTCTTTTTTTTTTTTTTTTGGTGTGAGTGAGTATGCTTGTTTGCTCTCTTCCCAACCCCTCTTCCAAGCTTCTTCCCTTGAACATACCTACTTTCTCTCTTCTCTCTTTTTTCTTTTTTCCTCTCTTTTTTCTCTTCTTTGTCTTGTATTAAAAATCCAATTCATATCACTATACTAAAAACTCTACATTTGCTACTAGAATATCACTACATATTCACTATCTCTAATATCTACTATAAATTATCTTACCAAACTCATACTTTCAATCTATTCAATCCTTTTTGTGGCTTTACCCTATTCTTGCATTATGACTTCACTTCCCTCCTACTCAACTTTCACTGTTGAATACAACACAACTTGCCCTTGGATATACCAGCGGACACCTAGAGACTGAGAGAAATCTATCAAAAGCAACAGATACAAATTTCTGAAATCATGAGAATGAGGAATAACGAGGAAGCAATGAGCTCTCACAACATCACAATAACAGAACCTGAGAACACAGAATTACAGAAATCTCTAGAATATCAAATAAGGAATGTAATTGTAGAAATAATACAAGACTTTTGAAAAGAATTTAGAGAGAGTCTGAAAGAAATAAAGGATGCAATCATTGAAGTGAAGGCATAATTCAAACTATAAACCATTGATTTAGACCACATGAATAATAGAATCTTGCTCCTAGATGATCAATAAAAATGAACACATATAACTTAGAAAAAACCAATTCGACAACATGAATTGGATATTGAAGTAATATGGGCACATTTTATTTTTTTTATTATTATTTTTTATTTCTGGTGGTACTGGAGTTCCTGGAAGCCCTTCTACCTCCGGGCTATACTCCCAGACCTATTTTTACATTTTTATTTGGAAACAGGGTCTCCTAAGCCAGCGTGCGTGGCTGGCTTCGAACCTGCACGATCCTCCTGTCTCTGCCTCCCAAGCGCGAGGATTATAAGCGTGCACCACCACGCCCGGCTCAATGGGCCCATTTTAAAAGAGCTAACCTAAGAATAATTGGCATAGAAGAAGGAATAGAAGCTGAAACCAAAGGGATCGACAATATTTTTAAAAAAGTAATATCAGCGCTGGGCATGGTGGCACACGCTTGTAATCCCCGTGCTTGGGAGGCTGAGACAGGAGGATCGCACAGGTTCAAAGCCAACCTCAGCTACTTAGTGAGGCTCTCAGCAACTTAGTGAAACCCTGTTTCCAAATAAAATATAAAATGGGTCTGGGAATATAGCCCGGAGGTAGAAAGCCTCTGGGTTCCACCCCCAGTACCACAAAAAAAAAAAAAAAGAAAGAAAAGAAAAAATAAGAAGTAAAAGTAATATCAGAAAAAAGAGATTAACTATAAAGAAATAAGTAATACATGCCAGAACCAGAGTAACAAGAATTTCTACCCAGCAAACAACTAAGCAAAGAAGAACAAACACTTCCTCAATCAGAAGTTAAATTTCAATATGTTAGGAATTAAAAACCATCCCTCAATAATCACACTGAACATAAATGGTGCAAATTCCCCAATAAAAAGACATAAGGTGACAAAATGAATTTAAAACCAGAATTCATCTATCTCCTGCCTGCAAGAAACATACCTTACAAATAAAGATAGTAAGAAACTAAAGGTAAAGGGCTGGAACAAGGTAATCCATGACAACAGAACTCAAAGACAAGCAGAAATAGCAACTATAATAACAGACAAGTTAGACTTCAAGCCCAAGCTTATCAGAAGAGACAAAGCAGGTCATTTTTTTACTGGTAAAAGGAACAATACAGCAAGAGGAAATAATGATTGTCAACATTTATGCCCCAAACATAGAAGCAGCTATTTTCATAAAACAAACTCTTTGTGATATTAAATCGCATATAAGTCCCAATACAGTAATACTGGAAGACTTTAACACCCCTCTCACACCATTAGACTGATCTTTTGGACAAAAGGCCAGTAAAGATGCCTCAGACCAAAAGAACACTATCAAACAAATGGACCTATTAGACACATATAGAATATTCCACCAAACTACAGTAGAGTTCATATATTTTTCTCACCTGCTCATGGAACTTTCTCCAAAATAGATCATATCCTGATCTGTTTTGAGATCTATTTTGCTAAGTGAGCACTAACAAATTAAAAAATAAGTAACATACTTTTCTGTGTCTTTTCAGACCATAATGGAATGAAACTAGAAATCAACTATAAGGCCCAGAGAAACTACATAAACATGTGGAGACCGAACACCACACTGCTGAATGAAGAATGAAATGGGTCATGGAAGAAATAAGAGGTGGAATTAAGAAATTTTTTAGAAATGAATGGTAATAGGATACAACATATCAAAACATCTGGGACACTTTGAAGGCAGAATTAAGAGGAAAATTCATAGCACTGAGTGCCCACATAAGAAGAACAGAAAATTATCAAATAAATAACCTAATGACACACTTCAAAGCCCTTGAGAAACAGAAACAGTCTAACCCCAAAGCCAGTAGAAGACAGGAAATTATTAAAATCAGAGCAGAAATCAACAAGTAGAGAATAATATACAGAAAACAATAAAACAAAAAGCTTGTCTCTCAAAATATAAACAAAATAGATAAATCACTAGCCAACTTAACCAGAAAGAGAGAGAGGGAGGAGGGAGGGATGGAGAGAGAGAGAGAATGAATCAACCTAACTTACATTACATAGATAAGAGATGAAAAAGGAGAGATTACCACTGTTAGTGTAGAAAACCAGAGGATTATCAGAAACTACTTTGAAAAACTATACTTCAACAAGATGGAAAATGTGGAAGAAACTGACCACTTTCTAGATAAATACATCTGCCTAAACTGAGTCAAGAAGATATAGAAAATTTAAACCAACCAATAGCAATCAAAGATATTGAAACAGCAATAAAGAGCTTACCGTCAAAGAAAAGCCCAGGACCAGATGGTTTTCCAAGTGAATTCTATAAAACCTTTAAAGAAGAGCTAACCCTAATACTCCTCAAACTATTTCATGAAAGAAACGAGACTCTCCCAAATACATTCTATGAAGCCAACATTACATTAATACCCAAACCAAATAAAGACAGCTCAAGGAAGGAAAATGACAGGTCTATATTGTTGATGAACATGGATGCAAAACTGCTAAACAAAATACTAGCCAACATGCATTTAAAACCACACCAAGAAAATCATACACCATGACCAGGTAGGGTTCATCCCAGGGATGCAAGGCTGGTTCAACACACAAAAATCAATCCAGGTAATTAATCACATAAACAGAACCAAAGACAAAAATCACATGATCATTTCAATAGATACTGAAAAAGCATTTGACAAAATCCAACATCCCATTTATGCTAAAAGCACCGCAGAGAATTGGGATAGAAAGAATATTTCTCAACATCATAAAGGCAATCTACAATAGGCCCACAGCCAATATCATATTCAATGGGGAAAAACTGCGAGAATTCTTCCTAAAAACAGGAACAAGACAAGGATATCCATTATCACCACTTTTTTTCAATATAGTGCTTGAGACTCTAGCCAGGGTAATAAGGCAAGAAAAGGAAATCAAAGGAATACAAATAGGAAAAGAAGAACTCAAACTTTTCCTATTTGCAGATGACATGATACTACACTTAGAAGACCCAACAAACTCAACCAAACACTTATAGAACTAATCAATAAATTCAGCAAAGTGTCTGGATACAAAGTCAATCTTAAAAAATCAAAAGCTTTTCTGTATGCCAATCATAAATCCACTGAGAAAAAAAGTCAGAAAATACTTCCACTCAGGGTATTTCACAAAAAAATACTTAATAATAAACTTAATCAAGGAGGTAAAAGATCTCTGCAAAAAATTATAAATTTTTTTTAAAAAATGAAGAAGACTTTAGAAGATGAAGATCTTCCATGTTCGTGGGTAGGCAGAACAAATATACTCAAAATGACCATACTTCCAAAAATGATCTACAGCAGATTCAACCCAATACTCATTAAATTACTAAGGTAATTCCTCAGAGAAATAGAAATATCAGTCCTTAAATACATTTGGAACAACAAAAAACCCAGAATAGCCAAAGTAGTTCTCAGCAACAAAAACCATGCAGGAGGAATCACAATACCTGACTTTAAACTCTACTACAAAGCCATAGTAATAAAAGCAGTACGGTATTGGCACAAAAAAAGATACATAGAGCAATGTAGCAGATTAGAAGACTCAGAAACAAATCTGTACACATACAGCCAATTGATTTTTGACAAGGAGCCAAAAACATACACTGGAAAAAAGATAGCCTGTTCAACAAATGGTGTTGGCAAAACTGGTTAACCATATGCAGAAAAATGGAAATAAACTCCACTTTTTAATCCTGCACAAGAGTCAATTCAAGATGGATCAAAGACTTGGAAATTAGATCAGAGACCTTGAGGCTCCTTGAAGAGGGCATAGGTCCAACACTAAAACACATAGGCACAGGTAAAAACTTTCTCAACAAGACTCCCAAAGGCACAAGAAACTAAAAGGTGGATCATTACATAGGATTGCATTAAACTGAAGAGCTCTGTACAACAAAGGAAACTATCAAAAACGTCAACTGCTAGACAACAGAATGGGAAAAGATGGAGGACTAATATCTAGAATATTAGAATACTCCTTCAATAGAGGACTAATATCTAGAATATACAGAGAACTCAAGAAACTCAGTACTAAGAAAACAAATAATCCAATCAAATATGGGCAAGTGAACTAAATAGACACTGCACTAAAGAAGAAATTAAAATGGTCAGCTGGGCATGGTGGTGCACGTTTGTAATCCCTGTGCTTGGGAGGCTGAGACAGGAAGATCGCGCAGGTTCGGAGTCAACCTCCGCTGGCTTAAGAGACCATGTTTCCAAATAAACAATATAAAATAGGTCTGGGAGTGTACCCCAGAGGTAGAAGGCTCATGGTTCCATCCCCAGTACCACCAAAAAAAAAAAAAGTTAATAAATGCATGAAAAAATGGTCAACATTATTAGCAATCAGAGAGATGCAAATCAAAACTACCCTGAGATTTCACCTAACTCCAGCGGCACTGGGGTGACCCTGGAAAGCCGCATTTTGTGCCATTTATGCTCCTCCTCCTCCTCCTCCTCCTCCTCCTCCTCCTTCTTTTTTTCGTGGCACTGGGGATGGAACCCAGGGGCATTCTACCTCCAAGCTATAGCCCCAGCCCTATTTTTATTCTTTAATTTGAAACAGGGTCTCACTGAGTTGCAAAGGGCCTCACTAAGTAGTTGAGGCTGTCTGCAAACAACGATCCTCCTGTTTCAGCCTCCCAAATGCTGGGATTACAAGCGTGTGCCACCATGCCTGGCTTTCTACCATTTCTTCTTTCTTTGTTTCTTGGCTGCTGTAGGTGAGTAGTTCTCCTCCACCTGTGTGCCTTCAGTAACGTTCTCCCTTACTTAGCTCAAGCCCTGTGGATGGCAACCTTTGGAGCTACAGTGCTCTCCTCCTCCATGCTGTTTTCTCAGGTATTTTGTCACAGCAGTGGAGAGCTGACTAATATATCATGGATGGATAACTGAAACCACAGAAAGTAAAAACCATGGGTGAGTGTGGGCTATGGATTGTAAAGGAGTATGTCAATATAAATAGAAAGTAGAATAGTGATTATTAGAGGCTAGGGGCGGGAGTGGAAATGGAGAGTTGTTTAATGGGTATGGTGTTTGCGAAAATAGAAAAATTAGAAAAATAATGCCAAAACACCTAAAAAGAAAGGATTGGGTTTCTTATTTTGTTATGTAAAATATAAGTGAAGCATCAACATAAAATAGCACATAGAAGCAGATACACATTCCTAGAAGTCCTTCAGTAAAAGCAAGGCAAGGCTTAATTCGTTTGTTTTCTTATAGATTTACAGACATTGCTTCCTTATGTAGATATACGGAAAATGCAGAACTAAGTATCACAAAAGACAATTACATAGTTCTTCCAATGCAGATTGTATCTATAATTTTTTTTGGTGTGTGTGCTACTGGGAGTTGAACCCAGGGGCATTCTACCTCCAAGCTACATTCCCAGTTCTTTCTTTCTTCCTTTCTTTCTCTTTCTCTCTTTCTTTCTCTCTCTCTCCCTCTTTTCTTTTCTTTCTTTCTTTCTTCTTTCTTTCTGGAAGCAGGGTCTCAGTAGGTTTCTGAGAGTCTTACTATTTGTCTAATCCTCCTAAGTGCTGAGATTACAGGCCTGCATCACAAAGCCCAGCTTGCATTTATAATTCACAAATATATCAACAAAATTATTTTCTCTTCTTTCACATTTCATTTAGTTTTTATTTGTTTGCTTTGTTATTAGGGTTTGAAACCAGGGGCATTCTACCTCTGAGCTACACCTCCAGCCCTTTTTATTTTTATTTTGAAACAGGGTCTCCATAAGTTGTTGAGGGTCTTAAGTTTCTGAGGATAGCCTCAAACCTTCCAGCCTCCTATCTCAGCCTCCTAACCATGCCTGGCTTCATTTAGTTTTTAAAACCATTTTCCTTCTTTATCTGAAAGAGCTATATACATTTCTAACAACCACTTCTCCTCCTCCTCCTCCTCCTCTTCCTCCTCCTCCTCCTCCTCTTCCTCCTCCTCCTTCCTCTCTATCTCTCTTTCTCTCTCTCCCTCCCTCCCTCTCTAGTGTTGCAGATTGAATCCAGGGCCATGCACATACCAGGGGAACACTCTGCCACATCCTCAGCTCTCTAGTTCTATTTGATAATATGTCTGGGTTTGGTTTATTTTAGAATGAATATCTTCTTTCAGTTTTGACTATTTCTTCTTTCTTTCTTTCTTTCTTTCTTTCTTTCTTTCTTTCTTTCTTTCTTTCTTTCTTTCTTTCTTTCTTTCTTTCTTTTTTCAGTACTGGGGATAGAACCCAGGGGCATTTTACCTCTGAGCTGCATGCCCAGCCCTATTTTTTTATTCTTTATTTTGAAACTGTGTCTCACTGAGTTGCAAAGGGACTCACTAAGTAGCTGAGGCTGTCCGTGAACTGCGGTCCTCTGATTTCAGCCTCCTGAATGCTGGGATTACAAGCATGCTCCACCATGCCTGGCTTCTTTTTTCAGTTTTGTGGCAAATGTATTACTCTAACATATTTATCCTGTGGCATCCAGAAATTCTTTGTTTTTGTTTTTTTGGTGGTACTGGGAGTGGAAACCAGGGGCTTTCTACCTCCGGGCTATACTCCCAGACCTATTTTATATTTTATTTGGAAGCAGAGTCTCACCAAGTTGCTGAGAGCCTCACTAAGTAGCTGAGGCTGGCTTCAAACCTGTGCGATCCTCCTGTCTCAGCCTCCCAAGCGTGGGGATTACAAGCGTGTGCCACCACGCCCGGCATCCAGAAATTCTTGGTAGATAGTCACATATACTAATTACAAATGGAGAGGGAAGGTACAGACATCAGAAAATTATTGTTTCTAATAATAGGGAACTAGTTAAGAGAATAATGAAGATACATGATAGTCTATTAAGCAACTATTAAGAAAAATTATGAAGAGTTGATTTTTGAAATGGAGAAACCACTTACTTTACAATAAAAAATAAAAGAAAAAGGAGTATAAATACTGCCTATAATAGAAATATCAAAAGTAGAAATTATATATCTATAAATATCCCAAAATGTTATGTACATATCTCCCCCAAAAGACATAGATCAAAATGTTAACAATGGGAGTTTTAGGGTGGTAAGTTTTCAGGAGAATTTTTCTATTTTCAACTTTTCTCATTTTTATTCTTTCATATTTCACATGACATGTCTAAAGTGTTTACTAAGATAAAATTGAACTGGTAAACAAAATACTGTTGTTCCAAAACTTTCACTTATGAAAACTTGAACTTTATAGCCCCTTATTTTGTTTTTTTCAGAGGTCTTACACACACCTACCCATCTATTTAAAAATTTTTTTTAAATAGATAGTTGTGGTATTCAGTATAAAAATACTTCTGTAAACACAAAAATAAAGATAGATCCAAAACTAAGTAGTAGCTCAATCCCTACTCAGTGGTTCAACTCAGCCATTTAAGAATTTACTTCTGGCCAGGCATGGTGGTGCGCCTTTGTAATCCCAGCATTTGGGAGGCTGAAACCAGAGGATCGCGGTTTGCGGACCACCTCAGCTACTTAGTGAGGCCCTCTGCAACTCAGTGAGACCCTGCTTCAAAATAAAGAATAAAAAATTGGGCAGGGGGTGTAGCTCAGAGGTCAAATGCCTCTGGGTTCCATCCCCAAACCCACAAAAAAAAAAAAGATTTTATTTCTGAGTAATAAAACTCATATTAGTATTGCAAGGGATAAACTAAGTTAGAATAAGATCATGCTTTTTGCTGTTTAAAACAGGATTAAAAGAAAAGTTTTCTATCTATAAATATAACATCATTGTTAAAAAGAATATAATTTAAAGCCAGGCATGGTGGCGGTGGCACAGGCCTGTAATTCCAGTACTTGGGAGGCTGAGACAAAAGGATTGAAGGTTCGAGGACAGCCTCAACAACATAGGAAGGCTATGAGCAAATTAGAGAGACCCTGTTTCAAAATAAAAATAAGATAGGACTGGAGATGTAGCTCAGAGATAGAATGTCCCTGGGTTCAATCTCTAGTGTGTAGCTCTCTTTCTTTCTCTCATACATATGTATACACACACACACACACACACACACACACACACACACACACGGTTGGGGTATAGCCTGGAGGTAGGATGCCTCTAAGTTCAATCTCCAGTACAGGGAAGGGGAAAGAAAAGGATATAATTTGAAAAAGAAAAGTATATTTATGTGGAAAACTCACTTCATTTTACCTCCTTGTTATCACAATTTGAGAAGGTATCTGGGTTTGTTCCATTTCAATGCTCTTTAATAGCGCTACATTCTGTTTCTGGCAAGTACAGCTTTACACAAGCATAAATCATGTGGCAATTCTGAGTCTAGAATAATTTAGGTTCTGTCCTGGGGACACACATTGCACTTATCTGACCTAAGATGATGGAGTGTCTTGCTGTCAGCAGGTCGGTCTGGGTTTGAATTGCAAGCCTTGGTAAGACTTGAGTCCCTGGGTCTCAGTCACTCACTCTCTCAGCCAGAGTGGTCACAGGGCAGCTCTGGTAGCTTCTGCAGCTGCTGCTCTCCTTGTTCTCCTTGTGTAAAACCAGAAGAGGGACTCTGAATCCTAACCCTGCTTCTTACTACTGAGGGGCTTTGGACCTGTTACTTAAATCTTGTGGCAGGAAAATTTATGAGATAATTAATTTTGCATATTTTCCATATTCCATGCTCCCTATCCCCTTTCTAAACAAGACACTTGGTATTTTCTTGCCTCCGGTTTTAAAAAATGGTGCTAAGGATCAAACCCCAGGCTCACACATGCTTAACACATGCTCAACCACTGAGCTATACTCTCTGCCCTATGACTCAAGTTTTTTTGCAAAGAAAAGCAGAAAATACCAAAAGGCAGTTTTTTTTTTCTTTTGCAAAAACTTATACTCTATTATATTCTTCTAGATATTCTAAGAGAAGAAAGGAAAATACACCGAGGGTAAGAATGAAGGAAAGATTTCAATCACTCAAGAGTGGGTGCTGGGGTGAGAAGCGTGAGAGAACTCCTGAGGTTCTGAGTGCCCTCAATGCAGTAGTTAGAGTAGGTGGCTAGTGCTCAAGGATGGCCGTGAGGTGGGGTCTCTCTTGAGATTCTCAATTCTAGGAACCGGTACTTGGACTCTCAAGGTCCTGGTATCACTGGTCACACAAAAGCCACTGAGTGGCCCAGTCCAGAATATGCAACTTTGAGGACCTAGTGGAGTCATGCATTTGGCAGGGAGAGGCCAGGACAGGCCTTTCCCATGTCTAGCACATTTGGCAAGGCCTCAGAACTGGAGTCAAATCTTGTATGTAAGACTTGATTTTTTTTTTTTTTTTTGCGGGTTTGGGGATGAAACCCAGGGGCATTTGACCTCTGAGCTACACCCCCTACCCCATTTTTTATTCTTTTCTATTTTAAAACAGGGTCTCACTAAGTTGCAGAGGGCCTCACTAAGTAGCTGAGGCTGTTCGTGAACCGTGATTCCCCAGTCTCAGCCTCCCGAATGCTGGGATTACAAGCGTGTGCCACAATGCCCGGCAAGTAAGACTTGATTTTAATTAAATTTAAGAAAATAGAGCCGGGCGTGGTGGCGCACGCTTGTAATCCCTGCGCTTGGGAGGCTGAGACAGGAGGATCACACAGGTTCGAAGCCAGCCTCAGCTACTTAGTGAGGCTCTCAGCAACTTAGTGAGGCCCTGTTTCCAAATAAAGTATAAAACAGGTCTGGGAGTATAGCCCGGAGGTAGAAAGCCTCTGGGTTCCACCCCAGTACCACCAAAAAAAAAAAAAAAAAAAATTAAGAAAATAGATATTTAAAACACATTTGAATCTGTGCACATTGCTGCTAAGCCTGTCTGAGCCTCTGTTTCTTCATTATATCCTGATATCCTGGAGATCAAAACACTTGTCTCAGAGGGTCACTGTGAAGGTTAGCCAAGGTGATATGTAAGTGCCTGGGAGAGTGCTTAGGCATATTTAATAGTTGTTCAGTTGCTGTTTGACTTAAAATTTAAAAAGGTTTCTCTAAGATGGGACTACCAGCATGAATGACAGATGCTGGTCTCAGGATGTAGGCCTGAGGTTGAGGGGCAAGGTTTTGCTAGTAACGATAATAATATATACTATTCATTAAGAACCTATTAGAGACTAGGGGTACAGCTCAATGGTAGAACACTTGCCTAGCATGTATGAGGCCCTGAGCTTGATTTCCAGCACCACACAGATGTGTGTTCAAGAGAAAGAAAGTGTAAATAACCTATTAGGGCCAGATTCTCCTGAGCTCTGACTTATAAATCCTATTAGTGGTTTTAAAGCTATTCTGAAGAGTTCTAGGATTCCATGGACGGTCTCAGGACCTGCAGCAGAGAGCAAAGAGGAGATCAAGCAGTTTGCACTCATGACTGTCTCTTCTGCTCCAGCCAGATCACTTCACTCTCACTTGTGAACTGTAGTGATTCTCTATGTAACATTTTGTCTGAAAAGTAGTATGTGTTAAAAAGGTCTGAAGGTGGGCATGGTGGCAGATATTTGTAATCCCTAGTACTTGGGAGACTGAGACAGGGAGATCATAGGTTCAACAACTTAGTGAGGACCTCTGCAACTCAGTGAGACTCTTTCAAAATAAAAAATAAAATAGAGCTGGGTGTGTAGCTCAGAGATAAAATGCCCCTGGGTTCAAACTGCAGTACCACCACAAAAAAAAAAAAAAAAAAAAATGTCTGAGTCTACAGAGCTGAGCATGGCGATAGCATATGCCTGTAATTCTAGTACTTGGGAGTTTGAAATAGAAGGGTCACAGGTTTAAGGCCAGCTTCAGCAACCTACTAAGACTTTCAGCAACACTCTGAGATCCTGTCTCAAAACAAATAATACAAAGGGCTTGGGGTATAGCTTGGAGGTAGACTATCCCTGGGTTCAATCTCCAGTATAAAAACAAAACAATCAAACAGACACACCCCCCCACCTTTTTTTTTGTGGTACTGAAGATTGAACCCTGGGGCATACTATCTCCGAGCTCCACTTTCAGCCCAATTTTTTTATTCTTCATTTTAAAAGAGGGTCTCACTAAGTTGCAGAGGGCCTCAGAAGTTGCTAAGGCTGGCCATGAATGAACCTGTGATCCTCCTGTCTCAGCCTCCCAAGTATTGGGATTACAAGCGTGCAATACCATGCCCAGCATCCTACATCTTTTACATGCTTTTATTGGTACTTTATAGTCTCACATCATAATGTAAATTGTGTTGACAGTGACATATATGCACACAGTGGGGGGCAGGTACCAAGTGCTGTCCTGTATTTTAAGAGTAAGGAAATGAAACAATAAAAATAGCAACTACATTTAATGAGTATTTACTTTGTGCCAAGCCCTTTACATTGATTATTTCACTGGACCTGCAAAACAAAACTCTAAGTCAAGTTTTATAGGTCTACAATCTTTTACTTAAAACCTTAGGGATGCTAGGCCGGGCATGGTGGTGCACGCTTGTAATCCCTGCGCTTGGGAGGCTGAGACAGGAGGATCGCACAGGTTCGAAGCCAGCCTCAGGTACTTAGTGAGGCTCTCAGCAACTTAGTGAGATCCTGTTTCCAAACAAAATATAAAAAAGGTTTGGGAGTATAGCCCGGAGGTAGAAAGCCCCTGGGTTCTAACCCCAGTACCACCAAAAAAAAAAAAAACAACCTTAGGGATGCTGAGAGTGGTGACCCATGCTTGTAATCCCAGTACTTGGAAGGCTGAGAAAAGAGAATGGCAGGGGGCAGGCTTGAGAACAGCTTCAGCAAGTAGTAAGACTCTCATCAACCTATTGAGACCCTGTTTCCAAATAAAAATAAAACAGGGCTGGGGATGTAGCTCAGAGGTAGAAGGTTCCTGGTTAAATCCCCAATAATAAAACACACACACACACACACACACACACACACACACACACACAACCTTAGGGACTAAAGGTGTTTTGGAAGTGAAGAATTTCAAGAATTTATAAAGAAACTAGACTGCAACTGTAATGAAACCCATTAATATTTCTGTGAAGAAATGTATGAAGGAGCTGGCATGATGGCATACGCTTGTAATCACAGTACTGGAGAGGCTGAGACAGGAGGATCCGGGTTCATGGCCAGCCTCAGCTACTTAGGTCCTCTGCAACTTAGTGAGAACCTGCTTCAAAATAAAGAATAAAAAATAGGGCTGGGGGTGTAGCTCAGAGGTAGAAAGCCTCTGGATTTCATACTCAGTACCACTAAATAAATAAATAAATAAATAATATGAAGGGAAGGGATGGAGCAGTGACAGTGTTTGCCCTATAAGAGTGAGGCCCTGAGCTCAATATCCTGCACCATGCACGCGCACACACACACACACACACACACACACACACACACACACAATATTACGTGCAATGAAGACCATAAATAATATTGCACTTTATTTATATAAATAAGTTAGTGAATTTATCAGTAAATGAAATTTTTGGTAAATAAACTTATAGGTAAATGAAATGGGATAAATATAGACAATACATATTTTTTTTGTTTTTCTGCGGGTCTGGGGATGGAACCCAGGGACATTCTACCTCTGAGCTACACCCCCTGCCCTATTTTTTATTCTTTATTTTGAAACCGGGTCTCACTGAGTTGCAGAGGACCTCACTAGGTAGCTGAGGCTGTCTGCGAACTGCGATCCTCCAGGTCTCAGCCTCCCGAATGCTGGGATTACAAGCGTGCGCCACCATGCCTGGCTAGACGATACATATTTTAAACTTATCTTTTCTTTTGGTTTTGATAAAGCTTCTCCTTTTAAAAAAATTTTAAGTAAAAGTTTAAATTTATGCTGATGAAAACTAACCCATCACACAAATACATGCAGTAAATGTTTATCATTTCTTGTTATTTGAGAATCTTGGAGAAAAGATTACATCAATATTACCACTGTCTATAAAACAAGGTTACGATAAACCAGAAACAGGATTCTCAGGCATTATCAGAGAATCTTTAAAAGACTTTTCCCAGTGTCAATGGTCTTCTTTCCCCCCACCCCCTAATGGTCTTCTTAACACAAGTTTTTGTTTAAGTAATTTCTCTTTGATTGAGTAAATTGCCATGATCTCTTGCTTACTAATAAATGCACACTGTTCAAGGCCAGCAATTAACTGGTCACACATTTTTACCATATGGTCTATAGAGATTTTTTCATCTGTACTTATCATGTCCTCATCATTACTGCTGCCCTCTTCATACTGATCTGTGTTTAATGCTCTCTCTGCAATATCCTCCTCACCCAAAGGATGCACAACGGGGGCATCATTGTCAATGTTCAGCATTTCTTCAATGTCAGCTTCTTCTAACTTATTTACGCTTTCAGCTGATAAGCTTTTGGCATAAGTAATGAGTTTTGATATCATCATTTTCTCATTAGAGTCTCTAAATACTTCAAAGTCATTATCACCAATGTCCTTTTCAAACATCATTGTAGCCCAGAGTTTGTGCCAAGCATTTGTTAATGTAGACTTGTCAACATCATTCCAGGCATTAGCAACTGCATAGATGGCATCCTTAAGACTAAATTCTTTAAGGAAGTCCTGGATTTTTAGGCCTCTTTTCACTGAAGCAAGCATGCTGTTTAAAAAAAAGTGTTTATACTTGCTCTTCATGGAGCGTAAGATTCCTTGGTCACAAGGCTGTATTACAGATGTCACATTAGGGGGCAGGTAAATGCTAAAAACATTACTTTTCACAAGAAGTTCTGGAGGGGGATGTGCAGAACAGTTGTCTAGGAACAGTAAAATTTTGCAATTGTCTTCTAATCCAGCTTGCTTGCAATGAGCTCGTGCTGCTGGCACAAAGTGCTTATTGAACCAATCAGAAAAGATTTCCCTTGTTACTGATGCTTTCTTGTTTGCATAATAATGCACAGGTAAACTGCCCACACCTTTTAGGCATTTTGGATACAGATTTTTCCCAATCACTGCCAATTTTATCTTGTGTGTACCTGCAGCATTAACACACCCAAGTACAGTTAACCTTTGCTTTGCATCCTTGAAGTCTGCAGGTGTCCTTTCATCAGCTATGGTTAAGGTTTTCCTAGGAACATAGCACCAGTACAGAGCTGTTTCATCAGCGTTATAAATTTGTTCAGGGCTTAGGTTCTCATCCGATATAATCTGAGCAAATTCATCAATGTAATTTTCACTAGTTTCATGATCAACAGAAGCCTTTTCACCACACATTTTAAGATACTTGATTCCATGGCGCTTTTTAAATTTTTGCAGCCAGCCTTCTGAATATTCACACTCACTTTCGATGTTAAGTTCTTCATGGTATATTCTAGCTTGTTTCATGACCAACAAACCAGTCAGTGGCATATCTTTGCTTCTTTGTTGTCGAATCCATTCAATTAACACCCGGTCAAGATCTTCATTTTTGGCCCTATGCAATGTTTTCCTATTTTTCATTAGTTCTTGGTTATCACTGTCACTGTAAAATTTCAGCAACTTGTCCTTCTGTTTCTTTAAGTCATAAATGGTGGTGGTCCCCACACCATATTCTTCAGTAAGGCACCTCACAGACACACCAGCATCAAGCTTCTTCAGTAACTCCACCTTCTGAGCTATTGATAAAGACAGATGCTTTCTTTTCTTCTTCTCACTGTTATCCACAGGTATATCTTTAACCCTTTTGGACATTTTCCAATGCTATTAATTCCAAGTCACAAATTGTCAGCAAATAGCAGAGGCAGGTGTGACGGAAGGATACGAGTGCTGAGAAAACAGAGGCTTCATGTTTATCCACAGGAGATCTTGTGCTGGTGCCAAACATACAAAATGCTTTTGGGTCTCAAGAGTGTTCTCTGTTATTGTCTTATTTTGAAATTGCAGGGTAGAGATTGTGGACCTGCATTAAAAATATCATTTTAATGATGAAAAGACTGAGGCTCAATTAGAACTCTATTTGTTCCTTTCACATTCAGTATCCTAAAATTTGGCCACTTAACTGGGCAGAAGTTTTGTCCTGTTTTGGTATTGTCTGCCAAAATGGTTTGAGTTGGAGTATTTTTAGCAAAGGAATCTGGCACTCTTGGCTATGTGACTGACACTGTCAGTAGGTGAGCCTCATGCTGGACAACATAAAGATGTCCTGGCAAGAAGAGGTTGGAGTCTTTTTTTTTTTTTTTTTTGCGGTGCTGAGGGTTAAACCCAGGGGCTTTCTACCTTTGAGCAATACCCCCTGCCCAACATTTTAATTCTTTATTTGGAAATAGGGTCTCACTGAGTTGCAGAGGGCATCACTAAATAGCTGAGGCTGGCCGTGAACCTGAGATCCTCCTGTCTCAGTCTCCCAACCACTGGGATTTTAAGCGTGCACCACCACACCTGCTGAAGTTGTAGATCTTAAATTTATAGTCATTGCATACAGATTTTCCTTTTTGTATCAACTCATTTGGTTGGTACTTATCTGCTTCTTTACTTATTGCTCCATAATGAGCAATCAGGAAAAAAAATCAAAGATAAAAGCTCTTTTCAGATATGTCCCCAATACTTCCACATATTTTCATTAGATAACACTCATTTGAAAGAATTTTTGTTTGCTGCTTTTAACTGTTCCGTAAGTTGTACATCCTAACTATGACGTAGAATTATTGTTAATCAAGTTCAGAAGTAAAGCACATTTTAGACCATCCTAATAAGATGCATCCTTCAACTAAGAATTAATCAAATTTTTAATGAATGAGCTTTTGTGGTTTGGGCTTTGTTGTATGTACTACTTTATGAGTTCCTATATTAAGGCTAACTTCCTTTCTTCTATTATTATTATTATTATTATTATTATTATTATTATGCACTAGAGGTTTATTCCAGAGGTATTCTACCTCTGAGCTACACCCCTAGCCCTATTTTTTTAATATTTTTTTATTTTGAAACAAGGTCTCATTAAGTTGTGGAGGGCTTTACTAAGTAGCTGAGGCTGGCCATGAACCTGCAATCCTCTGTCTCAATCTCCTAAATACTAGGATTACAAGCATGTGTCACCATGCCCGGCTTCCTATTTTTTGCAGTACTAGGGATTGAACCTAGGGACATTCTATCTCATGAGATACACCCCCAGCCCTGCTTTTTTATTCCTTATTTTGAAACAGGTCTCACTAAGTTGCAGAGGGCCTAAGTAGCTGAGGCTGTCCTTGAGCCTGCAATCCTCCTGTCACAACCTCCCAAGTACTGGAATTACAAACATGCACCACCACGCCTGGCTCCTATTTTATTTTTTATTTTGAAACAGGGTTTCACTAAATTGTTGAGGATTACAGGTATATGCCACCATGTCTGATTAAAAGTACATTTCCTTTTTCTTCTCTCCTTCTTCCTAATATTATGAAGGACTTGTTTGCATTTGGAAAAATCTTATTTTTTTAGGTACTTACTGATATTGGTCTCGTTATCATTAATTACTCAATGGCTTTCTTTAACAACAAAAAAACTCAAACTATTTGTGACATCACTACTTTCCCTAGCAATTAAAATCTCAAAAGCATAGTGATAACATATTCTAGAATAAAAATGTCATATTGGAAGGGTTCTATGTCTTCCTACTGAGGAAGCTAGAATCTTGAGATAACTCAAAATACAAAACTCTGGAATAAATAGATTCACCAGGAAGTCTGCGTTGATTGAAAGAATGCGAGGTTCACTAGCACCACCTTGTGGTATTTCCAAATCCGTGCAACACATGATCTGTAAAGAGTGTCATTTTAAAATTTAATTTAATTTATTTACTTGTTTGTTTTTTGTGGTACTGGAGATTGGACTCGGGAACATTCTACTTACAAGCTACACTCACAATCCTTTTTATGTTTTGTTTTAAAATAGGTAATCCCTAGGTTGCTAAAAGTCTCACTAAGTTGCTGAGGCTGTTCTCAAATTTGCGATCCTCTTGTCTCAGCTTCTCAAGTCCTATGATTACAGATGCACAGCAAAGATTGCCTCTTTAAAGACAATATAATTAAGATGAATAATGGGAAAAAGTATTCATGCAGAGACAGTTTGAAAGTGCAGAGGGAACAGAAAGTGCTTAGAAGCTCTCAGGCAAATACCAGTTTGTTGTGTTCTAGAAAGATGGCTAATGATGCAATCTCTGTAGGCTCAGGAGTGGGGAGCCTCACTGAGGAGGTGGCACAGCCTGACACACATTAAGTACTTAAGAAATGAATGCTTCTTTTCTCTGACACATTAAATTTTAAAAGTGTTCACTATAAGCTGGGTGTGGTGGGACGTGTAGCTGAGACAGGTACATGGAGGAACAGGAGGATCGCAAGTTCAAGGACAGTCTCAGAAATAGTGAGACTCTCATCAACCTAGTGAGACCCTGTTTCAAAATAGAAATAAAATAGGGCTAGGGGTGTAGCTCAGAGGCAGAATGCCTCTGAATTTAATCTCAATGTGCCACACCCACACCCACACCCACTGTTCACTATAAATGTAAAGGGGCTTATAATAAAAAGACATAACCTTTCACACCTCTAGTCCTGCTTCCCAGAGGCAATCACTTTTATAACTGCAATTCTTTTGGCAGTTACTATTCGTCTTTATTTATTTACTTTTTTGTAGTACTAGGAATTGAACTGAGGGGCATTCTGCCTCTGAGGTATACACTCTGCTTTATTTTATTTTGAAACAGGGTCTCATTAAGTTGTGGAGCACCTAAGTTGTTGAGGCTGAATGTGAACCTGCAGTGCTCCTGTCTCAGCTTCTCATGTACTAGGATTACAAAAGTGTGCCACCACAAGTGGCTCAGATGTTAAAATAATATACTCCTAATGTTATTACTGATGTATCAATTATAGAGATTGTTTACTTACTTTTTACAAGGGTAAACATTTAGCTCAAGACAGTTCTATTTTTTCCTCTACTGGTTCCCTTTGTACCTTTATGTAATGTACCTAAACCTGTAGGTCCTGTTTCTTCATCTCCTAACTCCGTCTTCGTAATACTGAGATATTACAGATCCGAACCTACCTGTGGCTTCTCTTCTTCCACTTTCCCTCTATGTCTCTGCTGGGCCTAATCTCCTATGCCTTATAGAAGTCAATTCCAACTCTTTTTTTTTTTTTTTTTGGTGGTACTGGGGTTCCTGGAAGCCCTTCTACCTCTCTGGGATACACTCCCACGGGCTACACTCCCAGACCTATTTTTTTAACATTTTTATGTGGAAACAGAGTCTCTTAAGCCAGCAAGGCTGGCTTCGAACCAGCGCGATCCTCCTGTCTCCGCCTCCCAAGCGCAGGGATTACAAGCGTGCGCCACCACGCCCGGCCAATTCCAACTCTTTTTAAGCACATCACAGAGGGCCCTTTATGATCTAGCCCTGCCGGTTTTTCCATCTTCTGTCATTATCCATTTAAGTTATACTCATAGTCATACTGAAGTATATTTGTGTTTACAATTTTTGGAAGCTTTTGTGAACTCTTTTCCTTTTCTTCATTGCTTCATTGCTTTCCATTGTTTAGAATGGACTCTTCCTTGCAATTCACTGGGAAATCCCATTATTTATTTTAGCCTAGATACTACTTTTAAAAATCTTCCTTCATAGGTATCATTTATTACATTTTAAGTCTTACCATTTTTTTAAGTCTTACCATTTAAGAGATGCATTTCATAAGGACATAGTTACCATAGATGGTGATTTTTCTGAGCTACACCCCAGTTCCAACCCCTTCTTTTTTTAGAACAAGGTCTCACTAAGTTATTGTGCACTGGCCTGGAACCTGTGATCCTTCTGTCTCAGTCTCCAAGTACTGGGATTACAGGACTGAGCCACCTCACTGGGCTAGCAATGAAGTATTTTTAAATTAAGATATGTACTTTTCCCTTTTCTGCAGAACTGTGTTAGGGTTATTAAATCTGGGAGTATTCTACCTCTGAGATATGCTCCCAAGTGTTTTAAACATTTTTTTTTTTTTAATTTTGAAACAGGGCCTTGCTAAATTGCTGAGAGTCTCACTAAGTTGCTGAGGCTGGCCTCAAACCTTCAATCCTACTGTATCATCCTCCTAAGTATATGTGTATATATATATATATGTAATGATATAATGTTCTTTATATACTTATACTTAACAGGCTAAAATATAGTGTAAACATAACTTTATTTATTTTTTTTTTGCGGTACTAGGGATGGAACCCAGGGGGATTCTACCTCTGAGCTATACCCCCAGACCTATTTTTTAAATTTTTTTTATTTTTTATTTTTGGAAGTACTGGGGATAGAATCCAGGGGCATTCTACCTCTGAGCTCCACCCCAGCCCTATCTTTTATTCTTTATTTTGAAACAGGGTCTCACTGAGTTGCAAAGTGCCTCACTAAGTAGCTGAGGCTGTTTTCAAACCGTGATTCTCCTGTCTCAGCCTCCCAAATGCTGGGATTACAAGTGTACGCCACCATGCCCACCTTATTCTTTATTTTGAAACAGGGTCTCACTAAGTTGCAAAGGACCTCTAGCTGAGGCTGTCTTCAAACTGTGATCCTCCTGTCTCAGCCTCCCAAATGCTGGGATTACAAGTGTGTGCCACCACACCCAGCTTTAAATATAACTTTTATATGCACTAGGGAACCAAAAAAATGTGTGACTGGATTTTTGGTGATATTTGCTTTACTGTGGCAGGGTGGAAATAAACCTGCAATATCACTGAGCTATGCTTGTACTACTAATAGAGGCAGTGGCTACAGCAAGAAATCAGCTTGATATAACCTACCAATATTTTCACTTTATGTTAATGTTCATTTTAAGAGCACAAGCAGAATTCTTTGGAATGGGGACCTTCGTTTTCATTTTAGAAAATGTCAAAGTTATTTTATTTATTTTTTGTGGTTTTAGGCTACACCCCCAGACCTATTTTCTGTTTTATTTGGAAACAGTTTCTTGCTAAGTTGGTGAAAGCCTCAGTAAGTTGCTGAGGCTGGCTTTGAACTTGTGATCCTTCTCTCTCAACCTCCCAAGTTCTGGGATTACAAGTGTGAGACACCATGCCCGGCTCAGTTGTTTTTAATCTTTTTTGGAGTACTGAGGATTGAACCCAGAGGCATTCTACCTCTGAGCTACTCCCCAGCCCTATTCTTTATGCTTTATTTTGAAACAGGGTCTCATTAAGTTGTGGAGGACCTCACTAAGTAACTGAGGCTGGCCAAGAACCTGCGATCCTTCTGTATCAATCTCCCAAGTACTGCGATTACAAGAGTATGCCACCACGCTTGGCTCAAAGTTATTTTTAAAAGTTGAAAGAATGATACAACACACACCACTATACTTTTCACCTAGACTCACAAACTATGATAATTTTCCCATGTTTACTTTCAAAACTTTTGTGTTTTATTTTTTGTCAAGAAACAAAACTTCCCACTCATTGGCTTTTCATCTATGGAATGGAAAATGTAGGAAAATACCTCTGGTATCTGTTCTTAGTTCTGCACCTCTTCTGCCATCTCTCAAGTTCACATTATCATTTCTTGCTGGGACAGCTGCAAGAGCCTCCTAACTGTTCAACAGCATCCTCCTTGGCTGTCTCTATTCTCTTTTCCAGCAGATTAACCTTTTCAAAAGAGAGATGCAGGTTGCATTGTACTGTTCTCATTCTTAAAAACAGAATCTGTAAAATTCAAATCAGCACCTTGGCTGACAGGATCTCTCCTTGGCCATCCTTCCAAGTTCAACCCAGCCAATTCTCCCTTGAGTTCTCTACTGCGACATCAGCCTCCGTCTATCTCTCAACAAATATTTGCTTTCTGTGTATTTATAGTCACTGAGGGTACATCAGAGGCCAAAAGAAGCACAGTTCTTGTATTCATAGAACTTACACTTCAGGGGGAGGAGAATGATAACAAACAAATATAATGCTAGTTTTAATAAGTACAAAAATGGAATTAAGCCCTCAAATAAAAAAAAGAGGGTCTACTTGAGACAGAGTAGTCAGGAAAGTCTTGTCTAAGAAGGTCATATTTTATGGGATCAAAAGGAGGAAAAGAAGTGAGCTATTTAATGAATGAAGAGAGAGCTCAGAGAGAAACTACGCAAAGGTTCATACATGTTGGGAAGAACCTGGTGTTTGAAGTGTCCAGAGAAGATCAACTTTCTACCCAAAGTTAAGTAAGAAGGAGCAAGGAAGGCTGGTGCATGCAGGGCTTGATAGGCCATGGTAAAGGTCAACATATTTTTGTGTGTCTGGTACTGGAGATTGAACTCAATGGCAATTCTACCTCCAAGCTACAACCCCAGCTCTATTTTTTATTCTTTATTTTGAAACAAGGTTTCACTAAATTGTAAAGGGCTTCACTAAGTAGCTGAGGCTGGCTGCAAACCTGGATCTTCCTGTCTCAACCTCTTAAGTACTGGGATTATGAGAGTGAGCCACCACACCTGACTAAAGGTTAACATTTTATTCCTTTCTCACTATTCTTTCTCTCCTTCCTTTCTTCCTTCCTTCCTTCCTTCCTTCTCTCTCTCTCTCTCTCTCTCTCTCTCTCTCTCTCTCTCTCTTTCTTTCTTTCTTTTTTTTGGGTAGTATTCAGGACTAAACCTAGGAAGTTTTACCTCTTACTCCCATTCCTATTCAATATTGAAACAGGGTCTGAATAAGTTGCTACAGGTGGTTTTGAATCTATGATCCTTCTGTCTCAGCTTCCAAGTACTGGGATTACAAACATGTACCATGAAGCCTGGCTTCTCCATCCTTCCTATTTAAAATTGAAAGAATGACACATGTACATTATTATACTTTCCACTGAGATTCACCAGTTATCAAAATTTTGTTGTATTTAGTTTCTTTCTTTTTTTTTTTTTTTTGGCGGTACTGGGGATGGAACTCTGGGGCATTCTACCTCCGAGGTATGCCCCCAAACCTATTTTTTATTCTTTATTTTGAAACAGGGTCTCACTAAGTTGCTGAGAGCCTCACTAAGTAGCTGAGGCTGTCAACCGTGATTCTCCTGTCTCAGCCTCCCAAGTCCTGGGATTACAAGTGTGTGCCACCACTCCTGGTTTGCTTTCTACTTTTTTCTGGTCAAAATTTTGAAGGTAAGTTTTAGACCCTGACACTACTGCTAAATAAATCAGCAAGTGCATTCTTAAAATGCATTCTTCTACATAATCACAAATTCATTGCCATATGCAATTTAGAATTGATACAATATCATCTAACATCTAGTCCATACTTAAATCTCTCCTACTGTCCATGAAATGCCTTTTGAGGTTATTATTTAAAAAAAAATCTGTGATACAGCCAGGTGTGGTGGCACACTTGCAATCCCAGTACTTGGGAGATTGAGACAAGAGGATCACCATTTTATAGTCAGCCTCAACTACTTAGTGAGACCCTCTTTCAAAATAAAGAATAAAAAATAGAGCTGGGGGTGTAGCTCAAAGGTAGAACATTCCTGGGTTCAATTCTCATTCATATTCTCTCTCTTTCTCTCTCTCACACACACACACACACACACACACACACACACACACACACACACTTGTGATTCAATCAAGAATCACAAATTTCATTTAGTTTTTTTCCTGATTAAAGCAATCATCTACTTTTTTATGTCATATTCTATTTTTCCTGTAATAACATTGGCAATTTTGAAGAGCCTATGCTTATTGTCTTGTAGAATATTCTACACTTTTCTTTCACCGATTATTAGATTCATGCCAAACATTTCTGGCACAAACACCTTCATTTGGCTAAGGTATGTGTAATGAGTCTCTTCATTATAAAATTTTCTACCTATAATTAATCTGTATAATGATTCATTGATATGCTGCTTATGTCTTCCCCAAAGACCTTTCAGCCAGTATATATTCCTTCTTTTTACATGCTCAGTAGAAAAAAATACTCAGACTGTTTCTTGTTATGTGTGCTCAAAATACACATCCCAAAATGTGTGGGTTTTCTCCCACCAATGACCAAAACAAGCAAATCTTAATACAGAAAACCAGCTGGGCATCCTCTAATTTAATTCTCACACTATTCACCTGGAAATAGCATCAGATCCCACAGAGGTGAGGGCTCAATCTCACAACACTGTCCCTATTTCAGAACCAATCAAGCCTAGGTCTCTGGAACTTCATTTGTGTGTGTGTGTGTGTGTGTGTGTGTGTGTGTGTGTGTGTGTTACTGGGGAGTGGAACTCACAGGCTTTCTACCTCAGGGGTATATCCCCAGTCCTATTTTTTATTTGGAAACAGGGTCTGGTTAAGTTGCAGATAGACTAAGTTGCTGAGTTTGGCTGACTTCAAACCTGTGTTCCTCCTGTCCCAGCTTCCCAAGTACAAGGATCACAGGTGTGTGCTACCATGCCCAATTGGAACTTCTGACTGACAGTAAAAATTGGAGTTCCTGGAACTCCCTCCTTAGGTTTGGTTAATTTTGCTGTAGCAGTTCACAGAACTCAGGGAAACACTGTACTTAAACTTACCAGTTTATTATAGAGGGTATTTTATTTTTGCTACTGAGTATTAAATTTAGGGACATTCTATCTTTGAGCTATACCACAGCTCTTTTATTTTGAAATGGGATCTTGCTAAGTTGCTGAGGCTTGCCTTGAACCTGCAATCCTCCTGTTTCAGCCTCCTAACTACTGGGATTACAGGTATGTGCCACCGCACCTGGTTTATAAAGGACATTTAACTTTTTTTGTTGTCCTACTGGTGATTGAATCCAGGGTGCTATACCTCTGATCTATACCATTTTTATTTTGAAAGGGTCTCACTAGGTTGCTGAGGCTGTCCTCGAACCTGCAATCCTTTTGTCTTAGCATCCCAAGTTCTGGGATTATAGGCATGCACCACCATGCCCAGTTTAAAAGGCTATTTTAAAGAATACAAATAAGCAGCCAGATGAAGAGAAACATTGGGTAAGGACTGAAAGAGTCCAAGCTCAGGAGTTTCGGTCCCTGTGGAGTTGAGGTGCGTGACATTTTGGCACATGAATGAGTTCTTGTTCACCTTCCTGCAAGCTCCCATGTGTTCAGCTGTCTAGAAGCTCTCTGAACCCTGCCCCTTTAGGTGTTTATGGAGCCATCATTGCATAGGCATGTTTGAGGCATGAACAACCATGTAGAAATGTGATTGCACCAAAAGGGTATGACCCAGCAAAGCCCATCTCTTCAGATTCTTCTTGACCTCTCTGCAACATTCTGTTCTTCCTTTCAGATATTTCTCTTTCTGAAAAAGAGGTCTTACTACCAGATAAGGTTGATCAGAGATTTCTTTACATCCAACACCAAGACAGAAAAGTAGGGGAAGATTAGTATCTATGACCCATCTTGGGGAAGAGAAGTTTTCTATAGTTTGCCTTTGGAGGGAGTTATGAGTCAGTAACCATGACTATAAACACACACACACACACACACACACACACACACACACACCTCACATACATATCTGTAATAGTTAAACAATATTAATAAAACAGAACAATTATAGTAATATACTGTAAAAGAAAAGTATGTGAATGCAGCCTCTCTCTCAAATTGTACTGTACTTACCCTTTTTGTAATGTGAAATGATATAATGCCTACAAGATGAGGTGAGGGGAATCACAGGCACTGCATTGTAGCATTAAGTTACATTCTGAAAATATATATTTTGAGATTAGTTGATCCTGGGTAATTGTAACTTTTGGAAAGTGAAAACAGTAGAAAAGGGGGTTCTACTGTACTCTGGCAGCCTGCTTCTTTCTTTTTGTCATTTAACAATATAAACAAGATTTATTTCTAAAAAGTAATTGAAAGGCTTTAAGCAAGACAGTGGTGTGATCATTTGCATTTTGAGATTAGTTTGATAGCTGTTTTGAAGAATAATGTGGAGAGGTACAGGAGAGACCAGTGGGAGGCTATGGTAGTCTGGGTAATAAAAAAATAGAGGAGCATTTATTTCACTTAAAACTTGAAAGTTCAACAGATACAACTGTTTATGAACTGGATGAGAGAGGTAAGGGAAAGGAAGATCAAAGAAGATTCCTTTGTCTTGAGTAACTGGGCAGATACAGGGTAGTGTCATTTGTATCATTTCCTGAGATGGAGAAGATCAGGAAGGAGAGAGTTCAGGGTATATAGCAAAAAATCCAGAGTCTAACATTGAACATTGATAAGGTCTCAGGAGGATACGAAATTTAGGTGTCAGCAGTTTAAAGTTGATGTTTAAATCCATGAGTTGATAGGGCTGCCCAGAGGAAAATGTGAAGGAGAGAAACGGGAGGTGAGGGTGTTCAGGACTCTGAGGATTCCTGTAATTTAAAGCTTGGCTAGAAGAAGAGAGAAAAGGAGACTAAGGCTAGTGAGGTTAAGAGGGGATAAAGGAGACTGGTGGCCCAACAGCCAAATGAAGTGTTTTAAGACTGAAATATTTGATTATGTGGATCAAATATTCAACTGTGGAATGGTGCTGGGAGTCGGAATTGAGATGTGCCTGGTATGGTATTCCTTCTGTCTGGAATGTTCACTTCTCTTTCTTACTTAGTTAACTCCTAATAATCCCTGAAGATCTAGATCAAATATCTGCTCAGATTCCTCTGTGACAATCTTACTGCTCTGAGAACATTTCCTTCAATCCACTCCGTACAGTTGTGATTTCCGAGTTATTTGTATTCTAATTTGATTGACTCCCCTATTAGAATGTTGAGGGTTAGTGTCTCTAATTATTACTCTCCACTTCTTCACCATCTCTAATTTTTAACATACAGCAGGTTATCGACAAATATTTGCCAAACACTAAATGAATGTTGCACCTAAAGAGCTGGGAATAAATGCCAACTAGCAAGAGCAACATAACATTGTAAGGCATAACAGATTCAGGTATAGATTTGTCTGAGGGAGCAATGGAGATGTTTGAATTAGATAGTCCACGAAAGACTTAAGTTCCAAACTGGACAGAAAAATAAGTTTTTGTTTTATCTTTTTTCTGTTCTTCCCTTTTACATTTACCTTTCTTTGCTCATATTTCTTGAACAAAGAATAAAATAGAATTTTTTTTGTATTTCATACTGGCTCACATGAAATTTGATTATTTTGTGGAAAACAATGACAAGTGAGAAACAGAGGGGGTTAGTCTGGGAAAGAGTAGGTGATGAGATATGTAAATACTACATTATAAGAAAAAAGACAGTAAGCTTATCAAACTATATATTCCCCAAATGTCTCTAATCAAGTAAAATGGTTGAAAAGAAGACCATATATAAAAAGTTGGGTCGTTAAGTCCTTCAGCTTAATTTAAATCCCTGCTCCGTTAGCCTTTGAACCCACTATTTAGCTTGTACACTTATTTTCCTCAGACTTTGTAAAATGGGATAACAATAGTACCTACCTCAAAAGGTTTTCAGGATCAGTGAGACAATCCATCTTATAAGTTTAGCACCATGAATGGCACAGGTAAGCGCTCAATTTATGCTAGCAGTTATTTTTTTCTTTAAAATCAAGTACAAAAAAGAGACAGCCTAAGTAGTAAATACTTGTATGAATGTAACAGTATATAGCACCACAGTCAAGGAGGATCACTTTGACTGAAGCAGAGAAAGGTTCACTGGCACATTTTGGGCATTGCAAAGACCTTGCCTATACCACTAACAGCACAGCGCCTTGAAGCGAGAGGTGCTTTGTACTTTCAGAAATGCAGGGGAAAAAAGCTTTAAAAAAGTCTATTCTGGAAAAAAATGTGTTTGGCCCAGGAAGGAGGCTGTGGACGACTGAGAGGCTTCCGCGGCGAGGCAAGTGACCCCGGCTGGGAGTCTTTTCCGGCCCGCGGGGACGGAGCCCGGAGGTGACTAGCCCGCCATTCTCCGGCCGGAGCCCGAGTACCGGCCCCGGGGAGTCGCGGGACTGAGTTCAGTGGCGGAGGCCTCACCTCGGGGCCTTCGCCACGGCTTTCCCGTTTCTAGGATGGAATCCGAGACCTGCGACCCCGCCTACAGAAGCTGATTCCAATCCAAGACGCAGGAGCCGAGAGAGCAGCAAGATCCTCCGCGCCCGGGCCGCCCACGAGCCCCTCTCTGCTCATTGGTCGCCCGGCGTCTCAGGACCCGCCCCCAGATTTGAAAGCTTCTTCCGGGAGCCGCTAGCCAGCCGGCAGCGCGAGCCTTGGCACCGCCCCGCGCCCCGCGAGGCCACGCCCACTCCCAGAGTTCAACGCGCACTTCTGGCCGCCATTGTTTGAATTTGAAAACGAAAACAGGTCCGTGCTTTTGGCTGGCCGGGCGTGACGGGTGATGTTGCAGGTGAGGAGGGGACCCTGGCGAGGGTGCTGGAGAGGAGGATGATGGCTGGGTGCTTAGCAGGCCTGAAGCGGGGAAACGGCTGTGGCAATGTCAGCATCTTCTAACGGGGCTCCTGGCGCCCCTGAGCCAAGCCCTCCCGGGCGCTCGGAGCGGTACTCCGCACGCGTAACCCCGGCCTCCACCGCCTCTCAGCTGGGGGACGCAAGGCAGCTTGTTTAATTTCTTTGGGCCTTCTTCCTCGTCTGTTGAAAGGAGTTAATGGAAGTCCTTCTTAAGGTTCTTGTGAAGATGAAGTGCGTAAAGTTGTTAGAGACGTTGCTGGCACGTAATAGACACCAAGCGTTTGCGGTCGTCAGTATTTTTATTACTGTGGTCGATTGATTGGGGTGTTGTTAAGAAACGGGCTTCTTTTACCAACTGTAGTTTCCTGAATTCCTGAGGTGAGCTGTTTGTCCAGCAGGTGACATGGCCTCTTTCTGGGGTGAGGTTGGAGGGAGCACAGAGTGACATACTAGACGGGTTCCAACTGGCTAAAAATATGCTTATTTGGGTTATGTTTAAAGGAAATAGATTTGTACACATTTGAGTTGGGCGCCCCACTTGGCTTATTATTATTATTTTGTGCCCGGGGATGGAACCTTAGGACATTCCACCCATGAACTGTACCCTAAGCCCTTTTTAGTTTATTTTTTTAATTTGAAACAGGGTCTTGCTAAGTGAAGAGGGTCTTGCTAAGTTGCTGAGACTGGTCTCCAACCTGCCATCTTTCTGTCTCAGCCTCCTAAGTACTGGGATTACAGGCCTGTGCCACAACTCCTGGGACTAGCTGGTTTATGAAATAAAGTTTTTGAGCTAAGCTTCCCAACTGTTGTAAAGAAATAAAACAGCCGTAGATGCCCATTACTAATTTCTCCAGCCAGGAACCCTACATTGGGAATCAGGGTTCTGATGTTTTATAATCTTATCACAAAACAGAACAGAGGCCTCTTTTTCTCTCTGACATTGTGCACCTCCTGACATTGTGCTTAGCAACAATTTTAATGTTAATGTCTTTTCAGTTAAGTTTTTCCTTAATTTTACCAAAGTTTAGTGATTTAACTCAGTTGTAATAGTTTAGTGAAGCATTATTCCATATTCAGCTTAAGATCTGTGATAGGTCAGATACTGTTTTATGCACTTATTATTTATTCTTTCAGTCTTGGGGATGGAACGTGTAGCCTCACTCAGGCTTCAAGTGCTCTACCACAAAGCTACACCCCCAGCCCAGGGACTGTTTTCATTATTCACATACATTATTTCACTTTTTCCTTGCACTTAGAAGAGTTCATTTGAAAGCAGTTTCTCCAGATAGCCAAGTTTAACTCCTGAGTGCTAAAATAGTCTGTAACATTCTTCAGAAGACACTAAATAACTAAAATAACACAAGGTCACAGTTCGCTCCATGAACTCTTTACTATTTGATTTCTGAGAGAATTTCAGGCAGAGAGTGAATAATATTTTATATTGTCTTTACAGATTACCTTTAGCCACAAAATCACTTCATATGGATCTCTTTATAGATCGGGTCATATGAATCATAGTTGGTTGTGTTCATCATCATTTGATTCAGAATCTGTAAATACAATTTGTTCTTTGTCTTTTCCATAGGTCATTATGTTATAAATGGGACTGTAATGTTTTACCTCTGAATTCTAGTTATTCGGAAGGAAGTAGTGGGCTGGATTGTAGATTTTTTAAATAGTGGGTGGCTTACATGCATATTTACTAAGGTTATCCAAAGAAATTACTGTTATTCTTGCAGAATGGAATCTAATTTGAATCAAGATGGAGTCCCAAGACCATCTTATGTTTTTAGTGCTGACCCAGTTGCAAGGCCCTCAGAAATAAATTTTGATGGCATTAAGCTTGATCTTTCTCGTGAATTTTCCTTAGTTGCATCAAACACTGAGGTAAGTACAAATACAAGAAAAGTATTATGTTGATTATCATGATTGAAGTTTTAGAATGTGTGCTAACTAGAATAGAGATTCTCAAACTTTCTCGGTTTTAAGCAACCTTGTATCGCAGTAACTTTTCATGTAGCCTTTGGCCAAAAGAAACACATAAAAGTTTCTTTTCAAGTAGTAGGTCTAAACTACCTAATAAGTATCTATGCCCTAACCTAGCAGCCCTTTGAAAGAATTCCAGGCTTTTAATTCCAGTATCAGGCCTGTAATTCCAGTACTTGGGAGGATGAGGCAGGAGGATTGCTGGTTTGAGGTCAACATATTAACTTAGTAAGATTGTGTTTCAAAAAAAATTTTTTTTAAGGGCTGGAGAATGTAGTTCAGGCAGAACACCCTGGGTTCAATCCCAGTAGCACCACCAAAAAAATAAAAAAATAAATAAAAGGCAAGGAAAGAACCTAAATAAAAAAGCATTTAAAATTTAATTTTTTTGGTAATTATGCTTATTAGTGGGATATTTGTGTTACTTGTGGTCTGAAAGTGAACCTGCAGTATGAGTTATGCCTATACTAACTAGTGGATCTGTCAGTAAGAAACTTTTAATTACTGTAGCATTAAAAGAAGTCTTGAGCCAGGCGTGGTGGTGCACGCTTGTAATCCCCACGCTTGGGAGGCGGAGACAGGAGGATCACGCAGGTTCAAATCCAGCCTCGCTGGCTTAGGAGACCCTGTTTCCAAATAAAAAAATATAAAAAATAGGTCTGGAAGTGTAGCCCGGAGGTAGAAGGGTTTCTGGGAACCCCAGTACCACCAAAAAAAAAAAAAAAAAAAAAAAAGTCTTGAAATCAGGTAGTGTTAGCACTTCATATAGCTTCTTTTTCAGACTTTTTTTTTTGTCTTTTTCTGTGTATTTTATATTTTTATATTATTTTTAAAATGAATTTGTCAATTTCTTCAAAAAAGCTTGCTGGGCGAAAAAGGCTACATTGGAATTGTACATCAGTTTTAGAAGAATCCATCTTAACAATACTGTTGAACAGGTGTATATCTTCATTTAGTTCAGTCTCCTTTAATTTCTTTATAGTAGTGTTTTGTAGTTTTCAGTGTTGCCATTGCTGGCCTTGAACTTGTGACCCTCTTGCCTCAGCCTCTAGAGTAGCTATGATTACTGGTGTGTGCCACTGTACCTGGCTAAACAAATGGTGTTGCTTTTAAAAATTAAATTCTTGCCAGGCATAGTGGTGCACGACTGTAATCCTCACATTTGGGAGGCTGAGACAGGAGAATCATAGGTTTGAGATTAGACTCAGCAACTTAGTGTGACTTTTAGCACCTGGTGATATCCTGTTTCTGAATGAATGAATGAATGAATGAATGAATGAATGAGGGCTTGTACTTAGAGGTAGAATACCCTTGGGTTCAATCCCCAGTACCAAAAGTAAAAAATCAAATTCTAAGTATTCCTCATAGATAAAAATAATGTAATTTTGCAAGTTGATTTGTATCTTGCTACATTGTTACGCTCATTTAATAGTTCTGGTATCTTTTTATTTTGCAGATTTGTAGGCAAATGTTCACGTTGTCTATGAGTAGACAGTTGACTTTCTTTTTTTTCTTTCTCTCCTTCCTTTCTTTTTTCCTCTCTTGTACTGGAGATTGAAGCCTCTCCGCTCCGCGGGGGATGGGGGGGTGTTCTACCTTCAAGCTACACCTTCTAGCCCTTTTTATTTTTTATTTTGAAACAGTTCTTGCTAAGTTGCCCTGGTTGGCCTGGAGCCTGTGATCCTTCTGTCTTGGCCTTCCAAGTACTGAGATTACAAGATGTGCCACCATGCCTGGCTTAATTTTTAAAAACATTTTTTAATAATTTCTAAAAAATGAGTTAAGCCCATTTCTTTCTCAAGGAAAGCAAAGAAAATGTTACATTAAAATATTCTGAACATATCTGGGCGTGGTGGTACACACTTGTAATCCCAGCATTTGGGAGACTGAGACCGGAGGATCGTGGTTTGCAAACAGCCTCAGCTACTTAATGAGGGCCTCCGCAACTTAGTGAGACCCTGTTTCAAAATAAAGAATAAAATATAGGGCAGGAGTGTATGTAGCTCGGAAGTCAATGCCCCTGGGTTCCATACCCAGACCCACCAAAAAAAAAAAATCTGAATATATGATGGATTTACATTTGTGTTAATAGAATATTCTGATAACTTGTGATTTTTTTCCCCTAGAGTTGTTTTTTAATGACTTAGAGCCCTGTTAATTGTATTAGATATAAAGATTAGGCTTTTTTTTAAAGAGAAAAGTCTATTTGTAAGCTACATATAAATATAGGAGGCAGAAGAGATTGAGTCTTTTGTGGTATATTATTATTTTGTGTGTATATGGTGCTGAAGATTGAACCCAGGAGCAACCTAGCTATACCCCTAGCCCAGTTTTTTATTCTTTATTTTGAAAAGGTTTCACTGAGTTGTGGAGGGCCTCACTAAGTAGCTAAGACTGCCTGAGAACCTCTCAGCCTCCCAAGTAGTGAGATTATAAGCGTGTGCCACCATGCCCAACTCGATATATATATATCGATATAAATATATATATATTTATATGTTTATATATTTGTATTTATATTTAATATATATTTACATTTATATATTTATAAATATGTATTTATATTTATATATTTATATTGTGGTACTAGGGATGGAACCCAGGGGCATTTTACCTCTGAGCTACATCCCTAGTCCTTTTTTTTTTTTTTTTTTTTTTGGTAGTACTGGGGTTCCTGGAAACATTTCTACCTCCGGACTACACTCCCAGACCTATTTATATATTTTTTAAATTTGGAAACAGGGTTTCTTAAGCCAGCGAGGTTGGCTCTGAACCTGCGTGATCCTCCTGTCTCCGCCTCCCAAGCGCAGGGATTACAAGTGTGTGCTACCATGACCGGCCCCATTCCTCTTTTTTATTCTTTATTTTGAAACAGGGTCTCACTGAGTTGAAAGGGCTTCACTAAGTAGTTGAGGATGGCCACGAACCTGGGTCCTCTTGTCCTGGCTATATTTTGTTTTTTAAAAAACAGTTACATGAGTATGGTGGTGCATGCTTGTAATCCCACTATTTGGGAGGCTGAGACAGGGGGATTGCAAGTAGAATCACTTCAGCAAGTAGAGAGACTCTCATCAACCTAGTGAGACTTTGTTTCAAAATAAAAAATAAAATAGGGCTGGGGGTGTAGCTCAGAAGTAGAATGCTGAATGCCCCTGGGTTCAATCCCCAGTAACTCACATATACCCACAATAACCCACTCACCCAGAATTGTTATCTTTTTTTTTTTTTTTTTTCTGTACTAGAGATTAAATCCAGGGGTGTTCAACCTTTGAGTTATACCCCAGCCCTATTTTATTTTATTTTATTTTTTGCAGTACTGGGGATTGAACCTAGGGCCATTCTACCTCTGAGCTACACACTCAACTTGATTTTTTATTTTTATTTTTTGTGGTACTGGGGGTAGAATCCAGGGGCTTTCTACCTCCAGGCTATACTCTCAGACCTATTTTATACTTTATTTGGAAACAGGGTCTCACTAAGTTGCTGAGAGCCTCACTAAGTAGCTGAGGCTGGCTTCGAACCTGTGTGATCCTCCTGTCTCAGCCTCCCAAGTGCAGGGATCGCAAGCATGTGCCACCCCCTCCCAGCACCCAACTTTATTTTTTATTCTTTATTTTGAAACAGGGTCTCATGAAGTTGCCCAGGGTCTAAGTAACTGAGGCTGGCTGCGAACCTGCTATCCTCCTGTCTCAGCCTCCCAAGTACTGGGATTACAAGCTTGAGCCACCACTCCTGGCTCCCTAGACCTATTTTATTTTTTATTTTTATTTTATGCGGTACTGGGGATTGAACCCAGGGACATTCTACCTCCAAGCTACACTTCCAGACCTACTTTGTAACCTTTACCTTGAAACAGGGTCTCACTAAGTTGCAGAGGGCCTCACTAAGTAGCTGAGGCAGGCCATACCTGTGATCCTCCTGTCTTAGCCTCACAAATGCTGGAATTACAAGCCTATGTCACCATGCCTGCCTCATTTTTAAATTTTGAATCAAGGTCCCATGAAGTTGCTGAGGCTGTTCTCAAATCTTCTGTCCTTCTGTCTCAGTCTCCTAAGTACTGGAATTAATAGTCATGAGTCACCATGCCCAGCTTGTCAAATCTGTAAACATAAGAAATGGTTAAGAACAGAATAATGACTGTATAATAGCAGATTATTATATAACAATCAACCATATTAGAGATGATCTCTGAAAAGCTATATTCTGTATATTTAAAATACAGCTATTTTGTTCTTCTCTAGGCAAGTAGTTTGGAATCCAAAGATTATCTCCAGGTTTGTCTTCGAATAAGACCATTCACACAGTCAGAAAAAGAACATGATTCTGAGGTTTGTGTTGAATTTAATTGGACTTTGATATTTTACTTTTATTTAAGAGGCAAATACCATTGTTCTTATTTATTGTGGGTATGTCTTCTAGGGCTGCGTGCATGTTCTTGATTCACAGACTGTTCTTCTGAAAGATCCTCAAAGCATCCTTGGCCGGTTAAGCGAGAAAAGCTCTGGGCAGACAGCACAGAAATTTAGTTTTTCTAAGGTAAGGACCCTGTAAGATAAAGTTTTTTTTTTTTTTTTTTTTTTTTTTTTTTTTTTTAATGGGGGAGCATTGCTAGGTATTGAACCCAGGGCCTTGCTCATGCATGTGCTCTGTTACTGAGGTATACTTCCAGCCCCACCCCTGCAATTTTTTTTTCTTAAAGAGAGACTTAGCTTAAAGTAAATTGCTATGTAATTGTATATAATGGCCTATTTGTCTTGTGCTTAAGGAACTTACATCTTTGGTATTGGTATTTTTATAATATTGGGTCTATAATTATATAATTGAAAGTAAGCAAGTCACTATGATGTTCTTAATTTTTTTTCTTTATAAAACAAAGATGAAAACATGATTGGCTCAGATTTCTATCTTAAAAACTGGCTGTTAGTGGTTAAATTGTCACATTTATTTTGTTTGTGGGGATGTAGTAGTACCTATTTGGAGGATAAATCTTATGAACCCAATCTTTAAAATTTTTAAACTTGAGAGATATGGTGGACTTCATTGTGAATAGTAACTTGAATTTTCTAAGAAGACTTTCTGAAAATTCTTTCTTAGGTTTTTGGCCCAGAAACTTCACAGAAAGAATTCTTTCAGGGTTGCATTATACAGCCAGTAAAAGACCTCTTGAAAGGACAGAGTCGGCTAATTTTTACTTATGGGCTAACCAATTCAGGAAAAACATACACATTTCAAGGTAAATATTATTGATTTTGGCTAGAAAGGAGAAAGAATAACTTTTGCTCAGTATTGTCTTGATTGTATGTAGTTAGGTTTCTTTCAGTACATAAGTGTTCCACTTTTATTTTATTACTATTTTTCAGTGCTTGCGATTGAATCGAGGGCCTTGTACATGCTGGGCAAGCACTCTACCACTAAGCTACATCCTCAGCCCTTCCATTTTTAATAGTAATATTGAATTTATATTGCTGATGGCTTCTAATTCAGATTTACTTAGTCACATAAAACTTCTTTACCTATATGATAGAGGAAAAAGATGATCAAAATTTAGAAAAAGTGTCGATATGGAGAATTAAGTATAGATGACCAGTGAGACACTTTATATTTCATTTGCTTTTACACTTTGTGATTATTATTACAAATTTTAACATCAATTTTAATGTAATTTCAGGCCTGATCTGAATGTAAAATTTCAGGTTTTATATCAGAATAGTAATCAAATGAATATTGGCAGCATAGTAAAGACCAGTGTAATAGAAAACGGATTAACTCCTCAAGTTTTCTCACCTTTGTTCTCTGTTTTAGTTGTTTACTCTTGCTTTTTGGAAGTTTAAAAGGAACCTTATTAGTCCAGGAAAGTTTCCTTTTGAGAATGTATAACACAAAAATTCTTTCATAGGCACAGAAGAAAATATTGGCATTCTGCCTCGAACTTTGAATGTATTATTTGATAGTCTTCAGGAAAGACTGTATACAAAGATGAACCTAAAGCCGCACAGATCCAGAGAATTCTTACGGTTATCGCCAGACCAAGAGAAAGAAGAAGGTGCTAGCAAAAGTGCGTTACTTCGACAAACTAAAGAGGTACGGATGCACTTTAGTTTGTAAAATACATAAATCTTAACTCTTTATAAACTCTGAATTATTTCATTTTGTATTATAATCTGTTTTATGGTGGTAGTAGGCATTTCAGGTTGAGAAAAATATTTAATCCTTTCTTGAAATCTCTTCTACTTATTTTATGTTGAATAAATAAGAATGCTTAAACAATATGAATGTGATTCCAAAGTCATCTATGATTGTTTTAGAACCAGCACTGTTCTTTTTGTGTAATGATTTTTAAGAATTGAGTTTTAAGCCATGTGAAGTGGCTCATGGCTCACGCTTGTAATCCCAATATGTGGCAGGCTGAGATAGAGGAATTGCAGGTTTGCAGCCAGCCTCAGGTACTTAATGAGGCCATCTGCAACTCAGACCATATTTCAAAATAAAGAATAAAAAATAGGGTTTGGGGAGTAGCTCAGAGGTAGAATGCCCCTTGGTTTAATCCCCAGTACCTCAAAGAATATTGCTTTTTAATTGCAAAAGTAATGCATGCACACAAATTTTAAGAGACTATAAGAAAAAGTGAAGGTTTCTTCTAGTTCCATTCGTAAAGAGACTACAATTAAGAGAGTGTAACATGTCCTTTTTAAATTTTTTCTATCTATATGAAATCATACATGGAGCTTTTTATATGTCTGTGTATACATACATAATCATGTATGTGGTTGTATATAGCTGCATAGTTGTGTGTATGTGGTGCTAGAGATTGAGCCCAGGGCCTTGTGCATGCTAGGAAAGCACTCTATCACTGAATGATATCACTAGCTCCTTTCTTTTAATATGTAGTTTAGTTTTGTTTTATAAAGTGAGATCTTACTGATCTCATGAGTGATCAAATGAGTGTATTGTAGTTACATATCTTAATGGGGTACAAGATGGTAGAGGCATGCAGGTATATACCACTCATTTAGCCCTTCCCCGATTCCCACCCCACCCTCATTTAGCATATCTTAAATCTTTTATTATCATAAATCATGTGCCTGCTGTTGGGTTATGTGTTGAACTTTTTTTCTTCTTTTTAAAAAAAAATCAGTTTCTAAAATTCTCTTTGTAGACATTTGCATTTTTCATCATTCACTCTTTTAAACAGTGCTTTAAATGAGGAAATACTCTATTGCAAATATATTTTCTGCTAATTTCCCCACACTCATGCTAACAGTGAGTATTTAATAGTTTCTGTTTATGCAGATGTAAATCTTACTTGTTCTTAATTTTTGTTTCCTTATCTAAGTGAAGTAATTAGTACACCTTAAATTTTTTCCTGTGAATTGCCAGATATATTTTTTGCCCATTTTTGTTATTTGACTTTTTCTTACTGAGTTTTAAGAATTTATTTTAAAAAATCTCAAGGCCTGGGAAGACACATATACCTATCTCAATCGTAGAGTGTGTTGTGTACATGAGGTTCCGGATATAATCATCAACACCATAAAATATTTAATACATTAATTATATGGGTTGTAAATTTTTAGGTTATTGTTTGCTTTCCCCCTTCTGAGGTGGTTTTTGTGTGTGTGTGATGCTAGGGATTGAACCTGGGCATTCTACCTCTGAGTTATACCCCAGCTTTATTTTATGTTTTTATTTGGAAACAGTCTTGCTGAGTTGCTGAGGCTGCCTTTGAACCTCTGATCCTCCTGTGTTAGCCTCCGAAATACTGATATTATAGGGTTATGTCACCACCACTGGCCCATTGTGGGCTTTTTTTTTCTTTTTTCTTTTTGTGGTGCTAGGGATGGAATGCTGGGGAATTCTACCTTTGAGCTACACCCCCAGCCCTACTTTTTATTCTTTATTTTGGAACAGTGTCTCACTAAGTTGCAGAGGGCCTCATTAAGTAGCTGAGGCTAGCTGAGAACCTGTCTCAGTCTCCAAAGTACTGGGATTATAAGAGTGAGCCACTATGTTTAGCTCCTATTTTATTTTCTATTTTGAAACAGGGTCTTGCTAAGTTGCTGGGGCTGACCTCAAACCTATGATTCTCCTGTTTCAGTCTCCAAAGTACTGGGATTACAGATGAGTGCCACTGTGTCCCACTTTATTTTCTTATTTTTACTTTGGGTTTTTACTATTTATTTATTTATTTTTGTGGTATTTGGGATTGAAGGCAGGGGTGTTTCACTTCTGCACTACACCCCCAGCCTTAGTTTATTTTTTATTTGAAAACAAGGTCTCACTAAGCTGCTGAGGGCCTTAATTAGTTGCTGAGCCTGGCCACAATTCTATGATCCTCCTGTCTCAGCCTCCTAAGTACTGGGATTACAAATGTGCGCCGTTCATGCCTGGCTTCATTGTGTTTTTTTTATATTAATTTACTCAATACATTTTAATTAAGGTACCTACTGTGGTCCAGCAATGTTTCAAATATTTAGGATAAAAGATATTGCCATCATGGAGACTATGCTAGTTGTTATAACTCAATACTTCAGACTGGGCCATTTATAAGGAATAAAGGTTTAGTTAGCCCACAGTTGTGTGGACTGGGAGGCTCAAGGTCATGGGCCTGTATCTGGTTGAGGGTTTCTTGCTGCTGGGGACTGTAGACTTCCCAAGGTAGGGCAGAATATCACACAGCAAAGAGGATGCATGGAAATGATGAAGCCAAAGGGCCTTTATGACAGATCCGCTCTTGAGATAAACCATTAATCCATTCATGTATTGATCCATAAATGGATAATCTATTCTGACAGAGTCCTCTTGGCCTAATCACTTTTTAAAGGTCCTAGTCCTTAGCTGGGCGTGGTGGCGCATACTTGTAATCCCAGCATTCAGGAGGCTTAGACAGGAGGATCACAGGTTTGGGACCAGCCTCAGCTACTTAGTGAGGTCCTTTGCAACTTAGTGAGACCCTGTTTCAAAACAAAGAATAAAAAATAGGACTGGGGGTGTCGCTTGGCAGTAGAATGCCCCTGGGTTCCATTCCCAGTACCGGAACAACAACAAAAAAAGTCCTACCTCTTTTTTTTCTTTGGTGGTACTGGGGATGGAACCCTCCTACCTCCGGGCTACACTCCCAGACTTATTTTATATTTTATTTGGAAATAGGGTCTCTTAAGCCAGCGAGGCTGGCTTTGAACCTGCGCGATCCTCCTGTCTCCGCCTCCCAATCACGGGTATTACAAGTGTGCGCCTGGCAAAGTTCTACTTCTTAATGCTTCAGAGTGGGGATTAATTTCAATAGTACTTTTTGTGGGGAGATTTCAAACCATAGCAAAGGGGGGCTTCCAGGAAGATGGCGACCGAGAAAAGCGGGGCTTAAGAGCCCTGCTAACAACCAGTCTCCATTACCACAAAATCAGCGCCTTTCATAGCCAGAAAACAACATCATCAGAGAAACAAAAAAATACTAGGCTCCAGAGAGAAAGCGGACTCAGAACAGAGCTCAGAGCCACAGAGGAGATAAACCGGCCTCACGCCCGAGGACGCGGCAGCAGCGCCATACTGCCGACGGCAACGGCTAATTCACCGGACGGCTACAGCAAGCTGAGGTGAGCCGCTGCGGAACAGCCAGGCGGGATTTTTCAGCGCAGGGAACATCTAAAGCTCCCAGTGGCTGAGCTCAGCACACGCTGCAAGGACTCTACTCTATAGAGTGGAATTCAAAACCAAGAAGAAATAAGCCAGCCTCACGGCCGAGGGCGTGGCAGCGGCGCCGTATTGCCCTCGGCGGCAACAGCAGTGAATTCAACGAGTCCAGTACAGCTACATCTGCGTACTCAAGAACAGTGAGTCAAACTGCGGGCCCCAGAGGAGAAATCCCAGTACTGTACTCCCTGGGACATGACCCAGTGGAGGAGGGGCGGTGGCAGAGATATCACACCATTGAAGAACGTGCAACCTGGCACCCCCCATAGTTTAAAGCAGCCTCTATCGACTCCCTGGGTCGGAGACTCTGTGATACAACCCAGTAAAGGAGTAGTGGGGTCTGAGATACTAAAGACTCGAGATCCAGAGCACCTTAAGTGAAGCCATAGTGACCCAAGGGAAGAACCCAGAGAAGGCACAAACTTCTGAAATCATGGGAAAGAGGAATAACACTGCAGCAATGAATGCCCACAACCCCACAACATCAGAACCCGATAAAACAGAAATTCAGAGATTTCTAGAAGATCAAATCAGGAAAATAACTGTAGAAATAATAGAGGTGCTTCGAAAAGAACTCAGAGAGAGCCAAAAAGAGATAAAGGATGCAATTAATGAAGTAAAGGCCTCAATTCAAAGCATGAACAACCGATTAGACCACATGGAGAACAGAATCTCGCTCTTAGAAGATGATCATTCCAGAAATGAATGCATAGTTTCTAACCTAGAAAAAAATATCCAACAGCAGGAATCTGACATTGAAGAAATATGGGCCCAGTTTAAGAGAGCTAACCTAAGAATAATTGGAATAGAGGAGGGAAAAGAAAGTGAAACCAAAGGGATCAACAATCTCTTCAAGGAAGTAATAGCAGAAAATTTTCCAAACATAGAGCAAGAGGTTGATACACAGATCCAGGAAACTTATAGAACTCCCTTTAGACAGGATCGGAGAAGAGGATCCCCATGCCACATAATTGTCAAAATGACCAATGTGGAAGCCAAGCAGAGAATCTTAAAGGCAACAAAAACAAAGGGCCAAGTGACATTCAGAGGCAAACCAATTAGAATCACTCCAGACTTCCCAAACCAAGTCATGAGAGCCAGAAGGGCTTGGAGTAACATATTCCAAACTCAAACAACTTCCAGCCAAAAACTTTCTACCCAGCAAAACTTTCTATCAAATTAGATGGAAAAATAAGAAGCTTCCATGACAAACAGAAACTGAAGGAATTTATGTCTTCAAAACCAGCGCTAGAGAAAATACTCAAAGAGATTAACTACAAAGAAGAAATAGGTAACACACACCAGAACCAGAGAAACAAGATTTTCCATCCAACAGACAACTAAGATTGGTTATCTGTGGAGATTCATTATTTATGTTAGTCTTTTACCTATCTCTAAATGGTATTGTTTGCCTTTATTGTTGTTAATTTTTAGGATTTCTAGTTCGAATATTAATATACCTTCAGATATAGCATTTGGAAATATTTTATCCCATTCTATTAGTAACTTTTAACTCTGTTTACATTGTCTTTGGATATACAATATTTTTTTATTTTCTAGGGAGTTTGTTTACCCTCTGTTGCCTGTGCCATTGAAATCAATATCCAAGAAAACACTGCCAATTTCAATGTCATGAGGTTTTATGACCCAGATTTTCTTCTAAAAGTTTATAGTCTTAAGATTTATATTTAGGTCTTTTATCTATTTTGAGTTAATACTTGTATATGGGACTAGGTAAGGGTCCAATTTTATTCTTCTCCATGTAATTATTATTTTTCAACAATATTTTGTTAAAAGATTATTATTTCTACCACCAAATGTTTGTGGAAACCTTGTCAAAAATAACTTGACAATATAGGGAAGAAGTTAGCTCTATGCTTGTATTTAACTCCAATGGTTTATATATCTGTCTTTAGAACAGTACTACACTGTTTCAATTATTGTAGCTTTATATGGTTTGAAATCAGAAAATATATATCTTCTAGCTTTGTTCTTTTTCAAGATCGTTTTGGGTATCTAGAATCCATATTCCATATTAGGATAGATTTTTTTCTGAAAAATAAATATATAAATATATGATAGTTTCACCTAAAAAATAGAAAAAAAATATTCTCTGGTAAGAAAGAAAGCAAAAAGAAATATTGAAATGTTATCTTTAAGTCATCAAAAGCTTGGTATCAGACAAATGAAACTGTTATGTGAGATTATCATTTTTAATTTTGGACAAATTTCTATAATACTAGATGTCAACCACTAAGCCAAGCATGGGAAGGAGGGATGGGGGGGGAATGGGGTGGGGATCGGGTGGGGGCTGACTGGGCGATGTGTGCATGTATGTCTACAAAAGTTTGTATCCCACTAGGATGTATGAATACAGTGCACCAAAAAAAAAAAAAAAACCATAGCAAAGACTGATAATAGGAAAATAAGTATATAATATGGCATGAGGAGGATGTTCTTTTATATAAGATACCATATAAACTTAAAACGTTTTTGTGAAGTTACGCTTGTTTATTCTCTGTGTATTCTGAGTTTTTGTTACATTTTTAAACATTCTATTCAAGATTGTTAAAAACTATTAACAGTATTTTATTAATACTTTCAAATATTAATGAGTAGTTTCTTTCTTAAAACTTGTAATCCTAGCATTGTAAACTATTAACAGTTTTTATGAGTATTTTCAAATGTTAATGAGCAGCTTCTTCCTTAAAATTTGTAATCCAGGGGGGGTGGGGGGGCGGGCCTGGTGGCCCACGCTTATAATTTCTGCGCTTGGGAAGCTGAGACAGGATCACAAATGTTTGAAGCCAGCCTCAGCTACTAAATGAGACTCTCAGCAACTTAGTGAGACCCTGTTTCCAAATAAAGTATAAAAAAAGTCTGGGAGTGTAGTCGGGAGGTAGAAAAACTCCTGGGTTCAGCCTCAGTACAGCGTGCGCACACGCACACACACACACACACACACACACACACACCCCAAACATGTAGTCCCAGCATTTGGGAGGCTGAGACAGGAGGATTCAAGGCCAGCCTCAGCTACTTAGTGAGGCTCTTTGCAACTCTGTGTGACCCCTGTTTTTTTTTTTTTTTTTGGTACTGGGGTTCCTGGAAGCCCTTCTACCTCCAGGCTACACTCCCAGACCTATTTTATATTTTTATTTGGAAACAGGGTCTCTTAAGGCAGCGCGGCTGGCTCCGAACCTGCGCGATCCTCCTGTCTCTACCCCTCAAGCGTGGGGATTACAAACATGTGCCACCACGCCCGGCATGAGACCCTGTTCTAAATAAAGAATAAAAAATCGGGCTGGGGTGTAGCTCGGAGGTAGAATGCCCCTGGGTTCCATCCTCAGTACCACATAAAAACCAAAATATTAAAGCCGGATGTGGTGGTACGTGCCTATAATCCCAATTATTGGAAGGCTGAGACAGGAGGATTGCATGTTTAAGGATAACCTCAGCAAGTAGTGAAATTGTCATTAATCTAGTAAGACACTGTTTCAGAAAATAAAAATAAATAGGCCTGGGAGTATAGCTCAGTGGTATAATGCCCCTGGGTTTAATACCCAGCACACACACGCACACACAAACTAAAAAAAAAACAAAAACAAAAAACAAAACTAAGAATAAAACATTATTGCGAGGAGGGCTGGGGATATATCTCAGTGGTAGAGTGCTTGCTTAGCATGTGGATGGTGCGATTCAACTTCTAACACTGCAAACAAACACATTGAGAAGAGTTAGACAGGATGGTACATGCCAAAATTCCCAGCTGGAAAACAGTAAGAACCTAGCTCAAAAAACAGCCGACTAACCAAACAAAAAATCTGGGCTGGGATGTAGTTTAGATTAGAGTACTGATGTAGTATGCCCAAAGCCCTTGCTTTGATCCTTGCCACCAAAAAAATTACTTTCTAAGAAAGTCATTTAGAAACCAGGGTTTATTTAAAGTAATAAGGAAATTTGTTTTGCTCAGTGAGGTTCAAAGTTCAGGGTCCACAAGTATGGTTTATGAAAGTAAAATAATATTTTAAAAGATTATAGAGATTGTGAGTAATCACAGGCAATTCATAGAAAAAATTAAAATAATGACAAATATTTTCCTTAAAGGTTGCCTAGTTAAAATGAAGTATTATTTTGCCTAAGAAATAATTAAAATTTTAAAAATAAAATATGTATTTTCACATATTGATTGTAAAATGTTTATGGAAAGCAATTTTACAGTAATGTATTAAGAGCAAGAACCATAAATCTTCATTTCTTTTATCTACCAATTCAATTTTAGCTATATATTCTTTTTTTATTTTTATGGTACTGGGAATGGAACCCAAGGGCATTCTACCTTCAAGCTATGCCCCCAGCCCTATTTTGGATTCTTTATTTTGAAACAGGGTCTCACTGAGTTGCAAAGGGCCTCACTAAGAAGTAGCTGAGGCTGTCCACGAACTGTGATCCTCCTGTCTGAGCCTCTCAAATGCCAGGATTACAAGCGTGTGTGCCACCATGCCCGGCTTAGTTTTACTATATATTCTTTTTTTTTTTTTTTTTTTTTGGTGGTAGTGGGGTTCTTGGAAACCCTTCTACCTCCGGGCTACACTCCAAGACCTATTTTATATTATTTTTATTTGGAAACAGGGTCTCTTCAGCCAGCAAGGCTGACTTCGAACCTGTGTGATCCTCCTGTCTCCACCTCCCAAGCGCGGGGATTAGAAGCATGAGCCACCACACCCAGCAGGCTATATATTCTAAGCAAGTAATTAGAATGTAGAGGATACAGAAAGATGTTTAGCATTCTATTATTTCTCCTGTAAAGTTTTTGTACATTATTGAAATGTTTAATAATAAGGCATAATTAAGCCATTTTATATCCCTTATGTTACACAGCAATGAAATCTTTATGAATAATTTTTAATTCTAGCAAGAAAAACCGTACTACGTAACTTAAATGTGGAGAAAAGAGTAGAAGGGGAATACATTTAAATATTAACAGTAATTATCTCTGGCTGGCAGGGATTATAGATGATGATATTTTTCTTAATTTCTTTAGTTTCCAAAATTTTTTATAAGACTGTATTAATTAACTAGGAACAAAACCTAATAAACAAGTAACTAAATTGAGTGAATGAAAGGTTATGATCTGGTAGGTAACATTTTTAGGTTAAATAATTAATATCTTGATTATTTTAGATTATTTTAAAATGATTTAAAACTCTTTAAAAGATATTTTTCTGTTTTTAGGTTGCTATGCAGAATGACAGTTATGATACTCTTTATGGTAAGGCTCTCTATCACTTGCCTTTAATTGTTGATCACGTAAAAACATTTGAAAAGCTATTAAGCTTTTTTAAAATTATATTTTTAGTACTGAGATTGAACCCAGGGGCATTCTACCTCTGAGCTACACCCCAGCCCTATCTATCTATTTATTTATTTTGTGTTTCTAAGGATTGAACCCAGGGGCATTCTATCTCTAAGTTACACCCCCCCCAGCCCGATTTTTTTATTCTTTATTTTGAAACAGGGTTTCACTAAGTAGTGGAGGTCCTCACTAAGTACCTAAGACAGCCAAGAACCTGTGACTCTTCTGATTCAGCCTCTCAAATACTGGGATTACAAACGTGTGCCACCATGCCCAGCTCCTATTTTATTTTTTATTTTGAAACAGTGTCTCACTATGTTGCTGAGGCTGGCCTTAAATCTGTGATTCTCCTGTCTCAGTCTCCCATGTACTGGGATTATAGATGAGTGCCACTATGCCCCATTTTATTTATTTATTTATTTTATTTTGTTTGGGTTTTTACTTTATTTTTATTTTTTATTTTTTGTGGTACTAGGGATTGAACCCAGGGGTGTTCTACCTCTGCACTACACCCCCAGCCCTAGTTTATTTTTTATTTGGAAATAGGGTCTCACTAAGCTATTGAGGGCTTCAATAAGTTGCTGAAGCTGGCCACAATTCTATGAACCTCCTGTCTTAGCCTCTCAAGTATTGGGATTATAGGTGTTGCCATCACTCTTGGCTTTATTTTTTAATTTTAATTTTAATTTGAAACAAGGTCCTGCTAAATTGCTAAAGCTGACCTTGAACTTGTGATCCTCTGTGTCAGCATTCTGGGATTACAGGTATGTGTCACCATACCTGGCCAGCATTTAATTTCTATTTGGTCCATTGACATATCTTTACAAAGAAAGGATAAAAAGCAGCCAGATGTTGGTTATTCCAAATATCATTTACTTCTTACGCGGCTCCAAAAGGTATCTAAAGTAAATGGTCAAAAGACCAAGGATACTTGATTTTTCAAGACCAGGAATCATGATCTGTACTTATGTCTCATTTTCATTAAAATTGCTTAATTTGTGCTTATTTTTTTTTCCTTATTCTTTGTTTCTTAGGAAGTTTAACAAACTCTTTGAATATACCAGAGTTTGAAGAATCTATGAAAGACTGTGAACAATCTAGCTTGACTATGGAGAATAATATTAAGTTTTCTGTGTGGGTTTCTTTTTTTGAAATTTACAATGAGTGTATTTATGATTTGTTTGTTCCTGTATCATCTAAGTTCCAAAAGAGAAAGATGCTGCGCCTTTCTCAAGATGTAAAAGGTTATTCTTTTATAAAAGGTATGCTGATGCATATTATTTTATTGTTCCAAAGATTGCTTTTTAGGTTTTGTGAAGGCTGTAGGAAAGTAAACTAAAAAAAAAAAAAAAAAAAAAAAGCATTTCTGCTCATTATTAACATCAAGAGAATGAGAAATTGCAATGCTTTGGATGTGTGATTTGGTGTGTTTATTACACTACAATATGAAAAATTCTAGTTTGATATTGTGTTTGTTTTAGTATCAGGACTTGGATTCTTAGTGATGGGAAAAACTTGGTTGATATTTAAATTATTCTGCTACTTTGTAACTTTAAATTTTGGAACTGAAATATTAGTGTTCATAGTAATGTTTTCTAACCCTTTTATACTATAAAATACATATACTGGATCATGATTAAGTATATCAGCATCCAGTACTTAAATATGTATATACATACATATATATAATATATATAATCACATCTCAAACATTTCATTGTTTATACTGAATCTTACTACAGAGTATACACTGTAATGTTTTCTGTATTCTATTTTATTTTTGCAAAATGCTGATTATGACCAAAAATTGTGATTTCATGATTCAGTAGTGATTCGCAGTCTGTAATATCTCATAGATAGATCATTTTATAGATTTAACTTGTAGTCTTGTCTTTTTCTTTCTGTCCGACAAATTCTAAAAAATTAATTTTTCTTTTACTCTGTTGAAGAACATTTACTTTGTGTATTTATATAACTTAAATACTATAACATCAATATAATCCCCAAACTCTTCTCTTAGGAAATTTGGAATAGTTGACTTCAACTAGTATATATTGTTAAAAGAAAGATTTCCTCATATGTCACAGGGAAAATGTCTTCAAAGAGATTTTAGTTCTGAATAAATTCTGTGTTTTTATAAATTGATATTTATTCTTTTTTTTTTTTTTAAAGATCTACAGTGGATTCAAGTATCTGATTCCAAAGAAGCATATAGACTTTTAAAACTAGGAATAAAGCATCAGAGTGTTGCCTTCACAAAACTGAACAATGCTTCCAGTAGAAGGTAAGGGGTGTACACTATGGAGTAATCTTTCAAGTGAACAGTAAGCTACGAGTGGTGGTGCATACCTGTAATCTCAGTACTTGGGAGGCTGAGATAGGAGGATCATGGGTTTGAGCACAGCTTTAGTAATGCAGCAAGACCCTCAGTAATTTAGGAAGACACTGTTAATAATAAAGAATAAAAAGGGCTGGGGAGTGCATTTTAGAGGTAGAATGCCCCTGAATTCAATCTTCAGTAAAACACACACACACACACACACACACACACACACACACACACACACACACACCAGTAGGTTCTCTGATATGTTAAATGAACAAAAGCCTTCAGTAGGCTGATGATGTAATGTTATGTAATGTTATCAGTACTATCTCTTGTCCTATATTAGGTTCATTAATGAAGTTTTTGAGGTATTGTATTTTTTTTTTTTTTTTTTTTTTTTTGGTGGTACTGGGGATGAAACCCAGGGGCTTTCTACCTCTGGGTTATACTCCCAGACCTATTTTTATATATTTTTGGAAACAGGGTCTCACTAAGTTGCTAAGACCTTCACTAAGTAGCTGAGGCTGGCTTCGAACCTGTGTGATCCTCCTGTCTCAGCCTCCCAAGTGCAGGGATTACAAGCGTGCGCCACCACACCCTGTGGTATTGTATTTTATGTCAGTATTTTAGCTCTTTTTTTTTTTTTTTTTTGAGTTGCTTAGAATGGTGGTCTTTTCTCTCTGTCTGTCCCAGTTTACTCCTTGGATCCTGTACTAAGTTAGGCCATAATTCAAGGGGTTAAAGAAGTAAGTTTTTGATGAAAGGGATTGGGGGATGGGAGACAAAAGGAATACACTGTTGTAGTAAGATATTTAACCAGTTTTCTCTAGTCCCATACTCAGCTGGACATGGATTGATATGTGATCCAGATAAGCCTATATATAGATTAAATTAAGTTTTGTGTTAGGTATATATGTGTGTTGTATGTAAAGAATATTAGCTATAAAACCTACATAAAATTGTTTTAAGTAATATGATCTATGTAAGTAAATTTGGTCTTTTCTATAAACGATTTCATTAGTGGAAGTTGTAATGTTAAGGAGAAAGATCAAAGGATTGGGGGTAGGCAAAAGATAATTATTATTATTTTTTGTGGTACTGGGGATTGAGTCCAGGGACATTCTACCCCTGAGCCCTATTTTATTCTTTATTTTAAAACTGGATCTCACTAAGTTGTGGAGGGCCTCACCAAGTAGCTAAGGTTGGCCACTAACCAGTGATCCTCTTGTCTCAGCCTCCCAAGTACTGGGATTACAAGCGTGCGCCACCACGCTCTGCTTAAGATAATGATTTTGAACAGGTATATAGATATCAGTGAAACATGAGTGACAGGTTTGGCAGCCAGTTGGAATGGGCTGTGCTGGGCTACAGCTAACATTAGAGTATAGAGGTTTATTTAGATGTTTCTCTCTCTTATATAGAATTCAGAAGTTAACGGAAAGATAATATTTGGTCTTTGTATATTTCTTTTAGTCACAGCATATTCACCATTAGAATATTACAGATTGAAGACTCTGAAATGTCTCGTGTTACTCGAGTCAGTGAGTAAGTTGAGCATTATTTAAATGGTATTGATCTTGAATATTTTTGAGGAACTTGAAAGTAACTATATTTTTTATATTTTGGTTGGTTCAGATTGTGTTTATGTGATCTTGCTGGTTCAGAACGAAGCATGAAGACACAGAATGAGGGTGAAAGGTTAAGAGAGACTGGGAACATCAATACTTCTCTGTTGACTCTGGGAAAGTGTATTAATGTTCTGAAGAATAGTGAAAAGTCCAAGTAAGTGTTGCTTATAGACCTGTGATCCCAGTACTTGGGAGGCTAAGATAGGAGTATTGCTGGTTTGAGGCTAGCCTGGGCAATTTAGTGAGACCCAGTCTTTAAATAATAAAAAGGGCTGGGCTGTGTAGCTCATTGGTAGAATGCCTCTGGGTTCAACTGCCAGTACCAATCACATATACAAATACAAAAAAGATAGGATATTAATTATTAACTTTAAATTCAACTGCTGATTTTTTGAAGTTTTATTTTTTGTGTGTGTATGTTGTATCAGAGATTGAAACTGGAGGCTTTCTACCTCTGAGCTGCACCTCCAGCGTTTTTATTTTTCATTTTGAAACAGGGTCTCACCAGTTTGTTGAGTCTTGCTAAGTTGACGTGGCTGGCCTCAAACCTGCAGTTCTCGTCTCAGTCTCCCAAGTAATGGGATCACAGATACACACCACTGCACCCGGTGCAAGTTATTTTCTTTATACTGCTTCTTATGTAATGACTATGGATTATGATTAAAGTACTTACACATCTTGGGTAATATAAAGATAGAAATTACAAAAATGTAAGTCAATGTCGGTGAGTCATTGCATACTTATTTTGCATGACAAGTAAATACTAATAGATATTTTAGACAGTAAGGTTTTCATGATGTGGGCTTAACATCTAAAGCTACTTTATTCTTTTCTTTTTTTGGTTTTATGCACTGGGGATTGAATCCAGAGGCATTCTGCCTCCGAGCTGCACTCCCAGCCCCATTTTATTTTTATTTGTTAACAAGGTCTCACTAGGTTGATGAGTCTCACGACTTGCTGAGGCTGTTCTCGAACTTGTGATCTTCCTGTCTCAGCTTTCCACGTACTGGGATTACATGTGTGCACCACCTTGCCTGCCTAAAATACACTTTAGTCTTAACTAATTCATTGTGTGGTCTTCAAGACGTGGTAGATTTTTGCTTTAATTAGCATGTTAGGTATGACATTTATTATATAATTACTCTTTATTAGGGAACACATCTCAGATAAATGTGATTTTCTTTTTGCCTAGTGGGTTATTGTTAGTATCAATATGAGCAGCGGTATTTTATTTATTTATTTATTTATTTATTTATTTATTTATTTATTCATTTATTCTTTGTGGTACTGGGATGGAACCCAGGGGCTTTCTACCTCTGGGCTACACTCCTAGACCTATTTTATATTTTATTTAGAAACAGGGTCGGCCGGGTGTGGTGGCGCACACTTGTAATCCCCATGCTTGGGAGGCGGAGACAGGAGAATTGCGCAGGTTCGAAGCCAGTTGTGCTAGCTTAAGAGACCCTGTTTCCAAAGAAAAAAAGTATAAAAATAGGACTGGGAGTATAGTCCGAAGGTAGAAGGGTTTCCAGGAACCCCAGTACCACCAAAAAAAAAAAAAAAAAAAAGAAAGAAAGAAAGAAACAGGAACAGGGTCTCACTAAGTTGTTGAGACCTCACTAAGTAGCTGAGGCTGACTTCAAACCTTCGCAATCCTCCTGTCTCAGCCTCCTGAATACTGGGATTACAAGCATGTGCCACCACACCCAGGTAGCATTGGTATTTTAAAGAAAATAGAATTATTATAGGTGGAACTAATTACTACCTTCAAATTTAAATCCATGATAGCTGAAATTTTTTTTTAAATTTATCAACATCCGGTCTTCATTTGATTTGTTTTAACATAGTTTTCTAAAAAAAATTTTCATAGGTTTCAACAACATGTGCCTTTCCGGGAAAGTAAACTGACCCATTATTTTCAAAGTTTTTTTAATGGTAAAGGAAAAATATGCATGATTGTCAATATCAGCCAGTGTTCTTTTGCATATGATGAAACACTCAATGTATTGAAGTTCTCGGCTATTGCACAGAAGGTAAATATATATGAATTTCTGTAAAATTTATTAAGTCTACCAATACTATTGGAACATTAACAGTTTTCTTTGGAATAAATGATGTTTTTTATACTTATTACTTTAGAACATATGTGAAAATAAAATTGTGAATATTTATCCAGGAAGAAAGACATGAGAAAAGATCGAAGGTTGTCCTTGAAAGGACTAAAATGACTCTTAGTAATAAAAGTTAATCATAAACATAAATAAAAGCAAGTTTACTTGGAATAAATTGTCTCTTCTGCCATTCTTTTATTTAGTGCTGGGTAATCAGAAAGCCTTTTGCTAGGAACAATACTAAGAGCTTAGAAAGATAGATGTAACTATAGTTTTCATGTTTAAGTAGGTTTTCTAAGCAAAATCTTAATGATGCTAATTCCTTCGTTTATGTTTGTCTGCTTAGCTTAATACTTAAGTTGCTACTTGACTTAATTCATAAAATTATTTTTAATGCACAGTTCTTGCCTGTTTTAAGAGTCTCATTGGATATTTTAACAGGTTTATGTTCCAGATAACTTAAATTCTTCTCAAGAAAAATCTTTTGGGTCCAACAAAACTTCTCAAGATGTATTAGTAGACAAAAGCTTGGATGAAAAAATATTAAATGTAAAAAGAGCCACTATTTCATGGGAAAATAGTCTAGAGGATCTAATGGAAGATGAAGATTTAGTTGAGGATCTAGAAAAAGATGAAGAAAAACAAAATATGGAAACTGAACTTATTGACGAAGATCTGGATAAAACATTAGAAGAAGATAAGGCTCTTGTTAGCCAAGAGGAGAAAAGAGTATGTATAAGAGTTCATATTTCTGTGCATGGCTTGTTTTTTAAAATTAGTGTTAACAGTTCTTAAATCTCTTTCTCTTTTTTGGGGGGTGGGGTGGGGTGTGAATACTGGGAATTTAACCCAGGGCCTCTCTACCACTCGGCTACACCTTCAGCCTTTTTATTTTTGAGCCAGGGTCTCCCTAAGTTGTCCAGGTTGGCCTTCAATTTGCAGTCGTCCTGCTGCCGCAGCCTCCAAGGTAGCTAGGATTATAGGTGTAAGCCTCTGCACCAGTCATCTCTCCCCTTTTTGTTGAGTTGAGGTCTTGTGTGTTGCCCAGGTTGGCTGTGAACTTCTGGGCTCAAGTCTCAGCCACAGAAATAGCTGAAACAACAGGCATGCTCCAGTCTCTCTCAATTTTTTCCCTGAGATTTTTGTATTTCAACTTTATTTTTTGAAAAAGGCCAAACCTACAGAAAGGCTCATTTACTCATTTACCTTCAACCTGTAGTCACCAAGTGTTAAGTGTATCTAAATATATATATATATATATATATTTTTGGCTGATATCATTTAAAAACAAGATGTGTACATAAAGATATCTTATGGTTAAGCAGTGCATGATGTGGCATTCTGTAATCCCAGTACTTGGGAGGCTAAGACAGGAGGATCACAGGTTTGAGGCCAGAACACATTAACTTTGACCTTGTTTCAAAGTAAAAAGGGCTAGGGGGTATAGCTCAGAGGCAGCACATCCCTGGGTTCAATTTCCAGTACCACATACACACATAAAAGGTAACCTTACAACTAAATATTTTAGCTTGTCTTAAGAACATGGACATTTCCTTCATAAGCACAAGACTATTTTTATACCCAAGAAATTTAACACTGATAGAGTATAGTCTATTACATCACCCATATTGGCATTTTTCTAGTGATATGAATATGCCCTTTATAAAGCCACTTATTTGCCAGGCGTGTTGGTGCACACTTGTAACCCCAGTACTTAGAAGACTGAGACAGGAGCATCACAGGTTTTCGGCCAGCCTCAGCTTCTTTAGTGAGGCCCTCTGCAACTTAGACCCTGTTTCAAAAAAAAGAATAAAAAATAGGTTGGGGGTATAATTTAGCAGTAGACTGCCTCTGGGTTCAATCCCCAGTACTGAAAAAAAACAAAAAACAAAAAAAGAAAAAACTGAAAAAAAAAAAAAAAATCCACTTTTTTTTTTTTGATACCAGGGAATGAACTCATGGGCATTCTACCTCTTAGTGACATCCCAGCCTTTTATATATTTTTTTCCTTTGAAGTGTCTCACAGCTATTTCAGCCTCCCATGTCCTGAGATTACAGGCCATTTTATTTTTAATCTACATCTGAAGTTAAAACATTCCTTTTGAGTGTCATTTTTTTTTATAGTCACTTCTATTCTAGCATCAACTTTTGAAAAGTAGACACTACTTGTCTTATAGAGTACCCCCAGCCTAGATTTGTGTGTTTCCTCATGATTCAGATTTAACTATTTAGGTTAAGTATGTTATATAGGTGAAGTTTTGAATTTCCCACTGTATCACTTCAGGAGATATATGATGTCTGATTTCTCCATTCTTGGAACTGCTAAGATTTGTTTACTTGGTTAAGGAGACTTTTCTTTATTGTGAAAGCATGCCATCTATGGAATGATTCCTTGAGACCTTGTGGCTGTCCTACTTCATGATGTCTTTTCACCCAGTGATTTTAGCATATCCATCAGACTTTTAGTTTGCAACCTAACCTACAAGTGCTCACAACATCTGCCTAGAGCTAATGGCTATTTATTTATTTAGTTAGTTTTTTGTGGTACTGGGAATGGAACCCCAGGGGCATTCTACCTCCGAGCTACACCCCCAGCCCTCTTTTTGGTCCTTTATTTTGAAACAGGGTCTTACCAAGTTGCAGAGGACCTCGCTAAGTAGCTAAGGCTGTCTGCAAACCTCAATCCTCCTGTCTCAGCTTCCCAAATGCTGGGATTACAAGTGTGTGCCACCATGGCCAGCAGCTTCTTTAAAAAAAAAAAAAAAAATTGCTATGGTTAATAAAGCAGATTTAATATTGATTCCTTTATTCTCTGTCCATATATAGTGTATACTTATAAACCATAAGTTGTATTGATCCAGAAATTTAGATCACATTTACATTACTTGCTTACCTAATTAATTGGCCATAATTTCACTTGCATACATGGATTCCTTCTACCAGTCTCCTAGGAGCACTGGCACACCTGTGTTCATGGAGTGCTTTAATGGTGTTGGCATATGTAAATGATAGTACTCTTTTGATCTATAGAAGTCTAAGTAGGTGGATAATTTATGGGTTAAATACTCTCATTTTAATAATTTACACCAATGTCCCAGAAAACCATTCTTCTCCTGTATTTGGAAATAAGAACAAAAGCTTCAGATGTTGTACAATTCCTAATTTATCTGGTCACTGTATGATTGGATCTTGTCTTTTTTTTTTCTCTGTAATACCTTTCTCAGTGACAAAGGTAGACATTAATAGTCCTGTTTTACTTTGTTCTGATCTTCTCAGTGTTAAAGTTTTTATTTACATGTTAAACTTGAAAGATTAAACTTTCTGAACATGCTGGGAACAATTTTACTTTTCTTAGGGAAATATTTAATACTATATAGTTCATGATGAATTGTATATTATAAATGCATATCTCCTCATAATATTACTGGATATTTTAAATGAGAAATTCATCAAAGTTTTGTCCAAATATTTGTTGTGTTTTTTTGTTGTTGTTGTTTTGTTTTTGTATTTTGGTGCCAGAGATTAAACCCAGGGCCTTGTTCATGCTAGGCAGAGCACTTTACCATTGAGCTATATGCCCATCCCTATTTTTGCAGTGTTAGGGACCAAATCCAGGGACATATACAAACTACGCAAGTACTCTACCACTGAATTACACCTGAGCCATAGCATTTGAGTGGTGTGTGTGTGTGTGTGTGTGTGTTGCTGGGAATTGAATCCTGGGGGCATTCTACCTCTGAGCTACACCCCCAGCCAAATTTTTTATTCTTTATTTTGAAACAGAGTCTCATTGAGTTGCAAAGGGCCTCACTAAGTAGCTGAGGCTGTCCAGGAACCATGATCCTCCTGTCTCAGCCTCCCGAATGCTGGGATTATAAGCATGTGCTACCACACCTGGCTGAAATATTTTTAAAATAAAGGCGAGCCGGGCGTGGTGGCGCACGCTTGTAATCCCCGCGCTTGGGAGGCAGAGACAGGAGGATTGCGCAGGTTCGAAGCCAGCCATGCGCGCTGGCTTAGGAGATCCTGTTTCCAAATAAAAATGTAAAAATAGGTCTGGGAGTGTAGCCCGGAGGTAGAAGGGCTTCCAGGAACCCCAATACCACCAAGATAAATAAATAAATAAATAAATAAATAAATTAAATAAAATAAAGGCGAGACATTGAAAGATATTTACACTCTGAGAAAGTGTTAAGTTGTTGTTGAGAAACTTTAACCAGAAAGCTTAAAATAAGATTATCAGGCTGTTTTTTTTTACTTATTTTAAGTCTATACCTGCCATCATAAATGTTAAGTCCTTTGTTTATTGTCATATGACATGATATGTATGTGTTTTTAAAGTCTATTGAGTTATGTACATCTAGATAGTAATAAAAGCCTAATAAGATTTATATTTCTCTTTTGCATTTTGAAAAGTATTTGTGTGTTCTTGCTAGTATTTTTGCTCTATATGCACTTTAGGGATTAGACTTTGAAAGGACTTTTTTTTTTTCTGCTGGGGAATTGAACCCCGGGACATTCTACCTCTGAGCTACACCTGCAGCCCGTTTTTTATTCTTTATTTTGAAACAAGGTCTCACTAAATTGTGGAGGGCCTAAGTAGCTGAGGGTGGCCTCGAACCTGGGATCCTCCTGTCTCAGCCTCCCAAGTACTGGGATTACAAGTGTGTTCCACTATGCCAGGCTGTGCCACCATGTTGAGCAATAGGACACTTTTTTTCTTTTGTGGTGCTGGGAGTGGAACCCAGGGGCTTTTCTACCTCCGGGCAATACTCCCAAACCTATTTTATACTTTATTTGGAAACGGTCTCACTAAGTTGCTGAGAGCCTCACTGAGTATCTGAGGCTGACTTCGAACCTGTGTGATCTTCCTGTCTCCAGCCTCCAAAGCGCTGGGATTACAAGCGTGCACCACCATGCCCAGCAATAGGACACTTTTAAACCCAACTTTTAGCATTTATCATATATCTGGCCCTTACTTTCCTCACCTGTGAAAAACGAATGCTGCCAAGATCATAGAAGATTGTGTGGATTAATTGGAATAAAATGTACTCTCCAGAGTAGTTGAAAAATACGTTTATACATTAGTACAAAGTTGTTGGAGAGTAAATAAAACTACTTTCCAAAATAGTTCTTGTTGAACAATAAGTGCTTGTTTTTTTTCCTTCTCTTTTTTTGTGGTGCTGGGGATTGAACCCAGGGAATTTTATCACTTTTATTTATTTATTTTTATTTTGAAAGAGGCTCTTGCTAAGTTGCTGAGGCTGGCCTTGCACCTGTGATCCTTTTGTCTCAGCCTCCTAAATAGTAGTGGGATTACAGATGTGTGCCACTATGTCCAGTTTAAATGCTCAAATTTTATCCTACTTTTTCTCATATTACAGCTGGATATTGACATATTTGAGCTGTAGTAAGTATTTCTTTTTACCTTTTTTCAGTAAGGTTTCTTTTTTTTTTTTTTTCGGTACTGGGGATTGAACCTACAGGCTTTCTACCTCTGAGTTATATTCCCAACCCTATTTTTTTAATTCTTTGTTTTGAAACAGGTTCTCACTAAGTTGTGGAGGGCCTCACTAAGTAGCTGAGGCTTGCCAGGAACCTGTGATCCTCCTGTCTAAGCCTCCCAAGTGCTGGGATGACAAGCATGAGCCACCACACCTGGCTTCAGTAAGTTTAATTCTAAAATGTGGAGAAAACTGCCCAGCTAGCTCAGTCAGTAAAGCATGAGATTCTTAAAATGTGGAAAGTTTCTCTTGATTTTTCAGATTAATGATCTTAGCACATACACAGTTTTCAGTGAGAGTATTAGCACTATTAAAAATGATGCATATTTATAACTGACTGAACCAAGTGCGATGGTCCCCATTGTAATACTAGTACTTGGGAGGCTGAGGCAGGAGGATGGTAGGCTCAAGGACAGCTTCAGCAATTTAGTAAGGCTCCCAGCAACCTAGTGAGACCTTCTTTCCAAATAAGAAATAAAATTGGTCTGGGGTTGTAGCTTGGAGGTAGAATGCCTCTGGGTTCTATTCACAGTACCACACACACACATAAAATGGACTAAATGAAAATTATTTTATGTTTGAACATTTTGACAGTATTTGTCTTGGGATATACTTAATTTTTTTCTGAGAATTTTATTATTTACACGCTTTAGAAACTGTTGGATTTAATAGAAGACCTGAAACAAAAGCTAATAAATGAAAAAAAAGAAAAGTTAACATTGGAATTTAAAATTCGCGAAGAAGTTACACAAGAATTTACTCAATATTGGGCTCAACGTGAAGCCGACTTTAAGTAAGTTATTTCCTGATCTGGTAAAGACTGAGAATTTTATTTACTTGTTTTGTTCTTTTAAACTTATTTTCTTATATTAGATGGCTTTGACTTTTGATGCTTTTTATGTAGCTTCAAAATAGATTTTGATTCAGATGATTGAATTTGCTTTTAATCTGTGATGTTACTTAATTTTATAAGTTAAAAAAAACTGAATTGTTTTTTCTCTTATTAATTACTAAATTTGTGTTGTGAAGGGAAACGCTTCTTCAGGAACGAGAAATAATGGAAGAAAATGTTGAATGTCGTTTGGCCATCTTCAAGGATTTGATTGGTAAAAGTGATACCCATGATGAACCAACAAGTGCAGCCTGTGCCACGAAAGTGGAGACTCAAGTATGTCAACTGAAATATTAAGAAAATCCAGGATTTAGTATGCCACATCAGTCATGAGAAATGTTTTATAGCTTAGAGCTAAAACAGTGCTTACTGTAATATAACTTTATTATAATTAGGCATATTTTATTAGAAATGCAAGCACAGTATAAATGTTGCCTTTGGGTTTGGATTTAATGAATTATTTAATTACTTTTTATCTGTTATTAATTTGTATCTCTTTTATTCCTTTTTGGTATTACTAGAGTCATTGTATTGATTGTGGGCAGATAAAATGCTTTTTATTTTGGGATAATCCTCTTAGAATTGTCTTAAAACTTTTAAAATTATGGCTGGTGCCAGTAATCCCAGTACTTGGGAAGCTGAGGCAGGAGGATTGCAGGTTGAAGGTCAGTCTTGGCAATTTAGTGTGACCTTGTTTCAAATTAGCAAAATCTGGCTGGGGTTATAGCTCAGGGGTAAAATGGCCTTGAGTATAATCTCTGATATTACACACAAACAAAAATTACAAGTTTTTAAAGGCAAAGGGAATCTTTAAGATATCAATTGTTCTTTTTGCTGTGGCAAAAAAATACTTACATATATACCAAGTGGTACATACATGAATATTTATATCACTTTGAATCTTACTATGATGTATAATTACATTGCACCAATAACAATTACAAAATAAAACCTTTTTTTTTTATTTTTTACTTTCCTAGGCAAAAACCATTCCCTCCTCTTAAGGAAATTTTGTCTCTTTCTGTTACTTCCATTGAAGTTGATTGATCCAGTTTTTAGGGGGACATGGTTGGTTTTTAGTTTTGTTTTTCATTTGCTCAGTTCTGGGGCCTGGGACAATGATGTCAAACCACAATTTCATGGCCTGGACATGGTGTGGGACATGGAGTGAATTGTGAAAATGGAGGCTTGTTTCTTAGAATATTCTAAAAAGCCATTTAAGACTCATGTTATTGATTTATATCTGAACTAAGTAGTCATAATTATTCAGTGGCTCGTCACAGTTTATTACTTTTTATGAGGAAATATGCCGCATACCCAATACATAGAAAATGAATAATATTAACACAAATTTTTCATAAATAAGGATGTTTCTATATAATTTATCTTAAAGAATTTCAAGTTCTGAACTTTTTGCTTTTTTTGAAACTGTCTAAATCAGGTGATAGTACCATACGTTTTTACTGTTTTTAGGAAGCACATAATTATGTAGGATTTGAAGATATTATTGATTCACTTCAAGATGATGTCACTGATATTAAGAAACAGGCTGAAATTGCTCACTTATACATTGCATCTCTTGCTGATCCTCAGGAAGCTATTGTTTGTTTGCAATTAAAATTTGATCAAGTTAAAGCCGAATTAGCTAAAACCAAGGAAGAATTAATCAGAACCAAAGAAGAGCTAAAAACAAGAGAAAGAGGTGAGTGGATCCATTTTACTTCTACTTAGAGAATATAAACATACAGAAGTGAATATGCACACAAGGGACTTTTTACTACTGAAAATATTTTTACTTTCATTTGTTTTAGGCCTGTGTTATTGGAAAAGACTTATAAAAAAAGAAGCAAGTAAATTTTAGCCTTATAAGTAAATTAAGAAATCCCATTGGAAATGATAAAGGTGTAAATTTTGTTCTAAGTCTCTGAACTTTTACAGTATATGGATTAGAGTACTTCCTGTGGAATGCTTTGAAATAGCCTGTTAGATTGATGTTTCATTATCTCTAAGGGAGTATATATGTTCATGTGTATAGAGAGTGTTTGTGCCATCTAGGTTTTGAGAGAGATCAAACACTCTACCCTTTTCTGTGTGAAACAAGGTGGGTAGAAAGGCAGGTGATTGGTGCCGCTGCATTGCAGTGTGGTCCAGAAAAGCACTAGCTCCTTTTCTTCTGTGATTCTATGTCACTTCTTTACTATTCAGCATATGTCACTGAGTTTTAAACTGGGTTTTGAAAGTGGCTTTTTCTAAAACGTTATGCTCTTGTAGTTGAATTAACAAGGAAGTGTTGTGTACTTCTAGTGCTTTCAAAACTCTTCTAAGTGTAACACACAACAGCTTATGTTTCATATTGCTCAGTCATCTATTCTTTTTAGAAGCTTAGGTGTTTATTTTAAATATTCTTTATTTTTTGTAGAATCCGATTCATTGATTCAAGATCTTGAGGTATCTAAGAAGGTAATATTTTAAGTTTTATTTTGTTTTTTTATTTATTTTGATGAGGAATTTATTAAGTAAATGAAAGGATATGACTTGTGACTGCATTTATTTTCAAAAAGCAGTAAATGAAAGTGAGAAAGAAAAAAATTGAAAAATGTTAGTGTTTTACCATTCTACCTCTTTTCAGTGTTGACCAGTAGAATGTTTCTTCATATCTTCCAGAAGATTTATGCATGTATAGAACACACACATACACCTTTCAAAAAATTCACACAAATAGGATTATAGTTGTCTTACTTTATTTCCTTAGAAGATAAATTTTGAAATAATTTTTATCAGCATCCAATAGGTCTATCTCATTCTTTTATTAGTAATATGGTGTTGATTAGATGTATTTAAATAGTGTTTGTTTTATCTAAAAGTATCAAATGTTTTAAAATAATGATATGGCCTGAATAGTGTATAGCATGTGAACAAAGGCTACATCTGGAGCAGCCCCAGCACCTTAGTGACTTTGGATCACATTTTTATATCTTTAGATATAAATAATTAAGGATTTAATATTATTTTTAAAGAAATAAAATAATTACTCAAAAGACATTATAGCTGGCTGGTTATGTTGGCACATGCCTATAATTCCAGTTCTTGGTAGGTTGAGACAGGAGGGTTGGAGGTTCAAGACCACCCTCAGCAACTTAGCAAGACACTGTTTCAAAACAAAAAATAAAAAAAAAACTAGGGTTGTAGTTCAGAGGTAGAATGACCCTGAGTTCAATCCCCAGTGATACAAACAAAACAAAAAACTCAATATGCTAAATTGTTTATATAAACACATAAACAAATGAAAGCAATTTAGAACTTACCTGACTGTATTGCTTAACTATTGATCTGAGGCCACTGTTCAAAAGCTCATTGTAAAAGCAAAGTTTTTCAGTGATGAAAAAGTTTAATTTGAATGACGGTTCTCTTCTTTCTACACAAGCATACTTGAGAGCAGATAAAAAATACTTTTTTCAATAACTGACCTTTTTTTCTCCTCCTGTGGTACTGGGGATTGAACCCAGTGTCATTCTACCTCTGAGATATACTCCCACCTCTATATTATTTTATCTATTTATTTTTTGTGGTACTAGGGATTGAATTCAGGGGCATTCTGCCTTTGAGCTACACCCGAGCCCTATTTTATTCTCTTATTTTGAAACAGGGTCTCACTGAGTTGAAGAGGGCCTCACTAAGTTGCTGAGGCTGGCTGCAAACCTGCAATCTTCTTGTTTCATCTTCCCGAGTACTGGGATTACAAGTGTGAGACACCATACCTGGCCTGCATATATATCTTGAAATAGCATCTCATTAAGTTGTTGAAGCTAGTCTTGAAACCTATGATCCTTCTGTCTCAGCCTCCCAAGTACTGGAATTATATGCATGTACCACCAAGCCTGGTTGGTTTTTTTTTTTTTTTTTTTTTTTGGTGTTGTAGGTTGAGCCCAGAGGCATTCTCCCTCCAAACTACACCTACAGCCTGATTTTATTTCTTATTTGGAAACAGGGTTTCACTAGGTTGCTGAGAGCCTTGCTAAGTTACCAAGGCTGGATTTGAACCTGCTATCCTCCTGACTCAGCCTCCCAAACACTGGGATTACAAGTATGTGCCACCACACCTGGCAACACCAGGCCTGGCTTTTAATAACTGAATTTTGGAGGGTAGATTTCTGGTGAAGATTGTGTAATTTGAAGAGGCGGGAAATGACCAGGTTATTCTGATATGTACCAAAAGTTTGGAGGGACACCTTGGCCCTGTTACGGAGCTTTGTCATGGGTGGGATCTGTGTCTTAAGATTTTGTCATTTTTCAGTGACTAAGGGACTAATTGTGAGAAAGCATGGGCATTGTTCTTTATAACATTCTTTGCTTAAGATATAGAAAATAATTCTGCTTTTAAAAAAAGTAACCCATAGATGGGCATAGTAATTTAAATTTGTAATCCCAGTAGTTGGGAAGCTAAGACAGGAGGATTGCAGGTTTGCAACCAGCCTCAGCAACTTGGTAAGACCCTGTTTCAAATATAAAGTATAAAAATTAGGACTAGAGGTGTCGCTTGGAAATATAAAGCTCCGGTATTCAGTCCTCAGTACTGCAAAAAAAAAAAAAAAAGTAACTCACTACTTTATGTCTTCATAAAGTTTCTTTATCTCAATAAAACACTTGTTGATTTTGTGTTGGAAAATGACATTTTTTGTTTTCTACACTTTATTTCTTTTTAAAAATGGATTAATGGTAGTTTCTGCCTTTGCCACATGTTTGTTACTTTATGGACTTACACTTAATTGCTGAGCTTTTCTTCTTCCCTTTTCTGGGTATGTTCATTTTGTAGTCTTTTTCTACTAGCCTTTTTAGGGAGGCATAATCATTGTCTTAAAATATAAAAATCTGAATGACTGATCCAGAAGCTAGTTTTAACGCTGTATGTAGAGTGTACATTTTTGAGTATACATTGGCTAACAGTTTAAAACTATTTTTCTGGGGATTCTTAAAGTGTAATACAATATTACCTTAAGAGCTTTGTTTTTGTTTTTGGTGGTACTGGAGATCGAACCCAGGGCCATTCAACCTCTGATTTACACTCCAGCCCAATTTTTTGTTCTTTTTATTTTGAAACAAGGTCTCACTAAGATGTGGAGGGTGTGGAGGGTCTCACTAAGTAGCTGAGGCTGGCCGTGAACCCAGATCCTTTGGTCTTAGCCTCCCAACTACTAGGATTACAAGTTTGTGTTGCCATGTCTTGCTACCATAAGAGGTTTTGTTATAAAACAAATTTATTAAGTTTCTGGAGTGGAGCCTTGACATTTTAAGTAAAAGAAGCAATTTTGCCTATACTTTAATTTTTTTTAAAGCATTTTTTTCCCCCGATACTGGGGATGGAACTCAGGGGCATTCTCCCTCTGAGCTACACCCCCGGCCCTCTTTTTATTCTTTATTTTGAAACCGGGTGTCACTTAACTCAAAGGGTCTCATTAAGTACCTGAGGCTGGCTGTGAACCGCGACCCTCCTGTCTCAGCCTCTCAAGTGCTGGGAGTACAAGCATACGCCATCAAACCTGGCCTTTAAAGCACATTTTGAATGTGACTATAGAGATGGACATTCTTTGGGTTCTTCAAGTATCCCCAGATGTTTCACATTTGCCAGAGACATTGGTTATTTTAAGCTGAAACATAAGAAATAATTTAGAAAATGTTTCAACAAATTAAAAAATAATATTTTATGCTATCAAGAAGAAATTTATGAAGTTTGTATATATTTATTGTAGCCTTACATAGAGTTAATTTTAATTTTGCTTTTGTACAAGGCTGGAACATCTTCCTTAAACAATAAGTCAACTTGTAATGAGACAGTTGAAATGTCTAAGGACAGTAGAACTGAAACCTATTCACAAAGAAAACGATTAAACGAAAATGAACTTCACCAGGATGAACCACCAGCAAAGAAAGGTACTGCTACTTTAACTGCCAATGGAAGGCTTTTAAGAAAGTTAATTCCTAAACCAGTTAGTAGAAAAGTTATAAATGGGAGGAAATTTACTTGTCTAAGGAAAAATCTTGAAAATTCAAGATGTCATGAATTTTTATGTTAACACCTTATGAACTGCTGGGTATGTTTAAAGCTTTCTTTTCTTTAAATATATTTTTAGATATGGTGCTTTTATAACTTTCTTTTATATGCTTGTACTTTTGCATATCTATAGTCACTTTTGCTTAAAATATTTATTTATTTATTTTATTTTACTTTTTGTGGCACTGAGAGTGGAACCCATAGGCTTCCACTCTCACTAAGAGTGTCTCACTAAGTTGCTGAGAACCTTGCTAAGTAGCTGAGGCTGGCTTCGAACTTGCGCAATCCTCCTGTCTCCACCTCCCAAGTGCGGGGATTACAAGCATGCGCCACCACACCCGGCCTGCTTAAAATATTTATAAAAGTCGCCGGGCGTGGTGGCGCACGCTTGTAATCCCCACACTTAGGAGGCGGAGACAGGAGGATCGCACAGGTTCGAAGCCAGCTGCGCTGGCTTAAGAGACCCTGTTTCCAAAAAAAAAAAAAAGGTCTGGGAGTGTAGCCCAGAGGTAGAAGGGCTTCCAGTACCACCAAAAAAAAAAAAAAAAAAAAAAATTAAAAACTCACTTTCACAACTCCTATATTTCCAGTATTTTGGAAGCTGAGACAGGAAGGTTGTAGGTTTGAAGCCGGCCTCAGCAACTTAGTGAGGGTCTCAGCAACTTAGCGATACCGTTTCCAAATAAAAAATAAAATAGGGATAAGGCTATATATACCTCAGAGGTAGAATGATCCTTGATTCAATCCTCAGTAACACACACACACACACACACACACACACACACACACAGTCTCTCTCTCTCTCCCTCTATCATCAATCCCATAATACCATTTTTCCCCTAAATCTTTCCACATTTTTTTGTTTTTTTTGCATTCACTTGGAGAAGAGGATACTTGACAGTAAGACTTTAAGCTTAACAATACAATACTAGATTCTAGGAGGCAATATGATGAAAACTAATACACAATTGAAGATCATTATTTTTAAAGTCCATAAGAGTAAGTGAGCAAGTTTCTTTTTATTTTTTTATTTTTTTTATTTTTTATTTTTTTTATTGGTGCACTATATTCATACATCCTAGTGGGATACAAACTTTTGTAGACATACATGCACACATCGCCCAGTCAGCCCCCACCCGATCCCCACCCCATTCCCCCCCCATCCCTCCTTCCCATGCTTGGCTTAGTGGTTGACATCTAGTATTATAGCAATTTATCCAAAATTAAAAATGATAATCTCACATAACAGTTTCATTTGTCTGATACCAAGCTTTTGATGACTTAAAGATAACATTTCAATATTTCTTTTTGCTTTCTTTCTTACCAGAGAATATTTTTTTTCTATTTTTTTAGGTGAAACTATCATATATTTATATATTTATTTTTCAGAAAAAAAATCTATCCTAATATGGAATATGGACTCTAGATACCCAAAACGATCTTGAAAAAGAACAAAGCTAGAAGATATATATTTTCTGATTTCAAACCATATAAAGCTACAATAATTGAAACAGTGTAGTACTGTTCTAAAGACAGATATATAAACCATTGGAGTTAAATAAAAGCCTAGAGCTAAATTCTTCCCTATATTGTCAAGTTATTTTTGACAAGGTTTCCACGAACATTTGGTGGTGGAAATAATAATCTTTTAACTAAATATTGTTGAAAAATAATACTTACATGGAAAAGAATAAAATTGGACCCTTACCTAATCCCATATACAAATATTAACTCAAAATAGATAAAAGACCTAAATATAAATCTTAAGACTATAAACTTTTAGGAGAAAATCTGGGTCATAAAACCTCACAACATTGAAATTGGCAGTGATTTCTTAGATATGATTTCAATGGCACAGGCAACAGAAGAGTATACAAACTCCCTAAAAAATAAAAAAATATTGTATATCCAAAGACAATGTAAACAGAGTTAAAAGTTACTGATAGAATGGGATAAAATATTTCCAAATGCTATATCTGAAGGTATATTAATATTCCAACTAGAAATCCTAAAAATTAGCAACAATACAGGCAAACAATACAATTTAGAGATAGGTAAAAGACTAACATAAATAATGAATCTCCACAGATAACCAATCTTAGTTGTCTGTTGGATGGAAAATCTTGTTTCTCTGGTTCTGGTGAGTGTTACCTATTTCTTCTTTGTAGTTAATCTCTTTGAGTATTTTCTCTAGCTCTGGTTTTGAAGACATAAATTCCTTCAGTTTCTGTTTGTCATGAAAGCTTCTTATTTCTCCATCTAATTTGATAGAAAGTTTTGCTGGGTAGAAAATTTTTGGCTGGAAGTTGTTTTCTTTCAGAGTTTGGAATATGTTACTCCAAGCCCTTCTGGCTCTCATGACTTGGTTTGGGAAGTCTGGAGTGATTCTAATAGGTTTGCTTCTGAATGTCACTTGGCCCTTTGTTTTTGTTGCCTTTAATATTCTCTGCTTGGCTTCCACATTGGTCATTTTGACAATTATGTGTCGTGGGGATCCTCTTCTCTGATCTTGTCTAAAGGGAGTTCTATAAGTTTCCTGGACCTGTGTATCAACCTCTTGGTCTATGTTTGGAAAATTTTCTGCTATTACTTCCTTGAAGAGATTGTTGATCCCTTTGGTTTCACTTTCTTTTCCCTCCTCTATTCCAATTATTCTTAGGTTAGCTCTCTTAAAATGGGCCCATATTTCTTCAATGTCAGATTCCTGCTGTTGGATATTTTTTTCTAGATTAGAAACTATGCATTCATTTTTGGAATGATCATCTTCTAAGAGCGAGATTCTGTTCTCCATGTGGTCTAATCGGTTGTTTGTGCTTTGAATTGAGGCCTTTACTTCATTAATTGCATCCTTTATCTCTTTTTGGCTCTCTCTGAGTTCTTTTTGAAGCACCTCTATTATTTCTACAGTTATTTTCCTGATTTGATATTCTAGAAATCTCTGATTTTCAGTTTTATCGGGTTCTGATGTTGTGGGGTTGTGGGCATTCATTGCTCCAGTGTTATTCTTCTTTCCCATGATTTCGGAAGTTTGTGCCTTCTCTGGGTTCTTCCCTTGGGTCACTATGGCTTCACTTAAGGTGCTCTGGATCTCGAGTCTGTAGTATCTCAGACCCCACTACTCCTTTACTGGGTTATATCACAGAGTCTCCGACCCAGGGAGTCAATAGAGGCTGCTTTAAACTATGGGGGGTGCCAGGTTGCAGGTTCTCCTATGGTGTGATATCTCTGCCACCGCCCCTCCCCCACTGGGTCAAGTCCCAGGGAGTACAGTACTGGGATTTCTCCTCTGTGGCCCGCAATTTGACTCACTGTTCTTGAGTACGCAGATGTAGCTGTACTGGACTCGGTGAATTCACTGCTGCTGCCGCCGGTGGCAATATGGCGCCGCTGCCACGCCCTCGGCCGTGAGGCTGGCGTATTTTTTCTTGGTTTTGAATTCCACTCTGAGTCCCTGCAGCGTGTGCTGAGCTCAGCCCCTGGGAGTTTTAGATGCTCCCTGTGCCAAAAGATCCTGCCTGGCTGTTCCGCAGCGGCTCACCTCAGCTTGCTGTAGCCGTCCGGTGAATTCGCCACTACCGCCGGCGGTATGGCGCTGCTGCCGCGTCCTCGGACGTGAGGCCAGTGTATCTCCTCTGTGGCTCTGAGCTCTGTTCTCAGTCCGCTTTCTCTCTGGAGCCTGGTGATTTTTTTGTTTCTCTGGTGATGTTGTTTTCTGGCTATGAAAGGCGTTGATTTTGTGGTAGTGGAGATTGGTTGTTAGCGAGGCTCTTAAGCCCTGCTTTTCTCGGTCGCCATCTTCCCGGAAGTCCCAGCAAGTTTCTTGAAAAAGAAAAAAAGGTAGTGAATCTTTAAGACTCTGAGTAGCTAGAATCTGTATAATAAAGTGAGAATCTTGAAGTAATTTGAAGGAAGTAATTTGGATAATATAAATTCCAAACATAACAAAAGCTTCAAAAATAACCCCAGTAGCTTTTCAGAAAGCAAGGCTATGCGAAATAGCCTATGATCAATACATAAATTTATATTCATATCTTTTAATGTTTTAATACGATTTCTGTTATAATAGGGATCAGACAAATGCATCACATCCTAGGACTTTTACTAAAATAGGCTAGAATATGAATATATTTGAAAAATTTTTTACTTGTTTCACCTCATAGTTTGATATTTATAGCATTGCTGATACAATCAACTATTTTCTGACCTTTATTTATTCTTTTGTTGACCATTTATCTGGAACCCACTTGTATTTTAATTTAATTTTGTATTCTCACTTAAGTTTTCCCCTGTATTTTATTTGCAAGTCCTTTCATAAATGCCATGCTTTTCCTTTGCTGTGCTCAGAACTTCAGCTAACTTAATGTTTAGATCCTAGATATCTAGTGGTGAATTTCAACCTCAAGAAATTTCCAGAAATAATTTCTAGAGCACTAATTTTCACAGTATTAATATGTAAAATATATCTATATCCCAAACTTATCAAATCAATACTTTTGCTATTGGATACCAAGAATCTGCATTTAGTAAGCTCCATGGATAATTCTGCCAAATAAAACTAGAGGATAATTGTTGTAAACATAAAGTTTTAACAAAGTAACCAAGTCAGTATAACTGGGATATAACAGAATGTGAATTTTTATACATAGGTAGAATCAGAATAGGTGACTGTGAAAATAAGTGTGCCAATTTATACTTTAGTGCTATGTCTTAGACATAGTAAAGGGAATAGTTAAGTTTTAAAAATACTTAGGATATTTTATTGCTTCATTTAGGTTTATTATTTAAGATAAATCAGAAGTAGAGTGTATACCATCAGGGGATTTGTAATTTAGTAGCTAAGAGAGACAAATATGTCAATAAAGTCTAAAGAGCTGAAATTAGGTTAATATGGAGGCTTATTAAAAAGAAAACAAATGAAAAATAAACTCTAAATTCATTGGGAAGATATCATCTGAAAGTAAAAGATGTCTTAATGAGGAAGATTTCAAGTCAAGCCTTTTTAAAAAGTCTTTTATTGATAAGCACCTATTGCACTTCATTTTGTTTCTGGGACCTTTAAACAGTAGGAAATTGAAGCTTAGGTACTTTTAAGGATACCAAACTACATTAAGGCAAGTTCATGAATAAGTGAATGAAGGTCAAAAGGACAATGCAGAGTTGATCGTATCAGAAGAATGTTGTAAAGAAAGTTCACATGTAAACATCAAATGTGAAGTGAAATAGCAGGAACGATATAAAGAAGCAGTCAGATCTTGCCTGTCTCAAAGTTTCTAAGCTGTGACACACTCATTGTGTGTCATTGTGTGTCATTCCCTCATTGTGATGGAAGTTGTATGAAAACATTTAGCTATTAATTAGTGTGACTAATAGGATTGAGCACTATCGTCCAAGATTTAATTATAGAATCTATTAGAAAAATTTAAAGGAATATAATTTATAGTAGAGTGGTACTCTCCTATAATCCCAGTACTTGGGAGGTTGAAATAGGAGAATTGGAGGTTTGAGGTCAGTTTCAACAATTTAGGTGAGACCTTGTGTCAAAATAAAATAAAAAAGGGCAAGGGGTTTAGCTCAGAGGTAGAACATCCTTGGGTTCAATCCCTAGTACCACAAAAGAAATTTTACTTTGATATGTTTGAATATTGGTTTATGTGGTATTTTTTGTTTTATTAAGATTTGCTAAATTAATAACATTTTATTATTTTTAAAGGTTCTATACTTATTAGTTCAAAAGACCAAAAGAAAAGTAAAGAAATGGAACATACCATTTCAGAAGATGAGGAAGACAGAGTTTTACAAGAAAATAATGAGGAGTTGAAAACACGTTTATTTGTTGTTGAGAGTGAACTTAAAAATGAAAAGGAAGAAAAAGCAGAATTAAATAAACAAATAGTTACTTTGCAGCAGGAACTTTCTTCTTATGAAAAAAAGAGTTTAACTTTAAGTACAGAGGTTCAACAAATTCAGTTAAACTATGACAATGCGATTGCTGCATTACGTGTGCAGGAAGGTATAAATCATGAACAGCAGGAGAAGATCATGCAATTGTCAAAGGAGATGGAAACTGCTACAAGAAGCATCACAAACAATGTTTCACAGATAAAATTAATGCAAACAAAAATAGATGAACTACGTTCGCTTGACTCAGTTTCTCAGATCTCAAACATAGATTTACTCAGTCTCAGGGATCTGTCAAATGGTTCTCAGGAGGATAGTTTACCAAATACACAGTTATACCATTTGGATAAAGAGTTCTTGGTTAAGCAGGTTAAAGAATATAGTATTCAAGAACTCAGTAGGGAAAGTTCTTTTCATTCCAGCATTGAAGCTATTTGGGAAGAATGTAAGGAGATTGTAAAAGCCTCCTCCAAAAAAAGTCATCAGATCCAGGCACTGGAACAACAAATTGAAAAATTACAGGCAGAAGTAAAAGCCTATAAGGATGAAAACAATGGACTAAAAATAAAGAAGCAGGAGGATAAGAATAAAGATGATTTACTAAAAGAAAGAGAAAGTCATATACAGTGTCTGAAGGAAGAACTGCAGGAGAAAACCCTCAGTCTTGATGTTCAAGTACAGCTTGTAGCTGAAGGGAAGAGAGCTCTTTCAGAGCTTATGCAAGATGTGTCCTGCTATAAGGCGAAAATAAAGGAACTCGAAACAATCTTAGAGGCTCAGAAAGATGAATGTGGGCATTCTGCTAAATTAGAGCAAGAAATTTTGGAAAAGGAATCTATCATCTTAAAGCTAGAAGGAGATATAAAAGAATTTCAAACAAATCTTCAGAATTCTATCAAAAACAACAACGATTTAAGTGCAAAGGAAATCAGGTTAAAAGAAGAAATCACACAGTTAACAAATAGTTTGCAAGATATGAAGCATTCACTTCAATTAAAGGAAGAAGAAAAAGAAATCAACAGGCAAAAAACAGAAAAGTAAGCTAAATCTTGTATTTAAAATATGAAAAGCATTATTTTGCTCTCAAGTTTTAAACAACTGAATCTGTATAATTTAATCTGGTGAAGTGTAGCACATATTTTGGGTGAAGAACTTGAACTCTGTGCATTTAAATCCTTAGAAACAAAACATTTCTGCAAAGATCTGCCTATAGCTGGGCATAGTGACACATTATAATCCCAGTACTTGGGAGGCTGAGATAGAAGGATTGTGGTGTCGAGGCCAGCCCCAACAATGTAGTGAGACCTACAGCAACTTAGCAAGACCCTTTCAAAATAAAAAATAGCTGGGTGTGGTGGAGCACGCTTGTAATTCCCACACTTGGGAGGCAGAGATAGGAGGATTGTGCAGGTTCGAAGCCAGCTGTGCTGGCTTAAGAGACCCTGTTTCCAAATAAAAAATAGGTCTTGGAGTGTAGCCCGGAGGTAGAAGGGCTTCCAGGAACCCCAGTACCACCAAAAAAATAAAAAAAATAAAATAAAATAAAAAATAAAGCGGGCTAAAACCAGAAAGGGGTATATCTTGGAGGTAGAATATTCCTGGGTTCAATCCCTAGTGCCCTAAACAAGTATGTCTGCTTATAAAAATAATCACATGAAATCCCCTCTTAAGCCCTCATTTTCTTCATAGTTTGTTGCCAATTTGTGCACAGGTATAATTTTGTAAAGATGATTGCCAGTCCACACAATAATCCTAAGTGGCTAATGGTGCAGCACTACAAAAAAGTGGTTTATATTTTTTAGATTGAAAGAGGAGCTCTCTGCAAGCTCTACGCTTACCCAGAATCTCAAAGCACAGCTTCAGAGAAAGGAAGAAGATTATGCTGATTTGAAAGAGAAACTGACTGATGCCAAAAAGCAGATTGAGCAAGTACAGAAGGAGGTGGGTTATTCCAAAAGTCATATGGTCAATTTTCTATCATAAAGATCTTTTCTTGGGGCCAGAAAGTTAAGAAACTAATTTTAAATTGAATGGAGAATTTTCAACTTTATAATTTTACTTAAAATGATAAGAATAGCTGGGTGTGGTGGTGTACACTTGTAATCCCAATATGTGGGAGGCTGAAACAGCAGGATCCGGGTTCACGGACAGCCTCAGCTACTTAGTGAGGCCCTTTGCAACTCAGTGAGACCCTGTTTCAAAATAAGAATAAAAAATAGGGCCGGGGCATAGCTCAGAGGTAGAATGCTCCTGGGTTCCAACCCCATTACTGCCAAGTAAATAAAATAAATAAATAAATAAATAAATGATAAGAATAGTTATTTCACACACAAAAAATTTAGCCAACTTAAACTAGAGAATGCCAGCATTAAAGAAAAATATATGCCTTATATAGGATTAGAATGTTTTATTTTTCTCTTAATGACTGCTAAAATTATGTTCCAAAAAATTAAAAAGTAGCTTTTGTTTGCAGATAGTATTCAGTGTGATCTTTAAAATAATAAATTTTAATCATAATTTAAATGATTTTAAGTTCAAACTGTACAAAGCGGGACATGGTGTTGTGCACTTGCAATCCCAGCATTCTGAAGGCTGAGACAGGAGGATCATGGTTTGAAGCCAACCTCAGCTCCTTTGTGAGGCCCTCTGTAACTCAGTGAGACCTTATTTCAAAATAAAGAATAAAAAATAGGACTGGGGTGTCTCTCAGACGTAGAATGCCCCTGGGTTCTACCCGAGTACTTAAAAAAAAAAAAAAGAAAAGAAAAAAGAAAGTACAAAGATATATTCAGTGAGGAAAAATTTCTTTGCAAGCCTCCCAGTCATCAAGTTCCCCTCCAGGGCATCAACTGTTACCAATAACTTCCTTTCCCAGTACTTCATTGTCTTTCCTCTATGATTTTTTTCTTATTCCTTTTTACAAAAAATGGAAACATCTTGTAAACATTTTTCACTTAATATAATTTTAATAGTATTTATGATTTTTCTAGTGGCCTTTCAAGGAATTGAGCCTTTGAACAAGTGGCTATGTATTTTAAATAACAAATAGCAGAGTGAAAAAATATTTAATTTGCTTTATAAAAATGACTAGGTATCTGTAATGCGTGATGAGGAGAAATTACTGAGGATTAAAATTAATGAATTGGAGAAAAAGAAAAACCAGTGTTCTCAGGAAATAGACATGAAGCAGCGAACCATTCAGCAACTCAAGGTAACAGTTTTAAGGATGATTACAGTGCATATATACAGTGTTTATATTTTATTGTCTAATAAAATGTATAAGTTCATTTTGACCTGTGTGTGTGTGTGTGTGTGTGTGTGTTAGTGTGTGTGTGTGTGTGTGTGTGTGTGTGTGTGTGTGTGTGTGAGAGAGAGAGAGAGAGAGAGAGAGAGAGAGAGAGAGAGAGAGAGAGAGAGAGAGATATGGATGGATAGGTGGATGGATGCTGGGGATTGATCCTAGGACCTTGCATATGCTAGACAAATGCTCAATTGAACTATACTCCCAGTCCAGATTTTTTCTAAAATCAAAAATCAGTTATTTGAAATATATGTTTATAGTTGTAGTTCTAACAAATAGAACATGGAAAAGAAAAAACAGTAACTATGTATTATAGAAATCTAGCATTAACCACCTAACCCAAGTGCTTCAAACTAATAATGCACGAACCTGTAATCCTGGTGAGGTGGCACATGTTTAAAATCCCAGTACTTGAGAGGTTGAGTCAGGAGGATCACAGTTTTGAGACCCACCTCAGCAAGTTAGTGAGAACCTGTTTCAAAATAAAAAGACAACTTAAAAACCCTAAAAGTACCGAAAAAAGAAAAAGAATAATATTTCCAGTGATAGTAAGTCATACTGAAGCAAGCGATTCCTGATATGACCAGAGGGTACGTACATACAGTGTATGTACATCCTCCCAGAATTGATAACCTCAATCTATTCTTGAGAAAACCACACAAACCCAAGTTGAGGATCGCTTATGTAATACCTGGCTAAAAAATAGTGTCAACGCCAAAGACAAAGACTGAGAAACTATTACAGATTGGCAGAAATGAAGGACACATGGTGGCTACATGTACTAGTATGTCTTAGATGGCATCCTGAAACAAAAAAGCTAGTAATGTTGAAATTTTTTTTTTTTTTTTTTTTTTTTTTTTTTGCGGATCTGGGGATGGAACCCAGGGGCACTCGACCTCCGAGCTACAGCCCCTGCCCTATTTTTTATTCTTTGTTTTGAAACCGGGTCTCACTGAGTTGTAGAGGGCCTAAGTAGCTGAGGCTGTCCGCAAACTGCGATCCTCAGGTCTCAGCCTCCCGAATGCTGGGATTACAAGCGTGTGCCACCACGTCCAGTGCTGACGTCTTAATTTTTAATAAATGTATCAGATAATGTAACAGGAGAAGCTGAGTTAGGTTATATAGCAAATTTCTTTGCTATCTTAAAAAGAAAGTTAGATAAAGAGGTAGTCTAGGTTTTACAACATACTTTTTTGAAAGGATACTTCAAGACCAACATTTCTTTATTATAATATCTTTTGCTTAACATCAATTAAAGAATAAGACAAAAATAAAAAATGAATATTTTGTGTTCCTTTCATTTTCAAGTCACAATATAATTTTAATAAAGTTACCGGTACTTTCATAGTAGGGCTCAGAGATCCCCAGGTTGTACAGTTATTCATCTTAAGACTTAGAAAGTTAGGAGAGAAGGAAGAGTTTAGATGAGATGAGTGAAGCTCGGATTACCTGGCAGGTTAAAATTGTAGGATTCCTAGTCCCCATAATGTAATCCTGTATCTCAACTTTTTCTAAACTTTGCAACTACTCCTTAGATAAAGTACAGGGCTCTGTTTTTGCTATATTTTGAGTTTTGCTGGTAAACTTTATATTGGTTTTTCTTATTTCTCCTATTAAGTACATAGTAGACATCAATTTATTTATTTCTGCATTTTGTGGTATGTAAGAAAACATATACCTAAAATATTGGGCAAGTTAAGTGACTGAGTCATAAATTAAATGTATAAAGTGTTTTTTGTTTGTTTACTTTTATATTATCATTTTTACCTGACATTTTTCTGTAAGTGAAAGAAACTTGTAATGTTGAGACTGGTTTATTTAGAGCCATATTTAGAAGACTGATTTTAGACTTAATTCTGAGCCCTGTTTTAAAGATCCACTATTAAATATTGTTAAGTACTTAATATTTGTATTTAATTCATACTCTCTGATTTTGTAGGAGCAGTTAAGTAATCAGAAATCCAAAGAAGCTGTACAACAGTATGAAAAAGTGTGCAAAGGTCAGTAACAAATTTCTACTTCCAATAGACTATACACACACACACACACACACACACACACACACACACACAGTACTTATGAAGGTATATATTTATATATTATCTATGTAGATATATGTAGATATATATTTAAATATATACAGTACCTATATAAATATATTTATTTAGGTACTAAAGATTGAACTCTAGGGTATTCTATCTCTGCTACACTCCCTGCCCTATTTAATTTTAATTTGAAGGAGGGCCTCACTAGGTTGATGAGAGTCTCACTGCTTGCTGAGGCTGTGCATGAACCTGTGATCCTCCTGTCTCAGCCTCCCAAGTTCTGGGATTACAAGCACCACCATGCTCAGCTCATATGTTTTTTAAATGAATACTTTGAAGCTTTTACCTTGAATCAAAAGTATATGTATACCTTTTAAAAGCTTAATGAACTTTAGGTGATATAACCATTACCACTGTCTAATTCCATAATAATTTTATTATTCCAAAAAGAAACCCTGTACTTGTTACCAATTATACTCACTTGGTCCCTTCTCTCCAGTCCCTGGCAGTCATTAATCTACTTACTGTCTTTATGGATTTGCCAATGTAGAGATTTTATGGTAAGGGGGTTCATATGATTTATGTTCCTTTTTGTCTGACTTCTTTCATTTAACATAATATATCCAAATTTCATCCATATTATATATCATTGCTAATTTTTAATGTTTTTAATCTATTTATTTATTTATTTTTGGTGGTACTAGGGTTGGAACCCAGTGGCTTTTCTACCTCCAGGCTATACTCCCAGACCTATTTTATATTTTATTTGGAAACAGGGTCTCACTAAGTTGCTCAGAGCCTCACTGAGTAGCTGAGGCTGGCTATGAACCTGTGCCATCCTCCTGTCTCAGCCTCCCAAGCGCTGGGATTACAAGCATGCACCACCACGCCCAGCTATCATTGCTAATTTTTAAGCCTAATGTTTCATTGTTTAGATAAAACATATTTAACCAGGAATGGTGGTGCATGCTTGTAATCCCCGTGCTTGGGAGGCAGAGACAGGAGGATCGCGCAGGTTCGAAGCTAGCCTCACTGGCTTAAGAGACCCTGTTTCCAAATAAAAATATAAAATAGGTCTGGGTGTGTAGCCCGGAGGTAGAAGGATTTCCAGGAACCCCAACCCTAGTACTACCAAAAAACCCCCCCAAAAACAACAACATATTTTATTTGTGTAGCAGTAGATATACATCTGGGTTACTTCCAGTTTTTGTTTTTTGTGAACATTTATGTGTCAATTTTGGGGTAAAGGTATGTTTGTAGTTTTCTTGGAGATGTGTGATATTCTAGGAGGGAAACTGCTGGTTCACGTGGTAATTGAGGAGGTACCAAACTTTTCCATAGCAGCTGTACTAGTTTCCATTCCTACCAGGAGTAGATAAAGTTCTCCACATTATGGCCAGCACTTTTTCAGTTTTTAAAAATTATAACCATCTTTATTACTTTCATAGTACTTTGGTTGCAAAGCACCACAACATGAGTGGCTTCAAACAGACATTTGTTTTTTCACAGTTATGGAGTCTTAAAGTACAGGTATTGATAAGACTCTGCTTCCCCTGAATACTCTTCTGGCTTCCAGTGGTTGATGGCAATTGTGGGCATTCTTTAGTTTGTGACAGCATAGTTCCAGTATCTTCCTGTCTTCACATGACGTCTTCCCTCTGTGTGCATCTGTCTCCTTCTGTTGGTTCATTCCAGATTTTTCCCTCTTATATAAACTAATTATGTTGGCTTTAGAGCCTACCCTAATCCAGTGTGCACTTATTCTTAATTTTATTACATTTACAAAAACCCTATTTTGAAATAAGATCATATGGGTAGACATGAATGGGTGGGCATTTAAATTAACCTCCTTGTGGGTATACAGTGGTATTTAATTATGGGGTTTTTTTTTTTTGGTGGTACTGGGGGTGGAACCCAGAGGCTTTTCTACCTCCGGGCTATACTCCCAGCCCTATTTTATACTTTATTTGGAAACAGGGTCTCATCAAGTTGCTGAGAGCCTCACTAAGTAGCTGAGGATGGCTTTGAATCTGTGTGATCCACTTCTCTCAGCCTCCCAAGCACAAGGATTACAAGTGTATGTCACCACGCCCAGCTTATTATGGTTTTAATTTGTGACTATAATAATATTGGACATCCCTCTTTCTTTTTTTTTTTTTTTTGTGGTATTAGGGATTCAACCCAGGGGTATTCTACTGCCAAGCTACCCCCTTGCCCCCAGACTTTTTTGCTTTTTGTATTGAAAAACGGTCTCCCTAGGTTGCTGAAATTCTTGCTACATTCTTGAGGCTGGCCTTGAACCTGAGATCCTCCTGTCTCAGTTTCTCAAGCACTGGGATTACATTTATTGCTACCATGCCAGCTTAAGCATTAAGCATATGTTTTTATGCTATTGACTGATATTTTCTTTAGAATAATGTCTAATCAATTCCTCTTCCCATTTTTTAGTTGGGTTATTTGTGCTTTTATTATGGAGTTGTAGGAATTCTTTATATTCTTTGGGTACTAGACTCTTCAGATAAATGATGTGCAAATATTATTTCCTGTTCTGTGAAATGCTTTTTCATTTCCTTGGTCGTATCTTTTGAGGCCAGAGCATAGGAGATTGACCCAGGCTCTCACACATGCTTTGCCACTGAACTGTATATACCATTTTGATGAAGTTTAATTTATATATTTTTTATTGTTTGTGCAAGTCAAAATGTGTCATGTCCAAGAAACCTTAAGTCTTTTGTGTATTCTAAGAGTTTTATAATTTTAGCTCTTATATTTAGGTCTTTGGATTTAGAGATAATGCTTTTAAGTGTAATTTTGTGTGTTATGTGAGTTTGGTTTCCAACTTCTTTGTCTTATATGTGGATACCCAGTGGTCCCAGCATCATTTATTGAAAAGACTCTTTTCTCCATCACCTTGCCTCTGAAGCTTTAGTCCTATGAAGAATTTACTATCACTCATGGCAAACTTATATAAATGGACAGAAACACTGAAAACTACCTAGTTTTTTAAATTTTATTTTAAGCTTATTTTCTGTGCACTTCTAGGGAACCATCTTTTGGGCTTTGTGTCATTTACTGAGATTGAGTTATACATTTACAGCTTTATCACCTCTGACATCAACAGTAGTTCTCTGAAATAAGCCCTGCTACTATTTTGCCATCACTAGAGGCAACAAACTGATCTTTTGCTATTTCTTACAGAGTTAAAATAGAGTCCCCTACAAGTCACTACTGTAGTCATTTTAAAAGGTGTATAGAACCTGGATTATTTATTTATTTGTTTATTTATTTGTACACTCGGGAATGAACCCAGTACTGGGATTACAGGTGTGCATCAGTGCATCTAACTGGTTTTAAAAACATTATAAATAAATATTTGAATATTTTTCTAAAAAAAGTAATTACTTGAGATTTTTAGAACTAGGTTAAATTGAGATTGAAACTTTTTTAGTTTTAAGAGGTAAAGATTTTAGTTTTGGCAGATAAGACTTTCTGAAACTGTTTAAGATTTGTATTTGTTAGTACTAATAAATTATTTTCATATGAGAAGATTCCTTATCCATCCATCCATCCATCCATCCAGTTTTGCAGTCACCTACACATTGATCTGTACATCAGCTATATACTTGGTGCATCATCATGTGTCAGTTGTGTTCTAGGCATTGAAGTTAACACAGTGAATAAGACAGTTTCTGGCTGTGTGGAGCGCATTCTATTATAGTGAATAAAAAGCCTATTTTAATTTTAGAAGAACTTAAGAAAAATTAGATCTAGATGTTATTAATTTCTAAAATGGTTTCCTCAAACATTTAGATCTAAATATTAAAGAGAAAATGATTAAAGACATGAAAATGACACTGGAAGAACAAGAACAAACTCAGGTGGAGCAAGACCAAGTGCTGGAGGCTAAGTTAGAGGAAGTGGAGTGGCTCGCCACAGGTAAGACAGGAATGAGTTCATATCTCAAAGCACAGTTTTTCATTAAAAAAATTTTTTTTAGATTTCTTTTTAAAGTAATATGGAGAGCATCTACCAATAGTCCCAGTACTTAGGAACCAGAGACAGGAAGATTGCACTTTCATGGACAGCCCCAGTAGTGTAGGAAGACTTTCAGCAACCTAGTGAGAGCCTGCTTCAAAACAGACCAAAAGAGGCTGAGGGTGTAGCTTGTAGGTTAAATACCTCTGGGTTTAATTCCCCCAGTGTCACACTAATAAAAGTAGTGAATTTATAATAATTCATAAAGGAAAAGTATTTGGTGTGTTCTGCTGAATATCCTGTTATTTGGCATTTTCCACTGTCATGAAAATTGTTTTATCTAAGCAAAAGTGTATGTAGTAAAGAATAAATAATGAGGCTGTGTGTGTGTGTGTGTGTGTGTGTGTGTGTGTGTGTGTGTGGTTAGTGGGGATTGAGTTGAGGGTCATTCTGTCCCTGAGCTATACCCCCAGCACTATTTTTTTAATTGGAAATAGTGTCTTGCTAATAATAATAATAGTGTCTTGCTAAGTTGCTGAGACTGGCTTCCAACCTGAGATCATCCTGTCTCAGCCTCCCAAGTACTGGGTATGCACCACTACACCCAGTTTATAATGACACTTTAAAAAATTTAGGATTTTTAAGTTGCAAGTAACTTGAGGTATTCCCAGAAATTAAGAATAAGCTTTCAACTGAGTTTCACATCTGTCAGGCTTTTGTTTGTTTGTTTGTTTATTTATTTATTTTTATTGTGGTACTAAAGATTGAACTTGGGCATTCTGCCTCTGAGCTATACCCCTAGCCCTATTTTGTTATTTATTTATTTATTTATTTATTTATTTATTTATTTATTTATTTATATTTTATTTGGAAACAGGGTCTCACTAAGTTGCTGAGAGCCTCACTAAGTAGCCGAGGCTGGCTTCGAACCTGTGTGATCCTCCTGTCTCAGCCTCCCAAGCGCGGGGATTACAAGCGTGCACCACCACGCCCGGCTCTGTTTTTTATTTTTAAAACAGGATCTCACTAGGTTGATGAGAGTTTCACTACTTGCTGAGGCTATCCTCGTGTGTGTAATCCTCCAGTCTCAGCCTCCCAAACTGGTATTACAGGCATGTGCCACCATGCCTGGCTATCTGTCAAGCTTTAGCATTATTTTATATGCTTATCTCAATAAATATTATAATTCCATTCTCTACAGACTAAGATTAGAGCTTTTCTAGAGTATATGGAAACATATAAACCTTACTAATAATTAAGCTATGTATGGTTTTTGTAGAAAGAGCATGACATTTACTTATTTTAATTTTACATTGTTCTTTGGTGCTAGAGATCAAACCCAGGGCCTCAGGCATGTCAAACAAATGCTCTGCTATTGAGCTACACCTACAGTTTCAAGAAATTTAGAATTAGGGAATTATCTGTAACCTTAGCAGGATACTTGTGCTGATTCAGTCTAATTGTTCTCTTCTGTACAATGTGATTGATAATGACAATGCCATGTGTACAATTGCAAATTATTATTATGATCTGATGAGATGATATACCAGAAGAGGATGTTGTAAATCCCCAAACTGTACTTGGTGGGTGAAATGGTGATGATGAGCTGGTGCTCTTCATTCTGTAGTTGCCACTTTCACTGGCACAGTTCTGTAGGGGCTAGGAAGAGCTGCCTGATGTATCTTACACAATTAAGGCTAAAATGAATTTACACTGTGTATTCTGAGCACTAGTTTTTGAATTCCTGAGCGGTCCCTGTAGTTCTTCACAAATGAGAATGAGAATGGCCATGGCGATGGGATGGTGTGTTTCTGTAATCCCCCTGCACTTAGAGGGGGGCGGGAGGGAGGAGGAGGAAAGAGGAAGAGGGACATGGAAGGAGGGGGGAAAGGAAAGGAAAAAAGAAATAGTCTCAATTTCATCTTAGTGTATGTTCAGGGCTTTGCTAATTTTTGTCTGTGTCCCATGTTGCATATATCACTATATGGTATTACTTTTGTATATGCATTTAAAAATAATTTTTTGTCTTCAAATCAGAATTGGAAAAATGGAAGGAAAAATGCAGAGACCTAGAAACTAAAAATAATCAAAAGTCGAATAAAGAACTCGAGGATAACACAGACATACTTAGTAGAAAGCTCAGTAAGCTCCACGATGAATTACAGGTATGATTTTATCTCTGTGACTCTTCATTTATCTATATTTGGAGAGTTCATTATTTTATATTTTGTAATTTCGCTATGAGTGAAATGATACTTGGGAAATATTAATGTATAGATAAAATTTTTCAGTGTACACTGAAATAACGGAGAAAACATTATCAAGATACAAGCTATTAAGTGACAATGAAAATGCAGTGATTTGATCTTCAACTTTATATTTACATATTTAATTTTTAAATCACTGCTTCTATATCTTTTTACCCTTTTTTCTATTTACGTTTTTTAGTAAGTACTGCTATGGAGATGATCATCAGGAGAATTATTTGATTACTGTTAATCTTCTCAAAGCTTAATTATTAAATTGGAATAGGGTTTTATTTCTGAACACTGGAAGAAATGAAACCATACTATATGGAAGATACTTTTTTTGTATGTATGTTTTTATTTTTGTGTTTATATTTGTACCTTTTTTGTTCAGCTTAATGTGCTATGTATAGTAAACAAAATATGGGGTACATGTTTTTTCCCATAGGATTTATCATGTACACAGTTATAAAAAACATTACATCAACTGGTTTAAGAATATTCATATTACCTGGACCTGGTGGCTCCTGCCTATAATCCCAATACTTGGGATTACACGAGGATAGCAGGTTTGAGGCCAGCCTCAGCAACTTTAAAGAGATCCTTACCAATTTAGTGAGTCCCTGTTTCAAAGTAAAAAAAATAAAACAAGTATAGGGCTAGGGATTTAACTTAGAGGTAGAATGCCCATGGATTTAATTCCCAATACCCCCAGAAAAGAATGTTTGTATCATACTGGTATATTTTGTATTATTTTGAGATGATGTAATCCCACATTTTAGTTTATAATTGTTCTAATCTTGGAATAGACTGCCATATATCATGGTTTATGGTTTTAGACTTTTTCTAATGGTTCTGAGGATTGAACCCCAGGCTATTCTACCTCTGAGTTTCCCCCCCTTTTGTTTTTTGTTTTGTTTTGTATTTAAATTTGAAAATAGGGTATCACTGAATTGCTGAGACTTACTTTGAACTTGCAATCCTCCTGTCTTAGCCTCCCATGTACTGGGAATACAGGCATGTGCTGCCACATGCAGGTGTTTTAGAGGTGGGTTTTTTTTTTTTTTTTTTTGGTACTGGGGATGGAACCTAGGGGCATTCTACCTCCAAACTACACCCCTAGCCCTAATTTATTTTGAAACAGGATCTCACTGAGTTTTAAAGGGCCTCATTAAGCAGCGGAGGCTGGCTGTGAACCACGATCCTCCTATCTGAGCCTCCCAAATGCTGGGATCACAAGTGTGCGAGCATGCACCACTATGCTTGGCTGTTTTAGACATTTTTAAAGTGGTATTATCATTTTTGTTTCAAATGGAGTTTATTTGGATCTTAAATATATAAAATTAGATACCTGTGAACTCAGAGAATCTATAGAACCCAGTTTGAAAATTACTGATCTATATTTTCTGTCCAGCTGTTCTGAATGTTTCTTTAACAAATTTCCTTTGGCACAAATTATTCTTTATATGGCATCCTATACTCTGTAATGTTTTATTTTTAGAACCGTACAATTAAAAGTGACCACCACACTTTTATTCTCCTGGCGTTTAGGAAGACATGAGTCACTCTAACTCTTTCAGGAACTTAAATTATTTGTTTCTTTTTAAGATCACTAATAAAATAGACTTTATAGCAAAATATAGTTTTTAACAGATAGCAAACCATCTAATGTTTCTTTTATAATCTGAAATAAATCCTGATATTATTATTTAAAGAGAAACAGGAGTTTTTCTCTCTAAGGGTGAATAGTAAATGGAGTGCATGAAAATGTTGTGAGATTTATTGACTGCTTAAATATGTGATAGTATTTGTACCTTTTTATACTTAAAGGAATCTGAACAGAAATATAAAGATGACAGAAAGAAATGGTTAGAAGAAAAAATGGCGCTTATCACTCAAGCAAAAGAAGCTGAGAATCTACGAAATAAAGAGATGAAAAAATACGCTGAAGACAGGGAGCGTTGTTTAAAGCAACAAAATGAAGTGGTTGGTACCAATTATATATTTGATATACTTCACCTGCTTTCCTTGGTTTGTTATATTCATTCCTGGGATGCTTACCAGTCTCTGCATGGTTGCCTGTTTTTGTACTTTTTAAAGGCAGGCTTCCTAAGATAACTTTTCTGTCTCAGTTTATCTTGGCATTCACTAATATTCCTTCTTTTCCCTATGGTACTGGAGATTGGCCCCAGGATCTTTTTACTTTTTTTTTTTTTTTTTTTTTTTGGTACTGGGGATTGAACCCATGAACATTTTAGCTCCAAGGTAAACCCCCAATCCCATTTTCCTATTTTTTATTCTTTATTTCTGAAACAGGTTTTCACTAAGTTGCAGAGGGCCTCATTAAGTACCTGAGGCTAGCCGTGAACCTGCAATCCTCCTGTCTCAGCCTCTCAAGTACTGGGATTACAGGTGTGTGCCACCATGCCAGGCATCTCACTAAATTGCCCAAGCTGGCCTCAAACTTGTGATCCTCCTGCCTCATCCTCCAAAGTCGCTGGGATTATAGATGTGTATCACCACACCTGGCCTTGATGTTCACTTACATCCTTGTTCTAACTTCTCTTGGTTTACTTAGCAAGTTGGGAAAATGCCTGATTGTTTCTCAACATCTAGATACTGAACTTCAACATCTCTTCCTTTTGACTCTTAAAGAGTTTTCCCTGCAATATTTTATTTTAGAACTTGTGCTTTTTTTTTTTTTTAATAGGAATTTAACCAAGGGGCATTCTACCTCCGAGCTACAATCCCAGCCCTATTTTTTTATTTTTAATTTGAAACAGACTCACCAGGTTGACAAGAGGCATACTACTTGCTGAGGTTGTCCTCTAACCTGTGATCTTCCTGTCTTAGCCTCCACTGACATTACAGACATGCACCACCATGCCTGGCTAACTTTGTGCATTTTTAACTGTAAATTATAGCCTGTTGTGTACCTTTAACTTAGAAGCCAGTTTTGTTAGAGATTTTTAAGAAGTCAACTGAATACTTTCTAGATAGAAATGATAGTTTTATGTTGACTTATATCTTTATATCTTTTTTTATTGTTGGAAAGGGATCTGGGGATTGAACCTAGGAACGTTCTACCTCTTAGCTACACTCCCAGCCCTGTTTTATCTTGAAACATGGTCTTGCTAAGTTACGAAGGCTGGTCTCAAACCTTCTATTCTCCTGTCTTAGCCTCTCAAGGTACTGAGAGGTGTGTGTGTGTGTGTGTGCCACCATGCCTGCCTTCTTTATAATTTATAATGATTCTATCTTAGCTTGTTATTTTTTTCTTCCTGTTTTAATTAACAATTAGTCTGTTTGACACACCATATTGCCAATCAGAAAAAACTTAAAAGTCATCATTAATCCAAAGAAGACTGTTGAGCAACAAATGAATATTGTATTCAAATGAAAAAGCAATTTTCTATAATAGTAACTTAGTGTCATATTGTTATCTATTGGCATTTACTTTGTTTATGATAGAATTTAACCAATAACCAGACTTTATGAAAACAAGAATGTTAATTTTCTTTTTTTTTAACTTAGTGAGGTGATGGTTTTCTTTTTTTAATTTTTTTTATTGGTGCACTATATTTATACATCATAATGGGATAAAAAACTTATGTAGACATACATGCACACATCGCCCAGTTAGCCCCTACCAAATCTCCACACCATTCCCTCCTTCCCATGCTTAACTTAGTGGTTGACATCTAATATTATAGCAATTTATCCAAAATTAACAATGATAATTTCACATAACAGATTAATTTGTCTGATATCAAACTTTTGATCACTTAGAGATAACATTTCAATATTTCATTTTGCTTTCTTTCTTACCAGAGGATATTTTTTTCTTTTTTTTTTTTTTTAAGGTGAAACTATCATACATTTTTTTTCAGAAAAAAAATCTGTCCTAACATGAAATATGAACTCTAAATACCCATAACAATCTCAAAAAAGAACAAAGCTAGAAGATGTACATTTTCTGATTTCAAACCTTATAAAGCTACAATAATTGAAACAGTGTAGTACTGCTATAAAGGCAGATATATAAACCAGTAGAGTAAAATAAAAAGCCTAGAAATAAATTCTTCCATATATGGTCAAGTTATTTTTGACAAGGTTTCCAAGAACATTTGGTGAAGGAAATAATAATCTTTTTACTAAATATTGTTGAAAAGTAATAATTACATGAAAAGTAATAAAATTGGACCCTTTCCTAACACCATATACAAATGTTAACTCAAAATATATAAAAGACCTAAATGTAAATCTTAAGACTATAAACTTTTAGAAGAAAACCTGGGTTATAACACTTCACAACATTGAAATTGGCAGTGATTTCTTGGATATGATTTCAAAGGCACAGGCAACCAAAGAATAAACAAACTTCCTAAAAAATAAAAAAAGTTGTACATCCAAAGACAATGTAAACATTGTTAAAAGTTACCGATCAAATGGGATAAAATATTTCCAAATGCTATATCTGAAGGTATATTAATATTCCAAATTGAAATAATAAAAATTAGCAACAATAAAAGCAAACAATGCAATTTAGAAATAGGTAAAAGACTAAAAGTAAATAATGAATCTCCAAAGATTTTAACCAATAAACACATGAATATATTCTTTGCTTAGTTGTCTGCTGGATGGAAAATCTTGTTTATCTGGTTCTTGTGTGTATTACCTATTTCTTCTTTGTAGTTAATCTCTTTGAGTATTTTCTTTAGCACTGGTTTTAAAGGCATAAATTCCTTGAGTTTCTGTTTGTCATGGAAGCTTCTTATATTTCCACCTAATTTGATAGAAAGTTTTGCTGGGTAGGAAATTTTTGGCTGGAAGTTGTTTTCTTTCAGAGTTTGGAATATGTTACTTCAAGCCCTTCTGGCTGTCATGACTTGGTTTGGGAAGTCTGGAGTGATTCTAATTGGTTTGCCTCTGAATGTCACTTGGCCTTTTGTTTTTGTTGCCTTTAAGATTCTCTGCTTGGCTTCCACATTGGTCATTTTAACAATTATCCTCTTCTCTGATCCTGTCTAAAGGGAGTTCTATAAGTTTCCTGGACATGTGTGTCGACCTCTTGCTCTATGTTTGGAAAATTTTCTGCTATTATTTCCTTGAAGATATTGTTGATCCCTTTGGTTTCACCTTTTCCCTCCTCTATTCTGATTATTCTTAGGTTAGCTCTCTTAAAATGGGCCCATATTTCTTCAATGTCAGATACCTGCCTCTGATTTTTTTTTCTAAGTTATAAATTATGCGTTCGTTTTTGGAGTGATCATCTTCTAGGAATGAGATTCTATCCTCCATGTCGTCTAATCTATTGTTTATACTTTGAATTGAGGCCTTTAACTCAATTATTGCATCCTTTATTTCTTTTAGACTCTCCCTAAATTCTTTTAGAAGGTTCTGTATTATTTCTACAGTTATATTCCTGACTTGATCTTCTGGAGATCTCTGAATTTCTGTTATCCGGTTCTGATAATATGGGGTTGTGTGCATTCATTGCTCTATTGTTGTTCCTCTTTCCCATGATTTCAGAAGTTTGTGCCTTCCCTGGGTCACTACCACTTCACTTAGGGTGCTCTGTATCTCAAGTCTGCATTAATCACAGCTGCCACTACTCCTGTACTGGTTGTATCTCAGAGTCTCATACCCAGGAAGTTAATTGTGGCTGCACAAGACCGTGGGGGTGCCAGGCTGGGCGTTTTTCCACGGGGAGCTGCGACCAGGGTGTGGTATCTCTGCCATCGCTACTCCTTCATTGGGTTGGACTGCAAAATCTCAGACCCAAGGAGATTGTCAAAGCTGTGCAAGTCCCTGGGAGGGATTTCTCCTTTAGAGGCCACAATTTCACTCATGGTTATTGTGCGTGGTGAACTCACTGTTGCTACTGGCAATATGGCGCCACTGTCATGCCCTTGGCCGTGAGGCTGGCAAATTTCTTTTCTGGTTTTGAGCTCCATTCTGAGTCCCTGGAAGGCGTGGTGACCTTGGCCACTGGAAGTTTTAGATGTTCATTGCGCTGAAAGAACTGCTGAATTACATCAGAATGATCCGCAGCTGCTCACTTCAGCTCCTTGTTTACCTTTCCTCTCTGGAGCCTGGTGCTATGAGGCAAGATGGTGCCGGCGCAGCTCCGCTGCCGCATTGCAGGCTTGATTTCTAGTCTCTGGTTGTTCTTCTAGTCTTTTTTTTCTCTGTCCCTTGTGTTTACATTTTTTATTTCTCTGCTGATAGTGTTTTCTGGCTATGAAAAGCTCTGATTTTGTGGCAATAGAGATCGAGTTTTAGCAGGACTCGTAAACGCTCCTTTTTTTGGTTGCCATCTTCCTGGAAGTCTCAGATTGTTAATTTTCAATAGGTTAAGGATAATTTTTTTTTATAGTCTTACTCTCTGACTTTGAAACTACACTTAACATTGAATATTGGACATAGCCGATTTTTATGAAAATAAGTCTTTTATGAGCAAAAATTCTCAGTTTAAATCTCTAGCATATACCTGTAGTCTACTCTAGAAATCATGTTCTTTTCCCCTTAATGCACAAAGTTTTTTCCTCTCAAAATAGTTGTAGATTATCTATCTTGCAGAGAAGCAGTGGTCACTTTGCCTCTCTGATTGTCAGTCTGAGAAGAGTCTGTTTGGACCCTGGTCTGATGGACGTGGAGCACAGAGCAGGGTCCTAACCATGTCCTTGGGCCAGTGGACATGGCTAGAATCGCAAAACAAAGATGCACCAGCAGCCCTCAAGGTTCACAGCAATGTATATGTGGGCAGGCTGCATTTATTTGTGGACCATGTGTAGTGGCAGAAACCACCCAGTCACAGTGACACACACCTGTAATCTCAGTACTTGGGAGGCTAAGACAGGAGGATTGAAGATTGGAGGCTAGCACATGATGACTTAGCAAGACCCTTTTCAAAAACAAAAATTAAATTAGGTAGGCTGGTGGTATAAAGATGGATGTCCTCGGGCTCAACCCAGTACTACACACAAGCAGAAGCCAGCTGTGCAGAGAGGCCTTTCTGAAGGCACAGGGTCTGCTGTGCTCTGTGCTCTGTCTTTATGTGGCTTGGTGTAAATAAACTTGCTTTCCTTTTGTAAAAAATTATTTCATGATTTTTTTAACTCATGTAAATGATACTTTTTTTATCATTTTTCTCATTTGTTCTATCATTTGTTTTACTATAATCTTATCCTTTCATATCTCAATATTGGTAGAAATACTGGTATTAGTTTAAAAGCTGTAGCTGTAACTGTTCATTGAAAGAAATGTCCAATAAACATATTTTGAACAAGGTAGAATATGGATATATATAACATGCTTACCTTTAATGTGTATAATGGTGCTGTATATTTTGATTTATAAGTAAATATTTTATATCTGGCATAGTTATGTCTTGTTCATGGTGGTATTCATGGTGCTATGTGTAATACAATTTCCTAAACCTTAGATTTCTCATGTGGTTTACTTCAATATTTTATCTATTTATTGGTTAGGAAATACTGACAGCACAGCTAGCAGAGAAAAACAATGACCTTCAAAAGTGGAGAGAAGAACGGGATCGACTGGTGGCAGCTTTAGAGATACAGATGAAAGCGCTGATCTCTAGTAACTTACAGAAAGATGATGAACTGGAGCGATTAAAGAAGATCACATTAGAGGGCTCTGAGACAGTCAGTAGACTTTATTCTTTCTATACCTTTAACTTACTTAATAGGCCAGAGGGGAATCAGAGTTGAAAAACTTGGATATTTCTCATGAATTTTGAGTTTTCAGTTAGTCATTGTGATTGGTTTGCCAATAGTTAAGACATAAGTGGAACTTTCTCTAATATTTTGGTCATATCTCCCAGGTAGAGTAATTAGAAAGCCAATAACTTATGATTTTGCTCCTAATCTATATTTAAAATTTGGAAATGTGATACAACAAGAAATTTTGGTGGTAAATTAGTACTTGGGCCCACCAAAGCTATACATTTTGAAAGTAAGCTCCATGCGGGGGATATTGTGAGTTGTTCAAGCAGTTACTTTTATAATAATGTTGAGGCTCAGAATCTGGAATGAAGAAAGGAGTGCCTCTCATATGGAGAAAGTAGCTCCCATGCTCTGTCTTCCACTGTAGTAAAAACTATGATAATTTTTTACAGTGCTAAATCCCAGTAAGTGGAATCAGGGTACATCTGAAGCTAATCTTTCTGAAACAAATAATCTACACTAAAAGATCTACAAAGCCTCAAACAGTAAGAGAAATTGCACGCACACATGCACGCACGTGCACGCGTGTGTGAACTTATATATGTAAGATATCAAAAGACTTAATGATTCTGGAGAAAGACTCCTTCTATGAAGAGGTAGTATCATGTATAAATATCACAGACTGGAAAGTCAGAGAAACTTATTAGGTATCAAATGCTGTTACTGCTTTTGCAACGTTTGGCGAAAATTACTTACCATTTCTTATCTTTTTCTAAAACAGAAAACAACCTCTTCCTAATAGAATTATGAAATTAAGTCCATTGTAAAACAGTTATCAATTGCAGTTCTTTTTTTATTTTTGGTACTGGGGATTGAACTCAGGGACAAGCTATCATTGAACATATGATCTTCCTGTCTCAGCCTCCCAAGTACTGGGATTACAGGCATGAACCTCTGTGCCCATCACAGTTCTTAATACAGTGGAAGCTAGAACATGCTAGTTGCTTTCCCATTATGAATTAAGTCTTTGTTATTTAGCAGTAATGGATGACATAATAGGTATATTTCACTTTTGTTTTTTAATGGCTGTGATAAGATCTGTATAAATGCAGTCTAGTATTTCTTAATATGTAATCTGAGTCTTAACAAATTACTTAAGTAGAATTTAGGAATAAAACTTACTTTATTGGAAAATGAGATGAAGAGTGTACTGTAAGAAGAGATTTAATTATCATTATGGTTCTTATGGCTTAAAGTTATTATGGTCTTAAGGTCTGAAAATTGTGTGTGTGTGTGTGTGTGTGTGTGTGTGTGTATTTATTTGGTACTGGGGATTAAACCTAGGGTCCATGCATGATGGGCAAGATTTTACCAGTGAGTCTCATTTCCTGCCTTTTTTAAAATTTAATTTTGAGACGTGATCTTGATAAGTTGCCCAGGTTATTCTCAAGCTCGTAGTCCTCCTGCCTCAGTCTCCTTAGATGCCAAGATTATGGGCATGTGCCATCATGCCTGGTTAATTTTATATTCTTTATGTGAAATGCTTTATATATTTTCAGCTTTAAATGTTTTTTTCTATAATATTTTCTTATTTTAGGAAAAGCAAAACATGGATATCATGCCCAGACATATTAGTTCAGTGGGTACTGGCAGAGTTGAAACAGAATCTCACTCAGCAAGTTTTGGAGTTTCCAGTAGTGCAGCTGAGGTGAGTAACATGGCTCCCTATTTGCCCTCTCGACCCGCCATTACTCACTGCATAACGCTTGCAAGTATAATGTAGTCAGCAGTTGTGGGTACCTTGCTTCAAAATTATCTACCTATATGTGCTTGGTTCTATGTGAAGGAACTAGAAGCTTTTGAGAGAGGTGAAATTGTTTTGGGAGATTAGATGCCCAAATGATGTTAATTTTCTCTTAAAAACAGTGTATCTGCTAAAACACACACTTTTTTGGTGTGGTACTAGGGATTGAATCTAGGAACATTCTACCTCTGAGCTACACCCCCAACCCTATTTTTTCTGCAGTACTGGAGATGGAACCCAGGGCCATTCTACCTCAGATCTACACCCCCAACCCTATTTTTTTTTTTTTTTTAAGTATTGTAGGGCTTATTTATTTATTTATTTTTATGGTACTGGGGGTAGAACCCAGGGGCTTTCTACCTTCGGGCTATACTCCCAGACCTACTTTATATTTTATTTGGAAACAGGGTCTCACTTAGTTGCTGAGAGCCTCACTAAGTAGCTGAGGCTGTCCTCGAACCTGTGCGATCTTCCTGACCCAGCCTCCCAAATGCTGGGATTACAAGCGTACGCCACCACGCCTGGCCCTATTTTAGTTTTAATTTGAAACAGGGCCTTGCTAAGTTGTTGAGGTTTTTGCTAATTTGCTTTCTTTGGCCTCCACCTTGTGACCCTCCTGTCTCAGCTGCCCAAGTGTTGGGAATAGAGTTGTATGCCACCATAACAATATACACACATTTGAGGGTCAGAAATAGAAAATCTCACCAAAGATAAAATAGGGGTGATTATTAATCTCACAAGAGTTTCTTTGAGTAAGCATTATAGTAAGTAGTATTTTGGGGGGGTATTTTATCCATATGATAACTTTTTGTCACCAGCCTTTAATAAGGCTCACATTGAGTTTTCTTAATATGCATGGATTTTAGGCTTCTGTGAATAACTTTGAGTATTGTAGAGATTCTTAGATTGGATATGAAATAGATAAAAATTCTGTCAATTGAAATTCTTGGATAAAAATTAATTATTTTTCTTTTGATCTTGCTGGGAATTGAACCAAGGTTATCAACCCAACTCAAAAATTACTTTTTGAATATATTTTTAAACACACTTATTGAGAGCGTTCAGTGTTGGGAACTTTGCTCAGCACTGAGGATATAAACATAAATAAGACATAATTGCCACCCTAAGGAGTAGAGAATCTAAAAGGCATATAGATTACTAATTTGTTTGGACTTACCTTATGGGCCAAGTGTTTGTAGAAGCATGAGGTGAGAGTGTCAGAGGGGAAGAGAAAGACTTTTTCTCCCCTTTTAAATTTTTATTTATTTATTTATTTATTTATTTATTTATTTATTTATTTATTTATTTATTTATTTTTGTTAGTGATTAAGCCCAGGGAGGGGAATTCTACCTCCAATCTACACCCCAGCCTTTTTAATTTTGGAACAGGGTCTTGCTAGATTGCTGAGAGTGTAGCTGAAGTTGCTGAGACTCCTGCTGTGATCCTCCTGGTAAAATAAATGAACCATTCCTTTTCTCTTTGCCTTAGCTCTCGGTAGAGATTCAAAGTATTGAACTTAGGGACTAATGCAAATTATAAAGTTTTTGGAAAAGTTGATATAGAAGCAAGGTTTAATTCTTGATTACATGAGCAATAATATATAATGGACATTTATTTCTTCATAAATGTATATGTGTTATCCTAAAACCCTGGGTTCCAATTTTCTGTTAATTATTCCAGCACTTACTGTTTATTTCAAAATTTTGTGAGAATTATATTTTTCTGTTCTTCTGTGTACTTTTCCTGCTTCTGTGAAACCAACATGCTTAATTAGGTTGAAAGCCCCAAATGGTTCATTTGAATAGTTGGTAGTTGCTTCTGGGAGTTCAACCGGGCTTACTTGTGGCCTCTTCGTATGGCCTGGGCTGTACACAGAACAGTAACCTGGTTCTAAGATCGATTTTGAGGAGAGAAGGTGTTCTGATAGTGTTCCAAGAGGGTGGAAGTGAACCATGATGTTATTTCCATCAAGACTTACTGGCCCTGGAAGTCATTAAGGCCAGCCCAGATTTAAAGAGTAAAGAATTAAGAGACTCCCTTTTTCAATGGGAAGAATAGAAAAGAATTTGCAGCCAGCTTTAAGTCTACCTTTACTGGGCTGCTTGTTAAAAAATTTTTTTTCAGCTTCTTTTCTTAGAGATTTCTGAATAAATTGATTTCTTTTAAGGTTCAGTAATCTTTTTCTTTTCTTTTCTTTTTTTTGGGGGGGGGCATTTTACCTCTGAGCTACACCTCTAGCCCTATTTTTATTCTTAATTTTGAAACAGGGTCTCACTGAGTTGCAAAGGGCCTTACTAAGTAGCGAAGGCTGTCCTCGAACCACAATCCTCTTGTCTCAGCCTCCCATACAGTAATATTTTATTTTATTATTATTATTATTATTATTTTTAATTTTTTTGTGTGGTACTGGGGGTGGAACCCAGAGGCTTTCTACCTCTGGGCTATACTCCCAGCCCTATTTTATATTTTATTTGGAAACAGTCTCACTAAGTTGCTGAGAGTCTCATTAAGTAGCTGAGGCTGGCTTCGAACCTGCGCGATCCTCCTGTCTCAGCCTCCCAAGCGTGGGGATTACAAGCATGCGCCACCATGCCCAGTATACAGTAATATTTTAAACAAAATTTCCAAGTCATTCTCATGATCATACAAGTTTGGGAAATGCTCCTATTTCTTGTTGGTGCTGGGAACTGAACTCAGGGTCTCATGCATGCTAGGCATATGCTCTACTACTGAGCTAGGCCCCCAGCCCCACTTTGTTCCAATTTTAACATACCATCTATAAACCTCGGTCTTGTTGTCCTTTCTGTGGCTTAACACACCTTTTATTTTTCCTAGTTTGTGCTCTTGAATAGACATTTGAGAGAATGAATTTGTGGTTTATAAAAATTCATATATTTCAGATAAATTATTTTTTCCTTTTTAATTTTGTTATAGGATGGATCTGTGGTTCTTGACTCTTGTGAAGTGTCAACAGAAAATGAACAAAGTACTCGATTTCCAAAACCTGAGTTAGAGATTCAGTTTACACCTTTACGGCCAAACAAAATGGCAGTGAAGCACCCTGGTTGTACTACACCAGTAACAGTTAAGATTCCCAAGGCCCGGAAGAGGAAGAGTAATGAAATGGAGGAGGTAAATGCTTAACTGACGAGTAAATTTAACAAGCAAATTAATAAGTTCAGATTTAGTATGTATTTAAGCTTTGTTTTGCTGCCTTTCTGTTCATGAGATCAAAATCATAATTTAAGGCATATTTTGTATACTTTAAGAATAATAAAGGATATCTGTAGTTTACTAATCTTCAAACAAGCTATTGGTATAAAATACACAGCTTATTCCTTGTTTCATTTAAACTGTAATATGTCAGATGATGGTGGATTTTACTGGAATGAACTAGTCTTATTTTAAACTAGATACTTTCCCTGCAGTAAGAGAGAAAAACTGTGATAAGTTAGAGAAACTGAAATGACTAACTTGCTTGAATATACAGTCCTTTCTGGTTAAATTAAATAAAATCTTAGTTCTTTATAGCAAGTTTTGGAAGAGAAATTTGTTTCCATCAACCATTATTAAACTTTGGGCCTTGATGTAGTGGTGGGCCACAAACTATCTGTTACTGTAGCTTCTTGATGGTAGGGCTGCCAGACCTTTTATTGTATCTTAACTATGCATATATGGTCATATGGTCGCATTAGCTTTCTGATCCTCAGTTTCCTCCTTTTGGCAATAATATATTCATGTGTTTAAGATACTTAGCTTTTGCTCTGGGTGTGGTAAATACATAATAAATGGTAACATTTATTTTCAAAGTAACTTGAGACAACCAAAAATATCTCCAGACATTGGCAATGTTTTCTGAGGCCAAAGCTGCCTCCATTAAGAACTACTATCTTAAGTGATAATATTGTATTTTACAGATTTTCTTTTTTTAATCTAGTGAAAGAAAACAATGTCAAGAAATTAACTGGTGCTAAAATTATTTTTAGGACTTCGTGAAATCTGAAAATAAGAAGAATGCTACACCGAGAGCTAATTCTAAGTTCTTTGTTTCAGAGAATAGGGATTCTTCTGTCAAAAAGGAACAGAAGGTTTGTTTTTTTTTAAGTTGTATATAATTGATCATTCCCATAATTTACGTTTATAAAGTAGAAGCTAGAAATGAAGATGTCAAATTCTGATTAGTAATTATCTGGACATCTAGTTGTGTCTAATTGTAACTCAGGTACCTTCCATTTCCTGTACATCAAATTCAGCTTAGAATGTAGCCCTTCATTTTGGCCATTAGCAGGCAGTAGTCATGCATTCACTTATGACTTAACACTAGCTGTCGAGTCCATTTTGCTGTCCTCTGGCTTTTTCATCTTTCCTCGTGTGTACTTAATTCCAAATTCCTCAGCCTAGAATTCATAAACTACCGCCAGTCTATAATTCAACTGTGGTCATAATTGTTTTCTTCTAGCATTTCTTATCAACAATAACAAAAAATGGTTGTTTCCTAGGTTTCTACACGTCTGTCATCTAAGAAAACATATTCTTTGCGGAGTCAGGCACCCACAGTTAGTATAAACTTGCCCAGTAAAAACAAAGAAGGAACACTACAGAAATTTGGAGACTTCTTACAACGTTCTCCAACAATTCTACAATCAAAAGGTTTGTAGAAAATCAATTAAATGACTTTTTTTGTTAGATGTAGGATGTTTCCTAATACCCGATTGGTACATAGACTCACCAGCTGCTCAGTTAAGTGAGCATCATTGTTTTAAACAGGGATTTTCTTGTTCCACATGCTGAGGGAAGCAGCGGTGGAAGGATGATGTGTACCCAGGTGTTCACGTCGTATTGGAGGAGAAGGGCTCGTACTAAGTAGTTGATGTAGATAGAGCAGGCAGCTTACTATAGTAGAGGTGCAAGCAAAGTGGTGTGAGAGCATGGGCTTTGGAAAGACTTTACAGAGAAAATGGGATTTAGTCTTGATATTAAATTGTTAGCAGGATTATACCCTTTAGAGCTAATCACTGTTAGTATATGGTATATATCCTTCTAGTGTCGTGTGTGTGTGTGTGTGTGTGTGTGTGTGTGTGTGTGTGTGTGTTGTATGCATATGTAAACATTACCTGTCCATATATATATATATAATGTGTTTGTTACTATCTATTGAATTTATAAAAATTGTGTGGTGAATACTTTTTTCTTATAATGTAGACATGTTAATGCCTGTGTATACATTAAAATACATACCACACAGATACACATTCATACACTTCCACATACATGTGCACATTTACCAGAGGAAACAGCTTTAACACAGGTTGTGTGGCAGCACAGCATAGAGAATGCTCATGCAGTTCCAAGGAGCATTGTGTATCTGGCATGTAGAGTGTGGAGGGACTATGGGCCAGTAGTGTGGGGGATGTTGTGGGATTGCCCAAGTGGCAACAGTATCGATTAGAGGACAAAAGTGGGGAATACGAGAATATGGAGAAGGAAGGGGACTACAAGCAAGGGCAGTTGGGTTGAGCCGACTGAGATGCATGAAATACCTCCTGTGAAAACTTACTACAGAGGTTTCTAAACTTTTTTGATTCAGTGCCCTTAATGTTTCAGTAATTGTGCCCCAACACCCAAAGAATCACCATATAGCTTCTTCTACTAGAACTTAATGCCAAACAACCACTGAAAATCCAGCTTCTGAAAATACAAGTTGTACAGACAGCATCATCAAAAGGAATGGAATGTGATAGCATTTTGAAACCATAAGTTTTCAAGGATCACTGTTTTCCTTGAAGACTGAAAAAAAATTCTGAGGGGCTCTTATAGCTGGCTACAGCATGTTTTGGTGCAGTTTTGAACTTGAGATCTATCTGGCTAATATTTTCAGAAAATATATTTGTTTTTTATTGTATAATCTATATAAAAATATCTGGAGGAACAAATAGAAAACTATTAAATGTTTAAATTTGGGGAGTAGGGACTTCTTATTTTAGAAGATTATTTAAGTTATACTGACTAACATATATTAAAAGGGAATATGTTTTCAAGGAGAGGGAGGTACCTGCAGGTAATGTGTTTATTACTTGATTGGCTTAGTTCCTTAATAGCTTGCCTACCAATATACCTGGCATGTATTTTTTAATATACTCCTATTGGTGCATTTTACTCTCACATCATAATGAAGTTCAGCAGTGATAGGGACATACATGCACACAGCACTTGGTGAGCTCCATCCAGTGGCTTCTTTGTAAAATGTATTTTCAGGGGACTGGGATGTGGCTTAGTGGCAAGGTGCTTGTCTTGCAAGTGTGGCACTCTGGGTTCAATCCCCCATCCCAAAAAGATAAAAAGAAGACTCTTCCCTCCCCCACCCCACCCCCCAAAAAAAGTATTTTCAGGAGCATAAGTTATTTCTGTTCTGGATTATAACCATAATGCATGGGTTTTGCTGATTATACTGTAATCTACTTTTTCAATTTCTTGAACATTATTCTGATACTTATTTATTTATTTATTTTTGCAATACTGGAGATTGACTTCTGAGCTATACCACCAGCCCTATTTTTTATTTTTTATATTTGAAACAGTGTCTCACTTAGTGAGGGCCTCACTAAGTAACTGAAGCTGGCCACAAACCTGTGAGTCTCAGCCTCCAAAGTACTGGAATTACAAGCATGTGCCACCACGCCTGGCTAGATATTTATTTATTTGCTTTCTCTGCCATCATTGCTGTCTATTATGATTTCATGTGTTTCTTAGGCCTTTAGTTTCCTTTATCACTTGTGTTGTGTCCTTTTACCATTTATATATTGCATTTTTAAAATTTTGTATATTCTTTATTGAGGATTTCAGACTCTTACAGCTAGAAATTTATTTCAGAAATTAATATGTGTATTTTATAGCAAAGAAGATAATCCAAACAATGAGCTCTTCAAAGCTTTCCAGTGTAGAAGCAAGTAAAGAAAATGTGTCTCAACCAAAAAGAGCCAAAAGGAAGTTATACACCAATGAAATTTCATCTCCTATTGACATATCTGGCCAAGTGGTAAGCCAGTATTTCAGTTTTATCACTATAACACTATTCGTGTTCTTTTTAGTTCTAAAGCATTAACAACAATTTAAATTTTATAGTGATTCGAATATCTTTTCTTTGGACCAAATCACTTAAAACACTATACGTTTGGTCTCAGATGTGTTAAACTTACACTATAAATAGAAATGCTGTATTAATGTTGATAAGTGTGTGCATTTGTACTTGAAATTTCATCAGAGAAATATACTTCCATCAATAGGATTATCACTATTTAGTAATTTTTTTTGCTTCTAACATCTGTTTTTTCTTGTTATCTTTATCACAAGAATTGCACAAATCCAGGTCCACGTGTGCCTGGTAAAAATATAGAATTGACATTTAGCCATTTCCTCCCACCTTTTCTTTGAGCCTTCCAGGCTCTATTAAGAAAAGATGGTAGTTGTTACCCGGACTATGACTCATTCTCCTCACTCAGAACAGTCTGTGCTATTACAGGGAAGGTTCTAATTTTCATCATGCTTACATTTGCTTCGTGGATGAAAGTAAGGTGGAAAAATAATTACAGGAAAGGACTTTTACAGGAAGTGGCCAAGAAAAATCAGGAGAGAACTTTTTTTGAAATATTAGCTATTAGATAGATTGGCACTTGAAGGCAACTGGTAAAGAATTAAGGTTAATTGGAACATGCTGTTGAAAGGACTATTCTCTTAGTCACTTTTCACCATCTGTCTGATTAGTACATAATTTCCTTCCTTGCCTGAATATTATTTCTTGGTTTCAGTTTGATGTGTGCTCTACTTTCTACTTTTTTATTTTATACTTGTGCTTAAAGGTTATTTCTTAAAATTGATCTGAGGCATTTGTCTACAAATACTTGAATAATTATTTCAATCTTATATATACCCTAGATTCAATATAGAGTATAGGTTATCCTAGTTCTAGAATTAAGCAGTATTGAATGAAATTTATCCAAAATTTATTTTATTTTGCATATGTTTTTACAGAAGGCAGTATGTCTATAGTCTAAGAGGACAAAAATAGTCTAATCTACTTACTGTGTCAATGATTAAGCACACGAACACATTATCATTCATTATAAGCAAGCTTATATTTTTATTTTTGCCTCTAATTTTGAACAACTAAAATTTCAGATTTTAATGGACCAAAAAGAGAAGGAAAGTGATCACCAGATTCTCAAGCGACGACTTCGAACAAGAATAGCCAAATGAGCCAGTCTTGGGAAGTGTTTTATTGTAAATTATATGTTCATAATCACTGTAACTTATATCTTGCCTTTTTACAGATAATTGTATATATTATGATTCATTGAATCCCTGTGTATAGAAATTGTTGTTTTATATATCATATAATTGTAATTCAATAAATAATAGTTTACTTGTATAATTTTACAAAGCTTTTCAATAATAGCTTTTTTTAGTCTGTGTATTTCCCTAATTATCTCAGGCATTAGGCCCTCAGAAAGATGCTATTATTCTTTTTTTTTAGTTTTTATTTTTCTGCACATGATAGAGATTAGGCTTTTGGCTTATATTGTACGGTGCCTTGTGATTTTCTTTCTTTCTTTTTTTTTTTTTTACTTAGGATGTACAACTGATTATACATATCTGTTTGGATTAAAGCTAGTAGCTAGAATTTAGAAAGTAAGCACATATGGGTTTTAAAATTTAAGATATTATTTTAATTTTTTAAAAAAATTTTTGTGTGGTATTGGGATTCCTGGAAGCCCTTCTACCTCCAGGCTACACGCCTATTTTATACTTTTTTATTTTTGGAAACAGGGTCTCTTAAGCCATCGAGGCTGGCTTCGAACCTTGCGTGATCCTCCTGTCTCTACCTCCCAAGCGCGGGGATTACAAGCGTGTGCCACCACGCCCAGCTAAGATATTATTTTAAAAGATCTTATTTTAAAATAGAATATCTTTTAATTTTAACTTTTAAAAATAATCTAATAGAATTTGTCCCCCCCCCTCCCAGGGCACAGAAATTAAAAGTAGAAAATTAGAAGGGAAGGAGAAATAGCATCTAGGAACCGAATAGTGACAGCTAGGGGGAAAAATAGAATTTTAGACCTGGACCTTACAAACACACTTTTCTTTTTAAAAAATTGTGCAAAGATGACTAAATGAAAACTCATCAAGTTTACTTATACTTGGTTATCTACAACTAAAGCATATTGAGCTAATGGATAAAAATACCAAAAAGCAAAAAACACAAAGCAAAAGCCTCAAATAATTATTACAACTGGGGCTTTTAATCTGAAAATATATACTTATTCATCTAAAATATTACCTTTCATTAGATTTTAACATTGTTTGCTTGATTATTGTAATGATGACCCTGAGTCAGTAAGAAAAGTTATCTTTGATGTTTTGTTTAGGAAACACATCATCTTAGGGAAAATTCCCATCAAAATAGTCATATTAAAATTTAACCTCTTTAAGCATTAAAATGTTTTCATTATGCTATCTAGAAAAAAAATAGTTGATCTTCATCATTAACAGATTCTGTACTTGCACATTTTCTTTCCAGAATTTTCTTATAACCTCAAAATAATTGGTCACAGCACTTTGGTAGTCATTCATGAAATGTGCAAAGTGGCAAAAAGTTTGAGTTAACCAACGCACATGTTTGTAAGTGAAATTGATCCAGAGCAGCACCCTGCCTTCTTGTGAGTTCTCCTATTGTAAATACAGGCCCACAATCCAGGGCATAGATTAAAATCGAGGCTTGACAAGATCCCTAAGAGAGTCATAGTTTGAAGGGTGAATCCTGCTAAATTAAAGAGCTTGAGAAATACCATGGGCTTTCTATAGATCTATAGTAACAAAGCATGAAACCAACCCTGCATAAATTGAAAGTAATAAACCAGTAATCAGAATGCCTATTGCAACAAAAAATGAACACTCTTCAGAGGAAGATACAGTGCAGATTCTCTGCCACATATCTTTTATAATGCATGTAATACAGTAAAAAATTACTGGATATGGAAAGACACAGGAACAATGAGTCCTGTGAAAACAAACCTTGACTTGGCTCAAATACTGACTTTTGCAAAATCTTTAAAGCAGCTCTTATGTATATGTTCAAGGACTTGAAATGGTGTGTGTGTGTGTGTGTGTGTGTGTGTTTTGCTGAGGATTGAGCCCAGGATTCATTCTACCTCTGAACTACACCCCCAACTGATTTTATTTTTATGAATGAAGCAATAAGGGAAGTGCAAAGAGATGAGAAGTATTAAGAGAAAAATATATGGAATTGTTACAACAGAAAAGTAAAATAAATGGAAAAACCAGTGAATAAATTTACTAACAAATTAGAGATATCGGAAAAGTATCAGTTGGACTTAAAGACAGATGTAGTTATTTTTTAATAATTTTATTGGTGCATTGTAATTTCACATTGTGTAGTTCAGGGTGGACAGGGACATTCATGCACACAGTGCTGGGTGAGTTTCCTCCTGGCTTCCTCTCTACTTCCTTCCCTTCCCCATGCATGATACTGAAATTAGCATTGGTCATTTCACATGTGTACATAAATTCAGGGCAAGGTGTTCTTCATTGATTCCTCCCTCACCAACCTCCTCTATACCCACTCCATCACCCCATTGGGCTTTCTCCTCCATTGTCTGAGGTCCATCTTATATCCTGATTACTCGCTAGCCTCTGCATATGAGAGGAAACAAATGACCCTTCACTTTCTGTGACTGGCTAATCTCACTTAACAATATTCTCTGGGTCCATCCATTTTCCTGCAATAACAAATTTTGATCTTTATTATGGAGCAGAATTTCACTGTACATTCCATAGTTTTATAATCCACTCATCTATTGGTAGACACTTAGGTTGGCCAGGTTGATTTAAATTATGAAATCTGAAGAGAAAAGAACCCAACAACTACATCTTGTATCCTGTGGAACAATGCCACAAGGACTAACAACATGTAGTTGGAGATTCAGAGGATGAAAGAATGAAAAACAGGGCAGGAAAAAAATATATTTGAAGAAATAATGGCCTCATATTTTTTATTTTGTGAAGAAATACTTGGAAGTTCTGCAAATCTCAATTAGGATAAATCCAAATAAAACTATACCTAGAAAAATCATTATCAAACTCCTGAAAATCTTGTAATGCTTATAATTCCCGTGCTTAGGAGGCATGCACCACCACACCTGGCTGGGCTCTACTTTTATATAACTGGCAGCAGCACAGTAAGTTTGTTTACATCTGTCACATAAACTTGTGAGTGATAAATCGTGCTACAACATTAAAATAGTGAAGACATTACAAGGCAACAGGAAATGTTCAGCTTTGATATAATCTCACAGGACCACCATCATCTATGTGGCCTGTCGTTGACTAAGACACATGGTTCATGGCCATGTAAGGATATATAATAAACTCTTAAAATTGTAACACAACACAACCCAATAAAAATCTGGCAAAAGGCATGAATAAATGCTTCACAAAAGGAGATATAAACAGTGAGTGGTCAATATATGTATGGGAAGAGAATCAAGGTCATGGGTATCAGAGAAAATCACAAGGAAAGGCACAACTAGAGAGAGAAGGAAAATCAGTGTTTGCTTTAGAGGCTGGGGTCAGAAAATGGGATCAGAAGAATGAGGAAACTAGAGAAATGGATATGTTCTGTATACAACTGTATGTTGTATAGTCACATAGCCAGGCATGGTGGTGCACGCTAGTAATCCCAGCATTTGGAAGGCTGAGAAAGGAAGATCGCGGTTTAAGGACAGCCTCAGCTACTAAGTGAGGCCCTTTGCAACTCAGGGAGACCCTGTTTCAAACTAAAGAATAAAAAATAAAGCTGGAGTGTAGCTCGGAGGTAGAATGCCCCTAGGTTCTATCCCCAGTACTGGAAAAAAGATTATTTTGAAACAGTGTCTTAGTAGGTTGGCCAGCCCATCCTTGAATTTGTAATCTTCCTGCCTTGGACTCCCAGGTGGCAGGGATTACAGGTATGGCCACAGGAAGAAAAAGAAAGCACACACATACAAGACGAGTTACTAAATCATGGAGATGAGATTAGCTAAAATTGCAAAATCTGACAAGACCAAGAAAATGTTTCAGGCTTTTATTGCAGCTTTTAAAAAGTTTTGCTTTTTCCTCCGGTAGGAGTTAAGTATACTTGTTCTTCATTGTAGCAAGAGAGTGTATTTTGGAAAAACTTTTTGAGGTATCTTTTTTTTTTCCTGTGTTGGTACAAGTTTTTTAAATTAAAAAATTTCAAGTTAGTTTTATATTTTCAGAAAAGCTGGCAAAATGGTTTCCTGTACCTCTCACCCAGTTTTCTCTATTGTTATAGCCCACAGTACCAAAGTATATTTGAAATGCCTAAGAAATGAACATTGACATTACTGTTAACTTAGATTTCATTAGTTTTTTCAATAACGTTCTTTTTGTCTCAGGATTCCATTCAAGATTATAACTAATATAATCTGTGTCTGTTGTCTTCTCTAGTTTATGACAGTTTCTCAGATTTCTTTGCATTTCATGACCTTTTGTGGTACCAGTAAAGTGTTTTATGCAATATCTCTCAATTTGGGTTTGTCCACTATTTTTATCATGGTTTGTCCAAGGATATAGGTTTTCAGGAAGAAAATCATAGGAGTGAAAAGCTCTTCTCATAGCATGACAAGACAATATTAACTTATCACTGACAGTGTCAACCTTTATCATTGGGCAAGGTGGTATTTACAGGATTTCTCCACTGTGAATTAATTTTTTTTTCTTTTTCATATTCTACTCCCTGGAAGCCAATCTGTTAAGTGCCGCCTTACTCGGAAGAGAGGGAGGTGAGCAATATACTTTTTCTTTGTTTGGCTGCTGGGGATTGAACCTAGAGGCATTCTACCACCCAGCGACACCCACAGCCCTTTTTATTTTTGTTTTTGTTCTTTTTTTTAATTTTTGGTGGTACTGGGAATGGAACCCTTCTATTTCTGGGGTATACTCCCAGACCCATTTCATAGTTTATTTGGAAACAGGGTCTCTTAAGCCAGTGAGGCTGGCTTCGAACCCGCGCGAGCCTCCTGTTTCTGCCTCCCAAGCGGGGAATTACAAGTGTGCGCCACCACACCCGGCTTATTTTTGTTATTGAAACAGGTTTGCTAAGTTGCTGAGCTGGCCTCAAACTTGTGTTTCTCCTGTGTCAGCCAAGTACTGGGATTTCAAGCCTCCACTAGCATATCTGCCTTAGTTTCAGGCTTTTTTTTTTAATTTTTTTTTTTTTATGGTGCTAGGGATTGAAGCCAGATCCTTGTGCATGCTAGGCAAGTGCTATACAACTGAGCTGCATCCTCAGTCCACAGTACACATTTTAAAGTGCAGAATTGGCAAAAATTTGGAGTCAAATTCTTCCACTGGATTCCAAATACGTAATTTTAGCTGCATGGTATTCGGAGGAAGCAGCAATTTTATGCAGCTTTTCATATTTCAGTTCAGGTACTCTTACCTTCTCTCTGGTTGTCACCATGTGTATGTGACATGACAAGAGGCATCTTTTGATGTAACTGTTAAGGTATGGTGAATTAGGAATATAGAGTTAATAAGCATTAATAAACATTTGATTAAAAGTTATTTTTTCACAAACATAGATTACTTGTATTTTGTTTTATTTTATTTGTTCTTTATTATTCATTGATTCTTACTGTGTTCCCCAAACTAGTCTTGAAGTCCTGGGCTCAAGTGGTCATCGTGAGTAGCTGGACTATGGACTCATGCCATTGTTCCTGGTTAAAAACTCACTAAACATACAGTCTTAATGGAGGGAAACCTGCCAAGTGCTACATGCATGTATATATGTATCACTTCGAATCTCACTGTGATGTGTAATCACATTGCACCAACAAAAGCATAGAAAAAGAATAAAGATGTTGATTCCACTTGATGAAGTGGATGATAGGTTTTGGGAACAGTTTGAAATTCATGGCTGGTGCTCACAGTGGTGTCAGGATAAACTGAATTACTGTCCTAAGGGAGGTTATTCAAAGGAACAGTGTGAAGTCTTTTGTCAAGGAAATAAGTTTTAATACTTAAGTATTTTCTGTTTTTTTTTAATTATTGGAACTGGATATGGGGCCCAGGGACATTCTACTCTAAGCTACATGCCCAGCATTATTTTATTTTTAAACTTTGAAACAGGGTCTAAATAAATTGCTGTGGCTCTCAGGGCCACTATATTTGGCTCCCCAGCCCTGTTTTCTTTTTTATTTTGAAACAGGGTCTCACTAAGTTGTTGAAGCTGGCCTTGAACTTGTGATCCTCCTGTCTCATCCTCCCAAGTATTGGCCTGTGGCACCACACTCAGTGATAAACACTATTTAAAGGCACAAGAGAAATGCTGGGTGTAGTGGCGCACGCTTGTAATCCCCACGCTTGGGAGGCTGAGACAGGAGGATCGCGCAGGTTCGAAGCCAGCCTCAGCTGGCTTGAGAGACCCTGTTTCCAAATAAAATATAAAATAGGTCTGGGAGTGTAGCCCGGAGGTAGAAGACCCCTGGGTTCCATCCCCAGTAACACACACACACACACACACACACACACACACACACACACACACACAAGAGAAGAAAGCTAAGAATTACAAAAAAATGGAAAGAAGATAGATGTTACTGAATTCTGTTTTCATTACGATATGTTTTTTTTTAGTTTTTGGTAGTATTTAGGTAAGATTAAGAATATTAAAGAAAAAGGAAACAACTCCATAGAAATTCAGAAATATATGATTCATTGGTGGACATGTTAAACTGTGAACTGTGTTTGGTCCCTGGGGCTTCTGTTTGTTCTTCACTTGGTCTGAGACTCCTTTAATCTCAGCCAGAAGAAGGAGCAGTGAAGAAATGTTGTGCTTACTCTAATCTACAATATGAAATGTCACATCAGCTTTCTAGTGCTTGGCTCCCTAGTCTTGAACTTCCTCTCATCATTACTTTGGAGGAAGCTAGGAAAAAAAACAAAAACAAAAAAACCTTTAAGCTGGGCATGGTAGCACGCATTTGTAATCGCAGTACTTGGGAGGCTGAGAGAAAAGGATTGCAGGTTTAGAAAGACCCAGATTCAAAATAAAGAATAAAATAGAGCTGGGGGTGTAGCTAAGAGATAGAATGCCCCCAAGTTCAATCCCCAGTACCATAAAAAAAGGAGGAGGAGGAGAAACCCTTTAGCTATTATTAGTTAATCTCTGCTTTCAACCACCATTGTAGCTATAATTGTAGCAGTTGTAGTTAAATCAAGATGGACATTTTCCTTCACATATTTTGTAAAGTATAGAGGCAGGCACATATCTGCTTTAATCAAGTATCAGAGAGAAACCAGACTTGACACTAAACTGGATTTTTTTTTAAACTGGCCAACTTGATTCTTCAAAAAGCCCTTAACTATAAGTGATGAGCAGCTTTGAGCCAATACCTGAACTCTGCTTCAGAGTTTCATGCACTATTAGTAAAGTTCTTGTGTCTCCTAAACATGGAACTCATTAAAGAAATCTAGATTTCCAGAAAGGCAAAGCTTCCATAAATGGGAATTTTCATTTTAACTTTCTAAACCTGAGGCTATCCATGAACCATGATCCTCCTGTCTCAGCTTCCCAAGTACTGGGATTACAGGTGTGCACCACCATCCCTAGGGATATTGTTAGTTTTAAAAGCAAATTTTTACAAGACAAAATTCTCATAAAATACTGTTAGGAAAAGCCTTTTTTTTTTTTTACTGTAGTTTTTTTTTCTTTCTGTGCTAGTAATTGTACATAAGACCTCATGCATACTAGGCAAGCACAATACCACTGAGCTACACTCCCAACACTTTTCAACTTTGAGACCAGGTCTCACTAAATTTCTCAGGCTGTCCTTGAACTGGGGATTCCTTCTACTTCAGGCTCCTGAGTAGTTGGAATTTTAGGTACGCACCACCACACCTGGTTTAGTTTTCTCTGATTTAGTGGTTTATAGTCTTGCATGATAAAATTAACTATGAGTCTTTAAAAAAATACCAACTCTGGGTGCTCTCCCAGCCCTTCTGATTGAATTGGCCTGGGGAAAGTTCTGGCCATTTGACTGTTCACAAGCACCTGGGCAATCCTGAGGTACAGCTGAGGGGCTGCTGGCACTGCAATGCTAAAATTGTCCACCAGATGGAGATAAAGCACTTCTCAGTAAAAAAAAGGCTCCATAACAGCAAAATCCATTCTCTGACCAATGATTTATGTAATATGCCAAGCAGGGCAAAAATATGGACAGATAGGCATAATTATCTTTTGTACTATTACTTGCCAACCAAAGAAATTCTTGCCGCCACTGTGGAAAATTCCAGGAACTAATTTAAAAAATAGCACGTAGCTAAAAAGATGTCTTATTCACATGATTACCCAAACTGGTATCTAGAAATATTTTCAGTATTACTAACTCATTCTGATAAGACAGAACATATAAAAGTAAAAAGTAACATTGTTTATATATTACCAGTGGACAACTTTGAAATAAGATCATTCCCCAAATTATGCAAATAGAAATCAACATCAGCACAAGTAGCTTAAGGTAATATTGTTTACAGGAGTGCAGAAAATATGCAGATGTAATAATGTGGCTTAGATTTATTCTTAAGTCTGAAGTACTTGGTTGGCAATGTTGTTTCGTTCCTACCTCTGTCACAGAAGCTGTAAAAGCTACAGACTCGATCTTTTTGTCCTACTACAAACGTATAGTTTGATATATCATCTCATTATAGGGTAGTTGGAGATGGCCGTTGAGATGTAGGTAAGCATCGCGGGGAGGCCTTCCTTCCTGAATAAAATGGCAAAGCCTTAGCACAGGAACGTTCTTATCTCTCTGTTCACCTTTACTCTCATCTTACCTTTCCCTTACCTCCATGTTCCTGAGACATGAAACTTGGAAGTGGGACAAATTCCACTGTCCATGAAATGACTGGGTAAGGACAAAAGCCAAACGAACTAAGGATGGCAGAGAGGACATCCAGGAGAAGCTCGGTCCCTGCTAGAAGACAACTCGGAGCAGCAACTACGCTAGCTGGGGACAGTCTATCTGTAAGCTTGTCATGAGGCAGGAAAGCATTCAGTCCTCCTGCTGTTTGCAAATAAATCTATTCCTAAGCAATCCATTACTGAAAAATTACGATATGGACATAGAGGCTATAAATATGTTTACAATGTTGACCTTAGATGTTGTCCTTTCTAGCTAAACAATCTCTGCAAGCTTTAGACAAAGCTAAGATTTTGGAAGCTAAGATTTTGGGGAGTGGAGGGGGTTGTTGTTATTCTTAAAAAGCACGTATTAAGCGCCTAACTGTAAATACCAGGCAATCTGCCAAGTGTTCCTGCCCTAATGACATCTTGTGAACCAAAATGTGTAGTTTGACATGTCATCTGATTATAGGGTGAATATTTTCAATAGAACTGTCCTAAAATTCCAAGTCGTCCATCCCATTACCCTACCTGACACAGCCTGTGATTTCTTTAGAGGAGGCACCAGGTCATGGAACACCAATCACTGCTGATTTCTTGTTTCGCTGGCTTATTGTTTTTGTCCTATTGTCTGTGGCCAAATGTATAGACAATAGGACAGAAAAAATAAACCAGATAGCAACAGACAATGAGGTGTTTACATAAGACAGGCCTGATCTTTCTCTTTTTCTTTCTCACTGCAGAGGATCAAACCTTCTGCACATAAGGCAAACTGATCTATGTTCTGCCACTGAGCTATGTTCCCAACCCCATGACAGGCCTAATTTGATTTTAAGGGTAGACAACAAAGATCTGTTAATTGAAAAGAATAAAATTTCCACATATTGATTAAGTGCAGTGGTATTTTCTATCTGTGGTCAGGATATTCAGGATAATGCCTGTTCTCTGGTCTACCTCAGGAGGATTTCACTGAAGAGAGCTTCACTGAATTGATGGGCTATTTAAAGAGCTGGAGAGAATGAAGTTGGCAAATGGGAAAATATTATAGATATATGATGTCACCTTGGAAAGGTCATAAAGGCAAGAGTGGGTAGGCCCTCTGAAGCATGACGCAGAAGTGAGTGCTCTAGGGTTGTGTGATGAGCAGCCCAGGGACAGTGATGTAGTCAGAGAGGGCAAAAGTCATTGACTAAGAAGTAGGAGGAATAGCAATCCATTAAATGTTGAAATTTCATGGAGTTTACTCCTGATACTTTTCTATTTTCATGCTTTTATTTCAAGCAAGTTAGCTCTCATATATTTATACCAAAACCTAATTTCTTCATTGAGTTTCAGGCTCATTCTCAGCTGCTTCCTAGTTATCTCCACCTGAATTTTATCGTTATTTCCAATTGTCCTAGTTGAAATTATCACCATTTTCTACAAGGACCATGCACCACTCTTTGATGCTAGGCTTTTAACACATTTCTCCTTCCCAAATTTCTCTCCACCCTCATCCCTTTCCATTCTGCCTGCAGACAGTTTTATCCAAAACATGTATCTGACCATGTTGCTCTCTTCTCTAAAGCTTTCCTAGTGTTATAAAGCCAATCCAGATTTTTTAACTTACTGGCTGTTCACTTCTTCCTCTTGAGCTTTATTCCTGAGGAGCACCATGCTAGTCATAGTTCTTTGAGTGCACTACGATGTCTCCTGCCTCTGAGCATCGGATGGTGCTGTCTGGTCCACGTGGGCCTGATGCTCCCTCAGCCTTCTCTCAACTCCCATTTTTACTTCCATCTCACATGCCTCTTCTAAGCTCATAATGGTTCTTAAACCATTACTGAAAACCATTACTGTGGCAATGGTACTACACTGTGGTAATGGTTCTGTAAACCATTACTGCAATTCTGCACACTGCATTACATTTATATATTTCAAATTTACCTCCGTTTCAGAAAGGAGAACTTAACTTATGCATTTTTCTGTCCAGAACTTTGCTTGGCAAATGGAATATGTAATGGAGCTTATCACAGAATGAAAATGGAAATCAAGAGATTAGCTTACCAACCAGATGTGATGGCGCATACCTGTAATCTCATACTTGAGAGGCTAAGACAGGAGGACCATAGGTTTGAAATCAGCCACAGCAACTTAGCGAGGTCCTCAGCAACTTAGTGAGATGCTGTTTCAAAATAAAAAATTAAATTAGGGCTGGGGGTCAGCCGGGCGTGGTGGCACATGCTTGTAATCCCAGCATTCGGGAGGCTGAGACCCGAGGATCCCGGTTCGCGGACAGCCTCAGCTACTTAGTGAGGCCCTCTGCAACTCAGTGAGACCTGGTTTCAAGAAATAAAGAATAAAAAATAGGGCAGGGGCTGTAGCTCGGAGGTTGAATGTCCCTGGGTTCCATCCCCAGATCCGCAAAAAAATAAAAATAAAAATAAATAGGGCTGGGGGTATAGCTTAGAGGCAGAACACTCCTGGGTTCAATCCTCAGTATGTCACAAAAAAGAGCAAGAGTGAGATGATAGATAGATAGATAGATAGATAGATGATAGATACCACGTAGCCCTAAAGGTCAATAGTACAACAGTTACAACTTAACCACACACTCTCATCAGTACAAAATGGGAACATCTACTTGATCCTCTAAATTTGAACATGTGTAGAGAATTATCTTTAGGAAATACTGACCAATTATACCTCCCACTTTCTTTTGTTTAAAATTTTTAATTAAAAATTTTTTTTATTTTTATGTGGATCATATTAAAAATGGCATACATTCAGACAGTGCTTGGTGCCCTCCCTGCCCCACCCACCTTCCCTTCCCCCCCTCCCAACAATGAGTGTCCAGGTTGACCATGCTACATTCATACTTTTATACATATTCGACTGTAGCTCTCCCATTAATCAGCCTTCTTCCTCTCCTCTCCTTCCATTTCAGCTTTGCTGAGGTTTCCCCTCCATTATCTGGAGTCCCTCTTGTATCCCCAATACTCCCTAGTTTGGGCATATTAGAGAAAACATATCTCCCTTCTCTTTCTGTGCTTGGCTGATCTCACTTAACATAATGTTCTCCAGGTCTTTCATCTTCTTGAGAATGGCATGAATTTGTTCTTTTTTTATAGCTGAGTAGAATTCCAGTGTGTGTATTTCCCATAATTTTGCAATCCATTCATCTGTTGATGGACACCTAGGTTAGTTCCATATTTTGGATATCTTTCAAAAGGGAATCCTTCATCTTTAATGGGTGGTCAGGATCATTGTGGTATCGGTTGTTGATTCAGGCCATGACAGTACATTTGAGTGTATGATTTATAGGCTAAGTTTTGCAGTTCAAACTGAGAGTTGAGGAGTAGTCTCTTGATAGCAATACACTGAAAACATAGACACTGCAGCAGATTTTAAGATAAAGTGTTTTTGGACTCAGGTGTTTGGACAGCTGGGGCAGTAAAGCTGTACATGATGCCTTTCTACACTAAACATTTTTTATTGCTTAACTAACATTAAAATTAAATTGGACATGTATTTTATCTGGAAAATCTACATGAAAATTATAAGAAAAATACTCAAAATTGGAATTTTGATGTGTCAGGAAGATCTTTGGAAAAAGTATCAGAAAAACTGTGTGCTAGCCACAGGTCCACCTCTCTTAGCTACTATCTCCTTATCTATGAAATAAAAGGGTTTCAGATTCAATAGGTCTCAGAGATTTTGCATAGTATTCAAAGCTTTGTGCAAATAACATTACTAGAAAGTCCAATATGTAAAATGGAGAAGAGCTAAGTTATTTTGATTGAGGCTGAGTATGGGTCACCTGCCATCTCAAGGCAGAAGATTGGAGCATGGTTTGAAAACCCCTTGACTTGCTGATTGCCCAAATTCCTTCTACCTGTGACAGTCAGTGAGTCCAAGTGAATTCATTTTTACAGGGAGTCACCAGTAAGTCCGCAGTTAATATACTATAAAAAGCTGGAAAGATGAGGAAAGAGAAGTATTATCAGTAAATATGATACTTAGGAAGGATAAAAGTAAATTATTAACTACCTTCATTTATTCCTTCAGCACATTTTGGTTGAGCCCTTATTATAGACAAGACAATACACTACGTGCTTTGGAGGGGGAAGACTAAGAACTATAGGAGAATTTTTTAAAAATAGGCCTTTATTGGTGCATTATACTCTCACATCCTCACATCATAATGTAAATCATATTGACAGTGACACACATGCACACAGCACTTGGTAGCCTCCCCCCACCCCCCAGCCTCACCATCTTCCCCTTCCCAACACAGAGTACTGAGAGTGACACTGATATTTTCACATATGTACACATGGTCAATGGTAGTAATTCCATGAATTCTTATTCTCCCCCCTACCCTTCCCCTAGACCACCTCCCTGGCTCCACTGAAGTTTCTCCTCCATTACCTGGAGTCCCTCTGGTATCCCAGTTACTCTCTGGCTTTCACTTTTGACCCTAGAAGGATCTTTCTATAGAGTATGTGAGTTAAGATTTGTGTACATGTAATTATATCTGATTTTAATTGAGATTTGCTATGTATTGGCCATTTTATTGCTTACAGCTTTTAAAAAATTGTGTGTATATTGATCTAACTCATAATTCTTAGTCCTTTCCACCAGCTAACATTACAACCTTAGTTTCTCTCAAAAAAATCTTCTAAAACTTATAAGCAAGCCGGGCGTGGTGGCACATCTTATAATCTTAATACTAGGGAAACAAAGACAGGAAGATAGCAGGTTTAAAGCCAGCCTCAGCAATTTAGTGAGGCCGTCAGCAACTTATTAAAACCAACTAGGAAAAATAAACAAAATAGGGGTAGGGGGTGTGTCCCAGAGGTAGAAGGCCCCTGGGTTTCATCCTCAGTAACACACACACACACACACACACACACACACACACACACCAAAAACAAAAACAAAATTTATAAACAGGTGATCTTTCTACTGGTTTTAAATCTTTAAATTTATCTTAGCTGACTTGGGATGTTTCTCTTTATTAGAAGGTCTGCCTTTGCTCAATTTTAACATGATTAAGTCATAAAATATGTTTTTCTCAAAAAGCTGTTTCTAAGACCAAACCTCCAACAGTATGATGTGTGTGAGGAATTCTTGAGCTGAAAAACACAATGACTGAATTAAAACATCTACCAGGGAGTTTCACAAATAGCAAAACAAGGAATTAGTGAATCTATTTTGTGTGTGTGTGTGTGTGTGTGTTACTGGGGGTGGAACCCAGAGGTTTTCTACCTCCGGGCTACACTCCCAGACCTATTTTTTAAAAATATTTGGAAACAGGGTCTCACTAAGTTGCTGAGAGCCTCACTAAGTAGCTGAGGCTGGCTTCAAACCTGTGCGATCCTCCTGTCTCAGCCTCCCAAGCGCGGGGGTTACAAGCGTGCGCCACCACGCCCAACTAGGAATTAGTGAATCTAAAGACAGGTGATTTGAAATTATCCAGTTAGAGGTAGGTATGGTGTCTTATGCATGTAATCCCAGTGCTTGGGAGGCTGAGACAGAGAGATACAGGTTCAAGGACAGCCTCAGCAATTTAGGAATACCCTGTTTCCAAATATAAAATAAAAAGGGCTGGGGGTATAGTTTGAAGGAACAATGCCTCTGGGGTTCAATTCTCAGTAAACACACACACACAGAGAGAGAGAGAGAGAGAGAGAGAGAGAGAGAGAGAGAGAGAGAGAGAGAGAGAGGGAATTATCCAGTTAGAGGAGTAAAAATGAATAAAATAAAATAAAGCGAGTAAAGAAAGCCTAAGGAAGTTATGGATAGCATTGGGCAAACGAATATTATGAGAGTTCCAAAAGAGAGAGAAAGAAAACTGTAAAATTCTAAGCCAAAAAATAACTAAAACACTTCTCAAGTCTGGAAAGGAAAAAATCAACATCTAATTTATAAAGCACAAAAGATTCCCAATAGATTGAATGTAACCAGATGTACACCAAGACACATTTGAATAACTTTGTAAAAAGTCAAAACCTTTTTAGCTGATAACTTAACTTCAATTGTATACAAAACTCAACTTTACCTCCCCCTTACACATTATATTATTTATCTCATAATTTACATCTTTTTCTATTGTGTATATATGAACAAATTGTTGTAGTCATGATTATTTTTGATACTTCATCTTAGCTTTCATTCTAGAGTAGAAAGGAATTTGTACACCAATACAACATTAGAATATTCTAAATTTTACTGCATGACTACCTTTTCCAGTGATTTTTATATTTTCATGCTGCTAAATAGCCTCCTTTATTTTCGGCTTGAAGGAATTCCTGTAGCATTTTGTGTAAAAGGACTAGTGGTGATGAAGCCCTTCAGATTTTGTTTGCACTTGGTATCACTGTGATGTATATTATGATGGAGACTGCAATGCACCAATAAAAGTATAAAATTAAATAAATAATAAAATAGGGCTGGGGATGTAACTTGAAGGTAGAGCATCCGAGTATCACAAAGAAAAAAGAAAAAAGGAAGAAAGAAAATTAGAGCAAAAAATAGGCTACTGCTGTTGAGGATGTAGAGAAATTGGAACTCTTTTATACTGTTGATGAGATTGCAAATTAGTTCAGGTGCTATGGAGGTTTCTCAGGAAATTGGGAATGAATCCACCCTATGATCCAGCTGTACTACTTCTTAGTATTTTTCTAAAGGGACCAAAATCAGAGAACAACAATAATGAAAGCACATCCATGTCCATAGCAGCACAATTCACAATAGCCAAATTATGGAACCAATCTAGGTCTCCATCAACAGATGAATGGGTTATAAAACCATGGAATATACACACAATGGAATTCTACTCAGCAATAAAAAAATTATGTCATTTGCAAAACATGGAAGGACCTGGAGAAGATTGTGTTAAGTAAGATTAGCCAGTCACAGAAAGTGAAGGGACATATGTTTTCTCTAAGATACAAAAGCTAGGTAGTAATTGGGAATCCAGAGGGATTCCAGATAATGGAGGGAAACTTCAGTGGGGCCTGGGAGGTGGTCTAGGGAAAGGGGGCTCAATCAGAGAAGGAGGCTCAATGAAGGAATCACTTCCATCAAAATTATGTAAATTATGTAAAAATTATGTGAGAATACCAATGTCAATCTCAATATCCTGCAAGTGGAAGGGGGAGTAGGTGAGGCGGGAGTCAGAGGAAACCAACCAGGTGCTGTGTGCATGGATGTCACTATCCCATTTATATTATTATGTGAGACTATAATGCATCAATTAAAGGACAAAAATAAGTAAGTAATGAAATAAGGCTGGGGATATAGCTTGGAGGTAGAGCATCCCAGTACCAAAAAAAAAAAAAAAAAAAAAAAGAAAGAAAGAAAAAAATTAAGCAAAAAATAGACTGTTGTAACTAAAAGTTATTTTGTGTAAGATTCTTGGTGAACACAAAAATACTTGTAGTAGATATACAAATTAGAAAGAGAAAAGAATCAAGGAATATCACTGCAAAAAATCATCAACCCACACAGGAAGACAATAGAGAAAGAAAGGAACAGCAGAACTACAAAATAGACAAAAATGCCAATTACCAAAATTTCAAGTCTTCACTTAGTAATCATTATTATTATTATTATTTTGTGGTACTTGGGATGGAAACTAGAGGCAGTTTACCTCCGAGCTACATCCTCAGCCCTATTTTTTATTCTTTTGTTTTAAAATAAGGTCTCACTGAGTTGCAAAGGGCCTCACTAAGTAGCTGAGGCTGTCCTCGAACTGTGATCCTCCTGTCTCAGCCTCCCAAATGCTAGGATCAAAAGTGTGTGCCACCATGCCTGGCAGTAATCATTATTTTTAAATGGAAATGGAATAAATTCCCCAAACAAAAGCCATAGAGTGGCTCTATGTATTAAAAAATTAAACAATATGCTGCTATTAAGAGATTTACTTTGGTTTTAAGAATACACATTGACTGAAAGAGAAAATTTGGTAAAAGGCATTCCATGCAAATGGTAACCAAAAGAGAGCAGGGGTGGTTATTCTTAGATGAGATTAAAAAAAAGTTTAATAAAAAAAAACTGTAACAAAAGTCAAAGAGCATCACTATTTAATGATGAATGGATCAATTCATCAGAAAGATAAAACAATTATAAATCTATATGCAACCTAATGTTGGAGTTCCTAACTATATGAAGAAATATTAACAGAGCTGATGGGAGGACCAGGTAGCAATATGACAGCAAAAGATTTCAATATCCTGCTTTCAATAGTGGACACTTGGTCCACAAATAAAATCAGTAAGAAACTGTTGGAGTGATCTACACTGTAGAGTAGGTGGACTTATCAGACATATATAGAACATTGCATCCAGTAGCAACAGGATGCAGATTCTTCTCAAGCACACCTGGAAATGCTTTAGAACAGAAAATTTAGAAATGTATTAGACTACAAAGCCAGTCTATTTTTTTTTTTTTTTTTTACCTCCAGGCTCTACTCCCAGACCTATTTTATACTTTATTTGGAAACAGGGTCTCACTAGTTGCTGAGAACCTCACTAAGTAGCTGAGGCTGGCTTTGAACATGTGTGATCCTCCTGTCTCTGCCTCCCAAGTGCTGGGATTACAAGCGTGCACCACCACGCCTGGCACAAAGCCAGCCTTAATAAATATAAGACTAAAACCATAGAAAGTATCTTTTCTAAACAGAAAAGCAAAAAAAAAAAAAAAAAAAACTAGAACTCAATAATCAGAGGAAATGGGAAAATTCACAAATACATGGAAATTAAGCAACACACTCCCGAACAACCATTATGTCAAAAAAGAAATCAAAAGGGAAATGTGAGTAACTGTGAGATACATGAAAACGACAACATAAAATACCCAAACTCAAGGGATGCTGCAGAAGTAGTTCTAAGGGGGGTTCTAAAAGTTTACAGCAATACATGCCTACATTAAAAGATGAAAAGGAAAAGAAAAAAACTCATAAAGCAGGGTAAGTGGCACATACCTGTAATCTCGGTTCTAAGAATAGTTTTATAATTTGTAGCAATACATATTTACATTAAAAAAAAAGAAGAGAAAGAAAAAGCTCAGATAGCAGGACTCAGTGGAACATTCTTGTAATCTCAGTACTTGGGGCACTGGATACAAGAGAAATGCAGTTTTGAGGGGCCTCAGCAATTTAGCGAGAACTTGTTTCAAAATAAAAAATAAAAAGGGCTGATGGTATAGCTCAAGTGTAAAAAGGCCCTTTTGGATTCAATCTCAGTACCAAAACAAACCAAGCCAAACAAAAACCCCTAAAAAAAAAAAAAAACCCAAATAAAACAAAAGTCTTCAAATGAATAACCTCACTTTAAAACTCCAGGAACTGGGCAAAGGACAAAGGAGGCCCAAGATTAGCAGAAAAAAGGGAACTAATAAAGATTAGCAATAAAAATAAATGAAATAAACTAGAAAAGTCAATAGAAAAGAAGAATTACAGGTCACTATCCTTGATTAACATAGATGTGAAAATTTTCAACAAAATACTAGCAAACCAGTGACTGTGCGCACCTGTAATCCCAGCACTGGGGAGGCTGAGACAGGAGGAGATCACAGGTTGGAGGACAGCCTCAACAATTTACTGAGACCCTGTTTCAAAATAAAAAACAGGGGTGTAGCTCGGAGGCAAATGTCCCAGTACAGGAGGGGGCAGGCGAATACTAGCAAAACTTTTCCCCCCTGCTCCTCTTTCTCACTCAAGGCAGAGGCTAGAATTATTTTTTCTGAGGCATGCCAAAGAAACTAGAACTCCTCATCTCTAAAGCCAGACATAAAAGCTAGAAATATTGCTCTAACCTTCCTTTGCCTTTCTGTGTTAAGCTTGCTATAAAAGAATTCTCTGATTTATCTTGTTGAGGAGATTATAAGACCCTCATTCAGAGGAATCCTGTCACATTGGGAGGAAGGCATGTTCCACAGAGAGGCCAAGAAGAGTCTAGACAGGCCTTGCTAGGTTCTTTCCTTTTAGCCTACCACATTAGATCATAACTTTTTTCCAATTACATTTATTTTGAAAAATTGTTATTGGTGCGTTGTAATTGTACATGTTAGTGAGACTCGCAGCAATACATTCGCATACACACACAGCATTATTTGGTCTGTTTTCTTCCCCATACCTCTTCTTTCTTTCCTCTCTTCCTTCCTTTGGTTCCTTCTGCTACTCTGTTGATCACTCCTATTTTTATAAGGTCCCCGTTTTTCTCTGTTTTCCTCTCTAGCTTCCAAAGAGGAGAGAAAACACTTAATTTTCTGAGTCTGGCTAATCTTGCTTAGCACAATGTTCTCCATTTCCCTCTATTTTTCTGCAAATGACTTAATTGCGTTCTTCTTTATAGGACCAATCACATTTCTATATAGCTGTCTACTCTTTTTAGAACCTAAGTGTAAAAATATACAGTTTCCTCTGGGTTGTTGGGAAGGGCTCCCATGTGGCATAAAACTTTGATTAAATGAGTTTGTTATGCTCTTCTCTTGCTAACCTGTCTCTGGTTGTAGACCTGTCACTCTGACCCTGTGATGGATGAGGAAAAGGATCATGTCTGTCTTTTTGTCTCTGCAGCAGTGTGAGCTGATCCTTGCTTCTCACTTGGAATCAGTGACTGCTGAGCATGGAGAGCTGGGGAGAGGTGCAGCTAAGAGAACATGGAAAAGAGGGAAGGAATAACTGTCTCTGTCACATCCCGACGTGGGGATATTTGGGCTTTTCCATAGTCCCCAAATAAGTGGGAAAATGAGCAGAAAGCAGGGGCTGCCTTCCATTGCTATGCTGCTGGGGGACAAGCTGGGGCCATTCCCATTCATAAGCAAAGAAATAAAACTATCTTTCAAGGGCTATCTCTGACACTTAGCTGGTGAGAGCTAATTAGCAGGAGAATGATGGAAAATCGAATGAATAGCATCTTTGTGCTTGTGAAGATTTTGGAGTTTTCTTCGCAAGACTTTAGACTTGTGGGGCTGCGGCAGAGTGAGAAGATCTCTGGAAGTTTATAGATAGATCATTAGAAGTTGGATGAGTGGGCAGAGAACTGAGGACCGCACTCTGACTGATGAGAAGGATGCTGCTACCTATGAAAATGGCATTTTTAAGCCTGAAAATGGTAGAAAGAAAATTACTAGATCGAGCCAAATTTTCCAGATTGACTTTTATTTAGTTTTGTCATTGCCGAGGACAAATGGGTATCATAAAAGAAGAACTGAAATATTCATAGAAACAAAGTGAATATTATGCTTGCATATAGAATATTTATGACTGTTTAAGTCACATCTGCTATTTTTTTTTTCAGTTGAACAATGAGACGTAGAGAAGGGGAGTGATTTATTCATGGATTTTGTGTTACTGAGCTGCAAAGTAGGTCCTGGAACCGGTTTACTCAGCCACTCTCTTGTTGCCCTCAGCAGACAGCCCTCTGTCGTCACCAGACAGAATCTGGCTTATTGATTTGCAGTGAAAGAGAATGAGTGCTAGGGATGATGACTCAAAGGAATGAAAATAAAGGGCTGCGGCTTGTTTTGGGTGATTTGGGGGCATGCTTGAGGAAGCCGGGCCTTGCTCTCAGTTGGATGCTGTCTGAAAGAACACGTTACTATCTAAGATGGCATTGTGGTGCAACTCAGGAAGCAACTAGTAGACCAAGTGAGCTTTGGGACGTCTTCTACTAACACAATCAGCTCAAATACAAATACATCCATGTTCCTCAAAAAGCAGATAATTTAGAGCAAACACATAATTTGATGGCATTATTTTTCCCCCATTGTGAGAGTAGGAGAGGCTGTGTTGCTTTCTGGAAGTTTGAGCATTGTGAGTTAAGAATTAGATTACATTTTGATGTCTGAACTCCAACTTTCATAGGTCACCACAAAAAGTAAGTTATCCATAAAGGAAGAGATCTAAAATACTCATGTCTCCTATATTTTGTCAAGAAGATTAAAAAAAATTATTGGTGCATTGTAGTCATACATCTTAACGGAGTACAAGATGGCAGAGGCATACATGCACACATCGCCCAGTTAGCCCTTCCCCAGTTCCCTCCCATCACCTCCCCTTTATCCTCCATCCTTCTCATGTTTGGCTTAGTGATTGACTTTGATATATTTGTGAATTTTTTTCCTACCTTTTTTTCTCTACAGTTCTCACAATATAACAATCTGAACATCTCTGCTACCTACTTGATGGGACCTAAAGCCCAAGATATAACCCAGACAGGAAAGAGGCTGTTGAAATAAAAGGCTTGTGGAGATAATTTTATTATGATCATGGTTATAATTAACACTTAATTTTTCTACCTCCAAGGTATTTTTCAGACATAGTAAGCGGTCTTGGGAGTTCCCATGGCTAAGAACTGGGGTTTAAAAAGCTTCCTCTTTGCCTGTTCCATGTTAATTAAACTGAACCTGAGAAGGGAGCCCGTGTGTGTGTGTGTGTGTGTGTGTGTGTGTGTGTGTGTGTGTGTGTGGTGGGGGACACAGAACATGCTCAGAGACTGCATCCCATTTCTGCTGGCTGGATCTTTACTTCATACCTTCTAGTTGTGGGACCTTAGCTATGCACACTACCTAAGTGCTCTGTGCACCTGCAAAGAAGTGTTCAATTTCCCTTTTCCTCCTGAAGTTTTGATAACTTTAGTCTAAGAAATAAACTGACAATAAGCAGATTAAAGGAGGAAAAAAAAACTATAACAAACGTTTTTATGTGCCAGACATGAGGGCCACATACACAGGTATGAGACTCAAAGGAGGGCTATATAGTTGAAGATATGGTAGCATTTGAGCTGCACAAAGATATAGGGGCTTAGCTGGGCATGGTGGTGCACACCTATAATCCCAGTAATGGGAGGCTGAGACAGGAGAATCGAAGGTTCACTGCCAGCCTTACCATCTTCGTGAGGCCCTGTGCAACTTTGTGAGAGCCTATTTCAAAATTTAAAAAAAAAAATAGGGGCAGAGGTATATCTCAGAGGTAGAATACCCCTGGGTTCCAATCCCAGCACCCCAAAATCAAAAGCAGACAAAAACCCAGCTATATTGAGTCTTAACACAGAGATGGTCCTCGATGAATATTGATTTACTTCTTCCCAGAGCAGGAAGTGACACTTTCCTGCTTAGTGAGGATGGGGGTGTAGGGACCAGATTCAACTTGGAGAGAAAGAGACTCACACATAGCCTGTTTCTAATTCTTGCTAGAACACAGATCACAAGGCACAGAGCAGCTCTCTGCAGGAGGCCTACCCTTATGTCCACTCCAACCCTCTAATCCGCAGGACTAAGGGCTCCACCTCTTCAACACCTGAGCCAGACACAGACAGATCTGATTGGCTTGAACGGCAACACTTAGCGATGTGAACACGGGTTTATTAATTATTCTCCCCTCTAGACAGCATGAGGGTCATGTAGAGCTTGGCATTTCCAAGTCTCTGCAGGCAGCCGGCAGCTCGAATTGACAAGAGTTTCACATTCTAGTTAATAACCTCGTTCTTGTTCCGGTTTCCATGGATCTAGGTGGAAGCCAGATAGATTTAAAACAAAGAAGGCTTAGAAATGGTTGGCTAGAAGAAACTAGCCCTGCTAGGAAGCAGCATCAGCTTTTTTTCTTTCTTTCTTTCTTTTCTGGCCCCAATCCATGATTCTAAGCCCTTCAAATGTGCAGTTGTCATTGAAGGCTAAGGTTTTTCCTAGGCTGATCATCTCATCCTGGCCTACCTGGATTTTTTTCCCCTGGATTTAGCACTGAAAGTCCTGGATTATGGTAAATCCCTCTGTCCCAGACCAACTGACAGCTATAGCCATCATACTGGAAATGGCAGAGACAAATTGTTGAGGAAAAGAGATAACCCTCAAAGATCTGGAGCTATAGGGCTGGGATAGGGCTATGAGAAATCAAGATAATAGAATTTTTCAAGTACTGGGAAAAGGTAGAGGGGCCACTTAGGGATTTCCACATATACCCTAAATTTATTTATTTTCTTTATTATTTTTTTAAAAAATATATTTTTGTGGTACCAGGGATGGAACCCAGGGACATTCTACCTCTGAGCTACACCCAAGCCCTATTTTGTAGTCTTTTTATTTTTGAAACAGGATCTCACTGAGTTGCAAAGGGCCTCATTAAGTAGCTGAGGCTGTCATAGAACCTCGATCCTCTGGTGTCCCCCTCCCAAATGCTGGGATTACAAGTCTGTGTCACCACACCTGGCTTATTTTCTTTATTTTTTATGGTACTGGGGATTGAACTCCGGGGCATTCTACCTCTGTGCTATACCCACGGCCCTATTTTATTTTTTATTTTGAAACAGGGTCTCACAAAGTTGTAGAGGGCCTCACTAAATTGCTGAGGCTGGCCACAAACCTGTGATTTTCCTGTTTCAGTTTCCCAAGTACTGTGATTAGAAGCATGCACCACCACACCTGGCTCCACCTTAAATAAATTTATTTATTTATTTATTTATTTATTTATTTATTTATTTATTTGTGGTACTGGGGATGGAACCCAGAGGCTTTTTACCTCCGGGCTATACTCCCAGACCCATTTTATATTTTGTTTGGAAACAGGGTCTCACTAAGTAGCTGAGGCTGGCTTCGAACCTGCGCGATCCTCCTGTCTCAGCCTCCCAAACGGGGATTACAAGCGTGCGCCACCACGCCCGGCTTCCACCTTAAATTTAAATGTGGACTAGCTTAAGATGAAGACCTCCTTTGGGACTGGTGATGAAGTATCTAGCCTTTTATGGAGCTGGGATAAGAACAGTATGCATCAGAATTACCTGGAGTGCTTATGAAACAGTTTTCTGGAACTCACCCCGAATCTACCAAATATGATAGTCAGAGGTCTAGTGATTAGGTTTAGATCCCTAGCAGACTAGGTATCTTGCTCTTTTAATAAGCACCTTGGGTTAATTGCTTTGAAACAAGATTTGAGAATCACTTACTCAATGGTGGTGCTCTTCAAACATTTTTTTTTTTTTAATCGTTCAACTCTAGCAAGTGTTTAGATTGCTTCTCAAGTCTTTTTTTTTTTTTTTTTTTTGGTGGTACTGGGGTTCCTGGAAACCCTTCTACCTCCGGGCTACACTCCCAGACCTATTTTTACATTTTTATTTGGAAACAGGGTCTCAAGCCAGCGCGCGCGGCTGGCTTCAAACCTGTGCAATCCTCCTGTCTTTGCCTCCCAAGCGCGGGGATTACAAGCGTGCACCACCAAGCCCGGCATTCTCAAGTCTTTTTTGAGAAGTTTAAAAAATACATAGCCTGCCAGATGTGGCAGTCTATGCCTGTAATTCCAGCTACTCAGGAAACTGAGGCAGGAAATCGAAAGTTGGAAGTCAGCCTGGGGAACTTCGGGAGACCAAATAGAAAATAAAAAGGGCTGGGGGTATAGCTCAGTGACAGAGAACTTTTGAGTTCAATTTCAAGTACTGAAAAACAAAAACAAAACACCAACCCCCCTCCAAACATGCCAACCTATGTATATGCACTTACTTAATATTTACCTATCTCTATATAAATATATTACTCCTGTTCATCTTTTAAGTTTTCCATCTTTGAGGGAAAGTTAAATCTGCTTGATTTATGTTCTTATTGCACCTTGGCTCTTTCTTTTTTTAATTTTTTATTGGTGGGTTGTAGTCATACATCTTAATGTGATACAAGATGGTGGAGACATACACGCACACATCACCCAATTCCCGCCCCATGCCTCCCCCTCCCTCCTTCTCATGTTTGGCTTAGTGATTGACATTGATATATTAAAGTACATCATGTTCAATAGAGAATTTCCCTCTTCCTCCCTCCCATCCCCTCAGTTAGGTGGCCTTATTTGCTCATCTATAGAATCTCCTTCTTCATCTAGAGTTCCTCCTATGACCCATTTTCTCCCTCACTTCCGCATATTAGGGAGAGCATTGATTTCTTATTTTTTGTGACCGACTCCTTAGCTCTTTTTTTTCAGAACACCCACAGTCTCTAGACTAGAGCTTTGTTTTAGGAGCAGCACAGTGCTTGGCCCCACAGTAAGCACTCAATAAAATACTGGCTGGAGTTGAATTTGAGACGCCTCCTTAAAAGGGAGCATTAGCTTGTCCTGTGGAACAGTGCTGGTTAATGCTAGAATGGCTTGTCCAAACTGCTTCCTGTTTCCATGGAAACAACCAGCAGTTCAGGTAGGCACCTCCACCTGTCAGTGCCAGGTACCCAAAGAAAGTTTAAAATCCCATTTCCTGATCTCCAGCTGGCCTTCTCCCACAGGGGCAGAGATTCTGCTGCAGGAGAAAGGACCCTCCATGGAGACAGCAGCAGGAGCAGTCACTAAGAAGCTTTTGGGCTGCACTCTCTGAACAATACGGCTTCTCAGGTGGCAGAATTCAGGCAGAAGCCTTCTCAGACAGGGAGGCCAGAGAACAAATCGACCTGGCTTCTCCCAGGGGCCTTTTTGTTGAGTTCCAGTGATTGCTAACATCAATTATACCATCACTACTTAATAGCACCTTTGAAAATAAGGCTTACTGGCTTTGGAAAAGCCCCAGGCTTCTCTTTATCTCCCGTTGATGGGAAAGATAAACATCAAAATGAAGATGGAGAGAGATGGAGCCATTTCATGGTTATGTAACTGCTTCCCGGCTCAGGAGGTCTATTCCGGTGCATGTTTTCGCTAACCTGTAAAATTGTGGAATGTTATAGCTGGAGAGTTCTTCAGGCTTGTAGAACCTCCATGTGCACGACTGGGGTAGGTGTTGCGAAATGCCCCTAACTAACTTGCTCTTGTCCAGTCTTTTAGGTTCTTTTGGTAAATGTCAGTAGTTCCTCAGGATTAAAAACTTGTGAGGATTGTAGGTTTCCTGCTCACAAATTCCTGTTAGATTATGATGGAAGGAAATTTCAGGCCAAACCCTACCACACAGACTGATATCTGGTCTCAAGCATCTCTGAGGCCCCTGATCAAACTTGGTACAAAAAATCTGTAGAGGAAACTGGAAATGTCCCGGGAGCTAGATTCAGCTAGCATTATTTTTAAAATATTTATTGTATTGTATCTTTTTATTTGTAATTCTGTTTATATTATTTATAGTGACAAATAGTGTTGTATATATTTATAGTATACAAAATGATTTGTGTGCTTTTTCCTTTGTGGTACTAGATATTAGACCCAGGGGCATTCTACCTCCAAGCTACACACACAGCCCTTTTAATTTTTTGCTTTAAAAAAGAGTCTTCCCAGGTCACCGAGAGTCTCACTACATGGCTGAGGCTGTCCTCTAACCTGTCTCCCAAGTACTGGGATTACAGGTATGCACCAACACACTGGGCTCAACGAGATATTTTGAAATAAGTATGTATTGCAAAATGGCTAAATAAAGCTAATTGCCACGTGAATTACTTTACACACTTCCATTTTTTATAGTTACAATGCTTAAATCTACTCTCTTAGCAATTTCAGAAATATAATATGTTGTTATTAACTATTGCCATTTGTATAATCCATCTCTTGAACTTACTCTCCCTGTCTAATTGGGATGTTGTGCCCTTTGATGAACATCTTCCTAATGAACCCCTTCACCCACAGCCCCTGGTAACCACCATGCTACTCTTTAATTTGATCAGCTTGCCTTTTTACAATTTCACATATAAGAGAGCTCATGCAGCGTGTGTTTTTCTGTGTGTAGCTTATTTCATTTAGCATACGGTCCTTCAGCTTTATCCATATATTTTTTAAGGCTGAATAATATTCCACTATGTATGTATGTATGTGTATACAAATATATATATATATATATGTATATATATCACATTTTATTTATCCATTAATGGATTTTATCTCTTAATTTCTTTATCTGTTAATGAACACTCAAACTGACTCTACATCATGACTATTGTAAATGGTGCTACAATAAATATTGGGTTGTAGACATTTCTTTATCATATTGATTTTATTTCCTCTTGATTTATAATCAGTAGTGGGTTTGCTGGATTATATGGTAGACTCATTTTATTTATTTATTTATTTATTTATTTATTTATTTATTTTGGTGGTACTGGGGTTCCTTTAAGACCGTCTACCTCCGGGCTACACTCCCAGACCTATTTTATACTTTTTTTAATTTTTGGAAACAGGGTCTCTTAAGCCAGCATGGCTGGCTTCAAACCTTCAAGATCCTCCTGTCTCTGCCTCCCAAGCGTGGGGATTACAAGCGTGCGCCACCACACCCGGCATCATTTTATTTTTAAAGGAACCTCCATACTGTTCTATTTCATTCCTACCAGCAGTGTGAAAGAGTCTTTTTTCTCCAAGTTTTAGCTACCACCCATCTTTTGCCTTTTTAATAATAGTGATTCTTAATGGGAGATGTCAGGTGTGAGGTAACATCTCATTGTGGTTTTGATTTGGATTTCTCTGACAACTAGTCATATTTAGTATATTTTGTATAAACCTGCTGTCCATTTGTATATTTTGAGAAATGTTTATTTGGGTCCTTTGACTATTTTCAAATTGTCTGGTTTACTTTCTTGCTATTGAGTTGTTTGACTTCCTTATCTATTTTGAATATTAACCCTTTATCAAATATATGGTTTGCAAATATTTTTTCCATTATTAGGTTGACCTTCATGTTGTTGGTTGTTTTCTTGATTATTCAGAGTCTTTATAGTTTAATATATTCCTATTTGTCTATTTTGGTTTTTGTTTTATGTGATTTTGGAGTCATATCCCCCAAATCATTGGCCAGTCCAAAGTTATGAAGGTTTCCCCCCGTTTTCTTCCAGTAGTCTTATAGTTTCAGGGCTTATGTTTAAGGCTTTAATCCATTTTGAGTTGGTTTTTGTATATGGTATTAGAAGGGTATAATTTCATTCTTCAGTATGTGGATATCCAGTTGCCCCAACAACATTTATTGAACAGACTGTCTTTTCTTCATTGTATGCTCTCGGTATCTTTATAAAAAAATCAATGGACTAAAAATGCTTGGATTTAGCTGAATTTATAGTTGGATACAGACAGCAAGAATCCCCTGAATCTAGACTGTTTTGCCTGGAATTAAGCCTGGAGTAAATTCCAAAGAATACAAACCACTGCTCTTGGTAGACTTTTAAAAACCTATTTGTGCAATAACAGGAAGGACTTTAACAGTACTTTGATTTAAGGCACATTTCTAAAAAAAATACATTTCACTGGTGAAAAACTGTTGCTAATGTTCATCATCCTTGTTATCATTTTCTGGGGTTGCTAAAAATGGGTGAGATAGTTGGTCGTAGGAGCCACCTCAGTAGCAATGTGGCTTTTTGTAGGGTTTTTAAACACAAGGTAACACCCATGGTGTGGTGTTCTTAAGATGATGGGCCACTCTGGAAGTGAAGGTTAGGAATAGCAGGCAAGCTGGGTGTGACAGCACATGTCTTTAATTCCAGTACATGGGAGGCTGAGAAAGGAGCCAGCCTTAGCTACTTAGTGAAACTCTGTTTAAAAATTAAAAAAAAAAAAAAAGGGCTGGGGTGTAGCACAGAGGTAGAGTGTCCTTGGGTTCAATCTCTAGCACCAAGAAAAAAAAAGAGCAAAACAAAAACAAAAACAAAAAAACACGAAACAAAAAAACCTAAAAATAGGCAGTCATTGTTGAAATAGTTAATGTGACATAGAACACAGATTTGTGGTACTCAAAATATATTATTTTAAATATGTTTTTATTATTGCATTATAGTCTCACAGCATAATATAAATCATGTTGATAGTAACATACATGTGCACAGTACTTGGTGGCTCTCCTTCTACTCCCTTCCCCATAAAGAGTACCAAGATTGACATTGGTATTTTCATATATGTACACATAGCTAATGGTAGTAATTCCTTCAGTGAACCTCAGTTTTTCCCCTCCCCTTCCCTTAGACCACTTCTCTGACTCGACTGAGGTTTTTCCTCCAATATCTGGAATCCCTCTGGTATCTCAATTACTTCCTAGCTTGTGCGTATTAGAGAAAACATATGACCCTTCACTTTCTCTGACTGGCTAATCTCACTTAACATAATATTCTCTAGGTCCTTCCATTTTCTTGCAAATGACATAATTTTGTCCTTCTTTATTGCTGAGTAGAATTCCATTGTGTGTATTTCCCATAATTTTGTAATCTATTCATCTGTTGATGGAGACCTAGGTTGGCTCCAGAATTTGGCTATCGTAAATTGTGCTGCTATGAACATGGATATGCATACATTACTGTAGTTCTCTGACTTCAGCCCCTTTGGAAAGATACCCAGGAATGAATGGCACAGCCAGATCATATAGTGGATCCATTACCAATTTTCTGAGGAATCGCCACACTGATCACAGCAGCTGCTACACTAATTTGCAATCCCAACAACTGTGCAGAAGAGTTCCAATTTCTCCACACTCTCACTGATGTTTATTGTTTTTTGACCTCTTAATGATTGCCATTCTATTCAGAATATCTTAAAGAATAAAATTTATAACTATAATCCAAGCAAAAGAAGCATTCTACTACTTCTTTCTTGAATAGTGCCCAACTTGTGTAGGGAGATGCATTTAAGGAAACCCATACCATCAATAAAGAAACAAGTTAAATATATTTATGCATATATATATATATTTAGCATATATATATTTCTAGTGAGAAAGTCTCAAAGGTGGCAAGAGTATTGCTAATATATAGCAGAACTTATAATATTTATCTCAATCTTTGCCCCTTTTAAATTCTACTCATGCATAAAAGTTGCTCCTAGGTTTTATCTTTTCTCAATTGTGAGCTTCAAATATTCTTCCAAACCCAAATATTCCTTGCTCTCTTCTTCTCCCCAATGCACACACATGTGCACATATTATTTTCTTTCGTAATCACTTCCCCTTGGAGATCTCAGCCTTCCTGCTGGTTTCTCTCTGTTTTTACCAACAAAGCACAAAAGTGAAAGGTGGGTGGGAACTAGGGAGAAATGCAGAGCCGATATCATAATTATTGAAGGAGGGGAAGAGAGTTTGAATATTCATATTAATATATTTTTGGAAGATAATATTAATATGTTAACTTTCTCAAAGCCCAGGCTTATGAGTGAGCATCTCTCTTGCTATGGATTATTCATTTCTGATTTCACATTTTTCATAATCAGGCTTCCTCCCCCATTACTACACATTATCCCACCACAATAACAACAAAAATTTTGTTTGAGAGTTATTATAGCAATAAAATAAAATACATATCAATTTAATTATAACAGATTTTAACCATGAATGGAATTACTATTTTTTTTCTTGTGCTTGGAAATGATAATAAAAGTAATGCCAATTCTCTCCCTGCAATTTTTTTTGGTGGTACCCCAGCCCTATTTTATTTTTATTTTAACACAGGGTCTTGCTAGGCTGATGACAGTCTCATTACTTGCTGAGGCTGTCCTTGAACCTGTAGTCCTTCTGTCTCAGCCTCCCAAGTACTAGGATTACAGGCGTGCACTGCCATGCCTGGCTTGCAATGCTTAAACACACAGAAAATGATCAGTAGAGCAACAGGGTACCTGTGACTATGCAGATGTCCTCTCAGAAGATTTGTTCACATCCATCTCACAGTGATAATTATTTGATCCAGTAATTTTAATATATAAAAATAAAAAATGGAGAGTCTATGACTTCTTTCTGTTTTTTTCATTACTGTGTTAAAGAAAAAAGGGTCCAGAGAACCATAATGGTTTTCCCAAGATTTAACTAGAACCAGAGATATCCCACCCTTCTTTTTTTTTTTTTGTGGTAGGGAAGATTGAACCCAGGGGCATCCTACCTCTGAACTACACTCCAAGCCCTTTTTTATTTTATTTTAAACAGGGTCTTGCTAGCTTGCTAAGAGTCTTGCTAAGTTGCTTAGGCTAGTCTTGTACCTGCAATCCTCTTGTTTCAGCCTCCAAAGTTTTAAGAGTATAGGCATATGCCACTATGCTGGGCTGAGAACCTTTTTTTTTTTTTGCCAGATTTTGGCTGGCAGAAATGATCTCCTTTGACTATGCTATAAAAAACCAGGAATGGAATTATATTTCTACACATATACAGAATTGAGCTCTGGGTAATTGGCAATTTTTTGACAAGGAATAAAGGAAGAATGCATTTTTGTGCAGCATAATGCCAGTTGGCATCTGTTCATCAGTTTTTCTGCTCATGAATAGGAACCCCGGGACCTCTCCTAGGCTGTTGCTGTTTGGGAAGCTGCATGGTGGCTGCTGGGAAATGGTCCTTGATTGAGACTTCCCTTAGTCTACTGAGAATAGACTGGACATTGTCCAGAGCCTCGAGAAAAGGAGGTTTACTTCAAAGAGAAGAGAAGGGAGAATCAAAGAAAAATTACCTTGGACAGAATAAAACAGGTATGAGATAAAAACTCCTGAAACCAATGAGTCTCTGAAATAAAAGAATTTATTGAGCCAATGCAGATGCTAGTCTGAAAAAGGACCATGTCTTGGGATCAATTCTCGTAACTTCCAGCAGCATGTCTGGGTAGCAGTTGGAAAAATGTCTGTTGGACCTAGAGCTAAGAACATTTTTATAATGAAAATTGAGGAATGGAAGAATAAGTTGTTTACCTTGGCCCTACATTGGTTATGATAAGGGAGGCAGAATAATGCAAGCAAAAACTGTTTGGAATAGGAGAACAGTTGGCTCATAAAGAGATGCTATCATTGCTTCTGGATTGGGCAGGAGACTGTGGTCCATATGGGGGGTCAGGGTGGGAACAGTCAAAAAATGTGAAATAGTTGTAATCTGATTAACTTCCTAATTTCCCCTTTTCTCCAGACAAGGAAGAGTTAATGCAAGGACGAAGCAATAGACAGCAATCAAGGAGAGGTTGAACTCAACTCCCTTAAAACACAGGTTGTAGGGGGGATTTTCTGGGTGAGCTAGTGGAAAAATCCTAGAGGACTCTAGAGGGAAGCTGGTCCATGGGAGCAGACCATCTGTGTTTGCCTAGCTCAGTCAGGCTTCTACCTCTCCACAGAGACTGGAAGATATTTCTCGATGATTACATTTCAAAGATTCAGGTCCTTGAGAAAGATTCTGGGTTGTAAAAGCTTTACATTTCTAAAGCATTTCTAAATGGGATGTGCTGAGATGTAGAGCCACACTAGAAGAATTAACCATCTTCAGCGAAACTTCAAGTGTCCTGGCTTCCCTGACGTGGAAAACTTCTGAACAGAGATTCATTCCAGTGCGACCCAGCTTATCTCTATTGGTCCATCTTTTCCTACTTGCTTCCCGGCTTCAAAATCCTGACCGGGGAATCCTTATCATTCTCCTCAGCTTGATTAAACTTTAGATAGATTACTCTTTTTTTTTTGTCGTTGTTGTTGTGTTGCTGGGGATTGAACCCAGGGTCAGTCTATCTCTGAGCTACACCCCCAGCCTGATTTTTTATTCTTTATTTTGAAACAGGGTCTCATTCAGTTGTGAAGGGCCTCACTAAGTAGCTGAGGCTGGCTATGAATTTGTGATCCTCCTGTCTCAGCCTCCCAAGTACCGGGATTACAAGCGTGCACTACCACGCCTGGCTCCTGATAGATTACTTTCTAACTATAGGTCCCTGATTACCTTTTCTTGAGGCTTTACTTTAGAAAGCCTGCTGCTCTTTTTTTTTCCCCCCTTTGTGGGACTGGAAATGGAACCCAGGGTCATTCTTTCTCTGAGCTACAGCCCCAGCCCTATTTTTTAAAAAATTTTATTTTGAAACAGGGTCTTACTAAGTTGCTGGGGCTAGGTTCAAACCCGCCACCCTCCTGCCTCTGCGTCCTAAATACTAGGATTACAGGCACGTGCTACCATGTCTAGTCGATCGATCCCCAGGGGTCTATCAAAATCGTTTCAGGGGTGAGACAGCAAGATTCAAAGAAAAGACAGCTTTTGTTAAAGAAACCTGTCTTTATACCATTTTGTTTATCTCCATTTGGCAAACTCCTACTTATTCTTCACAGCCCTGCTTAGACACACCGCTTTGTGACCTTCTTGTCACTCCCCAGGCAGGGTAGACGCTTAGCAGAGTTGATTTCTCCATCTGAGACTCCTCAGTGCACTGCTCACTCTCTGTAATAGAAATGACTGTGCTGGTTTTTTTTTGGGGGGGGGAGGGGTCTTTTTCTATACTGGGGATTGAACCTGGGGTATTTTTTTGTTTTTAATTTCTGAGCTACACCCCTAATATTTATTTATTTATTTATTTATTTATTTGTTCATTTATTTATTTTCTCACTAAGTGTCTAAAGCTAGCCTCAAACCTGCAGTCCTCCTGTCTCAGCCTCTGAAGTACTGAGATTACAGGCATGTACCACCAGGCCAGGATGAAGCGATTTTTTTTTTTTTTTAGCACATCCTCTTTGTTGGGCATTTTCCCAAGTGCTTTAAATGCACAATCTCATTTCATTAGCACCATAATATTCTGAGGCAGTGCATTGTTTTTCTTTTCTTTTTCTTTTTTTGGTGCGGAGATAGCCGTAGGAAGGCTAATTTGTCTAAAGTCACCCACCTAGTAATCAAGGGAACTAGGATTCAAATCCAAGCTAATCTGATTCCAGATGACACAAACATGCATTTTTCTGCTATGCCACGTGGATCCTCTGAGGTTTCTGTACCACTCTGCGCCCTGATGGAGTATCTTTCTATTGCTACCCCAAGACTAGAGGTCTGTAGTCAGAGACCATGGAGTTAGCATGCTACCTGACCAACACAGGAGGCACTCCGTGAACGCCCAAATTGAGGCTAATTTTAATTCAGTCACATTAATAAGCACATTCCCAGGGGAAGAACTGCACCTTAGAAGGTCCGCTAGTCTTCATTTAGTGTGTAATGACTTCTAAAATCCAAGTGGCAGTGCTCAATCATCATCTTATTTGGCCCATTCACATTTGAGATTGAGGCTTCCTCTGCCTCCTGCTTCCTTTGGTTTCTTGCTGTCTTCACTGCCACTTTGTGATTGACATTTTTTCTCCCTGTGCTGTTGCTGAAGTGCTCCTGGGCTCCATCACCCCTTGGCCCTCTTCTTGTAACATCCCTTACTTACTTGGGATCTCAATCTGCCTGTCTCATCCCTTTAAGTATCTTCTATATATGGAAAAGCCTCATCAGTTTGTATTTCTGGCCCCAATCTCCTTCCTAAATCTTGACACATATATCCAATTGCCTTGCACACATCACCTCTCAGATATCTAAATGGATGTGCTATGTCCATAGCTTAATTCCTGATATGTCCTATCCCTTCAGGAAAAGAAAAACTTCCTCTCCACAGACGTCTCCATCCCAGCCATCTTCCTCAGTCCTACTCCTTTTTCGGCATCTCTGGTCCAGTTCACTGGGGAATTCCAATGGCATTTCCTGGGAATCTATCCAGTCTCATCACTTCTTGGGGCTTTACTGCCAGGCTGCCTTTATCTAAAGGTTCTCTCTGCTTCTCTCCTTAGCTCACCTCTCTTGCTTTCTTTACATCAAATGAAATTGTAAGAAGAGTCTCTTAAAATATAAGTTAGAGCAACTTATTTTTCTGTTCAAGATCCACTTACACTAATGTTGTCAGCATCCTAGTGATAAAGGACGGCGAGATGAAGCAAGGGGCGGGGCCAGCAGCTCTCCCTGACATGTAGGTCAAGGCTGATCAGAGATTCCAAAAAGGAATCAATCAGGGCTCACATCTAAGGACCAATTAGGGCCTGGATTTAAGGACCAATCATGAGGAGGAGGGAGGGGGAGAAAATGGGGTAGGAATTGGGGGATGGTTAAAAAAGTGATATGTGCTTGTATGCCTCTACTATCTCTACTCCATTAAGATGAACAACTACAATGCACCAATAAAATTTTATTTTATTTTTTTAAAAAGAGCTTACTGCCTTTTACCATCTTGCTTTTCTTTCTCCCTCTCTCACAGGCAGAGGCAGAGGTGTCAGCCCTGACAAACACCAAACTTTTGTTCTTCTTTATGGCTGAGTAAAATTCCATTGTGTACCTATCCCATAGTTTTGTAATCCATTCATCTGTTGACGGACATCTTGGCTGGTTCCATAATTTGGCAATGGCAAATTGTACAGCTATGAACATAGATACATGCGTTAGTTTGGTAGTTTAGTTGTCATTATTTTGGGCTGATACCCAGAAGTGGCATTGCTGGATCATATGATAAGTTAATTCCCATTCTTCTGAGGACCCTCCATTCTATTTTCCAAAGTAGTTGCACTAATTGGCAATCCCACCAACAATGTATTAGAGTTCCCACTTCTCCACACCCTTGCCAGCATTTGCTGCTGTTTGCATTTTTAGGGAGCTCTTTATGGAACTTTCTGAGTTCTCAGAGAGGAACATAGGGCCAGGCAGTTTGCAAACCAGCCCCATCTTCAGAGTACTGGTAGACATGGCATGCTGAGCTGTCTGAAAATTAACAGTAGCAGCTCCATCACCCACACCATGGGGGTGCCTTCCACCTGGTGGTCCCCTTTCTCATGGATGCCATTTTAGAGAAAAGATTATTCCCCTACGATAACATACTAGGGCCATTTTAGTTTATGGTGCTTGGACACAGGCATGTTATCAGTGGCTTAGAGGCCATGGCCATAGCCACTACCATAGGAATATTTAAGTGAGTGGGCAACTAGGATTGTGTTTGTGTTTCTCTTGGAAAAATGTGGCTTCAGATGTTAATAATGCTGCCCTGTGTTTCAGTGTTTAGGGGTAATCAATAAAAGACTTAGAGATAAATTGTAAGTGGAAACAGATGACTGCTTTAAAATGCCTTATGATAACTTGTTTAAGTCTGTGGATTAAAGAAAAACAATGTAGAGTTTGCTTTGTTTTGGGGTCTAGGTTGGTGGGAATTTGGGTTCTGGATACTGTGTAATTTTATTCATGCAATGCTTTGATGAGGTAGTAATGAGAACTGGGATGTTTTTATTGCCATAAGAAGTAGTTTGGTCAAGATTCAGATATAGTGTAGGACCACTTACACAGGTAAGAGCTTTAATCTCTAGGTTTTCTGGCAAAGAGAAATCCTCAATTGGGTCCAATTGTTGTATTTCTACCTTTCATTTCCTATAAGGGCATGCAACGCCTTCTACCCTTGTCCCTTTTCACAGACCAGGGTTTTTCTCCAGCTTCAGTCCTTCTCCATATCTGGATATATTATATACATTCTTTATGGTTCCTGGCTATGTGGCTGCTGTACTATTGTAGCACCTGTGTCTTCAGTGCTGTGTCTCAACTGTTCCCAAATGGCCACCTCTGGTTATTTCCCTCACCTTGACTCTTTCCTGGAACAATTCTGAAACACCATACCCAAGAAAGTTATCCAGTCCCCAGAAGGGTTAGGTATTGACTTGTCAGACTGGGATTAGAGTGGACTCACCAAGGATAATCCTCTACTAGAAAGACCAGGGGTAGGTAATTTTATTGCTAAAGGCTTCTTCTGGATTGACTAAATCTCACTGTCTTAGTATATTAGTCTATGGCCCCTATGAAAGAAACCATAGGGGCCATAGAAGCCCAATAAAAGTCTCTTAATTCTCTTGCCTCTCTAGTTTTCCAAAGTCACAGGCACTTGATAGTTTAAGAGACAAAATGGGAGGTGCCTGTGCACTGCCTAATAAAACACGTTGCTTCTGGATAAATATCTCCTCCCAAGGTGAGGAAAACCTCAACACCATCAAATGCAGCATCACAATTATTGACATCTTATGAGATGATGCTGGTTCTGGACCAGGATGGTTACAATCCCTATTTTAGCCTCTTGGGTTGCAAACCTGGTCTTTTGTAGTGCCCCTTTGCCGAATTTTGCTTGCTTGTTTGCTTTTTTTTTTTTTTTTTTTTGGTCTATGTCTGCTTAATACGATTGTCAGGTTTGTGTCTTCTAGATTGGAGGCAATTAAACTGCAGATGGTGCTCCACATGGAGTCATAGGTGACAGCCCTAGAAAATTCTACTGTGGCCCCATCTATCATCCTGAGAACCTACCTACTGGATGCTAGCTGCCATTCACCCTCCATCAACTCTTCTCAGCAAGAAGCAGCTTGAGCAGTCATTGCCTTTGTTCTTTAAGTGTAGTTATGGATACCAGTAGACTAGGGTGGAATGACAAAAGATAAAAGGTGGTGAGCTAGAGTAAGGGCCTGGTTGGAAGCTCCCCATCCCTGTCTTCTAAGTCAAGACATCACAGGGATTCCAAAGAGGGATTGAAAATAGACCAATTAGGGACCAGATCTAAGTCCAATCAGGAACTTCTCCAGGGGTTTGAAACAAGAGGCTTCAGATTTTGACTCAGTCTTCAGGGGGACGAGATAGGTTAGGTAAACTTAGGGATAGCAAACCTCATATTGCTAATTTGTAAATGTACACTCCTTAAATGACTCACGTGCCTACATGTGGGACTGAACCAGGACCTGACTCAAAGTTTAAGGTAATAAAGGAAACAGATCCTAAGTGAAGGTCGAGATGCCAAACTTTATCCAGTCACCCATGGACATCTGTTTACCTAGGTAAACAGTCACTGCTTTTAGCAAAGGCAGTCTCTCTACATCCCTATTACACTAAAAGTAAGAGCCAAAGGGCTCGTAATGGCCCCATCACTGCCTCCCATCACGATCCCCATGTCTCCCTGCCCTCATCTTCTATTATTCTACTCACCTGGTATCACAGCTGAACTGGCCCTCCTGCTACTTCCCCAGTGCCAGCCATGCCCTGGCCGTGGGTCTTTGCCCTGGCTTTTCTCTTGCCTTGCTTCACACCCAAGCTGCTTGCTTGGCCCAATCTCTCACCTTCTTTATGTCTTTATTAGAATGTCGCTGTCTCAGTAAGCCTTTCCTGGACCACCCTACTTACTATTACAAAATCTCTCCCTACCTTATTCTTACCTCTTTCCCCCACCAGAGCACTTAGAGCTTTTAAATAAACCATACAATTTACTATGTTTATTATTCATTATCTATTCTCCCCTTCCCCAAATCATGGCAGTTCTCTGAGATCAGTTACCTTTATCTCCCTTATTCACTGATATGTCTTAAGAGCCTGACACACAATAGACACTAAATAAATTTTGTTGAATTAATGGATGCAAATGGACTACAAAAAGTACCCTAAAAGCGAGAGCTTTGTTTTGATTTGGGTAGGGGCTGAGAGCTTATGTCACCTTGAAGCTATAAGTGGGACATGGGGTGATATTTTGGGGATGAAGTATGTTTCAATAAAATTAATCTCCTGAAGCCTGAACTCCAGTGTGACAGATAGTATTTGCAGATGGAAACTTTAAAGAGATTATTAAGGTTAAATGAGGTCATAAGGGGAGACCCTCCTAATCCAATAGGACTCGTGTCCTTAAAAAAGAGAAAAACACAACAACGATGGTACGTGTACAGGGAAAAGGCCAAGAAAGGACTCAGTGAGAAGATACAAGCCAGGGGGAGACCCTCACGAGAAACCAAACCTGCCAGCTCCTTGGTCTTGGACTTCCAGCCTACAGAACTGTGAGAAACAGACTTTTGTTGTGTAGGCCACCCAGTCTGCAGTATTTTATTATGGCAGCTCATTTGCTGTCATAGCCTTTTGTTTCTATCTTGGACAGTGCCATTAGGGAAAGAGGTGGATGTGACACCAGCCAGAAAAAATAGGGTTGGAAACTTACTGGGCGAGTGTCAATTTGGATTTGTGTCCAGGTCTGTGTGGTTGCCACTTTGCCGGGGTGAAATATGTTGAACACGCCGGCTTGCTTTAAGACGCCGTCCTCCCATTTCATGGCTCCTGTTTCAAGTGTGAGAATGACACTTCAGACCCAAATGATCTAGAGATGGATGTAGTTTATTCCCTGCCACAGATAAGCTTATATTCCCGTAGTGGAGAAATACATAAGCTAATAATTGCATTACAGTAAGAGAAGCTTGATGATAGGTGTCTCAGCTGCAGTTGAGATAGCAGAGAGACTTTGTCCAAGGGTAGCTCCTGAGTACTCCTAGTGAAAGAGAAGAATGATCAAATGCCAAATTTAGCACAGATGCACACGTAGCCATAGAGCATTATTTTGGTTTATTTATATTAAGAGTTTTAAGTTCACCTAGAGACCTCTCAGGTTTTTCTTAAACAGTGTACAAAGCCTTTCTCCAAAGGAAGTAACACTCTTAAATGTACAACTCTTCATGCTAAAATCTGCAGAATCCCCAAACCCCTTCTACTCAACCAAAAGATGACATTATTTAAAATAAATGTCCTGGATGAAATTTTCGGTTTGAATATGATATTGTACTTCATATCCACTGGCCATGTCTATGGGTGCAACATTTAATCTTTAGTTTAAATAGTTACTAAATGCCACAGCAAGGAGGACAGTGTCACATCAGCACACTGTCAATTGCCTGTCTCTCTGGTGACATTTTGTGCGTTGTAAAACCTCCACAGTACAGCTTAATAGGAACTGTTGTCATCCTAAGATGGCTGAGGGTATTTTTGGCACAGATTTAGAACTGGCTTAGAGATGAAAACAAAACAAGTAGAAATGCACATTTGTTTGGAAGGAAAAGGGTAAGCACAGTTGAGTTTCTCAGGGATTGGTCTGGGTCAATCTTATTTAAAACCTCATAAATGATCCAGAGAAAGACTTTCACAGTGAAATCTCCAAAATCTGCAGCTAAAGCAGAACTATTATGGAGTGGGAAAAGCTGAACCAATGAGTACCAACTGCAGAGGGAATTTAAGAACTGAGCTAATGGATAAGAAAGTGATAGGTAAGTCTATGCGTGAAAGCCTACAATGCATTGCATCTGCGCAGAAAAAATAGAAATATTTTAAAAAGGTGACTCTAAAATATGACAAAGAAAAAAGGACCCTAGAGTGATGGCATATCTGCAGCCATGGAGGTCCACAAGGATGTGGTTTATCAAGGGGGGAAACAATGACAATCATTATATAAGTGTGACTTTTGGGTTTTCTGAAACTCGGCCTTTTGGCCATGCATTCATTTAATTTCTATCTATGGAAATCGACTACATCGGACATGTTGGACACTGGATAGCATTCCAGTGTAAGACATGCTAGATATTGGACAAAAATGACAGACAAGTGAGGGTCCTTAAAGTTATCAGGAGCCTGCTAGCCAGCCTATAGTGAGAAGCAGCCAAGGCCCCGAGGCACCCATGGGAACAGTTACTGAGAAAGAAACTCCTAGTGATGCGGTCCTACAGGGTCTCTGCTCTTCTGTATATTCTAAACAACTGTTGCCCCTTGTAAGTGACCCCTGGGTGCTCTTATCCTCTGTGTTAAATACTTTGCATACTTTATTTTGAGAATGTTGAATCCCATCTGAGTCCTGCGTTCCCAGAAAGCAGCATTGATTGAGAACTCCGCTCATGGTTTTGTGTTCTGGGAGCTGGCTCACTGCCAAAGAATATATATGCTAAGGAAAAATCACCTTATTCCTTCCTCATGACTCCTGGAAGACTTGAAGATGGCACCTTTATTTACTCCACTGCATAAAAGCCCAGGCCCCTTTCCCTTTCTTTTATAAAATAACTATTCTCCCATTGCAACAGTCTAAATAAGATCACCTCCTTCGTTATCTGGCTCATTTTTGTCTTCGATAAGTTTAAGTAATCAATTATAGTCAAATATTTCCTTGGTCACCTATGCACTGTGCTTTTGCTCAGTGGGCCCTGTGCTGAGGCCCACATGTACAGAACCGAGCAGGGCAGACACAGACTTCTCCAGAATCCCCCGCTCAAAGTCTAGGAGTATCAGATGATTAAAAAAGGTGTTACGATACAGTGGACTGAGTGTTGAGATAGGTGAGGTGAATTATTGACTGTGTAACAGAAAAGTATTAAACTCAGCATGGGCAACACTACATTTGCATTCTCATTAAACACTTCTTTAGCTTATATCTTAAAATATGGAAGTTGCTTTTGTTGAGAAGCAGAACAGTCAATCATACAGAGGCCTGATGTAGGCGCAGGAGGTCTGGCCATGCTTCCATTCTGGCTGCTCAGGACGCTCTCAGAATGGCTCAATCATGGTTGTACGGACTTCCTTTGTTCCTTCAGGCTGGAGAGGACTACACTACTGAACAAGCTGGACACCAAACCTTGCTTTGCTGTGGTTCTCAGAAATAAAATTGAAGATAGAGAAGACATATTTCATTTTGTGACAGATAAACCTGAGTTGATATGGATCTTTGTTTCTTCTTGTTTCTTGTTTGTTTGTTTGTTTTGGATTATTCTGTCTCTGAGCAACAACCCCAATTCTATTTTATTTGGAAACAAGTTGTCACTAAGTTGTCGAGTGTCTTACTAGATTGCCGAGGCTATTCTCCAATCTGCAATCCTTCCTTTCTCAGCCTCCCAAGTTCTGGGATGACAGTGTGTGCCACCATGCCCATGATTTGGATTTTTGATGGTTCACATGGGCAACAGGCACTTGCTGATAGTTCCTTTAGGAGACAAATAGATGAGACAAGAACTCTGAACAATTGAACACTAGAAATACTTCCTTTGATTTTATTTTGCTTAGTGGATTGTCAAAGAAATGGGTTTTTGGGATGAGACAGTCTTTCTTATAATTTTTGTTGTCTGGAAGCCATTCAGAATTGAAGTTGGTCTGGGACTTGACTCCTAAAGTATGGGAACTAACTCAGTGTCTCAGTAACATTGCCTAAGATGCTGGTGTCCAATTTTTAAGTTATCTTAGGACTCTGAAGTGGACTATGGAAAGTGGAGATATAGGACCTGGTTGCTATGAACCTTTTAAAACACTAAATATATTTTAATGGTGATATATTTAAAATGATAATTATTGGCCAGGCATGGTGGCGCATGCTTGTAATTCCCACGCTTGGGAGGCGGAGACAGGAGGATCACACAGGTTCGAAGCCAGCTGTGCTTGGCTTAAGAGACCCTGTTTCAAAAAAAAAAAAAAGGTGTAAAATAGGTCTGGGAGTGTAGCCTGGAGGTAGAAGGGCTTCCAGGAACCCCAGTGCCACCAAAAAAAAAAAAAAAGATAATTATTGTTTATTTTGAGATGATAAAAGTGATAAACATAAAATGATCAATTGCAATAATTCAGAAAACATAACAAGAATGAAATATTTATTAATATCCATTCTCCAAGAGATATCACCATCATTTTCCATATGAGTAAGCTAAGGCTTATGGCTGAACGGCCAGGTCTCTCGGCTGTAAAACCCTCACTAGAACCACTCTGCTATACTTAATTCTTAAAATTTATGCCATCTAAATTTTGTGGTCATTACATTTCAGTTGAGTACCATAACAGAGAAGTCACACACACACACACACACACACACACACACACACACACACACACACATCACCCCAAACCTGTTGTGAGAGAAAATTTTTTTCACATGATGTAATTTTCAGCCTACTTCTGGGAAGAAATTAATATTCCTGCTATAATGCTCGAGTAATTTTCTGGTAACATTAGTGAAACTAGGTCTTATTCTGGAAACCAGTCACCTATCCACCCTGCTGCTGACTGACACTTGAAAAACCTAGTTACTTCTAACAGTTGTTCTTTTCCCCTTTGTATTTTCCCATCAAATATTACTGCAAGAAATGCATTTATTTTTGCAGTACTGGGGATTGAACCTCTGAGCTATACCTCTAGCCCTATTTTTATTCTTTATTTTGAAACAGGTCTCACTAAGTTCCAGATGCCCTCACTAAGTAGTTGAGGCTAGCTGAGAACCTGCATTCCCAAAAGGAATGCAATTTAAAAAAAATTTTTTTTATTGGTGCATTATATTCATACAACTTATTGGGGTAAAAAACTTGTGTGTACAAACATGTACTCATCGCTGATTTAACCCCTACCCAAATCTCACCCCATTCCCTCCCCGTCCCTCCCTCCCTTGCTTGGCTTAGTGATTGACTTCGATATGTTTAAGTACATTGTGAGCTTTAGAGATTTTCCTCTACCCCCTCATTTCTCCTCCTTTAGGTTGACTTGTTTGCTCCTCTTTTCTCCCTAACTCTCACATATTAGGGAAAGCATCTGATTTCTTATTTTTTGTGCCTGACTAATCTCACTTAGCATAATGTCCTCCAGTTCCATCCATTTCCCTGAAAATGATGTAATTAAGTTTTTTTTGATCGCTGAGTAAAATTCCATTGTGTACATATCCCACAGTTTTGTAATCCATTCATCTGTTGATGGACATCTTGGCTGGTTCCATAGTTTGGTTATGGTGAATTGTGCAGCTATGAACATAGATACACATGCATTAGTTTGGTAGTTTGGTTTCTTTTCTTTTGGGTAGATACCCAACAGTGGTATTGCTGGATCAAATGGTAGATTTGTTCCCATTTTTCTGAGGATTCTCCATACTGTTTTCCAAAGTGGTTGCACTAATTTGCAATCCCACCAACAATGTCTTAGAGTTCCCACTTCTCCACATCTTCGCCAGCATCTGTTGTTGTTTGTGTTTTGAATGATGGCCATTCTAGTTGGAGTTAGGTGAAATCTCAGGGTAGTTTTGATTTGCATCTCTCTGATTGCCAGTGATATTGAGCATTTTTTCATGCACTTATTGGCCATTTGAATTTTTTCTTTTGTGAAGTGTCTATTTAGTTCATTTACCCATTTTGTTATTGGATGCTTTGTTTTCTTAGTGTTGAATTTCTTGAGTTCTCTGTATATTCTAGATATTAGTCCTCTATCAGTGGTGTAGGTGGCAAAAATCTTCTCCCATTCTGTTGGCTCTCGATTGAGATTCTTGATAGTTTCCTTTGCTGAACAGAAGCTCTTCAGTTTCATGCAATCCCATGTATTGATTCTCCTTTTAATTTGTTGTGCCTTTGGGGTCTTGTTGAGGAAATGTTTGTCTGTACCTATGTGTTGTAGTGTTGGACCTATGCCCTCTTCAAGGAGCTTCAAAGTCTCTGGTTTAATTTCCAAGTCTTTGATCCATCGTGAGTTGACTTTTGTACATGGTGAAAAAGTGGGATTAACATTCAATTTTCTGCATATGGTTAACCAGTTTTGCCAACACCATTTTTTGAAGAGGCTATCTTTTTTCCAGTGTATGTTTTTGGCCTCTTTGTCAAAAATCAATTGGCTGAAAGTGTGTGGACTTGTTTCTGGGTCTTCTATTCTGCTCCATTGGTCTATATATCTGTTCTTTTGCCAGTACCATGCTGTTTTTATTACAATGGCTTTGTAGTATAGTTTAAAGTCAGGTATTGTGATTCCTCCTGCGTGGTTTTTGTTGCTGAGAACTATCTTGGCTATTCTGGGCTTTTTGTTATTCCAGATAAATTTAAGGACTGATTTTTCTATGTCTGTGAGGAATGATCTTGGTAGTTTAATGGGCATTGCATTAAATCTGTAGATCACTTTTGGGAGGATGGCCATTTTAATGATATTTATTCTGCCAATCCATGAACATGGAAGATCTTTCCATCTTCTAAGATCTTCTTCGATTTCTTTTTTCAGTGTTTTATAATTTTCTTTGTAGAGATCTTTTACCTCCTTGGTCAAGTTTATTCCTAGGTATTTTATTTTTTTGTGGGAGATCCTGAGTGGAAGTGTTTTCTGAATTTCTTTTTCAGTGGATTTATGGTTGGTGTACAGGAAAGCTTCTGATTTTTTAAGATTGATTTTGTATCCAGATACCTTGCTGAATTTGTTGATCAGTTCTATAAGCCTTTTGGTTGAGTTTGTTGGGTTTTCTAAATATAGTATCATGTCATCTGCAAATAGTGAAAGCTTAAGTTCTTCTTTTCCTATTTGTACTCCTTTGATTTCCTTTTCTTGCCTTATTGCTCTGGCTAGAGTCTCTAGTACTATATTGAAGAGAAGTGGTGATAGTGGACATCCTTGTCTTGTTCCAGTTTTTAGGGGAAATTCTTGAAGTTTTTCCCCATTTAATATGATGTTGGCAGTGGGCTTATTGTAGATTGCCTTAATAATGTTGAGATATGTTCCTTCTATTCCAATTCTCTGCAGTGTTTTTATCATAAATGGATGTTGAATTTTATCAAATGCTTTTTCAGCATCTATTGAGATGATCATGTGGTTTTTGTCTTTGATTCTGTTTATATGATGAATTACATGGATTGTTTTTCGTATATTGAACCAGCCTTGCATCCCTGGGATGAACCCTACCTGGTCATGGTGAATTATTTTCTTGATGTGGTTTTGAATGCGTGTTGCTAGTATTTTGTTTAATAGTTTTGCATCCAAGTTCATCAGAGATATAGGCCTGTAGTTTTCCTTCCTTGAACTGTCTTTATTTGGTTTGGGTATTAGTGTGATGTTGGCTTCATAGAATGTATTTGGGAGAGTCCCGGTTTTTTCTATTTCCCGAAATAGTTTGAGTAGTATTGGGATTAGTTTTCCTATAAAGGTTTTATAGAATTCACTTGGGAAACCATCTGGTCCTGGGCTTTTCTTTGATGGTAAGCTCTTTATTGATATTTCAATCTCTTTGATTGTTATTGGTTGGTTTAAGTGTTCTATATCTTCTTGACTCAGTTTAGGAAGGTTGTATTTATCTAGGAAGTTGTCGATTTCCTCCAGATTTTCCATTTTGTTGGAGTATAGTTTTTCAAAGTAGTTTCTGATAATCCTCTGGATTTCTACGCTGTCAGTAGTAATGTCTCCTTTTTCATCCCTTATCTTCATAATTTGGGTTGATTCTCTCTTTTTTTTAGTTAGGTTGGCTAGTGGTTTATCAATCTTGTTAATTTTTTCAAGAAACCAGCTTTTGGTTTTGTTGATTTTCTGTATTGTTTTTTTTATTCTCTATTTCATTAATTTCTGCTCTAATTTTAATAATTTCCCGTCTTCTGCTGGCTTTGGGGTTCAATTGTTCCTGCTTTTCAAGGGCTTTGAGGTGTGTCATAAGGCTATTTGTTTGAAGATTTTCTGTTTTTCTTATGTGAGCACTCAGTGCTATAAATTTTCCTCTTAATACTGCCTTCAAAGTGTCCCTGAGGTTTTGATATGTTGTTTCTTTATTTTCATTTGTTTCTAGAAATTTCTTGATTTCACCTCTTACATCTTCTATGACCCATTCTTCATTCAGAAGTGTGTGTTCAGTCTCCACATGTTTATGTTGTTTCTCTGGGTCTTCTTATAGTTGATTTATAGTTTCATTCCATTATGGTCTGAAATGACACAGGGAAGTATGTAACATTTTTTAAATTTGCTAGTGCTCATTTTGTGTCCCAGGATGTGATCTATTTTGGAGAAGGTTCCATGAGCAGCTGAGAAAAATGTAAACTCTGCTGTAGTTGGGTGAAATATTCTATATGTGTCCAACAGGTCCATTTGGTTAATGGTGTTCTTTAGTTCTGAGACATCTTTACTGACCCTTTGTCTGGAAGATTGGTCTAGTATTGTGAGAGGTGTGTTGAAGTCTCCCAGTATTATTGTGTTGGGATTTATGTGTGACTTCATATCACAAAGAGTTTGATTTATGAAAGTAGCTGCCCCTATGTTTGGGGCATAGATGTTGATTATTGTTATTTCCTCTTGCTGGACTATTCCTTTTACCAGTAAAATGTGACCTTCTTTGTCTCTTCTAATAAGTTTGGGTTTGAAGTCTAACTTGTCTGATATCATAGTTGCTACTCCTGCTTGTCTTCGAGTACCATTAGCATGGATTACCTTGCTCCAGCCCTTTACCTTGAGTTTGTTCCTATCTTTACTTGTAAGGTGTGTTTTTTGTAAGCAGCAGATGGATGGATTCTGGCTTTTAATCCATTTTGCCACTTTATGTCTTTTTATTGGGGAGTTGAGGCTGTTTACATTCAGTGTGATTATAGAGAGATAATTTTTAATTCCCAACATGTTAAGATCTTATTTCTGTTTGAGATACTGTTTATTCTTCTTTGCTTAGTTGTATGCTGGATGGGAATTCTTGTTTCTTTGGTTCTGGCGTGTATTACCCATTTCCTCTTTGCAGTTAATCTCCTTGAGTATTTTCTCTAGTGCTGGTTTTAAAGACATAAATTCCTTCATTTGCTGTTTGTCGTGGAAGCTTCTTATTTCCCCATCTAATTTGATGGATAGTTTTGCTGGGTAGGAAATTTTTGGCTGGAAGTTGTTTTCTTTCAAAGTTTGGAATATATTACTCCAAGCCCTTCTGGCTTTCATAACTTGGTTTGGGAAGTCTGGAGTGATTCTAACTGGTTTGCCTCTGAATGTCACGTGGCCTTTTGTTTTTGTTGCCTTTAAGATTCTCTCCTTGGCTTCCACATTGGTCATTTTGACAATTATGTGGCGTGGGATCCTCTTCTCTGATCCTGTCTAAATGGAGTTCTATAAGTTTCCTGGACCTGTGTATTGACTTCTTGCTCTATGTTTGGAAAATTTTCTGCTATTACTTCTTTGAAGAGATTTTTGATCCCTTTGGTTTCACCTTCTTTTCCCTTCTCTATTCCAATTATTCTTAGGTTAGCTCTCTTGAAATGGGCCCATATTTCTTCAATGTCAGATTCCTGCTGTCGAGTTTTTTTTTCTAAATTAGAAACTATGCGTTCATTTTTAGAATGATCATCTTCAAGAAGCGAGATTCTATTCTCCATGTGGTCTAATCTGTTGTTTATACTTTGAATTGAAGCCTTTACTTCATTAATTGCATCCTTTATCTCTTTTTGACTCTCTCTAAATTCTTTTCGAAAGTCCTCTATTATTTCTAAAGTTATTTTCCTAATTTGATCTTCTAGAGATCTTTGGATTTCTGTGTTATCAGATTCTGATGTTGTGGGGTTGTTGGCATTCACTGCTCCATTGTTATTTCTCTTTCCCATGATTTTGGAAGTTTGTGCCTTCTCTGGGTTCTTCCTTGGGTCACTCCGAGTTCACTTAAGGTGCTCTGGATCTCGTGTCTGTGGTATCTCAGTCACCACTACTCCTTTACTGGGTTGTATCACAAAGTCTCAGACCCAGGGAGTCAATCAAGGCTGCTTAGACCATGGGGGGTGCCACGTTGGGCGTTCTCCAGTGGGGAGTTGTGACTATGTTATGATATCTCTGCCACTGCCACTCCCCCACTGAGCTGCACTGCTAAAATCTCTGACCCAGGGAGACTATCTGCGCAAGTCCCTGGGAGTGCAGTACTGGGATTTCTCCCCTAGGGGCCGCAATTTGACTCACGGTTGTTGAGTGCACTGATGGAGCTGTAGTGAACTCGGTAGATTCGCTGCTGCCGCCACTGGCAATATGGCACCACTGCCACGCCCTCGGCCGTGATGCGGCGTATTTCTTCTCTGGTTTTGAACTCCGCTCTGAGTCCTTGCCAGTTATGCTGTGCCCGGCCCTTGGGAGCTTTAGATGTTCCCTGCACCAACAAAACTGCTGACTGCCACCCGGCTGTTCAGCACCTGCTCACCTCGGCTCACTGTCCACCCCTCCTCTCAGTCTCCTGGTGGCTGGTTGAGTGGGTTGGTCTAGGGCCATCCGGTGAACTCACCGCTGCCGCCAGCAGTAAGACGCTGCTTCTGCATCCTTGGCCGCGAGGCCAGAGTACCTCCTCTCTGGATTTGATCTCTGTTTTGAGTCTCCCTCCTCTCTGGAGCCTGGTGCTGCTAGGGGAGATGTAGGCCGCACAGCTCCGGCCACTCTGCGCCGCGGCTCTGGCTACTCTGCACCGCGGCTCTGCCTGCTCCGCACCACGGCTCTGGCCACTCCGGCTGTTCCGCGACGCAGCTCTGGCTGCTCTGGTTGCTCTGGCCACTCTGCTCGGCTGCTCTGGCTGCTCCGCTCAGCTGTTCTGGCCGCTCCGCTCCGGCTGCTCCAGCCGCTCCACTCCGCGGCTCTGGCCACTCCGCGCGGCCGCTCCAGCCAATCCGCGCTGCGGCTGTGGCTGCTCCGGCTCTTCTGGCCCTACCGCTTGGCTGCTCTGGCTGCTCTGCTCGGCTGTTCTGAACCGCGGCTTCGGCTGCTCTGCACCGCGGGTCTGGCCACTCCGGCCACTCAGGCAGTTCCGCGACGTGGCTCTGGCTGCTCCGGCTGCTCAGGCCGCTCCGCTCCGCGGCTTCCCCCAATCTGAGCTGCGGCTCTGGCCGCTCCGGCTGCTCTGGCCGCTCCGCTCCACGGCTCCCCCAAATCTGCGCTGTGGCTCTGGCCGCTCCGCGCTGCGCGAGCGCGGCAGTTCGGGCTCTTTTTTTTTTTCCGGTGTCTTGATTTTCCAGCCCTTTTTCTCTGTCCCTTGTATTTACCATTTTTATTTCTTTGCTGGTGGTGTTTTCTGGCTCTGAAAGGCACTGGTTTTGTGGTAGTAGAGTTGGATTGTTAGCAGGACTTGTAAGTGCCGCTTTCCTCCGTCGCCATCTTCCCGGAAGTCCAGGAATGCAATTTTTGATTGGCTTCCTGGAGGTTTGTATACTCACAGCAAGACTGAAGTGAATTTTTTTCTTTTTCTTTTCCTTTTCTTTTTCTTTCTTTTCCTTTTCTTTTTCTTTCTTTTCTTTTCTTTTTCTTCTTCTTCTTTTTTTTTTTTTTTTTGGTGGTACTGGTGGTGGAACCCAGGGGCTTTTTACCTCTGAGTTATACTCCCGGACCTATTTTATATTTTATTTGGAAACAGGGTCTCACTAAGTTTCCGAGTGCCTCATTAAGTAGCTGAGACTGGCTCCAAACCTATGTGATCCTCCTGTCTCAGCCTCCCAAGTGCGGGGATTACAAGTGTGTGCCACCATGCCTGGCAACTGTAGTGAGTTTTGACATGCTCAGAGCTAAATTGTCTGACATGTTTTCCTGAACACTCCAGACCAGAATCTCTGCTGTGGAACTGAGCTTTATTTTAATCCAGAGCATGTGAGTCCCTTGCCTGCCTACTGCTTACCAGTCTCCTTCCAGCTTATTTTGTATTTCTTCCATACCTCAGTGATTTCCATATCCTTGATCTGGACTAGAGGCACTGAGATGGTTCAATGCTATCCTACTAGATCCTTCTTTTGGAGCACTCTTTCCATTAAATGATTATAAACACTAAGTTTTTAGCAAAGATGTCATGGGAGGAATAGCTTATGAGGCTAAGTTTAACTACCTAACACTTAGCCTGGAAAGAGGGGGGAGTGTAGGGACACAAGTGGCTAGCTAATCTGAAAGGTCATCAGTCTGATCTAGGTATCAGTAGAGACTGTTTCACCAAATCCTGGAACATAAGAGCAAGCAATCTCGTTGGTAGCTTAAGAGTGCTTAGGACATATAAGATGAAATACTACTTCCTGTGCTGGATAGTAAGCCAAGAGAGATGTGAATTTAAAAATGTTTTGAGGATGTGGGGAAATGGGAACTCTTCTATACTGTTGGTGGGATTGCAAATTAGTTCAGCTTCTATGGAGTTTGGGGCTTCCTCAGAAAACTGGGATGGGACCACCGGACAATGCAGTGATAACCCTCTTGGGTATCTTTCCAAAGGGATTCAAATCGTGATATTAGAGTGATTCCTGCAAATACATGTTCATAGCAGCACAATTCACAATAGCCAAGTTATAGAACCAGTGTAGATGTCCATCAACAGATTAATGGATTATGAAATTATAGGATATACAACACAATGAAATTCTACTCAGCAATACAGAAGGAAAAATGTGTACTTTGCAGGAAAATGGTTGGACTTTGAGAATATTATGTTAAGTGAGATTAATCAGCCACAGAAGGTGAAGGGTTTTATGTTTTCTCTCTTATTAGGAAACTAAGGAGTAATCAAGGTACATGAGGGACTTTAGATAAAGGGGGGGGGGAACTCCAGTGGAGTGATGGTCAAGGGGAGCATGGTGGTAGAGAGGAACAAGAATCAATAAAGGAAAACACCGCCATCGATGTTATATACATATATGAAATTATCAGTGCCAATTGCAATATCATGTACAGGGAAGAGGAGGGATGGGGTGGAAGTGGGGGGACAGGGGAGGAAGCTCACCAAGTGCTATGTGTTGCTATCACTTTGAACTGCATTATGATGTGAGACTATAATATGCCAGTAACAGTAATAAAAAACTAAAAATGGTTTTGATATGTTCATGGATAAAAGAGCCACAATTAAGGGACCCTGACATGCTTGGAGAAATGTTTATTAAGATTCTAATGAGGGCCGAACCACGTTTCAAATGAACTGTTGAAAAGGCTGTGGTGTTGAATGAGCCATTGATCAAATACAGAATGCTTATAATTTCTTTCAGTTTTGGCTAAAGGGTTTGTTCTTAATATTTTGATAATAATTACAGAGAAAGGAGCATATTGCTTATTTAGCTTTCTGCTAAATTTCATCTTGACCAAGGGGAAGTGGGGCAAGTTGGCCATGAAGAGGGCTCAATTAGCAGTATACTCTGTTCCTAAGGTCTTCCTTCACCATTAAGAAAGGTGAATCATGCAGGTGCTTCAAGTTCAGACTTTGGGAGTCTGAGTTCCACCAAGCTATGTCTTGTGCCAGATGTGAGCTTTTCAAGGTCACTCACCCCCTCAGCCTCAGTCTTCTCTTCTGTATGATGGAAGAGCTCACAGTGTTTCTCTACAGGGTTTCTGAAGTTGCCCAGGACTATTTTGTTTTTCTTTGTATCAAATCTGAGCTTCACCTCCAGTCTTTACTTTATTCATTTATTTATTTTGAAACAGGGTTCACTAATTTGGTGAGGCTGGCCATGAACCTGTGATCCTCCTGTCTCAGCTTCCAAAGCATTGAGATTAGGGATAGGTGTGCGCGGCCATGCCCAATCCTAATTACCTTTTAAAAGCCCTGCTTCTCAAACATAGTCATGCTGGGGGGTTAGAAATAGGAGAAAAACAGTCCTGATGTCATTGTTGAGGTTATGAATCCAGCCATGTCTTTAGCCAACTGTACCCCAAGATTTTTAAGTACATGAGCCTGTTTTTTTTTTTACTTAACATTTTTTGAGTTGAATTTTTCCCACTTGTAACCAAAATATTTTTGAGTAATGGTGGGTTATTAGAAAGATAGAATGAAACTACACATATAAAATTCTTAACAGCACCTGGAGGAGAAAGTGCTCAATAAATAATAGCTATTCTATTATTATCAGTGGTTGCATCAATGACGGAGTCAAATGGCTTTGGATTTTCTAAGATATCTGGTGGAAACAGAATAATTTATCATCTGAAAACCATTGTGAGGGTAATTTAGAGAAGTTTGAGATTGTGAAAACTCAGTGTTGAAGGGCAAAGGGCTGTTGGACAGTTTTCTCTCCAACAAAATGTAACAACTATAGCACCACGTAATGTACAACTTTTAGGTGATATGATTTGTCTTTCCAGTGAGTTGAAGGAAAGGCCAGTGGAGACATCTTTAAATGGAGAGCTGACGCTGCAGGAGGTTATTGCTTTTAATCTTCAAATCAACTCAGCAAAGTGTGACAAGAAGAAGGTAGAGGAAGAAAAATAGGAAAATACATAATATTACACCAAGCCATTCAGCTATATGAACAAATGCAGAAAAAAACTAGTGGTCTGATGTTTTAGTTTTTCATACTTGTGGAGATTTTATTCTAATATTAAATTATACTATTTTATATTATACTAACACTAAAAACACGACTATAACCTATGACATCAACTCTGTTAAACTTATAATATATTCTCATTAATATAAGTAAATTTATCATTTTAATGTCAGCAAACAAAAATGCTTACTGTTTTGCTTAAAGATATGTTTTCCATTCAGGTTTTTTTTTTTTTCCTCGTGGTACCAGGAATTGAAACTGGGGGACTTCTACCTCTGAGCTACACCCCCAGCCCTATTTTATTTTTTATTTTTTATTTTGAACAGGGTCTCACTAAGTTGCAGAGGGCCTCACTAAGCAGCTGAGGCTGGCTGCAAACCTGTGATCCTCTTGTCTCAGCTTCCCAAGTTCTGAGACGATAAGCGTGCACCACCACACCCAGCTTCCAGGTGTTTTTTAAGGAAGGTATTTGTAGTCCATTTTAAATTTCAATTTAAACTTAAATTGATTCCTCTCCTCCCCTGACTCTCCTCTGTAAAAATTCCAAGAAGAGTTGCAGAATTTTCATCCAGAGTTTATGTGAAATGCTTGTGGGTATTAAAATTGCAGCCGTCAGCCGGGCGGTGGCACACGTTTGTAATCCCCACGCTTGGGAGGCTGAGACAGGAGGATCGCACAGGTTCGAAGCCAGCCTCATCTACTTAGTGAGGCTCTCAGCAACTTAGTGAGACCCAGTTTCCAAATAAAATATAAAATAGGTCTGGGAGTATAGTCCAGAGGCAGATGGCCCCTGGATTTCATTCTCTGTACAAAAATAAAAAAAATAAAAATAAAAAAATAAAAAATTGCAGCCTTCACCAAGGGAGCGAAAGCTAGAAAACTATGTATGCATTTGAAAGTGCAACAAGAAATTCTTACATTAATTTCAATGTGTTTTGGTGTGTAGCAGTGGAGAACTGGAATTTATTTCTTTTTTTTAATTTCTTTTTTTAATTTTATTTTTTATTGGTGCAATGTGTTCATACATCATAATGGTATAAAGAAAATATTTTTGTAGACATACATGCACACATCACCCAGTTAGCCCATACCCGATCCCCACCCCATTCCCTCCCCATCCCTCCTTTCCATGCTTGGCTTAGTGGTTGACATCTAGTTTTATAGCAATTTATCCAATATTAACAATGATAATCTCACAAAACAGTTTCATTTGTCTAACACCAAGCTTTTGATGACTAAAAGATAACAGTTCAATATTTCTTTTTGCTTTCTTGCTTACCAGAGAATATATTTTTCTTTTCTTTTTTTTTTAGGTGAAGCTATCATACATTTCTTTATTTATTTTTCAGAAAAAAATCTATCCTGATATGGAATATGGACTCTAGATACCCAAAACAATCTCAAAGAAGAACAAAGATGTATATTTTCTGATTTCAAACCATATAAAGCTACAATAATTGAAACAGTGTAGTACTGTTCCAGAGGCAGATATATAAACCATTGGAGTTAAATAAAAGCCTAGAGATAAATTCTTCCATATATTGTCAAGTTATTTTTGACAAGGTTTCTACGAACATTTGGTGGAGGAAATAATAATCTTTTAACTAAATATTTTTGAAAAATAATAATTACATGAAAAATAATAAAATTGGACCCTTACCTAACATATTTACAAATATTAACTCAAAATAGATAAAAGACCTAAATATAAATCTTAATACTATAAACTTGTAGAAGAAAATATGGGTCATAAAACCTCACAACATTGAAATTGGAAGTGATTTCTTGGATATGATTTCAATGGTGCAGGCAACAAAAGGGTAAATAAACTCCCTAAAAATAAAAAAATATTGTATATCCAAAGACAATGTAAACAGAGTTAAAAGTTACTGATAGAATGGGATAAAATATTTCCAAATGCTATATCTGAAGATATATTAATATTCCAACTAGAAATCCTAAAAATTAGCAACAATAAAAGCAAACAATACAATTTAGAGATAGGTAAAAGTCTAACATAAATAATGAATCTCCACAGATAACCAATCTTAGTTGTCTGTTGGATGGAAAATCTTGTTTCTCTGGTTCTGGTGTGTGTTACCTATTTCTTCTTTGTAGTTAATCTCTTTGAGTATTTTCTCTAGCGCTGGTTTTGAAGACAAATTCCTTCAGTTTCTGTTTGTCGTGGAAGCTTCTTATTTCCCCATCTAATTTGATAGAAAGTTTTGCTGGGCAGGAAATTTTTGGCTGGAAGTTGTTTTCTTTCAGAGTTTGGAATATGTTACTCCAAGCCCTTTTGGCTCTCATGACTTGGTTTGGGAAGTCTGGAGTGATTCTAATTGGTTTGCCTCTGAATGTCACTTGGCCCTTTTTTTTTGTTGCCTTTAAGATTCTTTGCTTGGCTTCCACATTGGTCATTTTGACAATTATGTGGCGTGGGGATCCTCTTCTCTGATCCTGTCTAAAGGGAGTTCTATAAGTTTCCTGGATCTGTGTATCGACTTCTTGCTCTATGTTTGGAAAATTTTCTGCTATTATTTCCTTGAAAAGATTGTTAATCCCTTTGTTTTCACTTTCTTTTCCCTCCTTTATTCCAATTATTCTTAGGTTAGCTCTCTTAAAATGGGCCCATATTTCTTCAATGTCAGATTCCTGCTGTCGGGTTTTTTTTTCTAAATTAGAAACTATGCGTTCATTTTTTGAATGATCATCTTCTAGGAGCGAGATTCTATTCTCCATGTGGTCTAATCGGTTGTTTATACTTTGAATTGAGGCCTTTACTTCATTAATTGCATCCTTTATCTCTTTTTGGCTCTCTCTGAATTCTTTTCGAAATACCTCTATTATATCTACAGTTATTTTCCTGATTTGATCTTCTATAAATCTCTAATTTTCTGTTTTATCAGGTTCTGATGTTGTGGGGTTGTGGGCATTCATTGCTCCATTGTTATTCCTCTTTCCCATGATTTTGGAAGCTTGTGCCTTCTCTGGGTTCTTCCCTTGGGTCACTACGACTGCACTTAAGGTGCTGTGGATCTCGAGTCTATGGTATCTCAGTTCCCACTACTCCTTTACTGGGTTGTATCGCAGAGTCTCAGACCTGTTGAGTGTGCAGATGGAGCTGTAGTGGACTCGGTGAATTCGCTGCTGCTGCCGCCGGTAGCAATATGGCGCTGTTGCTGCGCCCTCGGCCGTGAGGCTGGCGTATTTCTTTTCTGTTTTTGAACTCCACTCTGGGTCCCTGCAGGGTGCACTGAGCCCAGCCCCTGGGAGCGTTAGATGCTCCCTGTGCCGAGAGATCTGCCGAATCCCGCCCAGCTGTTCTGCAGCGGCTCACCTTGGCTCGCTGTCTGCTGCTCCTCTCTGGAGCTTGGTAGGCTGTTGAGTGTGTTGGTGTGGTGCCATCTGGTGAACTCGCCGCTGCCGCCAGCAGTAAGGCGCTGCTGCCGCGTTCTCGGGTGTGAGGCCGGCGTATCTCCTCTCTGGTTTCTGAACTCCGTTATGAGTTCCCTTCCTCTCTGGAGCCTGGTGCTGCAAGGCAAAATGGCGCCCACCGCTTCACGCCATGGCTCCGGATGCAGCACTGCGGTCTGGTTTCTGGTGTCTCGTTATTCCAGCCCTCTTTTTTTCTGTCCTTTAAAATTACATTTTTTTGTTTCTCTGCTGATGGTGTTTTCTGGCTAATAAAGGCGCTGATTTTGTGGTAATAGAGATTGGTTGTTAGAGGGGCTCGTAAGTCCCGTTTTGCTCCGTCGCCATCTTCCCAGAAGTCCCCCTGGAATTTATTTCTTAGAGGTAGTTCAGCTTTGATGTATTTTGTCAGAACATGGGAGACTAAAGATTTAAGATTATTTCTGACTTTCATGACCCCTCAAGAATAAGAAAAGACATACAAAGCCTCAAACTTTTGCTGTTTTAAAGGATAAGGAAATAAGAAATAATAAAATAAAATATCTTGAAAGTACAGGGTTACATTTTTTGTGTTTTCATTTATAAATGATTCATATAAATTAAAATTTCCCATTTTGTACTAACCACCATGTTTGCTGTGATAAGACTTTCTCTTAGCACTGCAATCTGGGCTTATTTGGGGGTTTGCTGTCAGTGAGGACAAACTCTTTTAAAAATCATATTTAGAAGCTGGGCCGGTGGCACATTCCCATAATTCCAGTACTTGGGAGACTGAGACAGGAGGATTACAGGTTCTAGGCCAGTCTCAGCAATTTAAAAAACTCAGGACCTTGGCCAGACCTTGTTTCAAAATAAAAATAAAATAGGGCTGAGAGTATAGCTTGGAGGTAGAATGGCTTTGGATTCAATCCCTAGTAATACACACACACACACACACACACACACACACACACGCATGCACGCACGCACACACACGCGCATGTGCAACACCCAAAGTTTAAAACACTTTAAGAAATTAGGGACATATAAATGAGTTTCTCAACTCCTACAGAATAGAATCTCCCAGGTGCAGTATTTGTTCAACTTTCTCAAAACTTTTAAGAGTATAAGTGTATGATTTTAGTTTCTACTCAGTCCAGTAGTAGAAAAGAAGGTGGAAATTTGCTGTTATTTAGAATCTTGTTGGACCAATATTTGGTATAAAATATTCTTTAAATGGATACTTCCCTACATTTATCTGCCTATATAATATCTAAAATTGAAAGCAAAACTAAGGGGATGAGAAAGGCTGTTAGTAGTGGTGACAAGGACAGTTCCTTCATTAGACAAGGATCTCCATAGTACCTCATATGCACATTAAGACAGAGGGCAGAGCCGGGCATGGTGGCACATGCTCGCAATTTCAGCATTTGGGAGGATCGCGGTTCGTAGATAGCCTCAGCTACACTGGGGGTGTAGCTTGGGGGTAGAATGCCCCTGGGTTCCATCCCCATATTGCAATAAAATAAAATAAAATAAAATAAAATAAAATATAAAAAAGAGGGCAAACAGTGATGTGCAAGGCAGGAGCTTTATCTCTACTTTAACTGAGGAAATAGGCCAAAGCTGCAGGGACCTGCAGAAGACAGAGGCTTTTAACAGAAATGTGAAAGCAAGTAATAGATTAAACAGTTAGAGAGGAAAGTTGTTGCTTTTGGGATGAGAATTAGGGATGGAGAATATTTCTTCTGTTTTCTTCTTTTCCTTTTCAAAATCAGCCATCCATGGGTTAGTATGCAGCATTGTAAGATGGACACATTATTGTTGGAAAACTGCTAAGGAGTTAAAAGAATCATGAAAGACACGTTCTGACTTTGGGGGGGGGTAATTTTTGAACAGGTATTTGAATATTTGATTATGTATATATGTATATATGTATTTGATTATGTGTATTATGTATATATGTATATAAATACATATATATGTATATCTATAAACACACACATACACACATACACACACACACACACACATACACAATGGTGGTGCTAGGGAATTGAAACCAGGGGAATTCTACTTCCAAGCTACACCTCCAGCCCCACTTTTTATTATTCTTTATTTTATTTATTTATTTTGAAGCAAAGTGTCACTGAGTAGCTGAGAATCATGCTAAATTGGCGAGGCTGGCTTTGAACCTTTGATCTTCTTGTCTCAGCCTCCCAAGTACTGGAATTATATGTGTGTACCACCATACCCAACTTCCTGAATAGCTTTTCAACTTTCTTCAAAGCTTTTTATATACAAATGCTTCACCTAATATATGCCACTTTATCAGATCAAAATAGTAACTAATTGCTGAGCAAGATGGTGGACACTTGTTATCCCTGTACTTGGGAGGCTGAGATAGGAGGATCACAGGTTTGCAGCCAGACTCAGCTACTTAGTGAGGCCCTCTGCAACTTAGTGAGATCCTGTTTTTTTTTAAAAAAAATAAAGCTGAAGGTGTAGTTTGGAGGTAGGATGCCCCTGGGTTCAACTCCCAGTACCACAATAATAAAATATTACATACACATACTAATAAAATATGCTTTTATTCTATTGCGGTTTCCCCATTGTCTGGAAGCTTATATTTATAACCTATTTTTGTCATGCTCTTCCCTACGGACTGCATCATAGTGATTGTTGCTGACACTTGTGCTTAATTAGTTTTAACATTTTTCACTTTCCTAATTTTCAGCTGTTCTTTTCTTTTTGAAGTATTTCCTACTCCATCTCTGCCATGTTAAATTTTTTATTTTGGCTTCACAGTCGACTCAATCTCCTTAATGTCCCATAAGCACATCTTTCTTCGGTTGTAAGTGTTGGAACATAAATTCAGTCTTTTTCAAGCTTCTGAAACTTTACAAAATTTAACACATAAACTCTTAGAAATAGAGCACATTCTTCAACTAAGTAGATGAACTCTCAGAAATCCTATAGTTCCTTTAATTTAATTTAAAATTTCATTAAGGTAACCTATATGCTCTTGTTCATAAAGTCAAAAAATTATGTGTCTTATAATGCAAATCAGCACCATGATCCCCTCTTCACCATGTGAGGGGAAGCTAGCATACTATGTAGACATTTGAGGGTAAAAAGATAAAATTTTATCAATCTAAATGTGTTTTGGTATGCAGGGATGGACAACCTGGAATTTAGTTTTTAGAGGTAGCTCAGCTCTAATGTTCTATGTCAAAACATGGGAGACCAAGGACTTAAGAAGATTTCTGATTTTTATGACCTCAAAATGAGAAAATAAATTTAAATCCTCACATTTCTGCCATTTCAAAGGATAAGGAAATAAGAAACATCAAATAAAATAGGTGGAAAGTACAGGAATATGTTGTTTTGTGTCTTAATTTATAAATTATTTATATAAATTAAAAATTCCTATTTTGTACTAACCACCATGTTTGCTGAGATAAGAATTTCTCTTAGCACTGAGATCTGGGCTTATTTTGGGAGGGTTGCTGTCAATGGGGACAAAAAGGAGTGGGGACTCCTTCAGTTATAAGTTGATTTGCAACATTCATGAAGAGCTAGTGGGGTTTTTTCTTTTGAAAAAAAAAAAAAACCACATTTGCTTCTAGAAGTTATAAAATTCCCCCCTTTTTTTGTGTGGTACTGGGGGTGGAACCCAGGGACATTCTACCTCTGAGCTACACCCCCAGCCCTATTTTTTTTTTTATTATTTGTTTTGAAACACGGTCTCACCGAGTTGCAAAATGCCTCTCTAAGTATCTGAGGCTGGCTGAAAACTATGATCCTCAGCCTCTCAAGTGCTGGGATTATAAGCAAGCTCCACCACAGGGGAGCACCTGAAGTTCAAAGGCCCTGTAGGGAATTAGTGGTATGTCAGTGAGGTACCTAACTCCTATTCTTTAGGAGTTAGGCATTATTTAATCAGGGATTCCCCAGATTAAATATTTGTGCAACTTTTCCAAAACTTTCAAAAGTATAAATATGTGATTTTATTTTTTATTCAGTTCAGTAGTAAAAAATATAAGGGCCAGTTAGTAAGGTTTGCTATACACACTCCTGTCTCCAGTGATTTCTGGTACGGATGGGAAGGGCAGAGAATTTTTCCTGCCTCTGCTTCTTTTTAATTGCCTTCAGCTCAAAATATTGCTTATGTCAAAGTAGCATTTTCTGGGGTGGCATGCTCTGAACTCCTTCACTTATAAGTTGATGTTCAGCATTCATGAAGAACGAGTAGGGGTTTTTGGAAAAAAGAACACATTTGCTTCCAGAAGTTATATAATTTTTCCCCCTCACAAATGAACATCATTGCTAAGCAAGCCACTTTTAGTCATAGCTGGTAGAACTGGACATGCTAGAAAGTAATTGGCAGAAGATGCTAAAATCTACCAAGGGTAAATGTATAACTGCACAGCATTCTTTATTTCCAAATGCATTAATACACTTTATTTCTGTCCAAAGAGCTTCAATGCAGTTTCTAAAACAACACAATACAAAACAAAGTGCATTTGGTTGTTTCAGTTATCTGTCATTTATTGACATTAGTCATGGAGTCGTGGGACCAGTATTTTGAGAGATTTGCCATTTGCGTGACTCTGAGAAGAAACCATAGCAAATTTTTTAATGTTTTAATTTTAATTTAAATTTATTTTAAAAAAATTTTTATTTGTGCATTGTAGTCATACATCTTAATGGGATACAAGATGGTGGAGACATACATGCACACATCACCTAATTAGCCCTTACCAAATTCCCGCCCCATTCCCTTCCCCTCCTGCCCTATCATGCTTGGCTTAGTGATCGATATGTTTGTTAAAGTACATCATGTGCAATAGAGAATTTCCCTTCCCCCCCTCTTATCCCCTCAGGTCACATTATTTGCTCATCTATAGAATCTCCTTCTTCATCTAGAGTTTCTCCTATGATCCATTTCTTCCTAGTTTTCACATATTAGGGAGAGCATTCGATTTCTTATTTTTTGTGACTGACTAATCTCACTTAGCATAATGTCCTCCAGTTCCATCCATTTCCCTTAAAAGATGTGTGTTTTTCTTTATGGCTGAGTAAAATTCCATCGTGTACATATCCCACAGTTTTGCAATCCATTCATTTGTTGATGGACATCTTGGCTGGTTCCATAGTTTGGCAATGTTGAATTGTGCAGTTATGAACATAGATAAACATGCATTAGTTTGGAAGTTTGGTTGCTATTCTTTTGGGTAGATATGCAGAAGTGGTATTGCTGGATTATATGTTAAGTTCATTCCCATTCTTCTGAGGAGCCTTCATACTGTTTTCCAAAGTGGTTGCACAAATTTGCAATCCCACCAACAATGGATTAGAGTTCCCACTTCTCCGCACCCTTTCCAGCATTTGCTGTTGTTTGTGTTTTGAGTGATTGCCATTCTAGTTGGAGTTAGGTGAAATCACAGGGTAGTTTTAATTTGCATCTCTGTAATTGCTAATGATATTGAGCATTTTTTTCATGCATTTATTGGGCATTTTAATTTCTTCATTAAGTGTGTATTTAGTTCACTCACCCATTTTTTTGATTGAGTTATTTGTTTTAATAGTGCTGAGTTTTTTTTAATTCTCTGTATATTCTAGGTATCAGTCCTCTATTGGAGGAGTAAATGTCAGAAATCTTCTCCCATTCTGTAGCTCATGGTTGAGGATCTCGATAGTTTCCTTTGCTGTACAGAAGCTCTTCAGTTTCATGCAATCTTATGTATTGATTCACCTTTTAGTTTCCTTGTGCCTTTGGGGTCTTGTTGAGAAAGTTTTTATCTGTGCCTATGTGTTGCAGTTTTGGACCTATGCTATCTTCAAGGAGCCTCAAGGTCTCTCGTCTAATTTCCAAATCTTTGATCCATCTTGAATTGACTCTTGTGCAGAGTGGGAAAGTAGAATTTATTTTCATTTTTCTGCATATGGTTAACCAGTTTTGCCAACATCATTTGTTGAAAAGGCTATCTTTTTCAGAATGTATGTTTTTGGCTCCTTTGTAAAAATTCAATTAGCTGTAAATGTGTGGATTTGTTTCTGAGCTCCCATTCTGCTCCATTGGTTTATGTATCTGTTTTTGTGCCGGCACCATGTTGTTTTTATTACTATGGCTTTGTAGTATAGTTTAAAGTCAAATATTGTGATTCCTCCTGCATGGTTTTTGTTGCTAAGAACTACTTTGGCTATTCTGTTTTTTTTGTTTTTTCAAATAAATTTAAGGACTGATTTTTCTATGTCTCTGAGGAATGACCTTGGTAATTTAGTGGGTATTGAGTTGAATTTGTAGATCATTTTTGGAAGTATGGACATTCTGATGATATTTATTATGGTATTCATGAACATGTAAGATATTTTCATCTTCTAAGGTCTTCTTCAATTTCTTTTTTCAATGTTGTATAATTTTTTTGTAGAGGTCTTTTACCTCCTTGGTTAAGTTTAAATATTTTTTTGAGAGAAATCCTGAGTGGAAGTATTTTCTGGATTTCTTTTTCAGTGGAGTTATGGTTGGTGTACACAAAAGCTTCTGATTTTTTAAGATTGATTTTGTATACATTGACCTTCTGGAGATCTCTGCAATTCTGTGTTGTCAGGTTCTGTTATTGTAGGGTTGTGGGAGCTCATTGCTTCCTTGTTATTGCTCTTCATGATTTCAGAAGTTTGTATCTGTTGCTTTTGATAGATTTATCTCAGTCTCTAGGTGTCAGCTGGTCTATCCAAGGGCAAGTTATATTGTATTCAAAAATGAAGGTTGAGTGAGGAGGGAAGTGAAGTTGTAAATGGAAAAATAGGGTAAAGCCTCAGATAGGATTGAATAGAATGAGAGTATGAGTTTGTGCACACACACACACAAAAAATAACAAAAATCCCAAACAATCCCAACAACAAATTAATGCAATTCTACAAATAAATGTCTATTTAGCAGACACAGCTTCTGAAGTCTCTGTCTTCAGTGTAGATATCGAGTGTCAGCAGCACCTTTCCTGCTGTAAGCCTGGTTCTCTGAGTCCTTCTCAGTCTATGCAGATGGTCAGTATCAATGAAGCTGAATCTAGTATTCAATGCAGGTCACCCTCCATGCTTTCCACAGATTTGGAGTCTCGGTCTCTTCCCACCTTCGTAGGTGGTGGATACCTCTGAGACCAAATTCAATGTAAGAATCTCTGTTCTCCACAGCTAGGGCTGGTCTGGTCTGACTTCTCTCCATTCACCACAATTGCGTGGTCTGTGGTAATCTCGGAGATCCTACTAGCTGGGTCTAGTGTGAAGCATAGATCTCCCCCCACACTTTCCACTGATGAGAGTCTGAGTCTGTCTGAGTCTCTGCTATGTCCAACAGCAGACGCCATCCCCACATTTTCCAGGTTACACCAAAAAGTCTCAGACCTAGGGAGTTTATAGCAGCTGCATGAGTGCCTGGGAGCTCTTCCCAGGGGTTTTCCTGCAGGAACCACAACTTCACTTATGGTGTTATTGAGCACAGCTCTGTATCTCTGGAGGGCGTGGTAAGCTCAGCAGCCACTGATGCAAGTTGTAGACTCTATCCCTCCTTTGCTAGGTTGAACTGTAAAGTCTCAGACCTAAGGAGTTTATCATGGCTGCACGAGTCCCTGGGGGTGCCACACTGGGTGTTTTCCTGCTGGGATCATGGATTAATTTACTGTTTTGGTGCATGCCTATCTGGATCTCTGGAGGGCATGGTGGGCTTGGCCACCACTACTGCAAGTTGTAGCTGGTGTTTGCGCAGGAGGAACTGATGACTTATAATTCTGATGATCTGCAGCTGCTTAATTCAGGTCCTTGGATGTTTTCCTGATTGTCCCTGGAGTCGGGTGCACTGAGGCAAGATGGCGCCACCCGCAACACCTTCAGCTGAGAGTCAGGTGGGTTTCTTCTGGTATTGAGCTCTGCTCTGGATCCCTGGAGAGCGTGGTGAGCTGGGCCGCCACTGCTAGAAGTTGTAGTCAGTGTGTGCACAGGAAGAACTGATGGCTTACAACCCCTATGGTCTTCAGCTGCTCACCTCAGGTCCTTGGTTGTTTTCTTTTTCGTCTCTGGAGTCGGGTGCTGTGAGGCAAGATGGTGCTGCTGTGGTGCCTGCTGCTGCGAGGCGGGCGGGTTTCTTTTCTGCTCTCAGATTGGTCTTCTAGTTTTTTTTTTCCCTGACCCTTGTATCTATCATTTTTATTACTCTACTGATAGCATTTTCTGGCTTTGTTGACCGCTGTTTTTGAGGCAATGGAGATTGGATGTCAGCAGGACTGGTATGTGCTGCTTCCCTCAGTTGCCGTCTTCTCAGATTAATTGAAACCACAGCAAGTTTAAAGAGCACTTTTAGGTTACAGTTGGCCTGACACTGTGCAGACTGGTACTTGTAACCTAGACTGCATGAGTAAGCCATTTTTTACTCTGTGCTTTCCAAATGACACTGGCTACAAAATTTAAATAATTTCTTACCAATGAAAAAAGCAAGAATTTTTCTAGTGGTACAAAAATCTCACTGTTATTTTACAGCAGACACTAGATATGTGCTTAGCATGGGCTGAGTGTCAAGGTCTTTTGGCCAAAGATCAACTGAAATACACCTGTAGTTGAGTAAGTTCAGCTTATTACTAATTTCAGTGAATGAACAAGCATTCTATAAGGAATTGGGAGGTTAATGTCCCCCAAAGGCCCATGCATTAGGGCTTGGTCCCTGGTAGTAGTGTTGGGAAGTGCTGTTGACCCTTAAGAGGTGGAGCTTAGGGGACATGCTCTCTAAGGTAATTGTGGGGCCCCAGCCTTGCTATTGTTTTGTGTCCTGGCTTGGGTGGTGAGCTGTGTTCTCTGTCACATGCTCTTGTCATGATGTTCAGTCCTTATCAGAGGCTCAAAGCCGAGGGACCACTCGGCCTTGGGCTGGAATTTCTAGAATTGTGAGTCAAAATAAATCTCTTTTTGCTTTACATGTTAGCCCTCTCAGGTATTTCATGATAGTGAAGGAAAGCTGACCAGTATAGGAAATACGGAGCTTTTGGGCAAGAACCTATTATAGTTTCTGGCTTGCTCAAGGTACTCCTGTGGAAGGTTTAAGGAAGCAGGAGTTTGCTTTGGATTGGATGCTGTTCGGAAGCAGAGAATGGATGATCTCAGTTGGCTGACATGCCAGGGGGCCTGAATGGACAGAGGAATCATGACCCTCAGGCAGAGAAACAGTCATTCATCTCAGCTTGGGGGAGGGTGCTGGAAATTTTGTGTCTTAGAGAATGTTCACATATGCCCTGCCTAATAAAAGTTGGTCTAGTTTTTTCTTTATTGGTACATTGTAGTCATACATCTTAATGGAGTACAAGATGGTAGAGCCATACATGCAGATATCACTCAATTAGTCCTTACACCCATTCCCTACCCCTTCCCTACTTCTCATGTTTGGCTTACTGATTGGCTTTGATATGTTTGTTAATGTACATTCTGTACATTAGGGAATTTTCCTCTTCCCTTCTCACATCCCTTTCAGTTAGGTCACCTTATCTGATCATCTATAGTTTCGCCTTCTTCATCTAGTGTTCCTCCTATGGCCCATTTTCTCCCTAGCTTCCACACATTAGCGAGAGCATCTGCTTTCTTATTTTTTTGTGACTGACTAATCTCACTTGGCATAATGTTCTCCAGTTCCATTCATTTCCCTGTAAATGACGTAATTTTGTTCTTTATGGTTGAGTAAAAGTTTTTTCTTGATTTGTTATGGCCACAAAGTAGCCTTGTCTTCTGCTGATGCTCTATGAAATTGTTTATGCCCAGTAGGAGAAACTAACTTTGAGAACCTAGCTGTAGAGCCAGTTTGTAGCAATACTGGAACTTAGCTGATGGAATCAGATCAGATCCTTTTCACAGGGAAGAACCAAAGGCTATGAGAATGTGGCATAAGTTCCTTAGACATTTTACAGTCTAGTTACACAGAGAGATTTATATATGGAAAGGTTTTTATAGACTAGTTAGTTGATAGTTAGAACAAAAAAAGTGTTAGAGAAGTAGACAGAAAGAGACAAATTCTGGGCTGGGCTCCTCTGGCCAACTTTCTTGGGATAATGGGATATAGTATCACTGAATTATGCTCTGCTAGTGCTTGGTGTGTGTCTTAGGATTTCAACCAGCTCCCTCTCCACTCTTCCCAATTCCAATGCTCAGATGGTTTAGATGTTAGATGTTTCTGCAGAGGTTCACCTGTTGGAGGCTTGGTTTCCAGGGTGGTGGTGTTGAGATGGTGGAACTTTTTTTTGTGTGTGTGGTACTGGGAATCGAACCAAGGGCATTATACCTCTGGGCTACACTCCTAATCCTTCCTTCCTTCCTTCTTTCCTTTCTTCCTTCATTTTCTTCTTTTTTTCTTTCTTTCTTTCATTTTAAAACTAAGTCTTGCTAAGTTGGTGAGAATCTTGCTAAATTGCTGAGCCTGTCCTTGGACCTGCAATCCTCTTGTCTCAGCCTCCCAAGTACTGGGATTACAGGCATGCACCACCACACCCAGGTTCTTGTGGAACTTTTAAGAGGCAGGGCCTAGGTGGAAAGTCCTTAGGTCAGTGGGGGCACTGCACTCAGAAGAGATTACTATTCTCTTGGAGTGAGTTCTCTAGAGAACAAATCATAAGAGCCTGAACATGACCCCTGCGTCTCTCTCTGGCTTCTTGTTTGGTGTTAAGAGCTCTCTCCCACATACATGTTCCTACCATGATGTGATGCAGCCACACCAGAGCCGAACTGATGCCAGCACCATGCTCTTGAACCTCCAACACTGGGCTCTAATAAACCTCTTTCCTTCATAAGTATCCTGCTTAGGGTATTTTGTTTTAGTAAAAAAGAAATGAATTCAGTCGCATAAACATAAGTTGGGTTTTAAATAAGTGTGAGCCTTAGGAAAGCAGAGAAGACAGAGGCCATTAGGGTGGCAAGGGTGGTGGGATGGCAATTCATTTATCAAAAAAGTTTGTTCTATAAGTTCAGTGTGTGCTAAGGGAAGGAGCAGCCCATTTGTTGAGGTAGATGGTTTGTGCAATGGAGTTAGTCTGGGGCAAAGGGCTAGGTGATAGTGTGTGGCCAGATTACTCAAGACCTAGAAGGTGAAAATGTGGAACCACTGACAGTGTTTGAAGGAAATTTCATAAGATCACTAGAAAAATTAAGAAGAGAATTACAACAATTTCAATGTTTCTAAAAGCAGTGGATTTCATACTGTTTTGTCCATAACTTATAGTAAGAAACATTTTATTTTGTGGTACTAGGGATTGAACCCGGTGGCATTCTACCTCTAAACCATACCCCAGCCCTTTGTGTCTTTTATGTTTTGTTTTGAAACAGGGTTTCACTAGGTTGCTGAAGATCTCACCGGGTTGTTGAGGCTGGTCTTGAACCTGTGATTCTCTTGTTTCAGCCTCCCAAGTCTTGTGAGATTACAGGTGTATGCCACCATCAGGCTAAGAAAATTCATTTTAATTGAAATTCAACACATACATGCCCCACATTGAAACTTAAATTTAACAAAATAGGAGTTAACCTTACTATATCTGCTATGTTGTTTTCCATTTCATTCGATTACACTCTAGTTTCTCTGTAGTCTATTTCATGCTGATTTTTAGCCACTAAATTGAGTTTTCTATCTAGTAAGGAATGTCCTGAAATTTAAAAAATGTCAGTGTAAGAGGGATGAATCAGAGAGGTGGTGGTGGGGGGAAATAGACATGGGATGGCTGTTGCTAGGTGTCAGCAATAGTTCATTTACAAAGTAATCCACCAGTTTATTTCTATGAGAAACATTTATGAAGGATCTTCTACATTCTTGGCATGAAGGTACAAAGACAACTCAGGTCTAATAGCTTTGAAGGACTCATGGTCAGTAAGGGAAACAGGCCATTCACTGCTGAAATCCTCTAATAGACATTTGAGAAAGAAACACAGGATGATCTAACCCCTGAGGAAAATAGGGAGGGGTTTCAGAGAAGAGGGGAATTGAGGTGGTTCTTGGAAAATAAGTTTGCCAAGGGAGGGGACTGGCAGAGGGCATCCTAGGCGAAGGGCTCACTGTGACATGGTTATAGGAGGTTCTGAAAGCACAGAGTGAGCTGAGCAGGCTTGTCGAATTTAGCAAATAAAAATAGAAGCTACCCAGTTAAATTTGAATGTCAGATAAACAATAATTTTTAGTGTAAGCATTTTCCATAAATCTTTGAGGGCCAAGATATTCCATGTGGCTGAGAACGCAGGTGGGTGTGGGGCAGTGGCAGAAGTGAGTCTGGGGATAGGTTGGGATTATGCTGTAGAGTTTTAGGTGAGAATAAAAAATCATCCCTGGAGATGCTTGCTCATTTCAAAGGCTAATTTGATAATAAATATAGAATGCTTGAGAAGAAATTAGCAAAATATACACAGAAAAATATGAACCTCTTTAATCCTTAGCTTATTAGCAATAAAGGTAGAATACAAATGTGTGGGTAGAATGATTATTAATTATTAATGATTAGTAATATAATTCTTTCTTACCTTTTATCCTTCAGATTTCAACTGTTTCTAAGATGTCTTTGTCTTGATATTTAGTTGGGAAGAGAGAGTGAAGACATTTTTGCCATATATACTAATTTCTTATTCATTCCATCCCAAAGGTGGAGCTTAGGTTAACAGTCACAGAATTAATTATGTGTGTAATTAACCAAGTGAATCTTTGCTATCAAGCAATTTTCCCCATGGAGAAGTCATGGGTTGTCTGTCTTTCATCCCCTCTTCCTGCTCTCTGTTGTGGAAACAGCTCCAACAACCCTTCACATCAGCTCTTTTTTTTTTTTTTAATTTTGGTACTGGGGATTGCACCCAGGGCCTTGTACATGTTAGGCAAATGCTCTACCTCTGACCTACATCCCAATCTGTTCTTAAAATTGACTTTGAGACTAAATTTTCAGGCTGGCTTTGAACTTGCAATCCTCTTGTCTCAGCCTTCCGAGAAGTTGGGATTACAGATGTATACCACTGTGCCCAGTCCCACCTACTCTTCCCAGCATCCTACGGATCACTCCTGGCAGGTCAGGGGAGAGATCTGATCTAAGCCAGACCATGTGTCTCTTGTGGTCATATTTGTTAACCTTAAACTTTGGAGCTTGCAGTAACCACCTTCTTCTATATGGATTGGGAAATCCCATGAGGCCAGTCGATACCGAAGAATTGAGTGAAGCAGAGATTCAGTGAAGAAAGGAGACAGAGTGTGAGCACTTCTGTTCAAAAGCATACAGAATGAAAAAACAATAAAAGCATAGGGAACAAGAGTGAAGGGACATGGAGAGTCAGAGACGGGAGAGAGATGGAGTGAGGGGGCGGTGCGCCCGTGTGAGTGCAACACCAGCACAGCCCCTGGATTCGTTGCCTTCCGACGTGACTCGGTTGCATTCCTGTGTTTGGGTTTTGTGAGGTACCCTTCTACTTTCTGATGAATCAATTGCCCTTATGCTTAGAATCACGGCAGTGGCTTCTGTTGCTTAAAACAGGAGTACTCATTTAGAAATCAGATCGCTAAAGTTGCATTGAAAATCACGGTGATTATTATGGTTTAGTGTGATTGTGAGAGAGGTATTTAATCTCTAGGTAGAGGTTGATCAGAACTCCTTCTTCATAAATAGGAAGGAGAATTGTTTTCATTAATTTGAGTGTGTATATCACTGCCCATAACATAACCTACCCAGGCAGGTGTTTTTTTCTTTCTGCCTATGCTTGTTCTTGGTTGGTTCTAGGAAAAAACTATGAGCTTAATTTGAAGCCAGTTTGAGTTGGTTGAGGAGTTGTTTTGTGGTACGTTTTTTTTTTTTTTGTACTGAGTCTTGAACCCGGGGATGTTCTACCTCTGAGCTACACCCTCAGCCCTATTTTATTATTTTATTTTGAAACAGCATCTCCCTAAGTTGCTGAGGGTCTATCTAAGTTGCTGCGATCTTCCTGTCTCAGCCTCCCAAGTACTTTGATTACAGGTGTGCACCCCTACACCTGGCTAAAAACGTGTGTGTGTGTGTGTGTGTGTGTGTGTGTGTGTGTTACTAGGAATTGAACAGGGGTATTCTCACTCTGAGCTACACCCCAGCCATATTTTTTTTTTTTTAATTTTGAAACAGTGTCTCACCAAGTTGCTAAGGCTGGCCTCAAACCTGCAATTCTGTTTAATGTTTCCCAAGGTAGACATTGAAATCTCTGTTCTATGACACCAGTGTGTAGACCATGAAAAAAAGGAGAAGGGTGGTTTTGTGGTCGGGCAAACCACGTTGTAATACCTCTCAGAGCCTTTCTAGTGCCTGCTTGCCTTGAGAATTTCTAAAAGGGAGAAGGCTGGAGCTAGGTGCACCGTCGTACACTTGTAATCCCGACATTTGGGAGGCTGAAATAGAAGGATCGCCATTCATGGACAGCCTCAGCTACTTGGTGAGGTCCTCTGCAACTCAGAGACCCTGTTTCAAAATAAATAATAAAAAATAGGGCTGGGGTTGTAGCTTGGAGATAGAATACCCCTGGGTTCCATCCCCAGTACTGAAAAAAAAAAAAAAAAAAAAAAGAAGAAGGTTGAGGAAGTATTTTCTAAACCTACTTGGCCAGGGGGAAGGCATGTCACAGGAACAGCGTCTCCAGGGGCCAGGAGAGCTGAGCACAGGTGGGGGGATGGTTAGGACCGAAAGTGGGACAAGGAAGAAGACGATCTGACTGCCAGCGATTCTCCAGTCCTCTTGACATTTCTAAGAGAAGAACAGGTTATTCAAGAAGGCGTTATCTGAGGGAAAGCTGGGCTCAGCATGTACTCAAAGCAGGACAAAGTGGACAAGGACTCCCTGGAGGGAAGGGCAACCTATGAACCTGGATGGGAAAGAAAATGATACCAGGATTTTTATTAACCTCTGAAATTTAGCACTTCCTTCTGATATCATTGTAGCAACAGACCCCCGTGGTTTCAGTGGAACCTGCGGCTTCTTCAGCAGCAGAAATCACAGATGTATTCAGGTTACGTAACAGTTGTCACAGGTTTCTCTAAATATCTGCATTTCTCTTGCTACTTTGGAATTGTGGTGATTGCCAGGTGAAATTATAGGTAATCATTAGTGAAGAAGCACATATTCACCAGAGTGTCCTTGATCATGGCTGCGCATGGTGCACAGTGCTTGCCCTGTGGTAGGGATTAATGAATCTTAACTGACGTCCCCACTGTCACCACCACCATCACAGAACTTGGCTCTCATGTCTGTTTTGTATCACATTTCAATCCTACTTCAGAGTTGAAGAAAAAGAAGGTATTTACTAAATTTGGTCAAATTTGATAGCATTATCAGCCTTGTCATTTCTTTTGGATATGATTACATACTAGAAAATTCCAGGGCTTTATAAGCACCATTCATTTGTTTATAAAGTCATTTATGCATTCACCTGCCACATATTTACCTGCCAGGTACTCTAGTTTGGTCTGTCTGTTCCAGTGATGTTTGTATGGTTGGAGAGTGGATGGTGGTAGGAGGGAAAGTACGTGGGAATAAGTATATATAAGCTATTTATTCAAGTTCAGCTCTCCAAGCCCTATCTCTGTTTACTCCAGAAAATTCAAGGGAAATGCTACCATCTGTTTTTAACACCCTGCACATTGCTTCAGGCCGCTAGAGAAGCTGAGAACTAATGCAGACCCTATTTACAGTATTCTTTTTATAGGTTCCCTTTTAGAAACTGAGGTATAACATCTTTTTGATTATCTGGTGATTTAAGTGCTTTTTGTATCATCTTCCCTGTGTTGCTTAAAAAAGAAAGTGGAGGACCAGGTCAGAATGCTTTCTCTAGGGCTGAATAGTGGGCCTATAAGATATGTTCAAGACCTAACCCATACTCCTTCCTTATCATGCCTTTGAATTTGACCCCAAATAATCTTTGCACATGTAGTTAAGTGAAAGATCTTGAGATGAGATCATCTTGGGTTTAGGGTGACACAATGACAGTGTCTTTATAAGTGAAAACAAGGAGAATTCATAGGATACTCAGGGATTAGGGTTATATGAAGAGAAGGTAGAGATTGGAGTGATGCCACCACAAGAAGGGCATCAGGAGTCCCAAAAGCTGGAAGAGGACTGTGGGGACCGTCAAAACATGGTGCGTGCTAAGCTTCCCCACCCTCCTTGTGGTGAAGAAGGCCACTGTTGTATGAAAAACAGCTAAGCATATCCTCGAGGATGCCATATTGTCTTAATAACTCGGTTCCCTGGCTATTTGCTACTTTTGTTTTGATTTGATATTGTCAGGGGCCCTGTCTTGGGCTACCATTGCACAGGAGGTTTGGGTGGTGAGATTCCCAGTGAAAAGAATTCGTGTGTGAGACACACACATCTGTGGCTGTACGGGGTCATGTCTTCACCACTGGTCTATACTTCCTCTGGGCCACCACAGGTATATAAACGGGACAGAGGTGGTCTAGCGTGAGGGCACACCAGCATGCAGACATGCAGACACTTGCATAGGCAGATATGTGGATGTGCTATGAGGAGGTCTCCATATGGAGTCCTCATGTACCCAGTTGGCTGCTTCTGGGCGCTGGAGGCCTAGACCTCCTATTTTGGCCTGCTGCAGCTGGAATAATGCCATGCTTCACTTCTGCCTCAGATTGAACCTGCAACTTCTCAACTGTGGTTAGTTGCATAACAAGGGCTCTGCAGAGAGTATGGATCTATTGACACTTGATTTTAGACTTCTAGGCTTCAAAATTTGAAGGGAAGGACTTTCTATTATTTTAAGTCACAGGATAATTAGGAAGTTGATACTTATTTCCCCATTTGCATGTGGGACAAAGACCACACCAGTGCTCGGCCAATATAATGGTAAACAGCAGCTTTTCACTGATTCTGAGTCCAGCCCCAATTGGCTTTAAGTCTCATGAATATATTTTTCTCTCTTTTCTCTCTTTTTCTGCTTTTAGGGTAGGGTCACTTTATTAAAAGCTCTGATTATTATTATTATTATTGTTATTATTATTATTATTATTATTATTATTATTATTATTTTGGTGGTACTGGGGTTCCTGGAAGCCCTTCTACCTCCGGGCTACACTCCCAGACCGATTTTTACATTTTTATTTGGAAACAGGGTCTCCTAAGCCAGCGCGCACGGCTGCCTTCAAACCCGTGTGATCCTCCTGTCTCTGCCTCCCACGCGCGGGGATTACAAGCGTGCGCCACCATGTCTGGCTAGCTCTGATTATTATTGCCGGGCGTGGTGGCGCACGCTTGTAATCCCTGTGTTTGGGAGGCGGAGACAGGAGGATCGCGCAGGTTCGAAGCCTGCCTCGCAGGTTTAAGAGACCCTGTTTTCAAATAAAAATATAAAATAGATCTGGGGGTGTAGCCCGGAGTTAGAAGGGTTTCCAGGAACCCCCGTATCACACTCACACACAAAAAAGCTCTGATTATCTGGTTATTTCTTCCCAGTGCGTTCAGGGGTTGTATCTATGGGCCCAGGGAGTGACTGTCCTCATCTGATTTTTTGGTATGGGGGATTGAACCCAGGGGCATTGTACCTCTGAGCTATGCCCACATCCCTATTTGTTGTTGTTATTGTTTGTTTTGAAACAGGGTCTTGCTAAGCCGGCACATGTTTGTAATCTCAGCACTAGGGAGGTTTGAGACAGGAGGATTGAGATTCACAGACAGCCTCAGCTACTTAGTGAGGCCCTTTGCAACTCAGTGAGGCCCTGTTTCAAAATAAAGGTTTAAAAAAATAGGGCTGGAAGTGTAGCTTGGAAGTAGAATGCCCCTGGGTTTCATCTGTAGTACTGGGGAAAAACAAAAACAAAACAAAAAACAAAACAACAAACAACAGGGTTTTGCTAAGTTGCTGAGGTCTCACTAAGTTTCTGAGGCTGGCCTCAAACCTGCAGTCCTTCTATCACAGCCGCTCAAGTACTGGGATCAATTGCAGATGAGTGCTACCACTCCTGGCTATCCTCATCTGATTGGATGCTGCACCAGCAGGCTGTCCTCCTGCTGTGGAAGCTCAGAATGCCTAAACTGGAGGAGACCTATGGGATGTCAAGTCAAGAAGGGTTTGAGTCAGAAATGCTTGAAGTAGATCCAGTGTGGTGGAGCGTGCCTGCTATCTCAGTGTCTGGAAAGCTGAGACGGGAGGGTCGCAGCTTTGAGACCAGCCTCAGCAACTTAGCCAGGCCCTCTGAAACATAGTGAGACCCTGTTTCAAAATAAACAGTAAAACAGGGCTGGAAGTGTAGCTCAGAGGTAGAATGCCCTTGGATTTAATGCTCAGTAATGCAAAAAAAAAAAAATGTTTCAAATAGGACAAAAGTCAGTGCATGTATGCACTTGTGTGTCTTGGTGTTTGCATGCATGTGCAGGGACAATGTTTGAACCAAAAGGCCTTTGCACAAACTTTTGTGGATTTATCTCTGCTGGGGGTGGTTGCGGGTGGTCATCAGATGGTAGTTGACCTTATTTGGAAAGAGAAAACTTAGTTCTTCCTCCTTTTCCCTCTGGGAATTACTCTACGTCCGTCCCATCACTGAGGAAGCTTATACCTTCCTTTCTAGGTCTTTCCCTCTCTTTTCAGAAGAAAGGAAGCTTTAACACACAGTACTACTTGAAGAAGCAGGCTTCTTGTGGAGAACATATTTATGCTTTGGGCCACTTTACAGGGTTTGGGGCATTTACAGGAATGACTGAGTGTTTCTTGGTAAAGAATTTGAAGTACAGGAAGAGAAAATGAGAGAATATAAACTTGGCACATGAAAAATGGTCAATGAGAGAGAGAGAGGGAGGCTTTGTGATATTTTTTTATGCTCTCCCTCCTGTTCAGAGGAATTTGTGTGGAACAATAAAAAATGAAGCTCTTCTGTCCCATAGTTTCTTCACATAGTGACTCAGCTACATGCAGAGGGTTTATGCGATATCTCCAGCTCAGCTCACTGGGAGCAGAGTGGCCTGGCAGAGGACCAGAGCAGAGGCGAGAGCACCGGGAGCAGGGGGAGGAATCCTGTGGCCACTTCAGGAACCTCCCAGGAACATCTTGGAGAGGAAGGAGGGCAAGACAGGGTGAAATTCTATTGTGAATGGGAAGAGGAACCAGAAAAACAGGGTTTTATTTTTATTATAGCTTTCTCTTTCAGTGACCTTGATTTTTTGTCTCTCTGCTAGAGTGACCTGGGAAACACAGCTTACATTAGGGTTACAAAGCTGTCACATTTATCAAAAAGGCTGTCATCACTGGAGCTCATCGGGAAAACTAGAAGCTCACTTTAAAAATCCAATGAAAAGAACTTACAAGACTTACTGCAATTTAGTGAAATTGATCAGTAATTTATTTTGCATACATGTGGATAATAAAACGGAGTTACAAAATAAATCTCCAGGGTTAGAACCTACAAAGGGCACCATGACCTTTTTTTTCCTATTCCCATTATAAACGTGCAGTCATGTGGCCAAAAGCTTTACCCGAAAGTGACAAGGTAGATTTTATTTTGCCTCCTCCTCTTCTCTGATTCCTGGAAGAGCTTAGGGATAAAGATGTAGAATGCTTCTGAGCTGGAGCTAGGCTCAGTGCAGATGTCTTCCTACTTCTTTGAATCAAAGTAATGGTTTATAGAGCTTCCAAGAAACATGGGTCTCTGTGGCCTTCCTCTCCCCTAGGCCTCTTTCATCCATCTTGGGCCTATTAGTTAGGAGGTTTCCAGTATCTGGTAGTGTTTTAGTATTTGCTCCACAGTTGCTCTCTTGCTGAAGTGGCTGAGAATTCTGTAGATCAGGGACTGTTTTCAGGTTGCCTATAATTATGGGAAAACAACAGCCTTTCCTTGATTATTCTTTTACTGGTGCATTGTAATTATATATTATAGTGAGGTTCAGAGTGACAGAAACCCACCTCAGCACTCTTTGTGTGTTTTCTTCTGGGTCCTTTCCTGCTCCTACTCCCCAGACAATTAGTGCAGTTCCTAGCCCATAAGAAGCTCTCAGAAATAGCAATAACAGCAAAGCCCAGACTCCTGAATTTGCACAGTAATTCCTGTAGGGATTTACCAGCAGGAGGGGACTTAGGGGTCACAGAGCACTGAGTTGGGGGAGCTCAGAGAAGGTGTCCATGAGCAGATGAACTGTGGGATGACAATGAAGGTGCCATTGGGACAGCACCAAGCCACCATCTGTGAGCAGTGAGAGGGAGCCTTTGCTAAACCAGTGTGGTTTGAGTGTCCCCACGAAGGAGTGCAGATGGTAGTGATGGGTTGAAGGATATTTCACCCAAGCAGGCTCTTTCAGGAGCAGGATTTCTCCTGACCTTGTTGCTGGCTTGAGTGCATGCTCCCCTGGCTAAACTGGGCTGCCCAGGAGGCCAAGATGCACTGTTCACATTAGGAACAGAGATGTTTGCTAGGGAACCTCAAAAAAGATTAATGCCACAAATTAAATTAAAATTTAGGCAACACAAAATGAAATGGGTATTTATATTTATTTTTATTCTTTGGTACTAGGGATTGAACCCAGAGACATTCTACCTCCAAGCTACACTCTCAGCCTGATTTTCTTATTTGAAAACAAGGTCTAACTAGGTTGCCGAGAGCTTTGCTAAGTTTCAGAGACTGGATTTGAATCTGAGATCCTCCTGTCTTAGCCTCCCAAGTACTGGGTTATAAACGTGCACCACCATGTTGAACTTAAAATGGGATTTCTAAATGTGCAGCTCTGAGGATGAGCAACAGTTGCGCCCCATAGTGGTGACGTCACGCCTGCGGAGCTGGCAGCCGCCTCTCAGGCAGTGGGCTCAGTCACATGGGGGCTCTGCTGCCCCCGGGCCCTAGAACCCCTTCCTGCAGCTAAAGAGGGGCCTCGGCCTTAGAAAGCAAGTCCTCAGGTCCCAGTCCTGTCCTTTACCTTTCAGCAATGGGCACTTTGGGAAAGATAAGGGTGAGAAAAGGTCATTGTCCTTAGCACTGGCCAGATGTATGGGGGCTCTCATAAATTTGGCTCAGAGGGGAGGCTTCTCAAAAATCCTCTTTTTCTTTGTGCATGTGTGTGTTTTTATAGTTTTATTGGTGCATTATAATTATACATCATAGTGAGGTTTAAAGTCATAAAAACAAACATACACACAGGTCTTGGTGTATTTCTCTTCAAGGCCCACGCTGCTGTCCACACCTCTCTCTATACAATAGCAAGATTGGTGGTGATACCTTCATTCATGGGCTCAACATCACGTGAACTGTTTCTTTCATCAATTATTTCTTTTCCCTTTCTCATCTCCCTCCCCTGATCCCTGTTCACTATGCTACTAGTCATTCTCCTCAATTATCTAAAGTCTTTATTGCTTCCTATTTTTTTCTTTAGCTTCCACCAATGAAAGGCAACATTGGACCTTTGACTCTCCGAAGCTGGCCAATCCACTTAGTGTAATATTCTCTAGTTCCATTCATTTTCTTGCAGATGACATAATTATGTTGCTCTTTATGGCTGAGTAAAATTTCTTTGTGTGTATAGACCATGTTTTCTTAATACATTCATCTGTTGATGGACACCTGCATTGGTTCATAATTTGGCTATTGTCAACTGTACTTTTATAAACATAGATATGCATGTATCACTACAGTATTCGGACTTTTGGAAAGATACTGAGGAGTGGTATGGCTGAGTTGTATGGTGGGTCCATTTTTAGTCTTTTGAAGACTCTCCATACTGATCTCCATAGTGGTTGTACTAATTCACATCCCACCAACACTGTATGAGAATTCCTATTTCCCCACATCCTCTTCAGTTCTTCTTATTGTCTTTCTCATGATTGCCGTTCTAACTGGAGTTAGATGGAATCTCAGTGTAGTTTGATTTGCATTTCCCAGGAAAAGGAACACATAGAAAACTGGGCCCATACAGAAAAACATAAAGAAAAAAATTTCTGACAATCGCAGAAATCTGAAATGCCTCTGTTAGCATGTTAATGTATAATGAATCACATTTAAAATTTTTATTTTATTAAAACAAGAGCTGAGAAGCCAGGTGTGGTGACTCATGCTTGTAATCCCAGTACTTAGGAGGCTGAGGCAGGAAAATCGCAGGTTCGAAGCCAGCCTCAGCAGCTGTGAGGCCCTCTCCTGCCGGGGTCCAGCCCTAGCAAGAGTCGAGGTTCATGTGTTGGTGAGAGGAGAGTCGAGGTTGAATGAGAGAAGATGCTTTCACAGGAGACCAGGTTCAAGCTTCTCCCACTTTTTTCAGGATTTGTTACAATTTTTATATTTTCTTTTTTGGCAGAAAAAGCAAGGCATAGTCATGAAAGCAGGAACTTCAGGGACAGGAAAAGTTTTTTTTACAGACTTCAGGGCAGGGTGCCAGACATTTAAATAATCATAGAAAGTATGCTTTGTCTCACTTCGCAAGGCCAACTTGAACTTAATCTTATATATTGGCCCAAACTAAGGTCAGTTTGAACTTAATCTTTGGCCCAAACTTTATCCTTGGGAAAAAAAATCTTTGCTGCCTGAGTCTCTCACAAGCTGCTGCCCATCAGTTTTAGTTATAATGTTTATACATAAAATTCCAATTATACATATTGATCCAAATAATCCTAAAATAATTTTTTGAAGAAGGAAATGCTAGACATACGTCATGGGGGATCTACACCTTTGCAGGTCCCCTGATCGAGCTTTCTTAAGATCTGCATGAGATGCTGTAGCACTCCCCAACTTAGTAAGACCCTGTTTCAAAATAAAGAACAAAATAGGGCTGGGGTTTAGCTCAGAGGTAGAATGCCCCTGGGTTCAGTCCCCAGTATCACAAGAAGGAAGAAAGGAAGAAGAAAGAAAATGCAACAGCTGGCACCAGAATTCTTGTTTAGGGTGAAATTTTCTTTTCTTCTGTTTGAGAAAAATAAACTAGTAACATTTTCTGAATTTGGGAGAAAGACTTGAGGGGTAGAGGCTCGTTATCATCTTGAAAAAGGAATTCAGAAATAGTTTTGCTAGATGACACAGGGAGCCACCGTGGCTTTGTATAAGAGGGCATTTTAGGGTGCTGCAAAGAAGTGTTAATTTGGAGGATTGAAAGTTTGAGGTCAGCCTGGGTAACTTAGAGAGACCCTATCTCAAAATAAAAAGTACAAGGGGCTGAGGATGTGGTGTAGTGATAGAGCATTTCTGAGTTCAATCCTGACTTACCATTTTCCTTTATGTATTAGTTTTGTGCGTGGTTAAAGGCAAGTAGCAGAAACACAGTGTGAGGAAGTGGGACTGAGGATGCAGGAGCCTGAAACTCACAGTAGGCTGTGAAGGTTTTGGGATAGGGATTTGGACCACCACAGGTTGAGGTGGGACAATAGGGGTGAATCAACCATGCCCACAAATTTAACATCCTCTGGGTCATAAGTGTTCACGATAGAAATTTATCTTTGCAATCATACTGAATATATATATATATATATATATATATATATATATATCCTATTATATTTAAAAAATCTTATAGTCTTGATAATCACATATACCCATATTTGTGTGATTGTATAAAAATACACAGGCAACTTAAAATGTTTAAACACTGCAGTATCATTGTTTAGATGAAAGGTGATCCCTAAATTTGGATGTCAAGATGGTTTCTGTGGTAGTGATTATTAAAGAAGACATCCTTACTTGGTTTGGTTTGGGGGCTGAACATTCACTTATTTCTAAAAGAAGCCCCCGCAGCTCTGCTCTTTCCTGATCCAAAAGAAAGTGACCAAGTGCGGTGGTGACTGTTCACACCTTGGGCTGGGCTGTCTTGCCTTTGCATTTCCGTTTCCTCCTTTACACTGGGAGCTCCCTGAGCTCAGAATAACTCATATTTCATCTTCACAGCACAATGTCAATCGTCCTGTATTGGCTCAACACATGTTTTTAAGTAAACAGCAGATTTTGAGTCACCAACAGACCCACTCCCTACATCAAGCTTCTCCCTGGGGGTGAGTGTCTGTGATTCCTACATCCAGGTAATGGGGCTTACATAGACTCTTTTCTCCTATGACATCTAATGAGTTTTTGCATGAATATTTAGTTGCATACTGTTCTGCTTTCTGAAGCTGAAAACGAGTCTGGGGGAGGGGAGGAGGAGATGGGAAAAGGAAGAAACAAACTAAAACTTTTCTTTTGCATGACTCCATATCCTAATATCATTTTGACTTAAAGTATGTAGACACTTTAAAGATTTTGATTTTGAAAAGAACCTAATACCATTAGAAGAAAAATGTGAGTGCCAAGACCTATGTTTTGTTATTTTGAATTTGAATGAAGGGCATTCATGTACACATTTCACCTAGTCCTGGAAGGCTATTTTATTTTTATTTTTTGCTTTTATTGTGTCTAACATTTCTCATACCTGTAGAATCATGCTAGTAACTGAAAGATGGGCTTTTTTCTGGTAGTTGAAAATAATATTATCTTTCAGAACCAACATACTTTGTTCGGTAAATAAGTGTCTTCTTTCCTTTCTCCCTCCTTCTCTCCCTTTCTTTCTACCTTCCCTCTTTTTTTTTTTTTTTTGGTGCTGTTGTTGTTTTTTTTTTTTTTTTTTTTTTTTTTTTTTTTTTTTTTTGGTGGTACTGGGGTTCCTGGAAGCCCTTATACCTCCGGGCTACATTCCCAGACCCATTTTTACATTTTTATTTGGAAACGAGGTCTCCTAAGCCAGCGCACGTGGCTGGCTTCGAACCTGCGTGATCCTCCTGTCTCTGCCTCCCAAGCGCAGGGATTACAAGCGTGCGCTACCACACCCAGCGTGGTGCTGGGGTTTGAGCCCAGCTGCATTCTACCTCAGAGATACACCTCCAACCTGATTTTTTACTCTTTATTTTGAAACAGAGTTGTCACTAAGTTGCAGTAGGCCTCACTAAGTAGCTGTGGCTGGCCCTGAACCAGAATCCTCCTGTCTCAGCCTCCCAGGTACTGGGATTATAAACCTGTGCCACCTGGCCCGGCTTTCCCTCTTTCCTCCAGTAGCTTTTGTTAAGAAAAAATGAAACCTGGTGCATGAGCAGTTTTATTTTGATGGCAAATAGAATAAACAGGACTGGCTGCTAGGTAACATGATTTCTTTTTAAATTCCTAGAATACTTGTCTAAGATCATGCAATGCATACAGTAAACTCAGAGTAGAAGGAAACTACAGGTGCATTCCAGACATTTCATTCAACTCATTTTGCCTTCCCTAAGTTGTTTCCTTTTCCCTCTTTCACTTTCTTGTTCCTTTAACAAGGTTTCAATGAGTTAAGAACTCGAGACCAAATCAACTAACTGCGTGCAGGCTATTATACTCTCAGCAAAATAAAAATGAAAACAAATCTTAAGAACATAAAAATAAATGATGTCTTTGACACAAACACATGTTTCCTTGAGTGCATGGAATTTTAGGCTTTTACACTAGAAGGGCCCATTGACAAGGTCAAGTAGCCAACCTCCTTGGAGAATCTACCCCAGAATGCCTTTGAGTGATCATGGTGGACATTGGTATATGCTCACAGAACTTTCCTCATTGTGCAGAGACATAACCTCAGAGTCCTGCTCGGGAGACCATCCTGGTCTTTCTCTATCAACTCATGAGAGTTGGTCCTTAAGATGAAACCTCTTTGCCCAAGGTGTCTCAGACATGCTACCTGCTCTGTGGAGGGTTTTTTTCTTTTAATGCCTCTGATAGGAGATTCAGGACTGAACCAAAGAGAGAGAGAGAGAGAGAGAGAGAGAGAGAGAGAGAGAGAGAGAGAGAGAGAGAAACAACACCTTAAAAATGTCTTGGTGACCTCTGTCACATTGTCAGATCTAAGTGTTGTGGTCCCAGAAGGAGGGGAAAATAAAAAATTTGGAAATAATAATGGTACATTTTCCAAATTTGATGAAAAAATACTATCACATGGACCAAAGAGTTTAGTAAATCCCAAGAAGGATTAATTGACCAAGGCATATGATGACCAAATTGCTGAAAACCAAATCTTAAGAAACCAAAGACACACAAATTAGGTCAATTTGAGCAGAGATAAAAATATCTACTACTATTTTCTTAGAAGTATAAGCCAGATAACAATGAAAAGTTTCTTTAATGTGTAGAAAAGAACCTCTACCCTCCCAATGCAAACCAAACCACAACAAAACAAATAAATAATAAACAAACCAAAGGCCACAACTACCCTCCAGTAGAAACTCAAGTCAATAGAAATGCATGTAGAAGAATGTTCAGTTACTTTATTAATCCTAGCAAAAGTGGAAACAACACAGATGTCCATCAAGTGGCAAAAACAAATTATACTATAACTGTGATGGTTTGGAAGCATCCCCCAAAGATCCTTGTGTTAAAGGCTTGGTTGCCAACCTGTGGCACTACTGGGAAGTGGTGGACCATACAGGAGGTGGGACTTAGTGGGAGAAAGTTAGGTCACTGGGGGCGTGCCCTTGAAGGGGCTATTAAGACTCCCCCCCATTCCCTTCTGCTCTTGCTGTCTCCCAGCTGCCATGAAGTGAGAGACTGGCTCTGCCATGAGCAGCTGCCATGATGTACTGGCTCATCACAGGCCCCGAAAGCAAAGGAGCCGATTGGCCATGGACTGAAACCCTTGAGACCATGAGTCAGAATAATGATTTCCTTCTTAAAAGCTGATTTTCTTGAGCTGGGCGTGGTGGTGCACGCTTGTAATCCCCGCGCTTGGGAGGCAGAGACAGGAGGATCGCGCAGGTTCAAAGCCAGCGGTGCTGGCGTAGGAGACTGTTTCCAAATAAAAAGTATAAAATAGGTCTGGGAGTGTAGCCTGGAGGTAGAAGGGTTTACAGGAACCCCAGTACCACCAAAAATTAAAAAAAAAAACTGATTTTCTTGAGTATTTTTGTCACAGTGATGGAGATTTGACCAACACAATAAACAAAAATGGAGTGCTATTCAGTAATAAAAAGGAATGAGCTATTGAAAACATGCAGCAACATAGACATATCTAGTGTTAAATATTTAATAATTTATCAACAGCTGCAAATACAAAACTGTTCTGACTTGAAGTGTTTGCTGATTTCCATGGCATAATTACTCCCACTATGACCAATTTCAAGCAGTCAATGACCATGGAATTGGGAAGAGATGCACAGTAGCTCATCATTATACAGGCACAAAGAGTATAAGTACACACGAGAATAGATAATTAAATGGAGAAAAATATTTAGGAAATAATGTAGTTTCTTATACTTTTATTGGTACATTATAGTCTCACATCATAATGTAGTTCATAGTTATAGAGACATACATGTACACAGCATTTGGTGAGCTTTCCTCCAACTTTGAATATTATCTTTATTTCTAAAACAATTTACTTGTAAGTTCATATAATTTAATTTTTTAAACTTTTTTATCGGTGCATTGTAGTCATACACCGTCATGGAGTACAAGATGGTAGCAGTATACATGCACACATCACTCAATTAGACCTTACCCAATTCATATAATTTAATTTTAATAATTGTTGTTTTTAACAACCAGCTTTAAGAATTTCTAAAAGCTTAGCATCTGGGTCTTGTGAATTGGTATGGGCCAGTTCCAGCACATGGTAAAACCCAAAACAGTATACTGAGTGACAAAGGCAGTCAGGAAAGAGTAAATAATATACAACTCAATTTACATGAATCTTTAGAGTAGAAAAATAATCTGTGGAGAGAGAAATGCAGACTGATATGTCCTGGCTCAAGGTTGGAGATGAAATGGACTGGGAGGAGACAAGAGGAAATTTTCTTGAGTGTTGGAAAAGATATACATATATATATATACACACACACACACACATACATATATATGTATATATTTATATTTCTAAATATACTTTTATTGGTATAGTACATTTTAGTATCACATCCTAATGAAGTTCAGAGTCAGAGTCATAGGGACAAACATGCACACAGTACTCTGTGAGCTTCTCTCCTGTTTCCACCCCACTCTCTCCCTTCCCCATGAATGATATTGAAATCGGCCCTGATAATATCATTATGCACATACCATCAATGGAAGTATCTCCTTCACCAAGCCTCCCCCTCCCCAGACTCCCTCCATCACTTCACTGGGGTAAATATACACCTTAATGAGATGTATATTTTTTATCAGATTTTCTTGAACTGTATACTTAAGATTATTGCATTACTTTGCAGGTAAACTGTATCTGAATAGCAAAGAAAAGCAAAATGAAATGAGCCATACTAACAAAAAGTTAATAAAATAGAGCAAGGAACACATATACATACATATGCATGCAGTTATCAGGCAAACCAAAAGAGAGGGCCACCGTCGGGCGTGGTGGTGCAAGTTTGTAATCCCTGTGCTCGGGAGGCGGAGACAGGAGGATTGTGCAGGTTTGAAGCCAGCCTTGCTGGCTTAGGAGACCATGTTTCCAAATAAAAAAGTTGGTCTGGGAGTGTAGCCCGGAGGTAGAAGGGTTTCTAGGAACCCCAGTACCATGAGCCATGAGAGAGAGAGAGAGAGAGAGAGAGAGAGAGAGAGACACACACACACACACACACACACACACACACACACACACACACACCATGATTCTGATATAGCAGAGTATTGTGGCACAGGCCTGTAATACCCGTACTTGGGAGGTGGAAACAGGAAGATCACAACTTTGAGGCCAGCCTCAGAAACTTAGACTCTTAGCAACCCAGAGAGACCCTGTTTCAAAATAAAAATAAAATAGGGCTAGGGTTTTGGGGTATAGCTCAGAGGGAGAATGCCCTTGGGTTTCATTCCTAGTACCACAAAAACAAAAACAAAAGCACAAGTCTGTGGTATTTGGGAAATCCTCCTAATTCTATATTTCCAAAGCAGAAGGTTTAGTGAAACTGTCTGGTCAGGCCCTGGCCTGGGATGACAAAGCTACAAGAAAAATTTGGTAGGTCGTAAAACATTCTGAGAGCACTGAGAAGATGAAAGCGACTTTCTGTCCTGGGAGAAGCCAGCTCAGAGGAAATGGCATTCAAGCTGTTACAGAACAACCACCAGAGAAGACCACTCAGACTTAGTTTAAGCCAAGTAGAAGGTCTTCATTAGTTGTCTGGGAACTACACTGCAGGGTGTTTAGTTCTGAGTGCAGCCCATGCCGTTTCTCAGGGCTCCTTTTATATGTCAAAATCACAGGCTCAGGAGTAAAGGGTTTGGGTTTGCACAGAATGGACAACTCCCAACAGTGTCTTTCAGTGGGTGTGCAAGTCAAGCAGAAAGTACAGAAAGTAGAAACAGCATGTGCAGAAGCTCAGCAACCCATGTCTGTCCCTTCTATTGTTCATCTTTTGATTGTTTTAAGGATAGAAAGTTCAAATGGCCTTTGTTTCTCTGCAGGTGCGAGCTAAGCTGGAGTTAAAGAAGCAAACAGACGGTTATGCCTGACTAGCAAGGTGCCTGGTGACGAACATTTAGTTTTCAGGCAAACAGTCGTGCCTTGGGTCATCTAGGGTAACATCATGGCATTACTGAAGCTAAGGCCTAGGCTCACGTTATCAAAAAACTGGGTTTTGGAGTTGGGTGGCGAGGCACATGCCTGTGGTCTCAGTACCTAGGAGGCTAAGATGGGAGGATCTCAGCTTTGTTACTAGTCTTAGTAACTTAGTGAGATTATTAGTAACTTACAGAGACCTTAAATTAAAAATAAATTTTTTTTTGGTGGTACTGGGGTTCCTGGAAGCCCTTGTACCTCCGGGCTACACTCCCACACCTATTTTTATATTTTTATTTGGAAACAGGGTCTCCTAAGCCAGCGCGCACGGCTGGCTTCGAACCTGCACGATCCTCCTGTCTCTGCCTTTCAAGCGCGGGGATTACAAGCGTGCGCCACCACGCCTGGCATAAATAAAAAATTTTTGAAGGGGGCTGAGGTTATAGCTTGGAGATAGAGTATCCCTGGGTTCAATCCCCAGTATCACAAAACAAAACAAAAACAAGCAAGCAAGCAAACAAAAGACAAATCAAGAAAGGAAGAATTAGATGATGAAGGATAAGAAACAATTTATAAAGACAAGTAAGTTACAGGGGAGAGAAGTTCCTACTGAGAGTCTGGCTCTATTACTGGATGGTCATATGATACGGGGCAATGCTTTCTTCCTGACTTTCTTCATCTTTAGGATGGGTCTTATAAAACCTGTCCTTCTGATTTAGGAAGAAATGCAGTGAAGGTTATGTTTATTTTTTGGGTGTTACTGGGGTTCCTGGAAGCCTTTCTACCTCCGGGTTACACTCCCAGACCTATTTTTATTTTTTATACTTCTAAGCGTGGCTGGCTTAGAACCTGCACAGTCTTCCTGTCTCTGCCTCCCAAGTGCGGGGATTATAAGCGTGAGCCACCACACCCAGCTGCAGTGAAGGTTAAAAGAAATCCCACTTGAAAGAGCATTTAGTACCTCAAAACTGTGATTGTCACTTAAGACTCTTCATCTTGTCTGAGCCAGGGTGACTCAGGCCACTTAGGTGTGCACGGTAATAGCTGAGATTACTGGGCTTAGGCCAGAGTGTTTGGAGCCCAACACTCAGCTCGCAAGAGGCTGCAGAGTGAGTCAGGAACTGACTTTGACATCTCCTTGTTGATTGTTATGTGATCCACTTGTTTATTAATCTAAAACTCTGTTCTGTTTCCTGTTTCTTAAACGTACAAGTCAGATGACTGGTGTTTTTAAGGTCTGCTCGCTTTATTGCCATCTATTTTTACTTCACAGCGCCCAGCATTCCAACACAATGGATTCAGGTTCTTTTGCAGAATAGAATAGAATGCACATTTGTTAGAATGCACATTTGTAATCTTCCCATTTGGGAGGCTGAGACAGGAAGAGCGTAGGTTTAAAGCCAGTCTCAGCTACTAGGTGATGCCCTCTGCTTCTTAGTAAGACCCTGTTTCCAAATAAAATATAAAGTAGGTCTGGGAGTGTAGCACAGAGGTAGAAGGCCCCTGGGTTCCATCTCCAGTACCACACACACACACACAATGTAATAGCTTTTGAGGGGAGTGGGTAAGAAGGGGAACACTGTAAAGGAGTTATCAGCTGAGAAGTGCTTTACTGTATCAGTTCCTGGAAGGGATGATGGTGGAGACAGTGGGCTCCGGGAAGACTATCTGGGTGCAAATTCTTTATATTTCTCTGTTTCCTTATATATGGAATAAGGATAATGATACCATCTAGTAATTGCCATTAGGTCATAATGCACAACCATATGTCAGGAAGGGTGTAGTGCCTGAGAGTCAGGAATAGATGATAGCTATCATTATTTCTACTGAAGGCCAAGTAGAAATGGAGGGATAGTTTTGTAACTAGAGCTAAGAATGGAGAGAAGAAAAAGTTGAGATAGGATTAAATATATGCATCTAAGTTATAATGGGTTTATTTTTTACATATAGGGTGGAACTAGTAGTAGCATCATTGGTATATTCTCTGACTGGGAGCCAATATTTCAGGCTAGAATGACAGATGTTAATCCCACTCTGGACTAAGGGGCAGTGAGGGCCTCACCATAGTGATATCTGGAATGATTGCTCTTCCATTTCCTACCTACTGCATCTGGTGTTCACTTGTTCTCTGTCTGTATATTTCTAGATAGTGAGCTACTTGAGGGCAGAGATTGTTGCTTTTATCTTTAATTTTCACACTAGCATAAGGCCACTGGGTACATATTTGATGCTAAGTAAAATGTTCTTTGAATGAGTAAATAAATGAATAATTGTATTCACTATTTCTTGGGGAAAATTAATAGCCTATGTGTGTAGACAGATGTATTTACATATTTATATTCAGAGCTAAATTATTTGGGTCACCAAGATTAGATGCCAAGTACTACACACAAACTTGAGCTCATTCCAGAAATATTTAATCGGTTACCAGCCAATTGAATTAACTTCTCTTTCAGTTCTAGAGAAAACAAAAATCCCAGGCAAAACAATACAAGCCATTTAAATTTATCTAAAATCTCAAAAAAGTGGAAATGTTACCCATTAGAGCACATATGAACCGATTAATAGAGATTTGGGAAATGAATGCTTCATTTTTTGACAGTGCGCAAATGTGATATTAAAACAAAAGAAGACATTTGGTGGGAGAGGCAGCCAATTCTATCTTTGAGAATTCTGTTTTTTTTCAGATTAACTGATGATTTTCTGGAAGTAACCTGTCAATTTGCTCAGAAAGGTTAATTTGGCTTAAATTGGTTCCTAGGGTATACTTTAATTATATTACTTTTCAGCAAAATGTTTCTGTCAGTCAGAAAATGTTTTTTAGAACTAACATGCTTGCAAAGCTGAGGTCAAAAAGAACTGAGTTCTCCAGTCAGAAGGACTGGAGAAATGTGGGGCTTGGATTTTCAGGGGACTCTCTGGACAGTGAGTTCATACTAATACATTTTCTTTTAAGAGAAGCTCTGGTGCAGTTGAAAGAATAAGTTACAAATTTTAGTCTTATTCTCCCCAATGTCTTTATTTTGGAGATACATCTGGCACAAGAAAAGATGTTAGCTCTAACATTATGTTATATTCAAGTTATACCCCCAAATCCATTTCCGAGACTTTGGAAACTTTTAGTGGTTTGGGAGATGTTTACAAAGTCAGAGCTATTCGGTGTCTTCAGGAGCAGTACTATTTGCAGTCCAGGAAATATCTAAAGTGCTGCATGGAGCAGTCAGGGAGGCTCTGGAAAGAAGCAGGAGGGTAGATTAAAAGCATTCACCTAGTTGGAATCCCAGCACTTGGGAGGTTGAGACAAGACAATCGCAGGTTGGAGGCCAGCCTCAACAACTTAATGAGATCCTGTTTCAAAATAAAAAATAATAAAAGGGTTAGGGCTGTAGCTTGGAGGCAGAATTTGCCCCTGTGTTCAAGTCAGAAAACTAAAACAAAAACACATAGGTGGGCATGGTGGCACATGCGTGTAATCCCGGCATTTGGGAGGCTGAGACAGGAGGGTCGTGGTCAGTGAGGCCCTCTGCAACTCAGTGAGACCCTGTTTAAAAATAAAGAATAAAAAATAGGGATGGGGGTATAGCTCAGAGGTAGAATACCCCTAGGTTCCATCCCACCACAAAACAAGAACAAAAACAAAAACAGAATTTCTCCTTTGCTCTTAGCTTTGGTGGGGCCATTCTGAGGTGACTATGTTGAGTATGTTGATATTCATGCTGAAAAAACTCAGATCCAGAAGACAGTACAGATAGCTTTTTTTTTTCTTCCTAAGAGGGAACTTTTGGTAGAAGTTCTCTAGTGAAGACAATTGGCTCTCAGGTGCTGCTAGGTGGCTCAAGAGAGCATCCAGTTTGATTTTAATTACCTCTCTGGGACATAGTAAAGATTATTGCCATGAAATTTTCCTGCAAGGCTGGGCATGGTGACACATGCCTGTAATCTCAGTACTTGGGCTGCTGACACAGGAAGATCACAGAGTCAAGGCCAGCCTCAGCAATTTTGAGAGACTATCAGCAACTTAGTGAGATCACGTTTCAAAATGAAAAAAATAAAAAGGGCTGGGGATGTGGTTCAGACATAGAGTCACACACACACACACACACACACACACACACACACACACACACACACACACACCGGCCTCGCTGGCTCTGGTCCCGGCCTTGCAGGATCCAGTTCCAGTCTCACTGTGTAGCAGACCCTGTTCCCTGTCACCATGGGCAAGACGTTCTACAGAGGTTCCCATTATTTCTTCAAAAATTCTTTTCAATTTTATTTATTTATTTTTTTGGTGGTACTGGGGTTCCTGGAAGCCCTTCTACCTCTGGGCTACACTCCCAGACCTATTTTTTATTTGGAAACAGGGTCTCCTAAGCCAGCGAGGCTGTCTCCGAACCAGCGCCATCCTCCTGTCTCGGCCTCCCAAGCGCGGGGATTACAAGCGTGCGCCACCACCCCTGGCTTCAATTTTTTTTTTTTTAATGAAAGAAAACAGAACATGTCTTTTGCAGAAGCTGGGTGCCCGAATACCTAGTGGCAATGGATTTTATCTCCCCACTTGAGAGCGAAGGCCCACAGCTTCACCACGGAGAGTGGGACCTGTTGCTCGGAGCGCTCTACAGTCCCTAGTCCAGCACAGAGGAGTGCGGAGGCCATGAGCACTGAGGCTCCCCGGGACACATGGTGCAGCAAGGTGAGCCCACTGGGCCTTGTGGGGCTCCCTTCTATGCACCCTGAATATTTTTCTTACATAGTATGCTGTACAGAATTCCTTAGGATGTGTGGCAGGAGCAGTCTACTTTCTGGGAGATTTTTTCAAAAATTCAAGGCAGATTGGATTTGATCTGTCTGCTTCTCCTGCATACTGTCTCCTGCTGCCGCTGTCATCTTGATCTGCTTCTTATCATCAGATGAGTTTTAGATACTTGTTTGAAAGTTCTCTGGGTAACAAGATGTGTCAGTGAAAGTACTAGATCTGCTTCTGGGCCATCCTGCCAGAGCGCAGCAGAGTGAAGACGGTTGGAGGAGCAGGCTTAGCACCAGGGCAATGACTCAACTGAGACCCTATGATTGGAACTTTCTAGAAACAAGTCCCCACAGAATGGTTGAAGCAGCTTCCCACTTGGTTTTCTCAGCATTTTCCAATCAGCCACTTTGTGGTCAGAGGGTTTTCATCAGGTCTCTCTATTTCATTGTCTCTGCTACTTCTTGTTTCAACGTTGATAGCAAAATTGTCTATCAACACCTTGGGAGTAGGCATAAAAGGAGGTGCGGACAGATCTATAGTTTTATGAAATTTTAGAAGGTTCCTCTATGGATACCTGTTCTCCAAACCCATCGCTGATTCCAGGCAGACTGCTCTTGATTGAGTTTGCATTTCAAGTGTCAACTCAAATCAACATGTTACTTTTGTAAGACAGTCTTTCATTATGTCTTAATTTTATTTCACAGTGAACGTCATTGCTCTAGCTTAAGCAATCTCTCTCATTCAGCAGGTCGGGGAGTTATTTTTTGGTGATGAAAAGTCTTTTTAAAATTATAGTTATATAAGAACTACCCATTCAATAGTGGAAAAATGGAAAAGAGTTCAGTAAAAAGAAGAAAAATGTAAAATCACTTGTAATCCTACCTTTTAGTAGCAAGAACTATTAACAGTGGTTATGTGCTTCTAAGTCTTGAGTCTAAGTATACATTTTTTTTTACATGCTTTTCTGAACTCCACTACATGACTGCCTCCTCTGTGCAGGTAAGGACTATGCCTGCCTTGTTCATTCTCTGAAACCTGGCACCAACACATGTTGGCACATCAGAACTGTCAGAACAGTATTCATAGAATGAATGGATTTTCGCATGTGTCTCTTTCTGTTCTATGCTGGTGCTTACTACATGGCTCCTGCCAGTTTTCAGCTTGGCTCACCCCTGACTCTGAGTGGGCAGGAAGGGGCAAAAGTGTTAACTTTGCAGTCAAAGGTGGTATCATAATTTCATAGGGTAGTTCTGCCAGTTTGAAAACCTGGTATAAGTTGAAAACTTGGTTCTCAAGGAACACACATTGGAGGTGACTAGTGCATAAACCCTTTTTGTTTGTACACTGGGAAGATAATAGTCCTCTCTTCCTCTGGACATAAGCCATCTTTCTACAAGGATAGGTTTATAGGCTGCAAGTTTTGTCCTGTGTGACCATCGGTCTTTTAATTTTTGATTAGATTAGATTGATGACATGAAGGGTAGAGACTTAGTACAGAAAAATTAGGCTTTCTTTTCTGGGATTATTTATATTATATAAAACATAAAAAGAGTACATATTTATGGGGTCCCATGTGATATTTCCACACATGTACACATTGTGTAATGTTTAAATCAGGTTAAATTTGTGTCTCCCCATTTGTCATTTCTTCATAGTTGAAAGCATTCAAACTCCTTTCTTTTCACCTTTTGAAACGTACAGTACATTATTGTTATTGTACTATTATTGTGTTTTTCGCCTAGGAATTTAGAATTGAGACTGTGGTTTGTGGCTGGACTTTGATGTGTAAACATAGGGGTCACAGGTGTATTTCTTTCTTACCATGGAGACTGGAAGCCAAGAGCCCAGTGAGGAGAGAGTCATGAGGGTTGTACAAAGACAAACACAACTGAGAGATGGGAAGTCCTAATGTCCTTCATGTCACTCATCCAGTTCCTTTCTCAGGCCTACTACATCGTAGCTCTTGAGTTCCGTTAGATTCATTTGTATCCTTGTAGAAAATATTTTCTTCCCCCCTCCCCATTTCCCCTTTGGTTTTTTTTTTTTTCTGGTGGGCTTGAGTTGTTTCTGCTCCTTGAAACCAGAGTATCTAAGTAAAACACATAACACATTAGCTTCCTGGAAGAATATAAAACCTGCATAGCTTTCTTTCCTGTATAACCACTGAATAGAGTTCTTTTTTTGTGCTTGTCTTGGGTGTGCCTTTTTATATAAAAGCTTCCCAGAGGTGATGTCCAATTAGCTCAGTGATGGCTCTGGACAGCTGTATTTTGGCCATTGCTCACAGGATGGCTTACTTCTGTGGTTGGTATCAGAAAAAAGCTTAGAGCTAATTGCATCCAGTTCCCTCCTGAACCAAAGCTGTTTTGACTTGGTATTGTGCCAAGCATAGCAGCTCAGCTCTGGGGGATTCAATCCTTCTATAAGGAATATGATTAGAATCAGGAACACTGATAATAGTTTCTAACCTGCTGAGGGCAATGTTTTTCTACAAATAATGTTCATAAATATCTTACATTTTCTATAAATCTAGCTTGGAACCCAAGACGTTTTGGCAAAAATTACAGAGCACTTTGGGGTGTGCATCACATGCTGCTTTCTGAATTTAGTTATTGAGTGAACACATTATGTACCAAATTCGTGCTTGTTTAAAGAAATAAAGAGCTATGTTTTCAAATTGAAGTCATTTAAAGATCTTGCAGCTGTTAAAATGGAGGTGGGGAGGGGACCAACCTAACCATATTTGGGCTGAATCCACATAGCAAAAGTAAGCCAAGCATTTAGAAACTGACTGATAAAACCATAAATAAGGAAGACTTGAAAGTGGCATACGCCGAAGACCCGGTTGCAGCCTGGCCCTGCCCTCATTCATCCAGGGGACCTTCAGCACATTTTGTTACCTTTTACACTCCGGACTTCTTTTCTATAAAATGAGATGGAAAGAGCACCTACTTCACAAGATTTTGTGCAGGTTAAATGCGAAAGTGCACTTAGGGCAGTGATGGGACATGATGAAAACCAGTCCGACGTCAGGTCGTATCATCCTGAAAGAAGAGACTAAAACACCATGTTCCTGAATAGTCCCTTCCTGTTACCCCCACACCAGCCAAGTTAAGGGAACAATGAGAGCAAGCCTGAGCCAGAAAGTCCAGTTAATGTTACCTTGAAGGATGCTGGCTTTCTCCAATGCCCACTGGGAACCAGAGCAAGTTAGTGTCACCCATAGAAAGCTTCTTTCTTGCCCATGCGCTAGGACAGTTGTTCCTTGGGATGCTGGTTATGCAAGCAAACTAACCAACTGGTGCTGAGGATGTCACTGTGTCTGCAGCCTGATGCAGAGAATCCCTCTCTTGGAGGTAGCTGAAGTGAAACTGATGGCACTGTGGGAAGGAAAAAGTGTCATTGTCCAGCCAGCTAACAGCGAATGAAACCCTGTGAAGAAGAGGAGGCATTGCTTGGCAAAGCGCTGTGAGGGACACAGGGCTTACCTCTTTGGCCACCACACCCGACTACATTTTTTTCCTTTATAATGCTATTGTTGATTAAACTTCACCTGAGTCCTGTTCTAGGGGGAGGGACAACTGTTAAAAGAATCTCACTCTACCCTTTTGTTTTCTGAAGCTAATTACAGATGACCACCTAGCTTGTTTTGAAATAAGATCAGCCTTCTCCAAAGTCTCATAAAACTCAAGGAGGGATCCCTTATTTAACATAGGTTTCCTTCCTTTTTCTTGAGTCGTTCCTCATTAATTGACATTGATTCTATTGTAGTATCCTGAGTAAAGCCATCACTTTAACAATCTGATTTATTTTTGTCTCTACACAAGAACACCTGCCTGGCATGTGCAGGGCCCTGGGGTCCATCTCCAGCACCAAAAAAATAAAAAATAAAAACCCAACTCAGAACATGTATAAAAGTTAATCACTAAAACAAACATGAGAAGGAGGAAAAGAGGAGGGAATGGGGTGGGAATTGGGGAAGGGCTAAATGAGGGTGTGTGCATGTCTTTACCATCTTGTACCCCATTAAGATTTACGACAACACTGCACCAGTAAAAAACCACAAAAACAAATAAACAAAAAGTGAAATTAACAAAAATATATGCAACAGAAACTCTATACTGTCCTCTGTGCCCCAAATATTTCTTCTCTGATTTGGTAGAAAAAGCTTGCTGGCCTCTGTCTAAGATGAAAGGGTTCTGGCCCAGAGCTCCCCATCAGCCATCAATACTCCTTTATATGCCTACTGACCATGTCAAGTGATTATTAGTCCAACACAGATATAATCTAAGATAAGAGTGGTCCTGATCAGAGCAATGGAATTATGTGAATGGGAAGAGCAATCTAAAAATTATAGCAGATGAAGAATGGTCAAGAGGATTTGTGCTGGATATATATATATATATATATTGATTGGTGGTACGGGGGTTCTTGGAAACCCTTCTTCCTCTGGGAACACCCCCAGACCTATTTTTAAAGTATTTTTATTTGGAAACAGAGTCTCCTAAGCCAGCGCGGCTGACTTCGAACCTGCGCAATCCTTCTGTCTCTGCCTCCCAAGAGCGGGGATTACAAGCGTGCGCCACCACGCCCAGCCTCAGCCTCTGTAAGCTTTTAAAAAACATATCAGCTTAAGTAGCTTCCATTTGTTTAACTAGTTAGATTTTAAAAAAAGCTACTATGTGCCAGATATTACTTCATTTAATTCTCTTCATAATTCGTGTGTGTGTGTGTGTGTGTGTGTGTGTGTGTGTGTGTACTGGGGAATTAATTGAACCCAGAGGCATTCTACTTCTGAGCTATACCCCTAGCCCTATTTTTTTTTTAAACAGGGTCTCACAAAGTTGGTGAGACTGACCTCAAACCTACATTCTTCCTATCAGCCTCCCAAGGACTGGGATTGCAAGCATGCACCACCATGCCAGCACATAATTCTTTAAGACAGGTTTACTTATAATTTTATTCTCTTCATAATTCTTTAAGATAGATTTACCCCCACTTTAGAGATAGAAAGTTGAAATTCATTGAGGTTAAATATATTGCCTAAGGTCACAAGGCCTTTTCTGTTTTAGAAAAAGCTGATATTTGATAGCAGTTTTGATGTCAGTGTTCAAAATCTTTTGTCTACTCAGAACCTGTGACCAGGGCCAAGTAATATAATATTACCAATATGATGAAACCACAGATGTTCTGTAAAAATAAAGGGGGGGGGTTTCCAGGTCCTTTGGGACTCTGTAGTGAGCGAGAGTAGGTAATTTGCTTCTGGACAATAGTGGATGTACAGTATTGTCAATCACACAAAGAAGCAAACTACTTTTGATCTCTTTACAAATGGAAATTGATAGAAATACATGTGCCAGATCAATAATTCTCCCAAGATCCAGAGTCTTTGTGCCCTGTGTCAATTAGAACAATCCATTCACCATGGCAGCTGCAATAGAAGTTATCACAGTACCTGTATATTCTTTGTGCTGTTAACCTTGTTCAGTATCTACTTTGTACTAAATATTTTTTTTATTAACCGCTAATAACTTTTGTACCTGTTTAAAAGGAGTAAAGCAAGCCGGGTGTCGTGGCCCATGCTTGTAATTCCAGAATTTGGGAAGCTGAGACAGGAGGATTGCAGTTCAAAGACAGCCTCAGCTACTACTTAGTGAGGTCCTTTGCAACTCAGTGGGACCCTCTTTCAAAATAAAGCATAAGAAATAGGGCTGGGGGTGTAGCTTGGAGGTAGAATGCCCCTGGGTTCCATCCCCAGTACTGCAAACCACCCCCCCCCAAAAAAAAAAACCAAAAAAAAAAAAAAAAACAGGGGTAAAGCAGAATTTATCTGGATCTTGAGGGTGACATCTGCGTCTATAATCTATTTTTTTCCCTGACATCAAAAGAAGTTGTTATCATGGTCCCAAGTCATCCAAATTGTATACTACAATGAATTATATGTGAATAAATTAAAGGGTCTGGATCTTTAAAATAAAACATTATAGCAAGAACAACAAAATTATTTTGTACTGGATATTGAACACAGGCACAATCTACTTCCAGGCTACACCTCCAGCTGGGATATGAGTGTGCGCCACCATGCCCACCTAACAATAGGTCTTTAAGTGGGTGTTTTACCTATTAACCAAAATGTAATTGGGAAATAAATATACTGTCATCCAAGTAACGGTTTATGTTATAAACAATCCACTTCAATGTAGCTACAGGATTTTTTTCTTTCTTTGGGGAGAGCATAGTAGTAAATTAAACACTTTAGCAAAAGTGTGTGTCAACCTGGTAGAAGTCTCACCCTTGTGTATTGGTCTTAACGTTTTCAGAATACAAATAACAAGATATTGCTTTTAAAAAATCTACATTAGAGTAAACAGAAGAATAGTCTTACAGACAAAATGTTTCTAGGGTTTTCCTAGGAAAACAAGGTTATAACAGTAAGAAATGGCATCAGTGGCTTAAAAACAACTAGACCAATAGTCTAGTTTTTCAATGCAATTGCCACTTGAGGGGCCGGTGGCTCCCGGTATATGCTTACCCTCTCAGCTATGCCTTCTGGGGCCCAGGTGCTTTCTATCATTCTGTGCTATCACTATATAAGTTGGTTTTCATTCTCTTGTTTGTTGGCTCATGGTTCCAAGAGGGTCACCACAAGTCCAACCATCAATTAAGGAAAAAGGATTCAGTCATCGATGATCCTTTAGTTGGTGATTTTTTTTTTTTGGTTGGTACTGGGGATTGAACCCAGGACATTCTGCCTCCTAGCCACATCCACAACCCCCTTTTTAAAAAAAAATTTGAAACAGGGTCTCAATAAGTTGTCTCACTAAGTTGATGAGGGTTCTGCTAAGTTGCCAAGGCTGGTCTCGAACCTGTGATCCTCCTGTTTCAGACTCCCAAGTACTGAGATTATATGAGTGTGCCACAACACCCAGCTAGGCGACTTATATATGTATCTTCTAGACCAGGAATGTATTGCATGACCATATTTAGTTGCAAGAAGACTAGAAAATGAGAAATAGGATTGCTGGCTTGGACAACCGTAGTTACTGTCCAGAGGCTAGGCAATTGCTGTCTCAAATATAACTGGGATATTACTTAGAAAGGAGAAACTAGGTATTGGTTTTACCTCAGAGGTTTAAATATGTTTTGGTCAGTACTATTCTCTGGTTGTGGAATAGTGGGGACTAGAAAGAGAGATACCTAGAAGTGGTCTTAACCTGGCAACAAGGATCACGGAACTCTAATGTTTGTTGGAATGTGAGTTTCTCTTTCAGAGATGAAACATGGCTACGTTACTTAGCCAAAGCCAACAGTTTTTCAAAGCGATCTTCAGTTTGCTATTAGCTTCTGAGGAAGAAGATCATGATTATGAAAAGATTTAGGTCAATGAGTTATTGATAGAACTCAAGAGCTCATTTGTAACATCATTCCTATAAACAACAATGGCTTTTCAGCTCAAGGAAAGAGATGTGTGGGGAAGACAAGGTAAGCTAGTCCATTTCCTCCAAACAGAATCTTCTCCTTCTTCTATCATACCAGGAAATCTTGCTGTTAATCTAATATTTTGTTATTAAAATTCTAGGAATCACTCTTTGGAAATCTAGAGTCAATGAGCCCCAAATGTTTGTTAAAATTTTATTGTTGAAATAGCAGAACAAACCAAAACTAATAAAAGCCCATGGTGATTATCATATTAACTAGCATAATTTTCCAACATAAATAGTCTGCAGTTAAAATGTGAAGAGAGGAAGCTGTGAGGCTACTCAACTCTGATAGGATAGGCCTTAGCAATATTGCCACCTGGTGCTGAAGTCCAAGAAATTTCTTCTGGTAAATTGCTGCTTAGAGGCAGGGATGGCCAATTTAGAGATGAGGATTCAAAGCCCTGCTGAGAGCAGATGATGGAGAATTGTGATAACTGTTAGCTCCTCGACTTACTTAAGCAAACAAGATTCAATTAAACCCAATTCACACTTCTTTAGCAAGTGAAATTTCAGAACTCTTGCCTTTGAATTTCAATTTACTGCGCTACCAAAATTGTATGTGGCAGAATTTGGGGGAAGATAGAAAAAGACACAAATAACTATGGTAGTCAGGAAAAAACATCCCCTTGCCATTTTTTTTTTTTTTTTTTAGGTATTAGGCAAAGGCCAGAGTGCTGAATAGAATAAGATACTGAGAACCAGTGCAGCCATCAGAAACAACTAAACAGCAATTTTAATTCATGAAAAAAACTCCATTGTAATAGCTTTTGTCATTAGGTACTCATTCTAAAGTCACTTAACAGGAAAAAGAACATGTTGTTCAGATGCATTAAAAAAAAACAACAACAATATGGAAAAATCACTTTAGATCAGGTTTTGTAGATTTTTGAAAAATTATTAGACTCATTTTGCAAATGGATTTTTCACCTAATTTAAATGAACCATTTTGTTATTCAAAAGTCTGGGTTATTGTTTGCATTTTAAAATACAGCCATTCCCCAGGGCACTGTCTGTGTGACGAGAGGAAACATTTATAATTCCTTCTTCTGCAGATAGGTGTGTAGAGCAAAGAACACCAAAATGGAAAAGCAGCCCCATGCTGCCATTGTCTGCAGGTAAGCCCATGCCCTCTCATGGCCTGACCCTTCCTTGTAACAGGACGAGGTTGGACTCGATGGTCTTTGCAGTCTCCTCGTCTTAGTCAGTGTGAGCTGCTGTAACTCACCATAGAGTGCGTAAAACCATATGGGGTGGCTTAAACATAAACACTGATTTTGCACAGTTCTGGAGTCTGGGAAGCCCAAGATCAAGGTGCCTCCTGGCTTCATTTTCTGGTAAAAGCTCTTTTCCTGGCTTACAGATGATTGCTTCCTTGCTGACTGGAGGAAAGAGGAGAGGAAATCTCTCTGTCTCTCTTATAAGGGCACTAATTCTAATCATGAAGGCTCCTCATGAACTAATTATTTCCAAATACGATTGCATCAGGAAAGATGGCCTTAACATAGGAATTTGAGAGTGGAAGATATAAGCATTCGGTCTGCAGGACCATTCCGACCTTCATATTCTGTGATTCCCTCTCCATGTCCCATGCTTGTATAGCCCAGGCAGGTAATTTAAGTGGGAGAAGAAAGATGGGCAGGTGCAAACTGAGGCGAAGGGAGGAGTGTTGTGTCCAGGCTAAGGGACACAAGTGCTACTCAGATCAAGCCCACAGACGCTGGCAGATGGCAGGCCTAGTGTGCAAACAGACTTTTTAGGAGATGCTGCCTGGCAGTCTGTCCTTTTGCCCTCAGATCAGTCTCCCCACTCCTCCCTGCTCGAGTCTCAGTCATGCAAGCTGAGCACATAGGCTGCAGTTCCCAGAATTCCATGTCATCTGGCTTCTGCCTGGGCCTTGCAGTGGGCGGTAGTGCTCACCCTAGCTCCTTCCTGGTCTTTTTCTGCACCTACCCCACCTTTGCCTCCTCCTTTCCCTCCAGTTTTGGTAGTGGCTTCCTGGTGTTGTGTGTCCCTGCGTTCCCTCCCAATTCTCTGTTGACTTTTTAGTTCTCCCATCTCCTCTATAACCAAGTAACTCCATTACGTCCCCTGGGTTTCTAAGACTCAGAGTCATTTCTCTTCTCTGTGGTCAGACTCTGTCTGATTTAGGCTACGAATACAGATTCTTATCTGAAAATTTCAACTTTTAAATGCTTTTTGTCAAGCTTTTTGTCCCTTTGAGAAATACCTGAGAAAAACAACTTGGAGCAGGAAAGCTTTATCCTGGCTCATGGTTTCAGAGGTCTCAGTCCATGGCTGGCTGGCTCCATTGCTCTGGGTCTTTGGAGAGCAGAACTTTGGGGTGGAAGGCCCGGCACAGGAAACTGCTCAGCTCTTGGCAACCAGGAAACTGGGGTGGGAGGGAGGGAGGAAGGGACCAGGAGCAAGACCCTTTGCCCTTTTATGGCCTGCCTCCAATGACCTACTTCCTCCAACCATGTCCCTTAGCGTACAGCTTCTGCCACCTCCTGGTAGTCTATTCAGCTAGAAATGGATTAATCCATTAATGAGGTCAGAGTCCCCATGACACATGGGCACATTTCATCCAGCTATCATTCTTAGCACATGTCTTTTAGAAAGGCTTTCTGTATTTTAACATACTCAGAGTTGGGAATAACTAGCTTTGAGGTTGAAAAAAAATGGAGCATATTATTTTTCTCCTTTTCCTGGATTTGCTCCAGTGCAGAAGTGCAAACCATAGACTGTGATCACCCACCGAGTCTCATTGCATTCCCTCTTTGAAAACAGGCTCAGAGAAGGTCAGGGACTTGCTAAGGTCATGCAGCTAGTTCAGTGGCTGAGTTAGAATTAGCACTCCTGGCTCCTTATTGCTTTGCTGGTGGCTGAGCGCTCCTATAGGCCAACATGTCCCCTTTTATAATGCACACAAACTGAACTCGACTCCTAGCTGGAATTGCAATTATGAAGTCTGTTAAGCTGAACTTTATTTGATAATGGTTATGAGAGAGACCTTTACCTGAGTAATTTCTCAAAGACTGCAATAAAAACGCTCTGAATCTGAATCAAGCAGCAGGTGTATGCAAATTGCTCAGAATGTCTGCTCATGTGGCTGAGGTTGGCTCACAGTCATGTTGGGCCCAATTTGTATGTTTGGTGAACAAACCTGCTTTAGCACAATATATATATATATATATATATATATATATATATATATATATATATATATATATATATATGTATGTATGTATATGTATATTTTTTGGTGGCACTGGGGTTCTTGGAAATCCTTTTACCTCCGGGCTATACTCCCAGACCCATTTTTATATTTTTACTTGGAAACAGGGTCTCCTAAGCCACCAAGGCTGGCTTCGAACCTGTGCGATCCTTCTGTCTCTGCCTCCCAAGTGCGGGGATTACAAGCGTGCGCCACCACACCCGACATTCCCTGTCCTATTTTTTAATTCTTTGTTTTGAAACAAGATCTCACTGAGTTGCAAAGGGCCTCACTAAGTAGCTGAGGCTGTCTTCAAACCGCGATCCTCCTGTCTCAGCCTCCCAAATGCTGGGATTACAAGTGTGCGCCAGCACACCCGGCCATGATGACAATTTTAAATGACTGCTTGTTCTACTGTGTGTGGACACTGCTGCTTTTAGTCATCATATTATCTTTCTGAGCAAGAATGCTGCTTGACCTACTTCCTCCAACTAGACCCATGGCCTATGGTTTCCATCACCTCCTGGTGGTCCATTCAATCTGAGATCCTGAAAGAAAATATTGTTATAAAGAATCCTCTCTGAAAGGAATCACACAGTACTCCTATGAACAAGAAGAAAAGGAAAGCACATTTTGCACAATCTGCCTGGATTCTGTTTATAGGCTAGCCTGACTCGATACCCTGGGGCAACTTTGTGACTTTGGGAAAATAGCTCTGTTCAGAAAGGTGACTGTATGGGTCTATCTAACACATCATACCACAATTGTCTAACATTCAGCCTTCCCCAGATACTTTTCAGTTTTACTGAGCATACATTTGTTGACAGCTTATATTTGCAGTTTTTAACAGTTATCTTGAAGTAAGTAATCATCAACAACATCCTTTTTTTTGTACGTGAAGACAAACACCTCTGTTTGGAAATCTTTTGTGTTTGTAGAACAATGTCCAAATCCCTTGTCTTGACTTGCACACCCTTTTTCATTTTCTGTTTATTTTCTTGGACCCTTAATCTTCAGACAATCTGGACTCATTCATTTGGCAGAACAGTTCTTGGGCCAGGTACCGTGCTGTGCATCAGGACAGGCCTTTTCTTGGTCCTTATGATGCCTACTGCCAACAGGCTGTCTTCCCAATACTTCCTGGGCATTCTGAACCTGATGTCTTTGCTCTTCCTGATCCCTGCCTCCAATGTCCTCCCCTCATGCTCTTATTGGAAAATGACCACTCATTCTTTAAGATCATCTTCTTTAAAGTTGACTTTGCTGTTACTTTCCCCATGTATTTGTATAGAACTTATCGCATTGTATCCTATATTCTAACCAGTTCTTAAAACTCAGATTGTTCAATCAACTGTAAACTTTACATGAATAGCAATCATATCATACTCTTTTTTTTTTTTTGGTGGTACTGGGGTTCCTGGAAACCCTTCTACCTCCGGGCTACACTCCCAGACCTATTTTATACTTTTATTTGGAAACAGGGTCTTAAGCCAGCATGGCTGGCTTCCAACCTGCGCGATCCTCCTGTCTCCACCTCCCATGTGTGGAGATTACAAGCGTTTGCCACCACGCCCGGCGGTCTCACTCATTTTTGACCCTTGATGTCTGGCACAGTATATGGATAAGCAGAGATTTGTTAGACTGGTGAAGGTAATGACACCATCTTTGTCTTCCTGGTCCTGTGGTCAGCCTCCAGATTTCCCGCATGTTATTTTCTCCCATTTCTTGTGATTAATGTCTCAAACAAGTCCATGAAGACAGCCATTGCCCATGATGTGGAACTCTTAGAACAGCTTGAACAGAATCGATCTATAGAATTTTCCCATGTTCAATGACCCATTCACTGAGAAACATGGGGATAATGTACATTTCATTTTTGAGGGTGTTCATTTGTTAATGCTTATTTATATCTTATTGAATTATTCTGATAGAGAATCTATTTATCTCATTTGTATTTATTTTTATTTTAAGCTTTCAGAAACTGCTTTCAGTATAGTGAAAAGAACTTACTTGCTTCCAAAGGAATAGAGTGAATATTCTTTAGAGGATAATTGCTAAAGCATATTGCTCATGTGGCTATTCAAATACCTAGCCATTAATGCAAAATGGGTCCTTTTCATTTCAAAAACTGTTGACTAGACCTAATTGCTTTTTGATTGTAGTGCCAGAAAAATATATTAATATTAATGACCATGAATTCTACCATTTAAAAAGGCAAAGCATTTGTTTCGGTATCAATCTCAGATAAAGGATATGCCTTTCTATAGAGTTTTTTTTTACCTTAAAAAGATCATAGTTGCTTATTAACCTTAATACATTAATTCATCTATGGATTTCATGAGGCCTTTTTATGTACATTTTCAGAACTTTGGAGATTGAAGCTTAAAACCAGTCATATTTCTCTCTATATTTATGTCTTTTCTCCTCCTCCTTCTCTTCTTTCTGTGCCCCTCCTCTTCTTCTCCCTTCACCTCCACTCCTCTTTCTTCTCTAAGAAAAAAGAGAAGCAGTAAGATATGTTCATATTTATTTTGGGCTACAGTGTTATTGTATTATTAACCAATTAATTCATTTTGATATTATAATTTAGGGATTTGATAGAACTCAGAGATGAGTTTACTTGCCAAACATTTCTAACCTTTGAGGGATTACTGAACATTTCTTCACTTTTGGTCAAATTTTAGGCAATCTAATTTTTTTTTTTACAAAAGAGAGAAAGAAGATGAAGTCTGCAGACTCTAGAGTCTTTAGGAATGACATTGAGTAGGATTGTAGAGTACTGAATGCTAGTCACTAAACATTTAACCAAAGAAACTGAAATCACTAAGATTTTTCAAGGGTTCATGAGCAATATATATTGTTAAACTAATATTTTTTCTATTTGCCTAATTAAACAGGGTCCCTCATCAGTCTTTATTTCCTGACCCATTATATGCTACTTTATCTTTTCTTCTGCTATTTGGGGAGCTTGAAATGCCCTTTCTTCCCATTTTTGCCCAGTGCAAATTTATTCATTCATCAAAATGCAACTCCATGTTTCAGTGGAGTTCTCAAATTCCTATTGGAATTAAAGGCAACTTCTCACTGCTTTTATTAAATGTGAGTAGCACATCTCTTTACCCTTTTTTCATTCAGGTGAGGTTTTAGTATTTACCTCTCTGTTCTTTGCTAATTGAACACAATGACCATTCAACTCTGCTCACTGTTCTCCACTAGTACAATTGTGAGTTCATACACAACGAGTTGCTTTTTCCCAGGGTTTCACTAAAACCTCATTTTCCTTTAGCCTCTACAAAAAGTAAAATTAGATCTTGACTTTTGCTCTTTTATTCTCTTAGATTTGAAAGGATGGCACCATGTCAGCATAATTAGATCCAAAATTGGTTAAAAAAATCTCTGTCTTCAGCAGGGCAAAGCTTGTGTCCTATATATTGTCTCTATGCCAGAGCTGTGGTTTACACCAGTGACACAAATCCTTTTTTTTCCTTGATATAACTGTGAAACCTGATTTTTATCTTGATAACATTTATCAAAGGTACGTCTTCTGGTTTAGGTATGTCTTTTTTTTTTTTTTTGTGGGTCTGGGGATGGAACTTATGGGCATTAGACCTCCGAGCTACATCCCTTGCCATATTTGTATTCTATATTTTGAAACAGGGTCTCACTAAGTTGTAGTGGGACTCACTAAGTAGCTGAGGCTGTCCAGAGACCACAATCCTCCTGTCTCAGCCTCCTGAATTATGGGATTACAAGTGTGCACCATCATACTGGCTAGGTATGTCTTCTTTACACACATGGATGTTCTTTGCTTTACCTAAAAGGGTCTGTTTCTCTCTTCAAAATTGAAAATAACATTTATTCACTAATGCATTCAGAAAACATTTATTGGGTCCTACTATGTGCTAGGCACAAAGATGCAAAAATAAATGATGTACATTTTCTGTTCCTTAGAAGCACTATGTCCTGAGTCTGTTAGATGCTCAAAAGGCATGTTTCAATATAGTGTTCTATCAAAATGCCAAACTCTAGAGACCCAGACCTAAGGGAATGCTTAGGGTCAATTAATGACACTGTTTGGGCACTGGGATAGGATAAAGAATGTTTCTCAGGAGGTGTCATATTGAAGCTGAGGCCTTCAGTCATGAGTAGACATGAACTCTGAGTAGAAATTACTACCCAAAGTAGAGGGTGGAATATAGAGATGGAGAAAAGGTATGGCAGAAAGACGGAAGCCAGGAATAAGGGCAGGGAGATAAAAACATCATCACATGGGCTGAAAAGTCCAAGATGTTTACTGTGTTGAAGCATGAAATTCAAAGCAGGGGGCACCAAGAGATGAGACAATAGAGCAAGTCTCAGCTCAGACCTTTGAGTTTTCTAATCTGGAAACTCAACCATGGACTTAGGTAGCCGTGTTATTTTAAGTCACACCTACCAACTCTCAGGAATAACTATTTGTTATATTTCCTTTTTTGGAGTTATATATTAAATTTTCACACAAAGTTGGCTAGCTTGTATTGACTTGAATTTCTAGGAATCTTTCGAGTTGATTGCTAAACATAGCTATAACTGAAAGTTAAATTATATAAACATACAATTAAATTAAACACAAGGATAATAAATACTCAAAACTCATCACTTTGCAATTATTTTATTACATTTTATTATCCTGTACTGTTCAGTATCTGTATGCTTAAGGTTATTTATATAAGTTGTTCCTATGTGGTGAGAATACTATATAATGGTGAACTACTACTATATTTCTATCTTCCGTATTCATTATATCTCAAGTTGGTAGCTAGATACTGACCATGGTGGGACTATTTACACCATTAAAATTAGCAAATTAGCAAATGCTGTAAGTCACAATCTTGTCTAGCATTTTGTTGACTTCTAGACTTATAAAAATGATGGAGCATATATAAATAATGTAGATAAACATAATAGTACATTATGTCTGTAGCCATTCCATCTGAAAGAGCATAAAATTTGAGAAAACGTCCTTGTAGTACTTGAAAATTGTCTTCCAACTCAACAATCACTCATGTCACTGATAAATGAGAACAGCTCCAACATATGTCTCTGTTATTTTGCTTTTGTTCTTACTTGTTAATGTAAATGAAAATATCAAATGAAATTCATGCCAGAACTATGCTCATTTATCATTTGCAACTATAGGTTGAATATAGAGGTACCTGAATTGAGCAATATTTAATAAAAACATTCTATGAAGATCAATTGGATATAATAAATATTATATGTTTTATCATTACATGTAAATTAAGAGCTGTATATCCTTTATATCAGTAATACTTATAAACTTTATGAATATATACTATGCTTATAATTTTTTTCCTCAAAATGCTGGTTGTTAAATATTTCCCAATATTGTGTAGCTTAAACTTTTCCCAACTCCCATCAACTATTTTTTCTTTTTGATTACTGAGTGTTTGCCTTAGTCTGTTCATGTTGCTACAACAAAATGCCATAGACTGGGTAGTTTATGAAGAACAGAAATAATTTTCTCACAGTTCTGGAAACCAGGAGTCCAAGATCACTGGCAGGTTTGATGTCTAGTGAGGGCCCAAGTCTCTACTTCTAAGATGGTGCCTTGAATCCTGTATCCTTTGGAGGGGAGGAACACTATTCTTCACATGACAGGAAAATGGAAGATAGAAAACTCATTTGTAAAATCCCTTTCCCCTTTTTTATCCAAATTCTTAACTCTCAACTGTGAATTGAAACATAAAAACTCCACCTAAGTTTGAAAGTCCTCCTGTGTTCTTCTGTGAATGCTATTGTCTTGAGTGATGTTTTCTAGGCCTCTATGGCAGAATTGGTTTGTCTTGGAATATTTCTTTAACAAATCATGTACATGTGTGAACTTGTTTTTGATCATGGTTTGGAGATCTCAACTTAGGATGGGCATGGTAATCCTTATCCACATTAAAACTTGAGAAAAGTATTTCTTAAAAGTTGTGCCAGAGCCAGGCATGGTGGTGCACGCTATTATACCAGCACTTGGGAGGCTGAGACAGAAGGATCACGGTTCACAGATAGCCTCAGCTACTTAGTGAGGCTCTTTGCAACTCAGTGAGACCCTGTTTCCAAATAAAGAATAAAAAATAGGGCTAGGTGTGGAGCTCAGGTAGAATGCCCCTGGGTTCCATAAAAAAAGTTATGCCAGGTAAATATTGCTAGGCAATAAAACTGTTCAACATTGAGTGATATAAGATAATAATATTTGATTTATTTATTTATTTATTTATTTATTTATTTATTTATTTATTTTTGGCAGTACTGGGGATGGAACCCAGAAGCATTCTACCACCAGGCTACACCCCAGCCCTATTTTTTAACTCTTTATTTTGAAACAGAGTCTCAGTTGCAAAGGGCCTCACTAAGTAGTTGAGGTTGTCTGCGAACTGCGATCCTCCTGTTTCAGCCTTCCAAATGCTGGGATTACAATAGTGTGCCACCATCCCCAGCTTATTTATTTTTGGAGGTGCTAGGGATTGATTCCAGAGGCATTTTACCTCCAAGCTATATCCCTAGACCTATTTTAATTTTTGTTTGGAAATGGGATCTCACTAAGTTGCTGACAACCTCACTAAATTGCTGAGGCTGTCTTCCAATCTGTGATCCTCTTGCCTCAGCCTCCCAAGTACTGGAATTACAGGTGTGTGCTACCATGCCTGGCTATATTTATTATTTTTTATGAATCCTGAGGTGAACAGGAAGCTGTCTGATCTAGATCAGGCTTTATGAGAAAGGGAAGCCCTAAAGACTAGTCCAGGCATGGTCTTCTTACAGTAGTGACAGAGGTATAACAACAAGTAGAAGTTTGTAAGGCTTTTTTTCTTTTTTTTGGTGGTACTGGGGATGGAACCCTTCTACCTCTGGCCAGTGGGGCTGGCTTCGAACCTGCGCGATCCTCCTGTCTCTGCCTCCCAAGTGCAGGGATTAGAAGCATGCACCACTGTGGGGAGCCATTAAGGTTTTCCCCTAAAAGAATATTTCTGACTCAGCTGACTCTCCTTCACCCAGAGTCAACAAGGTTTGCGGTCATGCAAAGTTCAAAGTAAAAGTTCTGAGAGAAACTCAGGTGGTGATGGCACGAGGGATTGATTGACCTGGAACTGTATAAATAGGACAAAGAGAGATAAACCCAAGATCGGCCAGTAGAGATATCGACCCGGGAGTGGACTGGCAATCCTTCCATGTTTGAATTAAAATTCTTTGAGGTAAATTCTTAGAATTGAGTTCTTTCATCCACACTCCTCTCTTTGGAACCCGTACTTTTGCCGGCTGGCTACAGCACACCACCACGTCTGGCTGTAAGTCTTTTTTGAGCTGCTTGGAACAGGTATCACTTGCTATATATATCTTGTTATATTGGACAAAGCAAACCAAACAGATAACATCAAAGAAGAACCTCAAAGCCACAAAATGATCAAAGGAGGGATGACTCAGCATTGCAGTTATTATTGTAATCTAACACAATTGCTAATATCCCTCCTATTTATAAAATTGGATGTTTACCCCCTCCTATCCCAGGGCTTTTAGTCTCATCTGATTACAGTAAAAAGATCTATTATCTAGATATTATGATCTACCTCTGGTCTAGATGAAGCTCTTATTGATTCAGAGATTTATGAACTGAAACACAAATGATCTACCCTCTAACATATATTATACAAGAGTAAAACATGCTGTTGGCATGTAATAAATGCATTCATCCTGAAAGGGGAAGAAAGGTAGGCACACAGAACTTAATGGATTGCTAAAATTTTGAAGTGTCACAGCCTAAATGTTTCCAGGTGTGTGTGTGTGTGTGTGTGTGTGTGTGTGTGTGTGTGTGTGTGTGTGAGAGAGAGAGAGAGAGAGAGAGAGAGAGAGAGAGAGAGAGAGATCATACTCAAGCGAGTTAGATAATGATACTTGGTCCTTTCTTGATGCGGCTCTTAGTTCATTGTTCTCTATGGCTGTGTTGACTTCCCCTCAGACAAATCTTTCCTTTTTCATAAACTTGTTTCCCACTTCCAAAAATGGAACTAGAATATGTGCCTTGAGTAAATATTAGCCTTTTCTTGTTCAAAAAAGTTGGGGACCCCCAGCCCTTTGTACAACATGAGCCGGGGGATCTCTTTGAGCTCAGGCTGCAGGACTTTCATGAACCCAACTCTCTTTTCTATATGTGGGCTTGTGTTCATGCTATGTGCCAAAGGTCACACAAACAATTGTTTCTTGAGTTAGGCTTTTCTTTCTATACTTAATTATTTCTATTTTGGGCATAGCTGGTGGCTGTGGCAATATCTTCTCAGCTTTATAGAAGCCTTTTTTGTGAAGCTGAGATGTCTTATTTCTTCTGGAGGATTTTGACAATGGATGTGTGAAACAACTCTTAATTTGATCTTTAAAGGCCTGTTCTTGATATTTGATGCTAGAGTTTATCTTAATTTTGGAATCTTTTTCTGTTTGGAAAATCTCGATATGAGAAGCCATTTTATTTTTCAGACTATCAGGTTCCTGCATTTCTGGGCTATGTTCCCTCTCCGTTCTGTTTATAAATTTCCTAATCTCTGCTTGAGTTCATCTCTCTCTTGTAATACTTGATCATAAACAGCAAAACCAGATAGCTGACACTTTCAACATTCTGTCTGGATATCTACTTGGGTAAGTTTAAACGTTAGACACTTTAAAAAAAATCTTCTGCATCACCATAGGTGGAAGTTAAGCCAAATGTTTCATGTCTACATAGTATAACTACCATATATCTAGCCTCTGTAAGCTTTCTACTCTTTTCTAACCTTTTTTTTTAGTGATTTCTTGCCATTGTCCCAACATTCATGTGCCATCCCAATCCAAAGCCAATATATATCATTTAGGTTTCTTTTATAGCAGCCCCTACTGCTCAGCACCAATATCTATTTTTCTTGGTTATCAGTGTAAGAAACTATTCCTGAACTTGCTGGCTTCAAATAATAGTTATTTATTGTGTTTTAATAATAGATGGCTCTGGTCCACATAGCAAAAGGGATGAGGAGAGGAGAATGTGGGATTTCCATTAATATAAGGTACCCCAAAGATTAAAGCTTTTTACTTTGAAATTACGGAGAAACTATTTTTATTTATCATCTGCTAGATAATGGTGTTATTTTCCCTTCACACATTTAAAAAATGCTTTGATAAAAGTGTACTACTTTCTTAAAAAAAAAAAAAGGAAATCAAAGGCAGGAATTTAAGTCTGCGAAAAATCAGTAAATTAAAAGCCATGGCCTAAAAGTTTCAAGTCCAAGTTTGAAGCAACTAAGATTTCTATGAGCTCTTACTTCAAAGGGTAGAACTGAGCAGGGTGGCTCGATGGAGGAAAATCTCCTCTTTATTGGCAAAGTCACTCTAGGAACCAATATGTTTACTTTCTTCCAAGGCTCATGGAAGGAACACACAGAGCTTTGAAGTCAGCTGAACTGAAACCTTTGGGGGAATCACTCAATAAGACACAGGCTGAAATGTAGAAATTGGGCATGGTAGAAAATACTGCTGACTGATGACCTTAAGACCTGGGGACTCTGGGGCACCATGAGTGGAAGAATGAAAGTTGAAAGCTCTATTCTTTGGTGTCTTGTGAAAAAGAAAGGAAAAGTTGGGGTTCTCAGTGGCCAGAAGGGTAATACATTTAACCTAGATATTTGAATTAAAAAACTGCTGTGCATGTTAATTTTATAAACATAGTAATCAGCAAGTGTTTGTGTACCTTGAAATGTTTTGGCCAAAATATTATTGGAAAACAAATGTGTCCCATTCTTTGTAATTTATTGAATTAGTCGGGGAAGGTGAGTTACTGCAATAAACCTTACCCAAGCTGAGCAGATTGACATAATAAAAGTTTATTTCTCACTCACATCGCAGCCTAAGGTGGATGGCAGGGAGATGCTGCTCCAGAGAGTCATTCGAGAATTTGAGCTTTTTCACCTTGTAGCTCCACCCTATTATAGCTCCTTGCATTCTCCCTATTCTTCTGAAAGATTATGAAAAAGAATGTGATGGTTTAAAGATCACCACATGATTTCTGTACTCTTTTTATGTAAGCATACTTCATCTGTCCTTGAGGAAATGAAACCTTATTCCCTTCTCTTTGAGTGTGGATGTCCTTCATGACTTGCTTCTAATGAATGGAAAGGGAAGTATAATCTTTGGAAATTTGTCAAAGCTTTCAGCTTGTGTTCTCTCTCTTTTCCCTCCCTTCCTTTTTCTCTTCCCTTCCTTTTTCTCCCTTTCTCCCTTTCCTCCTCTCCCCCTCTTTCTCTTCCTTCCTTCCTTCCTTCCTTCCTTCCTTCCTTCCTTCCTTCCTTTCCTCCTCCTCCTCCTCCTCCTCCTCCTCCTCCTTCTTCCTGAGGACTAAACCAGGACATACATTCTACCTCTGAACTTCACCCCTAGCCCCCTGTTTCTTTCTTTCTTTTTTTTTTTTTGGTAGTACTGGGGGTGGAACCCAGAAGCTTTCTACCTCTGGGCTATACTCCCAGACCTTCTTTTATATTTTATTTGGAAACAGGGTCTCACTAAGTTTCTGAAAGCCTCACTAAGTAGCTGAGGCTGGCTTCGAACCCGTGCGATCCTCCTGTCTCAGCCTCCCAAGAGTAGGGATTACAAGCGTGCGCCACCACGCTCGGCTAACCCCCTATTTTTTACACTTTGAAACAGGACATATTGAAGTTGCTGAGGCTATCCTCAAACCTGTAATTCTCCCCTCTCAGCCTCCCATTGACTGAGATTATAGGCGAGCACCAATATTCTGGCTTTCATCTCTCTTTCTCAGGTTTCTTTCTTTGGAGCAAGCCAGCTGCCATGTCACAAGGACACTCAGCATCCATCTGGAGAGGGGTCCCTGTGATGATAAGCTAAGGGTTTTTTTTTTATTATTATCAATGAATGGCAATGGAATGAGGACTCTGGTCAACAGCAAGATGAATGCACCCACCTCTCCCCAGATGTGTTTCCTCTAGCCCCAGCATATGACCACAGCTCCAGCTAGTTACCTAGCTGCAATATAGCCAGAAAAACTCAGGAAAAACACTCCCAGATTGCTGACCCTCAGAAATTGTATACGTGTGTATTGTTTAAACCTGTTAAATTTCAGAGCAATTTGTGTTGCATCAATAAACAACTAATGTAGAGAATAAAGAATCATGCGTGGGAGGATTGTATCAATACTGGGCCTACAAGAACCATAAAACACTTCCCACCCCATTCCACTGAAGAGCTAAGATACATGGTCACACCTGACAACCTAACAGTGGGGAAGGCTAACAGTGTCTAGCTGCGTGCCAGGAGGAGAGGAAGTGCTGATCAACAGCTAGCAGCTCTCTGCCACATTCAGTGAATTTGTATGTGGGAATCTCTGGACCACAAGGCTCTTGTGGCCATTTATTAAAATCTAGACAAAATTCTTAGAAGAAATAAGCCTTTGAAATTGCCTCTTTTGGAAAGTAATGTCAAATATCTCTGTATTTAGGAAAATACTAAAGGCTTGAGTTTGTCTGATTTACTAGTGCTGTCCTAACAGTGGCAACAAATGCAGCAATACCACTACCAAATAACAAAGTGTTTGTTGAACACCCAGGCATTGTTTGAAACGTTTTTTATTAATCATCACAATAATACAGTGATGTGTTAGCTTTCTGTCACTATAATAAAATCCCTGAGATATTCAACTATTTGGACTCATAGTTTTGGAGGTTCCCAACCATGATTGATTGGACCCATGAATTTGGGTCTGTGGTGACATAGTACCTTATATGTACAGCAAAGAGACAGGAGTCCACAATCCCCTTTAGAGGTAAGTATTCAATGGCCTACAAACCTTTCACTGAACCCCACTGCCCAAAGTTTCCAGCACCTTCCAAAAGAGCCACTGTGTTTGGAGACCATTAAAGATCCAAATAATAACAAGTAAGGTAGGTACAATTATTTCAGTTTTACAGACAAGGAAAATGAGACACAGGGAAGTAAGGTCACGTGCTCAAAGACTCATGCACATCTCTGCTTTATAGACTAAGTTCGTGTTTCACCAGAGTAAGGCACCTGACCTATCAGCAGGATTAGGAGGTGTGGAAGAGAGGGACTCACATGCACCAGGAGTGTTATCAGTGGATGGTGTGGGAGGAGCCCTGAGTATCCTCTCAGTGTGGATGGAATGAGGGTTTGGGATGTTTCCCCATTGGGAGTACCTTGGGAGTGCTGGAAACTTTAGGTACAGATATCATTGTGAAAGCAGGTAGGAAGACATCAACTAGACACATGAAACTTCAATTTGGTCAAATTCACAGTTTTTTCTTCATTGTATTTCTAGGTTGTTATGCTTTTGATTCTTTTTAAAAGTTTTTTTTATTGGTACACTGTAGTCATACATCTTAATGGAGTACAAGATGGTAGAGGCATACACACACACACAGCACTCATTTAGCCCTTCCCCAGTTCTTTCCCCAATCCCTCTCCCTCCCTTCTTCTCATGTTTGGCTTAGTGATGGACTTTGATATGTTTGTGAATGTACATCATGTACATTACGTAATTTCCATCTTTCCTTTCTTATCCCCTCCAGTTAGGTCACCTTATTTTTTCATCCAGGGTTTCTCCTTCTGCCATATTGGCTTGCTGAATGACAAGCCTGAATAATGTGAAGTATGCAAAAACATCTAGGATATTTCTGGATATACAACCATATACTAATTCTATTCTTTTCTAAAGAATAGTAGCATGTCTTTTTTTGTGTGTGGTACTGGGGATGGAATTTAGGGGCCTTCTACCTTTGGGCTATACTACCAGGCTTTTTTAGATTTTTATTTGGAAACAGGGTCTCACTAAGTTGCTGAAAGCCTCACTAAGTGGCTGAGGCTGGCTTTGAACCTGCGGGATCCTCCTATCTTAGCCTCCCAAGTACTGTGATTATAAGCATGTGCCACCATGCCAGGCTAGCATGTCTTATTTATTAATGTATCCTCAGTACTTAGTACAGTATCTGGCATGAGGTGATTGCACAATGCATGCTTATAGAAGGCCCAGGTGAATAAGTGATAGAATCATTTCTTCTTAATTTTTCTTGAAAATGAAGAGCTAAAACCACAATGTACAGTCTTATTGTCATCTTTTTCCTCTGGGTGCAGCTCAAGAGTTCATAAAGTGCTTTTACACACAGTATCTCATGCCGGTGACCCATCAGGACATCACCCCTGCCTATGCTGGGAGCAGTGGGAGGTAACCCTTATTAAAGTACTTTGTCCAATTCAGGATTGAATGAAATCTCGCAAACTCAGAGAGTGCCCAGAGGAGAGCAATAAAAATTGATTAAACAGACCTTCTAAAGATAGGTTAGGAGAACTGGGATTATTTTAGCTAGAACTGCCAGTGGGGGGAATAATAAATTTTCAAGAAACTAAAGAATATCTTGCAAAATTTCATGGTTAACAGTAGGCAGTGTCCATGGAGGACAAAAGGGAGGACTTTTTGATGACTTTTCTGTTTGAAATTAACAAGCAGCCTTTCTCACCTTCTCTGCCCATGGGACTATAGCAGCACACTTGCTCTCTGAAAATTCTTTATCATACTAGGACACTCTCAGGACCGTTGTGTCTCTCAGATACTATGATGTCATGGGGCAAAGCAGTGAAGAGACATTTTAATTAAGTAAAAGGTTAGAATATATTCATCCTTTGACTTCCTTGGTAGTTTTAAAGGAGAAAACTATGAACCCAATTAACCAGAGGTCCCAAGGATGTTACCAAGACACCAAGACACTAAACCTCCCTTTTTTTTTCATTTCCCTCCCAAGACATCCCAGGTCTAACTTCCCAGGTCTAATCTTCTATATTTCATAACATGTGATGAATAGAATACCTGCTTTACACTTGCTCAATTATCCCATAATATTCATGGATAAGGGAAGGTTTCCTAGGAGGACAAGAGTTTGGAAATAGGATTCCTACTGTCACCAGTATTATATTATTTTTTGGCTGAGCCTTGGAATTACATTCACTTTATGCAGCTTACTAACGCAACAGATGTTTAGAAATTCTTTCTCCATGCCAGGAATTGGTTTAAGCATTGAGTATACATTGGTGAATTGTATCTATGTGGTGCTTATTAACACAAGACCTAAACACAGGACCTGTAGGCCAGTGGGGATGCAGAAAAATCAGGTTGCAATTGTAATATATTAAGATATGTGCTATAAAAGACAATGTAAGAAACTGACCTAACCCAGCATTAAGGTCAGGGAAAGATTTTTGGATAATACAATGCCTAAGTGTTCTATGAATTGATGACTATCAATTATCATCAATTTTTTTGCTATATTATCAGTCCAACCATTTCCTCTTTTGGAAATAGATATCACCTAACCCAATGCAACCTTCCTTCTCCATTTATTATTTTTTATTTTATTTTGAAATGATTAACTTCCTAATTGAACAAACACCTTCATGATGTAGGGACAAAAAGAGTTTCTGAGATAGTTTAACCTAGATTAAATTAATACCAATATGCCAAGACTTAACTGTATTGAAGCACTTTATTGGTAAAGCATTTAGGCAACCCACGTGTTAACAGATTTCTGAGTTGTGTAAAAAATAACCTTGAAGTAGAGAGAGCTGAATGCCTAGGCAGGAAGCCTGGGGTATTTCTCTAGCATTTGATACACAATTATAGTTTTTATTAGTTATTTTTTTGTTTAGTAATAATATGGATGGAGACCCAGCATAATGATAAAGCTTTTTGAATTAAATTTAAACTACTCAGTGTTAGATAATTAATTACAATAGTCTGTGTAGTGAAATGGAGAGGTGTGATTATCCAGTTCAGGGTGGTTTTCTCTTCCTTGAAGCAGTTCATTCAGAGGTGGCCTCCAGTGTCTGTACATATACACTGGCCACACCTGGATGACTAGAGTTAGATACCGTGGCCAAGCTGATCCAATCTGTCGGGGCCCACTCGGCAGGACCGAGGTGGCACCCAGGCTTGTTGCCAGCATGGACTCAAGATGGCGCCTGGGCTTGCAGCCAAGTCACGAGGCTCACGAGGCTGGCGGTGCCCTGAGCCTGCGCAGTGAGCCCTATCAGGTGCCTTACGGATGATTAGTGACGCAGCGCCTCGTGCTACCACCTGCCCGCCCAGGAGGAGGTTAAAAAGCGCGCATGCCCTAGCGGGCGGGAGCTAAGAGGGTTGGTGGAGTGATGGGGGAGAAGATGGAGAAGATCTACGGGAACTGTACAAGAACCTGGGGTAATAAAACTGCTTGAGGAAGATCGTGTAAGAGTCGTCACTGCGTCCGACAAGTGGTGGCCCGTACGGGGACCTTCGCTTTGATCAGAACCTCGGCAGTCCAGGGCAGCTGGCTGGTAAGTACTCCTTTGACTCCGAAAAGGGAGGAGGAGGCTCCGTTTATGGAGGGTTATTTTCCCCGATCAAAGGGGGCTCCATTAAGGAGGAATTTTCCCCGATCAAAGGGGGCTCCATTAAGGAGGATATTTTTTAGTGTAAGCAAGTTAGAGAATCGGGCTGGTCCTGATTCGACAAGATAGGAGTAAATAAGGCTCGCGGATAAGCGAGGCTCGCGGAAAAGCGAGGGACAGCGCTGTATTTTCCTCGATCAAAGGGGGCTCCATTAAGGAGGATATTTTTTAGTGTAAGCAAGTTAGAGAATCGGGCTGGTCCTGATTCGACAAGATAGGAGTAAATAAGGCTCGCGGATAAGCGAGGCTCGCGGAAAAGCGAGGGACAGCGCTGTGAAGGTTCGCAGGTGTTGCGACGAAAAGGTCTAAGGTTGCTAAAGTGAAAGCAGCCATTTTAGAAAATTTGAAAGCGAAAGAGATTTCTAAGAAGAAAGAAGCTCTGTTAGAATTCATAGAAAAAATGAAACGCCCTAAACCTTCCGCTCCTCCCCCTCCTTCTCCTAATCCGCCACCATAGATGGAAGACACCTGAGGTTAGCTGGAAAAAAACTTAGAAAATGAAGAAAGAAACTAAGATAGAAAATGAAGGCGCCTAATGTGTAAATAGTAATAAAGGATAGGTCAGAAGATTAGTTCCTAACGTAAGAGTTGTAAAAATATACAATGGGTCAAAAAATAAGTTTTTTGTTTTTTGCATATATGTTAGAAGATATGCTCTGTGTTAAGTTTCCTAAGGAAGAAACTGCTGCTCGGTACCGTAGAGATGAGTTGTTTTCTTTAAGATCTTTGGGGAACTATTTCTACTTTCCCTCTTCCTTTACCTTGGTTAATGATAGTCTAGGTTGTTTTATTGATACCTGTTTTCTGACTTTCTGCTATGCTTCTATGCACCCTTGGAGACTTTGGAATTTCTGCTCTTATTGCTGTAATTGTGGCCTCTGTGGCCGTGGCAGTTATTGCAGCCACTATGAATGCTCTATCCTCACATGTGGCTGCTGGCATGGCTCAGTAAGCTCAATTATCTGGACTATATATATAACGTATGTGCAGTAAATTTCTCCCATGCAGGCAATTTGTCTTGTCAATTAAGCAAGATGCTTCTGGGGACTTGGAGCCATGAATTTGAACACACCATGATTGAGCTGCGAGCGTCCATCGCTGCAATTAATTCTACCCGCGTAGAAGTCGCCGCAGTACAACAATGGATGGACTTAATACACGGAACATTGGGTTTTTTAAAAGACTGGGGTGGCATGGCGTTCTGGGCATTCTTGCTGGTGGTAGCATGATGTTTCATGGTTGGATATATCAGGCGAACTCGACAACGCACACTGCAACAACAGCGCATATTGGTGCAAGCTCTGGCAGCCCTTGAAGCTGGCTTATCTCCCCATGTACGGCTCAGTATGCTGGATCGGTAGTCAGTGACGGGTAAGATCGTCCCCGGGACCTTTCAACCTAAGACAGGGAAACAATCATGCTATTGTTCTCCCAATGACGGGTAAGAATGGTCCTTGAGGGTCGGCAACCTAAGACAGGCACGATCCCGAGCCTTATTTTAATAAAACAAAAAGGGAGAGATGTCGGGGCCCACTCGGCAGGACCGAGGTGGCACCCAGGCTTGTTGCCAGCATGGACTCAAGATGGCGCCTGGGCTTGCAGCCAAGTCACGAGGCTCACGAGGCTGGCGGTGCCCTGAGCCTGCGCAGTGAGCCCTATCAGGTGCCTTACGGATGATTAGTGACGCAGCGCCTCGTGCTACCACCTGCCCGCCCAGGAGGAGGTTAAAAAGCGCGCATGCCCTAGCGGGCGGGAGCTAAGAGGGTTGGTGGAGTGATGGGGGAGAAGATGGAGAAGATCTACGGGAACTGTACAAGAACCTGGGGTAATAAAACTGCTTGAGGAAGATCGTGTAAGAGTCGTCACTGTGTACGACACCAATCCAATTTTAAGAGTTTTTGAGCTGGACAAGAAACTGAATCAGTCTCTCTTGCAAGTGGCTGTTAGGGGGCACAGGTCTTAGGCACTATTAGTGACCTTCTGTTTGCAGTGGAAGGCTGGAAGAAGACCAGTCAGAATCCAAGGACCCAAGATTGGGGGAGAGTGCATTTATATTGCATTTATATCTCTGGTTCTTATAGCTTCCAAGGTCAAGTTGTTTCTGTGCTTGTACTGTAGTTTGCTTGTATGAGAAATATTGGGTAAGCTTTCCATTCTATAGCAAAATGTCTGCAATAATCAATTTATAGAGAGGAAAGGTTTATTTTGGCTCACAGTTTCAGAGGTTTAAGTCCAGGATTGGCTGTCCTCATTGCTTTAGGCCTGTGGTGGGACAGCACATCTTGGAGGAGTGCTTGGTGCAGGAGAACTGCTCACCTCATGTCTAGAAAGCAAACAAGGTAAGGAGGGAGATGAGATCCCACAATCCTCCTCCACACTTCCAATGACTTAAGGACCTCTCACTAGGCACCACCTCTTAAAGTGACCATCACCTCTCAATAGTGGGACCAAGCAAGGACCAAGACTTTAAAATATGTGCCTTTGGGGGACATTCAACATCCAAACTACAGTAACCAATATATATATAGGTTATATTCTTTTGATACTAGGGATTGAACCTGGGGTGTTATACCTTTGAGCTACACCTCCAGATCTTTAAATAAATTCTTAAAAATTTGAAACAGGGTCTTTCTAAGTTGCTGAGGCTGGCCTTCAACCTGTGATTCCCCCTGTTTTAGCCTCCCAAGTATGGGATTACAGGCATGCACAATTGTCAATATTCTTTTAACAGATCTTTTTCTGTTTTGCCTAGGCTCTGGCAAGGGGAGATTTTTGTTTTCTTTAAGAAAGAAATATTCTAGTAGTCAATATTCTTTTAACAGTTTTTTTTTTTCTGTTTTGCCTAGGCTATATCAAGGGGAGCTTTTTGTCTAAGAGCTCTAGCGAAGGCAGGCTACACAGCATGGATAGAAATATGCTAATTTTCACCTGGGGACCGTTGATGATGAAATAGAACACTTACTGGCCTCCTGCTTTAGCTGTTTGCCCATCAGAAAACCTTTTGGGGATATAGAGTCTTAGGAGGCACACCTTAGGAGGCTCAGATTGCGAGGCTGTGTTCTACATTTCACTTACAACCTCAATACTAGGTTGCAACTCTCAGTGCATCCACTCCCATGATGGCTGTTTCCAGGGGCTCCTCCTAGGAGGTAGGACTGTGCAGTAGTTACCCAGCTCCCATGATGGCTATACCCAGGGGCTCCTCCTAGGAGGTAGGACTGTGCAGTAGTTACCCAGCTCAGGTCATGGATTCTGACAGAGCAGAATCCCAGCCCTAATGATTAGATTAAGAATAGCCATGAGACATTGTGCTAATCATTTGTTCCTCTCAATCTTGGTTTTCTCACTTGTAAAAATGGAAGCCTTGCCGAGCGTGGTGGCGCACGCTTGTAATCCCCGCGCTTGGGAGGCAGAGACAGGAGGATCGCGCAGGTTCGAAGCCAGCCACGCGCGCTGGCTTAGGAGACCCTGTTTACAAGTAAAAATGTAAAAATAGGTATGGGAGTGTAGCCTGGAGGTAGAAGGGCTTCCAGGAACCCCAGTACCACCAAAAAAAAAAAAAAATGGAAGCCTTACTCAATGTTGTTAGGACTAAGGGAGATGTTACATATAAAGCATTGGGCAGATCACCTGGCACATAAGTACTCAGTAAATATTAGCAACTATTTAAATATGAACTAAGTCTTCAAATGTGTTTTCCTACTCAATTGTTAAGCAATGGATGAGGTCAACTTTTAAGGTGCATAAAGTTACTCTAATCCTGGTATAAAAGAATGCATAGACAGTGCTTTAGTGCCTCCGAGGAGACCTGAAACAGATATGGGGAAATTATGACTGAATTTTCGTTTGTGTCATTTTCTGACAGTCTTGCCTTCTCTTGCTCTTCTTGGAAGAAATGCAACAAAAACCCCTCTGAAACCACGCAGTGGCCTCACTGTATTATGCTTCACTTCATTCTGGAATCCCACAAACCCCCTCCAGGGGGTTTAATTACTCCATCTATCTAAAGAAACTAATTATAACAAACCAAGGTTGCCCTGAAGTTGCATTTATGCCCATGAAAAAAGGTCATAAAATCTCCCCTGCTCGTAGCTCCTGTTTAGTTTTTCACAGTTTGAGGTAAAGAAAGCTAATTGTAAGAAGAGTTTAAGGTCAGCCAAATTTGTTTCTGAAATTTGTTTTTTCTTCTTCTCTGAAGCATTTCTCTGTCCTTATACATTAAAATTTCTGTTCTCTCGCCACTACCTCATTTTACGAGATATTTAAAGCAATACAATTGCCGAAAATGCCTTTAGAGTGAGATACATCTGAATTTCAGTATCAGCTCTAAATAGGCAATAACATCTATCTCTCTTATGAGAAAAACTGCTCAATAAATGAGAATCATTGATGATTATTATTGAAACCAATTTATTCTGTTAAAAACATAATGGCTCAAAGTAATGGTTCTTAAAATGTGGTCTTAAGATAACTTTCATCAGAATCACCGGGACTCTTTACTAAAAATGTAGATTTCTGGGCCTCACTCCAAAGCTACTGACCTCTGGGAATGAAACCCAGGAATCTGTATTCTTAACACCTTCCCCAGATGATTCTTGTGCATATTAAACTCTGAAAGTCACTGGGATTATACTTGAAGATGACAGAGTAATCACATTGGGTGATTTTTCAACATATCAGTCAATGTGTTACGTTCCTCAGCAGTATTTATATTTTGTCACAGTGGGGTGAGAGGATTTGGAACTATGTTTCAGGCATTGATAAGCAGAGTGCAAAGATTTTTCTGAACTTCAGGCTGTTTAGTCCTCTTGTTGTAGGAGGACAGGTATGGAGAGATGAGGACTCAGAGACCAGGTTGGGAAGGATAATTCCTTTATTTCCACTTGTGGGGCCCAGAGGACAAAAATCTGATCTGAGCCCTGAATGGTGTTAGCATACAGATTATATTGCCTTAGGATGATGGGCAGGTTTTGATTGGCTTTACAGGTGTGGAAGCTTGGGTTAGGTTTCAGTTTTTTTTCCCCCCTAAGCCTAATTTCCTCTAACTGCTCCCATGTGGCAGGTGCATGGTTTGGGCTCTACATGGCGGTTGCAAGGCAGTGCCATCTTAGGCCCCTGCATCATTCCTCCCTTTGAGACTTACTATAATACCTGTTGTTGGGGGGTCTCAAATTTTGAGTCTACATTGCCAGGCAAAGAGAAAAGGAGTGGAAGTGCAGAACAGGACTGTTCGAGCTTGCCAGCAGTGAGAAGGGATCTGAAGGGAGTGGCCGGCTCAGTTCAGGTAACACTAGCAAAGTCTGGGCGATAAAGCGTATCCTCAGGCTTGGCTGTGCATAGACCAGCTTCCTGGGTGTGGTTGGAGCAGCCATGGCATCTTTTTCAGGGTCAGATGGCAGAGGTTGTCAGGGTCAAACACATCTTCCCATGGCTGTTCTGGGGCAGCCCTTTTGAGAGAGCTGTGATGGATCTAGGCAGCTACGCCATCAACTTTTGCAGCTGTGGGGGTAGTTAAGATAATAGTAAAGGGTCCCTTCCACTGCACTTTTAGTAGAGTTAGGGTTGTCTTTTATGCATATGAACCACCTGGTGGGAATGAGCGGATGGAAGAGAAAAGATTTATGGAAGCTCTAAGACCCAAGTGAAAAGTTTTTGGGAGATTTTTCTTAACCCCAACATTGGCTGATGCGACTTGGTCTCCCCACATTTTTGTAGCCTCCGAGGAAGAAAATGCACTATGTGGAGAGGCTGGGCATACTATACTTCATAGGGTAAGTACTCCTGTCTGTTTAGTTGGGTGCATCTAACTTTAAATTGTACCAGGGTCAAGATCTGCATCCAGGTGAGTTTTGTTTCCTGATGAATTTATCCCAATCTTATTTCAAGAGTCCGGTTCATCCTCTCAGCTTTCCCTGAGCTTTGCGGGCAATGGGCTGCATGTAACTTCAATAATGTTGAGAACTACTGCCATAGCCTGAACTACTTCTGAGATAAAGAGAGGACCATTAAATGAACCTGTCTACAAAGACAGGCCAAACCGGAGGAAATGATTTATTGAAGTAAGAACTGGATTACTTCTTGAAATTTTTCAGTCCTGCATGGAAAAGCATCTACCCATCCAGAAAGAGAGCACACTATCACTAGTAGGTACTGGTAGCCCCCAAAGCAGGACAGTTCAGAAAAATCCATTTATATGTGTTCTAAGGTGGAGGCTTTAATCGTTTGGATTCCAAGGAGCAGTCTGGTCCTGGCTTTGAATTGTGCTTATTGCAAAATGTACAATGTTGACTTGCCTTTTTGGCCAAAGCTGACAAGTGCTGAATGTAGAAGTATCTTCTGAGTAGTTTTTCCTTATTTATTTATTTTCTTTGGCCTAGGTGGGTGACCTTGTAAGTTGTTCTAAATAGGGGGTACTTAAGAGGTGAGGAATGGTGACTTGTTCATATGCTAGGCAAAACCATCTGTCAGGAGACTTGTGGGATCTTTCCACCACCAGCCATTCCTTTTCCTGAAGGGCCTCCGGCATCCCTGGGAGCAGGGGCACAACCAGGCTGGGGGTTTGAGCTGAGGCTCTTTTTGCTTCTGTCAGTTTTTGCATTTCCTGTTGCTTCAGTTTTTCCTTATTGGTGTCCCTAGCAACAAATAATTGCTGTTTGGGTTTCCAGACAGCCTCAAGGAGTTGTAGGATCTCCTGTGGGTGTTTTAATTCTTTCTCTCCGGAGTTTAGTAGTGTCTTTTCTCAGTGTAATGCTCTGTGAACATGTAGAGTGAGGAAGCTTCCCTGGAGTTGGATAGATGTTTACTACCTTTTCTTTACTTAGTTCTAAGGTTCAAATTAATGTGATGATGAGTTCAGCCTTTTGAGTTGAAGTTCTCTGTGGCAAGGGTTTTGCCTCTAAGATGGCTGCAAGGTGATCACCACATATCTGGCCTGCTGGGCTCCCCTTGAGGTGGTAGAACTGCTACCATCCACAAGGATCTCTAAATTTAGGCTCTAAGAGGCTGATCCTTTAGGTCAGGCTGATCTGAATATACCTGAGCAATTACTTCTTTGCAGTCACGGGAAGGCCTCCCTTTTCCTATGGGTAAGAGCATAGTGGAGTATCTGGTGCTTTCCTCACAGGCCTCCCTCTGAGGTGCCAACAGGAGGTCATCTACATAAGGGAGGAGCATGCAGCCTCCTTTCCCTGAGAGAAAAGTTCAGAGATCTCTTCTGAAGGCTTCCCCCAAAACAGAGGGGGGATTTGTGACCCCTTGCAACAGTCAAGTCCAGGTGAACTGGCTTTTTTACTTCCAAATGTGGATCTTCTTCCTTGAAGGTGAAGAGTTTCAGTCAAATGCTGAAGAAAGGAGGCATTCTTGAAGCTCAGGCAGCTGAACCAAGTGTTAGTGGCCAGGAGGAGGCTGCGGAAAGTATAGGGGTTGAGCACTACTGGATGCAGGGAGGCAATTACTTGGTTGTGGCCCAGAGATCTTGTACCAGATGATAGCATTAGGTCCCTAGCCTTTGTACCAACAGGAGCAGTATGTTTCAGGCAGATTGGCAGGGGATGATGCTATTTTTTTTTTTTTTTTGCAACCTCTCCAGGTGTGGGGGAATGCCTTCCAAAGTTTCCTGGGGAAGTGGGTAGGATTTCAGGTGAATAGCCTGGGCCCCAGGTTTAAGTTCTATTAATACCAGGCCCTGATTTTTGTTTTGTTTTGTTTTGTTTTGCAAGACCTGTGGTTGTGTCCTGCCCATAGAGTGGCCCATCTTGGGTTTAGGGGCTCTCTTTCTCAGCTCTTAAACAGTCTCCATTCTCCTGCCCAGGGAACCTGCAGGGTGAGGATTTGCCCCCGGTGGGGGTACTTTGGGATGCAATTTTCCTGCCTCAGAAAAGGTTATGGTAGCCTATAAGTTGCTCAAAATGTCTCTCCCAGCAGTGGCACTGGACATTTTGACATAAAGAGGAACTGATGTATAATTTATCATTCTCCTACAATGCAGCACCTGGGCTTGCAGGCATGCTGGGTGGTTTTTCCTGTAGCCCCAGTGGTAGCTATTCAGTCTCTGGTGAGTAGCCCAACATGGCTTGTAAGGATATTATGCTGAACCTCTGTATCGACCAGAAAGGCAATGTCCTAGTCCCCTACTGAGTGTGAGAGGGGACTAGGACATCAGTCTTTAAACATATTGGCTCCCCCAACAGTGAGCTATTTGGGGAGTTGATCTCCTTGTAGTTCACGCTGTGAGTGGCCTTGTATTTTTCTTCTAGGGCACTCGTTTTTCCAGTTTCAGATTTCCTTGAGGAAGGCATACTGGTCCTGGTGAGGGGGTGGTCTTATTCCTGAAGGTTTTCCCAGTGGGGACATTTGACCTGTGTCTGAGCAACATGTCAGTGCTGCTGGGATTGGATCAGCTTTTTTCTTCATCCTCCTGTCTGACTCTTTTTTTTTTTTCTTCTACATCAAGGTTTGTAAAGACCTTGTTGGTGATCTCCAGTTGTTGAGTGGCATTCATTCCAGCAAAGCCATACAGCTTTTGTAACTTGTGATGAATGTCCCCTGTGCTCTAATGAAGGCCATATTTATCATTTGCTGGTTTACTTGTGCCTTCAGGTCAAAGTTAGTGAAGGTGTGATAGGCTTCACATAGCTACTTGTAAAACTCTCTAGGACTCTTGTCATTACTTCATTAAGTTTTGCTATGTCAGTGGTCCATTGACCTCCTCTCCATATATCCTGGAACAGTGCTTTTTAATACTCCTGGAAGCTCATCATATCTTGTGGGTTATTGGGGGCCCAGTTAGAATTTTCTGTGGGAAAATGGAGTCTAGCCTATGCTTCTGGGTTCATAGTTCCTGATGGGGCAGTTTCCTCAATTCACAAGGTAGCTGCCTAGAGGACTCATCATTGTTCTTTTGTATTTAAGAGAGTGAAAAGCAGCTATCCCTAATCTGCCCAGTTAGGGTTGAGAGTCTGACAGATGGACTAAGTCAAATCCACAATGCCCTGAGATTTTTCTGAATAAGAGAGGGTGTGATGCTTCTGATTAAAGAGGTCTGTGGTGGTAAATGGCTGATATTCTAGAGTCAGCTGCCCTGGGACCACCTGTCCATCCGCATCTATTGTTCCCAGTCAGCATACTTCCCCAAAGGGAAATTGCCATCTGGTCTGGAGTCCCCTGGCCTAAGGGGTAGATTCACGGAATTTGGAAATAGGACTGGTGTCCCTGGGGTCTCCTCAGGAGCTGGGGAACCAACAACTGAATGATCAGCCCCTGAAGATGGTATAGCAGGTGCAGATGGGGGTGGCCACTCACTCTGATTGGCAGAGTTGTAGGACGGTGACACTTCTAGCTCTTCAGGGTCTTTGCAGAGTAAAACAGATGCTTTTCCCAGAAGTTTTTTGGAAGTCAACATTTCCTCTCTGTCCCTGGCTACTAGAACTCTGGAGATCAAACTTCTCAGCCAGGGAGGGAAGTGGATGACCAATTGGAGCCATGAATCATATAAGGAAACTGGTGTGGGTACCTGGGGCCTCTGGTGATTATACCCCGTATCTTTTGAACTAAAACTATTGAATGAACATTCTACAGGCCACCCTATATCAAAAGCTGGCCACTCTACCTCACAGCATCTACAGTGTACTGGGACTTAGTATTTCCCCATAGTCCCCATTATATTCTTTTTTGAAATATGTGGTCACTGTTTCAAAAGGAGTCTGTTTCCCTCGCATCCCTCCCATTTTGACATGACACAGACAACACTCACTTTGCTTATCTCCAGCCAGTCCTCTCACAAGGATATTTCAAGTCCCTCCTAGCTTTGGCAGGTCAGTGATCCGGGCTCTCACATCAGTGCTGCCCTGAGCCGTATGAGCTCACCCTGGAATCACGGATTGGAACTCTGCACTCACTTTGGCCCTGTGGACTGGGATTGAAATTCATAGTCTTGGTCTATTTCAGACACACACCACACAGTCATCAGACATTCATTACCTTCCCTTTTCTCTCAGATCCTGGGTTCCCAACAGTTACCTAGTGTTGGTACTCAGAGGACTGTGTGGGTTTATCAGATCTCTCTTTTGTCCAGTAGTACAGGTCCCAAATCTGCCTGGGGCTTTCCTACCATTATTCAGATGTCTGCCAATTTCTCTCATTCCATCACAGGTCCACACTTCTCCTCAGGTAGCCATGCAGGATGTCGGTTTCCCCATTGATGCCTCCCACACAAGAGCAGAGGAGCCTGTGGTGTACTCAGTGGTGGCAGTTAGAGGAAATCGGACTCAGGAAAAGAAACAAATTTAACCCAAGATTTCACATCAGTCAAACCAATCAAGACCTGCTCCCTCACCCTGAGGTTATGAAATCTATATAATGATGCCAGGGAAGCTGGGTCCCCTGTGTCCATTCGAGAGAGAGGCAAAACTTCCTGGACCAGATATCCTGTACCACAGACCTCCCTCCTAGCTGGCTTGCTAATTGTGGCAACCAGACAGGTGAAAAGAGGTGACAACTTGGAGACCAGGCTGGGAAGGAGAATTTCTTCATTTCTGCCAGCAGGGCCCAGAGGACTAAAGTCCCAAGTCTGAGCCCCACATGGCATCATCATCATACACATTTTATAGCCTCAGGGTGATGGGGAAGGTCTTGATTGGTTTGGCTGCTGCGGAAGCTTGTGTTAAATTTCAGTTTTTTTTTTTTTTTTTTTTTTTTTCCCTGAGCCCGGTTTCCTCTCACTGCTCCCTTGTGGCAGATGTGTGACTTAGGCTCTACATGGCTGATGCTGGGTGGCACCATCTTAGGCTCCTGCCTCACCCTGAATTCACAAAGGATGGATGCCTAAGATAAGCCCTGAGGGAAATTCTGCTCTTACACTTAGGTCAGCTGTGGAAGATACTGACCTCCCTTGGGTATTTGGAATATGGGAATCTTTTGTTGATTGCTTAAATATACTTTTATTGGTGCATTGTAGTTATACATCATAATGAGGTATAGAGAAATGGGAACATAAATGCATACAACACTTGGTGTGTTTTCCTCTAGATCCCACTTCACTCATTCCCTTTCCCCATACATCTCATTGAGATTGGGGTTGATAATTTCATATACGTACATAACATTATTTGGATCGTTGTCTTCATCACATCTTCTTTCCCCCTCTCCCCTCCCTCAAACCTCCTCCATCACTCGACTGGAGTCTGTACTCCTTTACCTGAGGTCACTTTGGTTATCCAACTTCTCCGTAGCTTCTATACATGAGAAAAAACAAACAAACAAACATGCAACTATTCACTTTCTGAGACTGGCTGATCTCGCCTAGCACAATATTTTCTAGTTTCATCTTTTTTCCTGCAAATGACATTATTTTGTTCTTTTTATGGCTGAGTAAAATTCCATTGTGTGTTTATACCACAGTTTTGTAATCCATTCATCTGTTGATGGACATGTAGGCTAGTTCCATAATTTGGCTATTGTGAATTGTGGTGCTATCACACGCATGGATATGCATGTATTGCTATAACATTCTGACTTAAATTTTTTTGGGGGGAAGATAGCCAGGAGTGATATAGCTGAGTTTAACCAACACTCAAACCTATAATAACTGTTAGCAACTTTTTGTTGTTGCTATAACAATGGCTGGATGGGTCTAGATATACAAATGCCTGGCCTTGCTGGAGGTACTTCTTCACAATGAAGTAGCTGGTCTCAGACACCATAATATCCTTGGAGAAGGCTAGGGGAAAGGGGGCAGTTTTCTATCACTTTTCACTTGTGAAGGGTGGCGTTCAATCTCCAGAGTGCATGGGAGAAGATGGAATGAGTTCCCAAGAACTTGTGCGCTAAGCTTTGTGAAACCTGTTCTGCACAGAAGTTCCTCCAGCCCTGTCTCTACTTGAACATCTTCTACCTTCAAGAAGCACCTCTCTTCTATACCCTTACGTGTGTGGCTATAGCTGGAAATGTTTCCGGGTCAGAGACAGAGTGAGCATAAAGCTTCCTAATGCTTCTCTTATATAGATCCTTGTGAGTGCTATGAGGTTCTGGGGGCTGCAGAGTGGAGAGGGGAAGCCAACTTTCCTCAAGACACTTCTCCATAAGCATTTCTGGCAGGTTGTCGAAGGAGATAACACAAGAAAGGTACTTGGATCTTCAAGGTGATTTTTTTGTCATTCTAAAAAAATATTTATCAGTCTAAACAAATAATTGCCCAGTTCTGTGTTTTTAATTTTGCACTTGTCTTAAAAAATTCATTATTTTCTAAATTGTATAAATTCCAGACTCCATAAAGCCTGGCTCATTTTTTACTAGGGCCCTTTAAATTTCTAAAAATAATTTTGGGAGGCTTTAGTAGAAATTTTTGTAATACTGAGGATTGAACCAGGTGGGTTCTACCACTGAGTTATATGACTAGTTCCTTTTTGTATTTTATTTTGAGACAGGGTCTCACTAATTTGCCCAAGTTGGGCTTTGAACTTGTGATCCTCCTTCCTGATTCTCCAGAGTTGCTGGCATTACAAGTGTGTGCCACTGCATCTGGCAGAGCTTAATAGATTTTTATAGAAATAAAATAAAATGAAGAACTCATGGTAGCGTTTTGTTGGTACAGGTGAACTGAACATTGTGTTCCTTTTTTTTTTTTTTTGGTCAAAGATGGTCTCATAGCAGTAAATCCTCTGTATTTCCAAACTGCTGATTACAAATGTTCTCAGGTTGCACCTGTGCAGAGCTGACTGAAGCTTGCAGGGACTTCTCAGTGCAGCAATGGCTGGAATGAGGGGTAGGGTTGAGCCAATTCATGACTGCACAAGGGCTGTGGAATAAATCCTCCTATAGAATCATCAGAGAGAAGTTCATCAGAATATTCCCCCACAGCTGTGTTTCATTACACTTTAGAATCTATTTGAAGAAGATTCTGGCTTATAAGAGTCATAAAAATAATCAGTAGTGCCTGGTGGAGGACTCCTTCATCTGTAATCTAGCATTGGCTGCGAATGAATATCTGGTAACCCTTTTGACAGTTATATGGACTTAAAGGGAAATGCGATATAATTTGCTTTTTTCAAGGGGAAACTGTGTGTTCAATATACTGTCACAATGAACTCTGAAACATTTTATCATCAAATTTAAGAAGCTATTTGGCATTGACTTTCACTTTAATATTTACTCTGATTTTTTAGTCCCCCATTGTGAAATAGCTTTAACTTTCAGAGAAGTTTTCCTGAGGTTACCTTTACTTATTTTCAAAAGATCTATATTCTTCCTCTATCTTTGCATGTCACATTGAAACCAACCTTGAGCCAGTCTTTTACCTTCTCTGAGTTTTGGCTTGTTTTTGTGTTAAATTTAGGTTAAATCAGTGGTTCTTAGACTTTAGTGATCAGAGTGACAGAAAAGGCTTGTTGAAACATAGATTACTGGTTCCACTATAAGGGTTTTGATTTGGTATGTCTGGAATGGGGCTCAGATTTTGCAAGTCTAATAACTTGTCAGGTGATGTGCTGCTGCTGGTCTGAGGCTATGCTTAAAAACCACTGTGCTAGACACATATACCCTAACTCTGGCAGATTATTGAAATTACCTGTGGGATTTTAATCAATAAGAATGCCAAAGACACATTCCTGAATCCATTAGGATACCTGGTAGTTTGGGCCAGGATAGGAAGAAACAGCCGGAGTGGGTAGTGCCTCCTTCATTCAATTCTGTACCCTGGGGATACGTCACTCCCCTCACCCCAATCCTGGCCATTCTGGCATTAGAGTTGGGAATTTGTATTTACCACAGCAGACCAGCTGCTGCACAGAAGTCTCTCTAAAACTTGCTGGAGTTATAACACTCATTTATAAGTTGGGCTATTTCTTTCAACAGGGGATGCTAGCACAGTGATATTTCTAGTGCTGAAGATACATAGGTCATAAGCTTAATAACCAGTTTCAGCTGAATTCCTTCCTCAGGGAGGAGCCTTCAAGTTACTCAACCTGTTGAGGGTTAACTGCTGATGAACTACTGACCTGTACCAGGAAAACATAAAATGCAACGAAGCACATGTTGGAATCAGAGCCAGAAGATTCTCACTGGGAGAGTTACTCCCTCCTTTTTCATTTACATGCTTGTAAATAGTATTTAGTGGTTTGTATGAGACAAATCATATATCTATTATTTTTAAGGCTAATTTATTATTATTATTATTATTATTATTATTATTCTGTAGTACTAAAATTGAACCCAAGGAATTTTACTTTTGAGCTATACTCAAGCCCTATTTTTATTTTAAAAACAGTCACACAAAGTTGCAGAGGGCTTTCTAAGTTGTTGAGGCTGGCCTTGAACCTGTGATCCTCCTGTATCAACCTCCTAAGTACTGGGATTTCAAGTGTGCACTACCACATCCAGCTTAGAAAACTTTATTTTGAAATAATTTACAAACCACAGAAAATGTGCCAGAACAGAACAAGGAACTGTACCCCATCGTTCTGATTTCCCAATTGATAATATTTGATTGAGTTTTCTCTATTGCCTGTGTTCTTTACCACTTTCTTTCTCTTTGCCTTCGTCTTTATCTCCGTTTCTTTTCTGGTTCAGAATCCCATAGAAGCACATACAGTGTGTTTAGGTTGCAGGATTCTTCAGTCTTTTCCTGTCTGGAAAAGTTCTTTGAATTTTCCCTGTCTTCCATTTCTTGATGGCTTTAAGGAAAACAGTACTGTTATTTTATTTTATTATTTTATTTAATTTAGTAGGGGGATTCTCAACTGCCTGATATTCTCTCATGACCAGGCAGGCTCAAGTCTCACATTCTTGATAGGAGTACTATAGAAATACCCACACTTCCACGGATGCTTTGTATTAGGTGAAATTATCAATGCTAATCTCAATATCATGTGTGGGGGGAGGGGAGAGAGTAGGAGAGGATGTGGGGTAAGATTACTGAGTGCTGTGTGCATGTACATCTCTCACTCTGAAGTACACTATGATGTGAGACTACAATGTACACTCTTTTGACCTGTCCCACCATGATGCAAACCTTGATCACCTGGTCATATTGATGTTTGCCAAGTTTCTCCATCAGCTTTTATTTTGTACTCAAGGTTTTGTGGGCTGGATGTGGTGCATACACCTCTAAGTCCAATACTTGGGAGGCTAACACAGATTCAAGGATAGCCTCAGGAACATAGCGAGACTATCAGTAGCCTGACAAGATGGTTTCAAAACAAAACAAAAAAATTACAAAGGTCTGTGGGTGTAGCTCAGAGGTAGAATGCTCCTGGGTTCAATCCCCAATACCACATACACACACACACACACACACACACACACACAAGTTTTGTAGAAGGCATTCAAACATTGCAGCAATATCTTTTCAGTAGATTGCCAAGTAGCAGTTCTACACTCCTATCACTTATTTTTTTTACATTTATTAGTTGCCATGGAATTCATTAATATGTAAGTATGGGTTATTTTATTTACTAGGTTAAATTTGTTACTTTCATTATTTATTTGATGCTTAAGTCTTCTACAAAATAAATAGTGAGTGTTCCCTTATGACATGCTCTTGTCATTCACATACCTTTTCTTTACTTTCTGGCACAATATATATTTCAGACTCATCTTACATTCCCACTGCTTCAGCCTGGGAGTGGGCCATTTTCTCAGGGAGACACTTATGATTCCAAAACTCCCACCAATTTATTTATTTTATTTTATTTTATTTTTTTTTAATTTATTTTTATTGGTGCACTGTATTCATACATCATAGTGGGATACAAACTTTTGTAGACATACATGCACACATCGCCCAGTCAGCCCTCACCCGATCCCCACCCCATTCTCTCCCCATCCCTCCCTCCCATGCTTGGCTTAGTGGTTGACATCTAGTATTATAGCAATTTATCCAAAATTAAAAATGATAATCTCACATAACAGTTTCATTTGTCTGATACCAAGCTTTTGATGACTTAAAGATAACATTTCAATATTTCTTTTTGCTTTCTTTCTTACCAGAGAATATTTTTTTCTTTTTTTTAGGTGAAACTATCATATATTTATTTTTCAGAAAAAAATCTATCCTGATATGGAATATGGACTCTAGATACCCAAAACAATCTCGAAGCAAAAACAAAGCTAGAAGATGTATATTTTCTGATTTCAAACCATATAAAGCTACAATAATTGAAACAGTGTAGTACTGTTCTAAAGGCAGATATATAGACCATTGGAGTTAAATACAAGCCTAGAGCTAACTTCTTCCCTATATTGTCAAGTTATTTTTGACAAGGTTTCCACGAAGATTTGGTGGTGGAAATAATAATCTTTTAACTAAATATTGTTGAAAAATAATAATTACATGGAAAAGAATAAAATTGGACCCTTACCTAATCCCACATACAAGTATTAACTCAAACTAGATAAAAGACCTAAATATAAATCTTAAGACTATAAACTTTTAGGAGAAAATCTGGGTCATAAAACCTCACAACAGTGAAATTGGCAGTGATTTCTTGGATATGATTTCAATGGCACAGGCAACAGAAGAATATACAAACTCCCTAAAAAATAAAAGAAAATATTGTATATCCAAAGACAATGTAAACAGAGTTAAAAGTTACTAATAGAATTGGATAAAATATTTCCAAATGCTGTATCTGAAGGTATATTAATATTCCAACTAGAAATCCTAAAAATTAACAACAATAAAGGCAAACAATACAATTTAGAGATAGGTAAAAGACTAACATAAATAATGAATCTCCACAGATAACCAATCTTAGTTGTCTGTTGGATGGAAACTCTTGTTTCTCTGGTTCTGGTGAGTGTTACCTATTTCTTCTTTGTAGTTAATCTCTTTGAGTATTTTCTCTAGCGCTGGTTTTGAAGACATAAATTCCTTCAGTTTCTGTTTGTCATGGAAGCTTCTTATTTCTCCATCTAATTTGATAGAAAGTTTTGCTGGATAGGAAATTTTTGGCTGGAAGTTATTTTCTTTCAGAGTTTGGAATATGTTACTCCAAGCCCTTCTGGCTCTCATGACTTGGTTTGGGAAGTCTGGAGTGATTCTAATTGGTTTGCCTCTGAATGTCACTTGGCCCTTTGTTTTTGTTGCCTTTAAGATTCTCTGCTTGGCTTCCACATTGGTCATTTTGACAATTATATGGCGTGGGGATCCTCTTCTCCGATCCTTTCTAAAGGGAGTTCTATAAGTTTCCTGGACCTGTGTATCAACCTCTTGCTCTATATTTGGAAAATTTTCTGCTATTACTTCCTTGAAGAGATTGTTGATCCCTTTGGTATCACTTTCTTTTCCCTCCTCTATTCCAATTATTCTTAGGTTAGCTCTCTTAAGATGGGCCCATATTTCTTCAATGTCAGATTCCTGCTGTTGGATATCTTTTTCTAGATTAGAAACTATGCATTCATTTTTGGATTGCTCATCTTCTAAGAGCGAGATTCTGTTCTCCATGTGGTCTAATCGGTTGTTTGTGCTTTGAATTGAGGCCTTTACTTCATTAATTGCATCCTTTATCTCTTTTTGGCTCTCTCTGAGTTCTTTTCGAAGCACTTCTATTATTTCTACAGTTATTTTCCTGATTTGATCTTCTAGAAATCTCTGATTTTCTGTTTTATCAGGTTCTGATGTTGTGGGGTTGTGCACATTCATTACTTCAGTGTTATTCCTCTTTCCCATGATTTCGGAGGTTTGTGCCTTCTCTGGGTTCTTCCCTTGGGTCACTATGGCTTCACTTAAGGTGCTCTGGATCTCGAGTCTCTATTATCTCAGACCCTACTACTCCTTTACTGGGTTGTATCACAGAGTCTCCGACCCAGGGAGTCGATAGAGGCTGCTTTAAACTATGGGGGGTGCCAGGTTGCACGCTCTCCTATGGTGTGATATCTCTGCCACCACCACTCCCTCACTGGGTCAAGTCCCAGGAGGCACAATACTGGGATTTCTCCTCTGTGGCCCGCAATTTGACTCACTGTTCTTGAGTACGTAGATGTAGCTGTATTGGACTCGGTGAATTCACTGCTGCTGCCGCCGCCGGTGGCAATATGGCGCCTCTGCCACGCCCTCGGCCATGAGGCTGGCGTATTTTTTCTTCTCTGGTTTTGATTTCCACTCTGAATCCCTGCAGCGTGTGCTGAGCTCAGCCACTGGGAGCTTTAAATGCTGTCTGCGCCGAAAGATCCCGCCTGGCTGTTCCGCATCGGCTCACCTCGGCTTGCTGTAGCCATCCGCTGAGTTCGCCGCTGCCGCCGGCAGTATGGCGCTGCTGCCGCGTCCTCGGGCGCGTGTGTCTCCTCTGTGGCCCTGAGCTCTGTTCTCAGTCCACTTTCTCTCTGGAGCCTGGTGGTTTTTTTGTTTTTCTGGTGATGGTGTTTTCTGGCTATGAAAGGCACTGATTTTGTGGTAATGGAGATTGGTTGTTAGCGGGACTCTTAAGCCCCGCTTTTCTCGGTCGCCATCTTCCCGGAAGTGTTGCCCACCAATTTATAAATGAGAATTATATGTTCAGAACACAGGTTTCCAAATGGAAGTTTAAGCAGGCTGAAGTTTAAGTTAAAAATTCAAAACAAAAAGTATACCAGAAAGAAATTGAAAAAAATGGGAGGACAGGACAAAGCAAAGATTTTATGGTCTGCTATAGATTGAATATGGTTTGGTTGAGCTCCAGAGCTCATGTCCTAGTTCTTAGTGTGTCAATGCCAGGAGTGGTGTGGAACCTTTAAAAGGTGGGGCAAAAGTCATTGAGAATGATGTCCTTAGAAGGCATTAAGGTAGTTCTTGTGGGATCCTTTGGTGGCTTTCCAGAGAGAGAGTTGGTAGAAAGAGTAATCGAGGCCCTAGCAAGTTCTCTGGCTTCTTGTTTTGACAAATGATTCTTCTTCCCATATTCCCCCCATCATTGTGATGCCACCCACCACAAGGCCCTCACTAGAGTCCAACCTTTGCCAGCATTTTCCTTTGAATCGCTAAAGCTATGAGCTAGATAAACTTCTTTTCTTATACAGTTAGCACGCCTTGGGCATTTCATTATAGTAATAAAAACAGACTAATCCATGATCTTTGTTTCTTTCTTTTTGAATTATACCAGCTGACAATGTGCACACTTCTTAGCACCTTATTTTTCCTCTTAGCCATCTTAGTGTTAACTTGCTTCTAGTTATTAATTAGCTTTCTTTTTTCTCTAGGGTTAGTTTGGTGGCTTAAATTGGCTAAGATAGTTTTAGATATAGACCTTTCATTATATCCCCATTAAGATCTACTGGATAGAGTAGAATGAAAAGTTTAATTCAGTTTGCTGGTTGAGTACAAACAAGGCAGATTCTAGAACAGACCTGCATATTGTGGGCAGTTTGCTATGCCATTCCTAATCAAACCAAGGATGTTGTCCTGAGAAAGAAATCTGCTGACGACATGTAATTCTGCTGGAGTTCTTAGAAGTTTGCATTGTTTCTTGCTAGGACTCCTTGCCAGGATAATTAACTTGCAACCTGGGCACAGTAGTAGGGAGGGTGGAGGGGGAAATGAAGGCACAATTGCTTCCTGTGAATTTTTTGCTTTCCTGAAAAGATTTGAGGTTTTGCAAAGTTTTCTGCTATTTTTAAATGTTCTCATTTTAATGAGAAGCAGGCACTGCATCATGTAATGGTTGAGTTGGTATGGTAATTGCATTACAATAAATAGCTGAGGTGCTAAGCCCATAAAACTGACCTAAGACCCACCATTCTTTTGCAACAGGGACTCTTTAATAGCAACAGCTTTTAAAGGGCCAGTATCCCTTTGGACCATTTCTCCCAGATGCAAATAAAAGAAAGTCTACCTTAAGGGCCCTATGTTGGCTGTGAGTAATTTTATGTCTTTGGTAAGATGAGGAGTGTTATTATCCCTCCCAAATTATATTGACACAACTTAGGCAGAAATGATGTAGGAGATAGATAGAAAAATCAAGCCTTTTGTTTTTCCAAGCAAGAAATTAAGCTATCTTGGTGTTAGTGGGAGGAAAATGAACTGAAAATTGTCCTTTGAAAGAACACATTCCTCTCAAGAATATGGCAGAATACCAGACTCTCCATACTTATAAAATGGCTATGTGAAAATGTATTTTGAGTATATAATTTTCTTTCCATTTTCCATTATTAACCAAAATTGTTAGCTTAGGGGAAAAATAAAGCAGTCATAGGACCAAATTCACTGTATTTGAATCTTTGTGTTCAGGGCATAGTGCTAGATGAAATTTAGAATGAAAAAAATGTATAAAACTTAACTGTATTCTAGAGGGAATGAGGAGAAATGTATGAGGGTAAAATTTAGGGCAACACAAAGCCCACCATAAAACAAACTGCGGGAATAGTCAGACAAAATGTGATCTGAGTTAAAGAAGAAAGGTGTATTTAGATCCAAATGTGTGTGTGTGTGTGTGTGTGTGTGTGTGTGTGTGTGTGTGAGAGAGAGAGAGAGAGAGAGAGAGAGAGAGAGAGAAAGAGAAAGAGAAAGAGATGTATCTAATGGAAAGGATGCTGTTCCTCTTGGCAAATTAGAACAGTAGGGCTGGCATGCTGCCCAGAGGGTTCTTCACAATGTGACCTTTACCTTGGTGAATTCACTAGTGTCCCAGGGACTGGATCCCAGTATTTTGTTTTCAAAAAATAACATCTCTGTGTTCTCATCTCTCAGTGTCCTGATTTGATTTCATGATATTGACTCAGTTTTGCAACACTTGCAAGAGTTTTATGCATAATCAAAGAATACAAATTTATCAGTCCACAGTGGGAATTGTTACCCACCCCAGACAGGATATTTATGTTAGCCCAACCAGAGTATTCTTTTTCTTACAGGTCTACACTCGCAGAAATTCACTTGGAGCTGTAGAATCAGTTTCAGAAGGGTCAGTTTTCTGATTTCAAAATACAGTCATATCAGGTTTAATCAACTGTCTTGTTCATTTACTAAATGAGGGAACCATTGGTAATGGGATCCATGTTATGTACACTTCAGCCACAATGGAACATTTTCCCTGGATACTGCTTAGACCAGTACTGCCCACAGAACTTTCTGACACTCCTTGTTTTGTATTTCTACAGCTGACCAAGTACCTCCTCTCTTCCTTGGACTAAACTGTTCTATCCCTTCTCTGGAGTGGAGAGAAATGAAGGATGGTAGGCTGAATAGAAAAATTGGTTAAACTAAAGAATTATTAAAAACGATACATACATTCTTAAAATTAAAAAAAAATAATGGGTATTAGTGTAGATTCTTCTACTGGTCTTCTAATGTGTGGTCAACCTATTACATTTTCATTGGCTTTTAGTTTGGATTATATAAATTATAGCCAATATGTAGCTATTAGGATTTCTGGGTATGTATGGGTTACAGTCACTTAGGGAACTTATGTACCAACCTGAGGACAGGATATTTCTAGAGTTTTATGATTTTACCCCCACATGAAGCTATTCTTACATTTACTTAATTTTATAACGGCTAACTTTTTCCCTACTCAACCATTTTAGTTGTCCTAAAGCTTTCAATTTCAGAGAAAACAAACAATTCTCTATTCTTTTAGCATTCATATTTTATCAGTTTACATAATGCTGAATTAAATAGCTTAATTAAAATTGTTTTAGAAAAAAAACACAATTGAGAATCTTGAGCCAAACCTATGACTGTATGAGAGGAATTGATCACACAGGAGTGATCAGGCACATTGCTGAGGCTGGTCTCAAACCTCGATCCTTCTGTCTCAGTTTCCAAAGTACTGGTGTTACAGGTATGTGCCATCATGCCTGGCTTGGACTGAGTCACTGAATGAGAATTGGTATTTGAAGAGGAAAATATAGGTTGTAAAATTTTGGGATTCCAAGCATTAATTTTGAGGCATCAGCCACAAGTGACTGGAGTCTTCAGACCAAAGTGGTCTGTGCAGGGCTCTTAGTCAAGTGCCTATTGTCAATTGCCCAAACTTGGATATATGACAAAAAGAAAGAAATACGTTCTTTCAGTGTCATGCTGGATCATTGCTCAATAGGGTCCCAAGGATTACCTAATTATCTAGGGAAATGGACCTTAGTTTTGACTTGCTATCCTATATCAATTAAAGCCCATATTCTGTGAAATTTTAGGTTAACAGTAGATTTGGTTTGGGTACAGATGCAAATGGATTTGTCTTGCAGAGCAGATGATGCTAAAGATTATGTTTTGATGCCCGTATTCAACCTAGTATCTTCTAACCCTCAAAAGAAAAAAAACCATAAAATCCCAAATACCCTAAATTCTTCTGATAATCTTGTAGCCATCTTTCTCATTAATGAGTTGAATGAAGCTTTGCAAGTGTTTGTTCTTTATTTGCACAAGTCATGTTTCTGGTATACTTGGATGTGCCTGCCAGGCTGATTCAGGATCTGTCTCCAGCAGTGGTCCTATGGAAGAGAGAAGCAGAAGCAACATCTCCATCTTATCTTCGTGGGGTGAATAGGATAGATGAATTGAAAGATCTTTGGTAACTCCAGGGGAAGAGGGCACCTCTAAGTTTCTCAGTTTGTAGTAAAGCGGATGGGTAAGGTGGTGAGGATGAGGCTGCTGAGACTGATTGGAGAAGTAAAAGTTATGTGATTGTAATTCCACTTTAAGTTTGTAGAGCAGTTTATATTAATTACTTAGAGTACTGCATTAATTTTTTTTAATGATTCCCTTGTATTTCTGACAGTGGTATTTGAAACTACTCACAAAGAAATGTGATTGCTAGAGTTAAAGTTCAGAAGCGCAGTTCATTTTGGGTCATTTTAATGAGGCTTTATGGATTTAATATTTTCCAGGATCAGAAGAGGAAATAAATGTGGCCACCTCTCCTTTTGCATTGTTTAGCTTGCTCTGATTTATCTGGTTGGCAGTCAGATGCTAAATCGAGCCCTGGAAGTGATAATCATTATGGTTATGGTCCCTAATATTTGCCAGACATTTCCTGTCACCAGGCACTCTCCTAAGCACTTACCTTTAGTAATTCATTTTCATAATGAAAAGAGATTCATTTATGCTACATTTTTGTTCCATAATAAATACGATGGCAGCTGTTGTAAGTCAGGTTCCTGGGGAAGGAAACTCCAGGACAGAGGTATGTGTGCAGGAGGTTAATCAGAGCTTGCTCTTGGGACCAACACATTGAGGATTTGAATTGGAGGTAGTAGGATGAGCCAGAGGGAGAATTTGGATTGTAGTGCGGTCACAGCAAAGACCGCAGCCGATACTAGGGAAATGTCTGCTCTGGGCTTTTGAATCCCTGCATTGACTAGTCTTTGTATGAGAGCTGACCCTAGAGGCGGGGTTCAGACCTCAGTCAGAGTGGGGTTCTTTGGCAGAGGGCAATCGCTGGTCCTATCACATAGATTTTGCTTCATCTTACTTTATGTGTTTTTTATCCCAAGCCTGTAGGATGGGGTTAGGCTCAGATTGCTTCTCTAGTGGATTATTCAGTGGCCTTCTAACAATTCATTTCCCAGGTCTCATTACTGTCTTCTCCAATTAGGCTGACATATAATTTGTCAACCAAACCAGGACACTCTGAGTGCAAATCAGAGGTGTTATTAAACACTAACCATTCGGGAAGCAATCATCAAGCAGGGCTGTCCCAGGCAAATGGGGACATATGGACACTCTGCTAATTTATCTTGCCCAGCTGTCAGAATTTGCTTTCTAAAACTGACCCTGCCACTTTCTCTCCCATACAGCGTGTCTAAGGGGAAACCATGGAGTCCTCTTCTAATGACTGCAGCATTCTGCTTTGCCTGGCTGGGTTTCTTGTTATATATAAACCAATCAATTAGCTATCTGCATCTCTTGCAGTTTGGGGTAAATTTTAGTAAACAGAAATCTCTTTGGTGTTGGATCACTTTTGGCTATCATAAGTAGAAAGAAAAAAAAAAGAGAGAAACTTTGGAATTTGTCAGGTGAGAAGCAGCCCCTGGGATGTATTGACCTGCTGCAGGCATTATCTGAGACAGTTCTGCCCCAACAATCGGCAGCAGCAGCACCACCATCTAGCTTTATTCTCCACTGTCATCTCTCAACTGCTGTCAGATCAGAGGTTTAATAAATCAGTGAGCCAGCAGTTTGATACATGGCTGGATGAGGCACAGTGGTCATCAATCCTCACTAGATATCCAGCATTTTCCACAAAGCTTTAACTTGTCAGGGGAAATAACAAAAGAAAAAAAATTCCTGATAAGAATTCATTTGCTTTTCTTTTACTGATAAAAGTTTTTTCTTACCACTGTCTGAGGAAAGTAGTTATTTTATTAATTGATATTTGCAGTATTTCTTTTTTTCTAGTACTGAGGATTAAACCCAGGAAAATTATACATCTGAACTTCATCCCCAGCTCTTTTCATTTTTTATTTTGAGACAGGGCCTCACTAAGTTGTGAAGAGTCTTACAACATTGCTGAGGCCGTCTTTGAACCCGCAATCCTCCTGTCTCAACCTCCTAAGCACTGGGATTACAGGCATGCACCACTATGCCAGGCTAAATATTACAGCTTTATTATATCAAAAAATTCTACATGCTTTGAAGAAAAATTGGAAGTTAGAGAGTAGCAAAAGAAAAAAAAAACATAGCCCATGTGCTAAAGAGTAGACTGCTTCCACTTGAATTTCAGAGGGCAGAACCAACAGCCAGCTAAGCAGGGAGGTGGGCAGTGCTGCCCCAGGGGTTGCCACCTCAGTCTGCTGGAAGGCGGGACTGCCAGCTTGGAGGGCACAGGGTGGCGTTGAAGAAGATTATTCTTAAACCATAGGATCTCATGTATTTTACCTTATCACCTTTTCCTTTTTTATTATTCTCCCTTTTGAAATACTAATGTTTGTTCTACGCCTGTCTTATCATTATATTTGGAACCACATAACTGTTATGAACCACATAATTGTTATATAAAATAACAATTTTATGGTTTCATGGCTAGAGAGAAATTTTGTCTCAAGATAATTTGTGCATCGCATGTCACCCATCTCTGACTCTGGCAGTACTTAGCTCTGACATTAGCTTGCTTTAGGCTTTAGAATCCATTCTGGAAGCTATTAAGACTTTTGCAGTTGTTAGGGTAGGAAGAAAGTGCCTTGCATCTAAGAAAGGCATAAACTTTGGAAGGCCAAAGGCAGAATGTTATGGACTGAATGTTTTTGTCTCCTCCAAATTTGAATGTTGGTATCTTAACTTCTGATATGATGATGTTCGAGTGGTGGGGCCTCTGGGAGATAATTAGGCCATGAGTATGGGAACATCATGGACAGTATTAGTGCCCTTATAAAAAGGACCCCAGGGAGCTCTCCCATTCTTTCTACCATGTGAGGACACAGTAAGATAGCAATATTCAGCCATGTTGCTCCTGGATCTTGAACTTTTAACCTCCAGAACTGTAAGAAATAAACTTCTGTTGTTTATATGCTGTCCAATCTATGGCAATTGTTAGAGAAGCTAGAGTTGATTAAAATGCCATCTTTTTACATTGTATATAAAATTACATTAACTTGTGTTTATTCTTTAGGTGTGTTTTGTTTGAATGGGTACAGAAACACACACACAACAAAAGTAAAACCATCTTCTGCATGCTGAAGTATGACTTGCTTTTTTCAGTTAGTAATAAAGAATGCTTCTTATATCAGTGTGTACATATCTGCATCATTATTGTAACAGCCTCCCTATATTCTGTCACATGGTTATTACGTACAGCTTTTAGCAATCCTTTATTTTCTGGCATTTAGGAAGTTCCTAACTTTACTGTCACTTAAGAACATTTCTCTGAATATCTTAGTGTTTTCCCCCATGTTGATGATTTCTTCTGGCTTCATCTTTGCATGAGGATTTGCTGAGTCACTTTTAGACTTTTGAGCAATCTGGCCAACTTGATGGGCTTGGCATTTGTGAGTGTATTTCTGAGCTTCGTATCTGCCAGATTGGCAGCTTTGGCAATGGAGCTTCAGATTCTTTAATTTCTTATTAGGAAATGATAAATTTTAATTGAACAAACCAAAATTGTCATCCTTTGGCTGTGTTCACATAGGTCCACTGAGATGGGATAAAAATCTAAAGATTTTTTAATAGACATATATATTTTATAGACAAATATATTTTTATAGACATATATATTTATATAAATATATAAACTTATATATAATAAATAATATAAGTATAAATATAAATAACAAATAAATAAATATATATAAATATATATAAATATATAAATTTATTTATATATAAATATATATTTATATATATTTTTATAGACATATATATATTTCACTTGAAAGTTATTTTTTCATTTTTGTAACTTCTACCTCAGTTTGGGTTCTTGAAAAATGGTTTTATTTTCTATTTATAGTTTATCTGGCTAATGTGGGCTCAGTCTAATGCCTGAAAATTTCTAAGGGAAATACAAACAGACATATTTAACATAGATCTTTACTCAATACATGCATTTTGAATAAACCAGGGGAAAATTGTTCCAAATGTGACACATAGCTGACTTCTGATGTTTTATTCTTTCAACAGCTCTCTTATAGAATCTGGTAGTTTCCTGGACCTATTAAAAGTAAAGTTTGTGTCAGAATCTTTTGTGATTGATGTCAGATAAAAATTGGCAGTATGACTCAGAATTGTGATGGATCTCAGAGGCTTGACTGTTCAAGAGAAGAATTGCTAAATGATGTTCAAATTGACAGTATTCAGAAGACCATACATATTCTCAATGTTAAAAGGCAACGTCAAAGTGAAAGTCAACTTTCTTTAGATATTTTCCTGGTAACTGTCACTTTGATCTATGTCCTATATTACTTTCCTCTCCTTAAAGAAAAAATTTAAATATATATATATATAATATTTTATATAGAAAATATACATTTATATATTTATGCATATATCCATATATAATCTTTACTTTAGAAATAAGCCTCCATGTCTACCCCAACACTCTTTCCAGGGGAGTCTTTCTTTACCTTTGGCCTCTTAACATGGGTAGGGTTGGCCAGAAATGAGAGAAATGAGGAATAGGAATTGAGGCGTTATTTGCAGTTGGGTGACTTGTGGCCCACTGAATTCTGAAGCTATAAAACATTAATCTGCAGGACATAAAGCCTGAGAGATGACAGGCTCTTCTCCCCTCGGCATCTGCTTCTTAAATCTATAAACGGTGGCTTCATTGTGATGCACGATTATGGCAAAGGCCTTCAACAGTAGAGTACTTTTTTGTGGTACTGGGGATGGAACCCAGGGACTTTTCTATCTCCAGGCTATACTCCCAGACCTATTTTATACTTTATTTGGAAACAGGGTCTCACTAAGTTTCTGAGAGCCTCACTCAGTAGCTGAGGCTGGTTTTGAACCTGTGTGATTCTCCTGTCTCAGCCTCCCAAGCGCTGGGATTACAAGTGTGCGCCACCACGCCAGGCTTAACAGTAGAGTACTTGATACTGAGGGCAAATGTAGTAATAAACTAATGCTGTAACTATGTCAGTAGAGTTGGGAGACCATTCACAGTTCCCAGTAAAGCACTGGAGGTTTAGACAATTGTTGCTCCAGTGTTTCTGCCCACTTCCATTCTGCAATATAGAATCTAAATGTAAGCACAAGCTTACATTTATTTGCTGCCTTTATAAAAGCTCTTCTGGCTTTGAAATTTATGAATTCTGTTATTATCCACCCAATCTAATGATGCTCAGTATGTGGGAGGGTCACAAGAACTGATATTACAGGCGTGTGTTGCCACATCTTGCTCCAAAGATATTTTAAAAAACCTATATTCTCCAATAGATGCTGAATATACCAACAGCTAGCGAGTCAATGAGTTGGCTTCTCTTGGAATAAAGGTTGAAATTTGCAGCACTTACTTCAATTATCTTTCTGGGTAATGTCCTTTCCAACCTTTGAGCTAAAGATATTGATGACTACAATATGAGAAGGAGGGGGATGAAACTGGAGAAAAACAAAAATGTGTGTTGGTGGAAAAGGTTTTTGAGATCTATATAAATCTAGATTAAAATATGTGTGTTTTATACAGTCTTAAGGTACCACATTCCATTGTCTAATTAGGAGGCAAAAGGTCTTAAATCCATCATCAAAATAAAGGCCTTTACAATTTACAAATTATTGGGGCTGCCATCTCCACCAGAATCATACTGTTTTCCAACTCTCCACACAATCATTACTTCTCAGTCCTTTTTAATTGCCAATTTCCTATGCATGTGTCAAGAATTCTGATCAGTCTGGGCTTGGTGTTGTCATACTTAATTATATTTTTCTTTATGTTTATGTTTGTGGCTCCACATGCTTGTGGAGTCTCACTCAGCTTTTCTGAACCACTCTGAATACATTTTAAAGGCCTCCTTTCAATCTTGATTTTTTACCTGTGTGATACCTCCAGCCTGTGTCTTGGTTGGGTAATGTCATGATTCCATGTTAAAAACATGCTTGTGACTATTGGCAGATCTACAAGCATTTTTCTTTTTCATTTTTCATTTTAATTTTTTATTGGTGCATTGTAGTCATATATCTTAATGGATTACAAGATATTAGAGGCATATATGAATGTATCACTTTAGCCCTTACCTAATTCCCATTCCATTCCCTCCCCGCTTTCTCCTTCTCATGTTTGGTTTAATGATTAACACTGATATGTTTGTGAATGTACATCATTTACATTAGGGAATTTCACTCTTCCCTCCTCCCATCATCCCCAGTTAGGCCTCCTTATTTGCTCATTTATGGTTTCTCTTGATGTGGTTTTGAATGCATGTTGCTAGTATTTTGTTTAGCAGTTTTGCATCTAAGTTCATCAACGATATAGGCCTTCAGTTTTCTTTCCTTGAGATGTATTTATTTGGTTTGGGTATTAAAGTGATGATGGCTTGGTAGAATGTATTTGGGAGAGTACCATTTCTATTTTATGAAATAGTTTGAGGACTACTGGGATTAGCTCTTGTATAAAGGTTTTATAAAATTCACATGGAAAACTATCTGGTCTTGGACTTTTGTTTTTATGGTTGGCTCTTTATTGCTACTTCAATATCTTTGATTGTTATTGGTTGGTTTAAGTTTTACATATCTTCTTTACTTAGTTTAGAAAGGTTGTATTTATCAAGAAAGTTGCCAGTTTCTTTCAGATTTTCTATTGTGTTGGAGTGTAGTTTTTCAAAGTAGGTTCTGATAATTCTCTGGATTTCTATCCTGTCAGTGTTAATATATACTTTTTCATCTCTTATTTTCATAATTTGGATTGATCTTCTCTCCCTTTTGGTAAGGGTGGCTAGTGGTTTATTTATCTTGTTATTTTCTTTTCAAGAAACCAGCTTTTGGTTTTGTTGATTTTCTGTATTTTTTTATTCTCTACTTCATTAACTTCTGATCTGATTTGAATAATTTCCTGTCTTTTACTGGCTTTGGGATTAGACTGTTTCTATTTTACAAGGGCTTTGGGGTGTGTCCATAGGTTATTATTAATTTTTTTTGGTGATTTTCTATTCTTATGTGAGCATTCAGTGCTATGAATTTTTCTCTTAATATTGCCTTTATGGTGTCCCAGAGGTTTTGATATGTTGTATTTCTATTTTTGTTTGTTTCTATGAATTTATTGATTTTACCCCTTACTTCTTCTGTGACCCACTCCTCCTTCAGGAGTGTGGTATTCTGTCTCTACATGTTTATGTGGTTACTCTGGGTCTTATTGTAGTTGATTTCTAGTTTTATTCTCTTGTGGTCTGAAAAGATGAGAGTATGTCACATTTTTTTTTAATTTTCTAGTACTTACTTTGTGACCCAGGATGTCCTCTATTTTGGAGAAAGTTATGTGAGTAGCTAAAGAAATGTGAACTCTGTTGTATCTGGGTGGAATATTCTGTATGTATCTAATATGTCTATTTGGTTGATGGTGTTCTTTAGGTCTGGAGCATCTTTATTGCGCTTTTGTCCAGAAGATTGGTCTAGCAGTGTAAGAAGAGAGTTGAAGTCTCCTGGTATTATTGTATTGGGATCTTAATGTCACAAAGAGTTTGTTTTATGAAAGTAGCTGCATCTATGTTTGGGGCATAAATGTTGACTATTGTTATTTCTTCTTGCTGGATTATTCCTTTTAAAATTCCAGTAAAAATGACTTGCTTTGTCTCTTCTGATAAACTTGAGCTTGAAGTCTAACTTGTCACATCATTGTTGCTACCCCTGCTTGTCTTTGAGTTCTGTTGGCATGAATTACCTTGCTCTAGCCTTTCACCTTTAATTTGTTACTATCTTTAATTGTAAGATATGTTTCTTGCAGGTGGAAGATGGATGGATTCTGTTTTTTAGTCCTTTTTGCCACTTTTTGTCCTTTTTTTTTTTGGTGGTACTGGGGGTGGAACCCAGAGGCTTTCTACCTCCAGGCTATACTCCCAGACCTTTTTTCTATTTTATTTGGAAACAGGGTCACAGTAAGTTGCCGAGAGCCTCACTAAGTAGCTGAGGCTGGCTTCGAACCTGTGCGATCCTCCTGTCTCAGCCCCCCAAGTGCAGGGATTACAAGCGTGCTCCACCACACCTGGCAACTTTTTGTCTTTTTATTGGAGAGTTGAGGACATTTATGTTCAGCATGATTATTGAGAAATGATTTTTAATTCCAAACATTTTGAGTTTTAACTTTTGCTTGAGGTAGCATTTGTTTTTCTTTGCTTAGTTGTTTGCCTGATGGAAATTATTTATTACTTATCCTTAATAAGTAATAAATTCATTACTTACTACTATTTTTTCTTTGCAGTTAATCTCTTTGAGTATTTTCTCTAGTGCTGGTTTTGAAGACATAAATTCTTTCAGCTTCTGTTCGTCATGGAAGATTTTTATTTCCCTATCCAGTTTGAGAGATAGTTTTGCTGGGTAGGAAACTTTTGCCCTGTAATTTGTTTCTTTCAAAGTTTGGAATATGTTGCTCCAAGCCCTTCTGGCTTTCATGACTTGATTTGAAAAGTTTGAAGTGATTCTAATTGGTTTGCCTCTGAATGTCACTTGGTCTTCTTTTTGTTGTTGTTGTTGTTACCTTTAAGATTCTCTCCTTGTCTTCTACATTGGTCAATTTGGCTATTATGTGGCATGGTGAACCTTTCTCAGTGTAAAAGGGGGTCTATAAGTTTCCTCTACCTGTGTATTAATCTCTTGCCCTGTTAGAAAAATTTTCTGATATTACTTCATTGAAAATATTGTTGATATTTTGGTTTTATTTTCTATTTCCTCTTCTATCCCTTTTATTTTTAGGTTAACTCTTTTGAGATGGATCCATATATCTTTGATGTCCAATTCCTGCTGCTGAATGGTCTTTTCTAAATTATATACTATACATTCATTTTTGGAGTGATCATTGTCTAAGAGTGAGATTCTATTCTTCATGTGGTCTAATCTATTGTTTATAGTTTGTATTGATGCTTTCACCTCAGAAATAAATGATTGTATCCTTTATTTCTTTCAGACTTCCTCCAAATTCTTTTTGGACGTTCTGCATCATTTCTACTGTTAAATATCTGATTTGTCATTCTGGTGATCTCTACATTTCTGTGTTGTTGGGTTCTGTTATTGTGGGAGCTCATTGCTTCTTTTTATGCCTCCTTCTTCTGATTTTAGAAGTTATATCTTTGTTGAAGTTTGAGTGAGGAGGAAAGTGATGAAGTTGTAAATGCAAGAATAGGGTAAAGTCAAAGGATCTATAAGAATGAGAGTATGAGTCTGGTAAGGAAGTATATAGTAGAGATTAAAGATAGTGAATATATAGTAGTGAATATTATAGTAACCAATGTATTTAGTATAGTTATATGAAGTGCATTTAGTATAAGACAAAGAAGTAAAAAGCAAGAAGAAAAAATAGAGAAATGAAAAGAAGAGAGTAGATATGTACAAGAGAAGAGGTTTGTGTAAAGGATGGGGAGAGAGCAAACAAACAAGCTCACACACAATAATAAAAACCAAAACAGAACAAGACAACAACAAAATAACGCAACCATACAAATATATGAATACTGAGCAGACTTGCCTTCTGCAGTTTCTCTCTGTGCAGGCGTTGAGTGCTACTAGAACCTTTCCTACTGCATCCTGGGTCTCCGAACTCTCAGAATGGACCTGTCTCTGAGATTATTTAAGTCTACACAGGCATCCAGTATCCCAAGCTAGGGCTGGCTTGGTCTGACTTCTGGGTCACCATGATTGGGTGGTCTGTGGTGATCTCTGGAAGTCTAACTAGGGCTTTGAGCCCTGAGGACTGTCATTGGCCTTTTTGGCTGTCTTTGAACTTGTACCTCGGCTATGTCCAACAGCAGGCTCCACTCCCACTTCTCACCAGGGTGAATTGCAAAGTCTCATTCAGACCTTGGGAGACTATTGTTTGCTTCTCAAGTCCTGGTGGCCACACTGAGTGGTCTCCTGTGGGAACGGTCTCCCGAGGTAATGGCAGGTTCACTTACAGTGTTGTTGAGCAGTGCTCTGGATCTTTGTAGTGCACTGTGAACTCAGCTGTCGCTGCTGCAAGTCATAGCCTGTGTCCACTCAGGAAGAGCTGAAGGCTTACAATTCTGATGAGTTGCAGCCATGTACTCCATTTCAGGTCTTGGGACTCTGGCAGTCCTGACTCAAGAAGGCAAGATGGCTGCACCCACAGGCTTAGCCTTTGGAGGCAGGCTGGGTATTTTTCTGCTCTCTGATCTGTCTTCTAGTATTTTTTTTCCTGCCACTTTTCAATTGTCTGTACTTTCTTCAGCTTTATGCTGATTTCTTTCAGTTGTCAGAATACTGATTCCATGGCGATAGAGATTGAGTGTCAGCAGGACTGATATGTGCTGCTTCCCTCAGTTGCCATCTTCCCAGAAGTCATCCACAGGCATATTTCAAATAAGGGCTGTGTGGCAGCTTTGCATATGTTTCCTTGGTGACCTAAATTTCTTTCAGGTCACCCATCACACGAACATGGGGACAATGCTGACCTAACACATTTGTACACTGCAGCTTTGCATGACTTGCATAGTCTACAAAGGGATTTAAAAAGTCATAAGCTCAGTACTTGGGAAATTGAGATAGGAAGAGTGCAGGTTCAAGGCCATCCTTAGCAATGTAGCAAGACTCTCAGCAGCCTAGTGAGACCCTGTTTCAAAACAAACAAACAAACAAAATGGTTGGCGTGTAGCTCTGAGGTGGAATGCCCTTGGGTTCAATCTCTAATAATAACACATACACAGTATTCTTGATCCATATAAAAGAAACACCTTTCTGGCCTCACAGGCTTTCTAATTTCTCAGCTCTTTCCCATCCCTTGAAGTACATACAACACACCATCTGCAAAGTACTTTGCAATTTGTGTTTGTTTATGTACTAAGATTTCTATAAGAATATCATCGTTAGTGTTAAGAATATAATGGCCTCCACTTTCCAATATCTAGTGCTTTAATTCTATTGTTTTTTGCATTGGATGTTTCATTTTTTGCTCAAAGATGAAGGCAGTAGCCATGGGCTTTAATTATAGAAATTCTGTTTTTATCTAGGTTTCCTAATTCAAGGAGATACTTCTAAGATTTCATTTCATAAAGATTTTTATTTGTTGTATAAAGAAAGTGGCTGGCCACTGACCCTGGTTTCTGGGAGGGAAACTCTAAACCCTGGAATTTCACCAGAGATAAGAATATCTTTGTTATTTATGGTGGGCTGCTCTGACCACAACTGAGTTTATTCTGGTGAGGTGACTCATGATAGACCCCTATATAGTTTCAGAATGGTCATGGGCCATGCCAGAAAGACAATCATGTGATTAGGCTTTGAGCTTTGAGCCAGGCAATATCAGCCTGACCTCCCAATCTTTAGGAGGCTAGAGACTGAATTCAATTCTTAGGCCAATGGTTCAATCTATCATGCCTACATAATGAAATATCAATAAAAACTCTGTTACATGAAGAGTGGTGAGCTTCCTGGTTGGTTAAATGCCTTGATGTGGGGTGAGGGTGGAGGTGGTAGTATATCCTGACTCTACAGGGAGAAGGCGCAGGAACTCTGTGTTTGGGATGCCCTTGATCTTGCCCTTGTGTCTCTTATTTTGGTTGGTTCTGATTTGTACCTGTTTTGGCATAATAAAACTATTCTTGTAAGTATAGCACTTTATTGAATTCTGTGATAATTATAACACATTAGTGAATCTGTGGGCATAGCAGAGTCCCTTGAATTTGTAACTAGCTGGTCAGAAGTACATTTGGGTGGCTGAAAACTCCAGAGCTTGTGGCTAGTATCTGAAGTTAGGAAAGTCTAGTGGGTAAATATGTTCTTAACCTGTGAAATTTGACCTAACTCCAGGTGGTTGGCATTAAAAATCAACTGCAATGCTAAAAATCATTGGAAAACCCCTGAAATAATATGCTTGGCACAAAATTATTGTTCAAAAATATCAGTAGAAGAGCTTTTAATTAAAGAGGACAAAGTCATATTTTACACTGGAATAAAATAAAATAAACAAAATCTATAATTTTTTAGCATCTGGTATATCAACACATCCAAAAGAATGATAAATTAAGGCAAATTATTTAAGTTGATCTTTTTAATTGAAAATTAATTTTTAAAAATTTTTTATTGTTGCATGGAAGTCATACATCTTGATAGGATAAAAATGGTGAAGACATACACACACACACATCACTCAATTAGCCCTCATGCAATTCCCGCCCCATTCCCTCCTCTCCCTCTTTTCCATGCTTGGCTTAGTGATTGACTTTGATACATTTGTTTAAATACATTATGTGCTTTAGAGAGTGTCCATCTCCCCCCCCCTCCCATCCCCTCAGTTAGGTCACCTTATTTGCTCAGCTACAGAGTCTTCTTCTTCATTTAGAGTTCCTCCTGTTACCCATTTCTCCCTAGCTTCCACATATTAGGGAGAGCATCCGATTTCTTATTTTTTTGTGACTGACTAATCTCACTTAGCATAATGCCCTTCAGTTCCATCCATTTCCCTGTAAATAATGCAATTGTGTTTTTCTTTATGACCGAGTAAAATTCCATTGTGTACATATCCCACACTTTTGTAATCCATTTATCTGTTGATGGACATCTTGGCTGGTTCCATAGTTTGGTAATGGTGAAGTTTATCTTGTAAAAATATTTTCTAAGGAACAGGTACTATGAATATAAAAGCCAGAAGCTAAACCTGTGAATATAGTAAGATTGTAAAAATTTAGGAAAATTTACTCTGAACTTACCAGATATTACAGCAGCACCATCAGTAGAGAGACTAGGTTCTCAATTAAACCTATTATAGTTCTTACTACAAAAAAGAGTCAACAACTTCGAATTTATTAACTATAATATGCAATTTCAAGAAGACTGCAGGCAATTTAACGAGAATAAAAATAATGAGGCTATCTTGGGTAATATCTTTGGATAACTGAGACATGCTAGGAAAGACAGATGTGGCTAAGAACTGGATACCATGTGATTATGTATTACATCACTGTGCACAAAAGGCATAATCCATAGGTTAGATTGTGACACTCTCTTCAAGAGAGTCCTCCCTTCCTCTGTGACCTCCTTTCCCAACCTCTCTCCTCATGCCCTCAATTCCAGCCACAGGCCCTTCTTTTTACTCTAGCCATTGAGACTCACCAGCTTTGCTCTGCTGGCCAGTCAGAATGGGCAGTTAGACTCAAAAAGCACACATCCATTCCCAGTCCATTCCCAGTGTTTTGACTGTGCTTATGCTGCTGTCCTGGTATACTGGTCTTAAGACATTTCCTGATCCTTTTTAAATTGGTTAGATCCATATAAAATTACTAAATGAAGACACTATATAAAAGTGTGCAGGTCACACAGTCTCTTTCTCTTTAAAATCAATGGACAGTGTCAAACAAAATCAAAGAAAATGCAAAAAAGTGAAAAAGGTAGACACTGAGCAGAAATATTTTTATGTCACCACAGGAAGATGTGTCTGCTTGTGTGTTGGCTGACAGGTGTTGCTAAATTGGATGATGTGTGCACGTATGTCTCTACAAGTCTTTTATCTCATTAAGATGTATGGCTATAATGCACCAATAAAAAAATTAAAAAATTTCACAGACTTAATGCAATTAACCCCAGTTACCAAGGGGATAATTATCTAGTTTAGTTTCAACTTTCTCTTTTCTTAAATAAGATATTTTCATGGCTCTATCCCCCCTCTCTTCTTTTATCTTTTCTTTGATGCCTTATTCTTGCCTCCAATCATTTTTAATTTCAAAATTTACAAGTGGGGTGTGGGTGTGTTATTACTAGGGAGTACTAGGAAATGAATCCAGGAACATTATAACCTCTGGGCTACACACCCAGCCTATTTTTTATTCTTTATTTTGAAACAGTCTTACTAAGTTGCTGAAGGCCGCCTTAAGTTGCTGAGGCTGGTTTTGAACTGGCTATTTTTGTAACTTTTTTTTTTTTTTTTTTTTGGTGTGTATGGCACTTGGGGATTAAACCCAAAGGCATTCTACCTTTGAGTTACACCTCCAGTCCTATTTTACTTTATTTTAATTTTGAAACAGGATTTTACTAAATTGTGGAAGGCCTTTCTAAGTAGCTGAAGCTGGCTATGAACCTGTAATCTTCCTGTCTTAGCCTCCCAAATACTTGGATTACAGGCATGCACCACCATGCACAGTTCTGAAGCATTTTTGACAGCTGACCACTCAGCCAATTCAGGCCTTACTGTTAGGGTTTCCATGACACATTCTTTTTCTGTAGCACAGCTATACTTCTGATTCCTACCTCTTCTCACTACCATATGATCCAGCTATACCACCCTGGGTATCCTTTCAAAAGGATTGAAACAAGAATAATAAAGTAATACATGCGTTTTTATATTTCTAGCAGTACAATTCACAATAGCCAAATTATGAAACCAGCCATGGTGTCCATCAACAGATGAATGGATTACAAAATTATGAGAAAGACATTCTACCCATCCATAAAAAAGAGCAAAATTATGTCATTTGCAGGAAAGTGGATGGAACTGGGGAATATTATGCCAAGTGAGATTAGCCAGTCACAAAAATGAATGATCACATGTTTTCCCTCATCCATGGCAGCTAGGGAGAAATTGGGATACAAGAGACTCCAGACAATAGAAGAGAAACTCTAGTGGAATGATGAAGGGGGTTTAGGAGAAGTTGGGGAGAGAGGGAGGTTTGATGGAGAAAGCATTTCAATTGACATGATGTGCAGATACAAAATTATTAGTGCCAATCTCAGTATTGTGCATGAGGGAGAGGAGGGAGTAGAATGGAATGGCGGGAGCTTGCCAAGTTCTATGTGCATGCATATCTCTATTTCTCTAAATTTCATCATGATGTATGATTAAAATGCACCAATGAAAATCAAAAAGCATTGCATTGTAGATAAAAATATAATAATTTCCACTTCTCTGTCTCCATTCGTTGGCTCCCGTCCATTAACAGAATTTTTCTTTAGCCTTCTGTCCTTTGCACTCACTCCTCAACTGAGTTCATTCATCCTTGTGGTTTTTCTGTAGCACCAAACATTGAATCTCCAAGCTCAACTCTACCCTCTTGTTGCTCTTTGGTATCACGTTGACAGTACATATTGGAGGCACTTGTGCTTAAAAGTCCCAACATGCTCTCAAAGTTGACATAACTAAAATTAAATTCTAGACCACTTGCCCTTCCCAACCATCTAATTTCTATCTTGGACATTATTCCACTCTCTCAGGTAACATGGCTTCAATGCAGAAGGAAAATTTAACAAATTGAAAAATTGAAGTCATTATCTTTCTTCCAAAGAAGATTCTGCCTTTAGCTTCTTGGTATCTTCAATGTATACCCCTGAGTCCTTGCTACGGTCTAAAATAACCTTCTGTGTCTCATTCTCCAAGTGCATTGTATATTCTCTCTCACACAGTCTTCTCTCCTCCTAGTCTCCATGAAACTCATCTCCACCAAGAAATCCTACCCATTTTTCTAGGCCCAGCTCAAATTCATTCAGAGCCATGGGCTAGAATTTTTTTTGCTTGACATTCGCCTATTCCCCCTCAGCATGTGTGGGTCCATAGTGGGTAGAGATATTGCTATGCTGATCTCTCTCTACATCTAGGAAGTGAGTCCCCAGGGAGCTGAATCCATGACTGATTCTCACGGCTTCAAATCTGTCATGTCCCTAGATAGTGGGCATTAAGTGTTGTTTTAAATAGCATGGAGTCTCCTAGGCTTGAGGGTACATGCTAAACAGATTGATTTTTAGAATCATCAGAATTATTGTGGGGGGGGATGCTGGAAAGATTAAAATGTATAAGACAGAGCAAATAAGAGGGATGGCATCCTGGTTAGAGACACAGACACAGATTCACATTACAATAACTAGTTCGTTAAAAGTTTACCTGCCTTCTGATTTGCTAGACAGAGAAACTAAAGAAAGTTACACAGTGAGAATTTATCATCACATATGAAAAGAGAGTATGTGACTAAACTCACAATTTTAGTCAAAACAAATATCTTCTGTCAGAGCCTGCCGATCACTCTTCCAGATCACCTGCAGGGGAGGGGCTTGGAGGACAGATGGCAACATGTGCTTAGCTGTCATTATGAAAGACATGACTGATGAATGAGCCAGGCCCTGGACTCCGAGCAAGGATACTCTCTCTTTTCTGCAGGACTGGCCTTGGGCTGGCTGGAGTCTACTGCTTTCTTCCTCTCTCTGTGCTTAAGGCAGCCCACAGTTCTGAGTTCTCTAAGCCCTCACCCAAACCTACACAAGGTGGCTTCCTTATCCATAGTTGAAAAGGTTATACAGGGAGGATATATTGGGAAGATGCTAATTTTTAAATCAAAATATGCATAGATATCTTTTAAGTCAAAGAGTATTTTAAGGTTAATAACAATAAAGAACAGTCACTTGCCTCATTTTTTTCTCTTCCTCACCTACCTTTGCCATTAGATGTAGCCACTTTTAACTATTTCATCAGTTTCTTCTAGCATTTACCTCCATATTTTGAAATAATCTATATGTTTATATTTACTTTTTCTTCTTGATTATAAATATGATCAGTTGCTTTTGTATTTAATTTAGTAAGCTTAGAAACCCTACACGCATGCACACACACACACACACACATTTTTTGACAAACCCTCATGATATTTATATTACAAGTGGGGGGCAAATTTCACCAGTGTATTCACTATTATAATGTAAATATTGGTTGTAGCTCATTCATCCAGTAAAAGTATAATAATTTTTCCTTTCTTGTTCAATTTTAGTGTTTATCCAAATTAATGAATACCTCATTCAGAAATGCTGATTTTTCCATCCATCAACCAAGTCAAGCCTCAGACTTCTCAAAAGATAACCAGGTAAGTCATCTCTTGGTCACACATTTCCTTTCACGAGGACCCCTCTGAAGCTGCTGGTATCATTCATCCTGGACTGTTTGATCTCAAGGCCAGACACAGTGTTGTTCTGGGTTTGCCTTCACTCTTTTTCTAGAGATTTCCTTTGCCCCTTTATATATAAATTTCCTATTTCTTGAATTCCTTGTATTCTTCTTCCTTGAGTTCTGTCCTTGTTATGATGAGGCACACACTCCATTACCCTCTTGAGGAAAATGTATAAGAAGTCAACTTCTTAAAGAGCTTACTTGTCATAAGTGTCATTACTCTATCCTTCACTTAATTGATAGTTTCCCTCGATGTAGTAATCTGTTTTCTGCTGTTATAACAAAATGCATGAAGATAATTACTTTATAAAGAAGTTTGTTTAGCTCACAGTTTTTTCTGCATTGAGAAATTGTTACAAATTTTATTCATTTATTTTTATTACAGCTTGTAATAAAATTTTTATTTTTTCAGTATTTTATTTTTATTTATCTATTTATTTTTTAATTTTATTTTTATACATATTTTTATTGAAAATAAATGGTATACATTTAAACTGTACTTGGTGCCCTTCCCCCCCACTCCCATTTTCCCTTCCCATATCCCACCAATGATTGTCCAGGGTAACCATGTTATATTCATACTTTTACATGTATTTGGATGAAGACCCTCATTAATCAAGTTCAGCCTTCTTCCTCTCCTATCTTTCCATTCAAACTTTGCTGAGATTTCCTTTCCATTATCTGGAGTCCTTCTGGTATCCCCAATGCTCCTAGTTTGGGCATATTAGAGGAAAGAGGTCCCTTCTCTTTTTGTGCTTGGCTGATCTCACTTAACATAATGTTCTCCAGGACTTTTCATCTTCTTACAAATGACATAATTTTGTTCTTCTTTATAGGTGAATAGAATTCCATTGTGTGTATTTCCCATAATTTTGCAATCCATTCATCGTTGTCGGGGACATGGGTTGGTTCCATATTTTGGCTATTACAAATTGTGCTGCTATGAACATAGGTATGCATATGTTGCTGTAGTTCTCTGATTTCAACACCTTTGGAAAAACACCCAGGAGTGGTGTTTTCACAGTTTTAAAGACTGAAAGTCCACGAGTGGGTGGCCCCATCTATTTGGGCTCTGGTTAGGGTCTCCATTGCTGTGTCACAATTTGGTAAAAAAAAAAAAATGGAAAGGAAACTGACTACGTGAAGGAGGCCAAGTATATGGGGTGGCCTTACTGTTTAACAACCCACTCTCAAGAGAACTCATTCCAACTAACTCCACAAGATCAGCATTAATCTCCTCTAAGAAGGATGCTCCCTGAGACAAAGTTACCTTACATAGGTATCTGAGTTTTAATGCCCCATTACCTCAACACCGCCACACTGGGTCCAAGCTCTCAGCACATGAACTTTTGGGAAGATACACTCAAACCACATTCAACACATAGCACTGTGTCTAAAATTTTAGGTTGAACATGATCTCTGCTCTGAATTGTTATTTTTGAGGACTCTCTTACTATTCAGCGAGCTGTGTTTAGTATGGGAGACATTTTCTCTTTCTACCCCAGGGTTCTATCACATTTTCTTCCTGTCAGTCAAGACCAATTAGTGCATAGAATTTCAAAATTAAATCTACCACTTGACCCCTTTCTTAAACTGTTTTATTATTTTCTTTTACAATAATAAATTTTAGTGCCTCTTTGTTCACAAGCTTTGTTTTCAATAATTACAATTTGCCAAGAGCTTCAAAAGCTTTTTGGCACTTAGGACATGGAGCACCATCTCCTGAAGTTAAGAGGACTAAACATACTTTGTTTTACTATACTGCATGCTGTCTTTGAAAGGGTTTGGAAAGGGCCAGGAAAAGAGAATGGATGATTGCCGATTATCTTCCAGGTTTAACCACAAGTTAAAATGAGAGGCCTGTTTCCTACAAATGCACCTGCCATGCTGCCAAAGGAGAACGTGAAAAGATCTGGAAACACAAGGAAGGGCCAACCCACCCTCTCTATGCTTCTTTCTCGGCAGCTATTGCTACCACTAACACTTCACTACAAATATAAAAAAAAAATGTGGAAAAAATGAGTAGAAGGGTGGAAGTCCAGGCCAACCATCAGGAAATTCCAAGACAATTGGCAAGTCCCATGAAATGGAATCATCCTAAGCAGTATAGGATTATGGCCTCCCTAGATGAAAGGCATCATTAATGTTATTACTAAAAGACCCAGTTCTGGATATGTGAAGGAGGGTAATATCTTATATGCATGGGATGTTTTAAATTGTTCTGGGGGAAAAAGAAAACCAATCAACACATGAAACAAGGAGGAGGGATTTATAATGGAAGAGGAGAACCACTTGGCTAGAGGCAGAGAGGACAGTAATATAGATTGAGTTTGGTTAGAGGCAAAATACCATGATTTCATCTTATAACAAAGAAATGTCCCAGTTGGAACAGGGTTCAGAAAACATTAGCTTTTCAACTCGCAAATGCAGTTTTGAGTTCACATGCAGTGCGAGTTGCTTATTAAGTTGGAAATTCCCAAAATTGCTGAGTAATAATTCTTTTGAAGAGTTAGAAATGTTGTGGACTTTGTGCTCGGTCCAGCAGGTTCTCTCAGGTTGATGCATGCTGCTGTTTTGAGGATGCCAAGACAAATTTGTGCTCACCAAGGGCAGTGAAACATCTGCAATAAAAGAAAACTTGACAAGGCTCCATTCTGGTGATGTCTAATAAAAAAACAGAAACAATATTTATTTGGATTAAACTTAGAAATAAGCATTCTTTTGCCAGTCCGGAGATGCAACCCAGAGGCATTTGGCCTCCAAGCTACACCCCCTGCCCTATTTTTTATTCTTTATTTTGAAACAGGGTCTCACTAAGTTACGAGGGGCCTCACTAAGTAGCTGAGGCTGTCCGTGAACCATGATCCTCTGGTCTCAGCCTCCTGAATGCTGGGATTACAAGCGTGCGCCATCACGCCTGGCTAGAAATAAGCATTTGAGAAGCTGGACAATTATTTTAAGATCTTTTTTTTTTTTACCCACTGTAATGCATACCGTGCCTATTCAGTCAATTATGTGCCAGACCTGTACTCATTGCTGGCGAACTAGACAAACACAGTCCTTTCCTTCATTGAGCTAAGGGAGACATAGAAAGAAAGGCGTCTTTAAGCAGAGGTAATTCTAAAGTATTCATTACCTATCATTTTCCCCTCTCAACAAGTCTTGCATCTTAAATATAGATTGGTAGCAAGGATGTAATTTTGTTTGTGGTTCTGGGTATTGAAACTGGGAATGTTCTACCACTGAGCTACAACGCAGTCCTTTTTTTCAGAGACAAATACAGAAATTTATTCAGAAAATTGAGGGGGAATACGTGTTCAAGGGAGAAGGTGGGCCACCTCAAGAATGAGGAGAGACATTTGGGGTCTGCTTTGTAGTTCTTCTTTTACAGGGGGCCCCTGTGAGGGGTGGGCAGGGGTGCACAGTAGGGGTGGAGGTCTGGTTTTCCCTAGAATCCCCAGTTTCCTGACATCTAATTGATCATCAGAGTTCTTTTTACTTTTTTACTTTGAATTAGGATGTCACTAAGTTGCTAAGGGTTTCCTAAATTGCTGACGCTGGCTGTGAACCCATGATTCTCTTGTCTCAGCCTTCCAAGTATTGGGATTACAGGCATGCACCATCACACCCAGCTTTAATGACAGATTTTTTTTTTTGACAGAGGAATAAGAGATGATTGAAGAGCACATATCATCAGATTGATCTAAAGGATGCAAACTATTTAACACACTGATGCCAATAACTGTTATTGCGGTAATGATGATAATTCATCAAGTGCCAGACACTCTGCTAGGAGGTCCACATAAAAAATGTCATTTAATTCACACAACAATCCAATAGTGTAGGCACTATTGTTCTGTTCATCTTTAAACGAATAGAAAAGTGAATTATAAAAAATAAAGCGACTTACTTTCCATAGCACGTTTATAGTGCATAAATGAGCCAAGAACACAACCTAATGAGTTTGACTCTGAAATGTCAGTCTTAACTCCAGACGGTTTCTGTCTTCCCCAGTTCAGCCTAAGTGGCGTTTCTGTGGTCACTAGGGAGCAGTCTACACAGTCGCGCCTTTCAGATGCTCCTGTGGAGTGAAGTTGTTGTTGAGGTCCGATACCCTCTTCAGAGCATCACTCTTCACCCAGTGCTGTCCTTACTCTCTGAACAACAGAAGCAGTTTCTTTCTCTCGTTAATGCCCCTCTGTGAAAACACTGTTAAGGAGTCTTGGCATCTGGACTGGGTCCATATAGACTAAAGAGTAGCTAAACAGAGAAAACTGCAACCCCAGATTGCTTTCACACCAAGTAAACATATTATGTCAAAGAGATGGAAGATGCTCATAAATGGCAATGCACTAAAGATCAACTTGAAAAGCACCAAAGCATGCTCAAAATAAATAAGAGCAGAGGTGTAAAGAGCACAGCATCTTGTGTGTGTGTGTGTGTAATTGTGCGAGTCAAGCTGGTGTCACAAATATTAAATTATTCAATTAGGCAGCACGAGATTAAGCCCATAAAATGTGTTAATGTGACACACCATTTCACAAATGGGATTTTAGGATGGCTTCTGGGATCCTCCAACATGACAGAAATATGTGTTAGCTTTTACTGCAGCCTGCTTTAAGACTGAGGCAGGATTCAGCTAATAGTTCAGGGATGAACGGGGGTGGGCAGGGCACAGAAGTCACTGTTCTTGAGCAGTGATTTTGTTTTTGTAATTTGCTTTGTTACTTTCCCAAATTCTCTTCAATTACTTAATCACTTGATGATAACATATACTTACTAAGTTCTATTCTGGTAACTAAATTGCACTTTAAGGAAATAATGTTTATGCAGTATGTTATTTGTTATATATTATTTTATATGTCATTTATTATTCATAGGTTCTTTGTTGTAGATAAACATTGGAAACAACCCACATGTTCAACAATTGGGAAATGAACTTTGTAAACTGAGATATAATCACATAATGAAATATTATTGAACTATTATAATGATACTAAAAGAGTTTGTAAAGCCAGGTATGGTGGTGCATACCTGCAATCTAGTACTTGGGAGGCTGAGACAGAAGGATCTTGAGTTCGAGGCCAGTCTCACCACCTTAGTGAGACTCTCAGCAACTTAGTGATACCCTGTTTCACAATAAAAAATAAAATAAAATAGGGCTGGGTGTGTAGCTAAGAGGTAGAATGCCCCTGGTTTCAATCCCCAGTGTCACACACACACACACAGAATTTATAATAATAAGTGTAACAATTCTTATGTTAGATAAATATATTGTAGAATCGTTTATGCAATCTAATTTTATATATACACACATCTAATTTTATAAGATATATACACACATATATAAAGTATATTAATTGAATGGGCCTCAAGTAATATGTGCATGTATGAATGTATCACTTTAAATCTCACTATGACATGTAACTATAATGCACCAATAAAAGTATAAAAAATGAATGGGAGCATTCCAAAATGCTCACATTGTTTCTAGGTTATAGCATTTAGGTATTAGTGGGTTTTATTCTCTTTTTCTCTGTTTTTTTTTTCTGTGTCATTCACATTATCTGCCATAATGTTATTTTTGTAATCTCAATCCAAACTAAAAATCTTATTTCAGAGACATTTCAATTATTCATAAGTATCAAGGGAAACTTCAATTAGTGAATGCCATTATGCTTAGATATTCAAAACAGTTTCAATATCATGCAATTTTAGTATTTTCAGTAAAAGTGATTTGTTCAAAGTATGAAAAAAATGAGGCTAAATTATAGCCTTTTAATCAAATTCCCTTTGTGGCACAAGAACTGGGAGTGCTGTGGAGCAAAGCCACAGAGGGTATTGTCTGTCTGCTGCTCTGGTCCTCTGCCAGCAGCCCCCCCCATTCGAGCACCCTTATTCTTAGATGTCCTTCTTTAGGGGGTCTCCCCCACTCCTTACTCAACACTCAGCCTCAAAGGATTGTCATCCTTTGGATAACAACTCTGCTAGCACTCTGCATTTTTCCCAGGAGCTCTTTCCACAATGTGATTGTATCATAATCTATGTAATTTATGTTTCTCTGTCTTCCTTCTGTACTTCAAGCTCCATGAAGGGAAGGCTTGCATGTGTTTCTCTCTTGTCCTCCCAGCACCCAGTACAGAAGTCTATGGCATAAGAGTTCGGCAAATTAATGAATCCATCACGGTTTTAGACATGTTGGATGTGAATTTCAAATGTGTGAAACTCCCCACACAATTGAAAGCTCGCTAGAAGGAGAAGCCTGGGAACTGGACTGTGATGGGAGTTGTCTGTGGAGTGGAAATGGAGGGTTGCACCTTCCTTCAAACACATTAGCATGTGTGGGAAAATATGTGTTTTCATCCGTCAGCCACATTCTTTTAGTCAAAGCTGAGGTTTAGTAGCAGCGCTGCGGTCTGGCTGGGTGGAAGGCACTAGAAGAGACCATAGGTGTGTGAATACCAGCTGGAAATGATATAGCTCTGTTATATCATTGCCTTCATTGTCTCATTTGTGATAGGACCTATCAAGATTGTTGTAAAGAGAAAATTAGAAATTACACACAAAGTGTCCTGGGACATCGTAGGTGTCCAATAAATCTTAGCAACAATTAGAATTATTATTAATAATTTCTTAATTTCTAAAGTTATTACCAATTTTGAGACAACAATTTCGTTGATGACCACTAGATGGCATTAAGGCTAATTTAAAAGGTAGTGTGGTCCTTCATTCCTATCAGCAAAAACATGTGGTGAAAAGTAATTTCATACATTTTGCTTTCAGTTGTGATTTAATAGCTTGGGTTTTTGCTTTATTTCATGTAGAAAAATCCTAGAAGAAATCATTTTTGATTGAACTATATTTTCATGAAGGTCTCACCATACTGCTGCTGCTGCTGCTTTTTTGACATTATTGCTGAGTGTTCTAGATACTGCTGCAAAACTGATGGCTATTGAGGTCATTCAAAGGATGGAAAACAAGATTCTGTAGTTATGGTATCACATACTGAGGGTTAATATTGTGGCCAACTCAGTGGTGACCGGCAGGGGAGGCTCTATGGGTTGCCTAAGCTAGGAGCTCAGTATAATAGGATAGTGACTGTCACTAACAGTTGAATAAAAAAAAGATCCCAGTATTCCAGGGGTAAGCCCACTCATTTCCCACCCTGCTCAAGAATGTAGCACTGGGAAGAAGAAGGTTTTTGCTGTTTCTTGAGATTTGGAGAATATAATAAAGGAGCAACAAAATACCAATGTAAATATCTTCTTCAAAGATACCAGGTAGACTTATAAATTCAGTATCACTCAGTTTCTTGTTGGCTATCAGAGCACTAATTTGTGAATATGATATCAAAGGTATTATGAAAAGCCTATATACTTAGGACATTGTTAGAGTAACTTACATGCATGTGAACTTTGATAAACTAGGTGGATTACTATGGGTAAAGAAGTACTGTGAAGTTTTACTGAAGGAAAAAGATTAGTTTTGCCATAGATGGTAATGAGCCTCAGCTGGGGAAATTGTCATTTGTCAATCTTCTTCAGACCTTGAGGTACGTTGTCAAATAGCTCAGTTCACCTCCAACTGTGGACTCTGATAAGGCAGCAGAGGTGTGTGGATGTCACCTTTGAATCACCAAAGCATAGCATGTGCTCCATAAATGTAGGTTGCACTATGAATTAAAAAATATTTAGTTAAATTAGATCAAGTGAAAGAATCCTGTTGGGGATCATCAAAAAGAGTGTTTGGTTAAGATGTTATAAGTCTATTTGTAACATGATACCACCCTTCTGTTCCAAATATATGAGACTATAAAATAAAAATACAAAAAGGGATAAAATGGCAAAGTCAAACTAATAAGGCAAGCACTGTATGAATCAGAAATTGAATACAAGCACAAAGCATGAGTGAGGGGGAGATAGAGAATGTTTTGTTCCCCATGTGGAAGCAAAACAGCAGAGCTGGGAGTTTCACTTATATGGAAATCAAAGTCAACGCAGCTCTGCAAAACTCAGAGTTAGTTCTGGGCTCTCCGTTAGCCTTTAACTCCCACAGCTCTTCACCAGAAGAATGACTAAGAATGCATTTTAACAAGAAAAGTGAGCCCACCACAATCTACATGTCTAAGTAGTTCATCTTAAAGGCTTAGGAAAGTGATTTTTTTCCCCCAATATTGGGGATTGAACCCAGGGACATTCCACCTCTGAGCTCACCCCCAGGTCTAATTTCTTTTTTGTTTTTGCAGTATTGAGGATTAAACCCAGGGGCATTCTACCTCTAAGCTACACCCCAGCCCTATTTTTTATTCTTTATTTTGAATAAGGGTCTCACTAAGTTGTGGAGGGTCTTACTAAGTTGTGGAGGGCCTCACTAAGTAGCTGAGGCTGGCCACAAACCTCCTGTCTCAGCCTCCCAAGTACTAGGATTACAAGTGTGCACCACCATAGTCTGCTCCTGTTTTTCATTATTTTGAAACAGGGTCTTACTAAGTTGCTGAGGGCCTCACTAAGTAGCTGAGGCTGGCTGTGAAAATGCAATTCTCTTGTCTCAGCCTCCCAACTACTGGGATTATAAGCGTGAGCCACCACATCTGGCTAGAAAAGTGATTTCCTAAAAAGTGAATTTAGAGAAGAATTATTACTCATAGGAATGATTCAGATAAGACAAGGTCCTAGACATTATGTGCCCCCCCCCAAAAAAAAAAAGCCTAGAATGCAAATATAGCTAGAAATAACCTACTCACGAGGCAGGTACTCTCTTCAATGTGGTATACCCTGGGAAACAAAATCATGAAAAGAAATTGGCTTAGTAAGCATGGAATCACAGCAAGGGGAATTAATTATGTGATTGAAAAGTTCTCCAAAGTTCTATAAAGTCCTTCTGAAAAGAGCCAGAGAGTAAACAGTTTGGGACTTGTGGGCCATGCGATCTTCGTGAAACCTGTTCAGCTCTGATATATAGTGAAAAAGCTGCCATAGACATCATGAAAATAACTGAATGTGCCTGTGCTTCAGGAAAACCTAATTTCCTCAAACAGGATTTTGTGGTATCTGGTCCTGCATGTCTGACATTTCCATGGTGATGGTAGATGCTGTCTGTCTTTGGGAGCCTCCTCATAGTCTTGAACTGGGGCTCCCTCTCCCTTAGATAAGTGGAGTGAAATTAGTCTCTGTGATTAGCCTTCTTTTGTAAGCATTTGTTTTGGCCAACCTCTCTGTAATCAACACCTTCTTTCTTTATATGTGATAATCCTTCCATTGAGATCAGAGTCAAGCACTGATGGCTAAGATCACACTCTTTCTTCTTAAGGTAATTCTGCACATCTGTGTTTTAGTTCATTCGAAGAAGTCTAACCCACAGAAGACATTGTATTTCTCAATTCCTTGCTGGTACCTGGCCCCTCATTTCCCCATACTACAGAGATTTCTCATTACTGCCCCCATGTCCATCCTATGCTAGCAGCTCATGGTGTGGGTGCAGCAAAACAGTATTGCAGCATGGGAATCAGCTGATGTTTGGCATGCTCATCTATCCCAATTCACTGTGCCAAGAAACGCGCCTTACACTTTCAGCTCCTTGAGCTACCCCTTTCTGGCTGGAACAGAGATACTCCGCAGATGACTACAAATTTTAAGCAAATCAACATGTAAAATATCCCCCCCCCCAGAAATATTTCAATTTTCATTCTGACCGGTGGCCTTGATTTGTGAATGACCTTAATTATGTATGAAAGGGCATTTCTTGTCTCAAACAATATGGAGGTTTAATTTAGTGACTTGTGAATCAAACTATGGCCAGGCTCACTGTGGCGTCTGCACCACTTGGGATGCAGGTCTGAAATGAAGATTTTCAGGGTAGTGGCCCTGCTGAGTCAGGATCTGTATTTCAATGAGGTTTTTAGATGACTCATGACTATTGAAGTTTGGAAGCTTTACTCTGACATCTACTGCACCTTAATGCTAATTCCGAACATTAATTATAAAAGAATGTCTCTTCTAGGTGACAGAATTAGGAAAAGTCTGTAAAGGTTGAGATATTAGTGTGAATTGACTCACATTCTCATGCCCTTGGATGAGCATGCCCTGATAAGCACGCTCATCCTCAAACCTGGTTGTAAGTCAATCTGATGAGATAAGACATTGAGAAAATAAAAATAAAATTCCAGTTCTCTGAAAACTTGCGTTTCAAAGATATGTATATATGTATATATGTACACGTGCACACATATATACTTAACAAATTTGTTTTAAATATATACTTGTTTAAAATATATATTCATTTTTCAAAGGAGTATATATCTTTTTTTGTGTGTTACTAGAGATGGAATCCAGGGCATTCTACCTCTGAGCTACACCCCAGCCTATTTTTTTTCTTTATTTTGAAACAGGATCTTGCTAAGTTGCAAAGAGCCTCACTAAGTAGCTAAGGCTGTCCATGAACTGCGATCCTTTGGTCTCAGGCTCCCGAATGCTGGGATTACAAGCATGTGCCACCACGCCCGGCATATATTTCCAATATATATATTCTGGTACTGGTTTCTCCTCCAAGCCACACCACCAACCCCATCTTTTTTTTTTTATTTTGAAATAGAGTCTCACTAAATTGCTGAGGCTGGCCTCCCTCAAACCCATAATGCTGTCTCAGCCTTTCAAGTACTAGCATTATAGTTATGTGCCACCATGCCTGGCTTCAAGGATATTTTATATTTTTTTCATTGGTAGGCTATTAAATTCCTTTTCCTTCATTTTTTTTCAATGAAATATTGACAAACTAATTTGATTCTTGTTCTTTCCAGGATCTTGAAAACTTGGATCTTTACCTTCTAATTCTGGGTTTGATAAAACTCATGTACACACTCTTAGACCCTCACATGGCAATCCCACCAATGCATACCTTGATCAGTGCAAGCTGTTTGTGAACAGGGTCTCTAGGATGCAGTCTAGCCATGTTTGGAGACAGAAGATTAAGATTTGATTCTCAGTTTGCTAAATTAAGCCTTGTGTGTCCTTGAACAAGCTAATTTTTCCTCAAAGACTGTTTTTTTTTAATATAATAACCTACTGGGATTTTAGGGTGAGTCTTGAGAATTTTAACTTTAATTTAAAAAAAAAAATCTTCCTTATGGCCAGGCGTGGTGGTGCATGCTTATAATCCCAGTATTTGGGCAGGTGAGACAGAAGGTTAGCAGCCAGACTCAGCTACTTAGCAAAGCTTTTTGCGACTCAGTGAGACCCTGTTTTAAAATAAAGAATCAAAAATTGGGCTGGGGGTGTAGCTCAAAGGCAGAATGCCCCTGGGTTCAATCCCCAGTACCTAAAAAAAAAAAAAAAGTCTTCCTTAGGGACTACTGCTCAGCCAGTTTTAAGAGCAAATGTCTGAACCTCAGTTTCCTCAAGTGTGAAATGGGAACATTGCTAACTTCTACAAATGGTTATTGAGAGATCACATAAAATTATACATGCAATTGCCTCTTAAAGGAAAGAGCAGTTTAGAGGCATGGTGACAGCTTTTTATCACTGATTGTGTCACAGACAGGGTTTCAAAAAAATAAAGAGAGTAGAAGTGAAAGGAGAGACTAGGGTGATGAAACTGAAGGCAGATGGAAGCCACCCCAATTTCTACAGAGGAGAATTTTACAATGTATGCTGTAGGAGGCCAGGACTTAATTTCCAGTGAAGAATAGAGTTTCCATCCATATGAGGTCTATACAATACTGCATGCCTTCCCTGTAATATTTTATTTGGCCTGTCCTGGTTCAAGAAATTGCAGGCAATTTGAGGTCAGGGTTTGGGTCTTCCTGTTCCCATATGGACTCCATTTAGATTTCTGGTTACAGAGAAAACTCTCAGAAAAAGGGGATTGATGACTGGCTGTGATTCTTGGACTACTTCCCAGTGTGAGTACTGTATGCTTTTTGAAATACCTAGTATCATAGTGAGGTGAGTGAAGGACTTCATGCTGTAGCTCTCTTCCCCATTATGTATCATTATGATTTTCTTATGTTGCATGGAAAATCTCTCCAAGTTCTCTCCAAATATCAACCTTGCATTTCACTCCTACGCAAGTCGTAAGGGGCTACTTAGGGTGAGGGAAGGTAGGATTGAAATCCCTGCTGCTTTTCTTCCTTGCAAAGCTTGTTTTCTAATAAACTCATGATGTCACTGAACGAAGCCAAGTCACTTTTAAGCTGTGTCTTCTTGTCAAAAGAAGTTGGCTCAGCCAGCTTAGTGGAAAACAAGAAATTGGCTGTTATGGAAATACAAAGTTCAGGCTCTGGTTGATGAGTTTATTTCCCAACTTGCCAATTTATTGCTGTCTAGACATGGTCTTTGACAAACAGCCTGACTTTTCAGAGAAATGGCCTTCAAAAGACAACAATATGGGGAAAAAAGATGAGCCTTATAGGCTTTTCACTCACTTCACCATGTCCCGTGTGGCTGGTAGAGGGAGGGATAACAAGCAGTTAACTAAATTTTTATTTTCTTTTTTTTTTTTTACTCAAAATATTGGCCCATATAGTGAAGAAAGGAAGAACTTAATGATATTTTAGGAGTATGTCTACATTTGTTGTCTACCAGAAAGGGGCTCTTGAATTTTGTCAGATTAGAGTTTCTAAACATGAGCTGGCTCTCAGCTGATGGCAGAAGAAAGGGGGAACTGAGTCAAGAAAGCCAGGCAACCAATAGCTGAGAACCAGACAATATCCTCCTCTTCTTCCTCCTCTTCCTCTTCCTTCTCCTCCTCCTTCTTTTTGTTACTGGGAATTGAACCCAGGGTTTTTTCTACCTCTGAGGTACACCTTTAACCCTTTTTACTTTATTTTATTCTTGAAATAGGCTCTCATTAAATTGCTGAAGGTCTCACTAAGTGGCTGAGGCTAGCCTTGAACCTGTGATTCTCCTATCTCAGCTTTCCAAGTACTGGGATTACTGGTGTATACTACCACACCTGGCTCAAAGGATCTTCTTAAGCAATGAATCTAAAGAGCCCAGAAATGAAACTTAATCTGATCTTTAGAAAAGGGATTCATACTTGAGGCAGGCAAGGCCAAAGTAGGAGAGTTGAGAGTTCAGGTATAGAGGAAATTTAAGACAAAAGGGTGCTAATGGAGGAAGACTAACAGAGCTTGTGAACGACTGGGTCTGGGCTGTCTCTAATAAAAGTAGAGTCTAGCCATGCATGGTGGTGCACGCTTATAATCCCCGCGCTTGCGAGGCGGAGACAGGAGGATTGTGCAGGTTTGAAGCCAGCCTCTCTGGCTTAGGAGACCCTGTTTCCAAATAAAAATATAAAATATAGGTGTCTGGGAGTGTAGCCCAGAGGTAGAAGGGTTTCCAGGAATCCCAGTACCACAAAAAAATAATAAAAAAGAATAAAAGTATAGTCTACTGCCAAGTAGATCCCATTTAAATAATATCTTCAAAATCAACTTCAGGCTCCAAGGACCTAGAATGTTAACTCCTTATGTAATCTCTTGGTTATCCCTATGCTATCTAGAAGAGCAAAAGGGTACAGATGATTAACTAAAACAAAAGAATAGTATTTTCCACTAGTTTACAATATATACAATATATTCAGAGTCAAAGGAATGGTGTAAAGTGTGCATGTGTATGCATATATTTTACCTTCCTGTCAAGTTGCCATAAACTTTTAAAGCATCTGCAATTTCTACATGTCAGGGAGTCCTTTCTCTTACAGGCTCTAATCTTTTGCCTCTCTATTTTAAACCTTCTTTTTATATTTCTGTACACCCTTATCCCAACTATGTGTTTCAGTGTTGGACAGATTTGGACTTGGAGGTGGCTCTATGGTTCTCAAGGTCGTGGTAATCCCTGGCTCTATCCTGAAAGGCTGGTTCTGTCTGTTGAGGAGTCATTATTCAGTCTTCAGCGAGGAGCAGCTACAAGATAAATATACCTTACTCTTGATAGTTTCTCATTCCTTAACTCTGGTAAATTTTTCTGCTTTTTCATTAGCCCTCTCTTTACTCTTTATCATTAAACTCCTTAACTTCAGAATGACAAGGGAGAGAATGAAGTGGAGAGAGGAAAGAAAAACACTTTTCTGTGTCTTATATTTTTGGTATTGGGAATTGAACTGATTGAACCCAGGGCATTCTACTTCTGAGCTTTATCTGCAGCTCTTTTTGTTTCTTATTTTGAAACAGAGTCTTGCTGAATTGATGAGACTGTCCTTGAACCTGTGATCCTTCTGTTTCAGCCTTCCAAGTACTGGGATTACAGACATGCATCATCATGCCCAGCTTGCTGCATCTTTATGTTGCTGTCAAGTGAACTGGCTTTTCATGGAGAAAGAATTATCTCCTGATTCTTACTATAAGAGGTAGAAAAATAGTATTTATCCCAAATTCAGAGCATCTTACAGATTGAGGCTCCAATATTTTAGCCACTCAGTTCTTTTATTGGATTATTTAAAACTATTATAGTAAAATTTATATCTTCATTAATAATTTAAAAGAAAGTCTAAAGAATTTTTCCTGGCATTCAGATTTATGGAACTTTCCCTTTAAGAGGAACTCAGAGATAAGTTGAAACAAACTCTAAACTGATGTCAAGGTGAAATAAAGCTTTAGTTTAGGAGGAATTATTCATAGGCTTCATAATTGACAATCTTGTGCAAGATAATTGGAACATCATTTTAGAAACTTGTTGTGACTTGATTGAATTTAAGTTGGGTCCCAGCATTCAGACTAAATGCTGAATGTATAATGCAGTCTGAAATCAAAGCGAAAATAATTTTGCCTAAAAATTTAGAAGTACAAACTATGATCATTGGATGTGCTAGTGGGCAATGACAGAAGGGTTAACCCTGAACAAATGGTTCATACACATACTGGCTCCTAAATTTTGGAAAAAGTCTCCTCACAAAAGAAAAAGATGAACTAAATAAAGAAATTACCATGGGAATATTAGAGGAGAGTAGATTAAAGTAGGCAAATTTTCAAAGAGAACATTGCCTGTTCTCCTCCACCTATGTCCATGCCATGGCAGCCATTGCTAACTGATCACTGCAGTTAGTCTTGTGATCATTAGTGTATTTTTCCAAATAGCTAGTGATAATTATGCTGTTTGATATCTATATCTGAAATTCAACCTACTTGCTTTCCTTCTTTTAATGTAAGTTTCCCCAAAAATCTACTGGGCAAAGAAAGTCACTTTGTCTAAGTAATAGAGAAGGACTCTAAAATGTTATAGGAGAAATTCAAATGGCCACTAAATGCATAAAAAATGCTCAACATCACTGGCAATCAGAGAGATGCAAATCAAAACTTCCCTGGGATTTCACCTAACTCCAACTAGATTGGCAATCATTCAAAACACACACAACAGTAAATACTGACTAGGATGTGAAGAAGTGGGAACTCTAAAAGATTGTTGGTGGGATTGCAAAATAGTGCAACCCCTTTGGAAAACACTCTAGAGAATCCTCAGAAGAATGGGAACAAATTTACCATTTGGTCTAGGAATACCACTTCTGGATATCTACCCAAAAGAAAGGAAACCAAACTACCAAACTAATGCATGTGTATCTATGTTCATAGCTGAGCAATTCACCATAGCCAAACTATGGTACCAGCCAAGATGTCCATCAACAGATGAATGGATTACAGAACTGTGGGATATATACACAATGGGATTTTACTCAGCCATAAAGAAAAACACACATCTTTTAAGGGAAATGGATGAAACTGGAGGACATTATGCTAAGTGAGATTAGTCAGTCACAAAAAAGAAGAAATCAGATGCTTTCCCTAATATGTGAAAGCTAGGGAGAAATGGGTAACAGGAAGAACTCCAGGTAAAAAAGGAGATCCTATAGAGGAGCAAATAAGGTGACCTGAGGGGAAGGGAGGGGAGAAGAGGGAAACTCTAAAGTACATGATGTACTTAAAAAAACATATCAAAGCCAAGCATAGTAAGGAGGGCTGGGGAGGGAATAGGATGGGGATTGGGTCTGGGCTAGTTGGATGATCTGTGCATGTGTCTCCATGAGTCATTTATCCCATTAAGATGTGTGACTACAATGCACCAATAAAATTAAAAAAAAATGTCATAGGAGAAAGAAAACTAAGTACAAAAAATTCTTACTCTAAATTGGATGTGACTTTTTTGCATGGATGATTAAATATTATTTATACTTGATTCAGGTATAACATCTCCTATAGTCATTAAATTGTGGCTAGGTAAACCAAGAAACAAGTTGTTAATCTTGCCACAACTCTAGATAAAGCAGCAAATGAATAGCCCAATATTGGGGTCAGAGACCTCCATGTAGGACTTATTCATTAGGAGATAGTAAAATCAATCCCATTACCATGAATAACCCCCTCCTCAACCAGCAACCAGCTCTAACATGATAGTCATGTGAGCAAGCTACCTAGAAATCAGATCCTCCAGCCCTGGTGTAGACTTCAGATGACTGAAGCTCTGGCTAACATCTTAACTGTAACTTCACCATGATGCTGAACCAGAAATGCTTGGCTGAACTGCTTCTGAATTCCTATCCCACAACAATTAGAAAATACAACACATAATTACTATTGTTTTACATAACTGTTCAGGAAGTAATTTGTCCTTCAGGAATCTCTTGGAGGCAGAGTCTAGAAGAAAGAGAAAGGGAAGATACATAAAAGGTGAGGCATTTTGAGCTACTTAATCTACTAACTGGCAAAGGGCACAAAAGAGAGTTTTGAATGGGACATACTATTAAACTGGGCTAGAGACATAAAATATTCCTGAAATGATATTACTGGATAGAAAATAGGAATTTAACATAATTGGGAAATTATTTGGGGAAAAATTAAATCTTGCTGTGTGCTTATTGCAAGGAGATTAAGTTCTTCAGCAAATGACATATACATTAGTTAATAAAATTTTTTAGAGATACAATTAAATAAGGCCATTAGCCCCATCCTCTGTGATACCATGATTCAGTCAAACATGGCCATGGCCCAGCATAGAGTATGGTCCACAAACTCAAGAATGTTGAGCTGCATAATTAACCTTCCAAAGTAAGGAAATAACAATGCACTGGTTCTGTAAACCCAACACTTATGATGTTACAAATGTCCAAGGAATTATCTATAAGAAGAGCCTTCCTTTCTGGACCTGTCACAGGTGAGAACTATATGGGAACATAGACAGCCAATGCAATTTTGTAGAAATTCCTCTGTGTCGTGAAGGCATTCTTGCATTGTTTTGATCATTCTAACCAATGTGAGGAATGGTGATAGAAGGTGTGAATATCTGCCTAGTGCTCTGGGTAGCTAATTTAGTCATTGCATAATTCACTCTAGCTTTGCCCTCAGATACAAGGAGAAACTGGTCAGTATGATATGGATATGCATAAGCTTAACGTTTACCTGTTGGAAAATACATTTTGGGTTCTCTGTGGTTTCAACATCTTTGTGCAGAAGAATGTGGAGTAGCTGGTCTTTTAAGATCAACTTAGATTACCTGAGTCAAATTTGGTAACAGTGGCAGCCTGCAATAAAGATTTCAATTTGTGGTGAGTTATGACAGAGTCAGGGTCATTTTATTCTTTTTGTAAACAACATTAAAATCTCATCCTTTCTTCCAGACTGTCACTGTGCTCCAATATCTCCTGAATAAATGACCATGGGGACTTCCCACATAGTGATTCAAAGAGATTTCCCCTGGTGTTAACCATGCTCTATGACTGTGTACTGTGGATGTGCTGGAGCCACAGAGGTTTGTGGGTCGCAGCTCTGTCGTGCAGATGGTGTCTCCAAGGCAGAAAGAGTCCTGGACATTAATAACTATCACACTTTTGACCCAGAATAGAAACAAGTCTATGTAGCCTTCTCTGGGCCTTGCTACCCCAAGAACAACCGGTGACAAGGAACTTTCACATATGCTGACTTATTGATATTTTGCAAAATAAAACTTAACCATGATATTGTAATTTCTCTAATTTTACCTGTAAAGAAGCTGAGTTTTAGAGGTAGGAGCTGACTTGCCCAAGGGCACACAGCTAAGAAGCAGGAGCTAGCCTGTGTCAAGCCTAAGCCTTTTGATTAACCCAACATTTTCGCTGCTTTTTCTTCCTTAGTTTGTATTGTATCATTCATAGACATGAGCATACCAGTGGTGAAGGAGGGGGCACGTCTCCATGCTGGTATATGATTCACATGACCTTTTTTTTTGTACCGGAGTTTGAACACAGAGACATTCTATCTTTGAGCTACACTTTCAGCTATTTTTTTTTTTTTTAATTTCTAAATAGGGTCTTGGTTAGTTGCCGAGGGACCTTGCTAAGTTACTGAGACTGGTTTCAAACCTGTGATCTTCCTGTCTCAGCTCCTAAGTATTGAATTTGTGGACATACACCACCACAACCAGCTTGATTCATATGATTTTGAATATTGTTTTTGTTCTTCCTTTCTCCTTTCTTTTCATCCATCCATCCATCCATCCATCCATTATTTTTATTTGAGCAAATAGGGGCAGTTAGTTCCTCTTGGGAGTCAAGTCTAAGTGTCATTATCTGGAGTCCTAAAGGACTGAGTCAAATTACCTGAGTGAAATTTGGTAACAGTGGCAGCCTGCAATAAAGATTTCAATTTGTGGTGAGTTATGACCACATAACTCCTTCTTTGTGCTACTTCCTTCTGAGTGGTGTGAAGAAAGATGATTTCTTTTTGTCTTTGAGATTATGTTCTTCTATAGATATTCTGGATTTATCCTTCTTGTTCTCCTTCAACCTCTCACCTCTCTCTACCTATGTTTTTATTTCCTCTACTAATCTAAGACATAGTGAGAGATCTGGGCTTTATTTATTTTTCTTTTTAATTTACTGCTTAATTGATTTCTTCCAGAGCAGTTTTTCTCCCATCTTTAAAGATATAGCTTTTTGCATGGGCTTTGGTGGAGGTTGTGGGGCAGCACCAGCAGGTCTATATTGGGGTGGGGTGTCTCATCTTTCCTGGATTCATGAGAAAAATATAGAAGGCCTCATGAATTTGTGTGTCATCCTTGTGCAGAGGCCATGCTAATCTTCTCTGTCTTGACACAGTTTTAATATATGTGCTGCTTTAGTGAGCATGAGATCTGGGTTTTAGAATGGAGCCATATAGTTTCCAGTTAGATCAACTTGGCAAATAGTCGTAGCTGAGTTTCTACCATTAATTATTATTTTATTTATATTAGTTTAGTCTTTTCCTTTTTCCCTATTTTCTCCTTAAAATAGATACTCATTTAAGGTGTTAAAAATGACAATAAGGAAATAAAAAATTACAAATAGTTATAGTTATAAATAGTCTTATGAATAACATAATTAGTTGTCATCATATATTCTAGTATATACTAGTACAGTATATACTGTATATATAGAATATATATATATATTCTGTATATATATACTGTATATATACTGTATATATAGAATATATATTCTAGTATATACTGTATATACTGCACTAGTATATACTAGAATATACTGTACTGTAAGTCAAGCTGAAAACTGTAGTGACAATAATGATGATTTAAGAATGCGGATACCACCTAATTCTGAGCAACAGATATGAAGGGAAGTCTTCTAGGAAAATTGTGGAGAAAATTTTTTTCATTTAAAAAAAGCACACAGCAAAAGAGATATTCTTTTGTACCTCTTCCCCTAGATGTTGTCATATCTGCTCAGGCTGTTTGAAAATGTTGTGTCCACTTTACTCCAAATAAAGCCGTCCTTAAGTATGGCAGAGTCAAGAGATGAAAGGAACTCAGATCTCTGATGATGTGGTTCAGCTGATGGGCCAGTTGTCCCTGGAAACTGCTCTATTTTTTCTCTTTCTGTTATGCATGATAATAAATATCCTATCATATATGTTCATTTGGTTCTATGTTTTTGTTAGTTGTGAACAAAAGCATGTGAACCAACAGAGAAGGTTTAAATTTCGTTTATACCTGCTTGGAAGCTTGTTTATTTTGATGATTCCCAAAGGTCATGAATCCTCTTTTTTGTTTACATTTAATTTTTTTGCAGAAATAGGAAGGTATTCAAAATAAAAGAAATGAAAAAATAAAAAGATTTTATTAAAATATATAACTATGGACATATATATGGATGGGTGGATAAAGGGGATGTTTAATTTTTGGCAGTGTTCTATTACTACTAATAACCAACTATCAAACCTCAGTGGAATTTAATATTAAGCTTTTCTTTCATCCACATGTCTGTGAGTAGCTCCAAGAGATATTGAGGTCCAAGCATTCTCTCTATGTCTCATCCTTCTTGGACAGGTGATAGTTTTTGTTACAGGTTGAAAGAAGCAAGGAGAAAAGACAAGGAGCCTTTTCAGTTCAGGCATTGCATGGTCACATGGTCACCTCCATGCTCATCTACTTGGCTGGCACAGGTTCTGAGGTTTAGCTCAAAGTCAAAGGGTGGAGATTATACTTGCGTCTAAGAAAAAACTGCAAAGCTATATAACGCTGGGGTGCAGTATTGGGAAGGTAATTAAATCTGCCACACTCTCAATTCATGTATTTTGGGTTGATTGGAGCTTCCCATTATACAGAGATATTGATTATGCAATGCCATTTATTGAGAAAGAAAGATTTCTCTGGGTGCTAGGGCCATGTAGAGGATGGTCTGAAGAGTAAGAGACTAGAGACAAGGAGATCAGGAAGAAGTTGGTGAAATTGGAACTAAGTAAGCCCTGAACTGAGGTGGTTAGGTAAAGGGGATGAACAGCCTGAAAAAAGTTTAGGGGACACTACATGCCTGGTTGGCTGGGGCATGTGGTTGCTAAGAAAGAGAGGTTAGGCCGGGCATGGTGGCAAGCGCTTGTAATCCCCGCGCTTGGGAGGCGGAGACAGGAGGATCACGCAGGTTCAAAGCCAGCCGCGCTGGTTTAAGAGACCTTGTTTCCAAATAAAATATAGTAAAAAATAGGTGTCTGGGAGTGTAGCCCAGAGGTAGAAGGGTTTCCAGGAACCCCAATACTGAAAAAATAAAATAAAATAAATAAAATAAAAGAGAGAGAGGTTTACTGAAACGCCTAGATTCTTAAATTTGAGGCTTAAAATAATGGTGAGTATCAGAAAAAAAGCATAAAATTTGAGGGCCTGTGCATCATTCAGGAAAGAAACCTTATGAGGCATTTGGACTTTTGGCTCTGAAGCTCAGATTACAGGTTTATACTCAAAACAAAGGTTTGTGCATGATCAATCTGGGGTAATGTCCTAAGAGTAGGAATACATGAAGAGCATCCAGGAGGCTTTTGTATAGGAAAAACAAAACAAAAAAACAAAAAAACCAAAACAGAAACCTATTGAATTTTAAGAAAGGCAAAGGAAGTAAAACCTACAAATAAGACCATTAAGATGTAAAGAAAAAAAGAAAAAGTCAGCACAATTGAAATGCCAAGATGAAACTAATTGCCATAATCAGGGCACTGTTCCCCTCTAATCCAAAGTTGTTCTTCAGGGCAATGCTGTGGCTGCTCAACCCTATCTGGTGATGGCAGCACTTGAGTAGAGAGTGCAGGTATAAAGCCGCCCTGGTCTTTGTGGGAAAAGGATAACTCCATAGAGATATCCTGATTTGTTTTTCTTCAAATGAAGATAGGACCTCCTGGTTCATGAAGCCCTATCCACTTAAGCAAAAGATTTTAAACATATTGGCTTGGACCATTTGGGTAAGTGAATAATTCAATTCAATTATTTGGGATCTTTTTATTTGCACATTAATTTTTTTGTTTTATATTTGCTTTTGTTTTTGTGGTATTAGGGATTGAGCCCAGGGGTATTCTACCTCTGAGTTACACCCCTAGTCCTATTTTATTTTTCATTTTGAAACAGGGTCTCACTACGTTGCTGAGGACCTCACTAAATTGCTGGGGCTGGCCTCAAACCTGCAATCCCTCTGTTGTAGCCTCCCAAGTACTGGGATTATAGGCATACTCCACCAGACCTGCCTCCACCCATTAATTTAGTGAAACAACAATCAAATTTCTTTTGTCTACATTTCAGATAGTATTTGTAAGACATAAGGAATAGATGTATTGGGATGTAAACAATGCTATTGAGGACAACTCATGTTTGTTAGGTAACACTTAAAAGGGGTTTTGTATCACCAGAAGGGTTGTTTTTCTTACAACCCTCTGAATCACACTTGGGAGGCCCGGCTCATGTATCTGAGTGGTACTTGAGTTGAACCAAGCAGTTACTAATAAGGGGTCTTATTGAAGAGGCAATGAAACTGTTCATCACCACAAAAACACTTTCTGCCAGGCATGAAAGCCCTTATATGGAAACACTTGTTGAGATTGGCATGGTGCTTTTTGTTTGTTCCCTTTGAGGCTGTTCCTACTCAGTCGGGGAAGTGGGAAATAGAGATAAGATTTTGAAATGAATGAGACATTAGGGTTTATTTTCCGAGCAATTCAGGCCCAGGATCTACATGAACCCATCAAATGCCCTTCATTATTTATTTTTCTGATCAAATGCCAGCCTGTCCCTGCCCCTCCTTGTAACACAAAATTACAAAGAAATGTAAATTTCTAAGTGTAACTAGCCAGAGCTGGTTATACCAGGATGAACATGCCCTATATTCTATAGCTTCAAATCTAAAAGACCATTTCTCTGGGTCTCAGTCATACTTGGGATTGAGTCCTGTCTTTGCTATTTTCTGTATGATCTTGAGGGGATTACTTAACCTCTAAAGGACTTCATTTCCTTGAGCGTAAAATGGAGAAAATAATGATAAACTGTGGTGAGCCGCCATTGAAAGATGGCGCCGGCTTCCTGCCTCTGAGCTTGATTAGGCACATGGCTGTGCAGGAAGCAACTCCATATTTGGAGGCTAGGGTTGCGTAACACATGACGTGGTGGTGACCTGACGAGCGTGAGCCAGTGAGTGAGTGAGATGTGGCAAGAAGTGATTGGGTGAGTTAACGTTTATAATGCCCTGCGCGAGGCAGATCTTCGCCACGTCATGTGTTACGCAACCCTAGCCTCCAAATATGGAGTTGCTTCCTGCACAGCCATGTGCCTAATCAAGCTCAGAGGCAGGAAGCCGGCGCCATCTTTCAATGGCGGCTCACCACAATTCCCCCTTTTTATTTTTATAGGCAACAGGTAAGAGCAGAGGTTTGACCCCTATTAATCACTGGCACCTTTTTCTAGGGACGGGTACTTGGGTGCCTAACCCGTGTGCAGTCAAGCGTACTCTTCCTGAGGACCAAACTTGTGCCCTCAGCTGCAGTGCTTTGCCTTGCAACCTGAGCCACTATGCCTTAGCTGCCACGAGCCAGGCTTGGGGTGATTGTCCTGCCTCGATAGCCACACAGGCCTGTATAAACATGGCTGTATTATGATTAAAACTTTGGCGAAGACGAGCAATGCACCAGACACAAAACAACACAGCCACAACCAATAATCCCATCAAGGCCCCCAATCCAGCCCATTCCTTTAGATGATTCATGGCACGAGTTATCCAAGATGACAGTCCTTCAGCCAAACTGATGTCCACACGAGTCGAGTTGACGGTGACCACAGCAGTGCGTAATCTCTCTAGTTGGGTTTCAAATTCTCCCGTCCAGTTGCCTAAAAGATAAATTGACAACTCCCGAGACAGGTTAGCGGCTTTTGTAAAATTTTCATATTGAACGCTGGTAACACAGAGACCAGGATATCTCCATTTACATCCAAGCTGTGCAAGCTGCCATAATACCTCAACTTGTTCTTAATTTTGGTTAGATTACCAGCAGATTCCCCTGAGCTCCTAAGGGATTTCCATGCTCTAATAGCACAAAAATTTATTTGATTATAAACTTCCAAAGGAAGTCGGGTTTGGTTTTGGGCATGTAGCCCTTGTCCTAAAATCATATCTCGATCCCATTGAGGATTTCCAGCAAGAGCATTAGCAGCAGCCTGATCAGAGGCATATTCTATGTTAAAGGCCTTCCATTCCAAAAATTGTCCAGGGGTGAGGCACGCTCGTGTTAATCCATTCCAGTCCCCTGGCGTCATGCAGTTTCTAGCCAGAGCTTCCACTTGGGCTAATGTAAAGGAAGCTGTGACCCCATACATGCGAACTGATTCTGCTAATGCCTTAATGACCTTAAAATCAAGGGGTTCATAAAAACAAGCACCCTGTGTATCTTGAAAAATAGGAAAGGCCAACGGGAGCTCAGTTCTAACACGTGACCAAACTTGAGGGCAAAAGGAATTATGAGATCCCTGAGTGGAGGATGGTAAGGATGGCGGTGGCCCAGGAGGAGGATCTTGTAAACCTGAGGGCATAGGAAAGTCCGGATCTAATTTAGGCAAACGAGATTTTTTCGAGGCTGAATGAATTGACACACAGGCCATTTGTTTCTTTAACGAACCCTTTTCTTCATCAGAAGAATCAGAAGAGGAGTCTGGCCCTTTAAATTCAGACAAATTCGGATAGAGTGAGGAACAGACAGGTTCCTTTGCTTCACTAACTGCCCGTTCTGACTTATGCTTTTCAGATTTCTGTTCTTTGAGTAACTCGAGGGCGGTTTGCCCTTCCTTAATAGCATCATCATATTTTTGATCTTCTAAACAACCTTTGACCAATTTCCAAATAGGTAGAACACAGGGATTAAGGCTTCCCTGTTGCTTGGCATATTCAAGATCTCGACCAAGCTTTTCCCAACTAGGAACTGTCAGGTTACCTGAGACAGCAAACCATGGAGCAGCTCTGTCACAATCATTTAAAAATTTCTCTAAAGTAGACTCTCTAAATTCTAAACTTCTAGAATAAAGTAGCTCCTGGAGAGCCAAAACAATTGGATGAGACTGTGAAGCCCCCATCCCAAAACTAAGCTCAAAATGAAATTCAAAAATGGTCCGCCTTGATCGCGGCTTTACCTTCGCGTTCCCGCGTCTGCTTTAACCGCAATTCCACTTTCACTTTTTCGCGTCTGCTTGACCGCAACTTCACTTTCACTTTCCCGCGTCTGCTTTAACCGCAACTCCACTTTTCACTTTCCCGCGTCTGCTTGACCGCGGCTCTACTTCCACTTTCCCGCGTCTGCTTTGATCGCAGCTCTACTGTCACTTTCCCGTGTCTGCTTTGATCGCAGCTCTACTGTCACTTTCCTGTCTGCTTTGATCGCAGCTCTACTGGATTTGCTCTCCCCTTATCCACAGGTGAGAGCGGTTACCCGCATTTTTCGCGGACCCCCCAACTTACCAGGGGACTTACTGGTGCACCTTCCCTGACGACAGCAAGTTCTGAGCTTCACGCACGGGAGCTGTTTTTTCCCCGTACGGGCCACCAGTTGTCGCGTCCCTCGACCAGCGATTAAGACACGACACGAAGCTCTTCTTGCAAGCCGTTTATTCAGGATACTCGTAATGGCGGAATGGCGAAGATCTGCCTCGCGCAGGGCATTATAAACGTTAACTCACCCAATCACTTCTTGCCACATCTCACTCACTCACTGGCTCACGCTCGTCAGGTCACCACCACGTCATGTGTTACGCAACCCTAGCCTCCAAATATGGAGTTGCTTCCTGCACAGCCATGTGCCTAATCAAGCTCAGAGGCAGGAAGCCGGCGCCATCTTTCAATGGCGGCTCACCACAATAAACGGTAGTAACATAAGGATGCTGGGAGGACCGAATTGGTTAATGACCTAACATCTCTGGCAGACGGTCAATGGGAGGACCGAATTGGTTAATGACCTAACATCTCTGGCAGACGGTCAATGTTCAGTGGATATGAGACATTATTTATCAAATGAGGAATTGGTGTAGTCCATAGGTCTCAAGTTGAATGTGCATATAATCTGGGAGACTTTTAAAAAGGTAGATTTTAAAGATTATTATCCCAAGGATTCTGATACAGTAGATCTGAAATTGTTATATATGAATCTGCATTTTTAGCCAGTTTTTCAGGTGGTTCCTGGGCAGGTGTTTTCAAGGACACTGTGAACCTAGGAGAAAACATGTCTGATCTCCCCGGGCACTCTTGGTACTCTAAAGCTCGTCAGACTTCAATCTAAGGCAGAAAATAGAAAAAAATATTACATGTGATTAGAGACGAGTCCCATGTAACACTCTTAAGTCAAAGGATTGTGGTTTTATGGAGAAATAAGGGTGGGAAGGTAGGGTCTTGTCACAGGCAGCAGAATGGCAGGTACACTGACTCAGAAGATGAAAGAGGAAGGAAGTGTGGTCAGGAAAGCCATGTGCACAAGTGAAGAAGAGACTGCATGCATGTAATCTCAGCGCTTTGGAGGTCAAGACAGGAGGAACACAGTTTCGAGACCAGCCTCAGCAACCTAGGGAGACTTTCAGCAATCTAGCAAGATCTTGTTTCAAAACAAAAAATAAAAAGGGTTGGGGGCATAGCTCAGAGTTAAAATGCCCTGGATTCAATCCCAAATGCCCCTTACCCCTCACAAAAAAGAAGAGACTAGGAATTGAAGGGTAGGAGGTAGGAAGACTTAGCCAAGGATGCTGAGTATAGAAGAAGAGGATCCCCCTAAAGGCAGTGGCTTGGGAAGATGACAATATTGTGGCTTTATGCATGACAGTCCAGAGTCTGCCATGCTCATTAGGGGGCAGCTTGCAAGCTCCAGGCCTGGGCTCATTAGGACTTGCACTGAGGTGACAGTTATCAAAACAGAAAATTGGGGCAATAGCCCCTCTAGAGAGTTTGTATTTCTTTTCACTGCATTTTAACAAGTGTTTGAATCCAGCTCTGGTGAAGCACAGGGCCGGAGTAGTTGTAAACAAGACATTTCACCACCAGGTAGTGAGTAAGGACCTTGACCTAGAGAAACAAAGCATAAAATATGCAAATACTGGTAACAGTTGTTGAAAGATTGTGTAAGTATCTTAGGCACACTCCTTTCTCCTCTCCAGTGGGGGTGAAAGGCACCCTGGACCCCAGCTGTAAGACCTTGGATTTCATTGTTATCTTCAGAATCTTTGCCCAACACAACTGGTAAATTGAAAGAACAGGAGGAAAGGGAAGAAGGTCATTTGATTGGCTGCAGGGAAACCTGCTTGTGTGTACCTTTTGCCCTGGCTTGCTGGGAAGGAGCTGTAGGAATGATACTGAAGTCCAAGGCCTTCAGTCTGTTCTCCCTGGAGTGGGGCTGGCACCGTCCTAGGAGCACAGCGCAGAAAAGCTGTGAGATGCAGGGGGCCTAGTCATCTCTTTGCCTCTGGGATTTATACTTAGGTGTGATGTGGAAGAGGTTGGGAAAAATCCATATGGGCAAATGGATTTTTAAAAAGGACATAGATACTCAATTTTGATTACTATGACAGCAGTTCTTTTACTGACTCTGAGAACAAGCTGTCTTTGAAAAGTAGCAGGAATATATTGAGATTAATTTTATACTAGAATGCAGCATTATAACACTGTAATTTCTCCTAAATGGTTTATTTTTTTTGGTTCCATCATTGCCAAAATGTTTAGAGAACATTATTCTACCTGTGACTCATATTTTCCAAATTTTAACTGCATTTGCCTTTAATCTGGCCAGGGACTTCTTCAAACCAGCTTAATTGCTATTTTGCAGCAAAAACTCTGTGTAATGCCACCCCTGTACTTTAATCCTTTCTTCCTTTCAATTCATTGGTGAATTGCTAAGCATATTCCCTTTCCAGTTTGATTTTTTGCTTTTTTTCTTTCCTTATTCTTGTTTTGCAGGGAGGGAATCTTAGAGCAAGAAAACACTTTAAGGACAAAGTAGAATAGGTGAAATAGAAAATCATTTTTAAACTTGTCTTTGTAGAAGAGAGACACATCCCTCCTCCTCCTCCTCCTCCTCCTCTTCCTCCTCCTCCTCCTCCTCTTCTACTTCTTTCTCCTCCTCCTCTTTGTGGTACTGGGGTTTGAGCCAAGGAGCATACTTCAGCCCTTTACTATTATTATTTTGTTGTTGTTTTTTAAACAGAATCTCATTACATTGCTAAAAGCCTTGCTAAGTTGCTGAAGTTGATTTCAAATCTGTGACCTTCCTGTCTCTGTCTCCCTAAGATTGGAAGGATTACAGGAATACATCACCATTCCTGGCCTATGGGTCTTCTTTTACTGTGATTTTACCTTTTCGTCTTTGCAATTTAAGTGGTGGTTATGAATTATATAACTTAAAATATAAAGTTAAAGCTGGACGTGGTGGCACACACATGTAATCCCCGCGCCTGGGAGGCTGAGACAGGAGGATCACACAGATTCAAAGCCAGCCTCAGCTACTTAGTGAGGCTCTCAGCAACTTAGTGAGACCCTGTTTCCAAATAAAATATAAAATAGGTCTGGGAGTATAGCCTGGAGATAGCCTCTGGGTTCCACCCCCAGTACCACACACACACACACACACACACACACACACACACACACACACACACCATATATATATATATATATATATATATATATATATATATATATATATACACACACACATAGAAATAACTCAGGAAACAGTCATATGCAAAACAATATGATAAAAACAATGTATATGTCATAATTGACTGACTCTTTAAAATGTTTGTGAGACAGCCATTGTCTCTCTCTCTCTCTCTCTCTCTCTCTCTCTCTCTATATATATATATATATATATATATATATATATATATTTTTTTTTTTTTTTTCTCCTATTTGCCTATACAGGTTTATTTTGGATAAAATAGCTGAAGACGGATTACAATGATACATTGTACAAATGGGCTAGAAAATAAGAGAGTATTTTATGCTCTGGATTCTAAAGCACCCTAAATGTGTCTTTCCCCAAGCCTGCAGGACAGGACTGGCCACCTTCTGCCTACATCCATAGAGTGGAGAAGCTTTCCTCACAAAGATGGCTATTCATGTGTGATGAGCCAAATTTCTATCTTATAAAAGAATTTTTTCACCATCAAAAATAACCTCACCACACCAATACATTTTCCAGTTCTGCAAATCTGAAGCAATCAAAACTCCATTAAGTACAGAAACAGCCTACTACATATAACTGCAGTATTAAGAAGTGACAAAAATTCCCCACGTCTAAACAGAGTTTACCAGTTTTCAGCAAAGCAACAAGCACTTCAGTCATTTCCACGGTCTTTTGAGTTAATAGATTAGGGTTCCAATTCATGAATCCATACCACACCAAACCGAGAAATAAACAGGACGGTCTCGCCAACCGTCTCTGCCGACAGGATGCTATCTCCTGTCCTTTTTACCAGCTTTCCTCTTCCCAGAGAGCAAGTGCTTGGGCTTCATGTCAAACACGTGCCTCTCCTTTCTTCCCCAAGAGGTTCATCTTCTTCTGTGCGTTCTTCATCATTGTCTTGGCTTTCTTTACCATCTTGACATCCCAAAGACCAGAAACATCACGTGGAGTGCGAGAGCAGCTCCAGCTCCAGGCTACGGAAGAAGGCGGAACCGATTCTTCCCGCTTTCTTTTCCTAGTGAGCTCCGAGATCTTCTTGCCTGCACTGCATAATGGGCGTTGTCCTTGTCGTCCATGTTGACCCCAAGGCTGCGCATCTTGCTTTCCAAGACCGTTCGCTGAATCTTCTTGGCAGTCCGCGGCATCCGGGGCCCCTGTGTATTCTTCTCTCTGGACTGCAGGATTTTCAGCTTCTTCTCTCTGATCTGCTTCGCCAGCTGTCGGATTTCCACCATTTCCTCGTCCTCACTCTCAGATTCACTATCATACTCTCCAGCAGCTGTCCTTAGCTCTTCTTCTTTTTCTAACTCTTCTAATTTCTTCATGATAGCAGGATCAATATAATCGGCTACATTATGGCCTTCCCAGATCTCTGGTATTTTATCGTATTTTTCCGAAGAATTCATTAAATCCCAGTATTTTTGAAGATCCAAAATATAATCATCTCCAGCTCAAAATCACGTTCCCGCTTCTTCTTGGGCTGCTCCGCAATTTCCATCCTCCTCCTGCGCGCCACCACTCCTTCTGGGATGAAAGAGGGCCTTTCCTTATAATCTCTCTTGTTTGGTACAGCCAAATGCAATCTGTACAGCACCTCATTCACTTTATTTCCTTTCATTTTGGTTTCCACTCGATGAGCCAAAAGCCTATCACAAGCCTCAGTTTTAACTTTAACAACACCTTCCTCGGTCAGGGTGCTGGTCTCTATGACGGGGAAGCCTTCGGCCTGCAAGTCTACAAATATTTTCTGGTCGTCTTCGGGAAGCTCCGTGAGTCACTTCACGTCGCATTTGTTTGCCACAACTATGAGAGGCTTATTGATGAAGAGAGGTCTGATGTTCTGGAAGAGTTCTAACTGCTCCTTCAGCCCATGTCCACACTGCTCAGACAAATCCATCACAGAGAGAATGGCGGCACGGAGGTGGGCCAGGGCAGTGATGGCCTGCATTTCGATGGTGTTCTGATCTTCCAAGGGATGGTCCAGAATCCCCGGAGTGTCTACGGCCTGCCAACGCAGATACTTATAATCCATATGCCCAACAAACAGAGACTTGGTGGTGAATGCATAGGGCTGAACATCCACATCTGCTCTCGTCACCTTGTTGATGAAGCTGGACTTCCCCACGTTTGGATATCCACACAGAATCAGGGTCCTGGTATTTGGATCAATGGTGGGCAAACGGGACAAATGCTGACGCACTTGTTCCAGATACTCCAAACTCTGCCTCTGCCTCTTAAGGATAGTGCACATTCGGCCGAGGGCAGCGCGCTTCAGCTGTTTGCAGCGGTAGAGAGAATCACCATATTTCATAAGCCGTACATAATCCTTAGCAACATTGTCCACTAAATTTTTGGCAATATTTATTTGTCCTAGAGCCAACTTGTAATGATCCTTGTCATAGAGAATATTCATCAAATCAGCATAAAATGGATGGATGTCATCCAATTTGGGAAAATCTGTAAGAATCTGTGAGTCTGTCATGGTAATTCTGTTGAGTAAATTTAACTTTTCTCATATAAAAGTGTCTAATGCGATGAATTTGGTAATGTTTATGAATAACTGTTGGAGTCTTTCGTTGAGTCTTTGATAATGTCAGGTCAATAAAGTCCTTGGCAGACGGGACCACCATAATCTTCTTGAAGTTGTAGTGCGCCATGCTGTCAGTGGGAAGCACGCAGAGACCCGGCTTGCAGGACCGGACTTCCGCCCTTGGAGTGGCCATTGTCTATATTTAATAGGAAGAAAGGCTCAGAAAAAGTCAATACCTTATCTAAAATAAGCAGCAAAAGGCCGGGCGTGGTGGCGCACGCTTGTAATCCCTGCACTTGGGAGGCAGAGACAGGAGGATTGCACAGGTTCGAAGCCAGCCGCGCGCGCTGGCTTAGGAGACCCTGTTTCCAAAATAAAAATGTAAAAATAGGTCTGGGAGTGTAGCCCGGAGGTAGAAGGGTTTCCAGGAACCCCAATATCACACACAAAAAAAATTTAAAATAAGTAGCAAAGCAGTAATATCTCAAAGATTTTAATGAGCTATGATATATATTGTTGATTCTGTGTATTTTTCATAGAATTCAGGAGCTGGAAGAGATCAAAGGATATAATATATTCTTTCATGTGATGGTAAGTTAGGTCATAGGGACCAGAGAAAAATACTGAGGGAGGCTTCAGTGCTTCCAGGAAAGCCTTTCTAAGTAACTTAAAATGTTGAAACTGAAGATATTGGTTTCAGATACAGAAATATGGGATGTGTTGGGAAATATAGCCAGTCTGTTCAGGCTTCTATAACAAAATGCCTTAGACTGGGTAACTTATTAACAACAAAAACTTAATGATCATGTTTCTGGTGAGTGGAAAGTCCAAAATCAATGTGCCAGCAGATTCAGTGTCTAGTGACGGCTCTCTCACCGTTTCAGAGCTGGCACTTGCTGGCTCAGATGGTGGAAGGGGACTGTGTGGTGTTCTACATGGGAGGGCACAGAAGACTTCACTTGAGCCTTTCTATAATACCACTAGCCATATTCATGGGGTGTAGCCCTCATGATTTAATCACTTCTCAGAGGCCACTCCTTCATATTGTCATTTTGAGTGTTGGGTTCCAAATTAAGAATTTCAGAGGGACATCAACACTCACACCATAGCAGAAAAGTTTAAATTTATGTTCAGATTTGGAATAGAGAATAATAACATCACAATATCTTGGAAGAAAGATTGAGCCCCAACATGAAAGCGATGCCAAAGAACTTTGATTAAGAAACATTTGGCCATCTTAGGACTGAACTAGGGGTCTTGACAATTCCTCTTGGAAAACAACAGTGTACAAGAAGACAGCCGAAAGCTTAGGGCCTGGGGAAGGAAACCTGGTTCACAAGTGGAAGAGATTGGCTTAGCTGGAATGCAGTGAAATGTCAGAACCATTGGATGAGAATTTCCAAGAGAAACAGTTTAGCTTCACTAGATGGGTACAGCATAGTAATCATCAATTCAAGACAGACTATTCTGACTTTTTTTTTTAAGGTAGGTGGTACCTATTCAGTCAATCTATCCATAGGTTGAAGACTCAAAGTGAAAGAGTTCTGGCCCAAAGAAGATGGGGTGCTTGGTAGAGCAATGAGTTGGAACCTGAGTGCAGGCATCAAGATGAGAGTCTCACCTGAGTCAATGGCAGGAACTGGGAGTTGAGGGTGGTTTTAAGCTCATCAATATGGAAGGGAGGGATACAGATGATGGCTGTTCAGTCCTGAGGCTCTACTTGTCTGATTGGCAAAAGGAGACTTGGGTCATAGTTTTTATGAGTTGACACACTGATCTTGCATCTTAGGGAAATATATATTGTAAGTCGTGCCTATGGTATCTGTATTTGAGATTAGATTTGTAGAAGCTGGGACAAGGTATGATTTGAGGAAGATCTAACACTGGGAGGGGTGGGGAGGAGAAGGGGATGGCACAAAGAAACAGAGAGGATGCCTTTCTTTGCTCTATGGAGGACATTATGACCCTAGATAGATGGCCCTTAGCCCTGCAGAATATGCCAATTTATACCTAAAGAGTACCTGGTGAATGCTTGGAGAATATGAAGAATTAATTATAGAGCCGATCCGCCTTTCCTGCTGGTACCTTATTCTGCCTTCTGTTTTTCTGTTTTCAATCCTATTCTGTTTCTAGTTTTTCTTCTTTTTTCCCAGAACTCTTTTTGGATTTTGAACTTTGGTTTATGACATCTTCTTTCTCCTTGAACAATATCTTCATTAACATAGCCCTATTTGATATATGATGTAAATTCCCACAAACATTTACTGATTTTCACACAGGCCCAAGACCCAATTCTGCAACTGGACTTGGGAGAGATAGGAGTTGTTGATAATTGTACTTTCGAATAGTTCCATTGTCCTCAGACCATTTCTATCATGGCACATCCAATATATCTTTGATAGAGAAGCATTTTCCAGAAGATGTCCTATGAACCACTAATGCCATGAGTTGTTCTGTTGAAAGGGTTACATTTGAAAAGGAGGATATGTTATCTTTTGAAGATATACTATGAATATTAGTATACTATGGGCTTAAGAGTCCTGTCATTAATGAAACTATTCAAAAACAAAGACGTTTGCTAAAGTTACACGGCCTAAGACCCTATAACACTTCTACAAAATAGTGTTCCATAGAACAATTGTAGGAAATGGTGCAGAGCAAAGATTTTGTTAGGGTTTTGTTTAAATTGTGAGGCCAAGTGAGATTTATTTATGGCCATAAGTCTATCTTAAATAAGATGTACTTTGTTAATAATCATTTTCTCTTGATCTTGTATTCCCATAACATAGAACACGCCTCTTACAAATGTTTGGGAGATTTTTTAAAAAATTATTTTGGGTGGTACTGGGAGTAGAACCCAGGGCCTTTTTCTACCTCCGAGCTATACTCCCAGACCTATTTTATACTTTATTTGGAAACAGAGTCTCATTAAGTTGCTGAGAGCCTCATAAGTAGCCGAGGCTGGCTTTGAACCAGTGCAATCCTCCTGTCTCAGCCTCCCGAGCGCTGGGATTACAAGCGTGCGCCACCACGCCTGGCTGTGTGGGAGAGTTTTTAAATGCCATTTGTGATTAACTCACATTGGGGAGAGAGTAAATGAAAAGAGGTATAAATGTATGGTAATTTTCCTCAAAATGTTATTTAAAATGATTTCATCTTGAGAAATAAGTAAAATATGTACTGAATATAGTTTAATTAGAAATACACAATAAAGTAGAAATAATTCTGTGCTGGTTAGCATGACCAGGTCATAGCAATGTTAATTTTTAGAATTAGTGCATTTTGCATGAAGAAAGACATACCTGTTTGACGAGTAATAATTAGACCTCTACTTTCATCAGTTGGTGATTAAAAGCCAATGAAGAGTAGGCACTGTCCCTCAAATTGTAGTCTGAGAGAAAAGAAATTCTTGGAGCACCTGATGGGAACATTATTATGTGGGGACTGAGAGGAGTTTTATAAAATGTCTGGATCATATTCTAAAGTCTGGGTTGTTGATTGTGATAGAATGTGGTCACCTCTTTGTAGCCTTTAGATATTCAGCCAAACTGTGAGCAAAATTAAAGGGGGTGGGCGTGGAACACAGGAGACACCTCATGTCACAGCGCTGCCGATTTTGCTGCCCACTGCACTCAGTGAGTGTGAGCGCCTGGAAGGTAAAAGGCCTGGTAGTGTGAACCTGCTTTTCCTTCTTTCCCAAAGTGCCTCCCAGTATGAGCATGCCAATGGATGGAGGTGATTCTAGTGATCATTGTATTGCATTGCTCACGCAGCAAGGCCCCCAACACAAATCAGCCTCTTCAACTAGACTGAAACTGTAGGGGCAGAGATTTGGTTGTTTTGGACTCTCTGAGAGGTTCTTTATAAACAAGGGAGTGCTTTTCTAAGGAGGTTTCAGGGGTAATTTGGCAGTATGTAATTTTTACCCTGCGCACAATCTCTGTAAGAAAAATAGACACTGCTGAATCCGATTCCTTGCCTCCCCTTCTTAAGCAAGTTTGAGGAATAAATTTATCAGCAGTAGCCGCATTTATTCTACGGAGGAGAATGCATGATGTACCATTTCCCAGAACTTTTTGGATTTAAGATGAGAGTGGAAGGTTGGTACCAGTTTCTTCTTTGTATGTTATTCACAACCAACAAGAATATTTTCATTTAAAAACTCCTTGATTCAGCGGCATGCCTTGAATTGGGAAGACTTGTGATAAACTTTTCCCACCAATGTCATCCTTCTAGTTAGTTTAATAAGTAAATTTATAAGTGTCACTATAGGAGCAGGCAGGATAAGTTCATTTTATTTGTGTAAAACTCTTTATGGAAACTGAAATAAAATTTTCATCTCATTAATAAAAACAAACAACAATGCTAACATGCAAACGGGTCCCAGTTTATCATGGTTGGACTTACAAGTTTTGAACTTTATGATGGTGAGAGTACCATATGTGTTCATTAGAGAAGATACTTTGTTTTTTTTTAATTTTATTTTATTGGTGCACTGTATTCATACATCATAGTGGGATACAAACTTTTGTAGACATACATTCACACATCGCCCAGTCAGCCCCCACCCGATCCCCACCCCATTCTCTCCCCATCCCTCCTTCCCATGCTTGGCTTAGTGGTTGACATCTAGTATTATAGCAATTTATCCAAAATTAAAAATGATAATCTCACATAACAGTTTCATTTGTCTGATACCAAGCGTTTGATGATTTAAAGATAGCATTTCAATATTTCTTTTTGCTTTCTTTCTTACTAGAGCATATTTTTTTCTGTTTTTTTAGGTGAAACTATCATATATTTATATATTTATTTTTCAGAAAAAAATCTATCCTAATATGGAATATGAATTCTAGATACCCAAAATGATCTTGAAAAAGAACAAAGCTAGCAGATATATATTTTCTGATTTCAAACCATATAAAGCTACAATAATTGAAACAGTGTAGTACTGTTCTAAAGGCAGATATATAGACCATTGGAGTTAAATACAAGCCTAGAGCTAAATTCTTCCCTATATTGTCAAGTTATTTTTGACAAGGTTTCCACGAACATTTGGTGGTAGAAATAATAATCTTTTAACTAAATATTGTTGAAAAATAATAATTACATGGAAAATAATAAAATTGGACCTTTACCTAATCCCATATACAAGTATTAACTCGAAATAGATAAAAGACCTAAATATAAATCTTAAGACTATAAACTTTTAGGAGAAAATCTGGGTCATAAAACCTCACAACATTGAAATTGGCAGTGATTTCTTGGATATGATTTCAATGGCACAGGCAACAGAAGAATATACAAACTCCCTAAAAAATAAAAGAAAATATTGTATATCCAAAGACAATGTAAACAGAGTTAAAAGTTACTAATAGAATTGGATAAAATATTTCCAAATGCTATATCTGAAGGTATATTAATATTCCAACTAGAAATCCTAAAAATTAACAACAATAAAGGCAAACAATACAACTTAGAGATAGGTAAAAGACTAACATAAATAATGAATCTCCACAGATAACCAATCTAAGTTGTCTGTTGGATGGAAACTCTTGTTTCTCTGGTTCTGGTGAGTGTTACCTATTTCTTCTTTGTAGTTAATCTCTTTGAGTATTTTCTCTAGCGCTGGTTTTGAAGACATAAATTCCTTCAGTTTCTGTTTGTCATGGAAGCTTCTTATTTCTCCATCTAATTTGATAGAAAGTTTTGCTGGGTAGGAAATTTTTGGCTGGAAGTTGTTTTCTTTCAGAGTTTGGAATATGTTACTCCAAGCCCTTCTGGCTCTCATGACTTGGTTTGGGAAGTCTGGAGTGATTCTAATTGGTTTGCCTCTGAATGTCACTTGGCCCTTTGTTTTTGTTGCCTTTAAGATTCTCTGCTTGGCTTCCACATTGGTCATTTTGACAATTATATGGCGTGGGGATCCTCTTCTCCGATCCTTTCTAAAGGGAGTTCTATAAGTTTCCTGGATCTGTGTATCAACCTCTTGCTCTATATTTGGAAATTTTTCTGCTATTACTTCCTTGAAGAGATTGTTGATCCCTTTGGTATCACTTTCTTTTCCCTCCTCTATTCCAATTATTCTTAGGTTAGCTCTCTTAAGATGGGCCCATATTTCTTCAATGTCAGATTCCTGCTGTTGGATATCTTTTTCTAGATTAGAAACTATGCATTCATTTTTGGATTGCTCATCTTCTAAGAGCGAGATTCTGTTCTCCATGTGGTCTAATCGGTTGTTTGTGCTTTGAATTGAGGCCTTTACTTCATTAATTGCATCCTTTATCTCTTTTTGGCTGTCTCTGAGTTCTTTTCGAAGCACCTCTATTATTTCTACAGTTATTTTCCTGATTTGATCTTCTAGAAATCTCTGATTTTCTGTTTTATCAGGTTCTGATGTTGTGGGGTTGTGCACATTCATTACTCCAGTGTTATTCCTCTTTCCCATGATTTCGGAGGTTTGTGCCTTCTCTGGGTTCTTCCCTTGGGTCACTATGACTTCACTTAAGGTGCTCTGGATCTCGAGTCTGTATTATCTCAGACCCCACTACTCCTTTACTGGGTTGTATCACAGAGTCTCCGACCCAGGGAGTCGATAGAGGCTGCTTTAAACTATGGGGGGTGCCAGGTTGCACGTTCTCCTATGGTGTGATATCTCTGCCACCACCACTCCCTCACTGGGTCAAGTCCCAGGAGGCCCAATACTGTGATTTCTCCTCTGTGGCCCGCAATTTGACTCACTGTTCTTGAGTACGCAGATGTAGCTGTACTGGACTCGGTGAATTCACTGCTGCTGCCGCCGCCGGTGGCAATATGGCGCCTCTGCCACGCCCTCGGCCATGAGGCTGGCGTATTTTTTCTTCTCTGGTTTTGATTTCCACTCTGAATCCCTGCAGCGTGTGCTGAGCTCAGCCACTGGGAGCTTTAAATGCTGTCTGCGCCGAAAGATCCCGCCTGGCTGTTCCGCAGCGGCTCACCTGGCTTGCTGTAGCCGTCCGTTGAGTTCGCCGCTGCCTCCGGCAGTATGGCGCTGCTGCCGCGTCCTCGGGCGCGTGTGTCTCCTCTGTGGCCCTGAGCTCTGTTCTCAGTCCGCTTTCTCTCTGGAGCCTGGTGGTTTTTTTTGTTTTTCTGGTGATGGTGTTTTCTGGCTATGAAAGGCGCTCTTTTTGTGGTAATGGAGATTGGTTGTTATCGGGACTCAAGCCCCGCTTTTCTCGGTCGCCATCTTCCCGGAAGTCGAGAAGATACTTTGAAAGCTACTGCACTCCTGTAATTTTAGTACTTGGGATGCTGAGACAGGAAGATCACAGGTTTGAGGCCAGTCTCAGAAGCTTAGTAAAACACTATTTCAAAAATAAAAAAAATAAAAAATAAAAAAGGACTGGAGTCATAGCTCAGAGATTGAATGGCCCTGACTTTCATTTCTAGTTTTAAAATATGTAATTTGAATTTTGAGTTTTTCCTGGGATGGCAATATGTGATGTAACACTTGTGATTCTGAGCAGTGGCAGCAGCTGCAGCTTCTGGTCAGCCACATGATAACAAGCATAAACAACCAATACTCCACAGTGTTCATGTTGCTTAACTGTGATATTTGGTAGTTTAGGTGTATTAAACACCTTTGTGATTTATAATATTTTCAACTTTTGATGGCTTTAATCAGGATGTAACACCATTGTAAGCTGAGAAACATCTGTATTTGACTAGCACTTTGAAAATGTTAAATTGATTCATAGCTGTCACCATACTGTAATTCATCCTGATGTTATCTGCTTATAATAGGAAAACAGATCACTATGAAATAGATGACTATATATGTCTACATGCAACCACTGGCAATGAGCACAGATTGAGGTATCATTGTAAATAATATGCAGTCATTTATTTTGATTATTAAGTACTTGCACAGATGTACAAGGAGCAGTGGTTATTTCTGGGAAGATCTAGGAAGACTTAGGAAGATACATGAGTTATTTTATCATACACATGTACTTTTGATTAAAAAATAAGAACTATGAGAAACAAATGAAGAAGTCCCAGAAGCCGAGATGCAAAACAATTAGATGGTTCCTAGAGAAACTGACATATCCTACCACACTGCTGGATCCCTGAGGAGGCTCAACTGGGCCAGAGGCATGAACTGTCAAGAAGTCTACAAGCAACAGCTACTGTGAGTCCCTGTCTGATCTCCTCCAAGCAGAAGATCTGAGGGGCACTGAGAAGAAACTCCTTTTTCCCCTCTGGCTTTTATCTTTGTGCTGGAATTTGAAAGTCTTGAAATGCACATTTAGGTCCATGCCCAGGACTATCATGAAAGATGTGTTTCTTTCCTCCCCCTGCTTTCCTTGCCCTTCTTGGGGAAGAGTTAGTGATCAGCATAAGGGCTCTGTGTAGCAGGGGAGGGGCACCGAGCGTAGTGGCAGGAGGCACAGGGGCACCTTCAGCTGAGTGAGCTGCAGGGCTCCTCCCTGGAGGGCAGGAATCCTCTCTGCCAATTTGCTTTTATTCAGTACTGCTGGCAGAGGAAAGCCTTGCTCACTCTTCATTTTGATAGATTTTTTTTCTGCCATCTCCGCATGTCTCTCTTCACTGAGCATCTATGATATTATCTCTATTATTTCTTTACACACAACTTCCCCCCAAGCCTCCAGGCAGAAATACAGGCAGCTGCAATTCTCTGGCCTTTGGGTAATTCATCGAACCTATCTTCAGCTTCCATCCTTGGTTTCCACCTATTCTCTTCTCTTCAAACACCTACTAAGAGGTTTTTGGGACCAGGTGGCGGGAGGGGCAGAATGTGAAAGATGTTGACCTGTGCTGTGGCTGAATGGTTCCCTGTCCCTCCCAAATACCTATGTTGAGTCCTAACCTGCAATGTGATCTCCGTATGTCACTAGGAGGAAGTCAAAGGCATTCGATGATGCTTGGGGCAGAGGAGGAGATACATAAAGAAGTCAAGGGACAAGGGGCAGTAGAAGGTAGAATGGCGAAAAGCTGCAAGAAGGAGGGGCAGAGAAAAGAGTGGGATGGACATCAGCTCTTCATCAAACTTACCAAGCTGGCTGCTGTGTCTAAGCATAGGGATGGGTAGACAAGCTGAATCTTTCCTTTCTAGCTATCCCCCCTGGGGGAGGCAAGGGGGACTAAATACTACTGACACATTAAAATGGAGAATCCATGAAAATCAGGGGCTTTGGGGAGTCTGATTACAACCATTTATTTTCAATCTGAACTCTATCAGCTGGCTGTGTGACCTTGAACACATCACTTAATGCAGTTCCATTCATGAACAGAGGGTAGCTATATATATGTTAGTGTGGGAACTGAATGAAGTATGTATGTAATGCATTGAGGCAGGCACAGTTGTTAGTCAAAAAAAAAAAAGAGCGACTGGAAACAGGGACAGGAAAAGGAAACCCCAATTCTTAGAGTTTCCAGAGCACTCCCCTGCCATGATGCATACTACCTCTTACTTCCATTCTCTGTTCTAAGAATAGAGCTCATTAAAGCAAATTCTCCTGTGAGGAGAGAGTAGAAGAGAGGGTTTTGAGCCAGGCAGTTGACAGTGTTCTAGGGAAGCCAGAAGAGGGGACCTGTGGCAGCCAACCAAATGGTTGAGGTTTTGTTTTGCACCTCTAAGTATTCATCTTCTGCGATCCAGAAATTGCCTAAGTGTTTTTAATTATGTTCCTTTCATTGTATTTTAATGAGCTAATGAATTCTTTCACCCGCTCCTTATCCTATGACGGGATAATAATTAAAACACCCAGAAAATCTGTTTAAATTGCCAGGAATCAAAATTCATTGGAGCTATTTCCTTGGGTGGTAAAATGAATGTGCTAATTTGGTTAGTTAACAAGCATTTTTGAACACCCACTGTTCAGTGAGCCCTGCACAGGATGAGAGGGGAGTGGGATACAAAAGAACCAGAAACATACCTTAGTTTTACTTCAGAATGAAAATAAGTTGTCTTATTTTATCTGGTTTATTCATTCATCAACTTAGTCACCATTGTGATGCATCCTCCCAGTGCTAGGCATTGCACTGGGCCTGTGGTGACAGGGATTAGAAAGAGATGAGTTTGTGGTAAATGGGGCAAGATCTCAGAGACTTTATATAGAATAGGGAGAAGAGAAGCCATTAGTTGTGTGTTTTTCTTTTTGGTAGTACTGGGGACTGAGTCCAGGGTGCTCTACCTCTGAGCTACACCTCCAGACTTTTATTTTGCAAAAGGTCTTGCTATGTTGCTAAGAGTCACACCAAGTTGCCGAGGTTACTCTAGAATGTGAGATCTTCTTGTCTCAGCCTCCTAAGTACTGGGAGTATAGGCATGCACCACCATGCCTGGTTGCCACTAGTATTTGTACATTTTTGGTATTAGAGATTGAACTCAGGGACATTCTACTTCTGAGCTGCACCCCACCTCCTCCTCCTATTTATTATTATTATTATTATTATTATTATTATTATTAATTTGAGACAGGGTCTCCTTAGGTTGCTGAGGCTGCCCTTGATCCTGTGACCCTTTTGTCTCAGCCTCTTAAGTGTTGGGATTACAGGCATATGCCATGGTGCTCAGTTTCTGTTAGTGTTTTAAACAGTATGACATGGACAGAGAGGAAAATGGATTAAAAAGGGGGTTACTAGTTATGATAGTTATTAGTTATTGTGGTTTTACAGGAAAAAATAAATGCAATGGAAGTAGAGATGGAGAGGGAACTCCTGGATTCCTTTTTGCTGTTTTCTAAGAGATTTTATAGGGTTCTGCCTGCCTTTGATTTCAACAGAAATCAAAGTTCTGGCAAACTGATTTTTACTGATTTAACATTCTGACGGTAAAGCCATATTTGGGCAAGTGTCAATCACATTGGGTTTAGGAGGATGGAATATATTGATTATCACAGACTAAGTCGCATACTTCACTTAGAGAACTGGGACTAGTTTAGATAGGAAAATATTATGCAAAGGAGTATAATAATAGCAAAAGTCAAATTTTCTGGGGACCCTGTAACCAGTTGCTTGCTCACTTGCTGTGGGAAAGTTCAGTGCATAGATAAGCAGTGAGACTTACTAGAGACTTTGAAGGCAAGAGAGATGAGGCCATAATTTTTCAGAGCCAGTGACAGCAGATGCAGGAGCAGCTGTGAGGTTCAAAGTGGCTTCCATTTGAGCTTTGAAGAACTTCCCACTAGGTCCAAATAGTATAGAGGGCAACTGAGAACACAGGTACTGGTTTTCCTGTCCTTCTCTACCATTAACAATTCCAGGGTTTGCTGTTACCCATATTAAAGCCCTTTGTATCTTGCATATGGAAAATGGTTTCTTTGTTTTTTTCTCTAACCAAAGCCTGATTGCTTAATATAGCTAAATCAGTGAGGGAGATTGATGGTGCTTAAGAAAATAGTTTAAAGTTGGAAGAAGATAGGGATTATATGTAAAACCCCAGGGAATACTAATATTTGGGGATCCATGGAAGGAGACAATAAAAGTTGTCTGAAAAAAAAGAAAGAGAACTAGTAGGGTATAATATCATGAGATCCCAAACATTAAAAATTTCAAGGAAGAAAAAGAATTTTAAGGACTAAAGAGTGGTCAGAAAGTTCGAATGATATAAGATACAGCATGACATTAGAAATAATAAGTTTCATTAAAGTGGTTTACATGGCATAGGGTCAACTGGGAGAAATGGCCAAGACCATTTGCTCATGTGATAAGATAGCATATCTTTTGGCTGCCTGATATTTTGTTTTGTTTTGTTTTTTGGTATTGAATGCAGAGGCATTCTACCTTTGAGCTACATCCCGAGCCCTATTTTTTATTTTGAAATAGTGTCTCACTAAGTTGCTAAGGGTGTCACTAAATTGCTGAGGCTGGTCTTGGACCCGTGACTCTCCCATCTCAGCATTTCAAGTACTAGGCTTACAGGTATGTACCACCACGCCCAGAAACCTAATATGTTTTAATATAAGTTTCTAAATTTTGGAAAATTCTCCCCATATCTTGGTATTTCAATATAGAAATTAGACACTTCTTCCTCAACCTCCTTTGCTACTAGAGCACAGACTTATAAATAGAACTCTATCGAAGCATCCTTTTGAGATTTTTATTCAGAAGACACTAACCTGAAGAGGAAAGCACAATGCAACTCTGGCAAAGGTGCCAAGTCCTCCATTGAAAATATTAAGGACACTTCTTATGAGCCAATGATGCCTATGCTCTTGATACAGCACTCTTACTCCTCAAAGTCAGAAATAATTATCAGATGCAAAAAAGGTGACCACTGAAAGCTGGGTGTGGTGATGAATGCTTTAATCCTAGTACTTGGAGGCTGAGACAGGATCACGAGTTTGTGGCCAGCCTCAGCTACTTAGTGAGGTCCTCTACAACTTAATGAGACCTTGTTTTAAAATAAAAAATAAAAAAACAGGGCTGGAGGTGTAGCTCAGAGGTAGAATGCCCCTTGGTTCAATACCCAGGACCGGAAAAAAATAGATGGCTACTGAAGCACTATGTAGAAAAGGAAAAATTGGAAATGAACTAAATAACAATCCTTAGGAGAATGGTCCAAAGAAAACTACAATGCAGCTGTATGATGGAATATTCAATCTATAGCTTTCTACTAGTGACTGTCTTGTGGTAGGTATTTATTAAAAGAATGAATTATTAAAGTAAAAACGGTAGAGACTGTGCATGGAAAAACTTTTATGATTTGTTGGATAATAAATAAAAGGGAAATGGACTGCATGTATATAATTACAGTTGTAAAAAATAAGAATAACTGAGCACAAGGACTACTTAAAAATAAGAATAACTCAGGTGCAGCAGGGAGTATATGATTTTTCTCTTATCCTCTAATATTGTCTTTTAGTCATAAAAGATGACTAAACCATGTAGTCCTAGGCTAGATGGTTTATAAACAAGATAAATTTATTTTTTCACAGTCTGGAGGCTGCAAAGTCTAAAATCAAGGCACTGGCAGACTTTGTTTTTGGTGTGGGTCTATTTCCTAATTTATAGACTTTTTTTTTCTGCTGTTATCCTCACGTTGTGGAAGGGTGAAGAAGCTTTGCGAAGTTCCCCTGAAAAGAACACAAATCCCATTAATCAGGGTGCCACCCTTATAACCTAATTACAACCCAAACCCCCCCCCCATCCCAAATACAGACAGTAGGAATTAGGTATCCACTCCAAAAATACACATTAGAGATTAAGTTTCAACATATGATTTTTGGGGGAACTCAGACATTCAGTCTATAAGATATTATTACTTTTTTGTTACTTACACTAAAATAAGTTAACTTAAACAATATAAAAACAATCAAATAAATCCAGTGTAATTTTTGCCTTGTTCTGGGCTCAGACTGTCCTGGGGCAATTCTGTCATCCTAGGCAATTTTATCAACAGGCTTCAAAAGGCAAGCTTCATTGATTAGCCCACCAAGCCAGAGAAATTATGACTCATAGCTCAGGAAGTTGGCTGCTTCTGTGACACTGCAATCCATCAACACTTTCTCTAGAGACTCCCATCTCCATGCACCTTTAGAATGAAACGTGAGAGAACATTGAAAAGAGGAAGTCTGTCCTGAGAACTATCCTCTGCTTTTCTGACAGCTTTAATTGGCATCTGAGATGCAGCAGGACCTGGGAAGAAGAGGCTCTGAAACCACTACCAGCTGAGTTGTGTGCAATAGTAAGACTTACTAGAGTGGCTTACATATTTTGAAACACTTTTATTTTCTTCACTTAACAAGAAGTCTGGGGGTAGGTAGTCCCATGTGTCTCACACTGAAGATCAGCGATCCAGGCTTTTTCTAGCCTTATTGTCTGTATACAGCTTGTGCAAAAAAGGATGCTATGTGCTCACATTCCTGGCAGAAAGATGAGCTATCTGCAGACTTTTGCTCACATTTTCTTGTCAAGAAGTGTATCACAGAACTACCCTCATCTAGGAATGAAGGGACAGTGTCCTTCATTTTCTGTTCCTGATTCTCTATTTCCTTATCTGAGGTGGGAAATGCAATGAACATCCTCATTCAGCCATTGTGAGAATTTCAGTAAGTCTAGTACCTGGTACATGGAGAATGATCATAAATGAGATGACACTGAGAGCCTGGCCTGGTGGTGCACACCTGTAATCCTAGTACTTGGAAGGTGGAGATAGGAGGATCACAGGTTCTAGCTCAATTTAGTGAGACCCTGTTTAAAATAAAATAAAATAAAATAAAATAAAATAAAATGGACTGGGGGTATACCCCTTTGGGTTCAATCCCCAGTACCCATTAATAAGTAAGTAAGTAAATAAGAAAATAAATAAATAAATAAATAAGACACTAGAACTCAAGAAGCCAAAGAGGGGAATTGTATTAAAAGGAGATACATATGTAATTCCCAAACTGTTGTACAATAATATATATGTATTTTTACCATTAAAATTAAATTTTAGTTTTTTTAAAAGTCAATACATACAGTTAAGAAACAAATAATTCTATGAGGCATAGTGAAAGAAATAGTCCCTAATCCTCCATAATTTCATCAATTCTCAGGATTGATTCTGTAGAAGCAATCAGTATAAAATACTTTGGTATTTCTAAAATTTATCTCCTGATTTCTAAATAACACATTTCTATCAATACCTACTGATATCAGATATATCCTAATATCTATTGATATTTCAATCCATATTTGTTGAAAAACTACTATTAATACTTAGGATCTATTGAAAAACTACCATGGAAAAGGGAGAATTTTTGCTATCTTACACTTTACATCTCACTGCACACACACTTCCTCATTTCCTATACAATCATATTGCCATTTTGGCTAAATTATTATTCACTAGAAACCTTACTATTCAGAGATGAGTCATGTAGTTTCTGTCATGATTAAATTTTGTTTTGATTGAAGTTAACAATTGGCCTTCCCCCTTGAGTTTTAAATATACTTATCAGTAATTCATACCAAATGTAGTGGAAGTGTAACGCTTCTCTCCACCAGTTAAAACACACTCAGCTACCTCAGTGCCATCTGCTTTAGTTTGATTTTCTGTCTCCATGACCAAAATACTGGAGATGAACAACACAAAGGAGGAAAGATTTATTTGGACTCATGGTTTCAGGTACATAGTCCATAGTGGATTCACTCCAAGCCAGACATCATGGCAATATGACATATGGCAGAAGACAGTACAGCCTCTCTTTTTGCTCTCCAGAAAGCTGAGAGCAGAAGGAGGGGGCCAGAGACATATTTGGTTCCCAAAGCCCCACCGGCCATCACTTACCTCCTTCAGCCATGTCTCACCTCTGAACCTTGCTGCCTTGGGGACCATACTTTTAACACATGAGCCATACAGGGGAAAATCCAACCTCAAACCATACACTATTGTTTCTTCCTGGAGCTCTCTGCCCCTGTTTTGAATCTGGACTACCATATAGTATTCATCCTTTATTTTTTTTCCTTTTTAATGGGTCTGTAAATTCTGTCTACTACTCTGTCAGGTAGAGTTCTCATTTTCTGGGTCTCCTATCAATCTTCTTGGATTGTATCTTCATTCTCTTGTGTCCCATATCTTGCAATATATTTTTAAATGACTTCTTGGGGACTAAATTATGTGAACACTTGCAAATATAAAAATATTCTTTTCTTTTACCTTTATTTATCAATGAATAGTTTGGAGTCATATAGAGAATGAATGTTATGATCCTGAAGGCTTTGAAATCACTGCTTCATTATCTTTTCCATTGTTAGTGGACTTTATAGCTTCTTACATTGAGACTGGAAAACATGGTGAAATTCTGGTTACTGATCCTTTCATGTGACTGTTTTTTCTTCCCTGAGATATTTCATGATCTGCTTTTTACCCCAAAGTTATGAAGATTTTAAAAGATATAATTGTTCCCTTTTAAAACCTCTTGTACCTATTTTATAGAAACAAAAATCTTCTCTTTTGCATATCACTTATAAGTATGCTAGGGAAAGTTTTCTTTTGTTTTATGTTTTGTCTCTTAGGCTTTTTCTGTTTAATATCTATGTTTCATGTAGATGGATTTATTAAATGTCTTCTGACTCTTAGTTGTCCCATTATATTTGAGAAGTATGTTGTAAGAAATTATAGAAGCAGTGTGCATGTATGTGCTTTTTGTGTGTGTGTGTGTGTGTGTGAATGGAGTTGGTAAGTGGTTGGCTTTACTACAGGGTCAAGCAAAGACTTGTTTTGCTCTGTGTATCAGCATCTATAGGTCTTTTCTTAAGCTGGTCACTGTATAGAGAGTTCTATATTGGGATTGGAGGGCTGAACCTGGCTACCAGAATTCTATGACCACATATTGCAAAGACTCTTAGGATTTTACCATTTAGTCACCTGATCCCTACAACCTTCTGGAAGATCACTCCATTACTCATCTTTATCTTATATCTCTTATGTAACCTCTCCAGGAGGAAGTATGATTGGTTGGATGGTTGGCAAGTAAAATAAATCAGATTGATACTGCATGTTATCATTTACATGTAGAATACTACTACTACTACTACTACTACTACTACTACTACTACTACTACAAATGAAACAATGAACTTGTAAAAATAGTATAGAGTGGTGGTTGCCAGGATATGAGAAATGGGAAGACATTGTTTAAACTACATGAACTGTTAGTTACAAGATGAATCAGTTCTAAGGTTCTAAGTTACACCATCGTATTATAGTTAATAATATTAACCTAGAGAGCAGATTTTCAGCATTCTCACCAAAATGTATAAATAAACAAGCAATTGTATAACATGATAGAAATGTTAACTAACTTGATTGTGGTATTCATTTTACAATGTATATGTATATCAAATCATCACATGGTACATTTTAAATACATGCATTTTTACTTGTAAATAATATGTCAATAAACCTGAAAAAAGAATGACATAAAATGTGTGTATTTGTATTAACTTCAGTGAGTATTAATTGAATTTTTCTTTGCAAAAGGTCAGTAATATGATGTGAGGAACACAAAAGTAAAAAAGATACTTTCTTACTGTAAGCAATTTATAACCTGGAAAGGAATTTACAGTCTAGAAGAGAAATGAGATGACCCCAACCTAAGAAAAGTTGGAAAAATGTCACTGAAAAGGCACAATCACAAGGAAGTCTTTATGCTCACTCTGAGACTCCTTATTCCTTTTCTTGCAACTATTGGTTAAATAGAGCTTTATTTTTTTTCAACATAGGACCTGAAAGCTAGAAAGGATATACCCTCTGTGTAAAAAGAGAAATGCTGAGTGCAGCACCATGGCACCTTGGAAAAGATGACCTTCCTTCCTTCCTTCCTTCCTTCCTTCCTTCCTTCCTTCCTTTCTCCTTTCCTTTCACTTCCCCCTTCCTTCCTTCCTTCCTTCCTTCCTTCCTTCCTTCCTTCCTTCCTTCCTTCGTCTTTCCTTCCCTATTTTATTTTTGAAATGGTCTTGCTAAATGGTTCAAGGCTGGCCTTGGGCCTGTGAACCTCCTGTCTCAGCATTCCAAGAACTGGGATTATAGGCATGTGCCACCATGTTGGGTTCAGTGTTTCTTAAATGCCTACAATGTGCTGTGCATGGAACAGTTTTGCAGTGGCCTGAGCCCTTTCCGAAGCACAATCGGTAGGTTAGTATGTGATGTAGGTGATTCTGTCTGCTTTCAAAAAATCATTCCTCTATAATTCTAGACAAAGAAGGAGAAGCCGTAGATGAGCTAATAAGGCAACCTGAGCAGGATGGAAGTGGGGAAGAGGGAAATTCCCTAAGGTACATGATATACATTTATAAACATATCAAAGTCAATCACTAAGCTAACCATGAGAAGGAGGAACGGGGTGGGAATTGGGGAAGGGTTAAATGAGTGGTGTATACATGTATGCCTATATCATCTTGTGTCCCATTAAGATGTATGGCTATCATGCACCAATGAAAAATTAAAAATAGAAAATAATTAAAAAAAGATTCCCCTCCTTCTTGTCTCCTAGCAAGGTTAGATATTTGTACTCAGAAAAATCTGAGTTTATTCAGTGATTCTGCATGTCACTGTGGAACATTTTGGGACACAGAAGATATGTCTTTGGGAAACCCCAGTGGGCAATTAGATTCAGCATGAATAGCAGAGCCAAGAGTTGGAAAAGGCCGTGGAGCTCCTCTTGTTGGTTTTTCTCTCTCCTTTGATATTTGTGATGGAATACTCCCAAGTGTCTGTCTGAATACTTCCAATTGGTAGCTCACCGTCTTCTAAGAAAGCCTGTTGCTTGGAAGATAGTTCATATTGTTAAAAAATTTGTTTTCACTCTAAACTGAGATAAACAGGAGAACACATTGTTTTTTTTTTGAGCATTATTAAGTTCTGCTTTTTTTCCCCAGCATATACAAATGGAAAATTCCAATATTTGGGATTAGCCCTGAAGAAATGACTCATGAAACAAGTATGTCCTTGGTTTCTTTTATTTCCAATAATCTAGTTTTACCCTTTGGCTTTGATTTTAATAGCAGCTTTGTAGTCCACAAGGCTCCAAAGAAGCAAGACATAATTCTAGACAAGATCAGAAAATACTGATACTGTGATTCCATGTCCATCTAGTGACAGTGAAGAATGAAAGCCCAGCTTCTCAATAAAACACTTTTCACAGAATGGCTGATCTTCAGTTTTTACCCAGAAGGGTGTCTGGAAATTAACTGGCAAGTATTTGTTGAGTTTCTGATACTTGTTCAGAGAAGCAGTGTTAGGATTCAAAGAAGTGAAGGACTTGGTCTCACATCCCAAGGAGCTTGCCATTTAGCAGGGAGAGAGCAATATATTGTAAGTGAAAGCAAACACTGCATGGCAGGCTGGAAGATATATAAGTTTATTTTTAACACTTAAGAAACATGGTTAGAAGTTATGATAGAGGAGATGGGTGTAGTGGCACATGCTTGTAATCCCAGCATTCAGGAGGCTGAGACCAGAAGATCGCGATTTGCGGACAGCCTCAGCTACTTAGCGTGGCCCTTCGCAACTCAGTTAGACCCTGTTTCAAAAATAAATAAGAGTAAAAAATTTTACTGACTTCTGCAGTCACTCAGGTGAATGCACGCACGTTCTCTCTCACTCTTCAGTTGTGGGATATGAACCCAGGGCCTTGAGCATGTTAAGCAAGTGCTCTACCACTGAGCTGACTCTAGCCCCTCTTTTGTTCTCTTTACATTGGACTGATGTATTTTATAAGCAAATACTAGAAAGAGCACCTTCTTTATTTTATCTAGGTCAGTTTTGTCCAACAGAATGAAAATGCAAACTATATGTCTAATTTTAAGCTTTCTAGTAGCCATATTAAAAGGAACATATGATTAATTTTGCATTATGCCAGTCAACCCCATTATACTTTAATGATTATCATTTAATATGTTATCCATATACAATTATTAATGAGATATTTTGTTTTTTTCATATCAGATCTTCAAAACATGGTCTGTGTCTTTTATACTTGCAGTGTATTTCAACTCAGATATTTGTTTTGTATTTAGATTTAAAAAAAATTATAGTTGAAAGAGTAAATTTACATGCTCAAGTTGCTCCACATTTCTTCCACTAACATCAAGTATGTTTTAAGATTAAAATTAAATTTAACAACAGAGTTTCTCAGTTGCCCAGCCATAATTGAAGTGTCCAATAGCCACATGTATCCCACATAGTAATAAGGTAGGTCTAGTGCATAAGGTCATATTCAGCATGCTAATATTGGATTCCTTTATAATGTGGACCTAAGAGAAACTTACGGCTTTGGGTTAAACTGGCCTTCACAATAAACTTAAAAGTCCACTTACTAAAATATGAAATATATACAAAGAAGTGTAGACCTCATTGAAAGTTTATAAAAGAAACACATAAATGTAACCAGCACCCACTCTAGGAAGAGAACTTTACCTGCACTACCCAGAGCCTTCTTATGACTTCTCCCAGGCTCAAGCCACTCTCCAAAGATAATTGCTACCTAACTTCTATCATAGCAGAGTAATTTTGCCTCTTTATGAATCTTATGAAACTTGAACTATAGAGATACACTTTGTTGTGTCTGACTCTTTTCATCATTATAATTATGAGATTCATTCACTTTATTGCATGGAGTAGTAGTATCTTTATATCTATTGCTATAGAATATCTCTTCATATGGAAATACCATGATTTATCTATTTTACTACTATTTTTTTAAAAAAAACTCTTTCCAGTTTTTTGTTTGTTTGTTTTTGGTGGTACTGAGGTTCCTGGAAACCCTTCTACCTCTGGGCTACACTCCCAGACCTATTCTATACTCTTATTTGGAAACATGGTCTCTTAAGCCAGTGCGGCTGGCTTCAAACCTTCAAACCTCCGCGATCCTCTTTCTCCTTTCTCTGCCTCCCAAGCGCGGGGATTACAAGAGTGCACCACCATGCCCGTTCTCTTTCCAGTTTTTAACTAGAAGCATAAGTTATGCTACTGTTTATGTTTCTGCACATGCAGTTCTGTGGGGTGTGGAACTCTGAGACATAAGAGGCGTTGAGAGTCAAAAAGCTTTACAAAGTAGTTGTGCCAATTAGCACTCCCACCAGAAGCTAATGATGAAAGTTCCCGTTATTCTTTATCTTTGTCAGTACAGATTTTTCATGCTGCAGTTGTTTCTAGTAGGGTTGTTGTAGTGTGTTATCTAGATTTCTTTGATGATTAATGAGCTGAAACAGAACACGCTTTTCTATATCTATTAGCCATTTGGATAACTCATTTTAGAAAGCACTATTTATTTTTATACTTTTATTGGTGCAATGTAATTATACATCATAGTGAGATTCAAAGTAGGAAGTACTACTTAAAGTCTTTTGATTATCTCTTTCCTACTGGATTGTCTTTTTTCTCCATAGAATTACTTTTATTTATTTTTCTCATTTACTTATACATTTTTGGTGCACAGTAGACTCACATCATAATATAAATCATAGTAATAGTGACATACATTCACACAATACTTGGAGCACTTTACCCTGGCTTCTTCCCCACTCTCACTTCCAACACTTTTTCCCATATAGGATATTGAGATGGGCATCGGTATTCTCACATGTGTACATACTGTCAATGGAATTGTTTCTTTCATTAATTATCCCACTCTTCCTTTTCCCTAGATCCCCTTTATTGCTCCACTGAAGCTTCTCCTCTGTTCTCTAAATTATCTCGTGTATCCCAATTATTCTCTAGTTTCCACATATGAAAGAAAACAAAAGATCCTTCATTTTTTGTAACTGGCTAATATCACTTAACATGTTCTCTAGGTCCATCTATTTTCCTAAAAATGACATTATTTTTTTTATTTCTGAGTATAATTCCATTGTGTGTGTATCCCATTTGTAAGATATCCATGTGCTGATGACACCTAGGGTGTTTCCATAGTTTGGCTATTGTAAATTGTGTTGTCCTAAATATAGATATGCATAAATAATTATAATATGATTTCAGTCCCTTTGGATAGATACTCAGAAGTGGGACAGCTGGATAATATGGTGGATCCATTCCCAATTTTCTGAAGAATCTCTACAATCATCTCCATAGTGGATGAACTAATTTTCAGTCCCACCAGTAGCATAGAAGACTTCTTTTGATGATTGCTATTCTGGCTCTATGGAATCTTATAGTTTTGATTTGCATCACCCTAAGTGCTAATGATGTTGAACAATTTTTATGTATTTATTGTACATTTGTATCTCTTCTACTATGAAGTGTCTATTTAGTACAGTTGTTTCTTTTAGTGTTAAGTTCTTTAAATACTTTGTATATTCTAAATATTAGTCCTCTATCAGAAATAGCTGGCAAAGATCTTTTCACATTCAGTAGACTTTCACTTTAGACTCTCTATAATTTTCTTTAGTGTCATCCCATTTATTAATTCTTGTTTTAACTTCCTGAGATTTGGGGGGTCTTACTGAAATTTCTAACTGTGCTTATATGCTGGAGTATTGGACTTAAGCCCACCTCCCATAATTTTTTTAATTTTTTTAATTTTTTATTTTTTATATTTTTTTTCCTTTTTTTATTGGTGCACTGTATTCATACATCATAGTGGGATACAAACTTTTGTAGACATACATGCACACATCGCCCAGTCAGCCCCCACCCGATCCCCACCCCATTCTCTCCCCATCCCTCCCTCCCATGCTTGGCTTAGTGGTTGACATCTAGTATTATAGCAATTTATCCAAAATTAAAAATGATAATCTCACATAACAGTTTCATTTGTCTGATACCAAGCTTTTGATGACTTAAAGATAACATTTCAATATTTCTTTTTACTTTCTTTCTTACCAGAGAATTTTTTTTCTAATTTTTTTAGGTGAAACTATCATATAATTATATATTTATTTTTCAGAAAAAAATCTATCCTAATATGGAATATGGACTCTAGATACCCAAAATGATCTTGAAAAAGAACAAAGCTAGAAGATATATATTTTCTGATTTCAAACCATATAAAGCTACAATAATTTGAACAGTGTAGTACTATTCTAAAGGCAGATATATAAACCATTGGAGTTAAATAAAAGCCTAGAGCTAAATTCTTCCCTATATTGTCAAGTTATTTTTGACAAGGTTTCCACGAACATTTGGTGGTGGAAAAATAATGTTTTAACTAAATATTGTTGAAAAATAATAATTACATGGAAAAGAATAAAATTGGACCCTTACCTAACACATATACAAATATTAACTCAAAATAGATAAAAGACCTAAATATAAATCTTAAGACTATAAACTTTTAGGAGAAAATCTGGGTCATAAAACCTCACAACATTGAAATTGGCAGTGATTTCTTGGTTATGATTTCAATGGCACAGGCAACAGAAGCGTATACAAACTCCCTAAAAAATATTGTATATCCAAAGACAATGTAAACAGAGTTAACAGTTACTAATAGAATGGGATAAAATATTTCACAAATGCTATATCTGAAGGTATATTAATATTCCAACTAGAAATCCTAAAAATTAACAACAATAAAGGCAAACAATACCCTTTACAGATAGGTAAAAGACTAACATAAATAATGAATCTCCACAGATAACCAATCTTAGTTGTCTGTTGGAAAATCTTGTTTCTCTAGTTCTGGTGTGTGTTACCTATTTCTTCTTTGTAGTTAATCTCTTTGAGTATTTTCTTTAGTGCTGGTTTTGAAGAATAAATTCCTTCAGTTTCTGTTTGTCATGGAAGCTTCTTATTTCTCCATCTAATTTGATAGAAAGTTTTGCTGGGTAGGAAATTTTTGGCTGGAAGTTGTTTTCTTTCAGAATTGGGAATATGTTAATCCAAGCTCTTCTGGCTCTCATAACTTGGTTTGGGAAATCTGGAGTGATTCTAATTGTTTTGCCTCTGAATGTCACTTGGCCCTTTGCTTTTGTTGCCTTTAAGATTCTCTGCTTGGCTTCCACATTGGTCATTTTGACAATTATGTGGCGTGGGGATCCTCTTCTCCGATCCTGTCTAAAGGGAGTTCTATACGTTTCCTGGACCTGCGTATCGACCTCTTGCTCTATGTCTGGAAAATTTTCTGCTATTACTTCCTTGAAGAGATTGTTGATCCCTTTGGTTTCACTTTCTTTCCCCTCCTCTATTCCAATTATTCTTAGGTTAGCTCTCTTAAAATGGGCCCATATTTCTTCAATATCAGATTCCTGCTGTCAGATATTTTTTTCTAGATTAGAGACTATGCGTTAATTTTTGGAATGATCATCTTCTAAGAGCGAGATTCTGTTCTCCATGTAGTCTAATCGGTTGTTTGTGCTTTGAATTGAGGCCTTTACTTCATTAATTGCATCCTTTATCTCCTTTTGGCTCTCTCTGAGTTCTTTTCGAAGCACCTCTATTATTTCTACAGTTATTTTTCTGATTTGCTCTTCTAGAAATCTCTGATTTTCTGTTTTATTGAGTTCTGATGTTGTGGGGTTGTGCGCATTCATTGCTCCAGTATTATTCCTCTTTCCCATGATTTCGGATGTTTGTGCCTTCTCTGGGTTCTTCCCTTGGGTCACTATGACTTCACTTAAGGTGTTCTGGATCTCGAGTCAGTAGTATCTCAGACCCCACTACTCCTTTACTGGGTTGTATCACAGAGTCTCCGACCCAGAGAGTCGATGGAGGCTGCTTTAGACTGTGGGGGGTGCCAGGTTGCACGTTCTCCTATGGTGTGATATCTCTGCCACTGCCCCTCCTCCACTGGGTCAAGTCCCAGGGAGTACATTACTGGGATTTCTCCGCTGTGGCCCGCAATTTGACTCACTTCTTGAGTATGCAGATGTAGCTGTACTGGCTTCGCTGTATTCGCTGCTGCTGCCGCCGGTGGCAATATGGCGCCGATGCTACACCCTCGGCCGTGGGGCTGGTGTTTTTCTTCTTGGTTTTGATTTCCACTCTGAATCCCTGCAGCGTGTGCTGAGCTCAGCCACTGGGAGCTTTAGATGCTCTCTGCGCGGAGAAATCCCGCCTGGCTGTTCCTCAGCGGCTCACCTCGGCTTGCTGTAGCCGTCCTGTGAACTCCCCGCTGCCGCCGGCAGTAAAGCGCTGCTGCCGCGTCTGTGGCTCTGTTCTCAGTCTGCTTTCTCTCTGGAGCCTGGTGATTTTTTGTTTCTCTGGTGATGGTGTTTTCTGGCTATGAAAGGCACTGATTTTGTGGTAATGGAGATTGGTTGTTAGCGGGGCTCTTAAGCCCCGCTTTTCTCGGTCGCCATCTTCCCAGAAGTTCCCATAATTTTAGTCTCTGGTTTTATTTGCAGGTCTTTTATCCATCTTATACAAATGGATAAACAGTTTTCCCAATACCATTTGTTGCAGAGGCTTTCTTTTCTCTAACATATTTATTTGGTACCTTTATCCAAAATAAATAGGCTATAAGTGTGTGAATTTGTTTCTATATCTTCTATTATGTTTGTTTGGTCTACATGTCTGTTTTTGGGCCAATAACATGCTGTTTTTATTTCTATGGCTCTATTATATAACTTGAAGTCAGGAATTGTGATGCATCCTACATGGTTCTTATTGCAGATAATTGCTTTGGCTATTCTAGAGTTTTTGTGTCTCCACATGAAATTTAGAACCAAATTTTCTAGGTCTGTAAGAATAATATTGGTATTTTGATGGGGATTGTATTAACTATGTAGATCACTTTTTGTAGAATGGCCATTTTGATAATACTTATTCTGCCTATCCAAGAGCATGGGAGATCTTTCCATCTTCCAAGAGCTTCAGTTTTTTTCTTTAGTGTTATATAATTTTCATTGTAGAGGTCTTTCACCTCACTGGTTAGATTTATTTCTAGGTATTTTATTATTTTTGAGGTTATTGTGAATGGAATTGTTTACTGGATTTCTTTTTGAGTGGAATCATGATTGACATATAGAAAAGCTACTGTTTTTTTTTTAGATTCTGTATCCTGATACTTAGCTGAATGTTAATCAGCTCTAGAAATCTTTTGGGTGAGTTCTTTTGGTTCTTTTAAATATAGGATCATGTTACCTGCAAATAGAGATAGTTTCAATTTTTTTTTCTATTTGAATTTCTTTAATATTTTTCTCTTGCCCTATCACTTTGGTAAAAGTCTTGAATACTCCATTTTTTTCAATTCTGGGAATGGAATCCAGGGGCAATCTACCTCTGAACCACATCCCCAGCCATATTTTTTTATTCTTTATTTTGAAACAGGGTCTCACTGAGTTGCAAAGGACCTCATTAAGTAGCTGAGGCTGTCCACGAACCACCTGTCTCAGCCTCCTGAATGCTGGGATTACAAGTGTGCACCACCATGCCCGTCTTGAGTACTCTGTTGAAAAGCAGTGCTGATAGTGGGAACCGTGTCTTGTTATTAATTTTAAAGAGAATATCCCTGTAGCCTTGCAGGTTTCTGATTAGATTGTTTGTCACTACAAGAAGGGATGAGTTCAGCTGCAATCAAAGGAGTTCACTGGACAATTTGGTTGGTTGGTTTGTAGATGCATGGTTGTTTTGATGAGGTGGGTTGTAGCCATTGGGTTCCCTGCAGGAAAGTTTTGTTGTCTCTTGGTCTGAGTTGAGCTATAGCTGCTAGATGTTTTCTAAGTGGTTTGGATGGGCAATCTGGGGAGTCGCAGTCTTGATGTATTTGTGTGTGAAGAGAAGAATGTGCTTGCTTTTCATGATGGTTTTCTGTAATCACTGGCTCAACAAGATTCTGTTTCTCTGCTGGAGTAGATCTCTGAGAGCTACCAGTACTGGTAGCAACTATTCCTGGTGTGGGCTCACCAAGATAGTGCCCATCTCCACTCTCCACTCACCAGATGAGACCTGTGGAGCTCTTTTCAGTCCTCGGCTCTCTGGGCTGTGTCCAATTCCACCACGTTTTGATTGTCTTTCTTCTGTTGAATTCTGGCTGTTTTTTTTGTCTTGCCAAGAAGCAGTCTTCCCACTGGTTGAGTCCTGCATCTTGAAGCAACTAAAAAGTGCTGTCTTCCTTTATTCCACCATCTTTATTCTTTGTCTTTTATGATTGAGTTTTAGAAGTCTTGAATATATTTTAGATATGTTTTCTTGTTACATGTATGCATTTCAAAAATCTCTTTCCACTCTGTTTCATGTGTTTTCACCATGTTGGTAATATCTTTTGATTAATAAAAATTATTGACTTATATAGCCCAAATGATTTGTCTTTTAGTTTATGTTTAGTGCATTTTCTGCCCTGTTTGAGAAGTCTTTTTTATAACCCCAAGATCGTAAGCATATTTTTGTAAATTTCTCTGAGAAGTCTTCCTATTAGTAATATAAATATTTATATGTACAATTTACTTTAAATTTAATAATATATATTATATATATTTAAATTTAATTATATATATTATATATATAAATATAAAATAGAGGGCCCAAATTAACTTTTTCCAATATGAATATTCCATTGACTCAACACAATTTATTGAAAAGAAAGTTATTTCTTCACTTGCATTCATCTTTGTTAAAAATCAAAGGAGGAACTCTAGATGAAAAAGGAAATCCTATAGAGGAGCAAACAAGACAACCTGAAGGAGGAGAAAGGAGGGGGGAAGAGGAAAATCTCTAAAACACACAGTGTATTTAAACATATTGAAGTCAACCACTAAGCCAAGCAAGGGAGGGAGGGATGGGGAGGGAATGGGATGGGAATTGGGTAGGGGTTAAATCGGTGATGTGTACATGTATGTACACAAAAGATTTTTACCCAAATATGATGTATGAATATACTGCACCAATAAAAAAAGAATCAAATATTCATTTCTGTATGGGTCAGTCTTTGAAATTTTTATTCCATTTCATTCTTTCTACTGCATTTGTCTGCTTATTTATTCACTATTACTTCACTGTTGTGATAATTGTAGCATTGTAAAAAGACATATCTGGTAGGAGAACTGTGTAAATTTTGTTCTTTTCAAAGTTTTTGTTTACTATTCCTAGTCTTTTGCATTTGCATATGTCCTTTATATCAAATTATTCCTTTTCAAAAACAACCTGTTGGGATTTCAGTTAAGAATATATTGCACTTAAAGATCAATTTTTGGAACTGAAATCTTTACAACATCAGATCTGTCAATCCATGACAATGTGTGCTTATTTACTTAAGTCTTTATTAACTTCTATCAATATTATTTTGTAATTGTTGGTAGAATTGTCTTGTGCATGATTTATTTTTAGGTATTTAATTTTTTAAATTATAATTTATAGTGATTTTTAAGATTTTCTTCTTTTATTTTTTAAATTTTTTATTGGTGCATTGTAGTCTTAAAACTTCATGGAGTACAAGATGGTAGAGGCTTCTGATTTTTTAAGATCGATTTTGTATCCAAACACTTTACTGAATTTGTTGTTCTTCTATAAGATTTTTGGAATTTTTTGAGAGTTGCTTCACAGACAAGCACATGGTCAGTTTTAGTATGTGTCCATATACATTTTTTGATAGTACTGGGGATTGAACTTAGGGGTGTTCTATTTCAGAACCATACCCCATAACTCTTTTTCTTTTTTATTTTGCAACAAGGTCTCACTAAGTTACTTAGAATCTATGTTGCTGAGACTGTCCTCACACCTATGATTATCCTAATTCAGCCTCCCAACTACTGGAATTACAGGCATTCACCATCATGCCTGTGTCCATATACATTTAAAAATGATATGTTGTTACATATATAAATACATGTATTGATTAATTATTTTATTAGTTGTTCAAAGCTCTTCTATGGTTTCTTTTTTTCCTATTACTGAGATAAGTATACTAAAATCTCATTTTGTGTATTTTTCCATTTGTTCTTTTGATTCTTATTGCTTTCACTTTATTATATTTTGAGGTTCCACTACTAAATGCATGCAGATTTATTTTTATTTTTATTTTTTTATTGGTGCACTGTATTCATACATCATAGTGGGATACAAACTTTTGTAGACATACATGCACACATCGCCCAGTCAGCCCCCACCCGATCCTCACCCCATTCTCTCCCCATCCCTCCCTCCCATGCTTGGCTTAGTGGTTGACTTCTAGTATATTATCAATTTATCCAAAATTAAAAAAGATAATCTCACATAACAGTTTCATTTCTCTGATACCAAGCTTTTGATGACTTAAAGATAACATTTCAATGTTTCTTTTTGCTTTCTTTCTTACCAGAGAATTTTTTTTTCTATTTTTTTAGGTGAAACTATCATATATTTATATATTTATTTTTCAGAAAAAATCTATCCTAATATGGAATATGGACTCTAGATACCCAAAATGATCTAGAAAAAAAAACAAAGCTAGAAGATGTATATTTTCTGATTTCAAACCTTATAAAGCTATAATAATTGAAACAGTGTAGTACTGTTATAAAGGCAGATATATAAACCATTGGAGTTAAATAAAAGCCTAGAGATAAATTCTTCCATATATTGTCAAGTTATTTTTGACAAGGTTTCCATGAACATTTGGTGGAAAAATAATAATTTTTAACTAAATATTGTTGAAAAATAATAATTACATGAAAAAGAATAAAATTGGACCCTTACCTAACACATATACACATATTAACTCAAAATAGATAAAAGACCTAAATATAAATCTTAAGACTATAAACTTTTAGAAGAAAATCTGGGTCATAAAACCTCACAACATTGAAATTGGCAGTGATTTCTTGGATATGATTTCAATGGCACAGGCAACAGAAGAGTATACAAACTCCCTAAAAAATAAAAAAAATTGTATATCCAAAGACAATTTAAACAGTTAAAAGTTATTGATAGAATGGGATAAAATATTTCCAAATGCTATATCTGAAGGTATATTAATATTCCAACTAGAATCCTAAAAATTAACAACAATAAAGGCAAACAATACAATTTAAAATAGGTAAAAGACTAACATAAATAATGTATCTCCACAGATAACCAATCTTAGTTGTCTGTTGATGGAAAATCTTGTTTCTCTGGTTCTGGTGTGTGTTACCTATTTCTTCTTTGTAGTTAATCTCTTTGAGTATTTTCTCTAGCACTGGTTTTGAAGACATAAATTCCTTCAGTTTCTGTTTGTCATGGAAGTTTCTTATTTTTCCATCTAGTTTGATAGAAAGTTTTGCTGGGTAGGCAATTTTTGGCTGGAAGTTGTTTTCTTTCAGAATTGGGAATATGTTACTCCAAGCCCTTCTGGCTCTCATGACTTGGTTTGGGAAGTCTGGAGTGATTCTAATTGGTTTGCCTCTGAATGTCACTTGGCCCTTTGTTTTTGTTGCCTTTAAGATTCTCTGCTTGGCTTCCACATTGGTCATTTTGACAATTATGTGGCGTGAGGATCCTCTTCTCCAATCCTGTATAAAGGGAGTTCTATAAGTTTCCTTGATCTGTGTATCAACCTCTTGCTCTATGTTTGAAAAATTTTCTTCTATTACTTCCTTGAAGAGATTGTTGATCCCTTTGGTTTCACTTTCTTTTCCCTCCTCTATTCCAATTATTCTTAGGTTAGCTCTCTTAAAATGGGCCCATATTTCTTCAATGTCAGCTTCCTGCTGTTGGATATTTTTTTCTAGATTAGAAACTATGTGTTCATTTTTGGAATGATCATCTTCTAAGAGCGAGATTCTGTTCTCCATGTGGTCTAATCGGTTGTTTGTGCTTTGAATTGAGGCCTTTACTTCATTAATTGCATCCTTTATCTCTTTTTGGCTCTCTCTGAATTCTTTTCAAAGCACCTCTATTATTTCTACAGTTATTTTCCTGATTTGATCTTCTAGAAATCTCTGATTTTCTGTTTTATCGGGTTCTGATGTTGTGGGGTTGTGGGCATTCATTGCTCCAGTGTTATTCCTCTTTCCCATGATTTCAGAAGTTTGTGCCTTCTCTGGGTTCTTCCCTTGGGTCACTATGACTTCACTTAAGGTGCTCTGGATCTCGAGTCTGTAGTATCTCAGACCCCACTACTCCTTTACTGGGATGTATCACAGAGTCTCTGACCCAGGGAGTCAATAGAGGCTGCTTTAAGCTATGGGGGGTGCCAGGTTGCACGTTCTCCTATGGTGTGATATCTCTGCCACCGCCACTCCCCCACTGGGTCAAGTCCCAGGGAGTACAGTACTGGGATTTCTCCTCTGTGGCCCACAATTTGACTCACTGTTCTTGAGTACGCAGATGTAGTTGTCCTGGACTCAGTGAATTCGCTGCTGCTGCCCCCACCGGTGGCAATATGGCACCGCTGCTATGCCCTCGGCCGTGAGGCTGGCTTATTTCTTCTTGGTTTTGAGTTCCACTCTGAGTCCCTGCAGCGTGTGATGAGCTCAGCCACTGGGAGCTTTAGATGCTCCCTGTGCCGAGAAATCCCACCTGGCTGTTCCTCAGTGGCTCACCTTGGCTTGCTGTAGCCGTCCGGTGAATTTGCCGGTGCCGCCAGCAGTATGGCGCTGCTGCCGCGTCCTCGGGCGTGATGCTGGTGTATCTCCTCTGTGGCTCTGAGCTCTGTTCTCAGTCCGCTTTCTCTCTGGAGCCTGGTGATTTTTTTGTTTCTCTGGTGATGGTGTTTTCTGGCTATGAAAGGTGCTGATTTTGTGGTAATGGAGATTGGTTGTTAGCGGGGCTCTTAAGCCCCGCTTTTCTCGGTTGCCATATTTGCATGCAGATTTAAAATGGTTGTATCCTATAAACATCTGAGTTATTTCTTTCTTGTTCATCATGAATTCCTAGTATATGGTCTATTGTAGGTCTTTGAATATTTGCTGAATGAGTACTTCATCTTTAGCCAAACATGTTGCCATAGAAGTTTTTTTTCCCATTTTTTTAGATAATAAGAATATTGAATAAACAGAAAATGATGAGTACTAACAAACTGAGCACTTGCAGGGTGACAGAAATTGAACTAGAAGTTTTATATTATTGCTTCTCTTTATTTTCACAAAATCCTTTTAAAGCTAGCATTGTTATAGTCACTTTGTGGATAAAAAATGGAGACTCAAAGAAAATAGTAGACACTTTCACAAGTTCTCACAATGGATTCATTGAAGGGTTAGAAATTGAATGTAGGTCTATCTGAGCCCAAAGCTTATTTTCTTTTCATTATTCCAGCCTAGTAAAAGAAATACGCAAGGTAACATAGCTTCTGTCCTAGACTCTCTTTGCTTATGTAGCTAAGGGATAAATTATTCTTTGATCCCATGACTCATTTGTGTTATTCAAAAACATGTGTTGGTTTGCATTTTTTCAAAGTAAAAAAACAGATTTTATTCCTGGTGCTTTATTTTGATAAGTTTTGATGTGTTCATGGATATAATCCTGATTTGAGAAGTTTGTTACAAAGGAACAAAAAGAGTCTGACTTTTTCTTTCTTTCTCTCAAATGATGTTATTCTGGCGGAAGTGTTACCAGGTGGGCTGCTTTTAGAAAACTAAAAGTCTCTTCACAGAGATCAGCAAGGAGATCCTGAATGGATCATTGAGCAACAGATGGCAGGAGCCTCAGCTGCTACCCTCTTTAAGTGAGAACACTACCTCTTGTAGGAACAATGACAATATCCCATTTGCCTGCCTGACAATTGGGAAAGAACCTCCTCCCCTTCCTTGGAATATTGCCTGTTCTGTCAAGAACCTTTCTAGCAAAAACAGGCACTCCTTGACATCTCAGAAGAGACATGAGAGGTGTTAGAACAACCCTCCATATATTTTTACTTACAAAGATTTAATAAAAATAGCATATTTTTTTATTATAGGACTGGTACATTCTTGTAGTTCCGATGTGGACTGTCACCAAAAGGCCCATGTGTTAAGACTTGATTCCCAGCCAGTGGCATTATTGGAAGATGGTAGAAACTTTAAGTGATGAGACCTAGTGGGAGGAACATAGAGCCCTGGGGCAAGCACTGGAAGAGCAAAGTGGAACCCCGCCCCTTTATAACTCCCTCTGTCACTTGTCATAAAGTGAATGGTTGGGCTCTACAATCTGCTTCCATCATGATGTATCACCACAGGCCCAAAGAAAGGAACTAACTGATCATAGATGGAAAACTCTAAAACTATGAGCCCAAATAAACATTTTCTTTTTATAAGTTGATTTTCTCCTGTATTTGTTATAGTAATGGAAATCTGACAAACACATATGTGGTCATTACAAAGAAAGTCAGGTATATTCTATCTGTAAATCCCCCGAATAACCTTAATTAATATTTGGATGAATATACTTCTAAAATTTCCCTATATATGCACAAAGAGAAGGTTGATAGTCTGAGGGCTGGGTCAGAGAGCTGATAAATTCCTGTAATTGAAGATGATGTCAGGGAGATGAGTTAGTACTCAGAAATAATACCAGAGAGGTAGAGAAAAAACAATGCATAGTCACAGAAAGCAAGAGAAAACTTTTTCTCTACATGGTAACTTTTCCAGAGTCCATGTGATAGAATGATACAGAAAGAAGATGCTTTGGGGTGGGTTATGAGTAGAGGGAAGGGAGGCTAGAGGATAAGCTATTTCTAGAAGTGTGACCAAACAGAAGAAAACTTTAGCTTTGGTTATAGTTTGAGTTTGAATGTATAAGAGAAAGATATTGTAATAATTCTCATAAAGTTACTGAGAAGGGTTGGAAGGATGAAAGATAACACCTGTGGAAGATTGGACATGCATACAAAATGAGTCACTTCTGCTATAATCCTAGGGGAGGATCAAGGAGGGAACTGGTGTACAAGGTGGATAGCATACACTTAGTGGATACTTTGTTTGATGGCTTTAACTTTCTTTGTGAAATACGAGATGCAATCTGCTTGAGAATTGGGTACAGGGTGTTGGGAGTGTAGCTCAGTGTCTAATATGACTGAGGCACTAGGTTCTTTCTATCCATAGCACCCCACACAAAAAAATGGTGGAGACAGGAAAGCAATTTAAAGGAAGATAGAAGAAAGTAATAAAGAGAAACATGGTAGGATTATAGGTAAATATATATTACATACCAATTTGAAGGTGTCATCACACATTAATTTCTAAGACCAATATGAATTATTATATGACATTTTAGTGGTAGAGCTTAGCTGCTTGTTATAACTTGGGTTTGAAATGTGAACCCCCAAAAGCTCATGTTTTGAAAACATGTCCCCAATGCAACAAGGTTCAGAGGTGGGGAATGGCTAGAGGAGGTGGGGCATAGGCTTGAGGACTATATCTGGCCCTGGTTTCTCTCTGTCTCTTTCTCTCTACTTCAAGCCACCATGAGAATAAGAGCAGTATCCCCCCACCAGGCCTTGCTTGTGGTTTCTGCCTTGGAGTCAGATGTCTATAGACAGAACTGCTGAAACCATGAGCCCAAGTAAAGATTTACTCCTATAAGTTGTGCTTGTTAGATATTTTGGTCACAGTGACAGAAAAGCTTACTAATATAATACTCAGGTGTGTGTTTGGAATAAATAGATATTTCACTTCACCAAGGATTAGATATTTTGCTGGAAAGTAGTTTTACAACAGAGACACAAAGGATTTCAGGATATGGTAAGAGTGTGAATAAATGATAAACCATTGACTTTTAGTTGGCTGAGAAAGGGAAAATGAAGGTAATAACAAATTTGGGGAAATTTGAAAACTGAATAAATTGAGATTCATGTGGATTGAAAGTCACATGGAGGTAAAAATGATCAAAGTGGGAATAGTTAATAAAGCAAAAGAGAAATGTGTAATGATCAAATGGTAGACTAAGTTTTATGATAACAAAGTCTCATGAACATGAGACTGAGTGGCTGAGGTTTGAGAAAAGTCATTAGAAATGAGAAGATTAAGGAAAAAAGGTGTCAAATCAATTGTAAAAATGGATATTAGGAGATGAGAGAAAATGGTGATGGAGAGATGCAGCATATCTCACTAGCTGAAGCAAATTAAGTTCAACTACTGAGAAGGCAGCGTCTTAATAAACAAAATCAAATTCAGTTTATGACCCAGAACAGACTCAGGGACTATGGTGGAAGAAACCCAATAACTCTGACCTGTGAGATTCACCGCAACACACACAAAAGAAGCACAAGCGAGCTGAAGACGCAGCGGCCACCAGCGCCATATTGAGCCGCCAGCCTAAAAAGGATGTTTGGGCACTGCAGTCCTGGCAGTCTGAGAAATGTCCAAGAGTCTGAAAGTGGCCATACAGCTCTAACATCTTAAGCTGCGAGTTCACCCAAGCACCTGAGTGGCACCATTTGCACACCAGAGGAGGCACCCGCAAAGGCAATGGGAGACCTTCAGGGACTAGGAACTGGACCTGCTGTGCTCCCGGAGAATCAGCGTGATATGGAAAAAATGCCAGCTCTTCAGAGCCCCTGCCTAGGCTGCCAGGTAACAGCGTGAGCCCAGATGAGCCATGGCAGCCAGTGGGCACACAGTGAGTGCCACCAGACATGGTAATAACTGAGAGTGCCAGTGTGCACCCAGGGGGGCACCTTCAACTCCATTGACACAGCAAGGGCGCTTAAGGCGTGATACCTGCACAGGGCCACAAGGGGTCGCTCCAAGCAAATATGAGACATTGGTATATACACTGTATATTAGTAAAGTAGTAGGACTGTTTCTTTTTCTTTTTTTTTTTTTCTTTTTTTCTTGCTGATTTGTTTTGTTTTGTTTTGTTGGTTTTTGGAGGTTATTTTGGTTTTTGGTTTTTTGGGGGGATTCTTTTTTCTTTTTTTTTACTTTTATTTGGGTTTCTTGTTTGTTTGGATATTTCTCTTCATATCACGTTTGTTAGTTTTTTTTATTTTATTTTATATTTATCCTGTTTATTCTCTTAACACTTTTTGTTCTCTCTTAGCAGTCCATTTTTCTTTTGTCGATGTTGTTGTTTATATTTGATGTATAATAGTCTTTCTACCTTATTTTGTTACTTTATCCATTTGTGTTTGCTCCTTCTGCCCACTCCCTTTACAAAAGTCTACAATTTAGACTATCAACTATCTTCCCCCCCAAATTTCTCTTTGTACCTTAACTGTATCTCTTTGTTTAACACACAAAATTTCCCACATCTCCATACTTAAATATTCTAATAAATTTCTATTATCTAATATTCTAATAAATTTCCTACTATCTAAACTTCTCCCATTCTCAACCTGATTCAACCTTATTATACTTAAATTCTTCCACAACCTAATTATATCCTTTACCTTACCTGAATCCTGCACCCATCACCCTAGCTACTCCTCCATCACCCAACCCTCATCACTTGAAAAAGTACCGCTTACCTGTTGACTCTTCTAAATTCCTCCTACTAAGACTGGACTAAACATAATATCCACAAACGATGGTAAGACATCAGAAAAACAGGCCTGAGAACTTTGAAAATATGAGAACGAGGAATAGTGGAGAAATGACAGAAGTCACAAATACTGACCTACAAGAAATGCAAGAAGGAAAATTCCAAATCTTGAAGTACAATGTGATGAAAGGATTTAAAACAAGTCTAGAGGAGATGAAAGGTGAATTAGAAACACTAAGAAAGAATCAGAAAGAGGTCTTGAATGAAATTAAAGAGTCAATAAGTGAAATGAAGACAGCAATAGAAATAAATTCTGGAAGATTAGATGATATGGAAAGTAGAATATCATGTTAGAAGACAGTTCATCCAAAACCAGAAACACAGTCAAGAGTATACAGAAGTCATTACAGCTACAAAACCTAAATATCCAACAAATTTGGGACAACATGAAGCATGCTAACTTATGGATAAAAGGCATTGAAGAAGGGATAGAGGTACAGACTAAAGGCATCCATAATCTCTTCAGAGAAATAATTTTAGAGAATTTTTAAACATGGAAAAAGACTTGGATCTTCATGTCTAGAAGACATACAGAATGCCATTAAGACAAGATCAAAGAAGGACCTCCCCATGCCACATAATAGTGAAAATGACCAACATAGAGGCCAAGGAAGGAATCTTAAAAGCAGTGGGAACAAAAGAATGGGTGACATTTAGAGGCAAAACAATAAGAATCACCCCAGACTATATATCCCAGGTCATAAATGCTAGGACAGACTGGTACGACGTGATTCAGACCCTGGAAGAAAATAACTTCCAACCAAAACTACTATATCAGGCAAAACTACTATTCAAAATTTATGGAGAAACAAAAGTATTTCAAGTAGACAGAATCTCAAAAAATTCATGAATTCAAAGCCAACACTAGAAAAAATACTTAAAGAAATAAACCATAAAGAAGAAAAAAGAAGCAGACTTCAGAACCAGAGAAGAGAGGAAGTCAATCAGTGGGCCATTTAAGTAAAAAAGAAAGAACAAGCTACCAAACAGAAGACAGAACACAAAATGACAAAAACAAAAATCATATATCAATAATAACTCTTAACGTCAAAGGAGTTAACTCATCAATCAAAAGACATAGACTGGCAATGTGGATTAAAAAAACATAATCCAAATATATGCTGTCTGCAAGAAACTCACCTTACAGCCAAAGACATTCACAGACTAAAAATGAAAGGATGGAAAAAGATATACCATGCTATTGGAGACCAAAGAAGAGCAGGGGTAGCAACCCTGATATCCAACAAAACAGACTTTAAACAAAAACACATCAGAAGAGACAAAACAGGGCATTTCCTTTTATTAAAAGGAACAATACACCAAGAAGATATAATGATAATAAATGTTTATGCCCCAAATGTGGGTGCAAACACATTTGTAAAACAAACCCTTCTGGACATCAGATCTCAAATAGACCCAAACACAATAATTCTGGGAGACTTTAATATGCCTCTCACAACATTGGATCAATCTTCAAGGCAGAAGATGAGTAAAGACTCTTTGAACTAAAGAAAACTATAAAACAAATGGACCTAATATACATTTATAAAATATTTCAGCCAGGAACTACAGAATACACATTCTTCTCAGCAGCCCATGGAACCTTCTCCAAAATAGATCACATCCTGGGACACAAAGAAAGCACCAGCAAATTCAAAAGATGTAATATAATTCCTTGCATCTTTTTAGACCATAATGGAATGAAATTAGAAATCAACAATAGGAAACTCAAAAAAAACTATTCAGGCGTACGGTTCCTTCACTGCTAGCTTCCTTCACTCGCTGACTGGCGGGTCATGTCTAGTGTCCAATGGAGGAAACAGTAACAGACCTGGAGACTGCGGTTCTCTGTTCTCACAGCTCTTTCACCATGCCTGGGTCACTTCCTTTGAATGCAGAAGCTTGTTGGCCAAAAGATGTTGGAATTGTTGCCCTTGAGATCTATATTCCTTCCCAATATGTTGATCAAGCAGAATTGGAAAAAATCTGATGGAGAGGAATGGCCTGTCTTATGATTGCATTGGGCGGTTGGAAGTTGGAACAGAGACAATCATCGACAAATCAAAGTCAGTGAAGACTAATTTGATGCAGCTGTTTTGAGGAGTCAGGGAATACAGATATAGAAGGAATAGATACAACTAACACATGTTATGGAGGCACAGCTGCTGTTTTCAATGCTGTTGACTGGATTAAATCCAGCTCTTGGGATGGACGGTATGCCCTGGTAGTTGCAGGAGATGTTGCCATATATGCCACAGGAAATGCCAGACCTACAGGTGGAGCTGGAGCTGTGGCTTTGCTGATTGGGCCAAATGCTCCTTTAATTTTTGACCGAGGACTTCGTGGGACACATATGCAACACGCCTATGACTTTTACAAGCCTGATAGCTCTCGGAATATCCTGTAGTAGATGGAAAACTTTCTATACAGTGCTACCTCAGTGCATTAGACCGCTGCTATTCTGTCTACCACAAAAAGATCCGTGCCCAGTGGCAGAAAGAGGGAAATGATAAAGATTTTACCTTGAATGATTTTGGCTTCATGATCTTCCACTCACCATATTGTAAACTGGTTCAGAAATCTCTAGCTCGGATGATGCTGAATGACTTCCTTAATGACCAAAACAGGGATAAAAATAGTATTTACAGTGGCCTGGAAGCCTTTGGGGATATCAAATTAGAAGATACTTACTTTGACAGAGATTTGGAAAAAGCTTTTATGAAGGCTAGTTCTGAACTCTTTAATCAGAAAACAAAGGCATCTTTGCTTGTATCAAATCAAAATGGAAATACGTATACATCTTCAGTATATGGTGCCCTTGCTTCTGTTCTGGCACAGTACTCGCCTCAGCAATTGGCAGGAAAGAGGATTGGGGTGTTCTCTTATGGTTCTGGTTTGGCTGCTACCCTGTACTCTCTTAAAGTTACACAAGATGCCACACCAGGGTCTGCTCTTGATAAAGTAACAGCAAGTTTATGTGATCTTAAATCAAGGTTTGACTCAAGAACTTGCATAGCACCAGATGTCTTTGCTGAAAACATGAAACTCAGAGAGGACACTCATCACTTGGCCAACTATATTCCCCAGAGTTCAACAGATTCACTTTTTGAGGGAACATGGTACCTGGTTAGAGTGGATGAAAAGCACAGGAGAACGTATGCTCAGCGCCCCTCTCCAAACGACGACACACTGGAGGGAGGAGTAGGCCTTGTGCACTCAAACACAGCAACTGAGCATATTCCAAGCCCTGCTAATAAAGTGCCAAGACTACCTGCAACAGCAGCAGAACCTGAGGCAGCTGTCATTAGTAATGGGGAACATTAAGATCATCTGTGAGATGGAAGACTTCACAGTGGGTTTGGGTTGGGGGTGGGCTATGGAAGCGATTGAAGGAAAGGGATGTCTGGGGACAATTTTAAAGGATTACATGTTGTTTAGATTTTTACATGACTGACACAGGGCCTAGAAAAGTATTGTGCTCTTGGGAAAGTCTCTTCGCCCAACTTGCTAACATGCTTCCTGTTGTGGTCTAGCCAATGCTAAATGTACTCGAATGATGTTAAGGGCTTTGTAAAACTTTATACCTCTCTGGATGTTTATATGCATGAAGTTTAGATTTTAAACATGGTATGAATCCTGTGTTTCTGTCAGAAGAAAGCAAAGGTACTAGTCTCTGGTTTATATTTCTTTTTAAACGTGAGAATTTTATACTTTGAACAAATAAGATTACTGAAAGTACCTGTGGTTTTTGAAAAATTTTTCTAGGTTGGGGGAATGTGGTCTTAATGTGATACTCTTTGAAAATGGCAAGACAAACAGACTCTTTTTCTAAGATTATTAAATCCTAGAGAGGCAGGAAAGAGGACAGAAACAGTGGTTTTGGGCTGTGTCCAGGCCAGAAGTAACAAAAGTTACCCTAATGAACTCTAAAGAGAGAGACAGTAGCATTGAGCAGGCTTCTGGCATAAAAACCTAGCTCCTTTGGGAGCTGTGAATATTGACCCAGGAGCTGAGTGTTTCTGACCGCTTGGTGGTGGATTACACTTAACAGCACTGAGATGTAACTGGAGTTGTATTTGTGGAAGCTTGTTGCGATCCTTCTCTGCACCTTATTTTAAAGGTTACGTGAAACATTTCTTTGATGCCTTTTTAACACTTAAAATGAAAAGAAAGGATAGGGCAGGGCATTATTAGATTACTTATGCTTCAGTGTTATAAATTGAATTTATAGACTGACACTTAAATTCATGGTATAAGAGTTCTTTGTGTATGTGTTTATGTTTATGTGTGGGATTTTTTTCATTTTTGTTTTGTATCTGTTCAATGAAAATAAGGTACAACCCAAGTTTTTTTTTTTATATGTAATCTGACTAGCTAAAAAGAGTATTCCACTTCAAGATCTGAAAGTAGGGTTTATAAAGCTTTTTCTTAGATCTTTAGCTGAAAACAACAAACAAGAAATATCACATGGAATGAATAAGAAGATTGGTTAGAAAGTTTTATAGATGTTTTTGGTGCTGAACTATGACATGAGCCTTATAGATTGTAAAATAGAGATAGTTGGAACTAATGTACAGAACTAAATTTTTTAAAATTTATTTGCTGTTAATTTCTGTGAAGTTTCAGTTATCTAAAATAAACATAAATATGAAATGTAATGTTTCAGATTGCAAACTAATATGTAATGTAGTGTTTGTAAGATACTCTTGTTTAATATTAACTAGTGATATTTTGATTTGTACAGTCATAATTTGCTAAAAAGGACTTTATTTTAACATCCATTGATATAATGTAAGTTTAGATTTAAAGAATGGTGGGGAAATGGTGCATGTAATACTTTTGCAAGTACTGGGAGTTCAGTATGTTTGGGTGCCAAAGAAAGGTTTTCTCAAAGTCCATTGCTGGCAATGGGCAAGCCTGATCATATTGGCACAAAGCAGTAACCACACACCTTATTAATGGTGAGATAAATAACTTTGAAATAAAGTTTTAGAGAAATAAAAAAAGAAACTATTCAAATACATGGAGATTGAATGATACAGTATTGAATAATGAATGGGTAAGAGCGGAAATTAGGGAAAAATAAGGAAATTTATGGAAACAAATGAAAACAGAGACACAACTTACCAAAATCTATGGGACACTATGAAGGCTAAGTATTAAGAGGAAAGTTTATTACATTGAGTGCCCACATAAAAAGGACAGAGAATCACCAAGTAAAGAACCTAATGACACAACTCAAGGACCTAGAAAGACTGCAAAACCTAATCCCAAATCCAGCAGAAGGCAGGAAATTATTAAAATTCAGGGCAGCCATATATAAAATAGAGAACAAAAAAATTCAAAGAATCAACAAAACAAAAAGCTGGTTCTTTGAAAAGATTAATAGAATTGATAAACCTCTGGCCAATCTAACCAAAAGAAAAAGAGAATCAACTCAAATTATTAAAATTAGAAAAGAAAAAGGAGACATTACCACAGATAGTGGAGAATTTCAAAGGACCATCAGAATCTACTTTAAAAATTTATACTCCAATAGACAAGAAAACTTGGAAGAAATGGATAGATTTCTAAACACAGTTAACCTACCTATACTGAACCAAGAGGACATAGCAAGCCTAAACCAACCAATAGCAAACAAAGAAATAGGAATGGCGATAAAAATCCTTCCATCAAAGAAAAGCCCAGGCCCAGATGGGTTTCCAGCTGAATTTTATAAAACCTTCAGTGAATAACTAATACCAATACTTCATGACTTGTTCCAGGAAATTGAAAGAGATGGAATTCTCCCTAATTCCTTCTTTTTTTTATTTTTTATTTTTTATTTTTAATTGGTGCACTGTATTCATACATCATAGTGGGATACATACTTTTGTAGACATACATGCACACATTGCCCAGTCAGCCCCCACCCGATCCCCACCCCGTTCTCTCCCTATCCCCCCCTCCTATGCTTGGCTTAGTACTTGACTTCTAGTATTAAAGCAATTTATCCAAAATTAAAAATGATAATCTCACATAACAGTTTCATTTGTCTGATACCAAGCTTTTGATGACTTAAAGATAACATTTCAATATTTCTTTTTGCTTTCTATCTTACCAGAGAATCTATTTTTTTCTATTTTTTAGGTGAAACTATCATATATTAATATATTTATTTTTCAGAAAAATATCTATCCTAATATGGAATATGGACTCTAGGTACCCACATCGATCTTGAAAAAGAACAAAGCTAGAAGATATATATTTTCTGATTCCAAACCATATAAAGCTACAATAATTGAAACAGTGTAGTACTATTCTAAAGGCAGATATATAAACCATTGGAGTTAAATAAAAGCCTAGACCTAAATTCTTCCCTATATTGTCGTTATTTTTGACAAGGTTTTCATGAACATTTGGTGGTAGAAATAATAATCTTTTAACTAAATATTGTTGAAAAATAATAATTACATGGAAAAGAATAAAATTGGACCCTTACCTAATCCCATATACAAATATTAACTCAAACTAGATAAAAGACCTAAATATAAATCTTAAGACTATAAACTTTTAGGAGAAAATCTGGGTCATAAAACCTCACAACATTGAAATTGGCAGTGATTTCTTGGTTATGATTTCAATGGCACAGGCAATAGAAGAGTATACAAACTCCCTAAAAAATAAAAAACATATTGTATATCCAAAGACAATGTAAACAGAGTTAACAGTTACTAATAGAATGGGATAAAATATTTCCAAATGCTATATCTGAAGGTATATTAATATTCCAACTAGAAATCCTAAAAATTAACAACAATAAAGGCAAACAATACAATTTAGAGATAGGTAAAAGACTAACATAAATAATGAATCTCCACAGATAACCAATCTTAGTTGTCTGTTGGATGGAAAATCTTGTTTCTCTAGTTCTGATGTGTGTTACCTATTTCTTCTTTGTAGTTAATCTCTTTGAGTATTTTCTCAAGTGCTGGTTTTGAAGACATAAATTCCTTCAGTTTCTGTTTGTCATGGAAGCTTCTTATTTCTCCATCTAATTTGATAGAAAGTTTTGCTGGGTAGGAAATTTTTGGCTGGAAGTTGTTTTCTTTCAAAATTGGGAATATGTTACTCCAAGCCCTTCTGGCTCTCATAACTTGGTTTGGGAAGTCTGGAGTGATTCTAATTGGTTTGCCTCTGAATGTCACTTGGCCCTTTGCTTTTGTTGCCTTTAAGATTCTCTGCTTGGCTTCCACATTGGTCATTTTGACAATTATGTGGCGTGGGGATCCTCTTCTCCGATCCTGTCTAAAGGGAGTTCTATACGTTTCCTGGACCTGCGTATCGACCTCTTGCTCTATGTCTGGAAAATTTTCTGCTATTACTTCCTTGAAGAGATTGTTGATCCCTTTGGTTTCACTTTATTTTCCCTCCTCTATTCCAATTATTCTTAGGTTAGCTCTCTTAAAATGGGCCCATATTTCTTCAATATCAGATTCCTGCTGTCGGATATTTTTTCCTAGATTAGAAACTATGCGTTCATTTTTGGAATGATCATCTTCTAAGAGCGAGATTCTGTTCTCCATGTGTTCTAATCGGTTGTTTGTGCTTTGAATTGAGGCCTTTACTTCATTAATTGCATCCTTTATCTCTTTTTGGCTCTCTCTGAGTTCTTTTTGAAGCACCTCTATTATTTCTACAGTTATTTTCCTGATTTGATCTTCTAGAAATCTCTGATTTTCTGTTTTATCGGGTTCTGATGTTGTGGGGTTGTGAGCATTCATTGCTCCAGTATTATTCCTCTTTCCCATGATTTTGGAAGTTTGTGCCTTCTCTGGGTTCTTCCCTTGGGTCACTATGACTTCACTTAAGGTGCTCTGGATCTCGAGTCAGTAGTATCTCAGACCCCACTACTCCTTTACTGGGTTGTATCACAGAGTCTCCAACCCAGAGAGTCGATAGAGGCTGCTTTAGACCGTGGGGTGTGCCAGGTTGCACATTCTCCTATGGTGTGATATCACTGCCACCGCCCCTCTCCCACTGGGTCAAGTCCCAGTGAGTACATTACTGGGATTTCTCCGCTGTGGCCCGCAATTTGACTCACTGTTCTTGAGTACGCAGATGTAGCTGTAGTGAATTCGTTGCTGCTGCCGCCGGTGGCAATATGGCGCCGCTGCTACGCCCTCGGCTGTTGGGCTGGCGTTTTTTTTTTCTTGGTTTTGATTTCCACTCTGAATCCCTGCAGCGTGTGCTGAGCTCAGACACTGGGAGCTTTAGATGTCCTCTGCGCCGAGAAATCCTGCCTGGCTGTTCTGCAGCAGCTCCCCTCAGCTTGCTGTGGCCGTCCCGTGAATTCGCCAGAAGTATGGCGCTGCTGCCGCGTCTGCCGCGTCCTCGGGTGTGAGGATCTCCTCTGTGGCTCTGTTCTCAGTCTGCTTTCTCTCTGGAGCCTGGTGATTTTTTTTGTTTCTCTAGTGATGTTGTTTTCTGGCTTTGAAAGGCGCTGATTTTGTGGTAATGGATATTTGTTGTTAGCAGGGCTCTTAAGCCCCGCTTTTCTCGGTCGCCATCTTCCCGGAAGTCTGACCCCTAATTCCTTCTATGAGGCCAGTATCACATTAATCCCCAAACCAAATAAAGATACCTCAAGAAAGAAAAACTACAGACCAATATTCTTAATGAACATAGATGCAAAAATTCTAAACAAAATACTAGGCATATGCATTCAAAACCATATTAAGAGAAAAATACACCATGACCAAGTTGGTTTCATCCCAGACAAACAAGGCTGGCTCAACGTATGAAAATCAATACATGTCATTCACCACATAAATAGAACCAAGAACAAAAACCACATCATCATAGCAATAGATGCTGAAAAAGCATTTGACAAAATCCAACACCCATTCATGTTAAAAACACTGCAGAAAATTGGAATAGAAGGAACATACTTCAATATCATTAACACAATATACTGTAATCCCAAAGCAAACATTATACTGAGTGAGGAAATACTGCAAGAATTTCCTCTAAAATCAGGAAAAAACAAAGATGCCTACTATCACTACTCCTTTTCAATATAGTTCTTGTGACTCTTGCCACAGCAATAAGACAAGATAAGGAAATCAAAGGAATTCAAATAGGAAGAGAGGAATTAAAATTATCTTTATTTGCAGATGACATGATCTTTTATCTGGAAGACCCAAAGAACTCAACCAAAAGACTTCTGGAGCTGATTAACAAATTCAGCAGAGCTGCAGGTTACAAAATCAACCTAAAGAAATTAGTAGCTTTCCTTTACATCAACAATGAATCCGCAATGAAAGAAATAAAGAAAATGATTCCATTCTCTATAAACTCAAAATGAATAAAATATCTAGGAAAAAACCTAACCAAAGATGTAAAAGACCTCTACAGCAAAAAATATAAAACATGACAGAAAGAAATTGAAGAAGACCTTGGAAGATGGAAATATCTTCCATGCTCATGGATAGGCAGAATAAACATCATCAAAATGACCATTCTGCCAAAATGATCTATAGATTCAATGCAATTCCCATTAAAATCCCAACGACATTCTTCATATACCTAGAAAAATCAATCATGAACTTTATATGAAGAAAGAAAAGACCCAGAAGAGCCAAAGAAATTCTCAGCAATAAGAACCCCACAGGAGGCATCAAAATCCCAGACTTCAAATTATCTATAGAGCAATAGTAGTAAAAACAGCATAGTACTGGCAAAATAACAGGTATACTGACCTGTGGAACAGAATCAAAGATACAGAAACAAACCCACATACCTATAGTCAGTTGATCTTTGACAAAGGGGCCAAACTCATACTGGAGAAAAGACAGCCTTTTCAACAAATGGTGCTAGGAGAACTGGCTATCCATTTGTAGAAAGGTAGAACTAAATCCTTACCTCTCACCATGCACAGGAATCAACTCAAGATGGATCAAAGACTTAGAAATTAGACCAGAGACTGTGAAGTTATTAGAGGAGGGCATAGGCTCAACACTACAACATATTGGCACAGGCAGTAACTTTCTTAACAAAACTTCCAAAGCTCAGGAAATTAATGCAAGAATTAACAAGTGGGATGGCATCAAACTAAAAAGTTTCTTCTCATCAAAGGAATCCATCAATAATCTAAAGAGGAGGCCTACAGAATGGGCGAAGATTTTTACCAGCCACCACTCTGATAGGGGGCCAATATCCAAAATATACAAAGAGCTTAAAAGACCCTACACTAGCAAAGCAAACAACACAATCAAGAAATGGGCAATTGAACTGAATAGACACTTTACAAAAGAAGAGATACAAATGGCCAATAGATACATGAAAATATGTTCTACATCAGGGAGATGCAAATCAAAACTACACTGAGATTCCATCAAACCCCAGTCAGAGTGGCAAGCATAAAGAAATCAAATAACAACAAATGCTGGTGAGGATGTGGGGAAAGAGGAACTCTTTTACACTGTTGGTGGAAGTGCAAACTAGTTCAGCCACTATGGAGATCTGTGTGGAGATTCCTAAGAAAGGTGGGAATAGATCCACCATATGATCCGGCTATACCACTCCTGGGTATTTTTCCAAAAGGGTTGAATCCAGAGAACTGTAGCAACATATGCATACCTATGTTCATAGCAGCACAATTTGTAATAGCCAAAATATGGAACCAACCCAGGTCTCCATCAACAGATGAATGGATTGCAAAATTCTGGGAAATACACACAATGGAATTCTACTCAGCCATAAAGAAGAACAAAATCATATCATTTGCAAGAAGATGGAAATTCCTGGAGAGCATTATGTTAAGTGAGATCAGCCAAGCACAGAAGGAGAAGGTACATATGTTCCCTCTAATATGCCCAAACTAGGGAACGTAGAGGATACCAGTGGTACTCCAGGTAATGGAGGGGAAATACCAGCAAAGCTTAAATGGAAAGATAGCGGAGGAGGAAGACTGTACTTGATTAATGAGGGTCTACATCCGAATATGTGTAAAATTATGAATATGGCATAGTTACCCTGGAAAATCATTGTTGGGAGGGGGGAAGGGAAAATGGGGGTGGGGGGGAAAGGGTACCAAGTACAGTTTAAATGTATACCATTTATTTTCAATAAAAGTATGTATTAAAAAAGAAGTCATTTCATTGGTATAAAACATTTTGGATAAGAATCTTAACATTTAAAAACAGTTAGGAGATGGATATACTTACCTGGATTTGAACATTGCACTATGCAAAAATGTACAGAAACATCAAATGATGCAATGTATCTGTGTATAATTTTATGTGTCAATTAAAAATAAAATGAAATGTAATAAAATGTGAAAAAGGATATTCATTAGCATTAGAGAAGGTCTTCATTTGGGGAAGAAATCACTGACCCAGGTTTGTTTTATGTTATATTATGTATGCTATGTTAATTATACTTTATTATCTTAACTTGAGGGAAATAGCCATTTTTCTCATGTTACGAAATTATCATTTGGTTCAGGGACTGGCAATTTCTGGAAGAAAAAAATTATGGCTACTGATCTGAAGGAGGCACTGTGGTATTGATAATAGTAAATTTAAAACTGAATTTGAATGCTGATAATGTTGGGTAATTTACCTCATCCCTTTAAGCCTGAAAATTTTAACTAAAATTGAATCCTTAATGCCAACTTTACGAAGGTGCAGTAAGGATGAGACCAGATAAAAAAGATAACATCAACCATAGTGCCTGTCATTTAATATATGCTCAAGAAGGCTAATTTTTTTTCTGATGAGGAGTTTTATCCAGGGAAATACCAGCTTTGACGTAGAAAACCTGTGAACTTCTCCACTGGAGTTTGGTGGAAAAAAAAAACCAGTTTTCTAAATTTTAATTTTGTACAAAAAGACAAGCAAATTAATAGTTTGCCAAAAGTGGCAAGATGCCTTACTCCCTAAATTCCTTTAAAAAATGGAAATTTAATTCCATTTTGTAGTGATTACAATTCCATCTCTGGAGATAATTGCACCTAATTGTGATCTTGTTATGAATAACTTTGTGGGGAGAGATACAGCTAAACAATGAGGTTGATTACCTGAGCTTTACAACATGCAGAGAAATGACAAAAATAGTATAGAGACTTTGGCTGAATATTAATTAGTGAGTGAAACCTAGAGTTTTCTCAAGAAGTGCACATTTCTTTTAGCTTAATAAGGCTTAGGCAAGTTAGTGACCATATGTGGGTAGAAAATACTGGCTTTACTAGTTAGTAATGCTATTTATTGAGTGTCTTCTATGTGCCAGGAGTTTTTCAAACATTGATCAATCCATATAATCACTCTGATTCCAATTCTCCACATGAGGAAGCTGGGAGAGATTAAATGACTTGCTCAAGTCTAAGGGCAGAGCCGGAGTTTGAACCAATATCTGTTTTGGAGCCTAAGTCTATGTCCTGTATCATCCTGCCTCCAGGCAAAGTTCTGGGAAGCATAGATTCTGAAGTTTTCTAAAAGAAGCATGGTGTTCTCCAGGTCCATCCATTGTGTTAGGTCACAGAAAATTTTCTCTCACACATGGAAAGTAGGGAGTAATTGGGATACCAGTAGGACTTCAGATAATAAAGAAACTACAGTGGAGTCAGGAGATGTCTAGGAAAAGGGAGAGGAAGAAGGATCAATGAAGGAATTACTTCCATGGAAATTATGTACGTATGTGAGAATGAGAATGCTAATCTCAGTATCCTGTGTGGGGAAGGGGGAAAGTGGAGAGCCTTGGGAAAGTCCACCCAGTCCTATGTGCATATATGTCACCATTACTATGAACACCATTATGATGTGAGATTACAGTCCACCAATAAGAGTATATAAAACATGAATAGCAGAATTTCTTAGGAGACTTATTAATTAGAGTTGGACAGGGAAACAGAACCAACAGGATGCACATGTTCTACATTTATTTGTAAAGGCAGATTTATTTTAAGGGATAATATTATCTCACACAAATATGGAGGCTGACAAGTCCAAAATCTTCAGTATGGGCTGGCAGGTTGGAGACTCAGGATCGCTATTAGTGTAAAAATAAAGGCTGAAGGCAGGCTGTTGGAAAATTACCTCTTGCTCAAGGATGTCAATCCATTTGTTCTATTTAGGCCTTCATCTGACTGGATGAGGCCCACCCATGTTTTGGAAGGTAATATGCTGACTCAGTTTTACTGATTTCAATGTTGGTCTCATCCTCAGCACACTCCCAGTAGACACATAGAATTTACTGTCAGAGGGACTTAGGAGAGTCTTCTTTTAAAATCAGTTTTCCAGAAGAGACTTTTAATAGGCACTAATATAATTTCCTATCTTAGTAATTAGAAAAAGCCCACCTGAGGGAGGAAGATTACAGTAGACTAGATGGTGCTACAACATTTTAAGAATAAACTGCAAGTTATAGGTTTGTAGCAAGTGCATTCTAATTACAAAATTTGGCCTGCGAGATTTTGATTAAAAGACATGTTCCATTCTAGACATGGAAATAGCCTCTTTGGACTGGTTTTTGTAGTAATAATAACAATTAATGATAATAATACTAGTTAGTAATTACTGGGCACACCTTTTGTGGTGAGCATAGATCCTAAGTACTTTTCATGTGCCCTCCTATTTAATTGTCTCAGTAGCAGAAAGAAGATACCATCATTTTTCTCATATCTTCTATTAAAATTTTGGAGACTGAACCTCTGGGAGGTTAGTAAGTTTGCTGCAGTAATAAAGATAGTAAGTGGTGAATCCAATATCTAAAGAAAGATGGCATGTTTTCAGCATATGCTCCAGATACAGGAGATTTGGGGCACCAAAGTGCATTTGCCCCCAAATATCTCTTCAGTACTCATCACACTGTCTAAAATTGTTTTCATTAGCAGAATCTAAATACTGAAAGATCAAGTAGTCATCACTCAGAACTAATTGGTCATCCAGCACTCACAAAGGTTCCAGAGACCATAGAAAGACTAATGAGGGACACTCTACCTTGAAAGAGATTGTGGTCTCATGGGAGGAAGCTTGGATAGAAGAAATGCTCAGGCTGAATTATTCATTCTTTTGGTATATTGTTTCCTTTTATTAAGGGAGTGGGAATTCTTTCCTTTCTTGTATTTTAAAGTTTAGCTTAGTTTTGAACTCTTTTGCAATAAGAATATTTAACATGAGATCTTAACAGATTTTTAATTACAGAATGCAGATGGTCCCCAATTCACAATGGCTTAACTCGTGGTTTTTCAACTGTAAGAAAGTGTGAAAACAATAGACATTCAAGTTGAAACTGTTTTTCAGGTTTTGAATTTTGGTATTTTCCTGGCTAATGGCAGGTGATGCTGGACAGTAGAGTGAGCTGCTGCCCCCAGTCAGCCAGGCAGTCGCCAGAGAAGACAACTCATCTTCTGCAACACACTATTACTGTTATGTGATGTGTGGTAGGCCAGGTGTACTAAATACATCTTCAACTGACCACATGCTCAACTTACCATAGTTTTAGTGGAATGTAACTCTATTGTAAGTTGAGGAGCATCTGTATTTCGCTGGTGAATTCTCATGGCATATAAGAAGAGCTTGGAAGACTTGATCTGTTTATTTCTGTTGAATTGGTGTGTCTGAGGAAAAGAATTCAGAACTCCATAATTTGCCACCTTGCTGGTTTTATTTCATATATATGATATATGATATATAAAAATACATATATACATTTTTAACAAGCTATTTTAGTCCTCCATGAAAGCTTAAGTAGGCCAGAGGCTTGGGTAATTTGGTGGACACTCAGACAAATGAATTTATAAGCTTCTTTTAAGACTTGTAGTGTAAAACAAAGCACAGTAATAATAGCCATAACTTGGTATATACTCACTAGCTTCTGAGCCTAGATTAGGGTATCAGAATATTAATTGCATTAAACTCTTCCTTATTTTGCAATAAAATGTAAAGGCAGGGGCTGATATGCCTTGTCATTATTGAATTCAAGCATCTGATAGCTGGAAACATAGAAGGTACTCAATAAATCTTTGCAAAATCAATTGTCATGACCTTCCACAAGCATTCTTTGCTTTGTCAATATCCATCTCAAAACATAAAATGAGAACTAGGTGATCTGAGGCATGACCTTAGCAGAAAGAATGTGGTCTTGGAATTAGGTAAACCTGAGTTTCATCATAACTTTGCCATTTAGTTACAATGCAAACAATATAATTTCACTTTTTTTTTGGTGGTACTGGGGTTCCTGGAAGCCCTTCTACCTCTGGGCTACACTCCCAGACCTATTTTTACATTTTTATTTGGAAACAGGGTCTCCTAAGCCAGCATGCGCGGCTGGCTTCGAACCTGCGCGATCCTCCTGTCTCTGCCTCCCAAGCGCGGGGATTACAAGCGTGCGCCACCACGCCCGGCTATAATTTCACTTTTTATATACTTTTATTGGTGTAGTATAGTCTCACGTCATAATATAGTTCAGAGTGAAGGGGACACACGTGTACCTAGCACTTGGTGAGCTTCCCCCAGGCTCCCTACCTACTACTTTCCCTTCATTGGTATGTCCACATGAATATGTTCCATCAATGAAAGTATTTCCTTCATTAATTCCACGCCCATTCCTTTTCTAGACCCACTCCACCACTCCACTGAGGTTTCGCTTTCATTATCTAAAGTCCCGCTTGTATCCCAATTATTTCCTAGCTTCTGCATATGAAAGAAAACATATAACCCTTTGCTTTCTGTGACTGGCTAATATCACTTAACTTAATATTCTCCAGATTCATCCATTTTTTCTGAAAATTACAGAATGTTGTTCTTTTTTATTGCTGAGTAGAAGTCCACTATGTGTATATCCCATAATTTTGCAATTCATTCATCTGTTTATGGACACCTAGGATGGTTCAGTAAAGAGAGAGCCTACAGAATAGGAGATCTTTGCTAGCTACTCCTCTGATAAAGAAATATCTTGAATATACAAAGAACTTAAAAGATTTAACATTAAAATAATTCAATCAAGAAATAGGCAACTGAATTAGACATTTCATAAAAAAACAAATACAGCCGGGCGTGGTGGCGGACGCTTGTAATCCCCGAGCTTGGGAGGTGGAGGCAGGAGGATCACACAGGTTCAATGCCAGCTGCGCTGGCTTAAGAGACCCTGTTTCCAAATAAAAAACGTATAAAAAGTGGTCTGGGAGTGTAGCCCAGAGGCAGAAGGGTTTCCAGGAACCCCAGTACCACCAATACATATATATATATATATATATATATATATATATATATATATATATATATATGAAAATATTTAAAATCATTAGCAATCAAGGAAATGTATATCAAATCTACACTGAGATTCCATCTAACCCCAATTAGAATAGCAATCATTGAGAATTCAAACAATAAATGCTGGTGAGGATGTGGGGAAATAGGAACTCCTCTACACCATTGGTGGAAATGCAAATTAGTGTAGTCTCTATGGAGATCAGTGTGAAGATTCCTTTAAAAACTGAGAATAGTTCTACCATTTGATCCAGCTACACCATACCTGGGTACTTTTTCAAAGAAAATGAACTCAGAATATTATGGTCATACATTTTACTTTTAAACTTCAGTTTTCTTGTCTGATTCTGAAAAGATGGCAGGAATAGCAGTGTATAGTTTTATAATCTTTCTTAATTACCCCCCGTTCCACCTGTAAACAAAGCAAGCAACTAAGGGTAAAACAACAACAACAACAACAACCACACATGAACAGCATTTACAACAAAATAGTGTTAAGATACCTTCACAACCCCACAGAAAATTAGTAGAAATGGTCATAGACCCATATAGCATCAGTGTCTGTGTGGGAGAAAAAGGAAAGTGTTAGGATGTCTGATGTACAAAAAACCAGAAGAATCCAAAATAGATAACAAGTATTCATTGTAAAACATTGTGATCGATGTGCAAAGAGCTACTGAACCTGAAAGGGATATTACCCAATCTGGCAGCAGAAGGATAGCCAAGATGGATTGCCCAGCAGTAAGCCAACATGTCACTTTGCCTGATGCATTACTTTGCAACTGTTGCCTTAACAAATTACCCCAAACTGCATGGCTTAAAACAACACAAATTTATTATCTTACACCTTTGGGATCTAAAAGTTCATCAGAGGCCTTACCGGGCCAAAATGAAGGTGGCATCAGGGCAGTGTTCCTTTCTGGAGGCTCTGAAAGAATTAATTCCCTTGTTTTTCTCATTGTCTAGAGGATGCCCATATCCTTGACTCACCATTCTTATCCCTCTATCTTCAAAGCCAGCAGCAGGGTTTTGATTTTTCCTTTCGCTACATCACTCCTACTGTCTTTTTAAATATCAAATCTCCCTTCCTCTAACTCTCTCCTATGTCTTCAGTCAGTGAACTCCAATGCAGGCATCATGGTGGTTTGGTGTGGTGGAGAAAAGCTGAGCTCAACTCATGGAGGTTGGAAGGAGAGAGAGAGAGAGAGAGAGAGAGAGAGAGAGAGAGAGAGAGAGAGAGAGAGAGAAAGAAGAGAGGAGAGAGAGGGGAGAGAGAGGAGAGGAGAGAGGAGAGATGAGAGAGTCCCACAGATATAGTACCCAAGGCCACATCCCTACTGATCTACTTTCTCCAGCTGGCCCCACCTTCCTAAGCTACCACTCAGTAAATCCATTCAAATTATTAAACCTTCAGTGGATTTATCCACTGCTGAGATTAGAGCCCTGATTTAATTACTTCACTTCTGAAAATTTTTGCATTGCCATTTTTGCTTTTCCAGTGGACATTCTATATTCAAATCATAACATTCTAACAGTCATTTTGAAGTAAGGTATTCACAGGATTTAGGGATTAGGATGTACATATCTTGGGAGAGGCATTATATTGCTATCTGAGAAGCATTTCCTAACCAAAGACAGGGTAAAGAGCTCCTCCTGTGAGCACCCATAAATACTGTGCTGATTGCCTATTGGCTTGTCTCCCACATAGATAAGATGTGGAGCTCTTCAAAGACAAGAAGGTATTGTCTTTGCTTCCAAGTTCTCAGAGTATGGAATGGCAATGTTGAACATCAGTATAATTTGATCAACATATGCTATCTTCAATTTTCTATTAGACATATTAAAAAAACAGGCAAAATAAATTTAATACTTTCTTTTAACTCAACTGGGCAAAAATATCATTTCAACATATATTTGATATAAAAATTATTCATAAGGGCAGAGCTCTGTGGTGAGCAGTCCAGAGAGAAGCAGCACTGTGATGGAGTGCAGCTGAAATGAACTCATTACTGGAGCCTGTCTCAAGCCCTTGTGCCACATTTCCATCCCAGAGCTGAGGCCTCAACAGCAGGAGTTGGATCCTATTTATTTCTGTATCACCTGTACTCTGGCTTATCTGTGTGAACGAATGAAAGCCCATTATATAGTTTTTTTTTTTTTTTTCCAAAATGGCGACTGAGGAACATAGCACTTCTCAGTAGATGAAGCAAATAAAGTTTAAATACTTAGAAAGCAGTGTCTAAATCAACAAAATAAATACATACCAGGAACCAAAACACATCCAGGTACCTCGGCGGAACCCTGAACTTGAAGAAGAAGAAGAACAAAGATCGGACACGGGACCGGCTGCAAATACAATCGGAACACTGATCGGAACGCTGACGGCGGGCTGCCTTTGCAGCTGCCCAAGGAGCTGCCTGCCCGAAATTACCACGGAAAGATAATTCGGGACTAAAAACGGGCTTAGGACCGCATCTTAAACAGCGAGCAGCAGCCTCCAGAATTCTGTGTGCCCACCAGCGACCAGATCACAACTGCATAGAGACTTCCACGGACTCCTGCACCAATTCAGGTACCTGAGGGCGCCCTGGTAAGTTGGGGTCCTAGCGTGTGCCCAGCACGGGCTCAAGCCTCAGACCCCAGCACTCTCCTCGCGCACCTTACCTGCGCCACGGTCCCCTGCTGGTAGTCAGTACCTGTACACTGCTACCTCTAAATTGAAGTCTGCTTGTGTGTCTAGCCCCTGCCACCTTGCCAGAGCCGGCCTTCCAGGCTGCAAAAGCCCTGGGTGACCCGGAAATCTCCGTGGGGCACCCCCAGCTTCTACGTCCCACAGGAGGCAGAGACCATTGCTGGACAACGCGCACTGGACCCTTGAGCACCTACCCTGCACCCCTGGCCCACCGCTGGGTGTTCCCACCCTCCTGGTAACCAGAGGCTTAGTGCTAAGCAAAGAACACAGCTCAATACACCTTGGAAGAGCATACCAGCAGCAATAGACAGCTGCATCCACTCTCACTTGGGTCCAGTATTAGCAGCGCATCCAGCCTGCACTCTTGGAATAGGCAGAGCTCTGGCAGTAAGTGTGGGCATCCAGGAACCAGCACCCATTTGCCCAGGGTACATCTTGGGACCACACCGGCTAGCCCAGCTGGAATTTCTAGAGACACAAGAAAATCCATCGGGCCACAAAATCTGCTCAGGACCTCAGGGGGAGGTTTCAACTATACTTTGGTCATTCTCCACCCCTGCTGTAGGGACGCTCAGGCTGGAGGCTAGGGTGGTGAGTGCAGAGGTGCTGACCACAGGTTAGAATTTCGCAGAACCTGTGAATTGTACAGAATCAAATAACAGTGAAATCAGACATCCGGACACATGAACCTAAAGCAGCTAAAGGAGAGAAAGGTGTCCAAACACCCAGAGTGACTTAAGAAGATAAAAATAGAGTACAAAGAAAACTAAGAGACATTGGATGGTATTCTGAAAGCTACCAAAGCAATCAGATACACACATATTATTTGGACCTGACCCCAAATGCGTAAATAAGGAGGACTGTTTGTTTTACTTTTAATGTGGATGTTTTGTTGTATTTTGCTTTTATAGTGCTTTTGTTTTGGTAGGGTTATTGCTGACTTATTTTTTTTTTCTTTTAACCCACACTTCTTTTACTTTAACTTGTTGTGTTATATATATATATATATATATATATATATATATATATATATATATACATATATACATTGGATAGTTTGCCTTATTTTTTTATTTCACACAGCTGCTAGTTCCTTTTACTTTTTTCTTGTTCTTTTTCCTCTTTCTTCCTCTTCCCTTCCTTTTTTTTTTCTCTTCACTCTCCTCCTTTTATTGGTTTTCCTTCATTTTTCTTGGATTACATAAAAGTCTTGGTATCTTGGGTGGATTCTTTTTTTTTTTTTTATGTCTGTCTGCTCCTCCCATCATCCCTATTTACAAACCTACCCACACTAACCTACATACTTTTCTCCCCCAAAACTTTTCCCCATAATATACCTCCTGGTTTAATACTCAAAGTATCTCTTATATCCATAATTACTCTACCAACGACAAGAGTCCTAGTAGTTAACTCTCTCTCATTCCTAACAAGTTATTACCTTATCATACTTAAAGTCTTTCTCAACCTAACATATCCTCTACGTAACCCGACTCCTTTACCAATCACCCCAGCTCCTTGCACATCACCCACCCTCAACACTGGAAAGACTCTGCTGACTAACCAATACCCCCAAACTCCTAATATTAAGATTTGACTAAGCACAGTACTCACGAACGATGGGTAGAAATCAGAAAAACAAGACAGAGAACGCTATAAATATGAGAACCAGGAATTATGAAGAGACATCAGAAATCACGAATACTGACCTACTAGAAATGCAAGAAGGGGAGTTCAGAATCTTGATGTTCAATATGATGAAAGGATTTAAAATGAGTATAGAGGAGGTTAAAGGTGAACTAGAAACACTAAAAAAGAATCAGAAAGAGGTCTTGAACGAAATGAAAGAGGCAATAAGTGAAATGAAGACAGCAATAGAAAGAAATTCTGGAAGATTAGATGAAATGGAAAACAGAATATCAACATTAGAAGACAGTACATCCCAAACCGAAAACACAGTCAGCGATATACAGAAATCTTTACAGCAACAAAACCTAAACATCCAGCAATTATGGGATAATATGAAGCGCCCTAATTTACGGATAATAGGCATCGAGGAAGGGATAGAGGTACAGACCAAGGGCATCTGTAATATCTTCAAGGAAATAATCTCAGAGAATTTTCCAAATATGGAAAGAGACTTGAATCTTCAAGTCCAGGAGGCATACAGAACTCCACTGAGACAGGACCAAAGAAAAACCACTCCATGCCACATAATAACCAAATTGACCAGCATAGAGGCCAAGGAAAAAATCTTAAAAGCAGTGAGAAAAAAAGGACTGGTGACATATAGAGGCAAAACAATAAGAATCACCCCAGACTATACAACCCAGGTTAGGAATGCTAGGAGAGACTGGTACGACGTGATTCAGACCCTGGAAGAAAATAACTTCCAGCCAAGGCTCATCTATCCAGCAAAACTATTATTCAAGATCAATGGGGAAGTCAAAGTCTTCCAGGATAAACAGAATCTCAAAAAATTCATGAATTCAAAGCCAACACTAGAGAAAATTCTTAAAGAAATAAATCATAAGGAAGAAAAAAGAAGCAGACTTCAGAATCAGAGAAGAGAGGAAGTTAATAAGTGGGCCATTTAAGTAAAGAAGAAAGATCACACCACCCAAGAGTAGACAGAACACAAAATGACAGAAAACAAAAATCATATTTTAATAATATCTCTTAATGTCAAAGGACTTAACTTACCAATCAAAAGACATAGACTGGCAATGTGGATTAGGAAACATAGCCAAATATATGCTGTCTGCAAGAAACTCACCTCACAGCCAAAGACATTCACAGGCTGAAGGTGAAAGGATGGAAAAAGATATACCATGCCACCAGTGACCAAAAAAGAGCAGGAGTAGCAACCCTGATATCCAACAAAACAGACTTTAAACTAAAACACATCAAAAGAGACAAATCAGGGCACTTCCTTTTATTAAAAGGAACAATACACCAAGAAGATATAATGATAGTAAATATTTATGCCCCAAATGTGGGTGCAACCACATTTGTAAAAGAAACCCTACTGGACATAAGATCCGAAGTAGACCCAAATACAATAATTCTGGGAGATTTTAATACGCCTCTCACACCACTGGATCGATCTTCAAGGCAAAAGATGAGTAAAGACGCTTTAGAACTAAAGGAAACCATAAACCAAATGGACCTAATAGACGTTTTCAGAGTATTTCAACCAGGAACTACAGAATACACTTTCTTCTCAGCAGCCCATGGAACCTTCTCCAAAATAGATCACATCCTGGGACACAAAGAAAATACCAGCAAATTCAAAAAATGTAATATAATTCCATGCATCTTTTCAGACCACAATGGAATCAAAGTAGAAATCAACAACAGGAAACTCAAAAGAAAGTACTCAAATTCATGGAGAATGAATGATACACTATTGAATGATGAATGGGTAAGGGCAGAAATTAGGGAAGAAATAAAGAAATTTATGGAAACAAACGAAAACAGAGACACAACTTACCAAAACCTATGGGACACCATGAAGGCAGTTCTAAGAGGAAAGTTTATTGCATTGAGTGCCCACATAAGAAGGACAGAGAACCTCCAAGTAAAGAACCTAATGACACAACTAAAGGACCTAGAAAGACTGCAACAGTCTATTCCCAAAGCCAGCAGAAGGCAAGAAATCATCAAAATTAGGGCAGAAATAAATGAAATAGAGAACAAAAAAACAATTCAAAGAATCAATAAAACAAAAAGTTGGTTCTTTGAAAAGATTAATAGAATTGATAAACCCCTCGCCAACCTAACCAAAAGAAAAAGAGAATCAACTCAAATTATCAAAATTAGAAATGAAAAAGGAGATATCACCACGGATAGTGAAGAAAATCAAAATATTATCAGAAACTACTTTAAAAATTTATACTCCAATAGATCTGAAAACCTGGATGAAATTGACAGATTTCTAAGCACAGTTAACCTTCCTACACTCAACCAAGAGGACATAGCAAGCCTAAACCAACCAATAACAACCAAAGAAATAGAAATGGCAATAAAAATTCTTCCACCAAAGAAAAGCCCAGGCCCAGATGGGTTCCCAGCTGAATTCTACAAAACCTTCAGGAAACAACTAATACCAATACTTCATAACATGTTCCTGGAAATTGAAAGAGAAGGAACTCTTCCAAATTCCTTCTATGAGGCCAGTATCACATTAATCCCCAAACCAAATAAAGATACCTCAAGAAAGGAAAACTACAGACCAATATCCTTAATGAACATAGATGCAAAAATTCTAAACAAAATACTAGCTATACGCATTCAAAACTATATCAAGAGAATAATACATCATGACCAAGTCGGTTTCATCCCAGAAAAACAAGGCTGGTTCAACATACGCAAATCAATACATGTTATTCACCACATAAATAGAACCAAGAACAAAAACCACATCATCATAGCAATAGATGCTGAAAAAGCATTCGACAAAATCCAACACCCATTTATGTTAAAAACACTGCAAAAAATTGGGATAGAAGGAAAGTACTTCAACATCATCAAGGCAATATACTGCAAACCCAAAGCCAACATTATATTGAATGGGGAAAAACTGCAAGAATTTCCGCTTCAGTCAGGAACAAGACAAGGATGCCCACTATCACCACTCCTTTTCAATATAGTCCTTGAGACTCTTGCTGCAGCAATCAGACAAGAGAAGGAAATCAAAGGAATCCACATAGGAAGAGAGGAAGTAAAACTATCCTTATTTGCAGATGACATGATCCTTTATCTGGAAGACCCAAAGAACTCAACCAAAAGACTTCTGGAGCTGATTGACAAATTCAGCAAAGTCGCAGGTTACAAAATCAACCTAAAGAAATCAATGGCCTTTCTTTACGCCAACAACGAATCCACAATGAAAGAAACAAAAACAACAATTCCATTCACTATAACCTCAAAACCTATAAAATACCTAGGAATAAACCTAACCCAAGATGTAAAAGACCTCTACAACAAAAACTATAAAACATTAAAGAAAGAAATAGAAGAAGATCTTGGAAGATGGAAAGATCTCCCGTGCTCATGGATAGGCAGAATAAATATCATCAAAATGGCCATTCTGCCAAAACTGATCTATAGGTTCAATGCAATTCCCATTAAAATACCAGTGACATTCTTCAAAGACCTAGAAAAATCAATCATGAACTTCATATGGAGAAGGAAAAGACCTAGAATAGCCCAAAGCAATTCTCAATAACAAGAAACATGCAGGAGGCATTACAATCCCAGACTTCAAACTATACTATAGAGCAATAGTAGTAAAAACAGCATGGTACTGGCACAAAAACAGATATACTGACCAGTGGATTAGAATAGAAGATACAGAAACAAACCCACACATCTTTAGTCAATTAATCTTTGACAAAGGGGCCAAACACATACGCTGGAGAAAAGACAGCCTTTTCAACAAGTGGTGCTGGGAGAACTGGCTAACCATTTGTAAAAAGATGAATCTAAACCCCTATATCTCACCCAACACAGGAATCAACTCAAGATGGATTAAAGACTTAGAAATTAGACCTGAGACGGTGAAGTTAGTAGAGGAGAACATAGGTTCAACACTACAACATATTGGCACAGGCAGTAACTTTCTCAACAAAACCTCCAAAGCTCAGGAAATTAAAGCAAGAATAAACAAATGGGACAACATCAAACTAAAAAGTTTCTTCTCATCAAAGGAAACTATCAATAACCTAAAGAGGAAGCCTACAGAATGGGAAAGGATCTTTACCAGCCACCATTCTGATAGGGGGCTAATATCCAGAGTATACAAAGAGCTCAAAAGGCTCTACACTAGCAAAACAAACAACCCAATCAAGAAATGGGCAAATGAACTAAATAGACACTTCACAAAAGAAGAGATACAAAGGGCTAATAGATACATGAAAAGATGTTCTTCATCACTGGCCATCAGGGAGATGCAAATCAAAACTACACTGAGATTCCATCTAACCCCAGTCAGAGTAGCAAGCATAAAGAAATCAAACAACAACAAATGCTGGCGAGGATGTGGGGAAAGAGGAACTCTTTTACACTGTTGGTGGGAGTGCAAACTAGTTCAGCCACTATGGAGATCTGTGTGGAGATTCCTGAGAAAGTTGGGAATAGATCCACCATATGATCCAGCTATACCACTCCTAGGTATCTTACCAAAGGGGTTGAATTCAGAGAAATACAGCAACGTATGCATACCTATGTTCATAGCAGCACAATTTGTAATAGCCAAAATATGGAACCAACCCAGATCACCATCAACAGATGAATGGATAGCAAAACTGTGGGAAATACACACAATGGAATTCTATTCAGCCATAAAGAAGAACAAAATTACATCATTTGCAAGAAGATGGAAAGCCCTGGAGAACATCATGTTAAGTGAGATCAGCCAAGCACAGAAGGAGAAGATACACATGTTTCCTCTAATATGCCCAAACTAGAAAACACAAAGGATACCAGTAGGACCCCAGATATTAGAGGGGAAATACTAGCTAAGTTTTAATGGAAAGATAGGAGAGGAGAAAGACCGATCTGTATTAATGAGGGTCTACACCTGAACATGTGTAAAATTATGAATAAGACATGGTTAACCTGGACAACCATTGGTGGGGGGGGAGGGGGGGAGAGGGCACCAAATATAGTATAAATGTATACTACTTATGTTCAATAAAAATTGTTTAAAAAATTATTCATAAGGTATCTTATTTTCATTCATGGGGCTGAAGTCTTTGAAATCCAGTATGTATTTTCACACATACTGCACATCTCCATTAAGACTGGCCACGTTTCATGTTTATTGGGCACCTATGTCCAGTGGCTACTACGTCAGCCAGCAGCCAGCCCCCAGTGCAAAGAGACACTCTATCTTCATTTTCTCGTAATCAATTGATTGGGTTGATAGGAAGCCAGAAGAAGCAGTGATTCCTGGAAGAAATGAATGGCAGCTTCAGTGTGCCTATATGTTTAAGCCTTCTTGAATGTTGCATCCAAATCAGCAACAAAAATCAAACACCCCATGAGCAAATCTATTTTTGTTTCTCATTTGGCAATCCCGAAGCCTGGGATCAGGCACTGACAGTTTCCTGTGATGAAGGAGAACCCGCTACAGTAAACATTTACTCAGAGCTTTCTTCCTGGGCTCCTGCGAGTGGGAGGTAATTAGCTCGTGAAGTAAAAAAAAAACATATTTCTACAATATTTCCCAAAGTTTGCCTTTGCTTTCATGTATAGTTCTTTTAAAATACGATATCCACATGGCAATTTTAAAACTGACCTTGCTAACTCTGCCTTTCCCAATCTCTTTGAGGCCAGAGAACAGTCTGAGCACAAAGCATTTATTCTCACAGTCCTCTGACAGGAAAATAAACACATACACCTCCTGCAGGGAGATCCCAGCCTCCTGGCTTCACATCCTGCTCTACCAACAAAGAAGGCTGACTGTTGTTGAGGCTCTCATCTCTATCAACATTGCTCCAGGATGCATTTTGTTCTTTGGTTTACTCTTTCAAAAAGCCACTTGAATCCATTTAACACACACATACATTTTTCCACAAACAGTGCTCGTGCAAAGTTCTCTGAATTACAAACAGAGCACTGTGATCTAGCAGGACAGTAAACTATAATCAAAAGCAAATTGTTGTTTCCTCTGTCAACAGATGGACTATAAACAGGGAACATCACATAGCCACAGCACTCCATGATGATTTTTCCTCTCCACACACCCGGCAACTGGGCAAAGAACCAGTCACACATTAGGTGAGTAAGCGGTACTGAATGAATGAAAGCTATGAATTGCAGACTTGCAGGCAGATGGGAATAAGGATCTATTGTTTGGGGTCACGCTCTCTATAGAGCAAATGTATAGCCAGCCAATTTTAAGAGAAGAAAATAAAAACAAACTTATATTTCCAGTAGATCCCATTATAAAGGAAAGGAGAAAGAACAGGCCCAAGAGGGTAGGTTGCAGTCTTCTACATGGTTTAATACTGAGACAAGTCTCAAGGTAAATTGTGTACTGCCTAGGAGCTAAGGATCACATGGTGTCTCCAAGAGTCGGCCTGGCAGATTGTCTCACTGCAGCCAGAACCACTTAAGAGGTGGTGAAGGCCCCAGGAGTGGAGTAGAGAGAGCATGAAGGGAAGCAGCCCATGGAGGCTGTGTCCAGCCATGCTGAATAACTGGCTTGTGTGAGTTAACATCCATAATTTGTAGATTATTTTATTTCTCTTTAGTTCACCTGCATGATTCAATTTGTCCAAGCTTCTTTTAACCCAATGCATTTGTAAAACAGAAAAGAGTGTTATTTGTTGGGAACCTAGACAAGTAATAGAAGGGAATGGCAGCAATGCTTTAAATCTTCATTCTGCTAACTTTGGGCCCCAGATGGAAGGCATTCACAAGTTTGAGACTACGTCCCCTTGCAAAGGATGTATACTATAGTAGTTAGAGAACCAACGTTTCCTTTGGAAGAGTGAGTACACATTTCTTCAATCATGTGAGAAGAGGGTTGGTGCTAGAGCATAACTCTGATAGAGCAACCCTACTCCACCCTCTCTCCAGCCTCTCCTTATTTCATTCCTTGGAGGCTACCACATCAGAAGAAAATCTTCTGTGTGTACATGGGTTTTAATTTTCTCTGGCTTATTTCTTCTTAAGACTCAGATAAGCCAGGTATGGTGGTACATGCATGTAATACCAGCACTTGGGAGGCTGAAACATAAGGATGGAAGGTTTGGGCAATTTAGCAAGGCCCTCACCAACTTAGTGAGACCTCATTTCTTACTTTTTTTTTTGTGGTTTTGGGGGTGGAATCAAGGGGCTTTTCTACCTCTGGGCTATACTCCCAGACCTATTTTTTATACTTTATTTGGAAACAGGGTATCACTAAGTTGCTGAGAGCCTCACTAAGTAGCTGAGGCTGGCTTCGAACCTGTGTGATCCTCCTGTCTCAACCTCCCAAGTGCTGGGATTACAAGCATGCACCACCATGCCCCACCTGTGACACCTCATTTCAAAACAAAAAAATAAAAAGGGCTGGGGGTGTAACACACAGAGAGAACATCCCTCAGTACCCTCACACACACATATACACAACTCAGACAGAAGAGAATGTCTGATTACTTTAATTCATGATATGCTTTGAGCCAAAATACACCACTATCTAAACTGTATATCTTTAAATCTTCGATTTCTTTCCTTTCTGTGTCATTTGTAGAGGAATGTCTGCACACAAAAGTGCAAACATGCTGCCATCTTTAAATCCCAACTCTTCAATTTGATCATTAGAAAAGTAAATTGGACACACAGCATGGACATGAAAAAATGAAATTGCTGGCCAGTCAGTTAAGGCCAGGTGATATGCAATTGAGAATATAGTCAGTTTTAGGAGTTGAGTGTGGCTGGTGTGTAATAGCCTTTGCAAAGTACTCATGAAGAGAGTCCTCCACTGTACAGATATACAGGACTATGAGGTATGAGCCAATTTCAGAGTCCAAACTTCCTATGCAAGCATGGAAAAGAATAGGCCAGAAATGGATTTTAATTACACCAAACAAAAAACAAATAAGCCAGGCATGGTGGCGTGCACTTGTAATCCCAGTACTTGGGAGGCTGAGACAGGAGGATCACAGGTTCACAGCCAGCTTCAGCTACTTAGTGAGGTCCTCCACAACTTTGTGAGACCCTCTTTCAAAATAAAGAATAAAAAATAGGGCTGGGGTATAGCTCAGAAGTAGAATGTCCCTGGGTTCCATCCCAGTCCACAAAACAAACAAACAAAATAATAATAGCAACAAAACTGAATATCCAGGAATCAGGTTTTGGACAGGAGGAAATAAAATTTCTCTGAAATCAGTGAAGGTGAACAGGGACATATAACGACTAAAAAAGAAAATCAAAGTTTCCTGCTTTGTTTATATTTGCCCTGCTGGGTGCAAGCAGATAAGTGTTGGCAGGTGTGTGTTAGAAACCAGAGAGGAAGGCTTACTGGTAAATAAACCTTCTTTTTGGCTACTGAAAGCTGATACATTGTCCAATATTTTTCATTGTAATCATAAAATTGGATGGATTTCCATTGACTTGAAAACTCCAAAGTTTTGGTAGAAAATTAAATGTTTGGATTAGTGATTTGGAGGTCAACATTTTCAAAGATTTTCCCTAAAATTAGAGAATTCAATATCATTGAGATAGCCAAACAGAGTTGATTCATCTTTTTGATGATGTTTGTCCTGGGTTTATTTTGCAGAGTGCTTGGCTGAGGTCTGTATATGGTGATCATTGCCAGATCATCCTTTCAGTTCAAGTGTCTGCTTCAGGAAGTGAGAACAGCTCTTTTATCATGTTGTAAATGAATAAACATGGTAAATGAAGTGTTGGCATAGGGAGCAGGGGCAGGAAATGCTGGCCCAGTTTTTGGGTCGCCATGGCTGGCCTCATCCTCTTGGGGACTGACACCAGCAGATTCCCAGCAAATGGTTTTGTATTTATATTCCTTTAGTGGTTATACTTGTTATTTTTTAACTTTTATTGTTGCATTATAGTCATACATCATAATGGGGTAAAAAAAGACTTGTGTGTACATACATGTACACATCACTGATTTTTTTTTTTACATCACTGATTTAACCCCTACCCAGTTCTCACCCCATTCCCTCCCTCCCTTGCTTGGCTTAGTGGTTGACTTCGATATGTTTAAGTACATTGTGTGTTTTAGAGATTTTCCTCTTCCCCCCTCCTTTCTCCTCCTTTAGGTTGTCTTGTTAAATTGAACTTCAGCTTTACAAAACTGGATTGGACTACTCATCTTCCTTTCTTAATTCCTTCCTTCTTTTCTTAATCCTTTCATTTCTTTCTTCCTTCTTTCCTTCCTTCATCCCTCTCTTCCTTCCTTCCGTCTACTTTTTTTTTTTTGTGGTACTAGGATTGAGCCCAGGGATTTCTACCTCTGAGTCACATCCCTGGCCATTTTAAATTTTATTTTTATCTTTGAAACAGGATCTCACTAGGTTGCTGAGAGTCTTGCTCTGTTACCGAGGCTCTTCTTGAGCCTGCCATCCTCCTGTCTCAGCCTTCCAAGTACTGGGATTACAGGTATGTGCTATCATGTGCAGCTTGAGTACTTGTAATTCTGCATTTATAGAAAGCTACCATGTATCCTTATATGACTCTTTTTATATTTACTTTCTTTTTTTTTATTAATCATCCTTGGTTCTGAATTCAGTCTTCTCTCACCAAAGATATTCTTCTATTTAACTTATTAAATATTATCATGTTAAACATTTGTTTCTGCTTCTTAGTTGTTTTTTTTTTTTTTTTTTTGGTGGTACTGGGGTTCCTGGAAGCCCTTCTACCTCCGGGCTACACTCCCAGACCTATTTTATATTATTTGGAAACAGGGTCTCTTAAGCCAGTGCGGCTGACTACGAACCTGCGTGATCCTCCTGTCTCTGCCTCCCAAGCGCGGGGATTACAAGCGTGCACCACCACGCCTGGCTTGCTTCTTAGTTTTTCCACTTTCAACATTATTACCCCATCATTTGCATGCATATTTATCTATGTAATGAATGAATGAATAAACGAGTGTGTGGCTGCTTAAAAATGAACAAAAATTGAAGAAGAGAGGGAGAGGAAATGGGATGGGAATTGGGGAGGGGCCAAATGAGTGATGTGTGCTTGTTTGCTTCTACCATCTTGTATCCCATTAAGATGTATGACTACAATGTACCAATAAAAAATAAAAATGAAAAAGAACAGTTCTTGAGATTGCACAGAAGGAGACAGAAAAGCCATGCTGTCTCCACATCCTAGTTGATCTCAGCCCCTAGTCAATCTGTCAGCTAGATGAATGCTTACTTGAATATATCACACAGAGTGTAATAGTGGTCAAGACAGATTTTTCTGTAAGTCTTCACAAAACATACTGATGATACCCTGCAAGAATTGCTAACAGTTCTGTAAATATGAATTAGAATCTGGTATTGGATTGTAGATGGGAAATGTAGACATAAAAAAAGATGCAGGCAATATTAACTGAATTATCAAATGTGCTAGTGAAAAACTAATTTTCTATTACGATTTTGAAAACTTCAAGATTTGATTATTTTAAAGTGCATTCTTTCATGTGTGGCATATAATAATTCATTCACTTTATGATAAGGCATGGCTGGAGTTAATAATGATTTCAAGCTGTAGGTATTTCCCTGTTATGGTAAAATCAATATTTAGAATAAAATCCTACGTAAAATGAGAAAAATGAACAAAAATTTGTTTGGTAGTCTTCATTATTGGGAAGAGGAGTCTCATCCCCCTCCCCCTGATTCTGAGTGGCGTCGTGGCTCGCTTCTAACCAGGATGCAGCAGACGTGATGCTGTGTGACCTCTGAGGCTAGGTCAGGAGAGTCCATGCCACCCCTGCCGGATGCACTTGGCTGTCTCACATTATGAAACCTTCCCTTGGAACACTCCCATCAGAAGCTAGTTGCTGTGCTATGAGAGGCCAAGACCAAAGCAGAGGCACATGTGGGTTTTACAGTTGACCTCTGAGCTCTGCACTTTGCTCAGTCCTCCTAGCCCAGATGCCAGTACACGAGTGAAGAAGGGATAATTTGAGATATGTTCCCATTTTCAATCCATGCTAAATATTCCATAACTTTCATTAAGCTTTCTTCTTTAACCCATTAATATTTAGAATTGTGTTCCTCGGTTTCCAATTGTATTGGCAACAGAGGGAAGTTGTTACTTTGGCTATTTTAAATATTTAGCTAAGAGGGCATTTTGGGGAAAAAGACTTAAAAACTTATTCTGAAACAAGAGGTATGGAAAATTAAGGCACTAAGCATGTAACTCAAGAAGACTGGGAATAACTATAAAATATCCTCAAAGAAAGCAAGAGTAGTAGGAAAACCTGAGATGGAACTTGCAGGACAATGGGGAGTGTTGGGGCTAACTCCAGATGTGAAAATGGGGCTCAGCCATGTTTATCAAACTGATGGGTAAGGATGTGTGTTCCAGGAAACATCTGGTTTATTCAAGAATACATGTCCCTGCAGAGACAGTCACTGTGCTTGACTTCCAGGCTAGGGCACTAAAGCTTATTCCTCAGGAGGACTTCAGGTAGAAATTTAGACTTGAGTACCGTATCTGGGTCAGAGCCATGGTAAGACTTGCTTCTTACCATTCTGCTAGTATGCTTTTGCTAGCATATTTCTATTGACCATTTATTACTGTCTTTCACAGCCTTCTCAACTCTGAATTCTGGTATTATAGAAAATTCTTATCATCTCAGAAAAAATTTACTCAGAAAATTCACCATTCTTGCAGCCAGGCATGGTGGCACATGCCTGCAATCTCAGTACTTGGGAGACTGAGATAGGAGGATTGCAGGTTTAAAGCCAATCTGGGAAATTTAGTGAGACCCTGCTTCAAAATAAAAATAAAATAAAATAGGCCTGGGGATGTATCTCAGAGGTAGAATGCCCTTGTCTCTAAGCTCCAGCACATGCTCCTCTCTCCAAAAATATTCACCATTCTTTTTTCTGCCTAGCCATGTCTTCATGACCAGCATTAATATGAACTCAATTAGCTTAAAGCTAAGTCAATGGCTCTGTATGTTTTGTCCCGAGTCTAAGGTTAGCCTTGGCATTTAGAATTCTTGATTCACAAAGTTATCTTGTGACATACTTCTACTGCTTTTCATCATAATAAATATTTCACTTTTATATTATAACTCGAATTGAAGAGCATCTGCTTTTTTCAGCTGGGAGTATTATCTTAATAAAAAACAGTTGGTTCCCAAAAGTAAAACTTTATTTCAGCATTGCTCTTCACTAGCACTTCAGTGACTGAGAGAATACATCAAGCCAGATATTATGTTCAAGCCAGTTGTGACATTTTATAGATAGCTGTTTCTAGTACATAAGTAATGAATAAATCAACCCAATCAATATATACTTATTTACCATGGCTATGTTTTCACTACTGCTAAAAAATGTATTATCTAGCACTGTTGACTGATACAGTCTGAGAATATTGCTTCCCTCTGTGTTTTCTGATATAATCTGGAAAAATAAAAACCAGAAGCAAACACAATCCTGCCATTCTATTTTTGTTGGAAGCAAGGCAGTTATTATTTGGTTTGGGAAAAATAAAGGCAGAATTTCAGATTTGGAAAATATCCCAGAGTTAAAAAATAATGTTTGACAGTGTGAAGAGCAAGCACAGCCAATGTGCTATCCTTTGTGGATAAGCAGAATAAACCAGTTTATTTGCAGTTAGATTTTCTCTCTTTATGTAGCCAAATAAATCCTAGTCATGTGTGGAGGTAATTGTGAGGACACTGAAAAGTAATGATGAAGAACTATATTCTCTTTTTGTGTGTGTGATACTGGGGATTGAACCCCTGGACATTCTACCTCTGAGCTATACCTCAGGCCTATTTTTATCTTTCATCTTGTAACAGGGTCTCCCAAAGTTGCTGAGGGCCTCATTAAGTTGCTGGGGGCTGGCCACAACCTCCTGTCTAAGCCTCCCAAGTACTGGTATTGCAAGCCAGACCACTATGCCTGGCTTAAGCACATTTTGATGGTTTGCCATGAAAGATGAACTCATTGAGAGTCAGTATGATTCTTGGGGTGATGACTTTACTTTTCAAATCTCTAAAATGTGAGTGTTAATAGTATTTTGAGTGATGGCTTATTGTGAGAATTAAAATGAAACAGATGGAATGTTTAAGGCTTGAATCCCTGAGTGTGATCCACAGGGAAACCCTCTGCTCATCCCCAAAGAAATAACTAGCATAAACATTCAAGATAAAACAGAATTGTTCACTGTCCAAGTGACTAGTTTGAAAATAGAGGGGAAAAAAGGCAATAGAGATTACTGGGGATAGCATCAGAAGTAACAGTATCTGGCTTTAGGAATAAAGCTTGTTACTGAAGGGAGCAATGGAATCAGAGCCCTTTAGGTACAATGAAGCTTCCAAGATGACTGTGGCTTCTTATAGCCCATCGTCCTGGAGGATGCTATGTGCGTCAAAAGGAAGCCCAGCGCCTCCCTCCTTACTCTGATATGCAAGGTTCAGCTTAACCTCTACATGTTACCACTGTCCTCCACACTCAACCCCAGCTGTTTGCAAATGAGTCATTCTAGACTTTTCTGAAAAAAACCCTGCACTTTCAGCCCTCTGTGGCTTTGTTTGTGCTCATACTATCTTCAAATTTCCAACCATTCTCCCTGTCCCATCTAAAGCCACCTTCTCCTTTTCAAATTCTGACAATAATAATCAGTATCTACCTACCTCTTATGAATTATTTTCTTTTTTTGGGGGGGCTAGGGCCTTGATAAACTTTCTTATTTATGTGTTTATTTATTTAATATTTTTATCAGTGAATTATACTCTCAAATCATTATGTGGTTCATGGTGATAGGGACACACATGCACACAGCACTTGAGTTTTCCCTGGCTCCCTCTCCACTCCCTCCCTTCCCAATTCAACACACTTCAATTGGCATTAGTCTTCTCTAATATATACATAATATTAAGGGAAGTGTTGGTGCTTCCTTTGTTGCACCTACATGATTCATCTTGGAGTACAGTTATTGTGATCATCTTGTTGGTATCTATAAATTATAAGAAACTTGAAAGCAGGGTGATCTTATCAATGATTCCCCCAGCATGATGCCTGCTTTGTAGTAGACACAAAATAATTGGTCTATGATAGGATATAAGACCACAGATGTATTTCTATTTTTTTTTGTGTGTGTGTGTGTGTGGTACTGGGAATAGGACCCAGGGGACATTCTACCTCCAAGCTATCCCCTCCCTTTACCCCTATTTTTTTATTCTTTATTTTGAGACAGGGTCTCACTAAGTTACAGAGGGCCTCACTAAGTAGCTAAGGCTGTTTACGAACCACGATCCTCCTGTCTCAGCCTCCCAAGTACTGAGATTACAAGTGTGTGCCACTATGCCTGGCTAATCACAGATGTATTTCTGCATGGACTGCTAAAGTTATTCACTATGGTACATATTATGATTATATAATGGTAAAGACTACATCAACATTTTGAGTATCTACTCTGTACCAGTCGCTGGGCTAGATTCAGTGATCAAGGTTACTCTCATCCGGGTGTAGTGGCCCATGTTGGTAATCACAGTACCTGGGAGGCTAAGACAGGAGGATCAAAGGTTTGAGATTAGCCACAGCAACTTAGGGAAACACTCAGAAATTTAATGAGACTCTGTTTAAAAATAAAAAAAATAAATAAAATAGGGCTGGACATGTAGCTCAGAGGTAGAATGCCCCTGGGTTCAATCCCCAGTAGCAAAAAAGAAAAAAAATAACTCTTTTAAAGTCTAATGAGAAAACAGATTTTTGACAATTAATTAGAACTACAGTGAGTGTTGGGAAAGAAGTAGGAAGAGATAGGCTTTAATTAAGTAGCTTATTTCTCAGAAAGTAGAAAGCTGTTGATACTGAAAAAGTGAAATAGATTAACTTCCAAGTTTTGAAAGTCCTATACCCATGACTTATTTATTTGTGAATTTTCAACATATCCTATGGGCCACAGGAGTTGCTTTGTGCACTAGGAGAAAGATGTTGTCTATAAATTCAGATTCACTAATAAAGGAGGTAGGCTGAGAAGTCAGGATCGTTAGCTGGCTGAAGCAATGCACTAATGCAGTATAAAACACATGGAGATCTGCTATTTATTGTCCCCTTGGCTGGCATAAAGCTATTGTTGAGTTATTGGCTGCAGCTAAGCGGGTAAAGTGATGTGGTAGCATAATATATATTACATATAAGTATAGGCATATAGGCCAGAATATATAGATAGATGCCTCCATTTTATCTCATTCTCTTAATTTAACTTGGTGTTAAGATACAGGGCTTAAAGCCTAGTAAATCACTTAAATCATTTCAGGTTACATACCTCACAGCAATGGTATCTTTTTTACTTAAAACCACTCTGATTACTCCCAATACTTCCTAGGGAAAAAAATCACCACTTAACCAAATGTTCTCTATTTTCTGAGACTCGTCTTTTAAAATGTATGTGACATAAAACTGACATTGAATAATATAACAATACCTAAGGATTTTAATATTTAATTTTAATAGTTTCTCCAATTGAGCAAAGAATTTTGTCTGTGAACAATAATGGCTCTTTGAATTTTCTTTCTTTCCATGTTATCTAAATTTATATCAACCTGCAAAAAAAAAAAAAAAAGAAAAAACTTGGAACATTTTCTGGGAAAAGTAAGTCCTTCCTTCCTTCCTTCCTTCCTTCCTTCCTTCTTTCCTTCCTCTCTTTCTCTCTCTTTCTTTCTCTTTCTCTTATAGAAGTTAAAGAAAAAGTGATTAAACAGCTGAAATGACCACTCAGCTCACTGAAGTCTGCTGAAATACCTACAGAAAAACATGGAAGTTTCTTCACAGTTGCAGTTTGAAATAATAGAATGATAGAAACATTTTTTTCCCTGCTTTACATGGGTACTGAGAATATAGAATAGGGCAGTATGGTAGCAAAATACCCAGGCTCCAGAAAATCAAATATTTGTGTTCTAATTTTTCTCTCCTATATCTGAGCTGTGTGAATGTCAGTAAGCTATGGATTTTCTCTAAACCTGTTTACTTTTGTTTAATATGTAAATAGTGGTATCTACTTGATATTTGAAGATTTAGGGGAGCTATGTGAGACAGTGTTTAGCACAAAGCCTAATCTATAGTAATTATCAATAAACAATAGTGATTATTACTATTAGCCTTATCTTTATTGATTTCTCCCTCTAACACTAGGATAATACATAGAAAAAACTCCCACAATGAAGAATAATGAGTATCCCCTCTCAGTTCTCCAGTTTTCTAGAAGCAGTCAAATCATTAAAGAAATACTTTGGGGCTGGGGGTGGTGGCACATGCTTGTAATCCCCGAGCTTGGGAGGTGGAGACAGGAGGATCACGTATGTTCGAAGCCAGCTGCGCTGGTTTAAGAGACCCTGTTTCCAAACAAAAATATATTAAAAAAAAAACAGGTCTGGGAGTGTAGCCCAGAGGTAGAAGGGCTTCCAGAAACCCCAGTACCACCACAATAAATAAATAAATAAATAAATAAATAAATAAATAAATACTTTGATGTATACCTATCAAGGTTCTTTGGGTTGCAAGTGACAGAAACCCAATTTAATCTACCTAGAGCAAAAATAGAATTTATTGGAAGGGGTATGGGTAGCTTGTATAATTAAGGAAAGTACTACAGAAATAATTTATATTAGAAAATGAAACTGGTCCTGAAAATTACCAGGTATGTTTGTGCCTGTCTCTCATCTCTGCTGTGAGCCTCAGTCTCTTCTGTTATTGAATGATCCTTTCTTTGAAGCATAGATCATGGCTACTACAGATTTCCAGGGCCATAGTCAAGCAGTTCTAGAAAACAGCAAGGAAACAGAATTTCTCTCTTAGCCTCTATTTGAAAAATTTTGGGAAAGGACTCTGGACATGGCCAGGCACTTCCTTCTTGGACCAGCCACTATGATCAGGGACTGGGGTACTCTGATTCTCCTAACCTTAAGCACGAGCCCACCTCTGTCACCTGAAGCAGGTGCATGCTCAGAAATGGAATAGAGAAGGGTTTGAGGGTAGAATCTCTATAGTATAGATGAGACTACTTGAGAAAGGGAACTTGAATTTTTTTCCAAATTTTATAGATAAGAAAAAGGAACTTAAAGACAACTATACACTCCTCAAGATTGGCTGGGCTGGGCCCTTAAAATGCAATGTTCCTGGCTCTCTGGAAGAAGGATTATCTTTGTTTAGTCCTTGGTGGAATGCAATCACTCAAAAGGACTCAATGCATGACTAAGTATCCACCAGCACTCCATGAGGAAGTTTTTCTACTTGGATTCTCTATGTTTGAAGAGGGGGATAGACCTCAAGAGGACAGGGAGGGACACTGAGAATCTAGAGTTACATTATACCCCATGTTCTTTACTCCATTACACTAATAAAAAGTAGGCTTCCATGTTTTACTCTTACAGCATCCTATGCATTACGTTTTTGCCACTTACCCCAAATTGTAATTATGTAGTAATTTGTACACTGAATTGGTTTCCTAGAACTCTCATAACAAATTACTATAACCTTGGTGACTTAAATTTATTCTCTTATGGTTTTGGAGGCCAGATGTCTGAAATCAGGCTACACACTCTCTGGAGAGTTTGTGGGAGAATCTGTTTTTTGCCCCTTCTGGTTCCTGGTGGCTGTGGACCTTCCTTTGTCCTGTGGCTTGTGGCTTCATCCCTCCTCTCTCCACCTCCATCCTTATGTCACTTTCTTGTCTGTGTGTCTTTCTTCTGCCTTTCCTATGACTATGCATATGATTGCATTTAGGATCAACCTGGATAATTAAGGATAAGAGCCTCCTCTCACCATTCTCAATGTGATCATTTTATTTGTCATAATATTTAATATTCAAAACTTCTGGGGATTAGGACATGGGTATATTTTGGGAGTCACTAGCTAGCTCATTACATATGTAAATCCTTCCTATCAAATATAAGGCTTCCTTTCTTATTTCTAAGCCCCATAGGGTCAAGATTCTGTCCTTTTCTCTCCTGATATATCTGTAGTTCCCAGTCTTGTACCACATTCATAGTGTAATTGGACCTCTGTATCTGTGGGTACTCTATCCTCAGATTTAATCACCTGTACATCAAATGTATTTGGAAAAAATAAGTCTATACTGAATATGTATGAAATTTTTTGTTTTCTTTATTTTCTAAATAATATAACCATGACGTACATAGTATTTACATTGCCTTAAGTATTATAAATATCCTATAAATAATTTAAAGTATGTGAAAGGATATGTATAGGTTATATGCAAAAGTACCCTATTTCAACCTGGACATGGTGGCACATGCTACTTGTAATCCCTTACTTGGGAGACTGAGACAGGAGGATCGCAGGTTCATAGCCAGCCTTAGCTACTTAGTGATGCCCTCTTTAACTTAGTGAGAACTTGTTTCAAAATAAGGAATAAAAAATAGGGATGAGGATATAGCTAGGAAGTAGAATTCCCCTGGGTTGCACCCCCAGTACCATAAAAAAAGAAAAAGACAAAAAGTACCATATTTTACATAAAGGACTTGAGCATCTTCCATAGGGGTCTTGGAACTAATCTTCTGTGGCTACCAAGGAACAAATATAGTTAGTAATCATTTGATAAATAAATCTATGTTTTATGTGTATTTTAATCTTTATGCTTAGGGTTAGTTTGAGACGTTAGTCTCAAATAATTTGTTTTACCAATAATCACATGGGGAAATATAAATTCTAAAGGATTGGACCAACAAGTGTATAAAATATTAAAAATTGGGTAATTCTTCTTGAACTGCTTCAAATATTTTCTAGAATTCTGACAGCATTTCTTCATTTCGCCACACTTGAGCAAGCTCCCATGGATTAACTTCTTGTGTAACCTAGAACAATCATTTGAGTTCCTGTTGTCATCTATTTCTTTGCATATGTCCATCTCCACGGAGGTGGATTAAGATGAGCATTACTTTGGGGCTGATAGACTGACTTAGTGCTCAGCTTGCTCTACTACTCATGTTCCAAAACTCTTTAAAAATGAATGCATATCCTTCCTACTTCTAATGCAGTTTTGAAATAACTTTCATACTCATCTGAACAAACAAGGCAGTGAAAAACACTTTTCTAAGAGCCAGAAATCAAATAAAAAAAGAAAAGAGATGAATGTGTTAGAACTCAGGATACAATAATTATTGCAATTCTATTCTAAGTCAACTAATGATATTAAACAATAATTTTTTTTTTGCAATACTGAGGTTGCAACCCAGGGGAATTCTACCTTTAAGCTATACTCCCCAGCCCTATTTTTATTTTTTATTTTGAAACAGGGTCTCACTGAGTTGCAAAGGGCCTCACTAAGTCGCTTAGGCTGGCTGCAAATTGCGATCCTCCTGTCTCAGCCTCCCAAATGCTGGGATTATAAGCGTGCACTAACATGCCCGGAAAATAACCAATGATGTTTAAAAAAATTTTCAAAATTGCTTAACTTAATAAAAAAAAGAAAAATATGAATTCAAGAGAGAATGAAAAGTTCTTCCTGACTCCAATTTCTACAAAGAATAATTTACTATATGTATTTTGCTTACAAAGCGTCATCGACATCCACCAAACTCAACAACTCTCTCCATCCCGCCTACTGTGTCCTTTCTTGAAGTTACTTCCAACTGAATTTTTTTGTGATTATGTGGTAATAAATGGGAGTTGTGGGAAGGGCGAATGGCAGAGAGTAGTAAGCATTAAGAGTTTTCTCCAAATCCATTGTGCTTCTAAATAACAAGTGCTGAAGTAACCAGAATCTTAAAAAAAATATTATCTCTACAGTCAAGATTGAAGGATCCTTCAAAAAGTTCAGGCATTGATGTTCTTACTACTCTATTGGTAGAGATCATTAGCCTGTAGCACAGTACAATAGCACTTGGCACATTGTTGGCATGTACCAATACTGAATGGATAAATAATCAAATGGAATAAGGGTGTGTAGAGCTAGAATACAGCTCTACTTTCTTTCTACTTAGTTCAAAGGGATCAAGCACAAAGAATAATTCCTTGGAACCCCTCTCTCTGATCACAGACTTCTCTCTACCCTACAAGGCCTTTTTTGGTGTGCCAATAAAAAAGATGCTTCTCTTTCCTAAGACTGATCCCTTCATCCTGCATGTCCTTTTGATCTCAGAAGGAACTTGGTTTTATCAATCATCTGTTCCCTTTCTTGTAATTTCAACTTCTTTTTGTTAGCTCTATTCTTTCTGTATGTAAATATACTTAAGTAACAGAAAGTCCAAACCTCAAATAATTATTTAAATGTGTGCAGAAATAATCTAGAATTCTCAAGTTGGAGTTGAAATGTATTAAAACTACTTGAAAAGTAATTTTATTCTAGAGTTGTTAGATGATATGTATCTGATTCTTTGTAAGGCCTTGCTTATAAAGAATGCTAAATTGAGTGAGTAAAGAATCTCCCCAACTAAAAATAAATAAATAAAATAAAAAATCTTTCCATCCACAGTGTGACCAAAAAGCAGAAGATATAAGCAATTATGTAGATATGTAATCTGTAGTTTAAATTATTTAAACAGTTATCCTAATTGCCCACTAGACAAGCATGATTAATTCTTTAGGGACTCAACTTGTCTAGTTGGGTTGTTTGTCCTGATTAATTAGATGGATAGATATTTGAGCACTACTTTATTCCTTTGTGGCAATGACCCAAGCAGATGTATTTGCATAGATGTTTCTTCTAAACATTTACAAATAAGCTGTATTAGTAGGACAGAGCCGGCCGGGCGTGGTGGCGCATGCTTGTAATCCCCGTGCTTGGGAGGTGGAGACAGGAGGATCACGCAGGTTCGAAGCCAGCCACGGGTGCTGGCTTAGGAGACCCTGTTTCCAAATAAAAATGTAAAAATAGGTCTGGGAGTGTAGCCCGGAGGTAGAAGGGCTTCCAGGAACCCCAGTACCACCACAACCAAAAAAAAAAAAAAAAAAAAATCAATAGTAGGACAGAGCAATATTTTTTTAAATGTTAAATGATGACTCATTCTTTTTGGAGGCTTCTGCTATCAAACCAAGCATCCATCAATTGGTGTATCAATTTGTCAGGTGGGGTTATGGATTGGAGTGTGTTTCTGGAAGCACAGCTTGTCACTTCTTGCTTCAGATCCCTTATTCCTTTCTTGGCCTTCATGCTCCATCAAAGCAGTAGCTTTTGTTTTCATCACCTTCAGATGAGGGAGAGAAGATCTTTCTATCATTGATCCCTTAGACTATCAACTGCATTAATTCCTGCAGAGTCCCAGTGGAGATCCCTGGGATAATGACCACATAATTCAAGTCTGCTCAATGGCTGATATGTCCAGGAAAAAAAATGAACCCAGGTCTCATTCTAAAAGGTAAAGTTTCACATACCAAGGCATTCTATGCTTAGTTGTCGTAATAGTGAAGCCAAAGACGTCCCAGTGGTTGTCAGAGGGAAATGCATAATCAGTACCCTGCTTTCATTGCCAGTGCCAGTTTTGCACTGCCAGAAGTACGTGGTCTCTTTCAAAGATCTGGAGAGGGAAAACTGAGTATCTGAAGGGCTCACTTTGTCCTGACAAACTAGAGGACATGACTCTTTAGCAGTGTTGGGGTTTACAGAGTGTTGTTTTATTGTTTTGTTTTGGTTTTTTTTTTATCATGGAATAGCTTCTTCATTATGGTGATCTCATCTTGCTGGAGAGAAAATCATGCTTAGACATAGGACAACAAATGATCATGATCTGGGCCACTCAAATGCAGGGATCAAGAAGGATGCTTTGAATAATCAGGCACTCGGACACATTGGAAAAGAGGGTTTGTTGAGAAGATAGCACGGAGTTGAACTGTTCCTTCAACTACTCTTTAAAGGTCACACTATGAAGCTTACTCTGACCATTCTATTTACAATCTGACCCAAAGATGCTTCCAATCCTCCTTTTTTTGTGGTAATATGGAATGAACTCAGGGGAATTCTATGTATGAACTATACTCCCAGCCATATTTTATAGTTTGAAACAGGGTTTCACTAAGTTGCAGAAGGCCTCAATAAATTTCTAAGGCTGGAAACAAACCTGTGATCCTCCTGTGTCAGCCTCCCAAGTACTGGGATTACAAGTATGTGCCACCATGCCTGGATTCCAATTCTCTTTTGACTATTCTACCTGACCTTTTCCATAGCTCTTATTCTTCCTGTATGATATGATTAACTTGTGTTTGACTTGTACAGTCTGTCTGTCAATTAGGATGTGAGCTCTATACTGGCGGAGATCTTTGTTTGTTTCATGAAGATAAAATTGAACCACTTAAAGTGAAATTTTCAATTGGGGCATGTTTATTACAGTGCTTTATCCCAAGAATATAAAATAGTGTTTGGTACATAGTATGCCCTCAATAAGTACTTAGTAAATGAATGCTGGAAAAGTAACACTGATATTAGTAGGACAACAAGAGAGCATGGATGGAAAAGATTTTCATTTATGGTTGAAATTTTCCTTACAAGCTCTTAGCAGGCTCTTCTTAAAAAAAAAAAAGAAATGGCTCAAAATATCCATTCAACAGCAATTGTTTGTATGCTAATGTATATAAAGGCTATGGGAGGATTGATAATAGCTATTTGTGCTTTTTTTCACAGCTTATTTCAAGCATTCCACTGTGGATGAAAAGCAGAGCCTGCTCCTGTCCTTCCTTTGCAGCTCCCACTTCAGCTAAGATCAGGATTGATTCCAGGCACTGCATAGCCTTTTCTTATCCACCGACCCTTCTATATGCTCACTCTATCCCTCCTCTCTTGAATCATCACAGCCCTCTGTCCTTTCTAAACACCTTCTGTTCTTTGTCCACCTTTTGTTTTCATTGTACCTTCAGCATGGGCTCAGATCAGTTCTCCACTTTCACCTGAAAAACTGAATCACTGTGCTATAATTTGGCTTTGGCGTGTCCCTCACGGACTCATTATACATTGAAGGTTTGGTCCCCAATACAGCAACGTTCAGAGGTAGAATTTTTAGGTAATGATTGGATCATGAGGGCTCTAACCTCAGCAGTGGATTGATCTATCTGATGGGTTAATAATCTGAGTGGACAACTGGAAGTTGGTGGAACTGTAGGAAGTGGGGGCTAGTTGAGGGAGAGAGCCTGTGGGACTGTATTCTTAGATGCTATATCTTGTCCTCAGCCCTCTCTTTTCTGTGCTCCCTGGCTGCCATGTACTGAACAGCTTTTCTCTACCACCCCTTTCCGCCATGACGTTCTGCCTCACCTTGGGCCCAAGGCAGTGGAGCCAGCCAACCATGAACTGGAACCTCTGAAACTATGGCCACAAATAAACCTTCCCTCCTCTAAACTGATTTTTTCAGGCATTTGTCACCACAATGAAAAACCGACACACTGAGTGACCCTTACCATCTAGTTTTTTGTAAGTATATACGAGGATGTCGCCACAATAAAATCATCTCATGGCCTATTTCTCAGAACATATCCTATTGTTAAGCAACATGTGACTACAGGGTACACGTAATATCTATTTTTGGAAAGAAACCAGAGCTTAGAGTAAGGATGTGTGTTTAAAGCACACATAGCTAATGATGATAGTAATTTTAATGATAATTGCAACCAACTTTTACGAAACAAATTATTTGTTTCATAGTATGACAAATTATTTGTTTCAAGTATGACACAAATATGATGTTATTTAATTTTTACTGCAACCCTCTCCACATGTAGCTCATTATGTTGAAGCTAAGAAAGGATGAATAAATTGTCATGGTCACCCTGCTGGTCACTAACCTCTATTTAATTATTTAACAACTGTTCATTGAGCCCATAATCTCTGCAATGGAGATGTGCTGTCGACTAAGTCTACAGAAAGTTCTTGCCTTAGTAATGACATAGTCATGGCCAATATTTATTAAGCTCTCCTTAGGTCCTAGATATGATTTTATTTCACTCTCAGCAAATCCCTGTGATATAGATAGTATTATTATGAAAATATTTTTACCTCTGGGCTATACTACCAGATATATTTTCTGCTTTTTTTATTTTTAGAAACAGGGTCTCTTAAGCCAGCGAGGCTGGCTTCAAACCTGTGTAATCCTCCTGTCTCCGCCTCCCAAGCGTGGGGATTACAAGTGTGTGCCACCACGCCTGGCTATGAAAATATTTTTAGATATGAAATTAGGTCTAAAAGCCCTGTTGGTGGTAAAAGAGCTGGTTTAGCACTGGTGGATGAACCCATAAACATCTATCTTCAGAATTCGTTCTTCTTATCACTATGCTATGCTTCTTCCTGAACATTAAAGTCTAGTGGGCCAGACAGATATTAATGGTGAACCACAAGGAAACCATAGGACTTTCAGATGGCCTCCCAGGCCCATTGGAGAGGTAATCTGGGCCAGTTGACTTCTTATAGACCTTCATGTAATTTCAGCTTCTCCCAACTTGCCAGCTCCTTGAGGACGAGGGACCCCTGTGGGTCTATGTTTGCCAGGTTCTTATCATCTACACGATGTCAAGAAAACCCAACTTTTATATAATGATATCTATTGAATGTAAAAAAATTCCTGTCAAGATAAAAAGAAAGAAAGTGCTTATAAACATTCCAAACATTTGTTTTGTGTTGGCTGGAGATGGAGTCTAAATAAAAGCTGCAAGTGTGACTAATAATTATAATCTAATTTAGTGCACTGGATTGGAAAGGAGTAATTACTGCATAGGACTTTTTGGAGTAAATGATTTATGGTTGACCTACAATAGATTGTAAAATTGGAAAAGGGAGATATTTAATGCAAATTAATTAAGTTTGGAGCCCCTTCTGATTAGGTTGGTAGGATGGTGGAAAATTCCAGAACCTCATATTATTTTGTTGAATTTAGACTTGAGATATGGAATAAACATTCTTTTGGAAAGTGAAGGATTTGGGCGTAAGGCATAGGTCTCATGCCAGGCTTCGAACCTCTGATCTGATCAGGAAAGAGCCTTGAAAGAAAAACTGTTTTTTTCCAGGAGAAAAATATTTGCATAGAATAATTTGCATAGGATATTTACATCCTCCAAGATATTTTTACTTTGTCTAATATGAAGGTCTCCGGAGCCAACCATAAATACTATTACTATGATTTACTGAGTGTGTATGATGAGCCAGATATAACATTCAGGGCTCCCAACCACTGCAAACTTGGCTTTTGTTGTGGAGACTGTTCTGTGCATGTAGTATGTTGGGCAGCATGACTTGTCTCTGTTGACTAGATGCTGGTCCTACTCCCCATTTGTGACAACTGAAAATGTCTCCAGACACTGTTGAATCACCCTTAGAGAAATAAAGCTAAATAGCTCCTAGTGAGAATAACTGTGCCAGTCTCTTTATGTGCATTATCTAATTAATTCCTTACAATAATCTTTAAGGCAGAAATATTAATGCCCATTTCACAGATGAAAACACTGAAGCCTAAAGAGATGACATTGAGTCATTTTTACATAGCTAATCTATGTTGAAGCCAAGATTCCATAATATATTTGTATGGATCCAGAAGTCCTTGTTTTTAACTAAACGATATCTTTGAGATTGTTTGTATCACCTCCATTTGTGCTGATAAACAAAAGTCAGGAAATTAGACTATTTGGTCAAAATCACACAACTAGTTTATAGCAGAGATTGGATTATAATTCATGTATCTATAAATCAGCTAGTTATAGGAGGTGGAATGCAGGTGATACATGAAAAGTATGTTCAGAGTGACTTGGCTACGTTTCTAATCTTAAATTTTTTTAAATGTTCCCCATTTATTTGTACAATTTAGGGTTTGAGTACAAAGGGATCCTTCAAACCTGTGTCCATTAACTCTACAACACACACTGAGACTTTAAAATCTGTTTCTTAACATTGGAAAGAAACAGACCCTAGGGTTGTTGCTGCTTTATAATTATGGATAAAAGCATTCCCACCCACACAAATGTTTTACCAGCCCATCTTTCCACCAGCAAGTAGAGAGGAAGCTAATTAAACCTGTGAGTATTCTGTTCTGGTACTGGCATACTCTGGTGCTGCTGGTGGGCCAGGGACCGAGGGGGAAGATAGCTGTGAGGCTATAATAAAACAGCAACACACAGATTTGGATTAAAACTTTGAAATGACCACTCCAGCCAGCATTATTATTCAATACCACGTGTAGCACAGTGAGACATGATCTGAAATTTGTGCCCACTGGGTGCCTAACCATGGAAATCAATGTTTTCTCTACAGTGGGTAGCCAAGTGCTTTCAAAATCTGTTAGGCTGAAGGAATCTAATAGAGGAATCTACATAATTAGCTCTTTGATTAATACTACTTTCACTTGGGGTAAGAGATAATTTAGGCTGCAAGACAATTTTAAATATTTGAACTATATGAAAAAAAAAGTTCAGGTGTGAGTGGACTTTTTCAGATCTAGGTCAAGAATCTTATTCTCCAAGTAAAATGTTCCTGGAAGAGCTTCATTCTTTTGGGATACAGCAACTTATTTTTGGAAAATAGGTTTATTTAGATAGTATTTGAAGATATTGCTTTCAATGAATATGTGTTTAACAATTGTTCAAAGCTAGGGATAGCAACCACATAGGCAGTCAGTGAGCAGGAATGGACCAAGGGGGAGAGGTCAGCAGGGAAGAATAAGGATGACCATCAGCAGACAAATGATACTGACCTGGTGATAACAGAAGATACAGAAAAAATCACCTCAAGATGTAAAAACATAACAGCAGGCATTATTTTTAGTCTTTCTGTTGGCTTTCATAGAAGGAACTACTATAGACACTGAACAAAGTTCAAAAGCCCATCTATGGAGCCAGATTACCAGGGTTACAATCCTAATTCTCTTACTAACTGGTCATATGACTTGGAATGAGTTTTAATTCTCTGTGCTTTGTTGAAGATGAATCTATACTGAACCATTTCCTAGAGTTGCTTATAAGGCTTAACTGAGAAAAGAACAATGGAGATTTACATCTGGACATGACACATACATAGATAGTAGTTATTGAATACTGGTTATTGCAGTCTATCCTCATCACTCATGAGGATAGACTGTGTGGGTGGCTAAGGCTCAGAACAAATGGTTGCAAAACTAGACTTCTTGTCTGCTTCATAGAATCAAAAGACTGTCTCATAAATTTAGTCCTTTCTCACTCTATCCTAGAAGGCTGAGGAAATAACATGACAGAAACCCAGTTATAGAGAGAATTAGGCACAGTGGCACCAGCTTCCCAAGCTCCGGAAAAGCAGCATAATCTCCTTCTCACCCAAAGAACTGGTTTATTCAACATAGTGAAATCTGAGAATGTGAGCCATTGCTGGAGAACAAGGAAAATGTAGCACTGATATAGATTACATTTTTGTTCCTTTAGGACATTGATGTATACAATTATGCCAGGTTTAAGCTTTAGGATTGGACAGAAGATCCTAAATATGCCATAAAGTGTATAGTTCTGTCAAGTTATTGAGATGTTCACACCTTAGGAAAGTTAAAATGCGACTCCTAAATATATTCAGGTTTAGATGTCAAGTATGTTTTAATTGATAATATACTTGCTTAAGTTCATAGAGTAAATGAAGTTTTTTTTTCTACACCCCCTGCCATATTTTTTATTCTTTATTTTGAAACAGGGTCTCACTAAGTTGTGGAGGGCTTCACCAAGTAGCCGAGGCTGTTCAAGAACTGCAACCAGTCTCAGCCTCCCAAATGCTGGGATTACAAGCGTGCACCACCATGCCTGGCTAGTAAATGACGTTTTTAACTGGTAAGCATATCAGGCTTTTGTGTATGGCTCTGACATGAAATAAATTCACTATTGAATGTTTCAACATTAAATAAAGTTGGTCCTTTGAAGTAGGATAAAGCAGTTGAACGAATCATCACCGGGACTTCTTTAAACAATCATTGGATAATTAAGAGAGTAAGGACTAAACCTCTTTTTCACACACTGAGGATGGGGAGAAGGAAAGTAGGCCCACTCTGATGGAAAGAGATACAAAGAATGGCGTGAAACAGCCAGAAAGTAGTATACTGCAGTCACACAATGACCCCTGGAGGTCATCCAAATCCATCCTCTGCTCTCTAGAGACCTGACTCCATTCTTTCAACTTTTCTACAAGAGCTGAATCTGGCAGACCTAGACTCGACCTAATCACAATTTAGGAAGCCATCACTTCATAACCACCTGCTGTCTTCATCTTAAGAAACAAAAAGGCTATACTATTGTCACCTCCCATCCCAAGATGAGAGTAGAATGGGAAAGGTGGGGTGAATCAGTGTTACATTTTTGTTTTGTTTTATCCATATTCTTCTTTTAAAATGCTCAATTTGATCAAACCATACTGAGATAAAGAGGTGTAAGCATGACCAAGATCAATTTCCTACACATGCAGCATGTAGATAAGCTCTCCTGAGGCTGAGGAAGAAGCATTCAGGTTAACCTTACCAGGCACCTGGAGCAGGGTTGAAGGTTATTAGAAATCAGCAGTATTTATAGATGAGGTGACACTTTAATTCCAGGAGACTGGGGTTTGGAAAAATGATGTCGCTTTTTTTCTGACAGCTGAGACAGAGCTTAAAGACTCTGCCCATCTCTCATGTGACTGTCTGGTGTGCTGATGGAAAGAGAGATGGTTTATTTATGCTTTTAACCTTTTATTTCCAGTTCCATTCTTTCAACTTCAGGCTAATGACTTTCCTTCTTTAACATTGTGGATGAGTTAGGTCATGTCACAGAGAAAAACATACAATCTACAAATTCATCATTTTTGAGGTTATAAATATCAACAAAATTACTTGACTTTTAGGAAAACAAAATAGAAAAAATATGATTTATGTTATGTAATTAAAAAATTGAGGATTCATATTTCTAAGTTGGTCTTAACCTTGGCAAAGCAGTTTGAGGTTTTTTTTTCTTTTTTTCAGAACTTCTAGACAGTTCATATAGTATAAAATTTGATTTTAAATTGAAATTTCTTTATTCTCCCAAAATATTTTGAGGCATATCATTTTTGATCATGTAAAAATTATTAAAGATCATTGACAGTCTTTAAAGTACATTTTTATATTAGTGAAAGAAGTACAGTGCTGATTTATTACTTAATTCAAAAATAATAGATTTGCTTACCTTAAGGGAAAAAATCACTTATTTAGAAGTAAGACCATGAAAATAACCAAATTAAAATTTTTTATTAAAGAACAAATCACTTGCTCTGCAACAAAAATATTTAGGTTCCATTTTTTACAAGATAAGTGACCTTGGGCGAAGGACTTATCCTCCTTGTGCTCCACCCTCTTTTTCTGGAAAATATTCCCGGGACACCTAATTGAAATAATATATATAAATAAAGCATCTGGCACTATGCCTGTCCCAAAGTAAACACTCTATAAATATTAGTTATTACTTGGAGTTTTTTCTCTGATTTCATTAAATATGTTAAATACTAAGCACAGCCTGATTAATTACATCAATTGGGTCTCTGTTTTCCTTAATTTTAATATACTAAACTTGGGGAGATGATAAAAAGATCGTGGGTGTGAATGAGCTGTTTCTTTGGGTTCACTGGGGTGCATATGCCTTGAAGGTCACTGGAGTTTAGAGTCTGGTCCTCAGCTGGGCAGATACAGAAGTTGATTTTCCCAATAGGTTTTGTAGAGACAGAAGACTAAGTAAGAAAAGACTAAGCAGAAAACTTAGGGCTTCAAAAATGATAATAATAGCTAACTAGGGTCAATATGTTCTAGGCACTTTGCATATGTTCTTTGACCTCTTGTTTCACAAGCATAGGTTAAGAAGCAGAATGTTCCTGGGATGTGGCTGGTTTAATCATATAGTTGAGGATGTTTAGGATCATGTGTCATGCTGTGCCCAGGCTGAGCACAGAATCTAAGAGAAATATCCATGTGTTATATAGAAAAAAATATGTATTGTGTTTGTGACCTGTAGTATTCTTTAAAGCACAGGATGATGGGCCTACTGACACATATTCACTTAATAACACTTGTTATCCAGCTGTAAGGATGGTAGGAAAGTTAAGCAGTAACAGTCCTATTTTATAGATAAAGAAGTTGAGTGATAGATTAAGACTTATTCAGGCAGGGCATGGTGGCTCATGCCTGTAACCTCAGTACTCTTGTGAGGTTGAAACAGAAGAATCACAGGTTCAAGGATAGTCTAAGCAATGTAGGGAGACTCTCAGTAACCTAGTGAAAACCTGTTTCAAAAGAAAACATTAGCCTGGTGTGGTGGTGCATGCTTGTAATTCCAACATTCAGGAGGCTGAGACAGGAGGATTGCTGTTCCTCATCTACTTAGTGAGGCCCTTTCCAACTCATGGAGATCCTGTTTCAAAATAAAGAATAAAAAATAGGGCTGCGGATGTAACTTGAAGGTAGAATGCCTCTGGGTTCCATCCCAGTTCTGCTAAAATAAAAAAAGAAATACATACATGCAATATGCATTTATATCTCCAAGAGACAGAGAATTTGCATTTTCTTTTTTTTTTTTTTTACATGTGTGTCTTCTTTTTTTTTTTTTTCCTGGCAATATTATTTTTTTTTATTTTCTTTTTTATTTTCTTTTTTTTTAGATATTTGACCCTATTTTATTCTAGTTTTAGGAATTCCATTTTAAATTTTTAATTGGTGCACTGTATTCATTCATCATAGTGGGATACATACTTTTGTAGACATACATGCACACATTGCCCAGTCAGCCCCCACCCGATCCCCACCCCATTCTCTCCCTATCCCTCCCTCCCCTGCTTGGCTTAGTGATTGACATCTAGTATTATAGCAATTTATCAAAAATTAAAAATGATAATCTCACATAACAGTTTCATTTGTCTGATACCAAGCTTTTGATGACTTAAAGATAACATTTCAATATTTCTTTTTGCTTTCTTTCTTACCAGAGAATCTATTTTTTCTATTTTTTAGGTGAAACTATCATATATTTATATATTTATTTTTCAGAAAAAAATCTATCCTAATATGGAATATGGACTCTAGGTACCCACAACGATCTTGAAAAAGAACAAAGCTAGAAGATATATATTTTCTGATTTCAAACCATATAAAGCTACAATAATTGAAACAGTGTAGTACTATTCTAAAGGCAGATATACAAACCATTGGAGTTAAATAAAAGCCTAGAGCTAAATTCTTCCCTATATTGTCAAGTTATTTTTGACAAGGTTTCCACGAACATTTGGTGGTGGGAATAATAATCTTTTAACTAAATATTGTTGAAAAATAACAATTACATGGAAAAGAATACAATTGGACCCTTACCTAATCCCATATACAAATATTAACTCAAAATAGATAAAAGACCTAAATATAAATCTTAAGACTATAAACTTTTAGGAGAAAATCTGGGTCATAAAACCTCACAACATTGAAATTGGCAGTGATTTCTTGGTTATGATTTCAATGGCACAGGCAATAGAAGAGTATACAAACTCCCTAAAAAATAAAAAACATATTGTATATCCAAAGACAATGTAAACAGAGTTAACAGTTGCTAATAGAATGGGATAAAATATTTCCAAATGCTATATCTGAAGGTATATTAATATTCCAACTAGAAATCCTAAAAATTAACAACAATAAAGGCAAACAATAGCCTTTAGAGATAGGTAAAAGACTAACATAAATAATGAATCTCCACAGATAACCAATCTTAGTTGTCTGTTGGATGGAAAATCTTGTTTCTCTAGTTCTGATGTGTGTTACCTATTTCTTCTTTGTAGTTAATCTCTTTGAGTATTTTCTCTAGTGCTGGTTTTGAAGACATAAATTCCTTCAGTTTCTGTTTGTCATGGAAGCTTCTTATTTCTCCATCTAATTTGATAGAAAGTTTTGCTGGGTAGGAAATTTTTGGCTGGAAGTTGTTTTCTTTCAAAATTGGGAATATGTTACTCCAAGCCCTTCTGGCTCTCATGACTTGGTTTGGGAAGTCTGGAGTGATTCTAATTGGTTTGCCTCTGAATGTCACTTGGCCCTTTGCTTTTGTTGCCTTTAAGATTCTCTGCTTGGCTTCCACATTGGTCATTTTGACAATTATGTGGCGTGGGGATCCTCTTCTCCGATCCTGTCTAAAGGGAGTTCTATACGTTTCCTGGACCTGCGTATCGACCTCTTGCTCTATGTCTGGAAAATTTTCTGCTATTACTTCCTTGAAGAGATTGTTGATCCCTTTGGTTTCACTTTCTTTTCCCTCCTCTATTCCAATTATTCTTAGGTTAGCTCTCTTAAAATGGGCCCATATTTCTTCAATATCAGATTCCTGCTGTCGGATATTTTTTTCTAGATTAGAAACTATGCGTTCATTTTTGGAATGATCATCTTCTAAGAGCGAGATTCTGTTCTCCATGTGTTCTAATCGGTTGTTTGTGCTTTGAATTGATGCCTTTACTTCATTAATTGCATCCTTTATCTCTTTTTGGCTCTCTCTGAGTTCTTTTTGAAGCACCTCTATTATTTCTATAGTTATTTTCCTTATTTGATCTTCTAGAAATCTCTGATTTTCTGTTTTATCGGGTTCTGATGTTGTGGGGTTGTGAGCATTCATTGCTCCAGTATTATTCCTCTTTCCCATGATTTCGGAAGTTTGTGCCTTCTCTGGGTTCTTCCCTTGGGTCACTATGACTTCACTTAAGGTGCTGTGGATCTCGAGTCAGTAGTATCTCAGACCCCACTACTCCTTTACTGGGTTGTATCACAGAGTCTCCGACCCAGAGAGTCGATAGAGGCTGCTTTAGACTGTGGGGGGTGCCAGGTTGGACGTTCTCCTATGGTGTGATATCACTGCCACCGCCCCTCTCCCACTGGGTCAAGTCCCAGTGAGTACAGTACTGGGATTTCTCCGCTGTGGCCCACAATTTGACTCACTGTTCTTGAGTACGCAGATGTAGCTGTCCTGGACTCAGTGAATTCGCTGCTGCTGCCCCCACCGGTGGCAATATGGCGCCGCTGCTACGCCCTCGGCTATGGGGCTGGCTTTTTTTTTCTTGGTTTTGATTTCCACTCTGAATCCCTGCAGCGTGTGCTGAGCTCAGCCACTGGAAGCTTTAGATGCCCTCTGCGCCGAGAAATCCCACCTGGCTGTTCCGCAGCGGCTCCCCTCAGCTTGCTGTGGCCATCCCGTGAATTCGCTGGTGCCGCCGGCAGTATGGCGCTGCTGCCGCGTTCGGGAGTGAAGCCGCGTCCTCGGGCGTGAGGATCTCCTCTGTGGCTCTCTTCTCAGTCCGCTTTCTCTCTGGAGCCTGGTGATTTTTTTTTTGTTTTTCTGGTGATGTTGTTTTCTGGCTTTGAAAGGCGCTGATTTTGTGGTAATGGAGATTTGTTGTTAGCGGGGCTGTTAAGCCCCGCTTTTCTCGGTCGCCATCTTCCGGGAAGTCTGCATTTTCTTCTGAAGAAAATGTTCAAAGAGCCAGGCATGGTGGTGCACGCTTGTAATCCCCGCACTTGGGAGGCGGAGACAGGAGGATCGCCAGGTTCGAAGCTAGCTGCACTGGCTTAAGAGACCTTGTTTCCAAAAAAAAAAAAAAATAGGTCTGGGAGTGTAGCTCAGATATAGAAGGGCTTCCAGGAACCCCAATACCACCACCTAAAAAAAAAAAAAGAAAATGTTCAAATAAAATAGAGTGCAGTCTTGTTCCTTATTTTTGACAAGGAAAATTAAACCTCTTAATTTTCATTTGTATTTGTTTCTAAGACATGTAGATAGATCTAGTTGATTTTGAAAATAAAGCCCCAAATAAGTTCAAATAAAAATCTGTTTTCCTAATCAGAGTGCATAATTTGATGGTTTGGGAGACATGAGTTTGCTGGAAAAGCCCTCATTATTTCAGTTCTAGCTCATTCGAGTCTACCAGATTTTTCTGATGCTAGATTCAGACTGTGATAAACCTGCTTTAAATCTTTGACTAAGACTTCCCAAAAGCATTACACAAAGGGCAAATCTCTTCTTTCTGGGGCTATGAGAATCTGGGCTCTAGGCTATTAAGCAAATACTTAGAAATTTTACCATATCCCAAGGGGCTAAAATAAAAGAAACCAGAAATGTTGATGTCACCTTAGAATCGCAGTGGTGAGGACCGAAGCATCCTTGGTCAAGCAATCCAGTATTCACTTCAAGGCATACTGATACCCAGGAAAACTAAGTCACCGTCTAAAATAGGTAGTGGAGGCAGGTAGATGACATCCTGTCCTATAGAGAAACTTGGTGCCCTTTGGAACTTCAGCACTGGCCTTCCTCGTCACTCTCATTCTTTACTCTGGAGATTTGGTTCAGTCCATTATAGTTGAATGCTATTATTCATTCCAGAGAGGCATAGACTCCCTGGCCCAAAGTTATCGTCTTTGTCATTTTAGAGTCAATGAAGTTCTTTTCCCAACCTTCTTTTGTGTTTTCATTTTGTGCCTACAAAATTAGCCTGTTCCCAGATATTTAAGATGGTAGTTTTTCTCACTTCACCAATATATTTTCTCTCTGAATTTTAGCCCTTTGGATATTTAAAGCACGTTTATTAAATAGAAAGACTGGAACAAACTTTCAACAGACATTGAAGATAGTGCTTTCAGATGCCTTTTTAATTTAATGATGCACCTTTTCAACTTCTGGCCAGCAGTTGTTATCACCTAGACTATTTTGGAGCACATAGCAAAAAGGAGCCAAATGTCAAAAAATAGAATGATAATTCAATTGAAGGCTAATCTCTAGAATTCATTTTAAAAGCAAACAAAGCCCCTTAAACTCCAACTTGAATTCTTCAGACCTACTTTTATAGTTTCCCAAACATCATCATCTCCTCTCAGACTTAAAATTTTCCCTTCTAGACTCTTATGCAGAGTTGATGATTGGACTTCCCAAGTTCCTGCTGAGTTATTTCTCTTACGAGGTCTGACCTGTGGCCAAAGCTAGACAACATCTCCTTCTTCTCTTTTCTCTTCTCTCTTCTCTTCTCTTCTCCTCTCCTCTTCTCCCCACCTCTCTTATTCTTGGCATTAAACCCAGAAGCATTTTTTTTCTAGTTATACCTGACCTTTTTGTAAAATTTAATTAATTTATTTTTAAAATTTTGATACTGGGGGTAGGACCCAGGAGCATTTTGAGCCCATCTGAACTACACTCCCAGCCCCATTTTTAATTTTAAAGCAGTTTTCCCCTACGTTGCTGAAGATAGACTGTGAAACTGCAATCCTCCTGTTTCAGCCTCCAGGGTACTGGTATTACAGGCATGTACCACAATACCCAGCTTAATATCTCATCTCCGATTTGTGACTTCTCTCTTCTGAATCAGCCTGCTGCTGGTGTTCTGTCAGTTTAACTGCTCCCTGGACTCTGAACAGATCCAGGAAAAGAGAAAGAGAAAGGAAGGCCCCTGGCAACATCTGTTCCTTTGTCACTATAGCAAGCCCTTTTTTTGCTAAATAGAACCTTTAACCAGTAGTGTTTTCTAAAATGAGTCTCAATGTTAATAGTTTTACTTAGGGAATTTTTTTTCTGATCAAATAAATTTGGGAATTGCTGACTTAAAATCAAATAGGTTTCTTTACTGCAGAATGACTCCATGCTTTTAATTTGCTAATGTGCATTGTGAATCACTTGGAGGGACATGCAGTATACTTTTCCAAACTCATTTTACGGCAAATAATTTATTTTCCCTGTGAGCATGCATTGGGACTAATGTTTTATGGAACATGACTTGTTAGAATTCATTTTAATTTTTCTTTTATTTGAGCCCAGTATTTTCCAACTCTCAGCCATTCAAATATCACCTTCATAGTTTTTGCCAATGTTTTTAAGTCCATTTGCTGTTTTTTCCTTAAATTTATTTGAAAAGGAAGCTACTATAAATGGAAAATAAGAATTATTTCCCACAAATAGAAGGTAACTATGAAAATAAGTGGAACAGAAAAACATTATTTAAAACTTAAACTGAAAAAATTAACTACAGCTGGGCATGATGGCACATACCTGCAATTCTAGTATTTGGGAGGCTGAAACAGAAAAATGGCATGCAGGTTTAAGGCCAGCCTTGGCATCTTAGAGAGGCCCTCAGAAACTTAGTGAGTCCAACAGGCTGATGAACCAGGATCTCAGTTGCCTGAGGGTAACTCCAGCTTAAGAGAGGGAGCAAATTTGTCCTTCCCCAGCAGATTGGGTGACATATGCTCCCATTAGTGAGGGCCAGTGGGCTTCACTCGGTCTCTACCCTTTAATCTCTTCCAGAAACACCTTCAGAGACACACCAAGAAACAGTGTGTCCCTAGCTATCTGGACATCTCTTAGCCCAGTCAAATTGACACAGAAGATTAGTTACTATAACATATTAACTACTCACTGATTTTATCTATCTCTCAGTTGAATTATTTTTATTTACATTTTTGCTGACATGTACATTATTGCTGAATTTTTTTTTTTGTGGCACTGGGGATGAATCCAGAGGAATTCTACCTTTGAACTATGCCTCCAGTCTTATTTATTAAGTGTATTTTAAAACAGGGTCTCACTAGGTTTATGAGAGTCTCACTACTTGCTGAGGCTGTCTTCAAACCTGCAATCCTCCCGTCTCAGTCTCTCAACTACTGGGATTACAAGTGTGCACCACCATATCCAGCATTTCTGAACTATCTTAAGGTAAATGAATGGTACTTTATCCCTAATTTTTTTCACAAGACTATCCCCAAATAATGTTTTCCTGAGTAATCAGAATGACACCTTCTAAACAATAGTAATTGTTTATATCAGCTGATATTTAGCTCAGACAAAAACCTTCTATTTAACATAATTTGTTAAAGAAGCCATTCCTAGGTGATATTCTTTTCAGAATGTCAAGTCATTTTCTGTTGTTCAGAAAGTGGTGGAAAAATGCTTTCTATACTCTTTTAAGTTTTATTTAGCAATATTAAAATATTTTCAATCATTTATTTATTTATTTATTTATTTATTTATTTATTTATTTTTGGTGGTACTGGGGGTGGAACCCAGGGGCTTTCTACCTCCGGGCTGTATTCCCAGACCTATTTTATATTTTATTTGGAAACAGGGTCTCACTAAGTAGCTGAGGCTGGCTTCAATCCCGTGTGATCCTCCTGTTTCAGCCTCCCAAGCACGGGGATTACAAGTGTGTGCCACCATGCCCGGCTGTTCAATCAGTTTTTCATATGAGTTGATCAATAAAACATTTAATCTATGATGATTAAATTTGTTAGGGGTCAATTTGAATGGATTAAGGAAGACTAACAGCTAGTAAAGCCTAATTTCTGGATATATCTGCAAGAATATTTCCAGAGAGACTGGCATTTAGATTAGTAGTTTGAGTAGGGAGATCTGCACTCATCCAGTGTGGGCAACATCATCCAATCAGCTCAAGGCCCAGATAGAAGGAACAGGCAGAATAAAGGTGAATTCTCTCTATTTTGGAACCAGACCCTTTTTCCTCCTACTCTTGGGCAGCACAATAACAGCTTCCCCAGCCGTTGAAGTCTGAGACTTCCATAAATGGCCCTCTGAGCTCTCACACCTTTGGCCTTGGGCTGCAGGTTGCATCTTTGATGACCTAGTTCTGAGGTCTTCAGACATAGACTGAGCTTTGCTACCAGCTTGGTTCTCTAGCTTGCAGATGGCGTATCACAGGATTTCCTGGCCTTCATAGTCATAATAAAGTTGGTTGTAGACAGTTGTGCAAGGGGGTAACTGAGGGGTAAAGTCAAGGTTTGTGTCCACCAAAAAGTTCAAGGGTCTTATCCTGATTCACAATGGATTTTCATGGTTTTGCTTCAGCCATGCCAAGTTTTATAGCTGGGACATTTAGGATACAAAGAAAGACATAGATCACATCTGTTGTTACTTTAACCATCTTTTCTTGCTATTTATCAGAAGGCGGAATGGAATTTTAATTGTGGGGGTAGTGGAGAGCAAAATTCTAAAAAAGTTCAAGTAACTAAATCATGCCCTGTAAGCATACCATAACCTAGATGTTTTGTAGTGAGAGGTGATCAGTTTTAGCAGGAAAGAGACATATCTTATCTTTGCTCCATATTAAAGTCCTGAAGACTGGAGATAAATGTGTGGATTAAGGGACAGTCCAATGAAAAAATAAATGCCACCTTCCATAGGAGGAACATCTGTAGCATAGAAAGAAGGGCGTTTAAAAGAAAGAGGAGATAGATGCTCATACCAAATGAAGGTGTGCTACTGGTAACAGTACCAAAGTGTTTGAACAGCTTTTTGACCTCCAGAGATCATGATAACCAGTTGAGGGTAAAATCGGGATGCCTCCAATGATATGCAGATGTTCTGTGCTTTTGTGCCCAGGGCAGAACACATAGAAAACTAAATATTTTGGTCAAAAGTAAAAAGTGTTGTCTTTTGTTGCTTCCCAGCAGAATGGATGTTGTTTTATTTTTGAATGTTTTGTTACTCTTAGTTTTGAAAAGGCTATGATGTGTGTGTGTGTGTGTGTGTGTGTGTGTGTGTGTGTGTGTGTGTGTGTTACTAGGAATTGAACTCAGGGGTATTTGACTTCCAAGCTACACCCCCATTATTTTTTTGAAACAGAGTATGGCTAGGTTGCTGAGGTTATCCTCCAATCTGTGATCCTTTTGTCTCAGTCACCCAAGTACTGGGATTACAGGCATAAGGCACTACACCTGGTGGCTATGATTCTTTTTTTATGTGTAAGTATACATCATATTGGGATATAGAATGAGAGAAGCACACATGCATACAACTCCTGGAGCACTTCCTTCTGAGTCCTACTTCTCTCACTGTCTCTTTTTCTCGCTCTGTCTCTCTCCTCTTCCCCATGCATGTCACTGGGATGGGGATTGTTAATTTGGGATACATATGTAGCTTGATTCAGCTGTCATGGCCTTTGCATCTTCAGACCCTTTCCTCCCTTCACTAAACCCTCTCTATAACTCCATTGATGTCTCTTTTCTTCTACCTGGTGTTATTCTTATTTCTGAATTTCTCTCTTGCTTTTACGTATACATCTATCAATGTTTTTTTTTTTTTTTTGGATTGGGACTGGCTAATCTCACTCATCATAATACTCTCAAATTTCATTCATTTTCCTTCAAATGGCATGATTTTGTACTTTTTATGGCTGAATAAAATTCTACTGTGGGGGCCAGGCATGGTGGCGCACGCTTGTCATCCCCGCACTTGGGAGGCGGAGACAGGAGGATCATGCAGGTTCGAAGCCAGCCGCGCTGGCTTAAGAGACCCTGTTTCCAAAAATAAGAAAAAGTATAAAATAGGTCTGGGAGTGTAGCCCAAGGTACAAGGGCGTCCAGGAACCCCAGTACCACCAAAAATAAATTTTATTGTGGTTATATATGATAGTTTCATAATTCATTCATCTGTTGGTGGAGACCTAAGCTGGTTCTATAATTTTGCTATTATAAATTGCATTGCTACTCACCAACATTTATTATTAAGTTCTTGATAATTGCCATTCTAACTAGAGCTAAATGGAATCTCAGTGTGGTCTTGATTTTCATTTCCCTATTGCTAAAGATGTTGAATTTTTAAATATATTTATTATATTTATTGGCCATTTGTATTTCTTCTTTTCAGAAGTGTCTATTCAGTTGAGTTGCCCATTTTTTTTTTTTGATTAGGTGATTTTTTTTAGTGGTTTTTCTTTTTTTTTTTTTTGGTGGTACTGGGGTTCCTGGGAACCCTTCTACCTCCGGGCTACACTCCCAGACTACTACTACTACTACTACTACTACTACTACTACTTCTTCTTCTTCTTCTTCTTCTTCTTCTTCTTCTTCTTCTTCTTCTTCTTCTTCTTCTTCTTTTTATTATTATTATTATTATGAAACAGGGTCTCTTAAGCCAGCAAGGCTGGCTTCAAACCTACGTGATCCTCCTGTCTTCACCTCCCAAGTGCAGGGATTACAAGCATGCGCCACCATGCCTGGATTAGTGTTAAGATTTTTAATGGTGGCCACGATTCTTTAAAAACATGGGCTGGGAAATTTGATGAGAATATTACTAGAATTCTCTAATTTTAGTTGATCTTGCAGTAGTTACAGTAGTGAAATAGTATCATCTCATTTTATAGATGAGGAAACTGGGTTATTCAAGGTTGTCCCACAGTTTGGGAGTAATAAGAACTACGGTTAAACTCAGGTCTGCCTGACTTAGAAGTTGATAATTATGCCCACAATGTCAGAGTGCCTCCATTTCAGATAATCTGGGGAAACTCTATGATCTTACTTTGAGGAAGCTCTGAAACTAAGACTTTTAATTTACCTACAGCCATTGTCTGCTGATTAAGTAGCAGCTGGCAGGAGGAGAACTGGAAGTGACAGAGGAAATCCTCAAATGGGATGTGAATCCAGGAATAGAAATAGCTCTTCTATTAATAGAGTGTACTAGGAGATAAACCAAAGAAAGACATCCAGCCCATGACCAAACAGATGCTTAGCAGAAAAGAGATGTTTGTAGTACCTGCATTTTAATTTTGACCTAGAAGAAAAATCAGATGAGTCATGAAATGCTCTGCCTCCCTTCCCCCACTCCATACTTCAACTGTGGCATGACATAAACCAACAAAGAGTTTAAAACCAACTTTTTGAAGGAGGATTTTTGATTCCATTTTAAGTGTTAGAGAATATTATATTAAGGGTCAAAGTGAGCAGTTAGAAAAGCAATGTTTTATCTGGGAAGAGAATTAAAAAACATATGTTTTAAGTCTTTTATGGATGCTTTGATGACTTAGGTTGTTTATCAAAGATGTTTTCAATGTAATACAAAACAGTGACATAGGAAAAAGGGTTAAAGTTTAAGACGGTTAATATATATACACGTATACATGCACATATATATTCACATGTGCACGCATATATATGTGTGTGTGTGTATATGTGTATATATACATATATAATTTTTGCTTTAAAGCAGGGCTCAGGCAGAATCCTATCCAAATCTAGTCCTCCTTTTTTATAACCTTGGGCAATTTGTTAACTGACAACCTGGTTTTTATCAATTTTACATTGGACCATGATAGCACTTAATTCTTATTTTTATTTTATTTTTTGTGGCACCGGGGATGGAACCCAGGGGCATTGTACTTCTGAGCTACACCCACAGCACTATTTTTTATTCTTTATTTTGAAACAGGGTCTCACTGAGTTGTGAAGGGCCTTACTAAGTAGCTGAGGCTGTCTGGGAACCACAATCCTCTGGTTCCGCCTCTCGAATGCTGGGAATACAAGCGTGCACCACCACACCTGGCTTACTTTTTATTTCTTTATAAGACTTACAGAAAGTTTTTTTCTGTGAAGAATCGTGGCACTAAGCCCTTGGTAAACACTGATTGAGATTGTTTGTTGGGTTCCACCCTATAGTCACAAACAATCTCTTTCCCCACCACCAGGTGTCAGCATATCTAAATTTCCAGAGTTGCTCCTCAGATCGATTCAACAATGTATACTTACTACAGGTAAAAACCTCTCTCAAATAAGATAGTCCCCGATTTTAATGAGTTTTTTTAACCAAAGATTTAAAAACAATGACCAAAATATAAGGGAATGATTTTTCTGGCTTGTTTCAAAATTTATTTCACTTTAATTTATATGTCATTAGGTATAGTACATATTCTAAAATTCATCCAACCACTCCCTTTTCCTGAATTATACTTAGCCCAATTATGTCACCTTTTTGTCCCAGACAGATATTTGACATGGAGACCCCTGGTTTACAATGGAGTTAAGTGAAGAATAATGCAGAGTAAGAGAAATAATACCTTGAGAGCTGAGTTTGCAAAAATACACAGTGGATAGAGAAAGGTAGACCTGGGTAAAATTAAATTGGCCTATTTAATAGTTCTGCTGAGACCTGCACAGAACTATCTCTTCTATCTGCTTCCTAAAATTGTTTCCTGTTTTATTCACTCAAATTCTAAAAGTTTCCAAATACAGAAAAAACACAAATTGCTGATTGGTTTCTAAAACCTTCTTGATGAAAAAGCTAGATAGTGAAGTGTATCTATTCTTAATAAAATAAAGCTTTGTATGGGAGGGATTAAAATAGAGGGAAAATGGAATTGTTATATTGGGCTAGACCATGTTGTAGGCCAAGTTCTCTGGCTCTCATATCAATAGCTATAGAAGTAAATTTTACATTTAGAGTCATAAAGTATCATCATTAGGAGCCAGATAGATTAAATAGATTTTATAAATGGGTAGAAAGAGTAAACAAGCATATGACTTGTCCCAGTTCCCACAGATTGTAAAAAGTGGTAGTACAAGAACAAAAATCCTGGCTCCCAAACTTCTAGTTGTTCTTTTCACTGTATATCATATGATGAAAATGGTATTTTTAACTTGAATAATCCAGATTCCTGGTCTATATGAGCTAAAGTTATCAATAGTTCTCATTTCATTTCTTCCTGAGGCATAATTTTGGAACTTCAAATTCTGGGGAGTTCCGTTCAAAGATTTAACTTTAAAAAAGATATAACTTTAACTTAAATTTTATATCCACAAGAGAAGTAACTCTACTTTGTTGTTTGAACAATTCAGGGAAAATAAAAATAATTTTCTACAGAAGAAGGAGACAAGAATGTTAAAAATTGATTCTTGGTATTGATTTCATCTATTTAGTCTTAGCTCAGTTTTTCTCTTTTTTATATAAATGAAGCCAAGAGTCCTAAAGATAATTCAGGATCAAGTATTTTAAACTATTCAATCAATTGACTCAAGTCTGACTCAATTCAGAGATTACTTGAGAATAAGCAAATTCATTCTCTAAGCTTCTCTTCTATGGGCTCCAATTCAGTTTTGTACTTTTCCATAACTAACTGCACCCAGTGTGGAAGGCTTGGGTTATTCTTAGAGCACTTGCCACTCTCTGAAGGTTGTTTCTGTATTCATTCAATCTTTAAATAAATAAGTGCTGGTGCCAAGGTGGTGTTTATGAATGGAGATGATGAGACCGAAATGTTACTCTCAAGGAGCTTATGATTGATAGGAGATGAAATAAGCATAGAAATTTTTATCATACTCAAGAAACCACGAAACTGGAAGAAATCAATTATAAATAGCATTGGGAAAATCAGAGAAATCTGTGGAGGGGAAACTGCATTGGTGTTGAGTTTTGAAAGATGATTTCTACATCTAGACTCATACAGGTCTCTCAGCTTAGGATGGCCTATATCTTGGTTGATAAAAAGCAGTGAATGAATAATTTTAACAAGTACTATTTGAAGGACTGTAGTGTCATATGATAAAATCTATTCATATTTTACATTTCAGTTAATGTTATTATCTTATCTGAATGTTACATGAGCCATCCAACAAAGATTCCTTTCTTGTTCGTTTTTTATCTACTTAATTCATACTGAGTATTTTGAATAAGTCACACACCTAGAACTTTGTACGTGTACATATGTGCCTCATTTGTCTACTTGACTTGTAAGCTTCTTTAGGACAGGCATAGTTTTATATGTTATTCTGGGGTTTTTTGTTCCAAATGAACTTAAGGACCGATTTTCTATGTCTGTGAGGAATGACCTTGGTAATTTAATGAGTACTGCTTTGAATTTGTAGATCACTTTTAGAAGAATGGCCATTTTGATATTTATTCTGCCTACCTAAGAGCATGAAAGATCTTTCTATCTCTTAAGGTATTCTTTGATTTCTTTTTCCAATGTTTTGTAATTTTTTAAAAAGAGATCCTTTACCTCCTTGTTTAGGTTTATTCCTAAGTATTTTATTTTTTGTGGAATATCCTGAGTGAAAGTGTTTTCTGGGTTTCTTTTTCAGTGGATTTATGGTTGGAATATAGGAAACTTCTGATATTTATTTATTTATTTATTTATTTATTTATTTATTTATTTATTTGGTGATACTGGAAATGGAACCCAGGGGCATTGTACCTCTGAACTACACCCCCAGCCCTATTTTTTAGTCTTTTTGTTTTTGAAACAGGGTCTCACTGAGCTGTGAAGGGCCTCAATAAGTAGCTGAGGCTGTCTGTGAACTGTGATTCACAGCCTTCCAAATGCTGGGATTACAAGGGTTTACCACCATAGCTTCAGATTTTTTAAGATTAATTTTGTATCTAGACACTTTGCTGAATTTGTTGATCAGTTCTATAAGCTTTTTGGTTGAGTTTATTGGGTCTTCTAAGTTTAGTAATATTATCTGCAAATAGCTATAGTTTTAGTTCTTCTTTTCCTATTTGTACTCCCTTGATTTCCTTCTCTTGCCTTATTGCTCTGGCTAGAGTCTTAAATACTATATTGAAAAGAATTGGTGATAATGGGCATCCTTGTCTGTCTCGTTCCTGTTTTTAGGAGGAATTCTCACTGGTTTTTTTCCCCCATTTAATATGATCTTGGCTGTGGGCTTATTGTAGATTACCTTTATAATGTTGAAGTATGTTCCTTTTATTCAAATTCTCTGAAATACTTTTAGCATAAACGAGTGTTGAATTTTGTCAAATGCTTTTTCAGGGTTTATTGAAATGATTATGTGATTTTTGCCTTTGGTTCTGTTTATGTGAATTATATGAATTTTTCTTTCGTATGTTGAGCCAGCCTTGCATCCCTGGGGTGAACCCTACTTGGCCATGGTGTATGATTTTCTTGATGTGGTTTTGAATGTATGTTGCTAATATTTTGTTTAGCAGTTTTGCATCTAAGTTCATCAGTGATAGTTTTCTTTCCTTGAGCTGTCTTTATTTGGTTTTGGTGTTAATGTGATGTTGACTTTTTTAATGTATTTGGGGGAGCCCAAATTTTTTTTCTATTTCTCAGAATAGATTGAGGAGTATTGGGATTAGATCTTCTATAAAGGTTCTGTAATTGACTTGAGAAGCCATCTGGTCCTGGGCTTTTGTTTGACTGTTGGATCTTTATTGCTATCTTGATTGCTATCCGTCAGTTTAAATTTTCTATATTTTCTTGGTTCAATTTAGGAAGGTTGTATGTTTCTACAAAATTGTTAATTTATTGTAAGCATGCCATTTTAATTCTGCCCAGCATTTAAAATAAAACAAAAGTTTAGCCGGGTGTAGTGGCACATGCTTATAATCCCCGTGTTTGGGAGGCGGAGACAGGAGGATCACGCAGGTTCGAAGCCAGTTGCGCTGGCTTAAGAGACCCGGTTTCCAAATAAAAAAAAAATATAAAATAGGTCTGGGAGTGTAGCCCTAAGGTAGAAGGGCTTCCAGGAACCCCAGTACCACAAAAAAATAAAAAATAAAAAATAAAATAAAATAGAACAAGAGTTTAATAATAATTTGTTAAATAAGTTAGATTTGTTAAATCTTCCCTTTGTATGTATGTGTGTAAAAAGTCTATGCTTATGTTAAGTCACTTTTTATGTATAAATAAACTACAGCTTAATGTAGAAAATTATATAATTATATTTAATTTATATAATATCTGATGATTGCTTTCCTTAATAAAAAATACCTTCATATATTATTAAATATATATTCATCTATAATATATTGTTATAAACACATTCCTTTCATTATTTCTTTATAAATTGTTATAATTGTCACATGAATGTTAATTATTAAATATTAAATAATATTAAATATTAAATAATAGTTATAGTAACATTATAGTATTATATTAATAATAAATCCTTAATATAATTATATTAATAAGTTGTATTAATATAGTTATATATTATAATTTATATTATTCACATAATTATTATAATGATATACATAAAACATACAAAATGTATCACAGTCTTCAGATAGGTAGGTATGGTTTCAAATCTCCCTCTCTTTATGGTTATTTTCTTTTTTCTTTTTATTTATTTCTTTTTATTATTTTTATTATTTTATTTTTACTTATTTATTTTTTGGTACATTATAATACATCTTAATGGAGTACAAGATGGTAGAGACATTCATACATGCACACATCGTTCACTTAGCCCTTCCCTATTTCTCACCCCATTCCCTACCCCTCCTTTCTTTTCATGTTTGGTTTACTGATTGATATGTTTGTGAATGTACATCATGTACATTAGGGAATTTCCCTCTTTCTCTCTACCATCTCCCTCAGTCAGGTCGCCTTATTTGCTCATCTGTGTTTTCTCCTTCTTTATCTAGAGTTCCTTCTATGACCCCTTTTCTCCCTAGCTTCCACAAAATAGGGAGAATATCCAATGTTTACTTCTTATGACTGATCAATCTTACTTAATGTTGTCCAGTTCCATCCATTTTTCTGCAAATGACAATTTTGTTCTTCTTTATGGGTTACTTTCTATTTGAATGAAAGATCAGTTTTGAATGATCTTTGGATATGAGGAGGAAATACAGTAGTCATTTTACTGTATCACTTTTCTCTGACTTTGAGTATTTGTCATCTTCCTAATGCTCGACTTTATTTTCTTTTTTGCAATGGTCTACATGTAAAGAAAAGTATGTTCAGTTCATTAGCTTGATATTGACTATGTCATTCATGTCTTTTTCATGACAACTGCCACCCCCAGGGTCAACTTATCACAAAACTGTTTCAGATGGTTGTAAAATCAAACAATCAGATGGACAGATCTTGAATTTACCCATTATCTGTACTATAACTTCTGGATACAACCTGGTATATTCTAATATGGAAATAATCTTGAGCCTTTGTGTGAAACTACTTTATAAAGACAAGGAAATGCCTTTTTTATGGAAAATTACATAAAGACATGTAACTGAACTTGAGGAACTTTAATTTTTGTTACAGTGCATGCGTGTTAGCTCTCTTAACATCTGTTAAAGTCAGAAGGATTTTGAGATTAAAAATTGAGAGTTTGTGTTAAAGACTGCTCAGGGGCTGAAGTAATAGAACACCACATCACTTTCTGCTCTTCCCCATCAGTTCAGGCCTTTCCTATTGTCATATAAAAATTACTGAGGTTAATAGGCTGGCTTCAGCCTTATTCACCAATCTGCCAGAGGGACTGAATCAGAATCTGAAGGATGAACATAACATCCATTATTGAGCCTGCCTGAATTGTCTCTAACACATCCCACCACGAAAGTAAAAGCTTCTAAGTTTCAATTGGCTTTTTTTGGTTCAGAGGCTAATCAGTTACCATTCAGTATTTAGAAATAAAAGCTACTGAAACTTACAATGCAAGCTGTCATTTTTATGCTTAAGAACCTTAAGAGTTAGCCATGTCTATCATCACGCATTATGAAAATATGGGGATTCAGAAAGGTTCTGTAAGTTGCTCAAGGTCACTCAGTTGGCGAGAGATAGAACAATGATTTGAACCAGATGGTCTAACTCTATGCCCACTCCACCAATCTTTAAGTTATTTTTGAGTCTTTTTGAATTCTACCTCTACAATTTACATGACACCTTGAGACTGCTCAGTCTTCTCTGATGAAATAGAATGACCACAGAAACAGATTCCATTCTAGGTTCTAGATGTTACTGCAAGTGGTACCTTTATTGAATAGAGTCTGGTATAGTTAAATGTGACATCAGTGTCCCCTGAATGAACGAATAGCCAGCTTCAGTGTACTTCCCTTCTTTATTAAATTCTCCACTGAAAGTTTCTTTAAATCTTGAGTTTGATTCAGAGTTGTATGCACTCAGTGAAGTCTAAGAGAATAGTGCTCCCCTCTACTCAAAGCTACCTAGAAAAGAAAAGCATTTTGCTAGCAGTATTTGCAGGGTATTTCCTACATATGCAATTGCATTTGTGAAATTGTTAATAATTTTCTTCAACCCGCTGCCATTTTAAGAGCTACTGGGCTATGATTATAAAGCAATTTACTTGATATCTTTGCTTTTTCCAATCAACTATGCCGATGAATAATTAAACTATGTACTCTGGGGAAAGGACACTTCTGAGTACAGAGGTAAAAGCAAGATATTGTTGCAAGAAAAGAGCAAAGAAACCAATCTGAATACCAATTAATGTGGGCGTATTAATGTCAATCTATGCTTTGGCAAGGAAAACTAAGTTGAATAATTTATTTCCATAGTGTTTTTTAATTTATTGAGAATGTGCTGTTGTTTTAAGTCTAATGATATGGTTTTTAGCCATGAGATCTTAACATATTACGTAAGATAACTAGGAAAAATTAAGAATCACTTCACTGTTTAGATGTAGTGGTTTAAAAAGTGACAAAAATCTCTCATGAGGGCTCAGAAAGATCAAATATCAAATAGTGCAATATAAATTTTAGGTATTTTTGGCATTAGATAACACATATATGTGCTTGATGTGTAACAGGCACAGGATGAGCAGCTGCGAATTAATCTAAACCCCCTGGAAGTCATTTTGACACTCGTTTCTTTGGCATTTTTCCATTTCATAAATAAATGTATCCTATTACATTTATTTACATTTAGCTGCAGGCTAGTAGAGAAAACCTATTTAACAAATACCAGGCTAAACTCTGCCTTATACTTTGGCAGTGTAGGTCTTACAGGCACAGAAGCTATGAGCTATAAACACAAGACACAGAGAAACCAGATGCATGCAGAATGCCATCTTCGACTCTGACTCTGTTGGCGTGGCAATGTCCCACAAATCATGGGCTGCAGAAAAAATTTTAGGAGTTTCCTCATTTTTCCTCCTTTCCCCCTCTTCACACTGGGAACTTGAACTTGGGTCAATATTGTTTTTCTTTGTAAATGAATTTCCCCTTGGAAATAAAGTGAATGTTCACCAAAATAAGAGAGTGAAGGGGCTTTGGTGTGTAGCATCTGCTGAGTCTAATTTCTTAGTCTGTTTAGGCTGTGGTAACAAAAATGTCACAGATTAGGTGGCTTATAAGCAATACAACTTTATTTTTCATATATCTGGAGGATGAGAAGTCCAAGATCAAGGTGCTAGTGGATTTTTGTGGCAATAGAATCTGTTCCTGTCTTCAGCCTATTTTATCAGAGAAGATTGGGTCTAGTCTCAGGGTGTTAGGTGATTGTCTGATGACAATCCCCTTCCAGATTTACAGATGGCAGCTTCTCACTGTGTTATCACATGGTAGAAGGGTAAGCAGATGTCTGGGATCTCTTTTTAATGACACTAATATTATTCATTAGGGATCTTCCCTAATGATCTCATCCTATCCCAAAGGCCCCCACTTCCAAACACTAACAATTGGGGGTAGATTCTAGGTATGCATTTTTTCAGGGTCATAAGCATTCAGTCTATAATGTTGATGAGGCCTTTAAGTTCCTCACAGTGTAATCTGATCCCAAAGGCATAGGAAGACCACAGAATTCTAGCATCATCATCCAATCAATCCCTTTTGGTCAAATCCAAGTACCCAAGACATGACAAAAGAAAATGAGTTGAGAACAGAGGAACAATATTTTTGAAGAGAGTCATCACACCCTTTAAATTTGAGGGAAAATAGCAACCCATCAGACACAGAAAATCCTAGACTCTGGGTTAGTAAAGGCAAAAGTGAAGTTGAATTAAACTGTTATACTTCATTACATATTACCACATGTTAAACTTCCAACACTTGGGGCTGGCCTTGTATCATTTCTTCGGAAAAGGATCTTTGCTTCAGTAGAATAAGTTTTCAGAGTCTCAGTTCTTGACTTCATGATCATTTAAAAGGGATTTGTATTTTTATATTTTTGAGCATTTCTATACTCTAAAGAACACAATTAAACCCAAACAAAGCTGGGCATGGTGGCACACACTTGTAATTCCAGCATTTGGGAGGCTGACTGGAGGATCACAGTTCGCGGACAGCCTCAGCTGCTTAGGCTCTTTGTAACTCAGACTCTGTTTCAAAAATAAAAAGACTAAAAACTATGGCTGGGATGTACCTTGGAGGTATGATGCCCTTGGGTTCCATTCCAAGTACTGCAACAAACAAACAAACAAACAAACAAACAAAATGCACCTTTTGACCCTCATGGTAATGGGAGCACCTAAAATAAAATGAGTCTTTCAAAGGCCCCTTCCAGACCATATCTTTGTAGCTTCAGAAGTTGTGATGTGGTATGGTAGCATACACTTGTAATCTTACTACTTAGGAGGCTGAGATGGAAGGATCACAGGCTCATGGCCAGCCTCAGCTACTTATAAGACACTCTGTAACTTAGTGAGATCCTGTTTCAAAATAAAGAATAAAAATAGAGCTGATATAGCTCAGAGGTAGAATCACCCTGGGTTCAATCCCCAGTACCAAAAAAGAAGTAATTGTAATATGGATATATCAGCACCTTTTAAAAGTTATCAAAGCTTCAGTAATTGTACAATTGTAGTTAATATCAATGCTGAAAGTGAGGGGTGGTTGATTTCAAATCAATCATAGGGCTCTAATCTGAATTCCTCAAATTGCCTGCCAGTTTTGTTCAACAAATTTATTGAATATACATTTATTTTGTTCTCATATGCATTGTCTTGACCAATTCTGAAAGAAAAATAAATCTATGGAGATATGAGTTATTTTAGTAGTCCCTAGGTCTATTCTATGATCTGTGGCTATGTAGGGTCCTGTGGTGAATTAAATGGAAGACTTAGGACTGTGTGTGTGTGTGTGTGTGTGTGTGTGTGTGTGTGTGTGTGTGGTGTACTGGGGTACTGGGGATTAAATTCAGAGAGCATTCTACCTCTTTCCCTCACCTCCAGCTCGATTTTATTTTTTATTTTAAAATAGGATCTCACTATATTGCTGAGGCTGTTCTCAAAACTGATCCTAGCCTCCCAAGTACTGGGATTTCAGGCATGTGAAATCACATCCAGCTTCTCAGGGGCATGGTCTTAGGTATTCTTATGTGGCTTCTTAGGTCTTATTGACTTGATCTTTTTATATGCAGAGAAGGTTGCATTGTACTATAATCATTGTATTACAATCCCAACCATCCTCCCACTTTCAATTCTTCTATCAATATCTCCATATACTGTGGAAATTCATACAATAAGAATGAAAAGGAAGTAATTTTAGATTTTAACTTATCCAGAATCTTGTCACATCCTGAGATTTTTTCCCCCTGCATAATTTGCAAAATCACCAACAGATTCCACATATCAGCATGATTGATTTTCATCAGAGAGGTGATGTGATAGTTTTTAAAATAATCATTTGGGGCCATCGGAAGGACATTATGTAAATGCCTTGTGAAGCCTTGGTGGAGGGTAGGAAGGAAGGCAGCTTTGAAATTTCTTTGCTATCAGAGCTATTTGACTCTCTTATAATTAATAGCAGGCCTCTGCATGATTTTTAGCATCATTCCTTAGTAATGATTCCCTATTCCACTGAAAAGTGCTCCATTTGGTGGCAGTGATCACATAGTCACTAGCCAATTTCTCAGCTCCTTGCTTCTCTTTACTTTGCGAGTAAAGTATTATATATTCCATAAAGGAGCAATAAAAATGTTCTGTGGAAGAAGAAGATCTGTGTCTCATTTCCTTCCCTACCAATTCAGAATCCTTTCAGGCCCAGGACTTAAGAGCTTATGCTAATTTTTCTGGCAGCACCAATAAAGATCAATTTCATTGCCCTCCAGTATTTCTCACCTAATTAGCCATTTTGATCTCATTGAATAGATGAGCTCTTTTTGTATAATTTATTAACTTGATTATTTCATCCCCCCCTTAAAAAGAAAAATAAAACATAGAGGATACCAGACACAGAACAACAGTTTGAATAGCCTAGGAATATATTAATATAATACGTAACAAGCCTAGGGGGGTTCTATTTTAGAATTTTGTGTACATTCGTTGGATATTGGATAGAAAAAGATCATTTCTTTTCCCAGACCCCTAAGAGGGTTTGTGGTTGATGGAGGTGAGGAGTTATGGAGAAATGTGTTTCTTTAGTCCTTTCCTTTTTAATCTTTATTTCCATTTTACCATTATAGATTACTAGAAGATTAAAAGAAATGACATTTATATACAATATACTTTATTTTTTTAATTTTTTATTTTTTTGGTGGTACTGGGGTGGAACCCACTGGTCTACCTCCGGGCTACACTCCCAGATCTATTTTATATTTTATTTGGAAACAGGGTCTCCTAAGCCAACGCGCGCGGCTGGCTTCGAACCTGCGCGATCCTCCTGTCTCTGCCTCCCAAGCGCGGGGATTACAAGCATGCGCCACCACGCCCGGCTACCAGCTTTCTTTCAGCCATTTTGATCTCATTGAATAGATGAGCTCTTTTTGTATAATTTATTAACTTGATTATTTCATTCCCCCCTTAAAAAGAAAAAAAAAAAACATAGAGGATACCAGACACAGAACAACAGTTTGAACAGCATAGGGGGATATTAATATAATATTTAACAAGCGTAGGGGCTCTACAAACATTCTAAACACTTGCCTGTTGTTGAGTTTTCACATATATTACTCCTTCCTTTCTTTTCCTTCTTTAGCTTAAATGTCACCTCCTAATTAGGGCCTTCACTATCAAAATATATTTCCCAGATATACTCTGTGATGTACATTCTCCCAACAGCAATTATTACATACAGTTTGTCAACATGATTTTCAATTTTCTTGCTTTTGTCTGCTGTACTAGAATATAAATTTCATGATACTGGGCATATGCTTGACTTGTTCATTACCGCATCTTAATGACTTAATGCTCAGAGTCTGACACATGGTAAATGCTTGACAAATGTAAGTTGAATAAATAGACAATTGTCTTCATAGCAAATGATCTTATTCAACTAGCTTGGCATGTATCTTTAATGAGTTTATTATGGATATCTGGGTATGTTAGAAATTAGTTTGGCTTGAACTTTATGGCATATTTCCTGAATTTGGATTTGGTATAGTACTATTTTTGGAATTAAGCTGTTCACTAGTCTTTATGCTAGTGTGAGTTTAGGGTATTTTATAAAAATGCCAACAGTAACATTTCTTTTTTAAAATAAATCATTACAATACATCATTATAATAGAAGCATATACTTATTTATTTACTTTTTGTGGTACTGGGGATGGAACCCAGGGGCATTCTACTTTCAAAATATGCCTCTAGTCCTATTTTTATTCTTTATTTTGAAACAAGGTCCAATTGAGTTGCAAAGGGCCTAAGTAGTAGCTGAGGCTGTCCGTGAACCGCGATCCTCCTGTCTTAGCCTCCAAATGCTGGGATTATAAGCATGTGCCACCATGCCCAGCTCTAAAAGCATATACTTATTATAGAGAATATGAAAAACATCAGTATGATAAAGGAAGTATAAAACTATTGACTATCAGAGATAAGCTGTGTGTGTAAACATTATTCATTAAGAAATATTCATATGTTAAATTTCTACAGTATATACCTTTTTTATGCTTACTCCTTATCACAAAAAAATTTTCATGCTACTAGATTTGTTCAGAATTTAAAAGTTATCAATGCTATGAATGCCCCATAAATTATCTACTGGTTTTTATCCTGGCTCAGTGATTGGCTCAGATTTGCAAACCTGATCCACACTGGCAATTGGTTCGAGGGTTAGAGGTTTGAGGACGGCCTCAGCAATGGAGTGTGACTGTCAGCCACTTAGCTTGATCCTGTTTCATAGCAAAAAATACTTAAAAGGGCTGGGGGTGTGGCTCAGAAAAGAATGACCCTGGGTTTAATTTCCAGAAACACACACACACACACACACACACACACACACACACACACACGGACTTTTATTTATAACTTTGTTATAGCTTTGTGACATTGGTGAAAATCTTGGCTAATTATGATAAAGGGCTCAAAAAATTAGTTGTGATATGCTCCTCTAAATAACCTTGCATTAGTCCCTTCACAAGAGCAAAGTGCTATAGTAATGGTTAATTTTGCACTGGCCCCTCTTAGAATCAAAGCTTTGGCATTGTGGAATGAGCTCATATGTTGGGGCTCCTTAAGAAAGAGCCTACATAACGCACTGCTGTGTGTTCTAAAGGGGAGGCTACAGAGCACAGTGTCCATTTCATTACCCGAGGTCTTTGCAGCTAGGATCACAATGAGAATGAGCTGGCATTAGAACGTCCTCAGCCTTTTTTTTTTGTTTGGTAATTATAGCTTTCTTTTCATCAAGTAGAATCATTTTACAGAAGAAGAACCACTGTTAACTTGGCAACAGAGCAGAAAAAAATAATTGTGCCTCTTTGCTATTAGTTAAATTTTACTCTCATCACACAATATTGTTCTACATGCTTAATTTTCTTTCTGTATTTTAATTGCCAGCCTCTCTCTTAATGACTTTTTCTCTATCATGTATATATGCTTTAAAAACATTTTCTTCATTTTGATGTTTTCATTTATCCAGTGCAGTAGGGACCTTTAGAGTAATGCTCAGCTCATTGCAACTTAATTTCTCTAAGAATCATTACCGCTCATAGGTAGGGGACTTTGCAAACAGTTGCATATTGTGTGACTCTGCCCCTTTGCCAAAGCACCTGTTCCAGCTGTCTGGTCACATTTCTTTCTGTGAGTCAGCCTGTGTGGGCACCTTGGGATGACTGAAGTCCACTCATGGGCCTGTGGAGCAGGCAGGCATCTTCCACCTGCCTTCTGTACAGGGAAAAGAGAGTGAGGGTGTAGAGAGGGTTCGTGAAGAGGATGTGTGGCTCGATTTCTTGGTAACTATTTGCCATTTAAAATGCCTCCGGAGTCTTGTTATCCTTGGGCTCAGTGTGTTACTTAATGTCCTCTTAATACATTTCTCTTTTTTCTTAAGCCAGCTGCAATTGCTTGCTTTCTGTTACCATTACAGGAACTGAGGCTAAGCCATGTTATAAGCAATTGAAAAGCCTCCAATCTAGTCCTTTGAGGGTAATAAATTCCTCTTTTCATGTTCTACCTTTTTTGTCCCACAAAAAAATACATTAGTATTTTCTTCCCTGAGAGCCTCACAGGCAGCAGATTGTGCCTCTTGAGTGCCTTGTCATCCGTGTCATATGTTCCTATTTTGAATGATATTTGTCCCAAATCCAGGTGATAGACTGTATCCTGTCAAGCATTCCTCCGAACACTCTTTCTCTTGGTTTCCCACTGTGCCTCCGGCCCACCCTTACATCAAAATAGTCCATGTGCTTTTGGACTTGGCATTCCACCTGTACAGCCTTAGTGGTTCTCCATACTAATTACTCTGCATCTTATATTCTTCCATTCTTCCTCTCTGGGCTTTGGCAAAGCAACACCTACTGCTGCAAGTAGTTCTGTCTACTTTGTTCTGTGAGAACAACCTTTTCCTTACTTTTTTCTTATGGTAGCACTTACTTATCCCTAGATCCTTCCTTTTTTTTCTTTTATTTATTTCCCTCTTGGAACATACACTTTCTTCTTTACATTCCTCTAACTTCCAGAAGACTTATCCTGCTGACTGTTTTTGTTTTAACTAGTCCAATGATCTTTTCCGTGTACATTTTGCATATTCATGTTCTCTGACTAGCCTCCCTTAGTTCCAGCTGGCTTTGGGGGAAGTTTGTTGCTAAAGTGTGGCTTTTGTAGGAACAAAGATTAAAAATGAGAGTATTTGAGTCATGGTTCTCCAGAGTAAAATAACCAACTGTATCTATACAATTAAGTATTTATATGTCATATAAATAACTCTATAGACATATCTCTCTTCTTTCCTTCTTTGTTGTTCTATATTCAATATTAATAGGATCTAAAATATGATATATAATGTTAATATATGATAATTTGTATAGTGTTATACAATTGTGAGCTGTATGCACATTTTTAGCAAAACATAGACAGTAGTCCCATAAGATTATAATGGAGTTGAAAAACTCCTATCCTCCCCATAAGTATGTACAATTATTATATGCCAATTAAAAATAAAATAGATACTAAAATTTTTTCATCAGTAACATGCTGCCCATCATAACATTACAGTGCAGTGTATTACTCATGCACATGTGTGTGGTGATGCTAGTGTGAGCAGACCGTGCTGCTAGTTGTATAAATATATAGTGACACAGCCACACACATTCCATAATACTTGACAGCGATAACAAATGACTCTTACTGGCTCATGTACTTAGTATACTGTATGGTACTTATTATTTTAGAGACTATTCCTTTTACTTATATTAAAAATTGTCTACTGCATAGCAGTATGCCATGTATACCAGCAACAGCTTCATACACCTCATGTTTACCACCTCTTAATTGCACCATTTTCTCTTGGGTTTGATTTAATCTGTGTCATTGCTCATTATAGCCCTGGGAAAAATGGGATAGGCCATGTTTGCTATATATCCTAGGTGTGTGGTAGGCTATATCTTCTATATCTTCTAGATTTGGACAAGTACTCTCTACCATGTTTGCCAAATGATTAAATCATCTAAGAATACATGATTGCACATAAATAATGTAGATGTGAAAATACTATATAATATGTGTTATTTATAATACAATGATATATTGAACATATATACATTTAAGAACAAAGAGAGAGAAAGGAAGAGGGAGAGAGGAAAAGAGGTATTATAAGAAAGTGGCTTGTATGATTATAGAGGGTGAGAAATCCAAAATCTTCCTTTGGTGAAGTGGAGACCCAGAAAAAAGAAGTTCCAGTCCAAGTCCAAGTGTAAGGTCAGGAGAAGACCAGTGTCTCATGTTGAATATAGGCAGGAAGAATAAATCCTCATTTACTCAGCGTATAAGAGACTGAATAAGGCCCACTCACTTAGGGAAGATAATCTGTCTTAGTTTATAGATTCAAATGTGAATGTCATTCAGAAACACTCTCACAGATACACCCAGATAATGCTTCATCAAATATCTGGACATCCAGGGCCCCATTAACACACAAGATTAACCATCACCGAGAACTAAATAAAATTACTCCAGCATCTCGTGGTTGCCCAGGTCCTGGTGAATTCTTTGGGGCACACTGTCCTTGGTCTCTTAGGAATTTTGTGTTCCTATTCTTACTGAGTTTCTCACTTTTCCAGTGTTTCCTGTGGCCATTCTTTCTTTTTCTCTTCAATTTGATCAAAAGGAAGAATGACTTTGCACAAAAAGTGTCCTTATAGAGTATTGCTACAGCTACAGGAGGGGCAGAGAAACAGAGATAATAGTGCATGGCATTAATACTATCAATTTAAATAACATAGTACATAATTGTATTCTTAAAAATATATAGAGCCACCCCACTTGCAGGCTTCTTCCCCTATCATGCTCCCATCAAATGGCTCTACCCGCCAGGTGTAGTGTCACACGCTTGTAATCCCCACGCTTGGGAGGTAGAGACAGGAGGATCGCCAGGTTCAAAGCCAGCCTCATTGGCTTAAGAGACCCTGTTTCCAAATAAAAAAATAAAAATAGGTCTGGGAGTGTAGCTCGGAGGTAGAAGGGCATCCAGGAACCCCAGTACTACAAAAAAAATGGCTCTACCTGATTCTCTTCTCTTTCTTACTCTGACTCTCTTCTTTCCTAAGGTCCTGAATTCCTGATTGTTTCACATGGACACCAGTTTAGCTAATTCTTTATTGCAGTACACCCTTCCAAATTGCAAATATACAATCCATATTCCCAGCCAAAGATAGCTACATCTTGGAAAGCTACTAAAATGATAGTTTGTTCACTCTGCTTTGTTTATTCATGCAAGTAATCATTCATTCATTAAACTTTAATGAGCACCTACTTGCCATCTGTTCAGCATAGAGATAAAAGACCAAAGATGGATTGTAATAGTGTTTTAAGTGATATGATTTAGTATTTATTATATTAAGAGAAAAGATTTAGAATAAGAAATAAATTCATCATCTCAGGGCTGAAAAGTAAACTATAGTATAGATGGTAAAAGAAGTAATCATGTATTTATTGAAGCTTCTTTATATATAGGTATATATAATATATATGTATGTATAATATATATGTATGTATAATATATGTATATATATATATATATATATATATATATATATATATATATATATACTGAATGCCCCATTCCTAAGAAAGTTTATAGACTAGTATTGGGTGACAGAGGAAATCTCAGCACTGTATGACATAATAGAAGTCAAGTGAAGTTGGTTGTGCCTGTAATACCAGTACATGGGAGACTTAAGACAAGATGATCTCGGCTTTAAAACCAGTCCTGGCAACTTAGTGAGACCTTGTTTAAAAATAAAAAATAAAAATCAGCCTGGGGGTGTGGCTCAGTGGTAGAATGCTCCTGGGTTCAATCCCAAAAAACAATAAAGAGGCAAAGGTGGAGTGACAGACTTAGTGCAGGGTTATTTAGTGTGGTGCTTATCATGGGAATGATGCCCCTGGAGCTCAGGCCAAGAGGATGAGGGGTCTTCAGAAATGACACTTTCATGTGTGCTGCAGGGCGGAGGTAGTCCATGAAGGTGGGCGAGATTCATTATGTCCATGGGGATGTCTCTGTGCTAGTTAGAACTCAGTATACTCAAAATTAAACTCTTAACTTTCCTCTGGTTTTGCTTTTCCTCTGACACTCCTGCTTCAGTAAGTAACACCAGCACTTACCTAGTTGTTCAAGTCCAAACCTGGGCCTCATCCTCATCTTTCCTCTTCCTCCATAACAATGGATGGCCAGTCCATTCCAGTTCCACCATTTTAAATAACTTTCAGATTCCTAAATGTATCATATCTCCTTTTACCTCTGAGCACTTGCAAATTTTATTTCTTCTGTCTGGAACATGGTTCCTCGTCCACTTTTGTCTGGCTAACTTGTTAAAGCCTCTGCTTACACATCACTTACACCAGGAAGGCTTGCATTGCATCCTACACCCAGTTTTGATGCCATTCTTGTAGGCTTCCAGTATATGACAGCAAAACATTTAAGACGCAGTCTTGTCTCCTCTAATAGTTGACAAACATCATGGGAAAAGGATTTTTGTCTGTCTTTAACTATAACTGCAATTACAGAGACTAGCATAACAGTTGGCATGAGGTACCTATTCAATAATTATTTGCAAAACAAATGAGTAACTAGGTGATTGAAATTTCATAGGTAAAAAGTAAAATGATGGTAAACATTATGGTATGGATGTGGGTGTATGTGGCAAAATGGAAACAGATCTGAAAGTCCCCAGAATTGAGAAGGGCAAGGACTTGTTCACCTTGCAGGTATCTGAGCAGAACTGAAGTTGTTCAGGGTGATAGTCATAAGGTGGATAGAAAGACCATGAGCCACAAGCTAAGATCTTCAGTGAACATATGAAAAGACCAGGAAGTCAACAGATCATCAACGACAAAGAGTGGGGTGCAGCAGCCAGATCTATTAGTGTCAAAGGAAGGAGCAATTTTATACAAATGTATATTTTTTGTAGGGAATTGGCTCGAGATAACTGTAGCTATCTTAGTCATAACTACCATTTGCCTGTCAGGTGACCTTGGGACAGATTCCAAAACTTATAAAATAAGTAAGCTATCGTTCAGACAGTTAGCTAAGCATTATTTTGTGCTGGCTGCTAATGCTCTGAGTATTTCTTAACAGATATTTGACATGTAAACAGGGTTTTTGTTTGTTTGTTATGTTAAGCCCTGGTACATTCCTGCTGGCTGCTACCCACCTCTGGCTTAGCATATAAATCCCTTCCTTCTGCCTTAGAGCACAGGGATCCTCCTGTCTTGCTACAACCCAGGACACACTTCCAACTCTAAGACCCCAATCAACTTTGCACTATCCTGAATCTGTTTGTTTCTTTCTTCAGTCTTTTAGCATCTGCTGCCTTGGGCAGCTGGTTCTTATACATTAGGATTGGGGTTTTATAAAACATTTTTACACAAGAAACATTTTCTTTTGTGCCTATGAATTTTTCAGATTGTCTTCAAGCCCCAACTCCAGCATATATTTACTGTCCTTAATATACCTTAATTATGGAAAATTAAATTGAAAAATCTGGTGACCATTGATCATTGCTTCCTTTCAGATTTTCACCCCCAAGTTCAGATTCTGTCATCCTTTTTTTTTTTTTTGAGACTGCCAGTACATCATAATTCCTTTGAAAATAGCCACAATGTCTTCTATGACAACTGTTTGCTCCCTAGAGAGAGAAAGAGATAGAAACAAAAGCATGTTTTTAACCTTAGCTTTTGAAGTATGGTCTTTTATTGGTTTATTCTTTTTCTTCTAATACCCTCTTAAAAATTCAATCCTTCTGATGCTTAGCAGCTCATAATGCATGACTTATTTCCAAGAATCTGAATTACAGCACACAAGTTTCTAAAGCCCCCCACCCCAACCCAGTGGTGGAATCAATAACTGTGGTGTCTATCATGTAACAACTTGCCAGGAAGTATTCTGCTTCCCTTTTTTTGGGTGAAATGTCTACTCTAATTAATTAGTTAATTTTTATTGGTGCATTGTAATTATATAACTGTTCATTTATATAAATCTTGGCCTTTTTCCTGTGATTGCTGCAAAAGGCTCAGGTGAACTATAATTCACAGCGACACTCCTGTGTGCACATAACACTATTTGGTCTGATGATGCCTTCTACCTCTCTCTGCCAGAAGTCAGAAGTTTCCTTCTCTTTCCCTTCTTTTTATTTTTTGGGACTATTGATTCAACCCAGGGGCATTCTACATCTGAGCTATACCCCACAGCTCTTTTTGTTTTATTTTTAAATACGATATTGCTAAATTGCTGAGGGCCTCACTAGGTGCTGAAGCTAGCCTTGAACCTCTGATCCTCCTGTCTCATCCTCCCAAGTACTGGGATTACAGGTGTGCACCATTGCTCCCTGCTTTCCTTCCTTTTGAAGCCCTGTAGCTGGTAGACAAGATACAACAGAGCAGTCAAGTCACATTTGCCTCTCTTTTTGCTATCTTTCTCATGTTCACCTCTACTTTTCTTCTAACTTTAGCTCTTCCCTGCTGGTCACTTTTTTAAGCTTCTGTTTGTGGTTGGGATATGACACAAAGAAGCCTCTGAGACAACATCTATCTCCAAATGAGACAAAATTGCTCTGAAGAGCTTGGAGTGCTGTGTTAGATCCCCAGGCCCATAGCTGTGGTTCTCCCATCTTGCCTTTCCCCACCAGGTTACACATGGCTGGAATAGACCTCCATGCTTGCTGGCTGTCATTGCCACCACCGCCTCCTCCTCCTCCTCCTCCTCCTCCTCCTCCTCCTCCTCCTCCTCCTCCTCCTCCTCTTCCTCCTCCTCTATCCCTTCCTCCTTCTTTATTAGGACTTGAACCCAAGGGGATTCTACTTCTGAGCTATATCCCCAGCTCTTTTTTGTTTTGAAACAAGGTCTTGTTAAATTGTAGAGGCTGGCCTCAAACCTCCTGTCTCAGCCTCCCAGGTACTGGTATTATAGGCATGAGCCACCGCTCCTGCTTCAACTCTCATTTCCTTGAGGTCTCCTGTAACGTCCCCAGCAGTTTCTCTACAGGATTCACACTTCCATCTCACAAGGTCACAGCTGGTGAGGTTCACTGAGTCAGAGTTGGAGGGAAATACATTCTTCAACATAGCTCTCATGAAGCTATTTTCATGGATGTGAGGTTCACTTAGAAATCCAGAATGAATAAAATGGTGCCATTTGAATTAGTGATGCGTGGATATGTCTGAACATTGGCAGAGGAGTGGTCTTCATTTCTGAGACTGTCATCTTCTTTGACCCAGAGGCAGCCTTGGTGGGAAACATGAGAGAGGAGAAGGAAACTAAATTAGCTCTGGTCTCCTGTGTAACTGATGGATGACAGATGTCACAGATAGATCACGCTCCATCTGAGTAGAATCCCTGCTCATAAAATCAAACAGGCACAGTGGTGATATAAATCTTGGCCTCGGTCTCTTTTTCCTGTGGGTGCTGCAGAAAGGCTCAAGTTTGAAAGTAAATACTAAAAGCTAGGGTATTTTTGTTAGCATTTCCCCCTTCAGCACTAAGATATGTTTATTTCTAGCTTTCTAGGTGATCAAAGTACGTGCCTGGGAAGAGACCATATGGGCCTTCTCAGCCATACTCCACCACTACCCCCACCCCATTCCTGGTAGCTCCGTCACAAGGAGCACAAACTATAGCCCAGGTCTCTGAAGTCTCATAGATGCTGCTTTGTTTTATGAGAGAGAGGTAGAGGGAAAGGTCAATAGGATAACTATTTCAGCTGTAGTTAAGTTCCTATTAGACATTTGACAAACCGGTGGCCACCACTGACTCCAGGGCCATAATCCAGATATCTGTGCTGGGCATGGTGATGCATGCCTGTAATCCTAGCATGTTGCAGGCTGAGAAAGGAGGATCGTAGATTTGAGGCCAGCCTCAGCAATGTAGTGAGACCCTGTTTCAAAATAAGAAGTAAAAAAATGGACTGGGGATATAGCTTGGAGATAGAATGCACCTGGATTCAATCTCCATCCCCGTCAAAAAACAGAAAAAAGAGAAAGAAAATCAAGAAGATGTGGATATCTGGAGGCTACTTGTATTTCTACAGTGGGATGTTTTATTTCTCTGCCTTTTACAACACTTTGCACAATGAAGAAACCTCAGGCCATTTTACAAATGAAAAAAAAAATGGACTCAAAGCATGATTGTGTGTTGGACTAGAGGCCAGGAAACACATCAGAGATGTAGCTGAGCCTGAGTCCCAGCCTGGCTTCTTGCTGTTGGTGTGAGCTGCCTCCCACAAGCTCTTATTCCTAGCCAGAAGTCATCTCAGTCTGTGCAAAAAGAAGCAGCTACATTTAAAAAAAAATTGAGCAGGTAGTCCGTTCTTTAGTCACTGAGCTGATGCATTTATCTAATCTGTGTACACAGAGCTCTGACTCCGCTGTGCTTTGCTAGAATTCTATTCTGGGGCTTTGTAGTCAATGTTACGCAATGCCACTTTGCCAGTTTGTTCTCTGTCCATTTTTTTTTTTTTTTGGAGTGAGCTTAATTATGCAAATGCATCTGATAATAGATTATTCATTTTTGTCACACACACTTATTTATTTATTTTTGCATGGCCCTGATGACTTAGACAAACTCAGCAACAGCTCATCTCACATTTAGCAAGGAGACACCAGAGAGGACTCAGTTCTGATGCAGGTCAACCGCTCTGATGAGCATCAAGCTGCTTCAGGGAAAGTCACATTTGTGGTAAGGCCAACTGCTTCCAGGGAAAATGCCAGCTATTGTTGCCTGTCTGCCGTCCCCAGACTTGGAGACCATTTCACGGGACTGAAGGAGTCCTGACATTTAGAGGCAATAGGACACTACATGAAACGATGATTTATAGGTGGATGAAAAGAAGCCTGTTTGCTGACTCCTACTTATTCCTAAACTGCAACAAGTCCCCATTTGTGCCACTTCTAGTCTTAAGGATAATAAGTAGGGCCCCAGAAAGAAAAGCAGCAGAGACAGGTGGAGAGAGATATGTTAGAGTGTTTTGCTCTTCTCAGGAGACAGTAAATGAGAATAATGCTATTGATCAGAAAGACAGCTCTCTTGAATCTTTTCTGTTTTTCTACAAATGCCATGATCTTATTACCACTGGAATTTTGCATATTCTAACTGGGTTTCACTCTGGTCTCTTTTTATAGTTAGCAATTTAAATATTACTTTTAAGAAGTCTTCCTTAAACACTTCCCCTTCTACCTATGATATCACTTTCCCTTCTACCACAGATATCCCGAGGATACCCTTTTATAGAATCAGCTACTTTGTTTCACTTTGTGGTATTATTTGTTTAGTTTATAAATTATCACCTCTGAAGGCAGAGACCATGCCTATAGTTTTTACTGATGCATAACCAACAACTAATTCAATGTTTGAGAAATAAAGGGTAGTCATATAATCAATATTTATTGAAGGAATGAATGAGTGATAGGATTTTGTGATGGGAACTCAGGCTCCTTAATGTCTCAAATGTCCCACTGAAACCCAAAAAGGCTCACTTAATTCTGGTAATATCAAATTATCCCTAATTGTAGAACACAACAATATCTTTTCTAGTGTACAGTAGTGTTAAATTACTGGTGGATGTTATGACAACATTGGACAATGTTGTCCAATTTGCTCAACACCCTTTGTTTTAACCTTTCTCCTGTTGACTTACCCTGTACTTCCTCTCCCTCCCTTAAACCATGTGTACCATAGAGACAGGAATAGGACCTGAGCACAGCCAATCATGGCTCTTCCCCTGGATTGTCATGGAAGAAAGCATTCTTTTTTTCTCATGGTATTACTAAGTTAGAGGACTTGGATCTTAGACTACTGACAGTTAGGTCATCTACATTCTCGAGAGAGACAAGTAAAACCAGTCCTATTGAATAGAAGGTCTGAGCTCTAAGATTCAGACTCTTGTTGTATGTCTTCTTTGCTTCTATGCCCTCCCTCAGGAAACAGTCTAGTAAGGAAGCCAGTAGAACATTTTTTTTTTCTTAACTTGCTATGATTCTATTTCTTGGAACTGAATTATATCTGGCTAATTTGGTGATTGAAGTGCATTTATCTTTTAGAAGGATGGAATCACTTGAAGTCAGGGGAAAGGCATCCTTATTCTAAGTTGTTATGTTTGGATGAGGCTTCTGACTTTCTTATTCTTCTTTTGATTTTTTTTTTGGTGGTGCTGGGAATCAAACCAAGGGTATTCTACCTCTGAGATACACCCCAGCCTTATTTTATTTTATTTTATTGGAAACAGTATCTTACCAGATTGCTGAAAGTTTTGCTAAGTTTCTGAGACTGGCATCAAACCTGCAATCCTCCTGTATCAGCCTCTCAAGTACTGGAACTACAGGCATGTATTACCACACCCGGCTAAGGCTTCTGACTCTTAAAACTCAAGGATTACTAATAAATATTAAAATCCTTACCTGGCAAGATTTAATAATCATATTTTGACATTAATTTTTGTTTTAGTGACTAAGTAGTTGAGGCTCCAAAAATATAATAGCACCCAAATGGGCATTTTTGGAAACTACACTGGCAAAAACTTCAAGCCCAGTAAAGAATGTTCTATAATTACCCCTTAAGGTTCTTAACACAGCTATAACTGTACCAACAGAAAGTAGAGAAAGCACTGTACCATCAAGAAGTCCTAATTTTGTCTCAGGCTCATCCAAGGAAGCCAATGTTCATGGTAAAGTAGCCAGGATTGGGAAAAGAAACTGATCCAAGGGATTATTCTAGGACCAGGAAGGTAAGTTCTTCATCTTCTGTGTCAACAATATTTTGTGCACAGTATGGACCAGAGCTAGCTGGCATTGCCTTTTTCATATGTGTTTTCAAAAAGAGAGTTTTTTATTGCATACATTATGTGCTCCTCTGTAATTTTATATTGGTCATAAAATTATTTTGGAGTGGTTAAATTTATTAGTTGGTGAGCCTATGAGAAAACCTGAGATTAGACACAGCAAATGATGGGATGTGAACTGTCTCTCTGGAAATGGTGGGTGGGTTTTCTGATAGAGATGAGTTTCCGGCATTTTGGTAAGTAGACATTTTAAAATTTAATCTCTGGGGAGAAGGGAACTTAAATCTGCTGGAGAATCAAGGGTACCTGGGAGTAAGCATGGTACCTCTTGTGCGGTTCATGGAGTTTAGACACCCTTTGCCGTGCTAACATCTCTTTCTTCCCATTCCCCTATTACTTCTCACCACTTCTACCATCCCAGTCATGGGGGTGATCTCTTTAATTACACCTAGATAATGTTGTTTCCTGGGCTTAAGAGATCTTCTCTGTGAAAAAGGCACCGTATTTTTTAGTGGGTTTACCTAAATGGGAGGATGTGACTGTGAGGCTGGTAAGACTAGAAAGGATGCAAGTTCGGAAGGAAAGTTGAAGTCTCTGTGTTCAACGCCCAAAGCCTGGGACTCTGAAGTTACTCACTCAGTCTGATGACTATTCCAGTATCCTAGCTACCTTCTTGAGTCAATAAAATATCTGCTGTGCTTAATATGGCTTGGGTTTCTATTGATCTTGATCATAAGGCACATGAGCTCAGCTCCTTGAAGAGTATTTCTTTGACTGCTCTAGCTAATTCAGTCCTTTTTCTACCAATTGCCATTTTATCTTATTGTCGTATTTTATGTTTTATACAATTTGTGGCTCTCTGAAATGACTATTTATTTATTTGGGGCAATGGAGAAAGAAGCCAGGGACATTCTACTTTCAAGCTATACCCTCAGTCCCATTTTATTTTTTAGTTGAAAATAGGGTCTCACTAAGTTGAAAGCCTAAATTGCTGAGACTGGCTTTGAACCTGCAATACTCCTGTCTCAGCCTCCCCAAGGACTTAAAAATTATATTTCAGTGTCTAATTTTGGATGCATTTGTTGCTCATTTTCCCCGACTCTACTTTTTTTTTTATAAAGTGTAAATTCTATGCGTTTAGAGATTTCACAGCTAATGGATTGAAAAAATTTCTTCAAGTCCTAGAACAAAACATGGCATGCAGCAGGTGTGACTTAATAAACCTTTACTAGTTGAATCACTTGTCCACAAGACCAAGAAGTGACAAAGAAAAGAGATTCTATATGAGGAGGTGTTCATCTCCTTACCTGCCCTGATTCTCTTATCTTACTGACTCATGTTACATGTATTTCCCTTTCCCCTCTTCCTTCCTTCAGTTGCATTCCCCAGTCCTTTTCTAGAGTCACCACAGTAGTCAACACTAACAATTTCTTTTCCTCACCCTCCCCTGTCCCCTTGCTGCTCTTCTGTCCCCAAACACCAGCTGCAGTCCACATTCTCCTACAAGTGCTCATACATGGGATGATGTAATTATTAAATTGGCACATTTTCTTTTGTTTCTCCACCCAAGACTCACCTCACTCAGAAGTTATGCTCTTTCTGATCTGCCTATATAATTTTCTTAAGCTTTTGGGGGTGAAAGTTGGGAGTGATTAGGGGATCTTCCTCTTCTACTTCTACTTCTTCTTCTTCTTCTTCTTCTTCTTCTTCTTCTTCTTCTTCTTCTTCTTCTTCTTCTTCTTCTTCTTCTTCTTCCTTTTTTTTAGTACTAGGGATGGAACCCAGGAGCATTCTACTTTTGAAATACACCTCCAGCCCTATTTTTTATTTTTTATTTTGACACAGGGCCTCACTAAGTACCTGAGGCTGTCTGTGAACTCGGACCCTTCTCTCTCAGCCTTCTAAATGCTGGGATTACAAGCATGTGCCACCACACCCAGCTAGGAAATCTATTTTTTTTAATGTGCAGAGTACTTTATTTCTTTCTTTTCAGGTAGTAGGAATTGAATTCAGGGGCATTCTACTCCCGAGCTACACCTCCAATCCTTATTTTTCTTTATTTTGAAACAGTGTCACTAAGTTGCAGGAAGCCTCAGTAAGTAGCTGAGACTGGCTGTAAACCTGCAATTCTCCTGTCTCAGCCTTCCAAATACCAGGATTACAAGCATGCACCACCATGCCTGGACACTTTGTTGGTTTTAAACAATTTTTAATAAGTAATTAAGCACAGATGATCTTCATAACATCTCTTGTAATTCCTATTAAAATACCAACGACATTCTTCATAGACCTAGAAAAATCAGTAATGAATTTTATATGGAGAAAGAAAAGACCCAGAATAGCCAAAGCAATTCTCAGCAATAAGAACCAGGTAGGAGGTATTACAATCCCAGACTATAGAGCAATAGTAGAGGAAACTTTTTAGTTTGATGTCATCCCACTTGTTAATTCTTGCTTTAATTTCCTGCACTTTGGAGATCTTGTTGAGAAAGTTACTGCCTGTGCCTATATGTTGTAATGTTGAGCCTATGCCCTCCTCTAATAACTTCACAGTCTCTGGTCTAACTTCTAAGTCTTTGATCCATTTTGAGTTGATTCCTTTGCATGGTGATAGGTAAGGAGTTAGTTCCATCTTTCTACAAATGGATAGCCAGTTTTTCGAGCACCATTTGTTGAAAAGGAGGTCTTTTCTCCAGTGTATGAGTTTGGCCCCTTTGTCAAAGATCAACTGACTATAGCTGTGTGGGTTTGTTTCTGTATCTTCTATTCTGTTCCACTGGTCAGTATGCCTGTTGTTGTGCCAATACCATGCTATTTTTTTTACCACTACTGCTCTATAGTATAAAGAAATTAGATAACAACAAATGCTGGTGAAGATGTGGAGAAAGAGGAACATTTTTACACCGTTGGTGGGAGTGCAAACTAGTTCAACCGCTATGGAGATCCTTGTGGAGATTCCTTAGAAAACTGGGAATAGATTCACCATATGATCCAGCTTTACCACTCTTGGGTATCTTTCCAAAGGTATTGAAATCAGAGAACTACAGTAACATAGGCATACCCATGTTCATAGCAGCACAATTTGTAATAGCTAAACATAAGGAACCAACCTAGGTCTCCATCAACAGAATGAATGGATTGCAAAATTATGGGAAATATACACAGTGGAATTCTACTCAGCTATAAAGAAGAAGAAAATCATGTCATTTGAAAGAAGATCATAAGACCTGGAGAACATTATGTTAAGTGAGATCAGCCAAGCACAGAAAGAGAAGGGACATGTTTTCTCCAATATGCCCAAACTAGGGAGTATTAGGAATACCACTGGGATGCCAGATAATGGAGGGGAAACCTCAGAAAAGCTAGAATGGAAAGATAGGAGAGGAAGAAGGCTGAGGTTGATTAATGGAGGAGCTAAATTAAAAAATGTGTAAAAATATAAATGTTGCATGATTAACATGGTCATTCATTATTCATTTTGGGGAGGGGGGGAAGGGGAAGTGTAGGGGAGGGAGAGGGCACCAAGCACAGTGCGAATGTATGCCATTTTTAATATGTTACACATAAAAATAAAAAATAAATTTAGAAAATAATATCTCTTATTAGCTAGGTCAGGGTAGGAATTGGTATTAAAACTCAGATGAAAAAACCAAGGTAAGCTGGGCATGGTGTCGCATGCTTATAATCCCAGCATTTGGGAGGCTGAGACGGGAGGATCGCGTTTCAGGGACAGCCTCAGCCACTTAGTGAGGCCCTCTTTAACTTAGTGAGACCTTGTTTCAAAATAAAGAATAAAAATATAGGGCAAGGGGTGTAGCTCGGAGGTCGAATGCCTCTGGGTTCCATCCCTAGACCCGCAAAAAAAAAAAAGAAAGAAAAAAGAAAAAAGAAAATAGCAAGGTAAAGAAGAACTGATAGCTGTTCTAAGGCCACAGAAATGGGGAAGCCTGGACTTGAATCCAAATATTTGCTTCTTTGTAACATATGCGATTCTAGAGATATTGTCCTCTGTGATAAAACAAAACAACAACAACAACAAAAACAGCACAGAACATTGGTAAACAGTGTGGAGTCTGGGCAACAAAGCCAACCAGTACCACATTTTACTGAATTTCCAAAACAAACCAGAAAGTCAAATCTGCATCACTAGTCAGAATTTCATATTAAGAAAAAAACAACCAAATGCTGCCACTTGGACTTTCTCGTGGCACTACTTTTTAAATCCTGTCCACAAAGGGACAGAAAACCATAATTTTGGAACAATTTGCATCTTACTCGTCTCAAGTAAAACCTAATATGTCATGAGCCCAATGACATTTTAAAAATTTAAGTCTGAAACGGCTGTCCTGACATAAATCATTTAAATGGAGGCCACTGTCCTGGGCAATGACTCAGTAAACACCTTAAAGGAGGAAAGACACATTTCCCCAGTACTTGAACTATTATTGAAATGGAATAAACCCACCCAAGTCATGAAATACCTTGCAGAAGGCTGGAGGTTTCTCTTGTGTTCATAGCGGAAGCCTTTTCTTTGGGGAAGACCAACAAGCCCAAGATCAGAGGCCCCCAACAGTCAGTTCCTAACTACTACTATTGTGAAGGGTGGCCTCAGGCAGGTCTTTTAAATTATCATTGCCTCAATCTTTTTTTTTTTTTTTTTTTTTTATAACGAGACTGGGACTCCTCAGACTTGAAAGGGCTTCTGGTTCCAATCATTTTTTAGTTGGGGTCATCTTACTCCATGGCTGGCTTTGGAATTGATTATAGGGATTTTCTTACTCCTTGAGAGGTACTGTGATACCACCAGAGGATCCACAGAGTGCAGTACTGCGGGTGGGAGGGGTTGTTCCTGGCTCAACTCCCAAGAGAGATGGGAAAAACAGCAATCACAGAGAGGTGAACACTTTAATATGCTGCAGCATGTTTGTGTACCCTGGAGAGAGACACTAGGTTCTTATCTATTTAGTGTCTTCCCAGAAAGTATTTTTGTGTCATGACAAAGGAAAACACAGGGGGCAGTATTCCATTGCACATCTGCATGTTTCGTTGTGGATCACTATTTCTGGGTCCTTACTCTGTCTCCTACACTAAGGTCAGACAGAGAAGTGAGGAGGGCAGGGAGGACATAGCTGTTTCATCTGTGACAGGGGCATGATGGGACATTCATTGGTCTGAGGTGGTCTTTAATGGGTACAGGATTGGATGGTAGCAGATAATTTTTCTTTTCATCCAAGCATTCATGATAAATGCTTCTTGATACGATCAAAAGCCTGTTTTGCTCAAGCCAAAGTAGATCCTGGATGGGAAGCTTTTGTTAATTGATACCATAACTTTTTCTCAGGGTCAAATGTTTCTGAGAATGGGGGTGAGAAGTTTAGGAATTGCGTAGAGGAAACCTGGTCCCACTGTTTCTAATTCTAGTTGTTCCATCAGCAGTGTTCAAGTGTCTTAAAGATTTAAATTATTCCATCTGGTGAATGCTCTTACATCCTAATTCTTTTATAACTTAATTAAACCCTAATTAAACTCACACATTTCTTGACAATATAAGCCATTGATTCAAAACAACTTGTTTACAACTACAGATCCAGAAGTAGCTTCCTGAAGTCTTTACCTGTGAAGCCTCACAGGGTTTCCTTGTATCTTTTTAAGTTGTAGTAAAATATGCATAATATAAAATTTACCTCTTTAGCCATCTTTATGTATAATTCAGTGGCGTTCGGGGCTTTCACAAATTGTTTGTCAGTGCTTTCCATTTTCAGAATGTTTTCATCTTCTGAACAGGGAGTCTGTGCCTGTCAAACACTAGTTCCCCATTTTTTACCCGCCAACATCCTGGTGCCTTCTATTTGGCCTTCTTTAAGAAATTTTCTCTTCTAGGTACCTTATATAACTGGAATTATGCAATATCTGTCCTTGTGTTTCTGGCTTATTTCACTTAGCATAATGTGGTTGAGGTTCATCTATGGTGTAGCATGTATTTCATTCCTTTTCATGGCCGAATAACGTTCTATTGTATGCATATGCTACATTTTGTTTAGGCATCATTTATTAATGTATGCTTGGGTTGTTTCTTTTTGATATTGCAAATAATGCTATTATGGATGTAAGTGGATGCACCAAATGTTCAAGTTATGTTTTCAATTTTAGGGAACATATACAGAAATAAAATCATATTATATATAATTAAATGTTTATCTTTCTGAGTAGAAACTGTCTTCCATGATGTCTATACTATTTCACAATTTCAAAAGGCATATAGAAGGCTTTTGTTTTCACTACATTCTCACTAAGTCTAAGTCTATATTTTTAATAAGCATAGTAATGATCTGAAGCAGTATCTCATTGTAGCAGTGATTTATTTTTATCTAGCATGTATAGGAGTGTATAGCAATGCATAGGAAAAATATTTATATTGGAAACATAACCATCAACTATATCCTGGAATGTGTAAACTCTACCATCATACGTCTGAGGTCCTTCTGGAGCAAGTTACGTAACTTCTGATTGATTATTCTTCCCCATGTGAGAAGTAAAGACAGTATTTTCTATTGAAGTAGCAGATCACATCGTAATGTACTTCTTTCCATTATGTAGCTGTAGCTTAGGAATTCATGTTGTAATGGTACACGTGTCTGTCTGTTCCACTCCCTGAATCTTCCCAAGTGTCAGCCATCTTAGCTCTTATAACCTTTGGGTGGAGTGGACTACCCACTCAATGTGCCTGCTTACCAGACTTTTTGTTGTCAGTTGCACACCCTTCTGGACAGAAATAAATTGCCTTGCCAAGTTACTTTCTATTTCATGAGATTTTATTTGAACCTTCCTAGAATTCTTTTTTTTAAACACCCAATACATGTGATTATGGTGCTCAAGTTAAATAAATCACCCAGGACATTCTGCACTGTGCTGTCTAAATTGTTTAGCATGCATGCAGATGGTGGGCTATGCTCCTCGCAGACTAATTCCACATTAGCAAATTATAGATAGGGCACAATTTGGTAAGGCCCAGAGTATAAGACACTACATTAAAAGAATTAAAAAATAAACATTTCAACCCCTAACAAAAATATTGGTCACCTTATTTCTTGACCAAGTATAAGTATGAGTTTCTGAAGCTAATATTTTAGATAAGGAGGAGGTAGGGTTTAGCCATTGATATTATAGAGAGGTAAATTTATTTGTGCCAAAAATCTATCTGGGATGGATATAGGAACATTTGTCTTTTTATTGACCTTACATTAGGTTTTTATTTGTGGAGAAAAAATTGGCTAAATCATTTCACAACACCTTCTGTCCCTCCTGCTCCATACTCAGCTACTAATGCTTTTATAGGATCTGAAACATAACGTTCCATGAGACTCAGGGCAGAGGTGCCCCTTCATCAAAGAGGCAAGCTTTTCCAAGTAGATAAAGCATAGCTATGTCCCAATTCCCCTTCATTTTAATTAGTTTCTTATCATTTGATAACACACTGGGATGCATCTTCTTTTACATAAAGCTCTTATGTTTTTAATATAGAAATCTAGGAGAGATCTTAGTAGACAACCTATCTTATCATCTGATTATTGCGGAAGAAAAAGGCTACAGATTTAGTATGGTTAAACAAAAGCCAGTTTTGCAAAGAGCAACTAATTTCCAATTAGTTCTCATTTCATAATTTCACATAGCCAAGTCACCTACTTGGTGGCTTTGACACAGCTTTTCCATGAAAGAAACAGAAAATAACAAACCACAAAATTAAGCTTTCTATGAATGACGTTTTAGAATGGTAGAAAGAGCATTTGATTAATTTTGCTATAAAATACTCTGGTTTAAAGAAATTTTGTCCATGCTCTTTGGATACTTTTGTAATATGAATTACTTTTTGTTCTGTAGGGGATAAGGCAGGAGAAAATAGGTGTAAAGATGAACTAAAAACTTAGTTTTCCCCTCATACTGCCTGAGTCCCTCTTTAAAATGAATTGAGATATCTATCTACTTTAGCCATCACAAATTTCACAAAAATATTTGAACTGACCCTCTAGCTCAGCAGCCAGTTAGAAAACACAGTTTCAAATTGAAGTAGCAAGAGGAAAGGGCCCCAAGCTAGGTAAACGTCAAAGGGTTGCAGATTTGAATTCTCTTGTGCTCTATTCAAACTCTTAGTCAAGAGAGAAATGTTTGTATAGAAGGACCTATAAGATAGTCAACCATAAGTCCTCCAGATAAAGTGCTTCCGGATTTCTCTTAGCAAAGGAGATGATAACATTAGTACTTACTTAAAATAAGAACCATTTCAGAATGGATGGTGACTGTGAGCAGGTACATGTTCCTACAGGGCCTGCCTTTGGAGAGGAGGCTGTTATACACTTCACAGTCATCAGGAGCCCGTGACCCAATGCCACCCTGACAATAATTATGTGGCTAGTACCTCTTGTCAAATAGAGAATGAGAAAATAAAACTCTATACATCCTCTATCAAATTTAAATTAAGTATATTTTATAACCACAGTGACATCTACACACATTTTAACACTTTTCCTAACAGAGAGTGAGACAACTCATGGAATAAATTTATGGACACTACTTTTGAAACCCTCACAAACTTTCCATTTCCTTGGGAATTTGTATGCATGGGTTAGATGTCATGGAATAACTTAGGTAAATTAAGTGGTGTGATCACCAAATGAAAATCACAAATGTCCCCTGGAGGATGCTGAAGGCCTGGCTCATTATATCATCCAGTACCATGCCCCTAAGTGGAACTGTGGCTTCATCATGAAAAGCTATTGTTTTTCATCCTGACAAATAGTTTGATTTTTTTATCTTAGGGAGGCAGAATTACATAATGAATTAGAAATAACATTGACTGTTGGGGGTAAATGTGTCACCTTTCCATTGCAAGGAAATAGTATTTCATGAGGTGTATATCAGCCTCCTTCCCAGCTTGATTTTATTTCCTTACTATTTTTCTTGCCTCTTTTTGTTTGTTTGTTTGTTTGTTTGTTTGTTTATTTGGTGGTACTGGGGTTCCTGGAAGCCCTTCTACCTCCGGGCTACACTCCCAGACCTATTTTATATTTTTATTTGGAAACAGGGTCTCTTAAACCAACGCGGCTGGCTTCAAACCTGGGTGATCCTCCTGTCTCTGCCTCCTAAAGCGGGCGGGGGGGGGATTACAAGCATGTGCCACCATACCCGGCTTTCTTGCCTCTTTTGAGAAAAAAAAAATGGTGCTGGAGATTGAACCTGGGACCTTTCTATATGTCAGGCAAGTAGTCTACCACTGAGCTACATCACCAATTCCTTTTCTAGATTGTATTTTGAAATGGTGTCTCCCTATATTGCCTAGGCTGGCCTCAGACTTGCATTCATTTTATAGCTGAGATTACAGGTGTGCTTTCTCACGCCCAGTTTATACTGTTAAATTTGATTGTCTTACTCACTTCTTTTGGTACTGGGGATTGAACCCAGGGGACATTCTACCTCCAAGCTATACTCCAAGCCCCTTTTTATTTTTTTATTTTGGAACAGGGTCTCATTAAGTTGTTAAGGTTCTAGCTAAACTGTTTAGGCTGGCCTTGAACCTGCCATCCTCTTGTCTCAGCCTCCCAAATACTGGAATTACATGCATATGTCACCACGCCTGGTTTACTTGCCTACTTCTAATGTTATTGATGTATTTTATATACCTCTGAAGGACAGCTTGTATCTTTTTTTGACATATAAACTGAATATCAATAAGCAAAGTTAAATGACTAATGTCAATAGGATGAAAAGCCAACATAAGCAGAGGGAGAGGCATAAAGATTTGTTGATTTCTAGCCTAAGATTTATGGCTATTTGAATACTGTCTTAGAATTTGAAAATTCTATAAGCTTTTGCTTTATTTACAAGGTTGAAAGAAAAGATGGCTTAGCTAGGAAACTCACAGAAATGACAGGAGGCTCTAGGCTTTAAGTTTAGCTTTACTATTAACCAGATGCCTTCTCTTGATCAAGAAATTTTAGAAATAATAACTCAATGCCTTCTAGGGCTTGAGTAAGTGTGTGAAGAGCTGGGTGTCTAGACAAAGGTGAGGGTAGCGGGTGGCTGTGGTTTTGGGGAGCACCTCCCCCCTGGGAGGCATTCCAGCCTTGTAAGTATTCCAGGACATCCAAACAGACTGAGTCCGCAGTCATCCAGATATTTTTCCTTTTTCTTTTTAAGAAATCTTTTTAACCCTCGGTAGCAGCGATCCTGCAGGGCTTTGGCTCTTTTGACAGTCTGGTGATAACTCCATTGTTCAATGCAATTCACCTCTTTCAAACTGGGCAAGGATGAAGAATGAATGACAGCCAGCATGTGAGCTTCAGTGGGGGATTGTAAAGGAAGAGACAGGAGAAGCCTTTTAAGAATTCACTGGCAGCCTCCAATGCCAGGACATAGCTGCAGGAGGCTGGGGAACCCCAGCAGCTAACAGACTGACCTGGTGGCCTTCTGTCAGGAGGGGCTGCCCTTTCAGAGTCCTGACCAAGAATCTAAGAAGCAGAATCACAAATGGTGATAGGTGGTAGTAAATAGCTCTTTCCTGGCTTCCCTTTTGTCCCACCCATAGAACCCTAGGCATTCAGCCGGCTTTCCACCTCTCTACAGATTTATTATATTCCACCCATCATTCAAGTACAGTTCAAATGCCAGCCCCTCCTTGAAGCCCCACTCTCCAGTTGGCATTCTCCCCTGTGCTGTCATTGTGAGGCCTGGAGTTTATTGAATGCAGGTTGCATTCTGCCAGGAGCTAGTATTATATATTCAGGTCTCCTCTCTCTTGCTGGAATGCAAGATATGTGAGAGGAGGGAAACACAATATTTCTGTTTTGCATCGCCCTCCCAGAGCCTAGAACAGTGCTTTGCTTTTAAAGGGTGTGTTAGTAAATATTCAGTACATAAGGTAGGAGAGCCTTGAGCTCAACTTCTACAGCCAAAAAGCACAGGTTCAATTCTGGATGCTAGCTCTATTAGCTCTGAGATTTTTAAATGAAATTTTGACTTCTTTAAGTCTCAGTGTTTCTCATTAGTTATTATTTTCTTTTTAGGAGTATGTGATAAAATCATATGTCAGTCCTGATCATTATAAAACTGGGTGCCTGGTAAGCACTGAATAAATGCTAGAAACAATATTTCTTAGTTTTGAATTTTATGTGCACATGTAATACACATGTAGCTACATTTCTTTCTTCACGTCATGAAAAATGAGTTTAGGCACATCAGTGCCAAAGAGGACTCTGTGGATGATGGCTTTATGATGGACCAGGATGAAAAAATTGAAAAATAAGGATCTAGCATCTTTGATTTAAAGGAATAGAGAGAGAAGGTGACTGAGGTTGGAAAGCAGAGATAGAAAACTAATTATGAAGAAAGGGCCTGAGGGAAACAAAATAAATTTAATGAAGAGGAGAAGTTGAACTGGCTTGTCCTGTGTACCATATTTGTTTTTTTTAGAGAGAGAGAGAGAGAGAGAGAGAGAGAGAGAGAGAGAGAGAGAGAGAGAACGAACAATTTAAAGAGTAACTTCTGTTGTGGAATCTGTCCAATGATTAAGGTTTGTGGGGAGACATGGACCAGACAGTTCCTGTGCATGGATGCCTGAAGGCTGAGAAATCTTCTTGGAGACTTAGTGTTCTACCAGGGATATGAGATTCATATTGGGTCTCCCTAGAAAAAGCCAAATATACTTAAAGCTCATGGAGGAGGGAGCCTCATTCCCTAGAAATGGAGAAAGCCCAAACTGAAAGTCTAATTCATCTGTTAAAACCTACCAACTATAAGTTGGACAATGAGCTATAGTAATTCCTGCCTTTCTCTGGAGCCAGAATTTAAAAATTCCTTATAATTTTGTAAGCTGCTCTTGATTTTAAATCAATCATGAAGAATAAACCAATGTAGCATTGGTGGAAGGATTTGGGAGTGAATGAAGCTTCCTGAAAAGCTAAATAATTAGAAGATACTTGCTGAATATAAAAGTAAACTACTATATTTCATTGTTTTCAAGACATATATATTATCACATTTCAACATCTTTAAAATTATGACACATTTTAGACAATGGTGTCTTACCATCGCTGTTGGTCAGGCTGCAATTGAGATGTAGCTTATACACATCCGCATAGGCACAAAAATCAAAAGTGCTAGTATAAAACTTGCAAAATGAGTCAGCTCCTTGGTAGAAAATCCTGGAGACTACTGTGAATCACTCTAGGGAAATGTGAACTCATCCTGATTGTTATGACATGTTATGTTATGGGAAAGAAAAACATCAGTGACTTTCAGACAAAGAATGGTTGAGAAGAATCAGGTTGTACTGTGAAGACATCTTAGAAATGATTTTTATTTCACTTACATTTTTCATTGTATGTGTGTATAAAATAAAATGCTTAAATAAGTCTCTACCAAGAGATATAACAGGAAATGGGGAAACAGGAGTTTGACAGGGCCCTCACGCTAGAATGATAACAGCAAAGCTTTTTTCATTAGGATAAAGGTGGGTTTGAAGGTAGGTTTGAGGATGGAAGAGAATTTTTTTTTTTTTTTGGTGGTGGTAATGGGGTTCCTGGAAACCCTTCTCCGGGCTACATTCCCAGACCTATTTTATATTTTTATTTGGAAACAGGGTCTTTTAAGCCAGCAAGGCTGGCTTCAAACCTGCGCGATCCTCCTGTCTCCGCCTCCCAAGCATGGGGATTACAAACGTAGGCCACCACGCCCAGCGGGAAGAGAATTTTGAGATAAGTCTTTGGACTAGCTACAGGAGGAGGAGGTATACTCCCACTCAAATGAATAAATAGTCCTGCATCCTTTTCTTTTTCTCTCTTATCTCTTGCTGGGGTTCCCCATTTGTCAAACCCATTTGGAAGCCATAAGTAAGAGAGTCCATTGGTGAAATCTACAATTTCTCAAACATTTTTCTCTCAGGATTCTTTTGCACTCTTTAAATTTATTGAATATCTCAAAGAAATTTTATTTCCATGGCTTATCTCTACCATATTTAAAATGAAATCTAAAAAACTAAAACTAATTCAATGAAAAATAACAAAAACTCCATAGCATGTTAATTTAAAAAATCACCTTTCTTAATGAAAAATGGACATTTTAAAAATCATGAGTAAAGTGACATCATTTTATATATTTAAAAATCAATGTATACTTTAATAGAAGACAACTGGATTCATATATTAACTTCTTCATTAGAAGAATATTGTGATGTATTGTTTTGATTAAGTATAGAAAGAAATTTTGGCCTTATACAGATATATAATTAGAAAAATAAAGGGCATCTTAAGTACTTCAAATAACCATGGATACTTTTTAATACATTAATGCTTGGCAAGTAATTTCATAAAGGTTAATGTACTGCGGAAATTGAAGATATATTTATGCATACTTTGGACTTGATATGTTAGTTGTATAGTTGGTTTTTTGTAGGTTTTATATTTGGTGTATTAGTTTTCTGCTAATGTAACAAATATCTGAGATAAATCAACTTAAAAAGAGAAGAAGTTTGTTTTGGCTCTCCAACTCAGAGGTTTCAGACCATAGTGGCTTGGGCCCATTGCCATTGGGCCTGTGGCAGTACATACATCATAGGGAGATTATATGGTGAAGAAAACCACATACCTCAGGCAGGCAGGAAACCAAAACAGAGGAAGAGGAGGGCCAAGTTCCCAATATTACCTTTAGGACATTCTCCACATAAACTAACTTCTTCCCACCAGACCCCTCCTCTTAAAAGTCCCACCACTTCCATTAGTGGCACAGGCTGGAGGACCATGCTTTTAGCACATGGGCCTTTGGGGGACATTCAGCATCTAAACCATAACACTTCATTTAAACCAGACTCCGTCCATCTGCCATGTAGATTGAATGTACCTTTTACCCATGGACAGTTTTGTGGGTTCATGCCTTATTCAGATGGAAGATACTAGTTTAATGAAATATGCAGGTCTATTGAATACTGGTACATTGGCAATATAAAAATGACATTGGTTAACATAAGTTTTTAGTAATTCTATTACTTGTTTGAAATCATACATTTTGTCATTAGCAACAAAAACTGTTAGTTGTTTTTCTTGAAGTGATAGACTTGTGTTATTTTTGATAAAAATATCTTCCAGATAGATATTTAATTCTGCAAAATCAGAGTTTGTCTATTAGTCTTCTTTCCCAAAGGTGTTTGTGAGAAAAGCAGGTAGTGCAGTTTGGAGCTCATATAATTCTGTCAGTGCTTTTTTGGAGAGAACCATCTGCTTTGGCATGTGGCAGAAGTGTGTGCATACTTCTATTTTCTTTACCTGGACTGTTCAAAAGACTTGGACTAGGGTTGAGATTGCTTCTTAATCTCTGATTAAATCATAACTAAATGAAACTTCTGAAACTTTTTTCCCCCTTAGTTGAGAGTGCTTGGCCAGTGAAGAACGCAGTGACTATGGATATAGTTTGGTGCCACTGTCTTGATATCTGCTAAGGCAGCATCAGTGTCATCCATCATTGATTTTGCACATCAGTGCAAAAGACAACATAGAAAAAATAATAGTCATATTATTATTTTTAAAAAGTTGTGACTTTGTGGGTCTCCTAAAAAAATCTCATGGAGGCTCAGGGGTCTTTGAATGACATTTTTTTTTGTGTGTGTGGGTCTGGGGATGGAACCCAGGGGCATTTGATCTCAGAGCTACACCCCTTGCCCTATTTTTTATTATTTATTTTGAAACCGGGTCTCACTGAGTTGCAGAGGGCTTCACTAAGTAGCTGAGGCTGTCCGTGAACCGCGATCCTCCAGGTCTCAGCCTCCCGAATGCTGGGATTACAAGCGTGCGCCATCACACCCAGCTTTGAATGACATTTTAAGGCTATTGAGGTATTCCACCCAGATCATTCTTCTAGGGCAGAGGACAGTTTGAAGAAAAGAGGTTATAGACTTGGGGGAGTATGTGAAAAGCAGATATACAAAATAAATCCCAATCCAGTGCTTTACTTTAAATTTTAAAATATTGTACGAAATATATAATTGCAGCTTGTTTTTCCTTTGTTAATAGTATATAAACTAATCTCCCTCTTTGAATTCTTTAAGTCAGAGATTCCATATGAATGATAAAAAAAAGAGAATGAGAAGAATGGCATGTTGGGGGGAGGGCTGATGCACCTTTTCTCATGATAATATGAAATTGTCACTAGAACCAGATAGGTTGGAGTCTTTGGAACCAAGATTTTTCTTTCTAGGTAGAATGCTATGAACATTTATCTGAAGAAAACTTGTTTTTATAGGCTTCCATCGATAGTGAGTTTTCCTTCTGCTAGCCATATTTTGTTTTTTTATTTTTTAAACTTTTTTTTAACTTTTTACTGGTGCATTGTATTCATACATCTTAATGGAGCAAGATGGTGGAGGCATACATGCATACATCACCCAATTAACCCTTACCCAATTCCCTCCCCATTCCCTCCTTCTCCCTCCTTCTGTTTGGCTTAGTGATTGGATGTGATATGTTTGTTAATGTACATCATGAACATTAGAGAACTTCTCTCTTCACCCCTCCCATCCCCTCAGGTCACCTTATTTGCTCATCAATAGTATCTCCTTCTTCATCTAGAGTTCCCCTTATTACCCATTTTCTCCCTAGCTTTTGCATATTGGAGAGGGCATCCAATTTCTCATTTTTGTGACTGACTAATCTCACTTAGCATAATGTTCTCCAGTTCCATTCATTTACTTGTAAATGCCATAATTGTGTTTTTCTTTATGGCTGAGTAAAATTCCATTGTGTACATATCCCATAATTTTGTGATCCATTCATCTGTTGATGGAAATCTTGGCTGGTTCCATAGTTTGGCAATGGTGAATTGTGCAGCTATGAACATAGAGACACATGTATTAATTTGGTAGTTTGGTTTCCATTTTGGGGGGTTAGACGTGCAGAAATGGTAGTGCTGGATAATATGGTAAATTTGTTCCCATTCTTCTGATAATCCTCCATACAGTTTTCCAAAATGGTTACACTAATCTGCAGTCCCACCAACAATGTAGTAGAGTTCCCATTTCTCCACATCCTCACCAGCATTTGTTGTTTGTGTTTTGAATGATTGCCATTCTAGTTGAAGTTAGGTGAAATCTCAGGGTAGTTTTGATTTGCATCTCTCTGATTGCTAATGATGCCGAGCAATTTTTTCCTGCATTTATTGGCCATTTTAATTTCTTCCTTCATGAAGTGTCTATTTAGTTCACTTGCCCATTTTTTTTTTTTTTTTTTTTTTTTTTTTGCAGTACTGGGGATGGAACTCAGGGGCATTCTACCTCTGAACTACACTCCTAGCCCTATTTTTATAGGGCCTCACTAAGTAGCTGAGGCTGTCTGCAAACCACGATCCTCTGGTCTCAGCCTCCCAAATGCTGGGATTTCAAGAGTATGCCACCATGCCTGGTTTCACTTGCCCATTTTTTGATTGGACTATTTGTTTTCTTAGTGCTGAGTTTTTGTGTTCTCTGTATATTCTAGATATTAGTCCTATATAGGAGGAGTAGGTAGAAAAAATCTCCCATTCTGTTGGCTCTCTATTGAGGTTCTTGATAGTGTCCTTTGCTGTAAAGAATCTCTTCAGTTTCACGCATTCTCATGTATTGATTCACCTTCTAGTTTCTTGTGCCTTTGGGGTCTTGTTGAGAACGTTTTTCATGAATGTAAAAATTAACATGTGAATGAATAAATATTGAAGATTTAGAAGTCATTGTGCCTCCTTCAAAGAATTGGCTCATCCATTCTTTTGGGATGATTTTATATTTGAAAATTAACAGGGCAATTTCACTTCCTTTATCGCCAAGTTCCCTTCATACTTGGGAAGGAAAAGCCATATCACCATCATGCCTACATTATTGCCCCATGTGCTTATAGACTTAATGAAGAGATGGGACTGACATATACAGTAGGAGTCTCCAGACACTCCTTCTTCACATCTGCTTTGTCATTCCTCGATAGTCATGGCTCTAGGAAAAGACTTGTGTCATCTACAAACTGCATTCACTTGGGTTTATATATCTGGAGGAAGTGGCAACTGAGGTGCTATGCTTTTCTTGGAGGGGATTAAAGCTTCCGCTGATATTGGGCTCTTGTATTTGTTTCTATAAATTTTTAACATCCTGAAATGGCATTAAACTCTGTGGAGAGCACAATGTAATGCCACTAATCCTGTTGATCTTACATTGCTTTACAGAGGCGAGGATAGCAATAAATCCTTTTATGTGTAAATCAAGAGAGATGTTAGCTACTTCTCTGCAAGGACGTATCTTATTACTAGAGTTGGCTGAAATAAGTTAGAACTCAAGTATTAAATTTGAAGCGTCCTTTTTTCTTCTCTCTGCTGGTCCACTGACTCTTTCCTTTCTCCCTTTGTCCTCTCTCCAAATAATTGTTCTATCTACCTATCTATCTATCTATCATCTATCATATATCCATCCATCCATCCATCCATCCATCCATCCATCCATCCATCCATCCATCTATCTGCTAACACTTGGTGTCTGGAAATTTAACCATTAGGATATATTCCTTCAGAACATTGTGACAAATATTTTTGAAAGAGAAAAAAGACTTGATTCTTGGTTTCCAAGAGCTTACAGTCTAGTGGAAGGAGTACATGCATATATAACAGAAGCAGAAATATGGATTTGATAGACTATTGGTGAAGGGCAAGGACTAAACAGGTCATTTGGATTCTATGCTTTTCTGTACCATTGACCACCTGTACATCCCCAGGCCAGTTCCTTTATCACTGTGGACCTTGATTCCTCATCTTAAATACAAGTCAAGTATATAGAGATGTTGTGATAATGAAATAAAGCATAAAGTATTTAGCATGATGCTATTTATTGACATATCTAATATTATGATCTGTGCTCAAAGAGATGTTTATGTAGTGACCAAACTGACCTGAAATCATTGCACCCTGTCAATAAAATATAGCAAATTTAGCCAGGCGTGGTGGCGCACACTTGTAATCCCCGCGCTTGGGAGGCGGAGACAGGAGGATCGCGCAGGTTCGAAGCCAGCCGCGCGCGCTGGCTTAGGAGACCCTGTTTCCAAATAAAAATGTAAAAATAGGTCTGGGAGTGTAGCCCGGAGGTAGAAGGGCTTCCAGGAACCCCAGTACCATCAAAATAAAATAAAATAAAATAAAATAAAATAAAATAAAATAAAATAAAATATAGCAAATTTGGTTTTCCTCTGTGTGTGCATTATGATAGGCTATTTTGAGAAATAAAACTAACCAAGAGTTCCTAAAAAGTCACCAGCATTATACATAATATGAAATGTTTTTTAATGTAAGAGATATGGCCATGGTTTATGAAAAATGCTGGAATTATTTTATGGTATAAACATGCCTTAGCAAAACACCTGCATCGTTTCAACTAATCTCTAGTCACATCTATCCAAATTTGTTGCCTTCCCAGAGTTAGAATTTACTCACATCATAAATTATCATGGTCACTGTCCAAAATAAGTCATTATATTTGCTGTGCTTGGTCCCAAACACACCAAGTTCAATGCCTACAGTCATTTGATTTCATCTGTACCTAATGTCTTCCCATTTTCTATTATATTATGGTCAGCCCACCACTTCTGACTCTTAGTGCCATTCTCTCATTCCAACACAGCCACTGCTGATTCATTTGGGCGATGGGAGAAGAGAGTCCAGAACTTCAGGGCACTGAAGGAAATCCACAATCACCTTTACTATAATATTTAACCTTCTTTACCAGCCCAGCTTTGTCCTAATTCTCTAGTCATCAATATCTTCTTCTCCTAACCTATGACACATATAGTGGAGAAGATAATATATGGTGATGTCATTTTTCTGGTGTATAATCTTCCTCTGAGCTTATGATGAGCTTGCCCAGAGGATGTTTCTCCTGCCAGTTGGGAAGCTTCCCAGCCTTTCAAACCATTAGGTGAATGAACCTTTATTCTTTATAAAATTGTCAGTCTACATTGTTCAGTTACAGCAACAGAAAATGAATTAAGACAAGAAAACATTTGGGTAGAAAGAAAACACTATAGACACATTTGTGATTTGGAAGGTTGTTTGCAGAGTGATAAGAGAATGGTGGCTGGATGCTCAGAGGGTCAAGTTTCAGTGAAATTGGTCCTGTCACTATTGGCCATTCAGTCTCCTCTGTTCAGCTCAGTACTGGGTCACATTAGCTGTATCTTTAGCTGTTGTGTTGGAATGTACTTGGATGAACAAATGTCTCCTCCAGTAGCCAAGATGGGAGAACCTGTCCAACACTGTATCTTAGCATAATTATAATAAAACAATAAGAAAGGGTTAAAATGTCGACATGCTGATTTCACTTCAGTTCTTTAAAGTTATTTCTTTGCAAAACTCATGCTTTTAAAAAGTACTGTGAGCGGGGCATGGTGATGCACACTTGTAATCCCAGTACTTTGGAGGCCGACACAAGAGGATTATGGTTTGTGATTAACCTCAGATACTTAGTGAGGCCCTCTGTAACTTATTGAGACCTCTTTTCAAAATAGAAAATTTAAAAATGGGCTGGTGGTATAGTTTGAAGGTAGAATGCCCCTGGGTTTCATCCCCAGTACTGCAAAATAAATAAATAAATAGCTGGGCAAGATGGAGCACATCTGTAATTCCAATACTTGGGGGAATGAAATAGGAGGCTCGCAGGTTGGAGACCAGCTTCAGCAGTAGAGAGACTCTACGTATACTAGCAAGACTCTGTTTCAAGATAAAGTAAAATAAAATAAAAAGTGCTGGGTATGTAGCTCAGAGGTAGAAAGCCCCTGGGTTCAATCTCCAATACCATGTAAGTAAGTAAGTAAGTAAGTAAGTAAGTAAGTAAGTAAGTAAGTAAATAAGTAAGTAAGTAAATAAATAAATAAATAAATAAATAAATAAAAATAGCACTGTGATTTCACCACCCCTGTCTCAGTGTCCTGTCTTAGTGGTGTCTAACGGGGACCTATCTTTATTTGTATTTGTGAATTGAGATAATTTTAAAGGCTTGGAGCTTTCCATGTATCCTGTGGATGCTTCAAAACAAAGTCCTCTCTTTTTCAATTATTTCCTTTTTTTAGGCAGACTTACCATTGTAATTTCTTCTCTTTTACTTCCATATTCCCTCAAAATCAGAAAAGAATAAAAAAAGAAAAAAAGTCAGAAGGAATCCACTTGTAGCTCAGGTATACAGACAACAACAACTAATGTAATTGTTACAAATGGCACAGCATCATTTTGTCCTCAGATCAAAAATCGACTTTTTCCTCTCAACATTTTCCACCGTGGCTGGGGAGATTACACAAGTAATTGATTTTAATGAAACAAGTGTTTAAATCTTCTCAACTGCTAGCTTCAAAGAGAAACAAAAGTGTGTTTTGAAGCATTTCTCCCGTGAACCAAGTATTTGAACAATCTGAATGGTGCTGTGTGAGGGTACGATGTTTAAATACTCATTCCCTCAAAATCTGTTCTCACTATAAATTTTTCTCATCAAGAGATTGCATGCATGATTTGGCATAAATTTTAACCTATCATGAGAACAGTCTGTAAATGAAATACTCTCATCTGTGTCGAATTGTAAACTGATTTGGAGAAATCTGGGAAGGAGTGTATGATGGTCTTCATAGTTCCTACTCAGGAAACAAAAAGGCTTCTGGGGAGATGAGCCTTATTCTCATCCACTACACTGAGCTTTGGATAGACTGAGAAGCCTCCCTTGGCTAATGGAGACAGAGGTGAGGATGAGAAAACTATGTCTGAGAATGCAAATAATGACAGCTGTGCGTAGGAGCAGCCTTATAATTTGCTGATAGCAAACTTCAATAGGGAAATTGGAAATCTTTTTGAAAAGTTTGAAAAGTATTCCTATTCATCTAGGGACCATAGTATACACCTGTAATTCCAGTGACTCTCGAATCTGAGGCAGGGAGATCAGACATTTCAGACCAGTTTCAGCAACCTATCAAGATCCTGTCTCACACACACACACACACACACACACACACAAAAGCATGCTTGTAATATTAGTACTTGGGAGGCTGAGACAGGAGGATTGAAGGTACAAGACCAGCCCCAGCAACTTAGTGAAACTCTGTTTCAAAAATAGAAATAAAATAGGGCTAGGGTATAGCTCAGAGGTAAAATGGCCCTGAATTTAATCCCCATTACCTCCCCCCAACACAAAATTAAAATAAATAAAAAGGGCTGGGGATATAGCTCAGTTGGAGAGTATCCCTATATCCAAATCCCAGTAGTATATTTGAGTGTGAGTGTGTGCATGTGTGTATATTCCTTGACTTCTCAATTCCGTTTCAAAAATTGATCAAAATTAAATTTATGACATAATTAAATAAAGTATGTACAAAGTACATAATTAAAGAAAATAAAATAGCCGGGCATGGTGGTGCACGCTTGTAATCCCTGCGCTTGGGAGGCAGAGACAGGAGGATCGCGCAGGTTCGAAGCCAGCCACGTGCGCTGGCTTAGGAGACCCTGTTTCCAAATAAAAATGTAAAAATAGGTCTGGGAGTGTAGCCCGAAGGTAGAAGGGCTTCCAGGAACCCCAGTACCACCAAAAAATAAAATAAAATAAAATATATGATCAGATTAAATATGTACAAAGATTCACCTATAAGTATATTCATTGCAGAATTATTTATGAGAGAGAAAAAACAGAAAGAAATTCAAATATCCAACACAGAGTATTGGATAAATAAATAATAACATAAATTTCTTCAATACTATGTCATTAATCTCAATGTATACTGTTAAATGAATGGAAATAATTTTAAAAGTATGGAAAGCATAATTTCTTTATTATAGGCAATGAAAGCATATAAAATATCTAGAAAATTTCATACTTTAAAAGACTACTCATAGCTATATAATGAGTCGTGGGCTTAAAATGTTTTGTTTTTATCATTTTGCTTCTTGATAATCTAAAAACAAACACGTTTGTCTTGTATAACAAGATGCTGGTTGTCCCTCACACTTCCACTTTGAGACCATTCAGAACCTCTAAGTTACTCCCCAAAGTGTAACCGACAATAAACAGCCTGGATATAACTATAATATTTATTCTTGAACTTAGAGCTGAAATCTTGTTTCAATTTAAGATTTTTCAGTTGTTAACATCTTTCTTAACACTTTATGATTTCACAATATCTTTTTTTTCTTATTCTTAATCATTGTTGCATTACTCTTATTGCTGTACCTGATGTTCCAAGTTAGGTATTTAGGTTTTCTATTGTTATCGCCTACTAATGCTTACCAACTGTAACCCATCAAGGTTCACATTTTGATATGATATGAAATCTTCACTGGCATTTTATCTAGGTTTGTAGAGAAGATGAACCTGGACATAAGAAGATCAGGGTCTAGAAAAATATTGTGATTAAAGTGATTAAGATCCCTTGCTTTCATGTGAATGAAATTAGTAATTTATCTCTTTTTCTTTGTTCATTCAGACTGTGGGTATAGTTCATGCTAAATGAATACATTTGGATCTTCATTTCAATCAGAATTATGTAGACTTTGCATTTCACAATGAACACTTCTACTAGCTTACTATATGAATAGAAACTTACTAATCTTAGGAGACGCCAAAGAGAGTACCTCTAAAATTTCCAACCCACCGCATGTAAATTTTCCATGTTATCCTGAAAATGTCCAGCCCTAACTCTCCATTTCTACCCCCAGGTAAAGTTAGAGGCTTCTTCCTCCTTGATACATATTACTTTGTAAAATCTTTATTATAATGCTCATGATATTATATGGTGACAATTTGTTTCATCTGTTTTAATATATTTTGAGCTCCTTAAGTCCAGAAGTGTAAATTATTCATATTTTAATATTCAGTGTCTGCCATAAAATTGAAATCACATGTAATGTATCAAGTAGGGAATATAACTATAAGAATTTGATATTTTCCCTGTGAAGAAATGCTGTAGCATGGGATGGTTTATAGTCAAGAATAACGTTATGTTTGGACTAGCAGTGATAAAAAGCAAGAAAGGAAAGCAATGATTTTTATAGTGCCCATTTAATGAATATAAAGCTGGAAGAAAAGCAGGAATTTTCTCTCTCCATTGTGTAAGTCAGTTTGATAAAGTGGGCACTTTAAAGCTCTTTGATCATGGGGGCATTTTTATGCATGTGCAGTTACCACTCAATCTCACCAGATAACTTTTTTGTTTTCAATAAAAGTGCTGCTAACTTCTGCAAAAAGCTGATAGCATTCTGCACTCAGAAATCTTGCCCTGTATCAGAGTTGCTATTCCAAATCCCAACCAGCACACCCAAGCTTGTCTGAAGCCATGAGCAGTCTGTACGGCAGCAGGTTTTATTTCAAAACTGCAGAGTAGTTGAATAAGCTTTTATTTTCTCAAGCACTGGGTAAACCACTGCTTGCATGTATTATCACTAAGAAAAAATAGAGTTTTTCTGTGTTTTTTCCCCCTCTATTCTATCCATGTCTGTTAATTTTTACAACTTGTGGGGCTTTACTCAACATGATATAAGTGAAAATGTCTTAAAATCACAAGATCAAGCAAGTCCTAGAAACAGCATGCAGGTCATATGTTAAAAACACGTTACGTTAGCTAACTGTGGTGGCGCACACCTGTAATCCCAGTATTTGGGAGGCAGAGACAGTAGGATTCAAAACTTGAGGACAGCCTCACCAAGCAGCAAGACTCTTAGCAACCTAGCAAGACCCTGTTTGAAAATAAAAGAATACAAAGGACTGATTCTCAGTAACCTCGTGAGACCCTGTTTTCAAATAAAAGAAAATCAAATAGGGCTGGAAGTATATCTCAAAGGTAGAATACACCTGAATTCAATCCCAAGAACCAAAAAAAGGGAGGGGGCAAGGTTGTAGCTGAGATGTAGAATGATCCTGGGTTCAATCCCAGTATCTATCTCTCTCTCTCTCTCTCTCTCTCTCTCTCTCTCTCTCTCTCTCTCTCTCTCTCTCTCTCTCACACACACACACACACACACACACACACACACACACACCCCACACTGGGTTAAAATCTAATTATTGGCTCTAGGATTTAGAGGAAATAAGCTGGTCCTTCCTTGTTCTTCCAGGTCAGTGTGATAACGAAAAGGTGGTAAATTTAAATTAGACACCTAACAATGTGCTGAGTTCCTGGTGGGTGCTGGAGAAGATGAAGAATGAACTGAAGTTATTTTATTGTGGGGCTGAGTCTAGTAGGGTGCCTATAGAGGGCTGTAGTTTCCCACAAAACGAACATACATATATTCTTCTCATCTTCTTTTGGAGCTATATTCATTTTGGAACTTTACAAATTTTAACCAAAGAGCCTTGCCTCATGGTCTTAGAAATATTAGATCAATGTTCTCCCTTCTCTGCACTCTAAGTAGGTTCTCTCCTATGATTTATGATTATGTTTCTGACCTTTAACCCCAGTCTCCCCCCCACCTTGGTCTTAAAAACGAGAACAGTACCTGCGACCAGACCACGGCTGACACCCCTGGGATTTGAAACTGGCCATCTGGACCACCTGGGTACACACAGGGGTATTCAATCCAGGCTTCCACGCTGTTTCTCTCTGATCCAAACTGCAGCAACCCAATCACAATTCTGCTGGTAAGTTGCAGAAGGCTGCAGTCAGACAGGGACTTGGGGGCCTATTGTTTAGCAGATTTATTGCAATGTCATGGACCCCAAGGGGACAGCTCTCTCTTTCTCTCTATCTCTATATCTTTCTGTCTGTCTCTGTCTCTTCTCTCTTTCTGTCTTTCTCTTGTTGCCACTTTTTGAGGCAATTCAAAAGAATTATATCCAGTGCAATAGAAACTTAGGAAATATTTTCTTGTCAGATGTGGTGGTATGTGCCTATATTTCCAGCTACTCAAGAGGCGGAGGCAGGAAGCTCACAAAAGGCCAGCCTAGGCAACTTAGACTCTGTCTGAAAAATATATATATAAAGGGTTGGGGAATAGGGCATGTAGCTCAGAGGCAGAACACTGCTAGGTCTAATCTCCAGTATTCTCATTCTCATATTTTCTTTCTCTCTCTCTCTCTCTCTCTCTCTCTCTCTCTCTCTCTCTCTCACACACACACACACACACACACCCCATTTCTTATTTATTCAATGAGCACTTATTCAGTGCCTTTTATGCTAGAAACAAGAAATGCAGAGAAGTGCTCATGTAGTTGCCAGCCAGATGAGAAGGCTCACATGCAACCAAATAGCTATGCTGCATTGGTTGGTACAATGTGTACAGACTTAGGGGACTGGAGGAAGGACCAGGCGCAAGGATCCTTTGTAGAAGAGGTGACATTCCACCAGGGCTTAAAAGCAAAGGTGCCCTGGTCTTAAAAGACGAGTACTTCATCCAGAGAAAGGAGGATCGTGTTCAGGGCATCACAGAGGGAAGAACACAGTGTGGTTGCACCATGACTGCAGTGGAGGAAGGAGGGAGGCAAGCAGGTTCTCAGGAGGCTCTGCTTGAGATGTAAGTGAAGAGTTCTTGTGCCTGTGGATTTTCTCTTACAGTTTTCCTCTTCTCAGTGAAGAGTAATCCCTATTTTCTTTCTTCCTGCCAAGGACCAGGGACTTAATACATAGCTCACCACCCTCAGAAAGCAAAGTTCAAAATGTTTGAAAGAAAAATTTCATTTTTGACCCTGACTATGGATGCTAAATTTTATTGGATGGTACCCAACTGATCTGAAATAATTAATACAATTTTTAAAAAGTGAATTTTACACAGCAATTTGCATTTAAGGCATAGTTGAAGCATCTGGTGTATCTGCTTCATAATTTTATCATCATAAAAAACAGCCTGTACACAGCCTCTTCATACCCATCAAATGGTCTCAACTGCTTATAGCTATCAAGGAGAACCTTTGTAGTCTTAAGTTGAAGCACAAAAATATGAGTAAGACGGTGGTTTTCATGGCAAGTATTTACACTTTTGGAATTTTTTTTGTGTGTGTGTGGTACTGGGGATGGAACCCAGGGGCTTTTCTAGGTCCAGGCTATACTCCCAGACCTATTTTATACTTTATTTGGAAACAGGGTCTCACTAAGTTGCTGAGAGCCTCACTAAGTAGCTGAAGCCGGCTTCGAACCTGTGCGATCACCCTGTTTCAGCCTCCTAACCATGCACCACCACGCCGGCTACACTTTTGGAATTTTAACTTCTCTAGATCAAAAATGAACAATTTGGTAAGAGATAGACTAAACCAGCGCTTCTTAAGCCTGAATCTATGCCAGAGTCACATATAGAACTTTTTAAAGTTAAAGGGGATGAGTCTAGAAGCAGATGTTTTAAAAAATTTAACACATAACTTTGGTGCACAGCCAGGTTGAGAATGACAGGATCTGATAGCTTCTTTGGTTATGTATACTCATGATTGTTAGGCAGTTTTCTAGATGAATAGCAAATGGTAAAAAAAATCTAACAATGCAAGATTTTGGATTTTGTGTGAAAATAATTGATTGGAATAGTATTTTCACATTTGTGTGTGTGTGTGTGTGTGTGTGTGTGTGTGTGTGTGTGTGTGTGTGATACTGGGAATGGAACCCAAGGCATTCTACTTCTGAGCTACACTCTCAGCCCTCTTTTCATTTTATTTTATTTTTTATTTTTTAATTTTTTATCGGTGCATTATATTCATATGTTTTTTATATTTTATTTTGAAATGGTCTCCCTAAGTTGTGGAGGGCCTTACTAAGTAGCTTAGGCTGTTCGTGAACTGTGATTCTCCTGTCTCAGCCTCCTAAGTACTGGGATTACAAGTATACACCACCACACCCCACTTTGTTCTTCTTTCTTTATTGGCACCTAAATATTGTATATATTTATGGTATGATACTTTATATATATTGTAAAATAATTAAATCAAGATAGCTACTTCTGTTCTACTCATTTCTATTTGTAGTACCGCTGTTGCTTTGACTACTAATTCCTACACATTTTCCTTCCCAAGTAAAACAAGGCAGGAATGTACTATTAATGGTAGGGAATGCCTTTGCTTGGTAAAAGCAGGTATCTCTGCTTTTTTGTACATGTCCAGCATGTATAACAATTCCGATAAAGTAGATTGACTTTCTGCTCTTATGAATTCTCACATGGTTGGTTGTTTAAAAAATGTGAAAGCTGAGTGTTGTCAAATCATTTAACCAAAACATTGATGTTTACAGTAGAAAATCAAATTAAGTGTGGGTCTTCGAATAACATGAAATTAAATCTATCCATCTTCTTGTTACACTGAAGACAGTGTGTGTCTGCTGAAAAGAGGACCAAATCAGTGACTTTTGTGTCAATGCCCTAACCTCAGAGAGAATGGAAACAGGAAGGTGACAAGTGTTCTGGAAGATGTGTGACAACCAGGTTGATAAGAGAGGGACAATTCCCCCAAGACAGAGGAGAGAAAATAGGAGAAAGAGTATCAGAAAGATCAAAACAATATAGTTCCATTATGTTGTCATTCATTTTCTCTGAAATTAAAATTTAAGCAAAGGCACAAAAAATAAGGTTATTTGATATGGCTTTATCTTTGAGCTGTGTTTAGACGGAAGCAAAAAATGAAGGCAGGTCTTAGCCACTTTCTACCAAAAGCAAAAGAAAGAAGAACATGGGTATGCAGGCATTTTTTTTTTTTTTTTTGCTTCATGAAACAACTGGGCTGATAGGAGTCAAAGAAGAATCTTGTTCCAAATGTATGCTATATTAGACACAATAATAAAACAGTAGTTTTGTCAGTTTGCACAAGAGAAGAAAACAAGTCATTGTTTTGGTTGGGGTCCCAATCGATTGAACTGTTTATTTTTTTCAAAAGCTGTTTTATTATTTTACTAAAGTAGGCAGAATCAGATATTTCACTATTTTTAAGTAACACATGCAACGAGAAGTTACAAGTTGTTATGTGTCCTACAGAAGAGCATTTTCCCTTGGCAATATTTCTGAAGCCCAGTGGTTTGTCTAATAGTAGCAATTTATAAACTTAATTGAGGACCTTGGTGCCAAATAGATCTTAACTCCATTCTTCTCTTTTTATTCCGCTCTGTTTACTCTCACTTTTCTCTCTCTTTGTGCTCTCTTCCCATTCAATCCAATAAAATATTTTAATACTTCATTCTCTACTCTTTTCATATTACCCATTTTCTTTGAATACTTCATCACAATAATAATAATACTTCATTAACTTTTTCATTCTTCTCCTTTTCCTTTCTCTCTTCATTCTTCCTTGTGAGTATAAAGTATAGTAAAGACGTATACTAAAAAATAAAAACATATGGCAGGGCATGGTGACCCATGCCTGTATTTTAGTACTTGGGAGGCAGAGACAGGAAGATTACATGTTTGAGGGCAGCCTCAGCAATTTAGTGAGGCCTCCAGCAACTTAGTCAGATTCTGCTTCAAACTAAAAAAAATTCCTGGGGTGTAGCTTGAAGTTATAATGCTGTTGGGTTCAATCCTCAGAATCACAAAAAAGCTACAACAACAACCACAAAAATCCAAAACAACCCTGCCCGCAAACCCATAGAAAATTAAACAATAATGAAAGGTCATCAAAGGAAACCATCAAGAACCTAAAGACAAAGCCTATACAATAGGAGATTTTTGCTGGCTATTTGTCTGACAGAGGACTAATATATAGCATATACAAAGAACTTTGAAGACTTAACACTAAAAAATAAAAAAAATCAAGAAATGGGCAATTGAACTAAATAGACACTTCACAAAACAATAAATACAAATGGCCAATAAATACATGGAAATATTCAAAATTATTAGAAATTAGAGAGATGCAAATCAAAACTACACTGAGATTCTATATAACCCCAATCAGAATAACAATCATCAAGAAGTCAAACAACAACAAATGCTGGCAAGGATGTGGGGAAATAGGAACTCATTTACACTGTTGGTTGAATTGCACATTAGTACAACTAGTATGGAGATTAGTGTGGAGATTCTTCAGAAAATTGAGAAGGCATCCACCATATGATCCAGCTATACCACTCCAAGCTATCTTTCCAAAGGAATTGAAATTAAAATATTATATATCTGAAGCCAGAATAGTATATATAAGGCCAAATACATGCATAAACACGTTTATAGCAGCGCATTTCACAATATCTAAATTATGGAATCAACCTAGGTGTCAGTCATGGAATATACACACAATGGTATTCTACTTATCAATAAAGAAGAAAAAAATGTCATTTTAGGGAAGTAGATGGACCTGGAGAACATTATAAGTGAGATTAGCCAGTCACAGAAATGAAGGGTCATATGTTTTCTCTCATATGCAGAAGCTAGGGAGTAATTGGGATACCAGGGGGACTAGTGATCATGGAGAAAAAACTCCAGTGGAATTAGGAAGGTGGTCTAGGGGAAGAGGGCTAGGGGGGAGAGGGAGAATCAATAAAGGAATCACTCGCATTGACAGTATGTCCACCTCAATACCTAGTATGAGGAAGTGGGGCATGGGGAGGGAGCTAGGAGAAAGCCCACTAAGTGCTATGATGTGAGACTACAATGCACCAATAAAAGTGTCAATGAAAGAAATAAGATAAAACAAAGCAAGGAAAGCCTTAGAGACAGTACATTGCTTTTGGCCTAAAAATGGAGACTAAAGTAGGACTTGTAGATTGAATCAAACTAAATGGAAAAGGTCAAGGCCACTAGCTATTTGTAAATGTTTAAAGCCACCCTTTTGGACTGCTAAGAAGACTCCTTCGGGGAACCAAGAAATGTGAAGAGGGATTCTTCAAGCTGTCTGAAGGGCTGGGAATCATCCTGCTTCCTCTCCACATCTGGAGAGTAACTTCTAACCCCCAGGTTCTCCAAGAAGATGGTGGGAGGAACAGGCAAACAGAAACTTGACTAGATTCAACACTATAATTGAACCTGAAAAGAAGGCAATTGAAAGATATGACATGCACTGGAAATAATATTATTGCTTACATGTTACGTGGGGCTCTATCTGAATACAATTTTTATAGAATGTAAAATAAGTCGTGGTTAGGAAGAATCTGACACTATACACATAGATACTGTTTGTTTCATCAGATCCTTTGAGAATTTTATCTTTCAATGTAATATTTTTATTTCATTATATTTACAACAATTTCTATTATGATCAGACTTAAATTTCATTATCTATTTTTTCTTTTCTAGTTATGTTTTCTTGATTTGTTATTCCCAGTTTTTTGCTTTTTATTTTACTGCTTTTTTCCTTTGGCCAATTTTTCCTTTAAGTGGTTTCGAAGTCAGTTCTTATTCTACTTCTTCACTGATTACCTTTTACATTTTTAATATCCCACTCTTTTTATTTTTAAGTAAAGTTTATCTCAATTATAATGGATACAGAAAACTGCACAAATAATTTTTCACAAGTTGAATGCCCATGTGCAACCAGAACTCAGATCAAATGGGAAAATTTACAGTTACCCACAAGCCTGCTCTCTCCTTTCCTAGTCATGATCCCACTCTCAAGGGAAACTTTTGTCCTATGTCTAACACCCCAGCTCAGTTTTGCTTATTTATGAAACTTATTTAAAGCCAATTATACTCTTTCATGTTTGACTTATTTTATTTAACATACTACTTCTTTTATTTAACATACTAGATTTATCCATATTGTTTCATATACCAACAATTTGTTCCTTCTCGTTGCCAAACAGCAGATGGCAAATAGTACATCATTGAACTAATATATTGCACTTAGTTATCTGTTTTACTGTTGACTATTCATGATCAATGTTTTTTTCTTGATGTTATAAGTTATGATGCTATGAACCTCCCTGTGCTTGTCTTAAGGTGAATAAATTGCACATTTCAGTTGAGTATACAGGAGTAATTCCAGAGTGTATGCGAATTCAGCTTTTATATATTTTCAGTAGATTTAATGAAACTTTTACTCCCAGTTTCCCAAAATGGTTGAGCCGATTTACAGTCTAACAGTAGTTAGTATATGAGATTTTGGTGGTTCTATCTTCTTGCTAACATTTTACTTTCACCTTTTTTTTTAAATTTTAGTCATTATGGTTTTGAATTGCATTTCCTTAAAGACTATGATATTGAGAATCTTCAGTGTTTAATGACCATTTAGATATCCCTTTATGTAAAGTATGGCTGGTTTTTCTATTGTAATGACCTTTTTTGCTTATTGCTTTGGAGTAGTTCTTTTAGATATGGGCTGTATATGGGTATTCATACTGAAATTTATTCTCTCATTTTTGTATATTCGATGAACAGAAATCTTTAGCCTTTATACAATTCGATTTTAACTCTTCCTTTCTAATTAGTTACTTTTGTGTTTGATTTATGGAATCTTTGCCTGTGCCACATGAAGATATTTTATTCTTGCATTTTAAATAAATGTACCTAATTATATTTTCCTGGAAATCTTAACTCAGAACAAGAATATCTTTACTCCTTTCTCTCCATCTTACTGGATTCTATGTTGAGATCTCCTATAAACTCCTTTTAAATTTATCATATATATATATATATATATATATATATATATATATATATTTTTTTGTGTGTGTGTGTGTGTGTGTGTGTGTGTGTGTGTGTGTGGTACTGGGTTCCTGGAAACCCTTCTACCTCTGGGCTACTCCCAGACCTATTTTTATATTTTTATTTGGAAACATGATCTCTTAATCCAGCAAGGCTAGGTTCAAACCTGCACCATCCTCTTGTCTCCACCTCCCAAGTGCGAGGATTACAAGCGTGCACCACCACACCCAGCTATTATATATATATATATATATATATATATATATATATATATATTTTTTTTTTTTTTTTTTTTTTACAGTACTGGGAATTAAACCCAGAGGCATTCATTCTACCTCTGAGCTACACCCTTTTTGTTTTTATTCTTTATTTTGAAACAGGGTCTCACTAAGTTGTGGAGGGTCTAAGTAGCTGAGGCTGGCTGCAAACCTATGTTTGCAAATCTTCTGTCTTAGCCTCCCAGTAGTGTGTGATTACAAGCGTGAGCCACATACCTGGCTTATAAATTCAGTTATAGATTCTCTCTTTTTAGGAACAACACTAATTTTCTCAGTAAATATAAAGGGTTCTTGTTGCATTTTTAGACATGTACTTTTTAGATGAATATATACTTATGTAACTATCTTTCTGATAAAATTCTAGAACATTCCAAGTATTACAAAGAGTTCCTATGTGGTCCATGCTACCGAGAATTAGAATGCTTTAATTACATACCAATAGACAGCTAATATAACTCCCACTCTTCACATGAATTCACTCCAACAATGGGCATAGCTCTTTCCCCTAGCAGTCCAAAGAACAGTATATTAATCAAGATAAGTTAGGTAATACAATATTAACAAATAACCCTCAAATCTTGTCAGTTTGACCTAGAAATAATTATTTCTTCTCATGCTACATGTTCTTTTCATCTTGGTCATTCTGAAATCAGGCTGATGAAGAATTTATTTGAAGTTGAGCTTTCACATTTTAGGGCTTTGTTAGGGACCATTTCACTTCCAGTACCAATTTTTGAGTTAGACTAGGTTAAGCCCCAACCATAAGCTATAAAAAACGACATCCTTCAAGTTTTAATGGCCCTGCATAATAAATGATTATTTGTCATTCATATTATGTACTCCTCTCAAGTCGACAGATGTGTCCTGCTCATTATAGCTACTTAGGGAATCAAGATGGTGGGGGCTCCATCTTGTTACCTGTTTCTATAATCACCACGGCAAGAAGAAAAAATACAGTAAATCATACAGCGACTTTTAAAGTACAAGCAAGAAAGCAATACATGTTTTCTCTCTTTACTTTTCATTGAGAAAAGCAAGTCATGAGACCACATCTAACCTCAGAGAAGGTAAAAAGGGCTATCCTCATGCTGGATTGCAGCTAGGCATGTGAATATCCATTGTTCACAACATGTGGCACAGGCCATGTAATAAAACTTAGATAAATGTGTGTGAGCAGTGCAAGTTAAAAAACTGAGAAAGAGTTATCTCTTTATATTGAAGATTATTTTTTTAGTCACAAACCCTAGGCCCAATCTTAGGAGTCTTAGACTCTTGAGAGGATCCCATGTATTAGAATGTGTTTTCTCTTTCCAGTGGGATATTGTTACATTTTTTTTTAATCTCACAATCAGGGGTCACAATCCTTTGTTCTAAAGAATTTAAAGATTCTCTTCCTTTTTCCCACAATATTCAGGAAAAGGTTTTTACCCTCAGTCTTATTTAAGATGACAGTGCTCTTTCTTAAGAAGATAAATTTCCTGCCATACTTACTCCCCATGTGATCTGATCTTCATAACCCAGGCGAATACAATCTTCAAGGGACTCATTCCTACTGAATTGTTTAGTCTGAACAATGGGACACAGTTTTTGTTCCTTTCCACTTTTTACTCTTCTTCCTCATTCTACTTTTTCCCTGAATAAGGTTTGGGGTAACAGTAAAGAAAACTGTTGAGAATCCACTGACATAATAATACTTGGACTTATCAGAGGTTGCTATAGTTAGATAAAAAAATCTCCCCTAAAGAGCTCATTTATTAATATTCAGGGTTGATATAATTGAGTCATGAGGCTTCTAATTCCAGAAGTGCATAAATCCATTGTAATGAATTTACCTGGGTGAGGCCGAGTAGGCCAGTAGAGTATCTGGGGGAAGTGATCCCAGGGGTATGGCCTTGGAGATTTTATATATATTTAGTCCCCCCATCCCACTCTCTCTCTTGCTTCTGGCCTCCATGATGTGAACACAGCATATGCGTTTTCCTTCACTCCAATTCCTGTAGCCATGCCCTGGGATTCTTGGTCCTTGACCTCACCTAGGCTAAACCTGAAACCATAAGAAAATAAATCTTCCCTCTAAGTTACATGGTCACTCTTTAGAATAGAGCTGCAAGAATGCTGATGGGTACTGAAAATAGTACCAAGGAAGTGAGATTGCTACTATATCTAAGTTTGACCATGTGGATTGTGACTTTTGGAACTGGTTTGTGAGAGGGAAGTAGAAGGGCCAGAGTATGGCTAGAAAGGCAGGTGGTAGAGGCTGTGCTCAGGAGATTATGAAGGAAAAAGAGGACTCCCTAGGGAAATGGGATGGAAGCCACATGTGTTATACTTTGACAAAGAACTTACCTGCATTTGTCCATGTACTGGAACTTTGTATGAAGCCAAAATTAAAGACAATGAGCTGATTAAATTGGCAGGGGAAATCTCAAAATAGCAAAATATCCACACTGCATTATAGATATTGTTGTGGAAAGTAAAGCAGAGAGACTTTATAGATTTGCAGTTTGGCTAGATAGGCATGTGTAAAGCTGCAGTCCAGAAAGATGATGTCATCAAAGAAAGTAAGATAGCTAAAAGAAAGAAGTAAGCAGTGGCCAAGATGCAGGCAGGGCCAATGATGGCCATAGTGGTGGCAGCAGATGCAGCTGGGACCAGAGGCCTCCCAGATAAAGTTGGAGCCATGGTCAGCTCAGATAGACTTGGAGCCAGTGGCAACCTAGGGTCTTTGATTAAAAAGACCCCAGAGGCAATTATTAAGGAGGGCAAGACTACCTTTTCTGTTGGCAGCCAATCTCAGAGCCCTCATAATGCTGGCTTTGCTAGAAAAAGAGGATTATGGAAGCTTCCCTACAAATTTCAAAGGAAGGCCTAGAAGCCAGGCCCAAATGGGGTACTTTGTGAAGTTGTGAGGATGAAACCAAGGTTTCAAAGAAAACCCCAAGATTTAGAAACACGAGAAACTTGGGTCAACCATTAGGAAAGTGTGGTATCTGGGAACCATGGAGCCAGCCTGGAAGAGGCAATAGCCACCCATTGCAATCAGCCAGGCTGCAAGGGTGGGCTACCAAGGCTCATTGGAGATCACATCTCACTGCCATGTGTCCTGGATGTCAGAAGTGGAGCTGAAAGATCAAATGCTTTCTCTGTGGCTTTTGTTATTGTTTTGGTCCCATTCCTTCTTTTTATGGTCCTATTCCTCCCTTTGGGAATGCAAATGTTTACACTTTGCCATTGTGTATTGGTTGTGTGTAACTTGTTTCTTATTTGATCTTCATTGTCTTTTATAGGAGCTCACAAGAGTTCAGCTGGAGTCCCAGAGGAGACTTTGGACTCTGGGACTTTCACCAATGCTAGAACTGTTAAGAGAGTGGGAACTCTTGGAGAGAACAAAATGCATTTTGCATTCTGAGCTGAGCGTGTGCTCTTTAGGGGCAGGAGTAGAATATTACAGTTAGATATAAGATGTCCCCTAAAGAGCTCATTTTTTAAAATTCAGGGTTGAGCCAGGAGTGGTGGCGCATGCTTGTAATCCCCGCGCTTGGGAGGTGGAGACAGGAGGATTGTGCAGGTTCGAAGCCAGCACACTGGCTTAAGAGACCCTGTTTCCAAATTTTAAAAAGTATAAAGATGGGTCTGGGAGTATAGCCCAGAGGTAGAAGGGTTTCCAGGAACTCCAGTACCACCAAAAAAAAAAAAATTCAGGGTTGATATAATTGAGTCATGAGGGTTGTAATCACAGAAGTGAATAAGTTCACAGTAATGGATTTACCTGGATGGTACCCAGTAGGCCAATAGGGTGTGGCTAGAGGAGGTGGTCCCTGGGAGGAGTGGCCTTGGAGATTATTAGTATGGTTCCTCCTTCCCCTGATCTCTCTCTGTCTCTGTCTGTCTGTCTGTCTGTCTGTCTGTCTGTCTGTCTGTCTGTCTGTCTCTTGCTTCTGGCCTCCGTGATGTGAGCACAGCCCATGCATTATCCCTCTCTCTACTTCCTGTTGCCCTGCCCTGAGATCTATGGTCCCTGGCCTCACCTGGACTGATCTTGAAACCAAAAAAATAAATCTTTCCTCTGAGTTTCATGGTTAAGAATGCTGCAAAAATGCTGACAGATACCGAAGTGGACAAATCATGGTATTGAGACCTCCTAGTGGCAGAAACTCTGGCATAGTGGAACGACAGCATTCCTTGCTCTATTAAGAAGTAACAGTGATTTGCATGTTTTTTGATCCCCATTGAAATATTGGAAAAGAGTTTGAGTACAAGATTTGCTTATAGGTTAAGTTCGGTGTTAGGTTTGAGATATAGTTTGTCTTAAATGTGTAGATTCTCCTACTCTTTTGAGTGTCCGGGTAGGTTCAAAAAACCTTCCCTCTCAAGCCAGGCATGGTGGCGCACACTTATAAAACCAGCATTCGGGAGGCTGAGACAGGAGGATTGCAGTTCGCAGACAGCCTCCACAACTTAGTGAGACCCTCTTTCAAAATAAAGGATAAAAAAAGGGCAGGGGTGTAGCTTGGAGGTTGAATGTCCCTGGGTTCCATCTCCAGACCCTCTCCCCCGCAAAAAACCCTCCTTTCCTCTCATTCTATTACTTTCCTCACACATGCTTGCCTTAGGCCTCTCCATTCATGGATCTGTATCTCCAACTTAACTAATCAACCAACCAAGTTCTGTTACCATCTTTAACTTTGTCCCAGGGGTACCATTTTGTGAACCTCACTGGCCTTTCTAGTAATTATTCTAGTTGTTATTTTGCAGAATAACATTTTGAAAGGAAAGCATAAGAAAATAGTGAAACGTACCCAGGTATCATCTACCCAAAACAACTTTTCATAAACCTTTATTCTCTCTACCTAAAGGAGAAGTCATAACTTTTGATGCAGAAACACAGTTTTGTATATTCCTAGACTTTATGACTTCTCTATTGCTTGTTTGTGACTATGCCATGTCTTACTCTCCAAATTCTTTATTTTATATTATTTTCTTTGTTTTATATTATTTACTTTTTGCTATATATTGTGTTTCTCCCTTTAGTGATAATACAAATAATATTGATGGAACATTTTTTATACTGTGCTAAAACACTGTCTACACAGGTTCTCTGTTAAAACACTCTTTGTAGGTATGTGTGGTGACTTGTAATCCCAGCATTCAGGAGACTGAGACAGGAGGATCGTGGTTCGTGGACAGCCTCAGCTACTTAGTGAGGCCCTTTGCAACTCAGTGAGACCCTGTTTCAAAATAAAGAATAAAAATTAGGGCTGGGGTTATAGCTTGGAGGTAAAATGCTGCTGGGTTCTATCCCCAGTACCACACACACACAAAATACACTCTCTGCAGATTATTTCACTTAATCCTCTATATAACCTTGTAAGTTAAATATTATTAATTCTGTTTTACATATTCCAATTCACAAATTCCCAAGGGATGAGAAGAATTTGATTTTAAATATAATTCTTCTGACTCAGTTAAGATGGTATATACTGAATTTTTTGCTTTGATCAACTGTAATTCTTAACGGTATCTTTTCTTACTGTGTTAGCTTTTCATTGCTATGAAAAGATACATGAGAAAATAAACTTGTCATGAAGATAAATTTATTTTGGCTCATGGCTTGAGAGGTTTCAGTCCTGGTCAATTGGCTTCATTGTTTCTGGATCTGTGTTGAGGCAAAACATTATGGTAGAAAGAATGTTTTAGAGCAAAGTTGCTCCAGAGTTGCTCACCTCATGGCAGCTGGGAAGCAGAGAGGGAGGAAGGGTCTGGGGACAAAATATAAACTTCAATTTCTCACCCCCAGTGACCACCTCCTCCAACTGGCCTCACCTCCTAAAGTTTTCACCACCTCCCAATACCGCCATCAACTGAGGTCCAAGCCTTCATCAAATGAGCTTTTAGGGAAATAGTGTTAGTCAGCTTTTTGTTGCTGTGACAAAACTACTTGAAAAGAACAACTTAAAAGAGGAAAAACTTATATGGCTCATGGTTTTGGAGGTTTCAGTTCATGGTCGGCTGGCTCCATTGATTTGAGCCTGAGCTCAGGCAGAATGTTGTGACAAAAGGGTGTGGTAGAGCCAAGATGCTTAGCTCATCACAGTGGGAAGCTGGGCTGGGGGAAGGTAGAGAATGAGGCAGAGGAAGAAAAAAGCCAGGGACAAGATATGCCCTCCAGGGCATGCACCTAGTGATGTACTTCCTTCAACCAGAACCCACCTCCTATAATTTCCCTTGCTTCCCAGTAACACCACCAAAGTATTAATACATGAGTTAATGCATTGGTGAGATCAGAGCCCTCATGATCCAATTATTTCTCAAGACTCCCACCTCTAACATTGATGAATTGGGGACCAGTTCTACATGTGAGTCTTTGGGACACTTTCTAGATCCATGCCATAATATTTACTAAACAGTAGCGCAACAAAACTTAGTAAATTGACCCTATTAGCTCAGAGAGAGAGAGAGAGAATTAAACATAAGGAGGCAAAACCAATAATTCAACAAACAAAACAGTGTTCAATAAGCTATTTCATGCCTTAGTTTCATCTGGCAGCCATTCCATTGACACTGTAACTGTTAGGTAGAAGAATGAAATCGATTGTCCCTTTCAATGGTCTCACTTTCCAGGTCACACATGTCTTTATGATGAATGTGATTCAAAGGGAACCTTAACCAAAGTTATTGGCTTTATCTGAGAAATGGTAATGGGAAAATTAGAGGGGAAAATTGTTCTTAAGGAGGGATGGATACCAGTTTCCAATATGGTAGCCTTTTTAGGGAACTGGAAGGGTAAGTTTGATCTCTGGTAGACAGCAAAGCTTCATTTTCATGCAATCTGTGACATTTTTACCATGATATATTATACACTACCAGACAGACAAGGTAACTTAAAAGTTATTTGAAACAACCACCTCAGGGGTATATGAAAACTCAGGAACTAAGAAGTCAATGGCTTATTTGACAAAATTAGAGTGAGATGTTCCAATCCTATCTTGTGTGTGGTAGTTAATGCTCAGGACTCAGACTCATTGCCCAAATTATAGGTTCAGCTCTGTAGTTCCCAACCATATGCTCATGAGAAAGGCAATTTTTCTCTTCCATTCACAAATGTTGAATGAAACTACCCCTCTTTTTGCTGTTGAGATTAAGTGAAATAATACACATGAACCTAATTTGAAACTACTGTTCTATAAATAGAAGGAATTACTGCCGGGGTGCAGTCTTGACCAGTTCAGGATCTGGAAATAGGTGTAGGGTTGGCAAAATTGAGGAATGAGAGACGCCGTGCTTAGTAGCAGGGGAAGGCATCTCTGCCTGTGCCCTAGAATATACTTTATTTATATATGAATATGACAAATTACAGCAAGCCACATCATACATATTTTGCTTTTCATTTACTTTTTCAAAACCACATTTCACACATTGTTTTTCATCTAATTTTTCATTAACCTGAATTCCACATAGCAGGCACATCTCAAAGCCACCTGTTTTTCCTGTTTTTTTTTTATTAATTTGTAATGACGACCCACAAAACCTATTACTACTGTACATCACACATAATAAACTTTAACTAAACTTATCCTATCCTTTATCCTAGCTACTATTAGACTTACTGTATCTACTTATAAAATTAACTGCTAATTTTATCTGCTATTTTGGCCACTAGGTGATTCTATTTACTTATTTTGACCCAACCACCAAACCCCCACTAAACTTATTCTATTTATCTAGCATACAATACCTACACCTAATTTTCTATAATATCTATTAAGTTGTTTATCAAGAGAACTCTTTTGTGTTTTAGTGAGCAGGCACCAAGGAGGTCCCTGCCTGCCCCACCCTCTGTAGGAATGGCAGAGTCCTGACATCAAGCCATTTTCCAGTAATATTAACTCTGTGCTTTCCATTCATCAGACACTCCTGTACAGGAAAGTGGAGGATGGTTGGAGGTGGAAAAGTATTCTGATTAGCGTTAGCCCCCTGAAGGGGATGCCACAGTTGACCCCCTAACTTATAAGCAACATATGGAAGGCCATGCATAGTAGGTATAATTTGCCTAAAGTTAACTTTTTCCTTTCATGACTAAAACCTTAAGTGAGTTAGGTGTTGTAAGCAGAGGAGCAAAGAACCCTTTTCTATGTAGCTTCTTGAAAGTACACACACACACACACACACACACACACACACACACACACACACATTTTAGTGCTATTCCCAGCACAAATCTTAGGGCATTTTTCAGTCATATTCACATCAATTTTCAGATTATTACAAAACAGCAATCCTCAATCAAAGCAATGTTCAAATTTCATTAATATTATCATTATTATAACTAAAATCAAGAGGGACAATGGCTTCAGTTTTGCCAGAGTCTTCCAGCCCTGTAGAATTCTCTTCCCAGCTGCGGGTCTGTCATACAGCAAGAATGGCACTGCCTCCACCAAATTACAATTATTTTATCTACACCAGGCTGCATCTTTTGACCTCTGCCCTATCTCTAACATTTCCTTTGCCTCTGGATTTTTCATGGTCCTACTCTCCGATGCCTCCTTATTCAGAGTCAACCAATAGTTGTGTATTTTGACTGCCTTGCAGACCTTTCTCTATATCACATTCAAAGTGCATAAGCCTAGTTGAGAAAGTTCAAGAGGAATCAGACCATGAAATTAAGAGATATGTGATAATCTATTATAACGGAAAGATAATTCTCAATTTTGATTCCTGGTATCCTTCTTCTTCTGTGCAATAAAATAATAACTTTTATAGAAGTGGAGTGTAAACAGGCTTGTGACAAAAGTTCATAAAAGCAGGGCTGACTGGTTATTTATCCATACATGAGTGCACGCAGTGTCACATGTAGGAGTGACAACTAAGTATCTCCCAACTCAGAGGTTATTATGCCCTCTGATGTAGTGGAATTGACCTACATGTAATGAATGAGATTAGTAGTATCACATACCAGGAAAATTATAGGCTTTGGCTCAGAGAATCCTGGGCACTGAGAATTGCCAGTTTTGTAACCTTCAGCAAATTATTTAATCTCCCCAAGACCAAGTTTTCTCATATTGAAAATTGCTATGAGGCTGATGTAATTATGGATTAATGTAAAGAGATCATGGTGGCTTTTAAATACATTGGCAAATAATCTGGCACATCTCTCATCAAGACAGAGAGTTTAAGTCCATTCTCAAATTTGGATAAAACTCTGTGACTTTATTTGCAGGAAATGGATGAAACTTGAGAATATTATACTAAGCTAGGTTATTCAGTTTCAGATAGTGAATTGTTGTATGTTTTCTCTTGTATGTGGACGCTAGAGAGAAATTGAAAAACAAAAGAGACCTCAGATAAAGGAATAGAGACTTCAATGGAGCGATGGGGAGAGTTTAGGGGAGAGAAGAGGGTCAAGATGTAATGAAGGTAATAGTTTAATGATATGTAAGTAAGTGAAATTATCAATACCAATAACAATGACATGTACATGGAAGGGGAGGGAGGGAGGTAAGATTAGAGAGAAATGCACCAACTATTATGTGCCTCTATATTCCTTCCACTTTATATCTCAGTGTGAAATATAATTAAAATCACTAATTACAGTATATTTAAAAAAGAAAATGGTGGAAAAAAACACAGTGTGGCATCTGGGTCTAAGGTTTAAAAGGCCACACAAGTTCTGCCTGCTTCTCTTGGGAAGCTCAGTCTGGGAATCTCCAAGTACTAAGTAAGATGTCTAGCTAACTTAAGGTCATCATTTTGAGAGATCAGAGAAAGAGGGAGAAAGAGAGACAAAAGTGTCTGTGTTCCAGTTGGACAACACCTCACCCTACAACTTTTGAGTTTTCTGATCCAGGTACCACTTGAGTGAAGAGATCTTCAAGGTGATCCTTGCCTTAGCCACTGTCTGCCTGCAGATGAGTGAGAAATTCCAAGCATGAACCACCTAACTAAACCCATTCAGCCCTCAGATACATGGGATACAATAACAATAATCAATTATTGTTCGTAGGCCACCATGTTTTTTTAATACAGCAACAGATAACCAGAATCGAGCTTAACACCTGAGTGCTATCCTAAGTATCTCATATATTGAATTCATTTATTTTTCCAACTCTGTTAGTTTTCTCATTATACATATTGGACAGTTAATGCATAGAGGTTAAAGCATATCATCTGGCTTTTTTCATATAGCAACTATCCCTCAGATCTAGTAGTGTACAATAATAATTCTGCTGATCTGGCTTGGCTGATCTTAGCTGGCCTCACTCATGCATATGCAACTAGCTGTTGGCTCACTGAAGGCCAGGGAGTCTCTGATGGCCTCACTCATGATTCTGGCTATCAGCCCCTCATTTGGAAGTGCCAGGGTGACTGTGCCATGTCTTCCTTCATTCCTGAGCAGGCTAGTCTGGTCTTGTCCCCAAGGTATTGGCAACATTCCATGAGAGCAAGTGAAATGTTACAGTATTTCCTAGGCCTTCCTTTCTCTGGGTTTGGTACAGTGTCATTTCTGCCCTATTGTGTTCATCAGAGCAAGTTGCAAAGTCAGTCAGATGAGGAAATAGCACCTTTTGGAAAAAATCCCATTGCGAAATGCTGAGGATATAAAGAAAGAGATTCTTGGGGCCAACTTGTAAGAATAAACCACCTTAGCAACTTGCCCTTTATTACACAGGTCATAAGGGACAGGCAGTAAGGCCTCAGAAGGCAAATCCTTAATCCTCATACTCCACCACCTCTGAGTATGTGACAGCTATTGTTAGCGCTCAGTGAAAATCACTTTAAAATATAGGCTGTCTCTTACATCAGTCAAGAACCCCAGACTTCCATAGCATGTCAGAGAAGATAGCTTAAGTCTTTGCTTAACCACTTATAGGAGCTTGTTCTTGGGTAAATTACTCTAACTCCTTGAATCCTAATTCCCTAATATGAAAAATAGTTTTTGTAAGAATTGAATTAGATTATAAAGTACAGTCATTTCTGCTATAACATAATATGCATTTCTAAAAAATTTCCATACTATGAAAAATTGCATAATAAAAATACCCACAAGATTTATGAGAAAAAAGAGGATTAGAGCCACAATGGAAAAACATTTGACAGACATTAAAAAAGGGAACAGAGCCCTAATAAAAACGGTAGTGCTATTTTAATACATGTTAAATGGTTATGGAATCCATAAATTCTACAGTAAATAGTAGTATTTACTGAATTATTTTGTGGAACTGAGTGTCAGAAGGTTGCAGCTTGCAAGTTATTGTGGAGTGGTAGATAGAGGGTTATATGGAATGGGGTGAAATGTCCTAACCCTATATATGGATGAACCTGATTAAATACATGTGTCATCAACGGAGGCAACTATTGTATGTTCAAAACATAGGTGTGGTACATTTTGTGTACTCCTTAGCAGTTTGTTTCAACTGAACACAGTTGTCTGCACTTGTCTACTATTTTCTGCAGAAAAAAATGCACATAAGCAAATGAAATTTGTGTTATGTTCAAATTGTTCCCTAATAGCTCACTTTGGAACAAGCTTCTGTTTTCAAAACAAGCATTATAACAAAATTGGCGGCAACATTGTTAGCATATATCTAATCCTTCCTGACACCTGGTAAGTATCAGCTCATTACTATTTATAATGAAACCTCATTGAATATAAAGACATATGTGTTCTATTTAATGACATTAACATGCTTTGAAAGAGGATCTGTGGCTATCTGGCAAGGAATCTAGAAAAAGGAAGGCCAGCGAGCAAGAACTGTCAGTGTGTTTCCAAGCGTCCTGCCTTCTTGGCAAGTACACCTCAATTTGGAGACGGATGCACCAGGCCTAAATGACAGTGGTTATTAAGGTCATCCAATGTCCTCCTCCTGATCCAAGTCCACACTCACCCAGCAAACTTCTGCTTCTGATTTACCTTCTCCTGTCATTACAAGGCTGCATTCTCCTGCTGGCATAAACATTCTCAACCACATGGCATTTGCATTTCTTAGTGTAAATTGCTAAACTGGCACTCTTTTTTTGTCCATCAGTCTCTTATAAATTCCCATCGATTAATCAACTACAAACACACTGACATATTCCATTTTCTGGATCTGCAAAGCTGAGGAGCAGATGCTGGGCTGTCCTGACCTGCAAAGTGACTGTGTCCTGCCAGGTCTGACAGCTGCCTTCCCAGATGACACAAATACTCACTCCCTACCTCCAAGTGCGGACACTGACTACATCTGATCTGGACATGCATGTGTTGGCAAATGTAAATGGGATCTCCTTAAATATATACTTATATTGGTGCATTGTAATTATATATCATAGTGAGGCTCAAAGTGATACCAATGTGTGCACACAGCACGTGTGTTTCTTATAGAATCAGAACTCACTTTGACCTTCACTGGTGATTGCTGAGCACTAGGATTTGAACCTCAAGCAGAGCATCTACACTGGTAACAATCTGGAATTTGGAGAGCTGATTTTGAATGAATTTACACCCACAAAGACTGATTTTCTCTTTCTTCAGTGTAAATTACCTTAGAAAGGAAAAGACTATGATATTCATTTGTTTACTCTTCTTTATCTTGAGCCAAATTTGAATGAACCAAAGGATATGTGAACAGAGCCACGATAAAAAGAAGCTGGAGGAACATTGCTTTGATTTTACTTTTTTTTTTTTTTTTGGTGGTACTGGGGTTCCTGGAAGCCCTTCTACCTCCGGGCTACACTCCCAGACCTATTTTATATTTTTGAAACAGGGTCTCTTATGCCAGCGCGGCTGGCTTCGAACCTGCGCGATCCTCCTGTCTCTGCCTCCCAAGCGCGGGGATTACAAGCGTGCGCCACCACGCCCGGTTTAATTTTACTTTTTAAATTGGTTTCATCATAATACTATCAGCCATCTAAGTCCAGGACCTGGTCTGACATAGACTGTTTTTGCAGATGACAGTTTGTAGATTTCCCACTGGGTAAATATATGCCAACACAAACCAACCAGAGACACTTCCAGTGTTTATGGTAGTTTGAAGGCAAAACAATTGGCCAATAAGGTAAATTGAAACCATGACAGTCAATAATCTAAAATTTTAAAAAAATGTGAAAAGTTCAATATTATCATTATCTGCCATCAATAAAGAATATCCTAAGGTTTAAACTGATTTAGTTATAGTTTGCATAGTCCTAGGATAAAACAAGTTTTTTTTTCCCTCATAAAATCACTTTTTTTTTTTTTGGTGGTACTGGGGATGGAACCCTTCTAACTCCGGACTACTCTCCTAGACATATTTTATATTTTTATTTGGAAACAGGGTTTCTTAAGCCAATGAGGCTGGCTTCAAACCTGTGCCATCCTGCTGTCTCTGTCTCCCAAGCACAGGAATTACAAGCGTGCACCACCACGCCAGACCCTTGTAAAATCATTTTATATTTTTATAATTTTATTAGTGCATTGTGATTATAGATCATACTGCGATTCAAAGCAACTGTTGCTAATGATCATATACATTTTCATTATCTTTAAGTATTCATTCAATGACTTCCTTAAGAGATCATTATTTGTTCAATAGACATTTATTAAGTACATTAATAGAACTTGGGTTTTCCTATAATGTGCCAATTATATCACAATTGCAAGATTCTTGGCTTCTAAGAGATTGAGGTTTGGTTGAAACAAAATACAAATAAATGAATATTTATTATACAATTTATTAATGCATTTATCTGAAAAGCCTTAAAGACAATTTAGGTATCAGGAATTATTCTAGACATTAGCAATGCAACAATGAACCCGAGAAACAAGGCTCTTGCTTTGGTGAAGCTTATACTATAATGTGGGAAACAGTCACTAACACAAAAAGAAACAAGATAATTTCAGACAGCTGTGAGTGCTATGAAGAAGGTGAGTGGATTGATATCAAGTGAATAGAGGGCAGTGCTGAAGGACTGGGATTATTACAGAGGGCAGCACTAAAGCTGGGATTATTAGGGATGACTTCTCTGAGTGGACGGCAGCTGTGGTAAGATGTGAGTGTCAAGAAATGGCTGGCTGTGAGGGTCTACATCTGGAATTTTCTAATCAGTGGAGCAAAAAGAAGAAGTTTGGCCTGTTGGAAGCACTTTAATCAGGTCTGAGTGGCTGGACCAAGAAGACATAAGACATGGGATCCCAGATGTAGGCGGGGGCCTCAAGGTTATAAAAAGTGTAATAATTGTATCCTAAGAACAGTAAGGAGTGTTGATCACAAAAGTAGCCCAATTTATGTTTTTAAAATATTAATTTGTATGTTTGTACATGGGGCCATATGGAAATGGGTGAGTGAGGTGGCTGTCACTATAATCTGGAGGGGGGATTGTGATGACGGTGACAATCCCAGCCACCAAGAAAGCTGAATTGTGAATGATGTTACAGAACTTTATCTAGAAAGAGTGGCAGAGATGTGGATGGGATTACTTCTGCTTTGAAATCCTGGAAGTTCATCAGTAGATATGTCGGCTACTACATGGAAAAGTGGAACAGGGTTTGGCCAACTTCTCTAAAAAGTAAGGGCAAAAGGCTTTGAGAAATGGATGGTATCTTCACTACAATTTCACTCTCTGGCTATAGCAGCTATAGATCATCATAAGCAAGTGTGTGTGTGTGTGTGTGTGTGTGTGTGTGTGTGTGTGTGTGTGTATTACTGGGGAATGAGCCCAGGGGCATTCTACCTTTGCGCTATACCCACAATCCTATTTTATTTCAGTCAGAAGAGCACATGGTAGGCCTCTTGACAAAAGCCATAGAGAAGAAACATCCAAAGCAGTGAAGTCAAGGGAAAACCAACTTTTATTTTTCCTTCTAACTTTCAGTTTTCTGCCTGTTCTTCTATTGGTCACACTTAGCCAGAAGCCAACAACATAGAGCCTGAAACAGCAGAAGAGTAGAGTGGAGGAAGGGAGAGGAGGAAAGGGAAGAGACCCAGGACGGGCTCTCCTCCTCTTCCTGTAGCCACCACCCTGGATCCTTACACATGACTGACTGTGGTTACATCTTGTTGAATTCCTTAGTTCCCCACATTAGTTCATTCTTCACATTGAATTCTGCCTCATGATTCAGTAGCAGACAAATCTGTAGCCAGTTTCATTGGCTGAACTCCAATGCCAACTCTTCTTAGAAATGTGTTTGATTACTCCAAAACAGTCACAGCAAACTCTACTTCTTTTGAAATCCTGTTAAAGGCATTCTTTCTAATAAGCCCTAAGCATCTGATCATGTATTTCCTAGTCTTGGTTCTAAACGTTTCTCCAAATAGACTGCAGCTTTTTCTAGTGCAAGGAACATACCTTCTCTCTGTTGCTGTTACCATTGAAACATATAGTATAGATGGTATAAATAATTGACAAATAGTATCGACTGACTGGATATTAACAAGATTGGATCTTAAAGGCAAAAGGAAATCTCCCTTAATTCATTATCTATTAAAAAGTCACAAAGAGATTCTTGAAAAGTTAGGAGAGCAAATCAGATATCATAGGAAAAGGTTAGCACAGAGGTCAAAGTAAAAAGGGGACTGTAAATCTTTTCCCAGAAGGAAAACTTAGCAGAGGGCACAAACACACACACACACACACACACACACACACACACACACACACACACACGAGTTTGGGTAGAATGAATAACAGGACCTAGAATCAGAAGGTGTCTTGGTTCCAGGTACAGGGTGGGCATCTGCCTTGGGTTAGCTTCCCCAGGCCCATGCTGTGCTTCTGATATGAACGACGTAGAAGAACAACTTTGGGTTTTGTCCAGCTGAACACCAGAGATGATCCCAAACGTCCCTGCCATTCACAGCCGATGGTGTCAGCTGCAGCTACCCTCATTCTGAAGATGGGATGGTCTGGGCTTTCCTCCTTTAGTGATTCAGCTGCTCCATCAGGCTGCAGACTCAGCTTTCACACTAGACAACTTTGTATGAACATTTCCCTTGCATATCCTGGGTGAGTAGCACGGTGATTTGACATGTGCTACATGGATATTTGCATTCTATGGTGTACATAAGCAGCCCTTCCATGATCTGTATAGATAGATGCCCTTGAAGTTATGCCAGAAACAATTTCCTGCTGGTTTATTTTTTTAGAGTGTCTACTGTCATTCAAAACCACAGCCGGCCTTTCTCCCCAGGGGTTCTTTTGGAATTCAGAGAGAAGAGACCTGCGGACTAGAAAAAAGACCCGTGTCAGTAAAATCTCAATGGCTCTGCTAGGGGAACCTTCTCTGAAAGAGGTACTCCCAGGATGCCAAGTCCTGTTTCCCTTTATCAGGCACAGAGCATAAGAATGTAGAGATGTGGAGGTCAGCAGGGGGCGAGGTGAAGGTGGGGAGGTGGCATTTGCAGGAGTTTTACATGTGTGACATCTCTGGTTTCCTCTACCTGCTTACCTGAGGGCTACTAAAAGGAAAGTGATATTGACTAGGACCTGCTGTTTCTGGACCCAGGGAGTATTTGGATTATAGGTGTAATCCACCTATAATTTAGGGGAATTCTCAAAAATATTTGAGGACATTCAACCTTCTATTTTGAAAATATACTTTTATTGGTGCACTGTAAAAAGTATGCATGATAATGAGATTCAGAGTGATATTACATACATGCACACAGCACTCGTAGTGTTTTCCTTCAACTTCTGGACTCTACCCTACTCCCTCCCCTTCTGTGCATGTTGTTAAGGCTGGTGTTGATAACATTGTATATACACATAGCTTTTTTTCTGTTGTATCAAATTTACTGTCTTTTTTTATGGTAAAATATGCATAAAATAAAATCTACCATTTTATTATTTGAACTGTTTCCTTCATCAGGTCTCTTCTCCCCACCCACTCTAACCCTCTTCCTTCACTCCACTAGAGTCTCTCCTCTTTAATCTGAAGTTTCTTGTGTTACCCTGTTTCTCTCTAGCTTTCATATATGAGAAAAACATACAACTATTTGCTGAAGCTGGTTAATCTCAGTATAATGTTCTCTAGTTCAATCCGTTTCCCTGAAAATGACATGATTTTGTTCTCCTTTATAGCTGAGTAAAATTCTATTATGTGTATACACCATAGTATTATAATCCATTCATCTGCTGACAGACACCTAAGCTGGTTCCATTATTTGGGTATTGTGAATCATGCTGTTAGAAACATAGATGTGCATGTATTGCTATAATATTTTGACTTCAGTTACTTTGGAAAGATACTCAGGAGTGGCATGGTTGGGTCATATGGTGATTCCATTTCCAGTCTTCTGAGAAACCTCCATGTTGATTTCTATAGTGGTTATTCTAATTTGCAATGTTACCAACAGTATACAAGGGTTCCTATTTCCCCACATCCTTATCAGTGTCTATTATTATTATTATTATTATTATTATTATTATTATTATATTTCGGTGTTACTGGGATTGAACCCAGGAACATTTTACCTCTGCGCTACACCCCATCCCTATTTTATTTTTTATTTGAAAACAGAGTCTTACTACGTTTCAGAGGGCCTCACTAAGTTGCTCAGGTTGGCTGTTAACCTATGATCCCCCCTGTTTCAGCCTCCCAAGTACTGGGATTACAAGTGTGTGCCAACATACCTGGCTTATTGTTTGTATTCTTGATGATTGCTGTTCTAAAGAGAGTTAGATGTAATCTCATCGTAGTTTTAATTTACATTTCCCTCATTGCTAATGATTCAACCTCCTTTTTTAGGTAAGAGAATTTCCTACAAAAGAGCAATGGGGAGTCTTTAGAGCTGTTTAATAGGATTAATGCAATGGAAATTGTACTCAGTTGACTTTTTACTATGTTGTTATGTGGCCACATAACAGCATGTGGTCATATCTTTATCATTTCAGCCATGAGTTTCTTTTTAATTAGTCATGAATGTAGAGGAGCACAAAAACAGAGGGACAACAGAAAAGTACAAGAAGCAACTTTGGAAAAAAATCTTCTCTAGGCTTATAGATCTCGTGGGAATTTCGTTGCATGATAGTATCCTGTATGGCTGCCTAGAATCTGTGCAGGAAGATGTGAAGAATTTTGAGCACAAAATTATGCTCTCCATCCTTTTTGTTAGCCCATATGTCCATAAAAACATTATACTATTGTCAAGGTATTTTGATAGATATATTTGTTTCAAGTAAGACAGCATATTGATCATTTGGGGGGTCTATTGAGGAAAATTGTCAAGTAGTCAATTGATGCTTCCGCATTGGTAAGATGACCCCCATTACTAACCTGGGTCGAATAACTTGACAGTACAAAGTGTCAACAGTTCACGAGCTGATGAATCACTTTAGACAGGGAAGGAACTAAATTACCCTTCAAACGAGTTGATAAGGTTGAAATATGTAAAGAGAAGCAGTTTTCTCCTTATAAAAAGGTCCGCTATAATATTTGAATCATAATAAAGTAGACTCCTGGAGCAGGAAGATTAATGATAATCTAGCCCAGTGAAATCAAGTCTCACAGTGAGATGAAAGAATCGGGGCACTTTTATGGATGTGGAAACTCAGAAACTCCTTCGCTTTGCATTATCAGTATCGGCATGGTTGTAGTTTTGGAATTGAAATCTGATTCAGTGCTTGGGAAAAGTGACATGTTGGGAAAACAAACACACAATCCAAAACAACAATCACTTTAAGATTAATGTGCCCATTTGTAAGCTTCATTTTATTTAACCTTGTTCTTGTCAATTAATGGATCATGATGAAAATCTATTGCTAGAGCTTCATTTCCTTTAGTTTATTTTAAGTTGCTGTGTGTTGAAGAGAGGAGGGGTACTGAGGATTGAATCCAGGGACATTCTATCTCTGAGCTATACCTCTAACCCTACATTTTTTAAACAGGCATTCCACTAAATTGCCCAGGGCCTCACTAGGTTGGTGGAGCTGGCTGCAAACCTGTGATGTTCCTGTTTTAGTCACCCACGTACTGGGATTGCAGGTGTGCACCACCATGTCTGGCTAAATTGCTTTGCTATGAAGGAACACATGAGCTACTGGTGTGCATGTGTGTGTGTGTTGGGGGGGATTATGGCAAAAATAGCCTTTATCAATTTTTATTTGATTTATAAGAATATTATTTATGCTTTTCATGTAAGTCTTAAACCTTAAAATTGTTACTGCATGGAATTCATTGATCTTTTACAAAGAAATTGGAGAAACAGTCTATTATAGTTAGTGTATTAAATATGAAAGTTGTCTTCTCCATTTTATCAAATCCAATTTTATTCATCCACTGTGACTCCAATGAAATACCAGAGGCATGCTACTTTATAAAGGAAAGAGGTTTGCTTAGCTCACAGTGCTGGAGGTTCAAGGGCATGATACTAGCATCTGTTCAGCTCTGATGAGGGTCCTCTTGGCTGTATCATATGGTGAGAATATGTGTGTGAGAGCTTACACTGCCCAACAGGAATCAAGAGAGAGGCTCAGGCTTTTATAACAACTTGGTTTCACAAAAACTCACTCATGGGACCAGTTTCATATCCAAGTTCAGCATCCCAGTTACCTAAGCTAGGCTTTTCCTCTTAAAGGTTCCTTCATCTCTGATCACATAGGGGAACAAACTCTCTAAACACACACCTTTGTAGACAACCAATATTCAAATCATCGCACCACTTTTGTCCTTTGTTTTCACATAGTTAAATAATTTTTACTGTTTATAAGCAATGTAGAAACAGAATTATCTAAAGGCTTATCATTTTCAGTAATAAAATAAAAGCAGAATTTTTAAGTGAGGAGAAAATATAAGAAAAAATGTTATAATCTTCCCCAAATAGTTGCAGAACTGGAAGTACATGAAATTGGGCTTTATATTTTGTAGATAATCACTTTAATCCTCTATTTCACATTGAATGCTTTTGGCCTTCCTAAATGTTTTAGTCAGTTGTAAAACTGTTTTTGGTTTTCTACTTTGGTTTAAAATATATTTCTCATATATACTCATATATAGAAACATAACAATAGAAGCTACTTGAATATACATAGTGGTGCCTAGTGCTACTAAAGTTTTTATTTTTGGTTTAAGAAAGTAGTTTATATTTTTTTTGTTATCATTCACTCAAGAAATATTTGCAGAGGGCCTCACAAAGTAGCCGAGGCTGGCCGCAAACCTGCAATCCTCCCAAGTACTGGGATTATATTATAATGTGACACTACTCCCAGCTAGACTATATCTTTTCTACACAAAGATGTTATTCTCATTACACCATAAATAAACACATGGAACTAGAGACAACTACTTGATTTCACTGACTACTGACAACATGGTTGTTTTTTTTTTCAAGTCCCACCAAAACAGCAACAGCAAGTACTCGCCTAAGCAGTCACACCTCTGAGAGTGCTCCCTGAAGATTCGGAGCCCTGCTTCTCCCAGCTCAGGCCTTCTACCTGTCCGATTGCCCATGGTGACTCTGGATGATGTCACTAGCCCCGTATAATCATAACACAGCTCAGCTATGACTTACAAGATTATGGAAAGACTAAAATGATTAAAGCCAAGATGATGATGATATTAGGTATGGGCAGACATGAGGTCATCCTAGGCGACCTCTGTCCCCATGAGGCAATGTGGAGATTTGCTTGGATGGTAGAAAAAAATGAGACTTGCCATCAATTTTGTGTGGTATGTAAGATTGAGGAAATCCTGAATAATAAAGGCCTAGGCTCAGTTGCTTGTTTTCTATCATTTGTTTTGGGTTCCAGCACTAAAGGCAAAACCACTTAGCCATTGTAATTTGGCCTTGTGGTGATTTTTTTTAAAAATGTAATGTTTTTATCTTTTCAAAGGGGAACATTATTCCTTACTCTTTGTATAACAATTTAAATGTAATTGTATGCTCATAAACCTTTTCTTTTTTATGTTCTTTGTCAACAGCTAAAAGTAAATAAAAATAACATTTGAATAATACATGCTAATAAAATTCATAAAGGGAAGAGTGTTTCTAATGGAAATGAAAAATCAATTCCATCAAACCCTACATATTTTAAAAATCCATACTTGTAACACATTATGATTTCAAGGACTATGGCATTTGAAAGCTGCTAGGATGTCATAAGCCTTTCTAAATAATATGACCTAAGAACATTAAATAATTATTTTTTTTATTTCTCTCTCTAGCTACTCCAGGAATTAAAGGAAAGAAAATTATGCAAATGAGCCTAGGTGACTTGCTAAAGGATCATAAATCTCTATGAGTTGTCCAGGTGCCCATATTTTATGGTGGATGCATCTCCTCCAAGGGTGGAAAATGGATCTTTAATTTTCCCCAGAGAAAGTTTGGAGTATATTTTAGTTCTGAATTCAGAAACTAAGCCAGGCCCAAAAATAAAATAAAGGAGAGCTAGCTTGCTTTCTTCTTCTTTCTTTCTTTCTTTCTTTCTTTCTTTCTTTCTTTCTTTCTTTCTTTCTATCTCTCTTTCTTTCTCTCTTTCTTTCTTTTTCCCTTCTTTCTGCCATTCTCCAGAACAAAAGAGATAACCAGCATCATTATACCAAGTACTTCATTCTGCTGATAAATACAAATAATGACCTAGAGAAAATGAGTGACAAATTCAGCCCTTTGTTTCTGTGGAGGGAGTCCTGAATTTCCCAGAGAATTGTCCAAATTTTTCTTGTACTTTGCATAATGAGAAAGCCATCATTTTTGGGCGGACAGAAACATATTTTAGACTTTTGGGCTTCTTTAGTTAATTTTGTAGTTTATTTTATAGATTTCTATGGGTTGAGTGATGAGTGTCATTTCTTCAATCCAGCTCCACAGGGGTTGGTAAAAGTGGCTCAACTGTGACCACAGAATCTTACCTTCTTCTCAAATCTGCTAAGCACAATATGAATACAAGAGACAAGAGCTGAGTAACTAAGGAAAGAGATGTACAAATTCTGTGTAATAAATATGAATCTAGCACACCAGCTGGTGAAGAGCAGAAAAAGCTAAAAATAAGAGTGTCAATTTTAAATAATGGAAGCCAAGACATGCCAGCAGATATTCACATTCAACTAACATTTATTGAGTGCATGTTGCACTCTGAACCCATGCTGAGTACTCCACATATATCAGCTCCTAAATCTTCACAGTGGTTCTATAAACTGAGAAGAGATATCGATTATTTTTATGAAGTAGGACAAAGATGTGTTTTGGGATTAAATGACAGGTTTTGAGGTTTTGTGGCTGATAAGTATAACCAAGTTTCAAGTCAGAGATGTTCTCTTTTCTTCTCTCTTTCTTCCCTTCCTTCTTTCCTTCCTTCCTTCCTCCCTTCCTTCCTTCCTTCCTTCCTTCCTTCTTTCTTTCTTTCTTTTCTTTTCTTATCTTTTCTTTCTTTTCCTTTTTGTGTGTCACTGGGTATTGAACCAGGGGCATTCTACCTCCAAGATAGCTACACTCCTAGCCCTTTTAATATTTGTTTTGAATCACTAGGTTGCTTTGAACCCTTGATCCTCCTGTCTCAGCCTCAGTAACTGGGGTTACAGGTGTGTAGCCTCACACCTTCTTCTTTAGCTAATGTTCTTCCTGAAGTAGTCCTGATCCAAGGGTTTGGGCACAAGTGATTCTGAAGGAAGCACTTCCAGGAGAAGCCTGGAAGAAGGAACAGGAACACCAGAGAGGGACAAGTAGGAGACCAGAAAGCACATGATTTTAGATGGAGCCTCAGATTCAGATTTTGCTTCCAGACAAAGAAGCTAAGATTTTATCATCCCACCTTATTTAGTCTGTGACTGGCTCAGGCACTACCCTCTCTCCAGGGCAATCCTTTCAGGTAGGAGCATTTAGCAGCAAAACCTGTATCAGCAAGCAGAAGACAGATGCATGGAGCAGAGCGAAGGGCATCACTGGTGTCTACTGTAAATCCAAAATCCTGCATTTTCCTCTATGCTTTTAGGCATTTTGAGTATAACTTAGGCAATGTCTCAAATCATAGAATCAAAAGTGTAATGTTGAAAGATACCTTGGGCAAGAAAAATAAAGGGAACTGATATTTCAGAAAGTTAAAGATTGTGCAGGTAGGCAATTTCTTTAGTTACAACAATGACAACAACAAGAACCAGCATCTCTATCCAATCCATAGCTTCCCAGAGTTTGTGGGATGTGTGTTTTCCCTTGAGCTTTCCCAGAATTGGAGGGGAAAGGAGACGTACGTGTGTGTGTGTGTGTGTGTGTGTGTGTGTGTTGTTTTGTTTTGTATTCTCCTCCCTAATTTTACATTTTTGTGAAAGTTCATATCTGGAAGCACTAAGAAAAAAAAACCATTGGTATAATAATTCAAGCAGGACTAATTAACTTTTTTTTTCTGGTACTAGAGATTGAACTCTGGCATTCTATTTCCATACCACACTGCCAATCCCTCCCTCCCTTCCTCCTTCTTTTCTTCTTTTTTCCTTCTTTCCTCTTTCCTCCCTCATTCCCTTCCTTTATCTTTTCTCTTCTCTCAATTTTTATTGTGGTACTGGGGATTGAAACCAGGGGCCTTCTACTTTCAAGCTATACCTGCCAGCCCAATTATATTCTTTGTTTTGAAACAGGATCTCCCTATGTTGATAAGAGTCTCACTACTTGCTGCAATCCTTCTGTCTCAGCCTCTCAAGTGCTGGGATTATAAGCATGTGCAACTATTATTATTGTATATAACTTTTTATTTTTGATTTTGTGACAGGGTTTCACTAAGTTGCTGAGGCTGACATCTAACCTGTGATCCTTCTGTCTCAGCTTCCCACTTCTAAGTACTGGGATTATGTGTATGCACCACCATACACACCTCAATTCACCATTTCTTAATAAAAATGATTACTAGTATACTTGCTAAATAAAAAAAATCTGTCATTTTTTCTTTTATTTCTATAACTTCTCTTCATCTTCATTTCACTGGGAGAGCAATTTTTCTGCCCACCATAGTTGAAACAATGGTGTTCATTAGAATCAGACATGTCATCAGTCTTCAGTGCTATCACTTTACAAGTTACTCAGAGAGTACATCTACCCCAACACCCCTTCTATAGCCAGGAGATTGGTCCTCTCTACTTCTCTTCTCATCCATTCCAGATGCAATTGTGGACTCTGAAGTTGTGTGCCACTCCAGACAGGACACATACCAACAACATTAGCACTGTGACTGACCTGCCTTGGGAACCAAAAACTTGACTGCATCCAGTTATGGATCTTCCACCTAAAACAATAATAAGGTTTGCTTAGAATGGCGGAACTCTCAGAATGGTGAGAGTTATATGCAGTGTTCCATTGACCTACTCTAGCAAATTACATAGAGAGTATAAAGTGATTTTGTTAACTCTCTGCCCCTCTTCTTCAAGCCCTGGCAGAAATGCCTCTGACTTTGCCTCATTGTGTCCTTGTGTGTCCACTATGAGACAAGATCAGGGGCATGTCTACTGATGGTCTTTATCATCACACTTGGTCTTTGTTATTGAAACCTGATTTTTACCATCCACTGATTCTTGCTGCAGCTGATTCCATTTCCTATACTTATTCTTTTTGTCAAAAGGGGCACTGTGTTTTGATTGGGCTTTATTCAGCAGAATTTTTTCTTGTGGTTGTTCAGAGGACATGCACTTACTATGAGACTTCGATTGGCTCTCCAAACTTCACTTTTCTTACACCATTCTTTAGTATAAGAACAAGAGGAAGGTTGATCCTCCTGCAACATATGCTCTATAAAAAACTATTTGTAACCACCTGTTCTACCAGAAATTGCCACCTAGACCTGCCCTGTATGTTCTTGACCTCTCTGAGTGTTGTTTTCGATGTGTGAATATATATAGGCTATGTGTCTATAGTTCTACATTTTGATAAAGGATAAAAAAAATTCTAGGTCAAATTGCCTGAAATATCTCCCTTGCCACATAGAAAGAATTCTTTACCTGTCACATATGCTCATTAGAACCCCTTGCTGATGCTTTTATGTCCACTCTCTATGGTTTCATGGGGATGTCTCTGGGAAAGGCTTGAGATTCAGAGTGTAGCTGTGTACTTTCACCATTCCTCCACAGGGGAATGTACATTGTAATCACAAGTGTGGGTCAGTTCTCAGCATCTCTGCCCATAAAAAGGAGAGAAATAGAAAGATTGATTCCTTTTAAAAATCAGTACAGTTAGTGAAATATAATTTGTCACTTACCACTAATAAAACTGAGGATTCCAAAGTTTGGGCAACTCCCGAAACTGAGGCTTAATGTGTAATCAGCTCCAGAAAAATAAGTAACATTTTAAAGATAAAATATAAGATAGTCAAACAGAGATTCGTTCTCATCCTACTTCACTGTATTTTAAGTCATAGAATCAATAGACTGAGATAAATTAGTAACTGTAGAGAAGATGAGAAATGTTAAGCATCTAAAAAAATTATCATCAAAAATATAGTTTTTATCAAATAATACTGATCACTCTCATTATAGAAGAAGCCAGAATCTGACAAAGGGAAGAAATATTTTCTAAGCTTTTCTTCAAAGATCCTAAAATTTTGAAGCCGGGTGTGGTGGCGCACACTTGTAATCCCCACGCTTGGGAGGCGGAGACAGGAGAATCATGCAGGTTCGAAGCCAGCTGCGCTGGCGTAAGAGACCCTGTTTCAAAAATATAAAAATAGACCTGGGAGTGTAGCCTGGAGGTAGAAGGGTTTCAGGAACCCCAATACCACCAAAAAAAAAAGAAGCAAGATCCTAAAATTTTGTACATACCTCTTTCTACCTTCAACTGGGTGGAGAATTGAATCTTATTTTTGTATCAAAGGCCCTTTATCACTCTCCTGTAATTATTACTTTTCCTTTTTAGAATGTGGGCCAATTATATAGGCATATTCCAAGGCTATTTATTGCTTTGACTAAAATTTTTTACAAGGCTTTCAAAGAAGAGTTAGGTGTGCTAAAATAAAGAAACTAGAGGTTGAATTCCAAGAGGTAATTTGTAACTCAAAGGTAAGTTAATAAAAAAAGATTCAAAACATGTACCACTGTATTACTTTAATATAGAATCTAAAGTTACTCAACTTAAATTTTGGAAGCAGTACACATAAAAGAAAGATGCAAAACTAATTTATTTTTTTTTGATGATAATATCCAGTGATTATTCATAAAAAGGAATGAAGAAATCTAGTAGTCATTGCCATTCATCTGTAATGAACTTATGCCAGGCAGAATCTCTTATGTTAACTGCTTTGATTTTGTCATTACTAATTCTATGCAAGTATCAAATTATGACACTATATTACTTAAATTTGTACAATTAAAGTAAGAAATAAAATAAAATATGGAGCCGAGCATGGTGGCACACTCCTATAATTCCAGTACTTGGGAGTTTGGGAACAGAAGAATCACAGATTCAAGACCAGCCTCAGCAACTTAGTGAGGTTCATGGCAACTCAGCAAGACTCTGTTTCAAAATAAAAAAGGGCTAGGAGTATAGCTTAGATGTAGAATGTCCCTGGATATAATCCACAGGGCCACAAAAAATAGATTTTCATCTTAAGTTCCTTTTTAATTTTTACTACATATTGTTGGTGGAAATTAAGTTTATGTTTATAAGGCTCTTGAAATCATATCCAAGAAATCACTGCCAGTTTCAATGTTGTGAGGTTTTATGACCCAGATTTTCTCCTAAAAGTTTATAGTCTTAAGATTTATATTTAGGTCTTTTATCTATTTTGAGTTAATACTTGTATATGGGATTAGGTAAAGGTCCAATTTTATTCTTTTCCATGTAATTATTATTTTTCAACAATATTTAGTTAAAAGATTATTATTTCCACCACCAAATGTTCGTGGAAACCTTGTCAAAAATAACTTGACAATATAGGGAAGAATTTAGCTCTAGGCTTGTATTTAACTCCAATGGTCTATATATCTGCCTTTAGAACAGTACTACACTGTTTCAATTATTGTAGCTTTATATGGTAGCTTTGTTCTTTTTCAAGATCGTTTTGGGTATTTAGAATTCATATTCCATATTAGGATAGATTTTTTTCTGAAAAATAAATATATAAATATATGATAGTTTCACCTAAAAAAACAGAAAAAAATATGCTCTAGTAAGAAAGAAAGCAAAAAGAAATATTGAAATGCTATCTTTAAATCATCAAACGCTTGGTATCAGACAAATGAAACTGTTATGTGAGATTATCATTTTTAATTTTGGATAAATTGCTATAATACTAGATGTCAACCACTAAGCCAAGCATGGGAAGGAGGGATGGGGAGAGAATGGGGTGGGGATCGGGTGGGGGCTGACTGGGCGATGTGTGCATGTATGTCTACAAAAGTTTGTATCCCACTATGATGTATGAATACAGTGCACCAATAAAATAAAATTTAAAAAAAAATTTAAAGCCAAAAACATGCTTCATCAGTTAATTTTTTTAATTTCAGCTTTTCTAGAGTATACATTTATTATTTCACATGCTGTTCACAGGTAGTTCACAGTGGTATCCACTATTCTTTTATTCACCCACATTCTATAGTTAACTAAAGATTCAGCTGATTTTTAAAATTTCTTACCAAATGATGTAGTGTTTGCATTAGACATTTGTGTGTGTGTGTGTGTGTGTGTGTGTGTGTGTGTGTTTGTGTGTTACTGGGGGTGGGACCCAAGGGCTTTTCTACCTCCGGGCTATACTTCCAGACCTATTTTATACTTTATTTGGAAACAGGGTCTCACTAAGTTGCTAAGAGCCTCACTAAGTAGCTGAGGCTGTCTTAGAACCTGTGTGATCATCCTGTCTCAGCCTCCCAAGCACTGGGATTACAAGCGTGAGCCACCATGCCCAGCACATTAGATGTTTTTTTTTGAAGAATACAATACAATTGTTTTCTATAAATTCTTTTAGTTTGTGTTTGCATGATGGCTTCTTTGTGATCAGATCTTGGCAATGACTTTTTGGCAAAAATTCTACATGAGTAGAATTTCTACATGAGTAATGTGTTCTTCTGAGCACAATGCATCTAAGAGCTTGTGATGTTATTTTGTTCCCTTGTTGGCAATGCAAGCTCAGGTCATATGGTTTAGAATGAGCCTAAAAACTTTATGCTGCTTCAATAAGTATCTTATGTGGGATGGAACTTTCAGTCAATGGAAGCATTTTTATTTCCCTTTATCAATATTTTAGCAAACTTAAAAAAATACTGGTGCACTGTACATGTGCATCAGAGTGAGAGTCACAGTGATACACCCATATACACACGTGCTATCACTTGATGTGTAGCCCTTCCTACTCTGTCTACTCTACTCTCCCCCTCTCCTGACATGCGAGTGCTGTTGATTGCAATGCATTCATGTATTCAGTTGACATTATTTGGTCCATTTCTCTTTCGAAAGCTCCTTTTCCCCTGCCCTTCTCCCTTCTCCAATTTCCTTCCACTACTCTGCTGATCAATCTCCTAATTTTCATGAAGCCCCCTTTCTGTTCTAGTTTATCTTTAATTTCCACATATGAAGTAAAACATATGACCTTTGACTTTCTGAGTCTGGCTGATCGCATTTAGTATGCTGTTCTCTAGTTCCATTTTACTGCAAATAGCCTAATTTTGTTCTTCTTTATAGTCAAGTAAAACTCCATTGTGTATACCACACTTTCCCTATGTAGTCGTCTGTTGATAGACACCTAGGTTGGTTCCATATCATTTTAGCCAGTTTTAATAGGCACTTCTGGTTGAATCAATCAATATTACCATAGTTAAGAATGGAGATTTTATACTCCTTTACTTCCTTCACATATAGTACTTAGAGTTCTGCCTTAAATAAGTTTCCCTTTGTATCTCTTTCCTCACTTCTGTTCATGCTGCTCTTCCTACCCTAATTCAGATTTATCAAACCTGCAATGATCACGTGTTTTTTTCTTAGTACTGATTCTCTCTCTCTCTTTCTCTCTCTCTCATAGCAAAGTCTCCTCTCTCTTTCATTTCTCAGACCCAAAAGGAATATATATATATATATATATATATAATTGGACTTTATTAATATGGAGAACTTTATTAATATGATGATGAAGAAGCTTAGAGCTCATGTGGAAATAATTTATAAAATTTCTAATGGCCTATCATGGGAATTTAATGTCTGAATTTGCTTTTAGGGCAATCTGTCCCTCTACTGGGTCGTGGACCATACTCTGATGAGCACTACTCTAGTGTAACTTCTAGCTTCTCTCGTAAGATTAATATCTGCATTCAAATAAAGTGTGATCAGAATGACCATCTGCCTCAGAGGTAATTTGACAGTTAACATCAAGAACAACAATTTAAATATGTGAGCAGCATTTAAATCTATCAACCATTATTTATTTTGAGAGTGAGCAAGTCAAAGTTTATTTTGAAACTGGAGATCCTAGGAAAAAAGAAAGAAAAGAAGATAATTGCTAATAATCCACTGTCTTTAGCATCAATATGTGCAAGGTATTTGACTGTGTCCTAAAAGTTACGTTGATGTTCTGGCCCTTGATACCAATGAAGAAAACCTTATTTGGAAATAGGGTCATTGTTGATGTACTTAGTTAAGATGACATCATACTGGAACAGTGGAGGCCCTTAATCCAATACAACTTAATGTCCTTAGAAGAGGATGTCATGTGAAGATAGCAGAGGAAGATGCTCGTGTGAAGGTGGAGGGATAGATTGGAATGATACAGTCATATCAAAGGAACTCCAAGGACTTTCCGCAACATTAAAAACTAGATCAGAAATGATTTTATCCTGTAGGTTTCAAAGGAATCATGACTGCTAAAATTTTATCTCAGGCTTTTATTTTCCAGATCTGTAAGATCATTCATTCATGTTGTCTTAGCTTCCTAGTCTATGATACTTGTTAGAGCCCTAGAAAACTAAAATAACATCTAAGTTCCCAATAAGTAGCTGCATTAAATGTTTATAAAACGAAAATATGTCAAATCATTTATTTAGTATCAACATTCCACCATTTAGAGTGCTACATGGTTAGCTTTATTTTTTGTTTCTCTAATGACATCTCCCTCTTCCTATGAAATTTCATAAGAATTTAACCATATATTTGCACTTGAGATTCTGCTGACAAACGTCACTTTAATGGTTATCTGAACTTTTTAGGAAACAAAAGATTATGGGTGATGGGTATTGAGCCTGCATTGATTATTAATAAGAGCTATATTAATTGCTAATAAGAATAAGGTTTCATACTTAGGCAAAACAACAAAATCCTTTTCTCTGTCTCTAAGCTGTCAGCCAAGAGTTGCAGCTAATATTAATCTCAGTCAGCTAAAAGTTAGCTGTTAGCCCAGCTAACCATGGAATGTTAAAACAAACACTAAATTCTCACAGTAGTTTAAATTAAGGTTAAAAGAACTTATTTTAATGACTAAGTACATAAAAGAGTTATAGCCCAAAGTCTCTATACTTTAAAGACAAGTTTACATAATAAATAACTTCTATCAGGTAGAGATAAAAATGGCTAAAAAATTCCCAAGGAAAGCCGGGCGCGGTGGCGCACCCTTGTAATCCCCACACTTGGGAGGTGGAGACAGGAGGATTGCGCAGGTTTGAAACCAGACACGCTGGCTTAAGAGACCCTATTTCCCAAAATAAAAAAAGTATAAAAATAGGTCTGGGAGTGTAGCCCGGAAGTAGAAGGGCTTCCAGGAACCCCAGTACCACCACCAAAAAAAAAAAAAAAAAAAAAACCCCAAGGAAGCAGGAAGATGGTATAGCCTTCTCCAAAGTGGGCATATACCATGTAACCCCTGACCTTGTTAACCAAGTAACACATCTTAATCATAAATCTAACAATAAAGGCTAATACCATGGAGATAATTGGTGGGCCTGTGTCTGCATTGGCTCAGAGGAGGTAAAAAGACTATTGGCCAAGCAGGATGGGAGAAAGGAGATAATGAATCTTTATGAAAACTGTTCTAATGTTCAAAACTTCAGTGTCTTTCAAGGTGCTCCACTGCATCCCTCTGATGGAGTGCTTTGATGGTCTGTTCCTTCTTTCTACCTTTGTAATAATAAAAATTGCTTAAGGTTACAGCAAATAGTTCTGGCTATTCTTTTCTAAAAATAGCTAAGAACAAGAACCCACATCAACACATCTCAATGGGTACGTGTGTGTGTGTGTGTGTGTGTGTGTGTGTGTGTGTGTGTTGCTGAGAATCAAACTCAGTGTGTTACTTGTGCTAGATAAATACTCTACCACTGAACTACACCCTCAGCCCACTTAAACATTTATAAATGGATCCCTCATAAAGAAATACATTCAGCATTACAAACCAGTGTTCATACACCTATGCATTTATATAAGCTGATTAAAGTCATTTACCATTATTAGATTTACTATGAAATTTAAATGAAATGGATATTTTCATTTTTGTTTTGTTTTTAAATGATGGCATCTACCATATAAATTAATTTTAGGCTGACTACTCAAAACCTACATTTTCTCTCTTTAGCCGTATTTTTCCCAGTTTCTGAACTCTAGTTTGCAGAGAAGCTTCCATTACATTCAGTGTTCCGTCCTCTCTTATTCTCCTCCCTACAAATACATTAAGCTTTCTATGATATGGAGCTAAATAAAACTGAGAATTTATAATGGTAAACAAAAATAAAATGTGGTCTCTCTAATTCAAATGAAATATTTATCTTATAAAAACAAGTTTCTAGCCATTTACAGAGTTGAAGTATATTAAATCATTGTTTTCTGGTATTTACAGAAACTAGGCAAATTTTATTCATGGAGCTATTAAATGTGGAAGCCCTTTTCATGCGGAACTCCTAGATTATTCATTACCACTCTGTTTCTTGGCCATTTTAGATGATTATTCATTTCCCTTAACCAGGTCGACTGGTTTTCTTTCTTTCCTGAAATAATTCATTGTTTGAGTGAATCAACCAAACAACAGCTTGTGTTCTGGAGATAATGCAAAGAAATGTGGCGCTGACAGCTTATCTAGATGAACCCATTTGTTTTGGATAAATATTAATGTGGTCTTTAGAAGAAACCAGAAACTATCCCCTGACAGATAGGCTAATAATTTTAAGAAAGGGAAGCAGCTATTATTTAGATCTCCCTTTTTAAAAACTTGTTTCTTAATAATTTGAAACCATTGGGGACAATAAAAATAGATACTCCCATGATGTAAAAAAGAAATATTGGTTTCCTCTAAACTAATAATATGTTTTTTATTGCTAGGGATGTAACAAACAAGCCCATCCTATTATCTAGAGAAGGTCAACAGGAAGAATTGCCTGAGGCTCATTACTCAAACCTGAAATTAACATTTTTGTCAGAGATCCTTGAGGATGTAGCTGAATTACACTCCCAACTCTCTAGGGCTGGGCCATGTTGCATATTTCATTTAGTATTTGTGTTCATCTTTAAACTTCTTGTAGGGTGAATCTAAGGAAGATTGGTAAGTTTTATGTTAAATTTTCCTGGGCTATATTCATCATGACTGTACTGTCTATTTTGGAACTGTGAGCCCTGTGCAGTCATTTATTAATGCTTACTTAAAACTTTTTTTCTGAGTTAGTTAATGTTCCTGTCTGAGTATTTCGGACCCATCTGTGGAGATGGAGTCCTCTCTACCCCAACAGAGGCCTTGGTTGACAGCTTTCATTTTCAGAAGATGCCAATCTCTGACTTCTTATTGCCAATTGATTATAAGACGAAGGCGCTATCCAGAATTGCTGATATAGACAATGTCTAGTAGGAACATTTTTTAGGAAACTGACCTTATATTTTACCCAAAGCTGAACTCTACAAAATTCATGGAGGAGTGCCCATATAAGAGGTAGTTTATTTGTTCTTCCATGTGTTTGAGTTGAAGAAAAGCCATAAGAAGTGATCACAGTATATTTTCCTTTACATCTACATGAGGATATCTAATACAAGACTTTTTTTTTCCTGCATCCAAAGAATAGGAAAGATAATGTATCCAATGTTGTCCAAAATGAGGTTAGAGGTGATGATGGGATGGTGAAGTGCTCCAGTTTGCCTGGGATTATCTGTTTTCCAGTTGTCGTCCTGATGTTATTGTTAATAGCATTTCCCTTATTTTCAGAAGTGCTTGAATTTGAAAGCATCCTACCACAGGAATACAAATTCTTCCTAGGTTGGGGCTTATAAAAGAAGAGAGAGACCCTCTCCTTTTAGCAACAGTTGTACAATCCTGTTTATAGATGTAAGTGTTGCCTCATAGGCAAAGCCCACATGACCTACCCCATGTGCCAAATGAAATGTAGCCAAGGATCCAAGACTTTTCTGAAGTTGGAAAAAATGAAAATTCATTAATGGTCAAGTCACAGAAGCAAATGTGAGCATTTGACTATGCAGTGTCTTGACTAGGAAATAGAGGGTTAGGAACACTTTTCGCTCAGTCATTATAGGAATCAAAGTAAGAGCATGGCCAGAGAGGGAGGTATCAAAAGATGGATAGTGTTCTATATGTAAGACCTCATGCTGATGGCTTTAAATATTTGAAATTCATAGAAATAATCTACTATATGGCCAATACTAGTGTTTAAACATTTTTATTCACCTCTAAATAAGCTTTTAAAAACAACTCCATGGATAGGCATGGTGGCTTATGCCTGTAATTCCTGTTCCTGGGAGGCTGAACAGGAGGATCTTAGGTTCAAGTTCAGCCTCAACAATTTAGCAAGACTCTCAGCAACCTAGTGAGACCCTGTTTCCAACAACAACAACCAAAATGGGCTGGAGATAGATGGACATAGAGTTTGGAGGTAAAATGCCCCTGGGTTCCATCCTAATGATCACATACACATATAAAACAAAACAAACAACAACAATGCACAAATGACACTCAAAGAACAAGAACTTTTCCTTTTCTTGAACATTTGTAAATCTTCTTATCTGTTTGTCATCCTAAGCAATACTCTACCATGTGTTACAGAAGTCAGTATTTCTTTTAAAAATCATTTTTTTTTTGTAAAGACTGAAAAGATAGGAATAATTTAAATTTGAAAATCAGGCATTCTAAAGCATCTAGCAAATTGCAAACTTACAAAGGCAGCCATCTTTTTATCCTTTCCTTGATTGGTGAATTGTGCAGAAATGATCAAGATCGATTCAAGGATGCATGAATTTCATCTCCATCAGTTTCTGAATGTTGAATGGGGCCTATAATCTTTCTACATGGCAATGCTATGAGAAAGTGAACAAAGAAAGTAATTGATATTTTATTCTCATCCTGGCAATAGATTTTGTTTATTACCTTCTTCAAAGTACAATTGAATGAGGAATGATTGCTTCTGCATAGGTACAAATGCATACATATGGAAAAAAGCTAAAAATGAATGGCATGAAAATAGCCTTTAACTTCCAAGATCATTTCCCCAGTCTGTTAAATGAGCCCACACTTTTTCAGCAGATATCAAGTCTTAAAGAGAATAGATTTTTTCAGCCTTACTGTGAACTTAGAGTTTAGGAAGATAAAGTGAACAGAAAAAAAAATATTGGTAATACAGACCCTTCCGACTATGTATATGACTAAAGGAGGTTAATCTACTAGCATATCTTTTAAGTATTTCCTGCTCAAGTATTCATCTTAAAGCTTGAAAATTGCTGATTTCAGCTGGTTGTATATGCAAAGCTTCAGTAGTGTGTGAATCCATTTATAATATTAATTGGGTTTACTTTAATGCCATACCCATCAAAGCCCTTATCAGGCATTTTACATATTTTAAGGTACATAATTGTGAAACTATCCCACAGATTCTACTTTGTTAATGACTGAAAATAAGTATTTTTCTATTTTTATTTCTCATTAATCAATGTTAATAAAATGTAAATAGATTTTTTAGTTAATTCACTTACAAGTGATTGCTCACAACAATTCTACTCCATGAATATCCATTAATTGTATGTTATTATGCAGCTCACACATACATAGGGAACTGTCATTTAGTCATAGTAATTGAGGAATGGACAGTACAGGCTAATAGACCATTCTGGTTAAATGACATTCACATTATACACTTTCAGAAATTAAGAAAAGTCACAAGCACTGTATAAATATAGTCATATTTTTTCTTTCACAGTATAGATAATTTCAGAATGTGGCTAAAATCCCATAAGGTAACTTATTGATTCATTAAGTACCAGGGCCTGCCGAATTCATCTTTGGCCAAATTTATAGACTGGGTCTACTTTTCTCACTTTTCTCGGTCCTAATATTATCACCATAATTCAAGTCACTGTTTTCTCTTGACTAGATGAATGCATTATCCTTCTATCTGGTCACCAGGATCTTCTCTGTCTAATCCATTCTTCCTTATGAAATTAGAGTGATTATTTTTTAAAAAATTATTTAGTGCAGGATAAAATTAATAATTCTTAGTATAATCTGGCTATACTTATCTTTCAGTGTCATATGTCACTGATCCTCTTGATTTCCCAAATCTATATCTAAACACACATATCTATCCATTCAGTCAATTTTCCAGTTAGAATATAATTCTCAAAGCATCCATGTTCTTCTGTGCCTCTGGGCCACTGCTCCCCCTTCCCCTGAACCATTGTCTTCTTTCCCTACATACTCTGTCCATTACACGACTATTCCATACTAACCACCATGGGTTCAAATAGGAGTCCTGCCTTCTTCTTTTGATTCTTTCTGAGCCCTAATTCAGTTGAATGCATCCTTTTTGTGATCTTATGACAGACTATATATTTTTTATCCCGGAACTTATTTTTCATCCTCTAATTTCCTTTGTACCTACTTATGTGCCCAAGTCTGGAAGTGCAAGTTAGTCTTTCTCACTATTATATCCCCAATGCCTAGTATAATGGCAGATATAAAAATCACTCTACATTTTTATTAAGTGAATTAACTGAACTACTTTCCTTGACATCAAAAAGCACTAAATCTAATTAGTTTAAATATCAGTTTTACTCTCTGAAATAGAAAGAAGATAGCAGAAACCTATTTATGTTGAGTCTTTGCTTACCAGAATTTGTGTATTAAATAATGCCTTCTAAGGTAATACCCACTATTAACATCTTTCCTGATCTTTTATCTTCTTTTTGTAATACTAAGGTGCAAATTAGGCAAATGTAGAACTGGTTAGGCAAAAATTATCTGGTTGTCCTTCAAAAATGAGTATAAGATTTCCCCTATTTTCGTGCTTCAATAAGAGAAGATGAATTGTGGGATATATCCTCGGAACAAAGATTTCTAAAATACGAATGGCAGAAAATAAGAAGGAACAGTGGATGGCACTTAAATAGATCCTTAAGTCTGAAATTGCAGACTAAATATAGTAACCCATGATAAAACTGAGAATTTAATCAAGCAATTACATACAAGAAAAGTATTTAATTAAGATAATCAACAGGATTTCAGGTTCACTAAGAAATAATCAAACTCAGTGATGTCATCATCATCCAAGAAACCATCCTCATAAAGATTTGGCAAAGAATTGGTACTTCACATTCTCAAGGGTACAGCCCAAGACTCAAATGCAGGTCGAGATGCCCCAGAAAGAACTCTTCGCTCTAACAAAATGAGAAACACTTCACTATGGCAGCTGATTAGCCCCAAATCTCAGTGATTTCCAACCATTAAAGCATCTTTATTTCAAAAGCCAGGTAGAGAGAGAAGTCCCTATTTGGGAGAAGACATTCTTGTGGGAAAGGAAACACAAGAAGCAGTGCTTAAACACAAACAGCTCTGAAAGAGTCTTTGCAGATACGGCATATGTCACAACCGTTTATACTCTGTTGGCTAAACCAAGTCATATGACTAAGCCTTACATTAATTTGAAGTGTCTACCACCAACATGGAAACTACAGGTCATGTGTGGGAAGTGTTTTACATACTTTTCTTATATTAAAAGGGATGGGTATTCAGAAACAAGGAAACAGAGAAGACAGACTCAAGATGAAAGTCTTGGCAGAGATCTGGATTTAGTTTGAAAATGAAAGTCTTTGTGGGATAACGCTTCTGAAAATCATGTGTACTCTGTCATCTAAGAAGTGGAGTGACTAGAGGTTGAGGATGAAGGCAGACAGATCTGGGTAGAAATCTAGGCTCTAATTTTGTGTTGGCTTTATGACCTGGGAAACCACTTCATTTCTCCTGCTCTTAGTGTTTGTAGCAGAGTTTGTTTTCTGCTCACTAAATATCATAGAAACATCTACATGCTTCTTCACGTTTACTCTTTTTGGGGTGAAGCCATGAGACAGAGTCTAGCTAATGGGCTATGAACAGCTTGCTTTGAGGCGTGGCTGTGAAAATCTTCCCTGAGCCACTCAGCTGTTTTTACTTTGTGAAGGACAAGAGTTGTTAGATGGAAAAAGTGTGGATCTGTGAATCAACTCCTGGATGCCTGAATTCCTGAGATGTGGCACAGGAGACTTAGCCGGCCCACAGCAGTCCCACATCAGACTGTGGGTAACAAACCTGGTTTGTGTTAAGGCATTGAAATTCCATGATTTTGTTGTTTCTTGCAGTATCAGCCGGACACTTATCTATAGAAGATAAGGAGTATTTCCCAAGTTGTTTGCAAATTAAGTGAGATAATTTATGTGAGAAAGAGTAATGTCTGCTGCAGTGAAGTTTCAATATGTTACAATGGCTATAGTTTATTTTAAGCTTATATTCATGTGGATATTAAGAGCAAATGTGTGTGTGTGTGTGTGTGTGTGTGTGTGTGTGTGTGTGTGTGTTTTACTAGGCATTGAACCCAGGGTGTTTCTGCCTCTCACCCCCAGCCCTATTTTTTTATTTTGAAACAAGGTCTCTCTAGATTCTGAGAGTCTTGCTAAATTGCTGAGGCTGGATTTGAACCTGTGATCCTTCTGTCTCAGCCTCCCAAGTACTAGGATTATATGTGTGTGCCCATGCCTAACTGCAGAGCAAGTTTTTTACAAGCAATAAATTTAGTTCATGTTCCAGAGCTGCTACTCTGTATGCGAAGATTATTTATCTTGTATCTATAAAGTAGCAATAAAAATAGCATCCAATTTACAAGGTGATGAACTTACAGGGTAATCACAAATGTGGTTGTTGACGTGGCAGTGATGGTGGGCAATAATTTTCTGCCTGACTCCTCCTTCATCATAGGAGCAGAGTTGGTTGTCTGGGGGAGGGACGGGGTGATAAAAGTGTAAGGTGACAAGCTTATGTGGGGGATGAACCATGGTTTTATGATTTTGATCGGTTGAAATGACCAGTCACAACATAGCTACAAATAGAGCCGTCTCCATTCATGAAAGCTATGTCCAGATGCTAGAAAACTGTCTCAGGATCACGGATAGTTGTCCTGCTGAAGACAAGAGAAAAAAAAAAAAGACAAATGGGCTCAGGAGCTGGAAAAATAACATATCTCATTTCAACTTTGTGTTGAGAGTCTATTTTCCCCTCAGTGAGTTTAGTGCAATACAGAATGTAGCATTAAAAATTAATTTTAATTTTCTTTCCAATTATAGTAGTAATGTAGTTTATTGTAGAAAGTTACAAGCATGGAAATCTGGGCAGAAAGAAAGGTCTACACAGTTCAAATCCATCAAACAACTAATATTTTTCTGTATTTACATTCAGGTTTTTTCTATATATAAACTTTGTTTATTTAACACGGTTGAATGTTCTAATGTGTTAAAATCACTTCATAAATATTGTTTTCAAGGACTATATAGTATTTAATTGACTATGTGCATTTCAATTCACTTAATCATTTATTTATCTTGAAACATTAACTTATTTTTAGTTGTTTGCTATCATAAATAATGACCGTTAGTTCCTCTTTTACATATGTCTCATATTTTTTTTTCTTTTTTTCTTTTTTCTTTTTTTGGTTGTACTGGGGTTCTTGGAAGCCCTTCTACCTCCGGACTACACACCCAGGCCTATTTTATTTTTGGAAACAGGGTCTCCTACCCTAGCGCAGCTGGCTTCGAACCTGCGTGATCCTCCTGTCTCCGCCTTCCAACCGCAGGGATTATAAGCGTGCGCCACCACGCCTGGCTCGTATTTTATTTAAGGCAATTTCACAAAATTAGAATTGATAGATCAGATAGAATAAATGTTTATAAAAAGTAATATATTGCCAAATTGCTACCCTCAAGAATATATGAAAATGTCTATTCCACATGCCCCATCATGGGTTTTATTTTTAACAATATTTTAACAATATTTTCTAATATAGCATATCTGTCTATAACTAGATATAAGCATAGTTATATATTTTTTTAATTTACATTTCATAAATGATGTGACTGAAGAATCTGCTGAGTTTTCTTCTTACAGTATATGATTTTACATTGGCTGTTACCTATTTGTCTAATATTTTTCATGTTGATTTGCATGAGTTGTTTTTACATTAAAGATATTAGGTCTTCTTAACACATTCAGTTTTTTGTTATCCAGAGAAATAGTAGCTGACTGCTCTGCTTTTCTTAATTCACTTTCAACAGAAAAGTTGATTATATTTTTACTCCTTCATAGAGTCTCATAAATGAATTTTTCATTTGCCAAAATTAAAATTTCCATTTTGGGTCAACTATCAAACCTAGTAGTTTTCAACTCTCCATGAATTTAAGCCAAGGCACAATCTTCTCATTTTTTAGCAAATATACTTAATATCTGTTTAATGTTTCTCCCCAAGTGGCATAGTTTTAGAATTCCATTTAATGTTTAAGCCCATCTATCTCTATGTAAAATGTTCCTTCCAAAACAAATTAGAGACTATCAGAGGGGTACTGAACCGTGGCCCAGTTTCTGTATAAACTGAGACATTAGAAATGATGTCATCTCTCAGTATCTATTTTTATTTTTTTGGTGGTACTGGGGTTCCTGGAAACACTTCTACCTCTGGGCTATACTCCCAGTACCTACTTTTATACTTTTTTTTTTTTAATTTGGAAACAGGGTCTCTTAAGCCAGAGCGGCTGGCTTCGAACCTGCATGATCCTCCTGTCTCCGCCTCCCAAGCGTGAGGATTAGGGATTATAAGCATGTGCCACCACACCTGGCATCTCTCAGTATCTTTAGAGGACTGGCATTAGTATCCCATCACCATGAATGCTAATACCTACAGATGATCATGTCCTTTCTAGAAAAATGGCATAATATTTGCATATAACCTATGCACAACCTCTGTATGCTCTAAGTCATCTCTAGATTACATATTGTATATACATATTACATATGATCCCTAGTCCTGTGGAATACAGGGCATAAATGCTACAAATAGTTGTTAGTGTATATTGTTTAGGGAATAATGACAGTTACTTTTTTCTAAATATTTTTAATCTATAGCTGGTTGGTCCATGGATGCAAAACGTACAGAGAACTAAGTATAAGTGGTGTTTTTCATAGCACCTTCTATTTAGAAACATAATCTGCATTGCTGTGTATGTTCTAGATATTCTAAGGCCTCTTCATAGAATATATCACTAGGCGTTGAAAGTGTTTCTTAGACTTTTCTGGTGAAGGTGCTGCTGTCTAACACTGCCTATCCTGCTGAAAGCGGTGGGGAGCTTGGCAAACTCTGGGGCCCTCCTGCTTGGTTGAGCCTATGTGTGGTTTCTCATCAGCTGACTTTTCTGTTTACCATGGGTACACTCATTTTCTAAATGTCCCTGTGCTAAGTAGATATCCTCAAGGTTAAATTGGCTTTCTCACATTGTGGAGTATTTTGTACTATTATCTTCCTTCTATCCCCAGGTTTAGAAAAGAAGATCTCAAAGATTTTGGATTCCAGAATCTTAAATGCCCTAGGACACACACTACATAACACTGCCATCGGTAAGTGTCATAATTCGTGTCTTCTAGATTTAAAACACCATCATTTATTCATTCAATAAGTATTTACGGACTACCTGGGGGAGTAATTCTGCCAGCACTTGGATTTGAGCTCATCTATCTAGTAGCTGTGTGAAATGAAGTAAGCCAATGTGACCTTCTTAATTTCTCTCCTCTGAATTGTATTATTTCTACTGTGATGACTATCAACCAGGCACAAAGCATACTTTGGTGAGTAAAGCAAACACAGACCTTTCATGGGGCTTAAAAACAAGCAGGGGTTATGTTTTAGAGGATATAATAGAGGCTAACAAATTTGCATCTCTCTACCTTGCTTTTTAAAATGTGTATATAAAGTAAGGAGATAAAAGTAAAATAAAAACGTTCATAGCTCTTAGCTACAAGTTTTGCTAGAAAATACCAAAATCTTTATCTAGAGATGTCATCAAAAACTTCAATTTGCATGAACACAGAAGAACATGTCTAAGAAAAGAGTAGTTGACTCAGGAATCCAAAAAGTCTGGAATCTGGAGTTATGTGGAATCAAAGAGAGGGTAGTGAGGTTTTAGTGTCAGCATTACACTGATTTAATCAATCAAAACCATGCCCTAAAAGACCTTCACCAGACACTAAAGGCTGGCACTTTGATCTCAGACTTCCTTACCTGCAGAACTGTTCTTCACAAAGTACCCAGTATCAGGTAGTCTGATATAGCAACACAAACGGACTACATTCGGATTCTTACAACCATGTTCCTCTTCTATCCCTGGAATTGTAATGACTTCCTTTAGCCAGGCTGGAGGAAGGATAAAGCAGGTGCACTAATACCTTTGTCAGTTTGCCCAGAAGCAACACACACCACTTCTGCTATCAGTCCAGGAAGATAATTAGTCACATGGCCTATCTAGATACAATAGAGTCTGCGAAGTGTAGTTCCTGGCTGGGTAGTTATTGTTCATGAAAGGGGAATATGAATTTTTACCAGCAGTGAGCTGCCTCTACTATTGGTGCAGTACTTTTAAATGTCGCATAAATACAAGTAGAGAATTTAAAGCACTAGGTTTTCTATTAGAGATTATGATTTAAATTGAGTGGAGCCCTGATTCAATACCTTAAAAGCTCCCAGATAATCATATTTCTCAGTTTGAATTAGGAAGCATTGAAGTAGTCACTAATTCTTAGTGTAGAAAAGAAATTTCTGTACTGCCCTCCAGAGCTGATTTCCATAGAAATTTTTGCTATAGATTGGTATAGAGAGATTATACATCTCACCCTATATTAAGGTCTTTGAAGGGCAGAATTTCAGATGTTGCTTAGCATGCAGGATGTTTATCAAGGAGACTCAGTCCTATAGAAGGAAATGGGGTAGGTTGATTGGGAGGAGGTTGGGTTGTGATACAGGCTCCCTGTCATGTTTTAGAGCTGAAAGAGCTCATGAGAGTTTCCCTGTCTGGAGGAGAAATGGCTGGGCCTTTTCTTGCCTCTATAAGTCCTTAGAGTGGATTTACCCAAAAATGAGTACAACCTTGGGTGAAGAAGCTCACTTTAGTGAGTGAGAGGCTGATGTTGAAGGCTACCTGACTGTAGTGCTCTCCTGGTCCATGAGAAGCTTAAAAACATTCACTAACATATAGAGTACAGACTGTTTAATCAAATTAACTGTGTACACAGCCATACCACTTACTAGATATACATGTTTGGGAAAATTATGTAACTTTCTGAAACCTCAGTTACTCTAGTTATTTCATTTATAAAATAAAGATATCACCTTTTTATTTATATTTTTGCTTTTTTTGTTTTGTCTTTAAAAAAAAACTTTTGATTGGTTCATTGTAGTCATATATCTTGATGGGATAAAAGATGGCGGAGGCATACGTGCACATATCACCCAATTAGCCCTTACCCAATTCCCTCCCCATTCCTTCCTTCTGTTTGGCTTAGTGATTGACTTTGATATGTTTGTTAATGAACATTGGAGAATTTCCCTCTTCCCTCCTCCCATCCACTCAGGTCACCTTATTTGCTCATCTATAGTATCCCATTCTTCATCTAGAGTTCCTCTTATGATCTATTTTCTCCCTAGCTTTCACATATTAGAGAGAGCATATGATTTCTTATTTTTTGTGACTGACTAATATCACTTAGTATAATGTTCTCCAGCTCCATCCATTTCTTTATAAACGTTGCAATTGTGGTTTTATTTTCTTTTTCTTTTTCTTTCTTTTTTTTTTGGTGGTATTGGGGTTCCTGGAAGCCCTTCTACCTCCGGGCTACACTCCCAGACCTATTTTTACATTTTTATTTGGAAACAGGGTCTCCTAAGCCAGCACGCACGGCTGGCTTCGAACCTGCACGATCCTCCTGTCTCTGACTCCCAAGCGCGGGGATTACAAGCATGCGCCACCACGCCCGGCAGTTGTGGTTTTCTTTATGGCTGAGTAAAATTCCATTGTGTACATATTACATAATTTTGTGATCATCTGTTGATGGACATCTTGGCGAGTTCCATAGTTTGGCAATTGTGAATTGTGTAGCTATGAGCATAGATACACAAGCATTACTTTGGTAGTTTGGTTTCCACTCTTTTGGGAAGATACCCAGAAGTGGTATTGCTGGATCATATAGTACGTTTGTTCCCATTCTTCTGAGAATCCTCCATACAGTTTTCCAAAGTGGCTGCACTAATTTGCAGTCCCACCAACAATGTAGTAGAGTTTCCACTTCTCCACATCCTTGCCAGCACTTATTGTTGTTTGTGTTTTGAATGATTGCCATTCTAGTTGGAGTTAGGTGAAATCTCAGGGTAGTTTTGATTTGCATCTCTTTGATTACTAATGGTGCCGAGCATTTTTAAGCATTTATTGGGAATTTGAATTTCTTCTTTCATAAAGTGTCTTTTAAGTTGCCTTGCCCATTTTTTGATTGGGTTATTTGTTTTCTTAGTGCTGATTTTCTTGAGTTCTCTGTATAGTCTAGATATTAGTACTCTATTAGAAGAGTAGATGGCCAAAATCTCCCATTCTGTTGGCTCTAGGTTGAGGTTCTTGATAGTTTCCTTTGCTCTACAGAATCTCTTCAGTTTTATGCAATCCCACGCATTGATTTGCCTTTTTGGTTGTTGTGCCTTTGGGGTCTTGTGGAGAAAGTTTATACCAGTGCCTATCTGTTGCAGTTTTGGACCTATGCCCTCTTCAAGGAGCCCCACAGTTTCTGGTCTAATTTCCAAGTCTTTGATCCATCATGAATTGACTTTTGTGCAGGATGAGGAAGTGGAATTCATTTCCATTTTTCTGCATATGGTTAACCAGTTTTGCCAACAGTATCTGCTGAACAGGCTATCTTTTCCCCATGTATATTTTTTGACCCTTTGTCAAAAATCAATTGTCTATGTGAGGATTTGTTTCTGAATCTTCTATTCTGCTCCATTGGTCTATGTATCTGTTTTTGTGTCAGTATTATGCTGTTTTTATTATTATGGCTTTGTAGTATAGTTTAAAGTCAGGTATTGTGATTCCTTCTTCATGGTTTTTGTTGCTGAGCACTACTTTGGCTATTTTGGTTTTTTTGTTGTTTCAAATGAATTTAAGGACTGATTTTTCTGTCTCTGAGGAATGATCTTGGTAATTTAGTGGGTATTACATTGAATCTGTAGATCACTTTTGGAAGTAAGGCCATTTTGATGATATTTATTCTGCCTATTCATGAACATGGAAAATCCATCTTCTACGTTCTTCTTTGATTTCTCTTTTCAATGTTTTATAATTTTCTTTGTAGAGGTCTTTTACTTCCTTGGTTAAGTTTATTTCTAAGTATATTTTTTTGTGGGAAATCCTTAGTGAAAGTATTCTCTGTATTTCTTTTTCATTAGATTTATGGTTGGTGTACAGAAAAGCTTCTGATTTTTTAGTATTGATTTTGTATACAGACACTTTGCTGAACTTGTTTATCAGTTCTGTCAGCCTTTGTGTTGAGTTTGTTGGGTCTTCTACGTATAGTATCATGTCATTTCCTATTTATACTCCTTTGATTTCCTTTTCTTGACTTATTGCTCTGACTATAAAGTCTCAAGTACTATATTGAAAAAAATGGTGATAATGAAATTTCTTTTCTTGTTCCTGTTTTTAGGGGGAATTCTCACAGTTTTTCCCCATTTAATATGATATTGGCTGTGGGCCTACTGTAGATTGCCTTTATGATGTTGAGGTATGTTTCTTCTATTCCAATTCTCTGTAGTTATTTTAGCATAAATGAATGTTGGATTTTGTCAAATGCTTTTTCAGCGTCTATTAAAATAATCATATGATTTTTGTCTTTGGTTCTGTTTATGCAATGAATTATATGGATTGATTTTCATATGTTGAACTAGCCTTCCTTCCCTGGGATAAACCCTACGTGGTCATGATGTATGATTTTTTTATGTGATTTTGAATGCATGTTGTTAGAATTTTGTTTAGCAGTTTTGCATCTAAGTTCATCAAAAATATAGGCCTCTAGTTTTCCTTCCTTGAACTGTCTTTATTTGGTTTTGGTATTAATGTGATGTTGGCTTCATAGAATGTATTTAGAAGAGTCCAGACTACTATACTGCAGATGCCAGAGGGCTGGGGAGCTACCATGCACACTCCTTGCTGGTACTCTGTGGGTTACTTAGACTGTAGTCTTTTCACATTTCAAACAATGTTGCATTGCTTTTCCTTAAACACCAGGTCACCTGAGAAAGTCTGGTACTGTACAAAACAAGAAAGTTCTGTTTACATAGATTACTACATTGTGCCTGGAATTCTCAGAGCAGTGCAACATGGCAGCAGGGTTTGGTCATATTGACCTAATTTTGAATGAGATGTTCCATCCTCTGGTCAGCTATCATGGTACTCTGTATATAACAGTGTTATAAGACCCAAATTTGTCAAAACTTGAGAAATAGCCTGAAAAAGATCTGTAGCTAACACCACCCTGTTTTGGATTTGAAGATAATGTGCTTGAATATTTTTATTCCCTGTTGCTTCCTCCTTAACTAATTTTTCATAAAGGATGATTACACTGTTTAACCAATGGATTTGTACATTCTTTAAAAATAACAGTAACTACGAGTTGGCTTCAAAAGAATTAGTTGGCAAAACACATACTTAAATAGACTACTGTCTCTGACTCTTAAACAGTCACAGAAGGCCATGGTGTTTACATCTGTGTGCTGGGAGGAGCAGGAGTTCTATGGTCTCACGCTCTGGGAAGGCGTCTCAGGCACATGAAACCGTCAGCAGCCAGTGACACCTGGATGCTCTTGGGCAGCTTTCCCCACGACAAGAGAGTTTTGCCTCTCAACAAAATAGATATCATATTTTCACCCAGAATACTCCAGGAATATAAATCATCCCAGAGGCAGAGTCTCATTTGTCGGTGGCATGACTGATCACTGCGCGTTAGATCCTCAAGGAGAAGCTGCTTCTCAGAAGTTGCCTTAAAGACATCATTCCTGCTGTCAAAACCCACCCAAGTTTTAGAGCCCTGCAGCTAGTATCTGAACTGGCCAAGTGAATGCCAGTTAGCAGTCCACCATCAATGACTAAAATGACTTTAAAAAAAAAAAGCATACTTGAAATTATAGTATGTATTCCACTTATTTATTTTGATAAATCTCTTTCAACTAAATTGAATTCATTTTTTTTCTTGTTTTTTATTTTTTTATTGATGCATTGTAGTCTGCAACTGGTATTTGTCTGCTGTTTCCAGGAATTTTCTATTCTTTAGAAATGATGCATTTTTGCTCTAGCTTGATAGGTCCAGTGCATTCTTGTCTATCTGCATTTGTATGGGAGTGTGTTTATGTTGTTCTCATTATGGAACACTTTGTTCTCTCAGCACTGAGACAGGCATGGAAAAAAGATGGCCTTTATCTCTTAACTTCATTCCAGCCCCTTGGTATAATCAATCCATCTCTGTGTTTGTCAGTTCGGTTTCGTCAGCAACCATAATGGTCAATTACTAAATAAGAATTGATCACTGAGTGGCCTGATGCTGTTACTTCAGCAACCCTGCATACTGTCTGGTTATTTTAATCAATCAATGACTAGATTAGATTAACCCGTTGCCATTTGATCAGTAACAGTCACCAACATAAGGCAGACTAATTGTATTGTACACTAAAGCAAGTCCTTAGGGGAGAATAGTTGTTTAATTAATGTCTAAGAATATTTTTCCAGGTAAAACAAGATATTTGAGAATCTATTGTCTAACATTATTTTGTCCCATCATGCCAGGTGTGAAAAACCTATAAAAACTTAAATATAATATAGAATATAATTATATAATATATGGTAATGTTAATTAATATAATAATACATATAAATTCTAGATTAGGATTTCCAACCTTTTGTAATGCATTTATGTTAAAGTTGTTGAAATATTCTCAGAATTAAAAAAATTGAGACTTAATAGCTTAAAGTCACTTAAAGAGGTACCACAGCATAGAAAATTCACCCACTCAACAAACATTGATAGGGACCAAGTAAGTTCTTCTATATTAGTTATTAAGGACACAGCCATGTATAATTCATAATTCCTGTCTATAGGCAAATGATAGGTTCCCGGTAGAGATAAACTGGTAAGGCAATAATTTCAGTAGAGCATAGTAACTACAGGTATTATGTAATAAGCGTGAAGAAATGAATTGTTCCTTCAGCGTGGAGAAATCAGGGAATACATGCACAGAGGAGTATAGTTGAGGTACTTGAAGGATCAAGAGGCAATCTCAAGGTAGACCAAGTGATTTACCACAAAGCCAATGATGAGTTCAATCCAAACTCACACAGATATACCACATAATTAAGCTCTAATTCTGTGGACTTTGCTCCCAAAATTCCAGTTCTCCAAATATATGAATTTTCTGTCAAAATACAGATGTAGTGACAGATGAGTTCAATTTACTTTGATTCCGCCATTTTATTTTCAGTAGAGGAAATTGAAGAATTAGTCTGCTTTGAGTAAGGTCTTTTAAGGAGGCCAAAGGTTGGTAAGTGGGTTATTACCAAAAAGTGATAGTTCTTGGGTCAGACTCAGCTTAGGAACAGAAAAGTCCATTCAGAAATATCACAGCCTTTTGGATAGTAACAGGGATTTTAGGTGGAAAACAATTCTAAACCATATTCCTTAATGTGAGTACTTTAACCTTGTCATTTATTATTGTGGGCATTATTTTCACCACTGGCAATACATGTACTGATCATAAAACCTGCTCTTTGTAAAAGTTGCTGTTGTTGAGGGATAAACTAGGTTCCAGGAATTTAAGTTACTTCAGACATGAATGAAAACTGACTAGCCTTGGGATACATAAAAAAGGTATAAATCAAGGGAAGAGAGGGGCACCCTGCTATGGTGATATAGACATAAAATCAAAATGCGACCTGTGGTGAGGTTAACTTGTTGCAGAGCCATTTAATGTAGGTAGGATTACTAATATTTTTCTGTCCATAGATGTGATGGGTTGCTGGACTTGGGAGAGCAGGAAAACTTTGATGTATGGAGAAATAGGAATGGATGGATGGAGGGAAGGAGAAAAGAAGAGAGAGAGAGAGATTTTAGTGTAAGCAAGAGAGACATTTATTATAACGATACAGCAGTGTACCACATGAAACTAAGAATGCAATATAACGACCTCCTTCAAGGCTTTTTTCTCAGTGCCCCTGGCTCCTATCTGTGTTTCTCTAGTGCCATGTTGGAAACATGGTGCTGCCCACACTCCCCAACAGTTGAATTTTATCTGGTAATCAGTCTTCCAGAGGCTCCGTTCTCTTTCTCAGGCTGTACTGTAAAGTTTTCCATTGTTCTAGACTTATTTAAATGTTCATTTCCTGTATCCAGGGGTCAGAAAAACATGCATGGTCAGGCATATGGGATTGCATCCCCTCTTTACTGGGAGGGCATTGAAATGGTTCTACCTCTACTATTCTTTTGTTCAGGTCTTCCAAATATGTAAACCACTTTTAAGCCTGGCATTCACTAGGCACTTCATTAATGAAAATTATTCACAAAAACCTAGGGAAGGAACTTCTACCTAAGAGTATCTTCACAATAACCTTCAAATGGCAACTGCTTAAAATTTTAGACTTAGATTATTAGTAATTCTGACCCTTTGGGCCAACAAGACTTACACTCAGTTAAGTGCTTTCTCCAAAAAAGTTCCTGCTACTGTCAGGAGCTGTTCCAGCCCATCTGTGTTAGATTCCATTCCTTGCATTTCTTAAAATGTTAGAAGGACTCTGGGCCCCGGGCCGGACCATGCGTAGCACGCCAGACCCCTGGAGAAACCGGGCCCAGTACCCTGGGTCCCAGGCAGGGGTCGCCGGGGCATGCCAGCCGGGGCCCAGGTAGCGAGACTCTGGGCCCCTGGCCGGACTGCGAGTAGCATGACAGACCCCTGGAGAAACCGGGCCCAGTACCCTGGGTCCTGGGCAGGGGTTGCGCAGGGCACGCCAGCCAGGGCCCGGGTCGCAGGACTCTGGGCCCCACGTGGAGTAGTATGGAGCACGCTGGACCCATGGGGAAACCAGGCCGGGTCACAGTGCTACTGAGTGCCTGAACCCACTACCTCCTCAAACCACACATACTGTCTTCTCTTATTGAGAGAAAAAGAAAAAAGAAAAATATCGGAGAGGGGTTAAGAAGGCTGTTGTGGATGCCAGGATACGGGAGATGCAGACAAAACTTATCCAAATGCACTGGAACTTATGGAAAAGTTCCCCATGGAGGAGGACTGCTGTTTCTCTATATTGTTAAGAATCTTGGACATCACCTGTAAGGAGAGAGTTTAGCGGAGACCAAGGAGAAAGGCGGTATTGAAAGCGATCTCCATGATGGTGGTGGAGACTTGTATTCAGGAGAAGCAGAAATCGGATCCTACCAACCTTATTTTTTTTTTTTGAGAAATTACACCAAATGTCGAATGCTACCGTCACACATGCTTAGGAACACTGGACAACATTCAGAGTGGAAAAAGAGCCTGGGAAGGATTTGAAATGGTGGAAGCAGTGGCAATGGCAGTGGCCAGTACTCAGGGGAGGCAGAGATCTGATGCATTACACCTGGAACCTTTGAAATAATAACCCCAGAGTCAGAATGCTACCACCACGCACCCTCGAGAACGTGGGCCAATTGGTTGGGCGAAGACGGTGCTCGGATTGGAGCCTGCTGAGGGGTAAGGCCAGCGACAGACCCAGCAAAGCTGGGATTGGAGCCTGCCATGAGGCAAGACTGGTGCTGGAGCTTTCAAGGCTGGGATTTGAACCTGCTGAAGGGTTAGGCCAGTGCCAGGGCCAGCGAGGCCGGCATCGGAGTCTTCCATGAGGCAAGGCCAGTGCTGGGGCCTCCGAGGCCAGGATAAGAGCCTGCTGAGGGGTTAGGCCGGTGCCGGGGCCAATGGCCGGCATCGTAGCCTGCTTGAAGCAAGGCCGCTACTGGGGCCTCCGAGGCTGGGATTGGAACCTGCCGAGGGGTTAGGCCAGTGCCAGGGCCAGCGTGGCCGGGATCGGAGCTCACCGTGAGGAAAGGCTGGGGCTAGGGCCTCCGAGGCCTGGATTGGAGCCTGCCAAGGGCTTAGGCCGGTGCCAGGGCTAGCGGCTGGCATCGGAGCCTTCTGTGAGGCAAAGCCACTACTGAGGCCTCCAAGGCCAGGATCGGAGCCTGCCAAGGGCTTATGCCGATGCCGGGACCAGTGGCCAGCATCAGAGCCTGCCGTGAGACAAGGCCAGTGCTGGGGCCTCCAAGGCCGGGATAAGATCCTGCCAAGGGGTTAGGCCAGTGCCAGGGCCAGTGGCTGGCATCGGAGCCTTCCGTGAGGCACAGCCGCTACTGAGGCCTCTGAGGCCGGGATTGGAGCCTGCTAAGGGGTTAGGCTGATGCCGAGGCCAGTGGCCAGCATTGGAGCCTGCTGTGAGGCAAGGCCAGTGCTGGGGCCTCCGAGGCTGGGATAAGAGCCTGCTGAGGGGTTAGGCCAGTGCTGGGGCCAATGGCTGGCATCGAGCCTGCCGTGAGGCAAGGCCGGTGCTGGGGCCTCCGAGGCCGGTATTGGAGCCTGCCGAGGGGTTTGGCCGGTGCCAGGACCAGCAGCTGGCATCGGAGCCTTCTATGAGGCAAGGCCGCTACTGAGGCCTCCGAGGCCGGATCGGAGCCTGCCAAGGGGTTCGGCCAGTGCAGGGGCCAGCAAAGCCAGGATCAGAGCTCACCGTGAGGCAAGGCTGGTGCCGGGGCATCTGAGGCTGGGACTGGAGCCTGCCAAGGGGTTAGGCCGGTGCCAGGGCCAATGGCCAGCATCGGAGCCTGCCGTGAGGCAAGGCTGCTACTGGGTTCTCCGAGGCCGGGATTGGAGCCAGCTGAGGGGTTAGGCTGGTGTCGGGGTCAGCAAGACCAGAATCAGGGCCTCCCATGAGGCAAGGCCGCTGCTTGAGCCGGTGAGGTCTGGATCAGTCTACCGGGTAGCCAGGCCACTACTGGGGCTGTCAAGAGTGGGATCGGTACTTGCAACGCGGCATGCACAGAGAAATATTGCAGAAAATAAAAATCAGATGCTTCCCCTAATCAGCAAAAACTAGGAGGAAAGGGGCAACAGAAAGAGGTCGAGCTATATAAAGGGCCCTATAGTGAAGCAACTAAGGTGACCAATCAGAGGGTATGGAATAGGGGAGGATGGAGCCTCTTTAAAATGCAGGAGGTACATAAACAAATGTATCAAAGTTAATCACCAAACAAGCATGGGATCGAGGGACGGGGAGGGAATGGGATGGGGGCTGGATGAGGGCTAATTGGATGATGTGTGCTCATATATCCTCTCAAGTCTTGTATTCCAATGTGATATATGATTACAATGCACCGATTAAAAAATAAAAATAAAATAAAAAAAACAAAACTTTAGAAATTCGTTGTCTTGTAGTTTTGGAAACTGGAAATTTGAAATGGAGGTGTTGGTAGTACTGTGCTCCCTATCACTAAGCTGCAGCGTAGTCTGTTCTTGCTGCCTTTGCCTAGCATTTGCTGTTTCCAGAAGTCTTTGGTGTTCCTCAGCTTGCAGCTGTATAACTCCAATTTCTGCCTTTGACTTCTTAGGGCATTCTCTGTGTCTCTGTCTTCACTTTTTTTCCTCTTTTTTAAAGAATACAAGCCCTATTGCATTATGGGGCAATTGTGCTTCAGTGTGACATTATTTTAACTTAATTACATCTTTAGTGACTTTGTTTACAAATAGGCCCTGAGAGTTAAACTTTCACATATCTTTTGGGGAAGATATACTTCAACTCATAACATCATCCTCTTATTTTTGACCAACTCCTGTCCAGTATCTGTATTCATCTCATTACTCATTGCTGGCCTCTGATTATCTGCTGTATATGACCTAGCTCTTGTGACTCTAATTACATTTTGATATATTGTTTGTATAGATACGAGAAAAAGAAAATCAGCACCTGACATCCCGGAACTGGTTAAGTGTTATCAGCTAGGCCTTGGTGTTGGATGGGCTGCCCAACACTTTCAGGGAGGCCTTGGGATTTTCCTGTTAAACAGTTTCACAGAACATCAACATGGGGCAAAGCTACTGTGCATATGATGAATCAAGACACAAACAAGACCACTCTATAATCATGTCTGAACATAGAGCAAAATATAAGCATTATCTGAATCACAGAAATGATCAAACATCCCTCTATCTTGACTAATAGGAGAGACAGCTGCTTTTTTTCTTTTTATCAATTACAGCTTTGCCTTGGTTTTGTCCTTCCTTCTTCTAGATGAGATTAATTAAAATAAATGATTAATATTACCACCACTTCCTGAGAGCATTTAGTCCAAAGTAAAGCCTCACTTCCTTAAATCTTCCCTAAATCACATAGCACGACCCCAAATTGTAGAGTAAATTCTTTCCAAAACCCTCTTCCTGAGTTGCCCCATCATTCAGTTGTGTACAATCTCACTGCAACAAACAATCAACCCAACTTGTTTACTAGGAGTGTGTTTCTGACAATATTTGACTAGAGGAAAGTAGCAGGCATTTTAATAATGCATATGAACTAAAATGTGATAATTGAATTAGGAAACATGTTTGGCATGCAAAATGTATCAACCCTCTCAAGTGGAAAATATATCGCAGGTAGAAAAATACAGGTAAAAACAATTATTGTATTTATAATAGTATTGCTATACAAATAAAAGGTTTAAATATAGTTATATCTCTTATTTTACAAATGAAACTAAACTCAAGTTTCAATACAATTTGGCATCAGATCCCGTGTTTTGTTTTGTTTTTTTCTGTATATGTGCTACCTTCCTTTGAATGCTAAGACAAAAAGCCAAAAATCCCTAGAAAACATCAAATTCACAAAGGATTGGACCTACCCAACTTCCAGGCTTAGTTGTGGTATGGGAGGGGGAAGGTCTGGAATGTCATTATCTGGCTGCCACCATTACTTCTGGATTCCCATAGTATCACAGTTGGAAATCTGTCCTATTCTGCAAGGACAGGAGGTCAGAGGTGTTTGAGGCAGGATTCACATCCCTCCCAGCACGGTTGAGCATGGTCCTTATGATGGTCTCCAGGTGATGGCTAGTCTTGAATCCTCCCATTCCAGCCACAACCATTCCATCAAGGTGCTGGTCACACCCAAGAGTGCTTGTCAGAAATGGGCCAGGCACCTGCCCTCATAGACTGAAAACACTTTTCTTTCCTCCCTCAAGGGGACACTGCCTCTCAAGGGTAAATAAATCATCTTACTGAGATCTTCAGTCTACAACCCTTCTCTTTAGAATGTTGCTGGTGTAATGTGATTATATATTATAGTGGCATTTGAAGTGATACATTCATCCATGCACAGATCTCCTGGTGTGGTTCCCGTCTAACCCCATCCTGCTATCCCCAACCCCCGTGCATGCTAGTAAGACTGTTAGTGATCCTTCATAGTCAGCAACATCTCTTTACATTTATTGCCTCTTTCATCTGTAGAGTTTTTAAATTCTCACTGTATCTGGGAAAGAAGAAACCTCTGTGTCTCCATGAGATGAATGGTTTCCAAGGATAATTTGGGGGGCATTTTAAGCCCTATCTCAATCAAACAGAGAAGAAAGAAAACACTGTAGAGACCTATGTTCAGTGTTTGCTGGGGCATGGTGCTGCATGTATGTGACATACGATACAGCCTCTTTGTTTCTGAATGGCTGCTTACTTGGGACTGTTTAATTTACTTCAGTAGCTGACTTTAGTAATGTAATTTATTTTGACAATTTAGAGAATCAATACATTTTGCCAATCTTATATACTCTCCCAGATTTCTTTATGTTAATTAGATTTATCCTAGTCAAATTTTATCAAAACGTTATTAACTTTCGCTCAAAATGACAATATGTCTTAATATTCTCAAAATATCATTTAAAAAACCCTTCCAGGAAAAATTATATTATCAATAAAAGTTAATATTTGTTTAGCTACTAGCTCTTTTTCCCAGATGAAACAATTATTCTTAGACTAAAATTCTTAACAAATGTGATATTGTCTAGGTGGCATCTATCAACAACTTGCAGAAAAAGAGACAATATTAATACTCATTTTAAATTTCAGCTGCCAAAACTTTGTTGATCTGCTCTTCTTTTCTCCTTACTATCCTTACCTGAGGGCCTTGGTCTCAGATACAAGTTTTAGAATCAAATTATTGGCTTCTGCCCAAGTGGAAAAATTTGTGTTGCGTCCAAGGGGACCATTTTGTGTAGGTTACTCTGATTTGCCCAGTTGTCAATTTAGTCAATTACAGAATAACTGAGGTCTATTCTACAAGAAGTTATGCTGGTATTACAAGAGAAGGGACATTCGCTATAATCAATTCACAACTTCTTTGATTAAAAGTGCATCTTAGTAGCCGGGCGTGGTGGCGCACGCTTGTAATCCCAGCATTTGGAAGGCTGAGACCAGAGGATCGCGGTTCGCAGACAACCTCAGCTACTTAGTGAGGCCCTCTGCAACTCAGTGAGACCCTGTTTCAAAATAAAGAATAAAAAATAGAGCAGGAGGTGTATCTCAGAGGCCAAATACTCCTGGGTTCCATCCCCAGACCTGCAAAAAAAAAAAGTGCATCTTAGTGTCCTAGCACAGAGTGAGTCTAAGAGGACGGGTCTCAGAACGAATGAGTTTTTTTTTTTCTTCTTTTCTGAATGCAGAAGGAGGTTGAGCACATAAAATCTCTTGGGCATCCGTTTCTGAGAATGGGTGGGGTAAAGGGCAAGAATAGGAGTGATGAGAAGATGAGCAAAAGGTAATAAAACCAAGATTAGCCTTCTTTCTACTTTTGTTTTCGCTTCTATCAAACCTTTAGTTTGTCTACTTTGTATGTTTTATAACAATGAACTAAAATTACTCAAAATGAGAACATCATTTATGTCAGGCTTGGATTTTTAAAATGAATTTAGGTTAAAATTTTTTTCCACTCCTGACATGTTCTCTCCTGATTATACTCATTATTTTTAAAGACTGTTCTTTTTCTCAGAGCTTTGTAAAGTTCACAGTAAAACAGTGGAAGGCACAAAGGTTTTCCATATTCCTCCTGCCCCAACACATAATATGTAACTTCCTCCATCCCCAATGCAATTTTTTTTACAGGTGATGAACCTGTATAACATAGTCTCCCAAAGTCCATAGTTTACAATAAAGTTCATTCCCAGTGTTGTTTATTCTATGGATTTGGAAAAAATGTTTAATGTCCTGCATTCATCACTGTAGTACACAGTTTTTTTCAGTGCCCCGAGCAAAGGTCCTCCATGCTCTGCCTATTCATCCCTGTGCCATCTCAACTGTTACTTATTTCAGAATGCTCTGAGTTAATTTAGATTTGGAGGGCACGCTTGCAATCCAGAAGGCTGGGAGACACGTTCTGTGTCTGCCATCACCAATCTCATCATTCTGGAATGTGATTTCGGCCCTGGTGAAATCTAATTGTCATGATAGAAAAACACGTTTCTCTGATGCTTTCAACTCATGCTCGGTTCATGGAGAGTATATACTTATACCTGTTCTTTTCAATCAGATACAGTACAGAGAAAAGCTAATAGGATAAACACAGCACTGCTTTTCCATTGCACACTGATTCCAGTGAAAATTGAATTCTTGGTTCCCTGACAAAGAATATTTGATAGGAGTTTAGATCTTGCACTGTCCCATGTACTAAGCTACATGCATGCATACATCACAAAGCAGTAGAGTCATCATCTATTTCCCTCTACCTGTCACGTCATGATCTGATAACTAAAATTTTCTCTATTTGGAACATCACTGTTTCAAAAATTCTTACTATATATTACTCAGGAATTAGAATTAAAATATCTCTTTATTTTTATTCTTTTTTTTTGTGTGTGTGTGTGTTGATTGAACCCAGGGGCAACCTGCTTCTGAGCTATACCCCCAAGCCTATTTTAATTCTTATTTTAAAACAGGGTCTTGATAGGTTGACAAGAGTCTTACTACTTGCTGAGGCTGTCCTTGAACCTGTGATGCTTCTGTCTCAGCCTCCCAAATAATGGGATTATAGGCCTGCACCACCATATCCAGCAAAGTATCTCTTCATTAAAGCACCATTAATAATGAGAATTCATGTCATGACAAGATTTTCAGTAAGTAGAAAAACAGAAATACTTCTTTTTAACATTTTATGTTACTTTTGGTTTCTTTATTTTATTGGCACTCAAAAAATACAACATTCTACTATATTTCCACAATAAAGCATTCAGTGATAGATGCCCCAAGTAGTGGATATATCATTGAAAGAGTCAGAGATCAGAGAGCTTATTTAAAAAAAAATACATACAAGCCATGAGATCATTAGAAAGTTACTTGCCCCTCAAATCTTGTTTTTTTTTTTTGTTTGTTTCTAAGGGGAGAAATAATAATTATGCCATGCAGAATCATTTGAGAATTTTAGATAATGCACAGTGTGTGAGTGAAGAGCTTGGCACAATTAGTCAGTGATTAAAGACAGCGTCCATAGGAGAGCATTGATGCATATGTGTTGAGCAGCCTGTGACACAGGACCCTCACCTCCTAGTGTTCATGCCTTTGGGTGATCTCCTCCCCTTGATTGTGGCTGGACTTACTGTCACACTTTTAATGAATAGAACATGGCAAAAGTGTGCTTTTTTTTCACAGTCTCTTCCATCTCTTGCCATGGGGGAAGCTATCTGCCATACTGGGGCATCCCTGCGGAGGGGTCCATATGGTGATTGACCAAAGCTTACCAACCACAAAGGAAGGAATGAGCTTGGACACAGATGAGCATTCAGATGAGATGGCTGACCTTGACTGCACCTCTTCAAAGACATTGAGTCAGACAAACCATGCCCAGATTTCTCTCTCACAGAACCTGTGAGATAATCATGCTTTATATCTTCAGCTATTCAACTTTAAGGTGATTTTTTTTCATATGACAATATATGACAAATGCCATAATAAGCATAGTGGCTGAATTTTAGAAAAATAAAATAATTTTCTTCCTTTTCATGAAAGCTGTTTCATACATTTACATAACAAATTCATACATAATTCACCTTACTAGTCTATCTGATGTGTATTGGTACTAGAGGGAGAAGTTTAAAATTGTTTTTGGAGGTAGACCTGAGGCTGCCTCTGTTTTCCTAACTATAGCCATGAATCTCAAGATGGATTTATGAAGCACTAGTCAGCTTTTTGGAAATACTCAGAAATGTATGTGATCTCATAAGCTTGGGAAACATTAATACCTTCTTTTACTCTATTTATTTATTTATTTATTTATTTATTTATTTATACTGGGAGTGGAACCCAGGAGCTTTTCTACCTCCAGGCTATACCCCCAGACCTATTTTATATTTTATTTGGAAACAGGGTCTCACTAAGTTGCTGAGAGCCTCACTAAGTAGCTGAGGCTGGCTTCGAACCTTTGCCATCCTCCTGTCTCAGCCTCTCAAGTGCTGGGATTACAAGCTTGCGCCACCATGCCCGGCTCTTCTTTTACTCTTGAAGGATCACAATGTACATTACGGGGTCCAGAAATCTCAGAGATGCTCAGGTTTCTAATAGGTTAATAGTTTGACTACAGCCTAAATGTGTCCTTCCCAAATTCTCACACTGGAGACTTAATTGCCAGTGCAAACTCTGTTGGGAGATAGGACTTTAGGGACATGTTTTGGTCAAGAGGGCTTCTCCCTTATCGGTGTGCTGGAGCTGCTATCAAAGGATTGCAGCAGTAGGTAGCTTCTTCCCCTCGCCCCTCCCCAGCCATGTGAAGGTGGAATAAGAAGCCCATCATCCTATGCCAGCACCCTGATCTTCGACTTCCTAACCTCCCAAACTGGAAGAAATACATTTCTGTTCTTTATAAATTACCCTTCAAAGGTACTTCGTTTTGGTAGCACAAAATGGACTAAGACTCACTTTAATAGATTAAATATCCCATCCTATACTTCTGCAAATCTGGATTAATCTGACAAAGTGCTGGAATCCTGATCTGTTCCTCGAAGCAGTCCGAACAGTTTATGAACAGCTACGTTTAGTCTGTTGAACTTTACCTCTGCCCCAGGCCACGGGCTTCGACCTTTCCCCAGAACAAATGTTTTGTTATAAAATAACAAGAACTCAGTGTTTTCAGGGCCAGATGGTAATAGCTGAGCAAGTTCTAATTTGACAACGTGGAAGAAACTGTTACTCAGTCTCATTCTGCTGCTTCTATTTCATCAGTTTTCTATTTATTGAGTTGATTGTTGCTTGATTGAAATAAGTCAAATAATTCATTTATATTTTTCCAAATGACTTGTTAACCACGCCTTCTCCCTCTACACCCCCCAAGATGTGGTGTGTGTGTGTGTGTGTGTGTGTGTGTGTGTGTGTGTGTCTTTCCCATTTAAGATTTCTGGCTAAGTACAATTTTAGTGCTCCATGGAGGATTTTCTTTCATTACGATTTAGAGCATTTCTGCTAAATATTGTATAATGTTTTTGCAACATATTGAAAAGTCCTTTGGAAATGTTTGCATATCCCTTTAGTACCATTTGCAACAGGGCTTAGAAGTTACTATGACAACCATCTTTAAAATTAAAAACAGAAATTAAAAGTTTAGCATAATTGAAAGGACTGTCTGACACAAAGTTAAAAATGGTAGGATTTTAACATAAGTTTGTCGAAGAGTGTCCATTTGTTTTTATTAGGACAGAGATTTAGAAATCATGACTGAAAATGTGATTCTACTAGGTTTTCTTTCCATGTCAGATGTACCAATATCACTGTCAAAGAATGTTGATGAAAAATTTCTAGGTTATCCATTAACGGAGTGCACTTGGTTAGCACATTCCCCTCTCTGTGTCTCTTCATCAACAACAACAAAAGCAATTGATGAGTACCTGCAGGCTGTATACCTATCAGGTATCCTATCCCACATATTATACATGTGCAGGATTCTGGAGGGCTGTGGCAAGAAAAAATTTAATTTTATAATTGTGTAAGGAGAATTGCATAATTTTTTGCACAATTAAATTTTCTTTTCACAATAATCTTGCAAAATTGCCATTATAATCCCTGAGGCTCAGAGCAAAAAGATAACCTTCTTTAGGATCCTGAAGCTAGCAAATAGAAGGGCCAGTACCCACAATCCAGGTTTGTGTGTTCCAAAGGCTACACTATTAATAGTTACATGGTTTTATAAAAATTTTAAAATATTGTAACAGCAAATTTGCCATTCCTTGCAATTGAGAGACAAAGATTCTGGACATGGTGACAGCAGCCATGGTCAAGAAGTGACTCTCTCAGGCAATGCCAAGACTCTGCACATCTCTGGCCTGACCCAGGCCGATGCTCCTTTCCTGACCATCTCAGAATAGCTAACATCTATGTCAGAGGGGGTGGACATGTTTGCATCTTCTCAAATGTAGGTTCTGAAAGGATAGAGGACAGAGTCAAACACTACTTTCTGGAGTTTTACTATCTCACAAGGCAGCCACTGACTACCTGTGGCCCTGGAGCCCTGAATGTGGTTAGCCAGAATTGAGATGCACCTGTATGCATTAGGACTTAAGGTGAGAAAAATGCCAAATTTGAAGTAGATGTTGGTATAATATCTTTTATATACTAGATTAAATAAAATGCATCATTGATATTGATTTATCTTGTTCTTTTTAAACTTCTTTTGATGTATCTACTGAAAAATTTAAAATTATACCTGTGACCTGCATTTGAGTTTTCATTTTATATATATAGTATATGTATATATATAGTATATGTATATATCATATTAGTACATATTAATTATATCATATTATATATTTATATATATATTACTTTTACTTGATGCACTGTTATTATACATTATACTGGGGCATAAAGTGATATAAACATAAATGCACCCAATTCTTGGAGGACTTTCCTCTGGGTCCCACCACCCTCACTCCTCCCTGTTCATGTCTCTGAGATTGGAATTGGTAATTTTGTATACATATGTAGCATTATTTCAACTGTTATATTCTTTTTTTTGTGTGGGGCTGGGGATGGAACTCAGGGGCATTTCACCTCTGAGCTACAGTCTCCCCCCAATTTTTTATTCTTTATTTTGAAACAGGGTCTCACTGAGTTGCAGAGGGCCTCACTAAGTAGCTGAGGCTGTCTGCGAACCACGATCCTCTGGTCTCAGCCTCCCAAGTGCTTGTATTACAAGTGTGCCCCACCACACCTGGCTGTTACATTCTTTATATCTCTGTCCTTCCTCTTCCCTCTCCTAAACCCCCTGCACTACTCCATTGAAGTCTGTGTTCTCCTCTTAAGTTACATTGTCCTAGTGAGGTAGAATAGAAGAAATAAAATACATTGGAAAGAGAAAAGGAGAAGCAAAATATAATTTTAATATAAAACCTAGTGCTGAAGTTCATCATATACTTACTCCCTAAATCAGGTGTCTCTTTCAGGCCTGTTTTTCTCAAATTGTCGAGAAATCTATAAATCTTAAAGTTAACAAACAAACAAAAAAAAACTATAATTACCTTCTGCACTGTTAACAAGATACAATATTTTGAGAAGTTTATGATTTAGGGGACTTACTAGCTCATCTATTGATCAGAAGATGGAGACCACTATCAACTCAAGGACACTAAGAGTACCAGGACAGCATAAACCATCTTGTAATGATCAGACTTGTGTCATCCTTGCATGCCTTCCCATACTTAACCTTTACCAAGTTTCCTCTAAAAAAAGAGTCGAGAACCTCTCAAATATGTCCCTCCCTTGAGACGGCCCATATTCATCCTTGAATGTGTATTCTTTACTTTCCTAAATAAACCTGCCTATGTCTCTAACTGCTGCTAAAGTTCTTTTGCATCACGCAAGCCAAGGACCCCACCAGTCCCAAGTTGAGTTCTCCTCTCTAGGGACTCCTCGGACCCTTCATGGAATCAAGCCTTCTCTTGTGACACTGGAAGGTAAAAGGCAAGAAGAAAAAGAGAAGCCAGTCCTCACCATTTCTCTAAACATAGACCCTAAACCTTGAAGACAAGAAGCATCAAATCCTTCTATCTTTCTGGAACAGAATAAACAAATCCAGCTCTCTGTGATTTCTGACTTCAAAAACGACTCAATAATTTTAATATTTTCAAAAAAATTTCTCCTGTGCATGCTGCACCTGCCTCGACTGAAGTTCCTGTAGAACATAGGTTCATTTTGTGGTGACAGGTTCACTCATTGGTGCCATGTCCTCACCTTTGTTCGCTATATTGAAACAGGGTCTCAATCTCCCAAGTACTGAGATTATAGGTGTGCACCACTGTGCCCAGTGGAAGAGCATTTTAACTGTAGTATAGGTACTGGAATTTCAAGTCTTCTTAGTCATCTTCTTCCACAACTATAACCGTTTCTGATAAACTGCTCTAGGCTTTCCTGAGGACCTACCTCTCAGGGCCTGTGATGCTAAATTACCATTTCCCAAGGAGAACTCATACTTCTTCTTTGTATTTAATAGTTTCTTGGGGTTAGACTTAAATATTCCATTAAATTTCAGGCCTCTCAATGGTAAAAATTTGTCTTTTTCTTTCATTGAGTGAAGAGGTAAATCACTTCTATCAATTTAAATACCATTGTTTAATTGAATTATAGATTCCAGCCAGCAAATAAATGCCACCTGACTCCCTAGAAAATGTCAGCAGTTGCTTCCTGCTGTTTTCTACCTCCCAGAGTTATACTCTATTATATCAGTAAGTCAAGGAACAATTTGTAATGGACTTTATTATTTATTTATTTATTTGCCAGGATTTTTTCTTCATTTTTCTGGTAAATTTGTTCCTTCCTTTCTAGGAAAACTCTTCCCATTTCACTATCCATTCCACCTGATTCTTAAGATATTTCTAATTATATTCCATATGGACCCACCAGCCACAAATGCCTTCATAACCTTAATATTTTAAAAAATGTAACCTTTGCCTTAATTCCTACAGTCTATCTTCTTGACTACAAAGATTAGTTCATAGGTTACTATATGACTTAAGTCAGATCAATCTGAGTTCTTCCCTTGAAGGAGGAGAGAACTTTCCATGTCCTTTGGGATTGTTAAACTGTAGTTAATGTCCTATTCATACCATCCCAAACTGAATGATACAGTCCTAGGTCATTTGAGACTCTGATTCAATTGTCAATTGAGCTTAACCTTTAAGTGAGGAAACCTCTCTCTCTCCTCTCTCTCTCCCCCTCCCTGGCTCTCTCTCTCTCTCTCTCTCTCTCTCTCTCTCTCTCTCTCTCTCTCTCTCTTCTTTCTTCTCAAAATTTCATTTGGTTCAATCTAATGGCTTGAATTGGATTTCTATTGTTGTGATGATAAATATTTAAAAGTATGGTATTGGAATAAGGATAGACACACAAACCAATGAAGCAGAATAATCCTAAACATTTTTATGGTTAATTAATTTTGGCAAGGGTCAAATATAATCAATGGGAGTAAAGAACAGTCTTTTTAACAAATGGTTAAAACATATATAAATCTTCATTGTCAAGACCATGATCATGAAGGCTTAATCCTGTGTTTTCTTCTAGGAGTTTTATAGTTTTAGCTCCTACATTAAGGTCATTGATCCATTTTTAATTAATTTTTGCATATGATTAATAGGAGTCCAAGTTTATTCTTTGGTGTGTGAAAATCCACTTGTTCAAAACCATTTGTTACCTTTCAGTTCATCTTATTCTTCCGCCCATCTATGTATTCAAGTAAAATTTGTTGATGCCTAGATGGTGTTATGGATGCAAGATGCTGATATGAAGTTCTTATGTCTGAAGAGCACAGATTCTATGCTGGTCGACAGATAGGAAGGAATCTTTCCAGCTCAGTGGAGTGTTTGGCAGTGTGTACAGTTAGAGTCCCAGAGCTGTCCACAGCAGGACCAGATCTGTCTCTTCTGTTCTAACTTTACTCCTATATTACTTGGTAAAAAAAAGTTTGAAAAAATAAATGCTATTGCACCAATAAGAACTGGAACTTGTCTAAAATCATGTCACTGTTCTCTCTAAGACATTTGAAATCACATGGGTGACTCCATACAAGGCTATGAGAGAATATGCAAAGTCTTTAAGAGGTTATAGCAGGACTTGGGACTCTCAGTACATACATGAAAGAGTTGGCTCTGGTTTGTGTGGGAAATGAATTGGAGTGCTCAGAAGTATTGGTGCATGAGGAGAGCAGTGCCAGCTTTGCACCCTGTGGTGGAAGGGGAGAGCAAGGTGGGGACTACATACAATGGGGATATTCAAAGTAGCAGTGTATGAGACAGAAATTGAGAATTAATATCCAGAGTGAAACAGAGACAAGAGAAATAAGGAAGATGAAAATAAGGCATAGCCAGCAAAACAAGAAGTAGATGGACAAATTTCAGGGACAGAGCTTTTGCTTAAGGCTGTGTGGGCAGGTCCCTTGAAGGGGGCTTACATGGGACATAACTGAGAGACATTGACCTTCTTACCTAGGTTTTACTTGCTGGTCTCTGCCACCAGTAATAAACCTTATTCTCTCTCTCAGGGCCATGGCCTTTAAGTATTTCAAACCAGTAGGATAGTCACAAGTATGCTTTCTCGGGAACTTTGGAGGGAGGTTGTAAGTATCAGCGTGATGCTCAACTTCTACCCTGGCTCTGAAAAAAGGAAGACACCAAAAATATATTTATGATTAATTCCCACCATCTGTTAGTGGAATATGATGTAAATTATAGTCAGACCCTGACCTACAATGTTCAACTTAGTATTTTTTAGCTTTACAGTGGTGTGAAAGTGATCTTCATTCAGGATAAACCATGCTTAAATTTTTGAATTTAGATCCTTTAATGAGCTAATGTTATGTGTGTGGTACTCTCTCAGGATGCTGGGCAGGGGCAGTGAGCTGGGGCTTCTGGTTGACTATATTGAGAAGGTCAACTCTAGTGTACAATTTTGCTAGGCCAGGATCCCTTTTAGGTTAGGTTTATTAAATGCATTTTTGACTTATGATATTCTCAAGTTAGGATTCATTTATCAGAATGTAACTACACTGAAAATTGAGGAGGTTCTATATTTTGTTTCCTTTTCCTCAGTGGCCCATTTAGTTTGTCATGGGCCAAATAATTGAGAAGCATAAGCAAAATTTTTCAAATTTACCCAACTATCAAATTGGAAAGATACTTACTATTTTAAAAACCTTTAGCCAGATCAAAGCCACCTACCAGTGTCCGCATGAACACTGTCAGTCTTTTGGATGGCATTGACATTGCTGTATTTCTTAAATTAACAAATGCTGGGGACTTTAAATTGCAACTACATAAACTACTCGCAATTTTATGTTCTTTGCAAATTGTCATCGTGCTTATTTTTGGAAATTTGTGAGATCCCACATTAGAAGATCATTTTCCTTTCTTTGATCTTCCTTCATATTCTAACCTTGTTCTAAAGCCAGCTCTATCTTCTAATGAAAAGTTTCAAAGAAAGAGATCAGTCAGATTTTATTCCCTTTCTTTTATCTAATTCAGAGTGCAAGAACTGTTTATATCACATTGCATTTTAAGGAAGGGAGTGTTCTTTCTAGATTCTCTAGAGTTTGGGGAGTGAAAAAAAATGCTCCAATTGAGAAATTTAAGAACTGCTTCTTTTCTAGAATATCAGCACTGGGTGAATTGCTTACCTCGTTTAATTTTAGTTTTTATTGACAAAATATGAATAATAGTTCTTGATCTGCTCTTTCTGCTGCATTGTTGAAATGATTAAATGAGGACACTGGATATGAACAGCTCTTTAATGAAAAAAGTCAACTCTGGGAGTGTATAATATAGAAAACAGCAAGGGGTCCTGGGAACTTAGTTATTTGATTAAGGGCATTTTCAAACAAATAACAAGTTGGACTCCTTCTGGGTCAGCATTATTCTAATCACCTCTCTATTTGAGTAAACAGTATGAGCCCCGTGTTAGAGCAAGTGAATCAGGTGCCTGGGGAAGATGTTTTCTGAAAGTATTAGAGGCTGAGCAAGAAGTCTGAAAGAGCTTGAAATAATTTGCAGGCCACAAATAGAGATTACACAAAGAAAAGGCAGCCTCGTCCCATGAAAAAACATTCCAGAATTCTCTATGCTAAAGGGCAAAATCCTTATGTATAAAATTAAGCAAGTTAAAACTTAACCTTTGGCTCAACTCTTGCCTTCTCTTAAAAGGAGCCAGACTTTTGGCCAGTTTTTAAAAGCCCTTTCCATATAGTCCTTCACTGTTAGGAAACATTAAAAAAGCTGGGCATGGTAGTGCTTGCCTGTAATCCCAGTACTTGAGAAGCTGAGACAGAAGGATCACAGGTTCCAGGACAGCTTCAGCAAGTAGTGAGACTCTCATCAACCTAGTAAGACCCTGTTTTAAAACAAAAAATTAAAAAGGGATAGGGGTAGAATTCTCAGAGGTAGAATGCCCTTGGGTTTAATCTTCAGTGCCAAAAGAAAAAAAAAAGAATGCTAGTAATCAACTTACCCACGGAGGTTGACATTAGTGTACCCATCTGACAGATAAAGAATCTGAAGGTTACAGGATATAAGCATATCAGTATCTGCCCAAAGGCATACTGTTCAAAGATATATTCCTAAATATTTGAAACAAACGTTAAGTCCTTAGATGAAAACTTCCAAAGTTCCAAATTCATGTTCTCTTGATTTCCACCATACTGTTCCTCAATAGTCTCAGCATAAGTTTTCTGTTACTATCTAGGGTCCACAACTGCAAAATCCATTCTAGTGTATAAAGTCACATGTGGTCACATAGTTTTAATTTAGCATTCAATATATTTCTGGATGATATACATTGATATCTCCTCTTAAAATACATGGACAAATCTTTTGTCACCTAGCAAAATGTGCCTGTAATCACCCCAGATTCTGATTATTTCTGTCCAGCAAGGCACAGCCCAAATCACACTGCTTCAGTTTCTAATTTAATGGAACATTAGGCATCCATTTCTGGTACCTAAATTATACAGTTTCTGTTATTTATAGAGCTTACATGCAAAGTGTTTAACTGAAAAAAATGGAAATAAAAATAGGAAATGGGTGAGTGCCTGCTATCAAGTCTCATAAATGAGCCCATAATATTATTAAGTTCAGTAGGTAATGAGTGTTAAGCAATTTTAGAAATTTTAAAATTAAGACTTAATTATTTTCTTTAGCTAATGAGCTTCTAGCTTTTCTTTTGTGCTTCAAACATATGCTTCTGGAAATAGCTTAGCTATAATCCATATAATATTATTTAGACATCTCATTCTCAATGGTAGTGCAATAATATTCCTCCCTCCAACCATCTATCCTTCTCTCCCTCCTCTCTTCTCCTTCTTTCTCCTCCCTTCTTCCTCTTTTCCTTTTTTCTCCTTTGTGTAATGAATCAATTCTGCATTATAAACATCGGAAGTGGAAGAGTGTACTTGCTCAGCACAGCAGAACTTTGTCAAATGCAGTTTCAGAATTCCACTAAGAAAAGAAAATCACATAATCTGAATGCTGCCATTTGCTGAGGACATTAAAATGAATATTTGCTTATTTTATTGATTTGTCAACATGTGGAAAATAAAATTCCTCTTGACCAATTCTGAAATGAAAACAGGTACTTGGTAAGGAGATCTGGAGATCCACGGATAATAAGGAAAATAGTCTGCCATCTGATATCACTGATTGTTTATTAAAAAGCTGTTGGGAGTGATGGACTCTCTCTCCCTTTTACTACTTGTATTTGGTCAAAAGACCTCCCCTATGCATTCCAGTGCTCTCTTCTCCTGTAACTGCAGCCCTGCGTGTCCTATGCAGGCATGTCCTTTTATTCCGTTTGTTCTACTGCATACCACCCACATTCTTTCCTTTTCCAAAGTATCTCTTGACTTTTCCTGAAGCTTGGGGGCATCAGATTCTTTTTTTTTGTCACAATACACAAAGGCATAAGACTATTAAGCTCTTGGAATCCTGTCGTTCTCTCTCTCACTAGACTTCTTCATCTGGGCTGCTATTCTAAGGAGGATTTTGACATGTTGCCATGTTGCTTGGCTTCTCTCTTTACCTACTCTTGTCTTCCCACATTATCTCCACATACACTCCATCTTTCCAAGCCTTTCCAATTATTTCCAATGTGTTATATGGAGCAACTTAACTCTCACACTTTCCCAATCTGTATCACACTGTAAAGGTATTCTTTCTAGAAACAGAAGTTGTTTTGCTAACCAAAGACAATTTTCTGTATTCAGGGACCCTGCAGCCAATATTAACTATATATTAAGCTAGTAATTTTCTTCCTTCTGGCCTCACATATTTTGATGAAATTTTACCTTGTAAGTTACACAGGACTTTATCTCCAATATACACAGCATTATCTCCAATATACAGACAAAAAACCTGAGTCCTAGAATTTCCGTAACTTGCAGATGGAAAATGACAAGTCTAGAACTAGTCTAGACTAGTCTAGAACTAGAACGCAGATCCTCTCAAACCAACTGAACTGCTGGGTGCTTCTTTGCATGGTCACAGCTTTAGTAGATATATGGAGCATCTATCTGGGATGTGAACATTTGGCTGCTCCTGGAGCAGTACCCTGTGATCAGCGCAGTCATTCACTGTTCAGCTCAGGTCTAAGAGTTCAATATACTGTCTTCTCATAGTGAAACAAAATAAGGTCAGCTAGTACCAGAAGAAGAAATGAAGAAAGAGAAGGAAAGCCAGGCTCTATTTAAAAATTAGATATTTGGAATTATATTTGGTTATCAATCTACCTCTGCCACTAACTACTTACTTAGACCATAAACTGATCTATGAGGCACATCACAGCAGGAAACAGGTGGCTAAAGAGAGTTCCTGGAAGAGGTTATTATAACTGTATTATTATGATTACAGTTATAAGAGGGTAAAAGAATATCAAGGGTCACATAACACTCTCTGGAATTAGCAACCTAGGAAAATTGCTACTGCCTCTAGTGCAATGAGAGAAACCCTGAAGCCATGAAACCAAGCAAGCAGGAGTTAGAGTACTCCAATTCCTCTTTCTTCTCACCCTCTGATATCCTTCCAGGTCTCCCATTAGCCAAACTCAGCAGGATGACAGAGAGTATAGGAGCCCATCAATGCAGTCCATAGGCACCAGCCGCCCAGTACATTATGCAGAACAGAGAAGGAAGAAGAGTGGATATGAAGGGTTTGCACAAACAAACATATCACCCTATTCACAATTATTAGTAATGGCAATCTCTTGGTTAGAACAAATTGCCTATTTCTATTTTGTTTTGCTTCGTTGTAATATAAATGAATGGAGATGGTGATTCTAAAGGGTTTAGGTAATCTCTCAGTACATAATTTTTGCAAGACAATGTTCTGCCAGAGAAGGGCATTGGTACTCACCTGAAAATTTGTTATGTACATCTGGTACCCTTATTTCTGAAGTGTTTGAAGACAATTTACCCATTATTGTACAGCCTTTGTGCACTAGAGTTGGGGAATGGTATAAGCTTGAACATCCAAAGGCACCTGGGATAGTAGCAGGGTGAAGACAGTCCCTTCTCATGCTGGTAGTCCTTAGCTCTAGAAAATGATAAAATGCTTCTTCAGTAGCAATGACTATGGCTCATAGAAACATGTATTGGACTTGATTTCTTTATCAGCGCTTCTAAAATAAAAAAAGGAGTTTATAATCATATCCAATAACAAATGAGCAACTAGATAAAATAATAGTGTCTGAGAAGCCCGAGTCTTGTTCCACTTTTAACAGGCCAGGAGGATCCAGAGCAAAGAAACTTATCTCTTGTTTTATTGTGTTTTGTTTGTTTGTTTTACAACTGGAGGCTTTCACAATGATGGGGACATACTTCCAGCTTAAAGGAAGGAATTTGCTGAGGTTTTGAATTTTATTCTTAGGAGTAAGTAATGACAAAGGATTTGTGACATACTCTTTTAATTATTATTTTATTTTATTTTTGGTGGTACTGGGGGTGGAACTCAGAGGCTTTCTACCTCCAGGCTATGCTCCCAAACCTATTTTATACTTTATTTGGAAACAGGGTCTCACTAAGTTGCTGAGAGCCTCACTAAGTAGCTGAAGCTAGCTTCAAACCTGTGTGATCCTCCTGTCTCAGCCTCCCAAGCACAGGAATTACAAGCATGCACCACCACGCCCGGCTGTGACATACTGTTTTAACTATAAGTCTGAGGATATTTAAAGTAGTGGTCATCTAACTTCACCAGTTGCCTATGAAAGCCCCAAGCTCATTAGATAGATATGATAACTTTCTACATTAACAATGAAAGGTAAGTTCAAGGAACAGAGGAGAGAATAGAGGATGCAGTGATACATTCATATCCCAGAAACAGGATATGAATAGTTTCAATACAAATTTAGAACTGATGTTTCCACATGTAAATGTTAATGTGGTAAGTAAGAGCAGAGTGCTGAAGATATCTACTTAAGCAAAACGTGGTTTACTAATTGGCTGTGATTTGAATATTTTGTGCTCTCTGAAATTCATTCTGAAACATAGTCCATGATGCAATGGTAGTAAAAGGTAGGTCTTTTAGGCAATGAGAAGGCTTTAAAGGTTCTTCCCTTTAGGATTTGTACCTTATAAAAGGGCTGAAGGGAACTAGCTAGACACTTTGTTTCCTTCTGCTTCCTGCCAAGAAAGGACATGGCATTTGTCCTTCCCACCAGCCCCCAGAAGTATACAAAATAAATTTCTATTGTTCATAAGATACCCAGTGTAAGGTGTTCATGATGGCAGCACAAGTGGACTAAGATACCATTACTCCATCAATGCATTCATTCAGTAAGCATTTATTATGAAACTAATATGTGCCAAGCATTCTTCTAGGTGCTAGGAAATACAGAAAAAGACAGACAGATCAGTGGCCTCATGGAATATACAGTGATCAAGTGATGTTTGACAGTAGGAAAGGTAGGTTAAGACCATGCAGATTTAAATAAAACGTTTGGATTTTATTCTCTGTGTAGCAATGTAGCATTGATAATCTAGACACCCACAAATTATAGAATGTTCTAACTTAACTGGCTTTTAAAAGGGGACAATTTATTATCTCACATAATAAATTCCACAAGTAGAGTAGCTCCAGAAGCAGTTAACTTAGTACCTCAAGTATCCTCCAACTCAGGTATTTTACACCTAGAAGTCCCGTCACCCTCAATTATATCTGCACAATTGCAAAATAGCTACCTAAGTTATATTCTGCAACCTGCAGATGTGAAACATTTTAGAGAGAGAAGAATTTATTAGTTAGGAGTAGATTTAGTGGCAATAACTGAAATAACCCAAATAAAGATGGCTTAAAATGGTAGAAATTTATATCTTTTTTGAAAAAAGTATGGATGTAAAATGTTCATGATTGATAAGTTGTTTCCTTGAAGTTGTCATAAAGAGTCCTTTAAACTCTCCACTCCATCATTTTAAAGATAAGCAGCCCATCCTCAGAAAAAATATGACTGCTGGAGTTCCAGGGCTTTTTGCGTGCGCGCGCGTGTGGGTGTGTGTGTGTGTGTGTGTGTGTGTGTGTGTGTGTGTGTAAGGGTACAAGGGATTGAGCCTGGGGATGCTTTGCAACTAAGCTAAATCCCAGCCCTTTTTGTGTTTGTATTTTGCTGAGTTACCCAGGCTAGCCTTGAACTTGGATCCTCCTGCTCTAGCCTCCGGAGTAGTAGGGTTACAGGCATGTGCCACCACACCTAGCAAGTTTCAGGTATGTGAAAGAAAACTTTAAGGGTACTTCTCAGAAGATTCTCAAAATTTCTACAAAAAAGATTACCATACATAACTTAATTGCAATGGCACATTTATAGCAATGAAATGCATAAAATGTGGTCTAATGGCAGAATATGAATAGTTCATATATATATATGGGGACAACTAGGTTTGTGTATATGACTATCAGAACTTGGCCTTTAGTCTACAGAAGACATAAGTCCTTTCTTCTGCAAGCAACCATTACTAGTATTTGCCACTTTACATTTGAAGACTCTAGGACATTTTAGAATTGTCTTAAGTGGGGAGCTCAGTTTGCAAAATGCAAATTTTCATGACATATGGTATGGAGTACAACTAACACAAAAGTTCCCCATAGAAGATGAAAATCCTCAGGAACTAAAAATATTTTCTTTAAACAACCTTTGTCAGTGCAGCTGCTTCCTTGTGAGACCAGCTGTTACTAAACTCCAAAGGGTATCTCTCACGTGAGGCTGGATTTGTTTTTTTATGATTTAATTCTTATACCTCAAACTGAGCTGGGTATGTAATGTTTTTACTTGTCTACCACTGAAAGAAATGAGAGAAATAAAAGCCTGGGGAAAGGTTTATGAAGAGTTGTGTATATGTATTCAAAGTAAAGTAGTAAGGAGGGAGAGGCCAGAAAGATAGCCAGGGAAAGGAGGAGGTGAAAATAAGGATGTTTATGATAGTGAATAGCCAAAGAGAGGGCAAATTAGGAAGTGCTCAGTCTGCAGAATATTAGATTCTACATCATATTGCCCAAAATACGGGAAGTCTTTGAGTATGAGGCTCAGTGTTTCCTGGGAATCCCAGCCCCCCACTTTTTATCTTATTTTTTATTTATTAAAGTCTTTGAACCTCGATATTTTCATTTCTAAAACTAAAATGATAACAGCAATGTCCATCCTGTGAGGTAATGGTGAAGGTTAATTGAAGCAATGTTCATGAATTAACAGAATGCTCCCTGGCACGTGCAGGGCCCATGATAAAATTAATGATTATTATTATGATTATGTACTTGTTGCAGCAAAAGCTCATTCTTTTAAGAGAAAGAGCAATAGATTAAAATAAACAAAAATAGAATTGTTTTTTATCTTAGCAAGAGCTAAAAGGAAAAATAAATCTATAGCTATCTGCCTGTCTTCAAAGGGTCAGCCTTTCTTTTTGATACTCAAGACAGGCTTTCTAATATTATTCAGCCTTATGAGCCCTGAAAACATTCTGCAAAATTAAATGGGCCAACCACACACACACAAAAATAAATTCTTTTGCATGATTTCATCTATATGAGGTATCTAATGTCATTAAACTCATGGAGACAGAAAGAATGTCATTTCCAGGGGCTGGGAGAGGGAAAATATGGGAAGCTGTTCAGTGGATATAGAATTTCAGTCATGCAAGGTAAAGAAAAATAAAGACTAGAGCTCTGTTGTACAATAATGTAAAACAAAGTTAACAATACTTTAATATGACTTTAATATGCACTATAATTATGTAAAGGGTAAATTTATGTTATGCCTTTTAACTACACTTTAAAAAGAAATTCTGATAACTGCTATAACATGGATGAACCTCAAAGACATATGTGTGAAATAAGTTGGTCACAAAAGGACTCCAGGTATATGAAGTACTCAAGATAAGTTCATAGAGACAGAAAGTTACTATGGTAGTTTTTATAGGTTAGAGACGGAATAATAGGAAGCTATTGTCTAATGGGCAAGGTGTTTCTATGTGAAAAGACAAGATGTTCTGGAGATAATGATGGCTGCACAACCATGTACAGGTACTTAATGCTAATCATACATGCTAACATGGATAAAATGTGTGTGTGTGTGTGTGTGTGTGTGTGTGTGTGTGTGTGTGTTAGTTATATCTGTGTGTGTGTATGTTGCTTGGGATTGAACCCGGGAATATTCTACCTCTGAGCTACACTCATAGCCCTGTTTTTATTATTTATTTTGAAAGAGGGTCTCGCTAGATTGCTGAGGCTGTTCATGTACCCATGATCCTCCTGTCTATGCCTTTCAAGTACTGGAATTACAAGAGTGTCCCACCATGTCTGACTTACTTTACCATAATTTAAAATTTTAAAAAAACAGACTGCCTGTTTTGTAATAAAGTTTATTAGTGTATCTTCACAATCGAACTGTCTGATAGCATCATCAACTGAGTACTTAAACAGCTGTTGTATTCAAGGCTCACACACAAACAAATTCCACTTTATTAGGCAATGTGTAATATTCTTAGGTACTGTGAAAGAAACAAGCTTTGCTAAGACAAAATTGTCTAAAGATTTGGCCTCTACAAACCTAAGAACACAAGGATATTAATGAGGGTTTTTAAACTCTGGACTTCAAGAAGATGGCAAAATAGACTTATTGAGCATGTCTCAAAACAAAGGAGAGAGAGGCAAAAAAAAAAATATTTGTAGAAATAATGGCTGAACACTTACCAAATTAGGTGAAAGACAAATTAGTAGGCTCAAGAATTTAGCAAAGTCTCACAGTATAAATATAAAAATAATACATAACCCCATCATAGTCAAACTACAGAAAATAAAAATTGAAGAGAAAGGTCTTGAGAGAAACTACAGATTTTTTCTTTCCTAATCTCCCCAAATTATTCTTAGTGGTTAGAGTTAAGAATTAATACCATTGGGGAAATCTTACTAAGGAGTATTTCTGCATCATATCTGTGTAAACTAAATGAAACAACTAATTTTGAAAGATAGCAGTCATACGTGGAACACAGATTTACATATCAATTAACCCAATAGGAATTTAATCAATATGCCAGGATTTTCAAAGCATCTTCATGAGAATTTCCCCAACAGCACTGCATATCTGCAAACTTTGTGGACAGTTGCTACACTGAAAGCTCCCCAGGATTTCCCCATGAGCATAGAAGTGTGAGGACTTATTCTTTACAAGATGTTCACTTTCGGGCACCACTTCTTACCTGGTTGGTGGGGAAGTTCTCAAGCCTACACAACTGGGGTTGGAATAAGCCTTCTTTATTTTCAGAGATAATGACAGAGGTTTATTCAGGAAAGTAGGGGATACATAGTCAAGGGAGAATGAAGACCATTCAAGAGTGAGAGAGGCATTCGGGGTCTTCCCAGTTCTTCCTTTATGGGAGACCACATGAGGGGTGGGGTAGGTAGAGGCACACAGTGGGGCTAGAGGTCTGGTTTTTCTCAAAATCCTCAGGTTTCTGACATCTGTTGATAGGTGATGGGCCTGGGTTTGACCACATGGTAAGTATTCCTTATGAAACCTGTATTGGCCAAACATCTTAGAAACTTTAGGTCTTCTGAGGATATAGGCCTTTTAGGATTAACATGATTGCCTTTTGGGGATGTTTGCCTAAGGAAAAACAGACCATGTAGGGTAAAGATGAAGATCATCATGGAGTGTTTTGGTTTAAAGCTTCTTTTTATTACTTTTGTCTCCTTTCTGCTCATTACTTTTATTTCTCCTATCCTACCTCATTTCCCCCTTCTGAGACATGGATTTCTTAATCTTAAGGGTTGGTGTAGGGTAAAGTTCTATATTCTATATATTCTATATTCTATAATTTCTTTGAGCTGACGAGGTGTGTTATCCCTGCCTAGTCAGGGATAAAAAGTCTCATCCAAAGTTATCTAAAAGAGACCAAAAAAAAAAAAAATGGCCTCAGCTATTGTGGTGAGTTCTTTATAGTCAGGTCACAAATTAACTCACTTTCAACCCTGGTGAGAGCAGCTGTTTTGTGTATGCATGTTCATGGCAGCTTTTCAAAAGTTTTCATGACAGTAAAACAGGGTAGATAATAGGAGTCTTGTGTGCCCTTTCAGTCTTATGCTCACCTTTGAAAATAGTCCCCTTAGATCCAAATTTCAGAAGCACAAAGCATATTGAAGCCATTTGGTTAGAGATAATTTTAAGACCTTCATTATTTAAGAAATTTAGCTCTGTTTTAGGCATCTTTGTATTTTAGAAGGTATTCTGTATTTGGGAAGTAGATGTCATTCTCAAGAATGAATTTTTAGTCTAATGAACAGGAACAAGGAGTATTTATTTATTTATTGAATGATATTGGGGATTGAAATTAGGGATATTCTACCTCTGAATTACATCCCAACACAATTTTATCTCTTATTTTGAAACAAGTTCTCAGTAGATTGTTGAGGGTCTTGCTAAGTTGCTGAAGCTGAACTTGTGATCCTCCTGTCTCAGCCTCCCAGTTGTGAGAATGTAATTAGATCTTTCCTATCAAAACAATAGCTTGACTTAAGTTTTATTTTGTAAAACCACTGTTGTTTTACCTTGTGTGTACTTCTAGTTTTTGGTAAGACAGCAGTTCCTAAAATGTATAAGGACCAACCCCTTTCTACCAAAGTACCCTTTGACCAATTGCATAACAATTGTGTGGCTAAGGCTACTGTCAACAGGAGTACAGCATAAGCACTCTGCACCAAAAAGAAACACCCAGCAGTGTTCTTCTGCCATGTTGTTCTTGCCTACTTTACTTTATTGGTGGCAGAATCCTTTTTTTTTATTTTGTTAAAAGTAAGCTAGACATGCTAAGCCACTTTCAAATATGTGTCTTTCTTATGATATTATGGAAATTATTTTGAACAATTGGTGGTCTGTAGGGAACATCAAATCTTCACCAGAGGATTGTAGGAACTTCTTTCTGGGGAGTTGTATCTTGCTGCCAAGTTTCTGGCAGCCCTAAGATAGAGTAGGTACCACTCTTCCCTGGCCAACAATGGATTCTGAGTCAAAAGTCTATTGACAGAGTGAGGAAAGGTGCCCTGACTAGCATCATGCAAGACCAGATAACTTTGTGCAAGGAAAACACCATCACAGGAGGCGACCAAGTATTTCATTGGTGGTTGGAATATTCAGAGTTGAGGGTTGTGTGTAACGGATGAAGGCATTTGAAGATGCTTAAAGAAAGCAGACTCCAAATGTTACAGTTTCTCTGCAGGGGACCTGGCCAGAGAGGGAAGTAGGGTCAGAATTCAAGAAATTCCCACAAAAAAATAGGGTGGTGGTGGGGGGTTGAGACTCTGGGAACATACAACTAGGGAATGGGATGGTTGGAGTGCTTTTGTACTTCTAGGCAGAGGAGAGGTGAAGACTTTATCAGGAATAGAAAGAAAGGTATCTAAAATAACAAAATTAAGAACAAAATTCCTTCTGATAGTCACTTAGGCCTAGTTTTACAATACTGGGGAGAAAATTCATGGATTTAGGGCAAAAATAAACAAAGTATGAGTGAATGTTGTTTCATCTGGACCCAAAAGCCCATTTAATACTGGCCAACTTTAGTTTGGGCCAGTTGAGGAATGGGTATATCAGTTATAAATGAGTGCTTATAAAGTAGAACAACAAAATGGATTCAAATATCATTTAGTTTGCATGACTTATAAATATTTAACAAATTTGAGCTAGCCAATTAGGATTGCAGGGTTTGCTTCAGCGTGATGTTGAGAATGTAGTGTCTATTGTTAGGATCTTTGTGTTAAAATAATGACTTAAAGGTTTAACTATGCTTGTTTGATACCTTGACTTAAAAGAATGTTCTAACTAAACAGTACCAGAAGAGTGGAGTCACGTTTGTATCTAAGTCTGACAATATGGATCGTGAGTCTTTGGAACTCTTTTGTGAGAGAAAATTGGAAGGGCCGAAATGTACTTAAAAAGGCGGATGGTAGAAACTATGCTCAGGAGATTGTGGAAGGCAAAAAGGACCCCACAGGAAAACGGAGTAGAGGCCACACTTTGGCAAACAACTTACTGGCATTTTTTCATGTCCTGAAACTTTGTGTAAGGCATTTAGTAAATTGTACACCATACTTCAAGAGCAAAAAGCAGAAAGACTTTATAGATTTTCAGTTTGACCAGAAAGAAATTATATGTATATTAATTTATATATAATTATATATATGTCATTATATATATATATATGTATATATATATATATATATATATATATATATATATATTTAAGCTAGGAACACACTGAGAGGTGGTGCTATAAAAAAAGAGAGAGAAATAAAAAAGATGGCTGAAGAAAAGTTTAATGTTTTGATTATAAATCCTTTATTTAAAAGATTGCATTAGGAAGGTTATAAAATTTTACATAAAAAAGGTCCAAAGCCTTGACAGTTGGTAACCGTGGTAGCAAGGGCCTGTGATTTTTAAAGTAAGGTATTCAGATTTCTCTTCTATGGCCATGGGCACAGCCATAGACTAAGCTACCATGTTGCTTCTGGTTTCCACCATGCTGAAACTTGGAGTTTCTAAGGCTGCAGTGTAAAGCCATCAGCCTTTGGTCATTAGTGGGCTTTCTATCCTGTCTGTTTTACTACCCTGTTTTCCTCTTAATTTCAGCATGAAACAGTATATTAATTTTTATATATGTAAGGAATAGTTTAAGATTATTTTCTTTTTGATATTAACTAAACATTTTTACTGAAAAGGAGTATTTTCTCTAAGTTAAAAGATTTCTATAAGGATTGTTTTAAATGTAAGAAAACCCAATAAATAAAATGAGACATTTATTTGTATGATGAGAGTTGGGAGCTGCAAATGATTTGCAAGATAAAAATTATTAAAGTCCTTTAAAATTACAGTTAATACATTGATTCTATGTGTGAAGCAATTCTATTTCCTTATGACATTCATTAATCAGGTCTTGGTAGAAGTTTACAAAAAAACTAGCCTAATAGAGGAAGTTTAACATTTTTATTAAGATAATTTCCTATGTTATTTTTATTTAAAATAATAAGGCTTTCTGCTCTTAATGATACTTATGAAAAACTTGTTTAAGAGAATAGGTTTATCAAGATAATTTCTTGTGTTTATTAGGCCTTTGGGTACTTAGTAAATTGTGTTTTGGCAGAGTCAGGGTTTGAATCTTTGTATTTTACAGTCTGTTAAGTGACCACTTTATAACTCAAGATGTTACAGGGTGGGAGACCCTAAAGTTATTTTACATTGGTTCAGTCTTTGATTGTCTGCTTGGTAAACTTTCAAATAGAAGGCATAAATTGGGACTACAGAAAGTTTATCTAGAGAAATAAAGGCACCGTGTGAAAAAAGGCCACAAAGAGAAGGGAAAGGATCACATTCCAGGAAAAAGGCACATGGAATATGCCATTCCCAGAAATAGAAAGGTGGCCTGGGGCAGTGAGGTTACACTCAAGAAATGGGTTTTGGATCAATCTCTTTCTTGGAAAAAAGCAGCATGGAACTTGAATATTTGAATATTGCAGTCCATTTGGACACCTTCTCTATATGTATTACATCTGGGTGGCTGACTGCCCCTTCTGTGTTGCAGCCTGGTGATCCTGTGTTATTTCTCCACCTCCTTTTCCACAGGCGAGGGGATAAAAATGAGCATGAATCTGCAGGTAAACCTCAGGTCTGTTCCATATGATTCCATCTACTAATGTCTAGCTAGCTACCTAAGAAAGATAAATGAACAACTATCACTTTGAGTTACTAGATCTATTTGAAACCCTATATATTTGTGACTGTAGAGGAGTATATATATCTGAGGGCTAAACATGCTATGCATCTGAAGTTTATCTAAATGTTTCATAAAAGCTTTTAAAGTTAGATATATGGGTTTTTGATATATGCAGGGTAACCAATAAGTGAGCTCTTTATGTAGTGTGCATTGAACCTTAATCATATAAGATGGTTAGTGAAGTTATTGAAACTTCTGCCATCTATACGTTTAATACCATTAAAAAGTCTCTATCATTTAAGACCGAGTTTACATCTGTTTGTTCTGGATGAATACATGTTTTATTATATAATTTCACAGGAAAAAGATAGTTGTTAATCAGATAATAAGCTTATTGGTGATTATCAATACTTTCCCTTAAAAAAGTTCTAGAACTATTCTTTGATTTTTGTCAATGTTGTTAACCTACATAGATCTGTAATTATAATAATCTTACTAAGCCATGGATTCTTAATTTTACTCCAAAAATAAATGCTAAGTTAATATATTTTAACTTGTACAACTGTGGTATTAATTATTACTGGTTTACTTGTAAGTTAAGTATATTTGTGTTTACCAAGTATCTTCTGAAATGAAAAACTTAAGAGAACACTTTACCAAGCTGGTGTTCTCTAAACAAAAATTGTTAATAGTAATAGTATTTTTCAGGTTTATGCTTGTGTTTTCCTAAATTGTATTATGACCATCTTTAAGCAAAGATAATTAGAAGTGCTCAAACACATGGTATTCTAAACCATGCTACTCTGTTGATTAAAACAAATTGGGCATTCTTAACAGCATATATATGAACAAGTCAAATTTAATGGAGATTTGTTTATATCATCAGATATTGTCAAGACTATTATGGAAACTGGATTTGTTTTGTCACTATTAATTTTGTTTTGTATTTTTCTTGTATTTTTTATTATTGTCTGTTAACATTACAGATGTACAACTTCTAACAGAAGAACCTAAATGGCATTTTAATTACCATTACCTGGAAAAAATAGGTTATAATATTGACCCCTATTCATTAACAAGGACTTATGAAATTGACCTACTAGGTGTTCAACAATTAGGACTTGGAGAAAAATAGGAAAATAAAAGAGCTAAGGAGATAACAGCCAATATTTTGTCACTTGTCTTCCAAGGTCAAATAGGACCCAAGGAATTTATGATACTCTTAAGGGCTCTGAAATTCTGATGTCACTTCACCTCCCAATTAGAGAAATTGAACAGATCCCAGAGACTAAGAGCCACTAGTGAATATGCTGTAGAAAGAATGATCATTGGAGAGGGAAACATCCCAAAGCTTCAAGGGAAGCCACGTGGTCAGCAAGGCCATGACCCATCCTGGCACATGGTACAAGTGATAGAGAAAAAGCTATACAAAGTCCCTAAAATAACTGTGAGGAGACTTCACTGATCATTAAAAGCAAAATAACTTTATAAAAATTTTTGTTTGCTCAACATAGAACTACCTACTTGATCCTGAATACTCAGCAGCAAAGTATAACCAAAAACAAGTGTGCTATTCTGGGATATAAGGAGGGAGCCATACTCATTGAGTCATTTAAAAGACCCCCATCTAGTTACATTATAATTATAATGGTACTTTTCTACTTTTAGACCGACAGAAAAGATATGCCACTGATGCCCAAAACCTCTCTCTAATGGAGTCCTTATAAGATGATATGAAACTAAACATATCTCTCTTGAAGTCTTGTGAGTCTAGGAGCATCAGATACCTAAAGGAAAAACAAGATGCTTGATTTACAGATGCTCTGCCAAATATGTGAAAAAAGAGATAGATAGTTGTGAATAACACTTATAATAAGCATATCATTAATATTATCAGAGTGATGGTAGCCGATATACTAAATTGTATGCTGTGTTTTTTTTTGTTTTATGTAGAGTGAATTTATTATTTATATAGCAAGCAGTAGAAATTTGTCAACTATATCCAAGATACCATCGAGGAAACATTTAAACATCTGAATGCCACCAGTAGGATGATCTAGGAAAATAATTTAGGTCTAGATATAAATTAGCAGAGGATGCTGGAATTGATGATACTTGTGAGAGCAAAAGTTACCATATGCTAACAGAATCTGAAGAAAAGAGTAATGATGCATAAAAAAGAGGGAGAATTGTGAGAATATAATTAGATCTTTTCTATCAAAGAAATAGCTTGACTTAAGCTCCACGTTTGTAAAGATAGCATTTCTTGGAAATTTTTTTAAATTTTTTTATTGGTGCAATGTACTCATACATCATATTAGGATTAAAAAAAAAACTTTTGTAGACATACATGCACACATCGCTCAGTTAGCCCCTACCCAATCCCCACCCAGTTCCCTCCCCATCCCTCCTTCCCATGCTTGGCTTAGTGGTTGACATCAAGTATTATAGCAATTTATCCAAAATTAACAATGATAATCTCACATAACAGTTTCATTTGTCTGATACCAAGCTTTTGATAACTTAAAGATAACATTTCAATATTTATTTTTGCTTTCTTTCTTACCAGAGAATATTTTTTAGGTGAAACTATTATACATTTATTTATTTATTTTTCAGAAAAAAATCTATCCTAATATGGAATATGGACTCTAGATACCCAAAATGGTCTAGAAAAAAAACAAAGCTAGAAGATGTATATTTTCTGATTTCAAACCTTATAAAGCTACAATAATTGAAACAGTGTAGTACTGTTATAAAGGCAGATATATAAACCATTGGAGTTAAATAAAAGCCTAGAGATAAATTCTTCCATATATTGTCAAGTTATTTTTGACAAGGTTTCCATGAACATTTGGTGGAAAAATAATAATTTTTAACTAAATATTGTTGAAAAATAATAATAAAAGAAAAAGAATAAAATTGGACCCTTACCTAACACATATACAAATATTAACTCAAAATAGATAAAAGAACTAAATATAAATCTTTTTTTTTAATTTATTTTTTATTGGTGCAATGTATTCATACATCATAGTGGTATAAAGAAAATACTGTTGTAGACATACATGCACATCTCGCCCAGTCAGCCCCTACCACGATCCCCACCCCATTCCCTCCCCATCCCTCCTTCCCACGCTTGGCTTACTGGTTGACATCTAGTATTATAGCAATTTATACAATATTAACATTGATAATCTCACATAACAGTTTCATTTGTCTGGTACCAAACTTTTGATGATTTAAGATAACATTTCAAATTTCTTTTTGCTTTCTTTCTTACCAGAGAATATTTTTTTCTTTTTTTTTTTTTAGGTGAAACTATCATACATTTATTTATTTATTTTTCAGAAAAAATCTATCATGATATGGAATATGGACTCTAGATACCCAAAACAGTCTCAAAGAAGAACAAAGCTAGAAGATGTATATTTTCTGATTTCAAACCATATAAAGCTACAATAATTGAAACAGTGTAGTACTGTTCTAAAGGCAGATATATAATCCGTTGGAGCTAAATAAAAGCCTAGAGATAAATTCTTCCATACATTGTCAAGTTATTTTTGACAAGGTTTCCATGAACTTTTGGTGGAGGAAATACTAGTCTTTTAACTAAATATTGTTGAAAAATAATAATAAATGAAAAAGAATAAAATTGGACCCTTACCTAACACATATACAAATATTAACTCAAAATAGATAAAAGAACTAAATATAAATCTTTTTTTTTAATTTATTTTTTATTGGTGCAATGTATTCATACATCATAGTGGTATAAAGAAAATACTGTTGTAGACATACATGCACATCTCGCCCAGTCAGCCCCTACCACGATCCCCACCCCATTCCCTCCCCATCCCTCCTTCCCACGCTTGGCTTACTGGTTGACATCTAGTATTATAGCAATTTATACAATATTAACATTGATAATCTCACATAACAGTTTCATTTGTCTGGTACCAAACTTTTGATGACTTAAAGATAACATTTCAATATTTCTTTTTGCTTTCTTTCTTACCAGAGAATATTTTTTTCTTTTTTTTTTTTTAGGTGAAACTATCATACATTTATTTATTTATTTTTCAGAAAAAATCTATCATGATATGGAATATGGACTCTAGATACCCAAAACAGTCTCAAAGAAGAACAAAGCTAGAAGATGTATATTTTCTGATTTCAAACCATATAAAGCTACAATAATTGAAACAGTGTAGTACTGTTCTAAAGGCAGATATATAATCCGTTGGAGCTAAATAAAAGCCTAGAGATAAATTCTTCCATACATTGTCAAGTTATTTTTGACAAGGTTTCCATGAACTTTTGGTGGAGGAAATACTACTCTTTTAACTAAATATTGTTGAAAAATAATAATAAATGAAAAAGAATAAAATTGGACCCTTACCTAACACATATACAAATATTAACTCAAAATAGATAAAAGACCTAAATATAAATCTTAATACTATAAGCTTTTAGAAGACAATCTGGGTCATAAAACCTCACAACATTGAAATTGGAAGTGATTTCTTGGATATGATTTCAATGGCACAGGCAACAAAAGAGTAAACAAACTCCCTAAAAAATAAAAAAATATTGTATATCCAAAGACAATGTAAACAGAGTTAAAAGTTACTGATCCTCTTCCAAGAGTTCCTCCTATGGCCCATTTCTCCCTAACTCTCACATATTAGAGAAAGCATCTGATTTCTTATTTTTTGTGCCTGACTAATCTCACTTAGCATAATGTCCTCCAGTTCTATCCATTTCCTTGAAAATGATGTAATTGATTTTTTTTTGATGGCTGAGTAAAATTCCATTGTGTACATATCCCACAGTTTTGTAATCCATTCATCTGTTGATGGACATCTTGGCTGGTTCCATAGTTTGGCTATGGTGAATTGTGCAGCTATGAACATAGATACACATGCATTAGTTTGGTAGTTTGGTTTCTTTTCTTTTGGGTAGATACCCAACAGTGGTATTGCTGGATCAAATGGAAGATTTGTTCCCATTCTTCTGAGGATTCTCCATACTGTTTTCCAAAGTGGTTGCACTAATTTGCAATCCCACCAACAATGTCTTAGAGTTCCCACTTCTCCACATCCTCGCCAGCATCTGTTGTTGTTTGTGTTTTGAATGATGGCCATTCTAGTTGGAGTTAGGTGAAATCTCAGGGTAGTTTTGATTTGCATCTCTCTGATTGCCAGTGATGTTGAGCATTTTTTCATGCATTTATTGGCCATTTGAATTTATTCTTTTGTGAAGTGTCTATTTAGTTCATTTGCCCATTTTGTTATTGGATGCTTTGTTTTCTTAGTGTTGAGTTTCTTGAGTTCTCTGTATATTCTAGATATTAGTCCTCTATCAGTGGTGTAGGTGGCAAAAATCTTCTCCCATTCTGTTGGCTCTCGATTGAGGTTCTTGATAGTTTCCTTTGCTGAACAGAAGCTCTTCAGTTTCATGCAATCCCATGTATTGATTCTCCTTTTAATTTGTTGTGCCTTTGGGGTCTTGTTGAGGAAATGTTTGTCTGTGCCTATGTGTTGTAGTGTTGGACCTATGCCCTCTTCAAGGAGCTTCAAGGTCTCTGGTTTAATTTCCAAGTCTTTGATCCATCGTGAGTTGACTTTTGTACAGGGTGAAAAAGTGGGATTAATATCCAATTTTCTGCATATGGTTAACCAGTTTTGCCAACACCATTTGTTGAAGAGGCTATCTTTTTTCCAGTGTATGTTTTTGGCCCCTTTGTCAAAAATCAATTGGCTGAAAGTGTGTGGACTTGTTTCTGGGTCTTCTATTCTGCTCCATTGGTCTATATATCTGTTCTTTTGCCAGTACCATGCTGTTTTTATTACAATGGCTTTGTAGTATAGTTTAAAGTCAGGTATTGTGATTCCTCCTGCATGGTTTTTGTTACTGAGAACTACCTTGGCTATTCTGGGCTTTTTGTTATTCCAGATAAATTTAAGGACTGATTTTTCTATGTCTGTGAGGAATGATCTTGGTAGTTTAATTGGCATTGCATTAAATCTGTAGATCACTTTTGGGAGGATGGCCATTTTAATGATATTTATTCTGCCAATGCATGAACATGGAAGATCCTTCCATCTTCTAAGATCTTCTTCGATTTCTTTCTTCAGTGTTAATAATTTTCTTTGTAGAGATCTTTTACCTCCTTGGTCAAGTTTATTCCTAGGTATTTTTTTTTTTGTGGGAGATCCTGAGTGGAAGTGTTTTCTGAATTTCTTTTTCAGTGGATTTATGGTTGGTGTACAGGAAAGCTTCTGATTTTTTAAGATTGATTTTGTATCCAGATACCTTGCTGAATTTGTTGATCAGTTCTATAAGCCTTTTGGTTTGACTTTGTTGGGTTTTCTAAATATAGTATCATATCATCTGCAAATAGTGAAAGCTTGAGTTCTTCTTTTCCTATTTGTACTCCTTTGATTTCCTTTTCTTGCCTTATTGCTCTGGCTAGAGTCTCTAGTACTATATTTGAGAGAAGTGGTGATAGTGGACATCCTTGTCTCGTTCCAGTCTTTAGGGGGAATTCTTGAAGTTTTTCCCTATTTAATATGATGTTGGCAGTGGGCTTATTGTAGATTGCCTTAATAATGTTGAGATATGTTCCTTCTATTCCAATTCTCTGCAGTGTTTTTTATCATAAATGGATGTTGAATTTTATCAAATGCTTTTTCAGCATCTATTGAGAGGATCATATGATTTTTGTCTTTGATTCTGTTTATATGATGAATTACATGGATTGATTTTGTATACTGAACCAGCCTTGCATCCCTGGGATGAACCCTACCTGGTCATGGTGTATGATTTTCTTGATGTGGTTTTGAATGCGTTAGTATTTTGTCTAATAGTTTTGCATCCAAGTTCATCAGAGATATAGGCCTGTAGTTTTCCTTCCTTGAACTGTCTTTATTTGGTTTGAGTATTATTGTGATGTTGGCTTCATAGAATGTATTTGGGAGAGTCCTGGTTTTTTCTATTTTGTGAAATAGTTTGAGTAGTATTGGGGTTAGCTCTTCTATAAAGGTTTTATAGAATTCACTTGGGAAACCATCTGGTCCTGGGCTTTTCTTTGATGGTAAACTCTTTATTGCTGTTTCAATCTCTTTGATTGTTATGGGTTGGTTTAAGTGCTCTATATCTTCTTGACTCAGTTTAGGAAGGTTGTATTTATCTAGGAAGTTGTTGATTTCCTCCAGATTTTCCATTTTGTTGGAGTATAGTTTTTCAAAGTATTTTCTGATAATCCTCTGGATTTCTACGCTGTCAGTAGTAATGTCTCCTTTTGCATCCCTTATCTTCATAATTTGGGTTGATTCTCTCTTTTTTTTAGTTAGGTTGGCTAGTGGTTTATCAATCTTGTTAATTTTTTCAAGAAACCAGCTTTTGGTTTTGTTGATTTTCTGTATTGTTTTTTTATTCTCTATTTCGTTAATTTCTGCTCTAATTTTAATAATTTCCCGTCTTCTGCTGGCTTTGGGGTTCAATTGTTCCTGCTTTTCAAGGGCTTTGAGGTGTGTCATAAGGCTATTTATTTGAAGATTTTCTGTTTTTCTTATGTGAGCACTCAGTGCTATAAATTTTCCTCTTAATACTGCCTTCAAAGTGTCCCAGAGGTTTTGATATGTTGTTTCTTTATTTTCATTTGTTTCTAGAAATTTCTTGATTTCACCTCTTACATCTTCTATGACCCATTCTTCATTCAGAAGTGTGGTGTTCAGTCTCCACATGTTTATGTTGTTTCTCTGGGTCTTCTTATAGTTGATTTCTAGTTTCATTCCATTATGGTCTGAAATGACACAGGGAAGTATGTAACATTTTTAAAATTTTCTAGTGCTCATTTTGTGTCCCAGGATGTGATCTATTTTGGAGAAGGTTATGTGAGCAGCTGAGAAAAATGTAAACTCTGCTGTAGTTGGGTGAAATATTCTATATGTGTCTAAAAGGTCCATTTGGTTAATGGTGTTCTTTAGTTCTGAGACATCTTTACTGACCCTTTGTCTGGAAGATCGGTCTAGTATTGTGAGAGGTGTGTTGAAGTCTCCCAGTATTATTGTGTTGGGATTTATGTGTGGCTTCATGTCACAAAGAGTTTGATTTATGAAAGTAGCTGCCCCTATGTTTGGGGCATAGATGTTGATTATTGTTATTTCCTCTTGCTGGACTATTCCTTTTACCAGTAAAATGTGACCTTCTTTGTCTCTTCTAATAAGTTTTGGTTTGAAGTCTAACTTGTCTGATATCATAGTTGCTACTCCTGCTTGTCTTCGAGTACCATTAGCATGGATTACCTTTCTACAGCCCTTTACCTTGAGTTTGTTCCTATCTTTACTTGTGATGTGTGTTTCTTGTAAGCAGCAGATGGATGGATTCTGGCTTTTAATCCATTTTGCCACTTTATGTCTTTTTATTGGGGAGTTGAGGCCGTTTACATTCAGTGTGATTATAGAGAGATAATTTTTAATTCCCAACATGTTAAGATCTTATTTCTGTTTGAGATACTGTTTATTCTTCTTTGCTTAGTTGTCTGCTGGATGGGAATTCTTGTTTCTTTGGTTCTGGCGTGAATTACCCATTTCCTCTTTGTAGTTAATCTCCTTGAGTATTTTCTTTAGCGCTGGTTTTGAAGACATAAATTCCTTCAGTTGCTGTTTGTCATGGAAGCTTCTTATTTCCCCATCTAATTTGATGGATAGTTTTGCTGGGTAGGAAATTTTTGGCTGGAAGTTGTTTTCTTTCAGAGTTTGGAATATGTTACTCCAAGCCCTTCTGGCTTTCATAACTTGGTTTGGGAAGTCTGGAGTGATTCTAATTGGTTTGCCTCTGTATGTCACATGGCCTTTTGTTTTTGTTGCCTTTAAGATTCTCTCCTTGGCTTCCACATTAGTCATTTTGACAATTATGTGGCGTGGGGATCCTCTTCTCTGATCCTGTCTAAAGGGAGTTCTATAAGTTTCCTGGACCTGTGTATCGACCTCTTGCTCTATGTTTGGAAAATTTTCTGCTATTACTTCTCTTTTCCCTCCTCTATTCCAATTATTCTTAGGTTAGCTCTCTTGAAATGGGCCCATATTTCTTCAATGTCAGATTCCTGCTGTCGGGTTTTTTTTTCTAAATTAGAAACTATGCGTTCATTTTTAGAATGATCATCTTCAAGAAGCGAGATTCTATTCTCCATGTGGTCTAATCTGTTGTTTATACTTTGAATTGAGGCCTTTACTTCATTAATTGCATCATTTATCTCTTTTTGACTCTCTCTAAATTCTTTTCGAAAGTCCTCTATTATTTCTAAAGTTATTTTCCTAATTTGATCTTCTAGAGATCTTTGGGTTTCTGTGTTATCAGATTCTGATGTTGTGGTGTTGTTGGCATTCACTGCTCCATTGTTATTTCTCTTTCCCATGATTTTGGAAGTTTGTGCCTTCTCTGGGTTCTTCCCTGAGTCACTACGAGTTCACTTAAGATGCTCTGGATCTCTAGTCTATGGTATCTCAGTCACCACTACTCCTTTACTGTGTTGTATCACAAAGTCTCAGACCCAGGGAGTCAATCAAGGCTGCTTAGACCGTGGGGGGGTGCCAAGTTGGGCGTTCTCCAGTGGGGAGTTGTGACTATGGTATGATATCTCTGCCACTACCACTCCCCCACTGGGCTGCACTGCTAAAATCTCCAACCCAGGGAGACTATCTGCGCAAGTCCCTGGGAGTGCAGTACTGGGATTTCTCCCCTAGGGGCCGCAATTTGACTCACGGTTGTTGAGTGCGCTGATGGAGCTGTAGTGAACTCGGTGGATTCGCTGCTGCCGCCACTGGCAATATGGCACCACTGCCACGCCCTCGGCCGTGATGCGGCGTATTTCTTCTCTGGTTTTGAACTCTGCTCTGAGTCCTTGCCAGTTGTGCTGCGCCCAGCCCTTGGGAGCTTTAGATATTCCCTGCACCAACAAAACTGCTGACTGCCGCCCGGCTGTTCAGCACCTGCTCACTTCAGCTCGCTGTCCACCCCTCCTCTCAGGCGCCTGGTGGATGGTTGAGTGGGTTGGTCTAGGGCTGTCCGGTGGACTTGCCGCTGCCACCAGCAGTAATACGCTGCTTCTGCATCCTAGGCCGCAAGGCCAGAGTACCTCCTCTCTGGATTTGAGCTCTGTTTTGAGTCTCCCTCCTCTCTGGAGCCTGGTGTTGCTAGAGGAGATGTAGGCCGCACTGCTCCAGCCGCTCTGCGCCGCGGCTCTGGCTGCTCCGCACCACGGTTCTGGCCGCTCCGGCTGCTCCGGCCGCTCTGCACCGCGGCTCTGGCTGCTCTCCACCGTGGGTCTGGCCACTCCGGCCGCTCTGGCCGACGCGGCTCTGGCTGCTCCGGCTGTTCTGGCCGCTCCGCTCCGGCTGCTCTGGCCGCTCCGCTCAGCTGTTCTGGCCACTCTGCTCCGGCTGCTCCGGCCGCTCCACTCTGCGGCTCCGGCCACTCTGCGCCGCCGCTCCAGCCAATCCGCGCTGCAGCTCTGACTGCTCCGGCTGTTCTGGCCGCTCCGCTCGGCTGCTCTGGCCGCTCTGCTCAGCTGCTCGGAACCGCGACTCCAGCTGCTCTGTACCGCGGGTCTGGCCACTCTGGCCGCTCTGGCCGTTCCGCGCCGTGGCTCTGGCTGCTCCGGCTGCTCAGGCCGCTCCGCTCCGCGGCTCCCCCCAATCCGCGCTGCGGCTCTGGCCGCTCCGGCTGCTCCGGCCGCTCCGCGTCGCGCGGGTGCGGCACTTCGGGCTGGTTTTTTTTCCGGTGTCTTGTTTTTCTAGCCCTTTTTCTCTGTCCCTTGTATTTACCGTTTTTATTTCTTTGCTGTGGTGTTTTCTGGCTCTGAAAGGCACTGGTTTTGAGGTAGTAGAGTTGGATTGTTAGCGGGACTTGTAAGTGCCGCTTTCCTCCATCGCCATCTTCCCGGAAGTCTCCTAAATATAAATCTTAAGACTATAAACTTTTAGAAGAAAATCTGGGTCATAAAACCTCACAACATTGAAATTGGCAGTGATTTCTTGCATATGATTTCAATGGGACAGGCAACAGAAGGGTAAACAAACTCCCTAAAAAAAATTGTATATCCAAAGACAATGTAAACAGAGTTAAAAGTTACTGATAGAATAGGATAAAATATTTCCAAATGCTATATCTGAAGGTATATTAATATTACAACTAGAAATCCTAAAAATTAGCAACAATAAAAGCAAACAATACAATTTAGAGATAGGTAAAAGACTAACATAAATAATGAGTCTCGAAAGATAACCAACCTTAGTTGTCTGTTGGATGCAAAATTTTGTTTCTGGTTCTGGTGTGTGTTACCTATTTCTTCTTTGCAGTTAATCTCTTTGAGTATTTTCTCTAGTGCTGGTTTTGAAGACATAAATTCCTTCAGTTTCTGTTTGTCATGGAAGCTTATTATTTCCCCAAATAATTTGATAGATAGTTTTGCTGGGTAGGAAATTTTTGACTAGAAGTTGTTTTCTTTCAGAGTTTGGAATATGTCACTCCAAGCCCGTCTGGCTCTCATGACTTGGTTAGGGAAGTCTGAAGTGATTCGAATTGCTTTGCCTCAGAATGTCAGTTGGTCCTTTGTTTTTGTTGCCTTTATGATTCTCTGCTTGGCTTCTACATTGGTCATTTTGACAATTATGTGGTGTGGGGATCCTCTTCTCTGATCCTGTCTAAAGGGAGTTCTATAAGTTTCCTGGACCTATGTATTGACCTCTTGCTCTATGTTTGGAAAATTTTCTGCTATTACTTCCTTGAAGAGATTGTTGATCCCTTTGGTTTCATCTTCTTTTCTCTCCTCTATTCCAATTATTCTTAGGTTAGCTCTCTTAAAATGGGCCCATATTTCTTCAATGTCAGATTCCTGCTGTCGGATTTTCTTTTCTAAATTAGAAACTATGCGTTCATTTTTTTGGAGTGATCATCTTCTAGGAGCCAGATTCTATTCTCAATGTGGTCTAATCTGTTGTTTTTACTTTGAATTGAGGCCTTTACTTCATTGATTGCATCTTTTATCTCTCTGGCTCTCTGTGAATTCTTTTCGAAACACCTCTATTATTTCTACATTTATTTTCCTGATTTGATCTTCTAGAAATCTCTGAATTTCTGTGTTATCAGGTTCTGATGTTGTGGGGTTGTGAGCATTCATTGCTCCATTGTTATTCCTCTTTCCCATGATTTCAGAAGTTTGTGCCTTCTCTGGGTTCTTCCCTGGGTTGCTACGACTTCACTTAAGGTGATCTGGATCTCGAGTCTGTGGTATCTCGGTCACCACTACTCCTTTACTGGGTTGTATCGCAAAGTCTCAGACCCAGGGAGTCAATTGAGGCTGCTTTAGACCATGGGGGGGTGCCAGGTTGGGTGTTCTCCTACAGGGAGTTGTGACAATGGTGTGGTATCTCTGCCACTGTCACTCCCACACTGGGTCAAGTCCCTGGGAGTGCAGTACTGGGATTTCTCCTCTAGGGTCCACAATTTGACTCACTGTTGTTGAGTGCGTTGATGGAGCTGTAAGTGGACTTGGTGAATTCGCTGCTGTTGCCGCCGGTGGCCATATGGCACTGCTGCCACACCCTCAGCTATGAGGCTGGAGTATTTCTTCTCTGTTTTTGAGCTCCGCTCTGAGTCCTTGCAGGGTGTGCTGAGCCCAGCCCCTGGGAGCTTTAGACGCTCCCTGTGCCAAAATATCTGCCGAATGCCACCCGGCTTACCTGCAGCGGCTCATCTCGGCTCACTGTCCGACGCTCCTCTCTGGAGCCTGGTGGGCTCTTGAGTGCTTTGTTCTGGTGCCGTCTGGTGAGCTCACTGCTGTCATCGGCAGTATGGTGCTGCTGCTGCATCCTTGGTCGTGAGGCCAGCGTTTCTTCTCTCTGGCTCTGAGCTCCGTTCTGAGTCCCCCTCCTCTCTGGGGACTGGTGCTGCAATGGAAGATGGCACCCGTGCTGCTCCATGCTGCAGCTCCGGCCGCAGCACTGCGGTCAGGTTTCTTTCTGGCGTCTCATTTTTCCAGCCCTCTTTTTCTCTGTCCCTTGTATTTATGTTTTTTGTTTCTCTGCTGATGGTGTTTTCTGGCTATGAAAGGTGCTGATTTTGTGGTAATAGAGATTGGTTGTTAGCGGGGCTTATTTTCTCTGTCGCCATCTTCCTGGAACTCCTGGAAACTGTAAATGCCAACCCTTCTCCAAGCCTCCTCTTTGGCCAATAGCATAAAGACTATGCACTTAAGCTTCCCACCAATAGAAACATAGTGCAGGAGCTCCTCACTGAAAATAAAATACCCAGGGTTCTTCCACCATTTTGTTCTTGCCTACTTAACTTCCCTGGTGGCAGGATCCCTTTTTGCAAAAAGTAAACTTGCCTCACTAAGCCACTTTCAAATATGTCTTTTCTTATGACATTATGAGAATTTATTTCTAACCCAAGTACTGGAACTACAGGTATATGCCACCACTCCCAACATAGGAACAAGGAGTTTTTAATTTAAAAAAAAATTATTTTAAATGAACCTAGAAAACACACTTAAAAAAAAGGAGTTGGTGTTCTACTCTATCATAGATTTTTTTCTAAGCATATTTGTTACCTATAGCTATAAATGTAGAAATAGATATAAATTACTGAGTCTTGAGGCCACAGACAAAGCAGGATTTTAAATTAGGAAGAGCACTTTCTAGTATCAGAAAACCTAGTTTTGATCATGGTTCCTGTGATAATGCCCCATGCAAAGGGAGACACTATATCTTTTTTTTTTTTTTTTTTTTTGGTGGTGGTACTGGGGTTCCTGGAAGCCCTTCTACCTCCAGGCTACACTCCCAGACCTATATTTTATACTTTTTTTTTTTTTGGAAAAAGGGTTTCTTAAGCCAGCACGGCTGGCTTCGATCCTGCGTGATCCTCCTGTCTCTGCCTCCCAAGCGCAGGGATTACAAGTGCGCCACCATGCCCGGAAAAGCATGTTGTTGTTGTTGTTGTTGTTGTTTTCATTACTGGGGATGGAACCCAGGGGCATTCTATCTCTGACCTATACCCCAAGCCCAATTTTTTTCTTATTATTCCAGTGTCTTACTGAGTTGTAAAGGACCTCACTAAGTAGCTGAGGCTGTCCATGAACCCAGAACCTCCAGTTTCAGCCTACCAAATGCTGGGATTACAAGCATGCACCATTGCGCCTGGTGAGACACTATATCTTAAGCTCTCTAGAACTTGGTTTTCAATTCAGTACATTCAAGAATTAGACCTCCGCAATTATAAGGCCTCTTTTACCTCTACTATTCATAGATGGTTATTTAAAAGTGCTACTCCTTGAAGGCTATTGGTAATTTTATAGTATGAGGTTTAGCTTAAGGAGAGAAACCTTCAAAAATTTAAAAATAATAGAATAATAAAGAAATAAAGCTTTAAAAATAATAAAAATACAGCTTTAAAAATAATAGAAAAATAAAGAAATGCTTAACATGGTGGTGCATGTCTGTCTGTAATCCCACTACATAGGAGACTGAAACAGGAGTGTCACAGTACAGAGGACAGTTTCAGCAACTGATCCAGATTCTACAACTTAGACTCTATTTAAAAGTAAAAGTTATAAAGGTCCAGGGGTGTAGCCCTGGGCTCAATCCCCAGTGCAGCTCTTTTCTAGACATTCCTGTGACCCGGAGGCTCCCATGGCTAGCTTTTTATGGTGCAGAAGTGAACTGATTCCATTTTAAAAGGCAAAGAGTTTAGCAGGCGTGGTGGTGCACACTTGTAATCCCAGCATTTGGGAAGCTGAGACAGGAGGATCGTGGTTCACAGACAGCCTCAGCTACTTAGTGAGGCCCTCTTTAACTCAGTGAGACCCGGTTTCAACATAAAGAATAAAAATAGGGTAGGGGGTGTAGCTCGGAGGTTGAATGCCCCTGGGTTCCATCACCAAACCCGCAAAAAAAAAAAAAAAAGACAAAGAGTTTTCAGTAAGGTTTATTGAAAATCAACTGCTTTCTAGAAGCTAGCTAAAATATGGCTAATAAAATAGTCAATGTCCTCTAAACAAACTCAGCGTGTAAAAATTAGAATTTATGTATGTATGTATGCATGTATGTATGTATGTATTCTTTTTTCTACAATTTTTATTCTTTATACTATTTAAATATATTTTTATTGATGCATTGTAGTCAAACATCTCAATAGAATACAAGACTTGTGAGGATATACAAGCACACATCATCCAATTAGCCTTTATCCAATCCCCATCCCATTCCCTCTGCCTTCCTCACTCCCATGCTTGATTTAGTGATTGACTTTGATATATTTGTTTAAGTACAAAATGTGCTTTAAAGAGATTCCATCTTCTCCCATCCCATCCACTCTGATAGGTCACCTTAATTGCTCCTCCATAGGGCCCTTTCTTCAACTAGATTTTCTCCTATTACCCCTTTCTTCCTAGTTTTTGCACATTAGGGAAAGCATTTGATTTTTTGTTTTTTTGTGTGATATTTCTCTGTGGATGCTGCATTGCAGGCTCTGATCCCACTCTTGAAGGCCTCAGCACTGTCCTCACCACTCGACAGGCTCCGATCCCATCCTCAGTGGCCCCAGCACTGGCCTTGCCTCATGGCAGGCTCTGATCTTGGCCTTGCTGGCCCCAGCACTGACCTCATCACCTGACAGACTCTGATCCCAGCCTCGCTGGCTCCAGCACCAGCCGTGTCACATGGCAGGCTCTGATCCCCACCTCAGAGGCCCCAGCACCAGCCTTTCCTTAAGCAGGCTCCTAACCCAGCCTTGCTGGCTCCAGCACCAGCCTCACTACATTGCAGGCTCTGATCCTGGCCTCACTGGCTCCAGTACTGGCCTCACTGCATGGCAGGCTTTGATCCTGGCCTTGGAGGCCTCGGCACTTGCCTTGCCTCATGGTAGGCTCTGATCCTGGCCTCACTGGCCCCGGCACCAGCCTCATCCCTTGGCAGGCGTCGATCCTGTCCTCAGAGGCCCCAGCACAGGCCTTGCCTCATGGCAGGCTCTGATCTCAGCCTTGGAGGCCTTAGCACCAGCCTTGCCTCATGGCAGACTTTGATCCCAGCCTTGCTGGCCTCCACACCAGCCTCACCCCTCAGCATGCTCCAATCCTGGCCTCAGAGGCCCCGGCACTGGCCTTGCCTCATGGCAGGCTCCAATCCCGACCTCAGAGGCCCCCAAACCAAATTTGCCTCATGGCAGGCTCCGATCCCAGCCTCACTGGCCTTGGCACCAGCCTCACCCCTTGGCAGGCTCCAATCCCAGCCTCGGAGGCCCCAACACTGGCTTGGCCTCATGGCAAGCTCCGATTCCAGCCTTGCTGTCCTCAGCACTGGCCTCACCCCTTGTTAGGCTCTGATCCTGGCCTCAATGGCCCTGGTACCAGCCTCACTGCACTGCATGTCAGGCTCTGATCTCAGCCTCAGAGGCCCTGGTACTGGCCTTGACTTAGGGCAGGCTTCTATCCTAGCTTTGCTGGCTCTAGTACCAGCCTCACTGCATTGCAGGCTCCGATTCCAGCTTCACTGGCCCCAGCACCGGCCTCACTGCATGGCAGGCTGTGATCCCAGCCTCAGAGGCCCTCAAACCGAACTTGCCTCATTGCAGGCTCTGATCCTGGCCTCACTGGCCCTGGCACTGGCCTCACTGCACTTCATGGCAGGCTCTGATCCTGGCCTCGGAGGAACCAGTACTGGCCTTGACTTAGGGCAGGCTCCTCTCCCAGTCTCGCTGGCTCCAGCACCAGCCTTGCCATGTGGCAGGCTCCAATCCCAGCCTTGCTGCCCCCAGCACTGGCCTTGCCTTAAGGCGGGCTCCTATACTGGCCTCGCTGGATCCAGCACTGGCCTCACCACTCGGCAGGCAATGATCCCGGCATCAAAAGCCCAACACCAGCCTCAACTCACAGCAGGCTCTGATCCCAGCCTCGTAGGCTCCTGCACCAGCCCTGCTTCATGACAGGCTCTGATCTCGGCCTTACTGGCCCCAGCACCGGCCTCACTGCTCGGCAGGCTCTGATCCCGGCCTCAAAATCCCTGACACCAGCCTCGGCTCCTGGTGGGCTCCGATCCTAGCCTCACTGGCCCCAGCACCGGCCTTGCATCTTCCAGGCTCTGATCCCAGCCTTGGTGGCCCCAGCACTGACCTTGCCTCATGGCAGTCTCCAATCCTGACCTTACTGGTCCCGCCACTGACCTTGTCTTAAGGCACACTCCTATCCCAGCCTTGCTGGCTTCAACACCAGCCTTGCCTCATGGCAGGCTCCTATCCCGGCCTCACTGGCCCCACGACCAGCCTTGCTGACCAGCAGGCTCCTATTCTGGCCTCAGAGGCCCAGCACTGGCCTTGCTGTGCAGTGTGCTCTGGTCTCTGGCACTGTGAGCAGGTTGTCTACAGATATTTTCTTTTTTCTTCCTTTTTTAGTTTTGGTGATACTGGGGTTCCTAGAAACCCTTCTACCTCTGGGCTAAACTCCTAGAGACCTATTTTTTTAAATCTTTTTATTTGGTAACAGGGTCTCTTAAGCCAGCGAGGCTGGCTTCGAACCTGCGCGATCCTCCTATCTCCGCCTCCCAAGCACGGGGATTACAAGCGTGCACCACCACACCCAGCATTCTTCCATTTTTTTTTTTTATATGAGAAAGCAGTACATGTCTTTTGCAAAAGCTGGGACCATGAATACCTAGTGGTAATGAATTTTGTCTCCCCTCCAAAGGCAGAGGTCCACAGCTTCACTTCAGAGAGCAGGATCTGCTGCTCCACATGTACCCTGGTCTCTTGTGCTGCACAGAGGAGCACAGTAGCCATGAGGGCTGATCTCTCCCAGAACACACAGCATTGCAGCCCAACTGAGCTATGTGGCACTCCCTCTGATATACCCCAAACCCTTTTACCACTTAGCATGTTGTCCAGAATTCCAAAGCATGTGTGAGAGGAGCAGTCTTCTTTTGGGGAGATTTCCTCAAAAGTTCAAGGTGGATTGAACTGGATCTGTCTGCACCTCCAAATACTGGTCATCACTGCCACCACTGCCACCATGCCATCTTGGTTCTCTCCTGCACAACTTTCCTACACAGCATGTTTTCCTGAATTCCCAAGCATGTAGGCAGTAGCAGTCTACTTTTGGGGATATTTCTTTAAAATTTTAAGGTGGATTGGATTGCATCTCTGTGTCTCCCAAATACTGGCCACCGCTGCCACTGCCACTGCCACTGCCACTGCCATCTCAGTTCTCTTCTGAGCACCTTTTTCACACAGCAGGTTGTCCCCAATTCTCGAGCATGTGCAGCAGTAATATTCTACCTTTGGGGAGATTTCTTCAAAAGATTCAGGTGGATTGGATCAGATCTCTGCCTCTCCCAAATACTGGCCACTGCCACCGCTGCTGCCACAACCATCTCAGTTCTCTTCCAAACACTTTCCCACACAGCATGTTGTCCAGTATTCCTGAGCATGTGCGGAGGTAGCATTCTACATTTAGGGAGATTTCTTTGAAAGATCAAGGTGGATTGGATCAGATCTCTGCCTCTCCCAAATACTGGCCACCACCACCACTGCTGCCACCACAATCTCAGTTCTCTCCCAAACATTTTCCCACACAGCAAGTTGTCCAGAATTCCTAAGCTTGCGTGACCATAGCAGACTACTTTTGGGGTGATTTCTTCAAAAGTTCAAGGTGGATTGGATCAGATCTCTGCCTCTCCCAAATACTGGCTGCATCCGCACCTGCTGCTGTCTTCCTTCTGGTTCTCTGCTGAGAACCTTCCTTACATGGTATGATGTCCAGAATTCTTAAGCCTGTGTGGCAGGAACAGTCCCCCTTCACGGAGATTTTTTTTCCAAAAGTTCAAGGTGGATTGGATAGGATTTGTCTGCATCTCCTGAATCCTGGTTGCTGCTGCCGCCATCTTGACCCCTCTCCAATATTTTTTAATAAGAGAAGACAATATGTGTGTTTTGAAGAGGTTGTGAGATCAAGTACTCAGCAGCAATGGATTTTATCACTCCTCCAAGAGCAGAGGCCCACAGCCTCACCACAGAGAGAAGGATCTGCTGTTCTGAGAGCACCAAGGCCCCCAGTGCAGCATAGAGGAGTGGGGCAGCCAGGTACACTGAGTTCCCTGGGATGTGGCTGGGCTTCCTGTCCAGCACTGTTGGGCTCCCTCCATCACGCCTGGATCATTTTTCTTACAAGTTATATTAAGAGTTCCCCAGCATGTGCAGCTGAAGCAGTCTTTTCTCTAATCTCTTCTGGGATTTTCTTCCAAAAATCACTTTTCTTGCATGGTGGGCACCTCCTTGTCATCTTGCTTCTATTTCTGCCATTATACACTCTCTCTCATGTATTCTAGATAGGAAGTTATGGCTGGAAATGTCTTCTTAAGTTATCCCAATCAGATATTAAACCAAAATCTGGTGTCCAGGGCTTCTCTGAGGAATGCATGTCCTTTTTAGCGGCCGCCATCTTGCCCTGCCTTTCGTATTTAATTATTTAGGTAATGGAGATTGAACACAGGGACATTCTACCTCTGAGTTATACTTCCAGACCTATTTTTTTAAAATATTTTTTTATTTAGAAACAAAATCTTGCTAAATTGCTGAGAGTTTCAGTAAGTTGGCTGAGGCTGACCATGAATCTTTGATCCTCCTATCTCAGTGAGGCTGACCATGAATCTGTGATCCTCCTATCTCAGTCTTCAAGTACTGGGATTACTAGAATGTGCCACCATAGCCAGCTGAAAATTTATTTTTAAAGTATAAATTAAAATAATAGCAGTGATTATTTACATCATGAAATAATTTATTGTTCTTGCAAAATCCTTCTTTTTAGGAATGCTACCAGCACCTGATAAGTGATATGGCTTTTGCAAATCTTATATATAAATTTTTGTAATTTTCAAGTTTTGACTAAACTTTCAGACCATGTCTTGGAAGAAGGGAGGTGTGTTTATATCTCTAGGGCATTTATGAGCCAAACTGTGGATTGGTACCTTTCTTTGGGGCATTGGATTTTCAGGAAAGCCCATGTATAATACCCGCATGAAGGTCTTCATTTCAGAGGACTTGATTTGCTGTGGAGGATTTGCCAGTGGTCCAAAGAATAATTTCAATTTCAGTTTCAGTGCTGCAGTTCAGCTACTTCAATCAATCATGTGAGTATTTACAAAGATGAATAGCTTAATTATCTAAACAGAAACATCAGGAATCACCTGTTTTTGAAAGAAATAACTTTCCAGGTGTGGTGGCACAGGCCTGTAATCCCAGTAGTTGGGAAGCTGAGACAGAAGGATCAAAAGTTCAAGGACAGCCTCATCAATTTTGTGAGGCCCCAAGAAACTTAGGAAGACCACGTTTCAAAAATAAATAAATAAATAAAAATAGGGCTGGGAGTGTAACTCAGAAGTAGAATGTCCCTGGGTTTAGTTCCCCGTACTAAAAATAAGAAATTAAAGAAAGAATTTTGGGGGCCTGAGCTATTGAATATAAATTTCTATCAGTTTTCAGGAGGATTATAATGGCATATGTTATTTCCCCTGGTGCATGAATTAGAAAGGAATTGTCTAGCTGACTGTCTGAATCAATTAGAAATGTCCAAAAATCAGCTAAAGCATAAGTTCCCACCCCAATTTCTGCAAGAATGTTTGCTGTTTTCCTAAGATTCTATATTTGTAATTTACTCCCTTAGCTTTGATGTAATGGCAGGCAAGACATTTTTACCAAAATAAAGGCCCCATAAAAAACTATTGGGAAAATTGTAACTCATGTTTGACAATGACAAGGGCCATAGAAAGAATGTTCCAGATTATGTAAGATGATTTAAATAATGATTTCTCCCTAAATATTGGCTTTTCTATTATAAGGTTCTTAAAGTTACATATTTTCCTACTTTTTGAAAAAGAGCACAATTTAGTTTAACCTTTCTCTTGATGCCTCTGAGACATCAATATATATATAAGAATGACTTTTCTGTGCAGTGTTCAAATTGTTTCTACTTTTGATCTTTTACTTTTATCCTTCTTTGATTTTGTGCTGATAGGTGTCATTTATTCTGTTATTATTTTGTCCATCTCCACTTTTTTTTCTCCACTTTAAAAAAGAAATTCTGGAAATATCATTGTGTAATGGAAAGATTAAGGGCTGTCCTTTTATTAAAAAAACATATCAATTTATGCTTATATCTTGAAGGAAATAAAAATGTTTGCAGCAGTTATCTATGGATTGTGCAAGTAATTTTTCATACTTTAGTGCATTGTAACTGTACATCAAAGTGAGGATCAAAGTGATATAAACATATAAGCACACAGCGCTTAGTGTATTTCTCTCCTCATCTCACCTGCTCCCTTTGTCTCCATTCCCACACTTATCAGTGTGGTTGGTCATGATATCTTCATAAATGAACAGAGTATTATTTGAACTGTCTCCTTCCTCAAGCCTCATTCCACCACCTCCCTCCTCCAATCCCCTTCTGCTCTTCTACTGGTCTCTTCTCATGTATCTAAAAATCTCTTTTATTTCCTATTTTCTCTCTAGCTTCTACACATCAGAGAAAATATATGGGCTTGACTTTCTGAGAGTGGCTGATCTTGTTAGGCATAATATTCTGCAGTTCCATCCATTTTCCTGCAAATAATACTATTTTGTCCTTCTTTATGACTGGGTAAAATTTCATTGTGTATATATACTATGTTTTCTTTATTCATTCATCTGTTGGCAGAAATCTGGATTGGTTCCGTAATTTGGTTATTGTGCATTGTATTGCTGTAAACATGAATATGCATGTATTACCATACTGTTCTGACTTAAATTCTTTTGGAAAGATGCCACAGAGAAGTATATAAGTCATATTTTGGTTTCACTACTTGTCTTTCTAGGAACTGCCATACTGATCTCCAAAGTGCTTGTACTAATTTGTAATCCTACCAAGTAGGGTGTAGAAAAGATCCTATTTCTCCCACATGCTAATCAGCATTTATTATTGTTTGTATTGTTGATGATTGATATTCTACTTAGCATTCAATGAAATCTCAGTGTGGGTTTGGTTTGCCTGACCCTATACAAGTCTGTTGAACATTTTTTTTTTTTTTTGGTACTGTGGGTTGAAGCCAGAGGCATTATGCCTCTGAGCTAAACCCCAGTCCTATTTTTGAATTCCGTATTTTGAAACAAGGTCTCACTAAGTTGCAGAAGGCCTCACAAATTTGCTGACTCTGGCTGCGAACCTGCAATCCTGCTTCAGCCTCCCAAGTACTGGTATTAAAAGCCTGAAAACACACCTGGCCAATATTTTTTCAGTTATTGACTTCTTTTGAGAAGTGTTTTCTCAGTTTAATTGCCCATTCTTTGATTTAATTTTTTAGTATTAAGCTTTTTGAGTTTATTATATAGTCTATAATTTTCAATATGATCCACAAAACATAAAAAATAAAATAAAAAAGATTTTCTCCCATTTTATAGGCTCTGTTCAGACTCAATTATTTCCTTTGATATGCAGAACGTTTTTAATTTGATGCCAAACCCATTTATTAATTCTATTTTTTTAAATTTACTTTTATTTTTTTATTGGTGCACTGTATTCATACATCATAATGGGATAAAAAACTTGTGTAGACATACGTGCACATGTCACCCAATTAGCCCCTACCCCACACCATTCCCTCCCCATCCCTCCTTCCCATGCTTGGCTTAGTGGTTGACATCTAATATTATAGCATTTTATCCAAAATTAACAATGATAATCTCACATAACAGATTCATTTGTCTGATATCAAACTTTTGATCACTTAGAGATAACATTTCAATATTTCTTTTTGCTTTCTTTCTTACCAGAGGATTTTTTTCTTTTTTTTAAGGTGAAACTATCATACATTTTTCTTCCAGAAAAAAATCTATCCTAACATGAAATATGAACTCTATATACTGAAAACAATCTCAAAAAAGAACAAAGCTAGAAGATGTACATTTTCTGATTTCAAACCTTATAAAGCTACATTAATTGAAACAGTATAGTACTGCTATAAAGGCAGATATATAAACCAGTGGAGTAAAATAAAAAGCCTAGAAATAAATACTTTCATATATATTCAAGTTATTTTTGACAAGGTTTCCAAGAACATTTGGTGAAGGAAATAATGATCCTTTCACTAAATATTGTTGAAAAAGAATAATTACATGAAAAAGAATAAAGTTGGACCCTTACCTAACACCATATACAAATATTAACTCAAAAATAGATAAAAGGCCTGCATGTAAATCTTAGGACTATAAACTTTTAGAAGAAAACCTGGGTCATAACACTTCACAACATTAATATTGGCAGTGATTTCTTGGATATGATTTCAAAGGCCTAAGCAACAACAGAATAAACAAACTTCCTAAAAAATAAAAAAAAAATTGTACATCCAAAGACAATGTAAACAGAGTTAAAAGTTACTGATAGAATGGGGTAAAATATTTCCAAATGCTATCTCTGAAGGTATATTAATATTCCAAATTGAAATCTTAAAAATTAGCAACAATAAAAGCAAATGATACAGTTTAGAAATAGGTAAAAGACTAAAATAAATAATGAGTTCTATAAGTTTCCTGGACCTGTGTATCGACCTGTTGTTCTATGTTTGGAAATTTTTTTGCTATTATTTCTTTGAAGATATTATTGATCCCTTTGGTTTCACCTTCTTTTCCCTCCTGTATTCCGATTATTCTTAGCTTAGCTCCCTTAAAATGGGCCCATATTTCCTCAGTGTCAGATTCCTGCTGTCTGAATTTTTTTTCTAAGTTAGAAATTATGCATTCATTTTTGGAGTGATCCTCTTCTAGGAGCGAGATTCTATTCTCCATGTGGTCTAATCGATTGTTTATACTTTGAATTGAGGCCTTTACCTCAATGATTGCATCCTTTATGTCTTTTAGACTCTCTCTCAATTCTTTTCAAAGGTCCTGTGTTATTTCTACAGTTATATTCCTGATTTGATCTTATGAAGATCTCTGAATTTCTGTGTTATCAGGTTTTGATAATATGGAGTTGTGGGCATTCATTGCTTTATTGTTCCTCTTTCCCATGATTTCATAAGTTTGTGCCTTCCCTGGATTACTACGACTTCACTTAGGGTGCTCTGTATCTCGAGTCTGTGGTAATCTCAACTGCCACTATTCATTTACTGGGTTGTATCTCAAAGTCTCATACCCAGGAAGTTCATCGTGGCTGCACTAGACTGTGGGAGTGACGGGCTAGGCGTTTTCCCATGGGGAGCTGCGATTAAAATGTGGTATCTCTGCCACCGCTACTCCTTCACTGGGTTGGACTGCAAAATCTCAGACCCAAGGAGATTATCAATGTCCCTGGGCGTGCAGAACAGGGATTTCTCCTTTAGGGGCCACAATTTCACTCACCATTATTTTGCGTGTTGATCAGGAGCTGTCGAGGGTGCAGTGAACTTGCTGTCGCTTCTGGCAATATGACGCCACTGCCACACCCTCAGCCATGAGGCTTGAGCTGCTGGAAATATGGTGCCGCTGCCATGCCCTTGGCCATGAGGTTGGTGCTGCTGGCAATATGGCGCTGCTGCCACACCCTTGGCTGTGAGGCTGGTGTATTTCTTTTCTGGTTTTGAGTTCTGTTCTGAGTCCCTGGAAGGTGTGATGAGCTTGACCACTCGGATTTTTAGACATTCTTTGCGCTTAAAGAACTGCTGAATTACACCTGAATCATCTGCAGCTGCTCACTTCAGCTCCTTGTTTACCTTTCCTCTCTGGATCTTGGTGCTGTGAGGGAAGATGGTGCCAGCGCAGCCCTGCTGCTGCATTGCGGGCTTGATTTCTGGTCTCTTATTCTTCTTCTGGTCTTTTTTTTCTCTGTCCCTTGTGTTTATATTTTTTAGTTTTCTGCTGATGGCATTTTCTGACTATGAAAAGCACTGATTTCGTGGCAATAGAGATCTAGTTTTAGTAGGGCTCATAAATGCTGCTTTTCTCGGTCACCATCTTCCCGGAAGTCAATTCTCAGTTTTATTTCCTGAACTTTAGAGGTTTTCTGGAGGAAGTCTCTACCAGTACCTATTTTTTTTTAAAGTTAGTCCCATGTTTCTTCTATTAATTGAAAAGTTTCTGGCATAACTTCCGGGTCTTTGATCCATCTTAGTTAACCTTTGTGCCGGATCAGAGCTAAGGGTCTAATCTTAATTCTTTTTAATATTTTCCAAACATCTCTACAATGACCATGTGTTTGTTCTATGTTAAAAGCACAAGCATTTGGTTTTGATATTAGAATCTATTTTTATTAGTCTTAAATTGAGCTCTGCCACTACAAGGTAAATATTATCTTGATTAAATTACTTTAAAATTACATTGGTTAAAACTCTCTGAGCATCAATTTCTTCATTCGTAAAATACCTCCTTTGTAGAATGAAATAAACTAAGTGAAGTGCTTAGCAGATAGAGAATGACTAAAATATTAGTCTCTTTTTTAGGAATTTTGTGTTAATTGAGGCAAAAAGATTTGAGACTAAAATGCCCAGAATTAAAATAGAAATTGAAAATGACAGTTGTTTTAGTACTTAGAGTTAGTTTCTACCAGTGTCTGCATTTCATACTATGTTCCAGAAAGCTAGACTTATGAGTTAGTGAAATATACTGTACCCCATTGAGTTGTAATATTTTAAAGCTAGGAGGGAACTTCAAAAACCATTGAGCCTAAAACATTTATTTTACAGCTGAAAATACTGGAAGGAAGATTTATTTCTAACAGTAACTTTGTTTCTAGTGTGTTTTCCAAGAGCAGACCACCTCTTAGCTTTTAGCAGTCACTTAGGGATTATTAGCTTCTACCCTAATAGGATTTCTGACCCCTAGGCTTCAGGGTAGGCTGGAATAGAGAGGAGATGGCTGATAGCCAGGGAGAAAAAAGCCAAGGGGGAGAAAAAATGTGCTAGAGAAAGCCAGTGTTTAGGCATCTACCTGGCAGCAATTCCACAGTGATACATTTAGCTTCATTCTGACTAAAAAAGATACAGGCAGAGGGAAAAGTTCTTCCCTGCCAATATCAACTGTGGGACTAAACAACTCATATTTTTCTCAGGGGCATGTTGGAGGTTCCTTAATTCAGAAGAATGTGCATGCCTTGTGTTGGGTCAGTGGTTACAACAAGTCAGCTGACTCTATTGCATTTGGTTTAAAAGAGGCTGTGTCTTAACAGGGGTAACTGTTCAACAGTGACCTGTGGATTGTGCCCCTGGGATTACTGGTGGTAAAAAGCAAGTGCAAGCATGGTAGTCAGAAGAGGGAAGTATCTCTTCTGTTCTGCAACCCCAAATTCCTACTTGCTCTTGCGTTATGAAACTCACAGAAGTATTTGCATTTCTTAGACTAATATCAGACTCTTCTCCCTTGGCTAGCCATTCTCACAAATGTGCTAATTTGGGGGAGGAGGAGGAGTGAGAAAGTTTTTTTTTTTTTAGGTATTAATTATTACTTTGACAAGACTTCTAACTCTGGTAAAGCACCTCTCACTTTCCTGGAACTGTTTCTATCTACTACTGCTATCTGAAAACTTCTTCCTGGTTGGAGGGAAAAGTGTTTAATTAAAGTGTCCTTAATACATCTTAACTTTGAAAGACATAAAAAAATACAGTGATTGAGCCTGGGATCTTCCTGTCTTACCCTTCTATACTCCATACCACCTTTCCATCCAGATGTTTTGCTAGGTTTCTATGTTCTGTGTTTCAATCTGACATTTTCCCTCACCTAAAGTTGTCTTAAACAGCCAGATGTGGTGATGCACACTTGTAATTCCAGTACTTGGGAGGCTGGGACAGGAGGATCACAGGTTCATGGCCAGCCTCAGTTACTTACTGAGGTTCTTCTCAACTTATTGAAACCCTGTTTCAAAAATAAAGAATAAAAAATAGGACTGCGGGTGTAGTTCAGAAGTAGAATACCCCAGGGTTCAACCCTCAGTTCCACACACACACAAAAAAAATGGTCTTAAACAGATGCACAAAAATGATAAAAGATGTTTTTCCAAAAGTATACAAGAGACTCCACAATTCAATGCAGATAAAACTACACATGAAAATAGGCACTTGATTTGAAGATAAGCAGTTAATTGTGGTGGCAATTTGGTAATTTATTTGGTCATTTGTTTATGCATTCATTTAAAATTTGAGACTTTACTATAGTCAGGAATCATGTTACTAGGTAATAATAAAATGAAGAGACACCTTCAGCCCTTGCTTTCCCAGAATTTACTGTTAAACACTTGCAATAGAGATAATTCTTATTTATTTGCTTATTTATTTATTGGTACAAGAACTCAGAGACATTCTACTTCTGACATAAATGCCCAGCCCTATTTTAGTTTTTTTATTGTTTTATTTTATGTTTATATGTATGTATTTATTTGCAGAACTGGTATTGAACCTGGGAAATTCTATCTCCAAGCTACATCCCCAGTCCTATATTTTACTTTTTATTTTGAAACATTGTCTCACTTTATTATGGAAGGCCTCACTAAGTAGCTAAGGCTGTCTGTGAATCTGTGATCCTCCTACAGCCTTATAAGTACTGGGATTATAAGTGTGCCCCATCACACCTGGCTGATTTTTTTTTTATTTTAAAAAAGGGTCTTACTAAAATGTGGAAGGCATTACTAAGTTGCTGACACTGGCCATAAACCTGTAAGCCTCCTGTCTCAGCCTCCAAAGTACTAGAATTACAGGTGCATACCACCATGCCTGGCTGATAAAATTCTTATTTTAATTTTGGGGACTGGGTATCAGTAGTGGCAGTTTCCATTTTTACTGTATGTTCTTAGATTCTGTGACACACTCTCATCTGTTAAACAAGGGGACTGGTGTGACCTGTAAGCCTTACTCAAGGGTAGACGGTTGTCCCTGTGCAAACAGGTCAGTTCTAGATATTGCAAATTGAATGTGGAACTTGAGGGTGGACATTTAAAATTGCTCACCTTAATTCTAAACATTCATTCTCAAGTTACACATTCAGTTTGCTATTTTTCTACAATCTCTAAACAGTGGGGATTTGAGTTTTGAAGTTTTTGTGTTCTTTCACTTTTCCAGTAATTCATTTTATTGTACTTTGTAAAAGTATCATTTTACAACGTACTTGAAATTAAAAATTGGTCTTTTATCACAGATAAATGGCCCTAAAGGAACTTTTATAGAGAATTGCAGAGCTGAGTCTTTCTTTACTGGAGAATCAAAACATAAATCGACATATAGTAGACCCTTCTTGTCTGCAGTTTAACTTTTCACAGTTTCAATGACCCTGCATCCAAATTCCAAAATATTAAATGAAAAATTCCAGAAATAAACAGCACATAAGTTTTAAATGATTTTTATTACATTGTGCCGTCTTAATTATTCTATTTTGTTATTGGTCATTGTTTATCTTTTATGGTTCCTAATTTATAAATTAAACCTTATTATAAGTATGTAGTTATAGAAAGAAATATATGTAGATTCTAGTACTATCAGGGTTTCAGGGGGTCTTAGAACATAACCCCCTGCAGATAAGGGGTGACCTGACCACTGTGCTCCATGTTCTGAACAGCTGTACAGGGAACAAACCTGTAGAATTAACATTTCTCAGACACAAAAACCAGGGGACTTTTTCATTTTCCCCAGACATTTGACAACTCTGACCCCCTATGGATGCTTCTTACACCCCTGCCAGGCTAGTCCTCTTGGTGGATGCCCTCCTCATTTTCCTCAGACTCTAGACCACCTTCCCCCACATGGACACCCTTCTTGTTCTGTCAGGAGGCACTTGCCTGCTCTGTCACAGAGCTTTCAAAGGGTCCAACAACAGACTTCACAACCAGCTTCAGCAAGTGGCTACAGTTTAAGGAAGAGATGGAAGAAAATGTATTTTTCAGAGACTTCCTACCATGGTAACTTCTTTTTCCCTATATAAATGATGTTAATATATTCTAGTTATTTTTCTTTTTTGTGTGTTACTGGGGGGTGGAACCCATGGTTTTTTTTTTCTACCTCTGGGCTATACTCCCAGACCTATTTTATACTTTATTTGGAAACAGGGTCTCATGAAGTTGCAGAGAGCCTCACTAAGTAGCTGAGGCTGGCTTCGAACCTGAGCGATCCTCCTGTCTCAGCCTTCCAAGCACTGGGATTACAAACATGTACCACCACACCCGGCTATGCTAGTTATTTTTATGCAGAGCATATGCACCATACAATATTATTCTTTTTTAAAAGAAGAAATTACTTATTTTGACTTATTTTTTGTTTTATATACTTTTATTTGGTTCATCCCCATCATATATCATACCAAAGTATAGAGTGATAGGAATATAAATTCCCACAACTCTTACAGCTATTGAATACTACTCAGTATTAGTCATTATGTGTATATTATGCATAATTATTTCCACAAAGAATTATTCTTGCAAAATACTCTCTATATAGGTAAAACATGTTTTTAAATAATCTGAAAGCTCACAAATAAAAGTACAAACTATAAATCCAGATCTACTAGGATCTTTTTACCGTGCCCTACCATATCTATATCTTAAATTAGTAACATGTCTGTCTGGATAAATTCACAATCAAGAATCTTTTTAAGATTTGATAGGGACTTCCGGGAAGATAGCAATGGAGAAAAGCAGCTTTTATGAGTCCCGCTAACAATGGATCTCTATTACCACAAAAACAGTGCCTTTCATAGCCAGAAAACACCATCAGCAGAGAAATAAAAACTGTAAATACAAGGGACAGAGAAAAAGAAGGCTGGAAGAACAACTAGACACCAGAAAAGAAACCAGCCTGCAGTGCTGCGGCTGGAGCTGCGGTGTGGAGCTGTGCCAGTGCCATCTTCCCTCACAGCACCAGGCTCCAGAGAGGAGGGGACTCAGAACTGAGCTCAAAACCAGAGAGGAGATATGCCAGCCTCACAGCCGAGGACACAGCAGCAGCGCCATACTGTCAGCTGCAGCGGTGAGTTCACCGGACTGCTCCAGACCAGCGTACTCAACAAGCCACTAGGCTACAGAGAGGAGGAGTGGACAGCGAGCTGAGGTGAGCAGCTGCAGAACAGATGGGTGGGATTCAGCAGTTTTTTCAGTGCAAGGAGCATCTAAAGCCCCCAGGGGCCGGGCTCAGAACACCCTGCAGAAACTCAGAGTAGACCTCAAAACCAGAGAAGAAATACACCAGCCTCACAGCCAAGGGCATGGCAGTGGTGCCGTATTGCCATTGGCAGCAGCAGCGAGTTCACCAAGTCCACTACAGCTCCATCAGCACACTCAACAACCATGAGTCAAATTGCGGCCCCTAGAGGAGAAATCCCAGTACTACACTCCCAGGGACTTACGCAGATAGTCTCCCTGGGTCGGAGATTTTTGCAGTCCAACCCAGTGGGGGAGTGGAGGCGGCAGAGATATCACACCCTAGTTGCAGCTCCCCATGGGAGAACACCCAGCCTGGGACCCCCATGGTCTAAAACAGCCTTGATTGACTCCCTGGGTCTGAGACTTTGTGATACAACCCAGTAAAGGAGTAGTGGTGACTGAGATACCACAGACTCCAGATGCAGAGCACCTTAAGTGAACTCGGAGTGACCCAGGGAAGAACCCAGAGAAGGCACAAACTTCCAAAATCATGAGAAAGAGAAATAACAATGGAGCAATGAATGCCCACAACACCACAACATCAGAACCTGATAGCACAGAAATTCAGAGATTTCTAGAAGATCAAATCAGAAAAATAACTGTAGAAATAATAGAGAACTTTCGAAAAGAATTCAGAGAGAGTCAAAAAGAGATAAAAGATGCAATCATTGAAGTAAAGGCCTCATTTCAAAGTATAAACAACAGATTAGATCACATGGAGAATAGAATCTCGCTCCTAGAAGATGATCACTCCAAAAATTAATGCATAGTCTCTGATTTAGAAAAAAAATCCAGCAGCAGGAATTTGACATTGAAGAAATATGGGCCCATTTTAAGAGAGCTAACCTAAGAATAATTGGAATAGAGGAGGGAAAAGAAGGTGAAACCAAAGGTATCAATAATCTCTTCAAGGAAGTAATAGCAGAAAATTTTCCAAACACAGAGCAAGAGGTCGATACATAGGTCCAGGAAACTTATAGAACTCCCTTTAGACAGGATCAGATAAGAGGATCCCCATGCCACATAATTGTCAAAATGACTAACGTGGAAGCCAAGGAAAGAATCTTAAAGGCAACAAAAACAAAAGGCCAAGTGACATTCAGAGGCAAACCAATTTGAATCACTTCAGACTTCCCAAACCAAGTCATGAAAGACAGAAGGGCCTGGAGTAACATATTCCAAACTCTGAAAGAAAACAACTTCCAGTCAAAAATTTCCTATGCAGCAAAACTATCTATCAAATTATTTGGGGAAATAAGAAGCTTCCATGACAAACAGAAACTGAAGGAATTTATGTCTTCAAAACCAGCACTAGAGAAAATACTCAAAGAGATTAACTGCAAAGAAGAAATAGGTAATACACGCCAGAATCAAAGAAACAAGATTTCCCATCCAGCAGACAACTAAGCAAAGAAGAATATCAAACAGAAATATCTCAAACAGAAATAAAATCTTAACATGTTAGGAATTAAAAATTATCTCTCTATAATCACACTGAATGTAAATGGCCTCAACTCCCCAAAAAAAGACATAAAGTAGCAAAATCGATTAAGAACCAGAATCCATCCATCTGCTGCTTACAAGAAACACACCTCACAAGTAAAGATAGGAACAAACTCAAGGTAAAGGGCTGGAGAAAGGTAATCCATGCTAATGGTACTCGAAGACAAGCAGGAGTAGCAACTATGATATCAGACAAGTTAGATTTCAAACCCAAACTTATTAGAAGAGAAAAAGAAGGTCACATTTTACTGGTAAAAGGAATAATCCAGCAAGAGGAAATAACAATAATCAACATCTATGCCCCAAACATAGGGGCAGCTACTTTCATAAATCAAACTCTTTGTGATATGAAGTCACACATAAATCCCAACACAATAATACTGGGAGACTTCAACACACCTCTCACAATACTAGACCGATCTTCCAGACAAAGCGTCAATAAAGATGCCTCAGAACTAAAGAACACCATTAACCAAATGGACCTGTTGGACACATATAGAATATTTCACCCAACTACAGCAGAGTTTACATTTTTCTCAGCTGCTCACAGAACCTTCTCCAAAATAGATCACATCCTGGGACACAAAATGAGCACTAGCAAATTTAAAAAATGTTACATACTTCCCTGTGTCATTTCAGACCATAATGGAATGAAACTAGAAATCAACTATAAGAAGACCCAGAGAAACAACATAAACATGTGGAGACTGAACACCACACTTCTGAATGAAGAATGGGTCATAGAAGATGTAAGAGGTGAAATCAAGAAATATCTAGAAACAAACGAAAATAAAAAAACAACATATCAAAACCTCTGGGACACTTTAAAGGCAGTATTAAGAGGAAAATTTATAGCATTGAGTGCTCTGCTCACATAAGAAAAACAGAAAACCTTCAAATAAATATCCTAATGACACACCTCAAAGCCCTTGAAAAGCAGGAACAATCGAACCCCAAAGCCAGTAGAAGACAGAAAATTATTAAAATTAGAGCAGAAATTAATGAAATAGAGAATAAAATAACAGTACAGAAAATCAACAAAACCAAAAGCTGGTTTCTTGAAACAATTAAGATAGATAAACCACTAGCCAGCCTAACTAATAAAAAAGAATTACCCAAATTATGAAGATAAGGGATGAAAAAGGAGAAATTACTACTGACAGTGTAGAAATCCAGGATTATCAGAAACTACTTTGAAAAACTATGCTCCAACAAAATGGAAAATCTGGAGGAAATCGACAACTTTCTAGATAAATACAACCTTCCTAAACTGAGTCAAGAAGATATAGAACACTTAAACCAACCAATAACAATCAAAGAGATTGAAACAGCAATAAAGAGCTTACCATCAAAGAAAAGCCCAGGACCAGATTTTTTCCCAAGTGAATTTTATAAAACCTTTATAGAAGAGCTAATCCCAATGCTCCTCAAACTATTTTACGAAAGAGAAAAAACCGGGACCCTTCCAAATACATTCTATGAAGCCAACATCACACTAATACCCAAACCAAATAAAGACAGTTAAAGGAAGGAAAACTACAGGCCTATAGCTCTGATGAACTTGGATGCAAAACTATTAAACAAAATACTAGCAACATGCATTCAAACCACATCAAGAAAACCATACACCATGACCAGGTAGGGTTCATCCCAGGGATGCAAGCCTGGTTCAACATATGAAAATCAATCCATGTAATTCTCCATATAAACAGAACCAAGGACAAAAATCACATGAACATTTCAATAGACGCTGAAAAATCATTTGATAAAATTACACATCCTTTTATGATAAAAAACACTGCAGAGAATTGGAAGAGAAGGAACAAATCTCAACATTATTAAAGCAATCTACAATAAGCCCACCGCCGACATCATATTAAATGGGGAAAAACTTCAAGAATTCCCCCTCAAAACAGGAAGGAGACAAGGTTGTCCATTATCACCACTTTTCTTCAATATAGTACTAGAGACTCTAGCCAGAGCAATAAGGCAAGGAAAGGAAATCATGGGACTACAGATAGGAAAAGAAGAACTCAAACTTTCACTATGTGCAGATGACATGATACTATATTTAGAAAACCCGACAAACTCAACCAAAAGGCTAATAAAACTGATCAACAAATTCAGCAAAGTATCTGAATACAAAATCAATCTTAAAATATCAGAAGCTTTCCTGTACACCAACCATAAATCCACTGAAAAGGAAATTCAGAAAACATTTCCACTCAAGATCTCCCACAAAACATAAAATAATTAGAAATAAACTTGACCAAGGAGGTAAAAGATCTCTACAAAGAAAATTATAAAACACTGAAAAAAGAAATTGAAGATCTTAGAAGATGGAAGGATCTTCCATGTTCATAGATTGGCAGAATATCAGTAAAATGGACATCCTTCCAAACGTGATCTACAGATTTAACACAGTGCCCATTAAACTACCAAGATCATTCCTCACAGACAGAAAAATCAGTTCTTAAATTTATCTGGAATAACAAAAAGCCCAGAATAGCCAAGGTAGTTCTCAGCAACAAAAACCACGCAGGAGGAATCACAATACCTGACTTTAAACTATATTACAAAGACATTGTAATAAAAACAGCATTTTACTGGCAAAAAAAAAAAAAAAACAGATACATAGACCAATGGAGCAGAATAGAAAACCCAGAAACAAGTCCATACACTTTCAGCCAATTGATTTTTGACAAAGGGGCCAAAAACATACACTGGAAAAAAAGATAGCCTCTTCAACAAATGGTGTTGGCAAAACTGGTTAACCATATGCAGAAAATTGGAAATTAATCCCACTTTTTCACCCTGTACAAAAGTCAACTCACGATGGATCAAAGACTTGGAAATCAAACCAGAGAACTTGAAGCTCCTTGAAGAGGGCATAGGTCCAACACTGCAACACATAGGCACAGATAAACACTTTCTCAACAAGACCCCAAAGGCACAACAAATTAAAAGGGGAATCAATACGTGGGATTGCATGAAACTGAAGAGCTTCTGTTCAGCAAAGGAAACTTTCAAGAACCTCAATTGAGAGCCAACAGAATGGGAGAAGATTTTTGCCACCTACCCCACTGATAGAGGACTAATATCTAGAATATACAGAGAACTCAAGAAACTCAACACTAAGAAAACAAAGCATCCAATAACAACATGGGCAAACGAACTAAATAGACACTTCACAAAAGAAGAAATTCAAATGGCCAATAAATGCATGAAAAAAAGCTCAACATCACTGGCAATCAGAGAGATGCAAATCAAAACTACCCTGAGATTTCACCTAACTCCAACTAGAATGGCAGTCATTCAAAACACAAATAACAACAGATGCTGGCGAGGTTGTGGAGAAGATGGATCTCTAAGACATTGTCATTGGGATTGCAAATTAGTGCAACCACTTTGGAAAACAGGATGGAGAATCCTCAGAAGAATTGGAACAATCCTACCATTTGATCCATTAATACCACTTCTGGGTATCTACCCAAAAAAAAAGAAACCAAACTACCAAACTAATGCATGTGTATCTATGTCCATAGCCGCACAATTCACCATAGCCAAACTATGGAACCAGCCAAGATGTCCATCAACAGATGAATGGATTACAAAACTGTGGGATATGTACACAATGGAATTTTACTCAGCCATTAAAAAAAAAATCAATTACATCATTTTCAGGGAAATGGATGGAACTGGAGGACATTATACTAAGTGAGATTAGTCAGTCACAAAAAATAAGAAATCAGATGCTGTCCCTAATATGTGAGAGTTAGGGAGAAATAGGTCATAGGAGGAACTCTAGATGAAAAAGGAAATCCTATAGAGGAGCAAACAAGGCAACCTAAAGGAGGAGAAAGGAGGGAGGAAGAAAATCTCTAAAACACACAATGTACTTAAACATATCGTAGTTAACCACTAAGCCAAGCAAGGGAAGAACGGACGGGGAGGGAATGGGGTGGGAATTGGGTAGGGGTTAAATTAGTGATGTGTACATGTATGTAAACACAAGTTTTTTACCCCAATATGATGTATGAATATAATGCACCAATAAAAAATTTTTTTAAAAGAATTGATAACACTCTCCAGACATACATGACAACACTTCTACATAGCAAAACTGTGTTTGAATGTTACCTGGTAAAAGTGAAAGGACTTTGAGGGATTTTAGTAAAAGTAATGACTTCATCCATATGTGAACTATTCCATATTTGAGGCAGGCAACAGCACATATGCCCCTAGCAGACACTGTATTTAGATACCACATGTTACTTTTCAAGATGGAAAGGCATTTCATCTCTTGAAACTTCTTCTCGGGTAAAAAAAAAAAAAATTAAATATGGTTTGCTTTTTTCCTGTGTGTGCACACTGTTTTTATTATACCTCTGCTATTAATTTTTTATATTTTTTTCTTTTCTTCTCCACTAGGCTATCAGCTGCTTGATGTATGGAAGACTTAATCTTTGTTTAATGAAGAACATTGTTTAGAAGGTGCTCAAGGAGGTGTGTTCAATAGTAACATAATGTAAGCCAACATTTATTGTGATCTCATGGTGCCAGTTAATATATAACTTTTAGTCTATATACAGATGTTACCGCTGCATAAATTGTACCAGTGGAGATACTGAGATTTAGGATGGTCTCATGCCCCAGCGCATGGAGGCTCATAGCAGGACAGGTAGCCCCTTCAGCTGTGCTGATGCCAAGGCCTGATTTTATCATTACTCTAGGTTATCTTGTACTTACATGATAGACAAAGAAAAGAAAACTCTGTCAACAACCTGGATTATTAGAGGGTGGGCATGTCACTTGTTAGAATGATAAAATTTCAGGCAACATAAAATCTTAAAAATTCCCATAATTTAATTATGGGGTAACATGAACAAATTTTGGGTGGGAGGTCAAAAAATCTTGAGATTGAAATCGCTTTGTTAATTTGCCACCATAAGATCCAGCTTCTCCAAACCTTAGCTTGTTTAGCTTTCAATGAGGAGAATAATAAATATTTCTTTAATATTATTAGGACTATTAGAATTCATGTATGGTACTATACAACGTAGGTGTTCAATTAATAGAGGTTTTAAATTTTAAGAGTCTATATGTAAAGAAAAAGCTTTCATATTTAAACTTTTCTGGAAGTAGGAATACTTCTAAAATGCATATGCATTTGCCTTTCTAAGTAGACTGTGGTGTAGATATGGTATATTTTTCTTGATGGACTCAATATCAGTATTTCTGGCAATTTCAATGCCATGATGCCTTTAGGCCCTAATTAAGTGTTTAAGTCTGTTGTCCATAGGCTAAATAGCCCCCACATGCTTTATTTTTAAACTCATATGTTTGTGTTTCCCTATCACTTTTTATGTAACTCTTCAGCTTGTCAGCTCATTCTTTTTGCAGGATGTTGGCTGAAGGGAATCTATTTACTGTATTCAAATTTGTTATATGCTTTTATACATGGCAACGATGATTTTTTACAATAGTGTGTCACATAGGAGATGAAAGATTGAAAGTCTTTTATGAATAAAATAAGTGTTTACATAAATGAACATTTTAAGTACCCATTTGGGGTTTTGAGAGGTTTCCCTCCCCCATGTCTTCTTTCTTGAATTCTGTACTTTCTCCGTACCTGCCTTTTTCAAATATATGACAGTCTGTCTCCTTTTCAAAGTTGATACCCAGTTCGACAGTCATTTTCTTGCCCTATGTAAGTCCATATTCCCATTTTCAGACTATTTCTTTTCTGTTTTTATATTTCAAAATCTAAACCAGAAAATCAAGTTATCACTCTTGGAAACTTTTTTTATTGCTTCCTTATCAACTGTCAAAACAGTTGAATATTAAATGATTGGTCAGTTGCCAAAAACAGCATTAAGAATGGGAAAGGGAGAGGTGATTAGAGCCACTCTGTGAGTTATCCACTCTGAGGTGTCATCTGGGGACCAAGAAACCATTGCCAGAGGAGTGTTTACTGAAAACAATCTGTTTATCTTAATTTCTATTTTCCTGCCACATGAATCATGGAAAATTAACACACCATTGTATTTATCAGGGAGATAAGAAGCCAATTTAATCACATCATGATATGAGAAAGGCTTCAACAATCTGTTCAAGGAGTGGTCCAGGAGTTAACGTCATCATAGGGTTTCCTTGGGAGGTTTTGTGAGACAAGCCAGGACTAAGCAGCAGTACCACAGAACTAATTGCAAAGTACTGCCAGGTCTCAAGTTTCCAATCTGACCTTGAGTCTGGTTAATAATCATGCTCCATTGAACTTTTTCAGCTTCAAGATTATAGTGAGACCACCAACTGATGAGCTACACCAAGCTTCTTTCCTGTGTCCAGGAGCATCCAAAATAATCCATAGTCATGACACTGCTCCTCAGACTTTCATGGGCATGAAGTCAGGTCGAAGTGCCAAGTGAATCCTTCTTATTCATTCTTTTACTTGCTTATTTTTAAAAATGTAATATTTGTATTATAAACACAGTTTATTCATTTGCATTTAAATAGTGGCCCCCTAAATAAAAAAATAATAAAATTTATTCCCACATCAGCACCCCCAGCCCTCTTCTTTGAAGGGATTTATTTTTCTTATGTCTGTTTTCAGAAATATTCTGCATTCAGACATATATGTGTGTATAATTTGTGAATATGTATATATACATTCAAACATATGTGTATATTATATTATGTATATATACATATATGTTTGAGTAAAGAATATATATTATTTATATTTATACTTAAAATAAATATATTTATCTATCTAAAACTATATATATATATATATATATATATATATATTCATGTGTGTGTTAGTAGGGATAGAAACTCAGAGGAATTCTACCTCTAATCTACATCCTTAAGCCATTTGTATTTTTTTATTTTGAAACAGGGTCTTGCTATGTTGCTGAGGACATAGCTAAGTTGCTGAGAATGGCCTCAAACCTATGATCTTCCTGTATCAGCCTTTTAAGTACTGGGACTACAGACGTGTGGCATCACACCTGGAATTCATATATATATATGAATCTTTATTACACAAATTCTCTACACTAGTTCTCTTACTAGTTCTCTGTGGGTATTGCTGTCATAAAATGATTTGAGAAGTATTTTCCATTTTCTGGAAATGTTTGGAAAAGATTATGGTATTTCTTGTGTAAACATTTAGTAGGATCTACTCGAGAATGTGTCTGTGCTGTATGTTTTCTTGGTAGGATGTTTTCATTTTTAAATAAGACATTTAAGTCCATTAGTAGTTGTCAGGTTACTTAGATATTGTTTTCTTCTGATCTACATTTTCAAATTATCATAAGTTTCCCAACTGTCCCTCTTATTATCTGTGCAAAGTTTTCATGAGCTGTTGCAATGTTCTCTGTTACCATTCCTGACTTGGCTGTTTATGTCTTCATTTTTTGTTTTTGATCATCCTCTCTAGGAATTTGTTAATTTTATTAATCCAATTTTAAAGGTCTGATTTTAGCTTTATTCATTTTCCTTATTGTATACTTGTCATGTATTTGTCTATTTTTTGCTCTTCGTCTTTATTATTTACTCACTCTTGGTTAACTTATTGCTCCTTTACTAAATTCTTAAAATGGCTTTACAAATGCCTGATTTCAGCTAAATCTGTCAGGGCCTCAGTTGCATTCTACACATTTTGGCATCAATATTTTTATTATTATAAATCAAAACACTTTTGACAATATAATTTCTTCTTTGACCATAAGGTTATTTAAAGAACAATATTAAGCATTTTGAAAAATTTGAACTATCTTTTATTATCTACTTTTAGCTTAGTTTAATATGATCAGAGATTATTTTTCCAAAATCTATGTGGATTAGAAATTTAAGACTTAATTTTATAGCCCAACATATGGTCAACCTTAGCAATACTCTATGATCCTGAAAAGCTTATGCATTCTTTGTTTTGCGCAGTGTTTATATATTAATTGAATACATTTTAAATAATTTGATACATCTACCTTTATTTTTTCTTCTGTTTGTACCAACAGTTATTGAGAACAGCCTTTAAAAATTATGTAGCAATTGCACATTTGTCTAATTTTTCTTTTCTGTCAATTTCTAAATTTTAATTTCTGTCCATTTCCATTACCTATATATTTAAACCAAGTCATTAGGTGCAAATTTTTTAAATTGTTACATCTTGAAATGTGGCCTTTTATTATCAAATATCACTTAATCTCTAGTACTAATTAATGCTATAAAGTAAAATTTTCATATTAGTGTAGTTGCAGCAGCTTTTATTTACTTAATTTCTGCATGTTTGTTTGTTTGTTTGTTTATTTATTGCAGGTCTGGGGATGGAACCCAGGGGCATGTAACCTTCAAGTTACACCCCCTGCCCTATTTTTTATTCTTTATTTTGAAACAGGGTCTCACTGAGTTGCGAAGGGCCTCACTAAGTAGCTGAGGCTGTCCGCAAACCACGATCCTCCAGTCTCAGCCTCTGGAATGCTGGGATTACAAGTGTGCGCCACCACGCCTGGCAATTTCTGCATGTTTTTCTTGAATGTTGAGTCTCCATGTATTCTTATATTTAAAGTATGTCTCATATAAGAAACATATATTTAATTTCTTTTAGCCAACTCAATGTGCTTTATTTTTTAATTGGAATATTTAACCCATATTTGTTGTCCTTGGACTTTAATTTATCATTTTACTATTTATTTTAATTTTTTTCCTATTGTATGCTTTCTTTTCCTTGTGTTATTTTTCATATTTTATTTCAATTATGCTCCCTTCTTTACTATGCTTTTGTTGGTTACCATGGAGATTATGACATGTCTTGACCTATTAAGATTTTTATAAAATTAGCAATTTTTTATCTTCCAGAAAATGCAAGAATCATGAAAATAATTTAATTCCTTTTTATCCAGCTGCCCGACATTTTACATTCTATTATTTCATGCAATTTAATTCTATTTACTTAACTTACAAGATATAATTTTTGTATTATATAACCAATATTCATCTTGACTAGTTTTTTTCTTTATTTTCTTTTGCATAACTGTATTTAAATTGAGAATAATTTGTTTTATGATTGAAAGATACACTTTAATATTTTTTTTAGAATGGTGCTTACTATATAAATTCTGAGCTTCTGCTTTTTTGAAAATGTTTTCACATCGTTTGTACTTTTCAAGATATATTTACTGATATAACACTCTAGGTTAATGCATTCCATTCTCTGTTTTGAAGATAGTCCATTGTCTTCTGAATTCCATTGTTTGTGTCGAAGTCACTGCTGTCTCATTATTGTTCCTTTGCATGTAATATGAATTCTTTCCTGACTGCTTTTAAAAGATTGCACATGTCTTCACTTTTTAGCATTACTTCTATAATTCTCTTACTTGGAAACTTTTTTGGGTTATACTACAGAACAAATAAACCAGGTTCTTTAATGAATGGAAATAAATAAAGGGCAATATTGTAGATTAAAAGTGACCCAAGAGGAACAGACAATATATAAACTTTGGATTCTTATTCAAACAAAACTATAAAAGACAATCTATGAAAACTATAAAACTATAAAACACAATCTATGTGTTTTAAGAAATTTAAGAGTGGGTTGAATATTAGATGATTTAAGAGAATTTTTTATTTTATTGTATGTACAGTAATATTTAAGTTCTATTAAAAATGTCACTCAGCTACTGATACATACTGAAGTAACTATGTGAAACTAGATGTCTCATCACCTTTCAAACTTAAAATGATTTATTTAAAAAGTAAATTGGTTTTGTAATAGTCACAGTGAGCTAGATATTTAGGAAACAACAGAATGTTCTCCCAAATGTTTTATTTTTTACATGTCTATTTTCAAGCCCGAAACCATAAGTAGTATGAACAAAACACAGAGTATCTCGCTTTGCTCTATAATGAAGCTAATACTGTCCATGTCAATTATCTTCTTCCAGGGGATTGGAACACTAACCATCCACCTTTTGCTGCCAAGTGATTGTGCCTATTCCTCTGTCTGGCCTTGTGTCATCCGTGTCCAATAATCACCACTGAGACAGGCAGGGTCCCAGTACTGGACTCACCCAACAGGACACCCTCTCCCTCTGGTAGAGCAGAGTGGAGATTACATCCACAGGTATGATTATTACAACAGAACCCATTCAATGTTCAGATGCTACCAGGCTCTGTTTGGAGTCCTCTAGTTGGTCCATCTCAGTTAATCCTCCCATTTACCCTAATGAAAGATAAGAGGCTCATTCTCTTTTGCAGATGAGCAAAGAAGATAAAGCAAGGTGAGGGCACTTGCTGAGAGCTGCACAGTGGTCAGTGATGGAATCCTTTTCCAGAGCCCATGTCCTAATAACCTCTGGACAAGCCTGCCATCCTATTTGGCCAGTGCTCAGCAATGGGAATAGAGTCAGAGCCCTGAAAGCCAAAGCCATGACTTTGTTTTCACAGGCTCTTTATCATGAGGAGAAGTTTGGGATTCGCTTGGGTGCAATAGGGAAATCACAGGAGGGGAAAATTAATTCATTTATTAAGTTTAATTTTTTATCTTGGGATAACTTAAGACAACAAAGAATAAAGGCATTGTTCAGTGTTCCTGTGTACTCTTTGCCCTGTTTTCTCCAGATTAAGATCTTATATAACCACACCATATTATTAAGAACACAAAATCAACACAGATACAATGCTATTAGCTCACAATTTATCAGTTTCAGCTCTACTACCCTATTAGAGCTGGATAATTCTGGATTTGGGAGCAGCTGTCTTGAACACTGTAAGATCTTCTGCAGCCATGAATCATGTAATAGTAACAACCTGACCTCTAAACTGTGACAAACAGAAATGTCTCCAGATACTCAGCAGAGATCAAAGAGTGTACACAGCACTCTTTGTTCATTGCTAAGAAATTATTTGTACTTGCTCATTCACTGCATACTTCCCCTACTTCCAGTTCCAGGAGGCTACAGGTCATTTTCCCTCTCTACAATTTTGACACTTCAAAAATGTTAAAAATGTTAACTAAAAGCTGGGCAGTGCCATACACCTGTAATCCCATGCCTGTAATCCCAGTACTTGGGAGGGTAATACAGGAGAATCACAGGTTCGCAGCCAACCTCAGCTACCTATTGAGGTCCTCTGCAACTCAGTGAGACCCTGTTTCAAAATAAAGAATAAAAAATAGGACTGGAGGTATAGCTTGGAGGTAGAATGCTCTGGGTTCTACCCCCAGTACTGCGCAAAAAAAAAAAAAAAAAAAAAAAAAAGAATGTTACTTGAATGGGACCATTCAAAATATAACCATTTTAGACTGGATTTTTTTCACTCAGTATAAGGCCACTGAGATTAATCTATGTTTTTTCATGTATCGATAGTTGACTTCTTTTTATCATGGGTATTATTTTGGATATGGCTGTAAAACAGCTTGTTTAACCACTTATTTGCTGGAAAATATATGGAGTTTTCCTTAGTTTTTGGTTATTATAAATAAAGTTGTGAACTTGTGAAAATTAAATGATGAAAATTAAATTAAAAGTAAATAATTTAGAAAATTAAATGATGTGTGTGCTTTCTTTTAAAACATTTCATTGACTGATAGAGGGAGAGGAAGGGAGATAAGACTGAAAGAATGTGAATAATTGTTGACACTAGATGAACATTTCATAAGGATTCATGTTAACATTCTCTTAGTTTTCGGTATGCCTAAAAATTGCACGACTAATAAGTTAGAACACAAACAAAAGTATCCAACCATGGTATAAGGTAACAATGCTGATATAACAGGTCAAGGAATGGGAGCTGATTGGGCTAGGTTAGAAGTGGTTAAGTTAGAAAGAATACGTAATTTTGAACATGTAGTAGAGATAAATTAAGGAGGATTTGGAATTAACTTAGAATGTGAGAGAATAAAAAAATAGCACCTGTAGTTTGGGCTTTTGGAAACTTAGATGATGATGAGGTTGTTCCTAACTAGACAAAATAGAGAAGAGCAGGTGGGAGTCAAAGTTTACAGTTCTGTTTTGATCAAGGTGCCTATTAGACACCAAAGTGAAAACTAAAATCAGAAAGATGGCCATTCCAATCTGATTGAAGTGTTATACCAAGGCCAGAGGAGAAATACGAAAATTAAGGCATATCTGGCATTTAACATCAAGAGAACAGATAACACGAGGACAGGAAGATTGTGCTAGAAGAGACAGGAATTCCAAGAGTGACCCTGGGAAGTGACAACATTTAGAGACAGCATCACAGAAACCAAGAGAAGAAATTTCAGAAAGGAAAGAGAAATGGGTGATATCAACCACGACTTAGGTTTGGCAATATTGAGGTCATTACTGGATTTGAGAAACAAGACAGAAACTGGAGGTTCCAGGGAAGGACAAGGATTTTAGGGAGGCAAAGGAGATTCCTTGAGGACTAGATTATAGTTGTAACTTTTCTTTTATGGAAGAGAACCTGCCATCTCTCTAATCATATTTTCTTTTTATTCCAAAGGCTGAATTTAAGAAAACACACAAGGGGGTGGAAGTGAAGAAGAACTCAAGATCGGAGCATCTAAAGGAAGAATGTTCCAGGTTTGCAGCCAGGGACTTCTCTTGCCCCCTGTTCATCTCTTGTCCCACTCTCCACCAGTCTGCTATCTATTGTTTGGAGGGTGAGTTGTACAATAGCTATTTGCTGTTTTGCAGAATTGCAGGTTTATCTCTGGTGTCAAGATGGTTTAGACAGAGTCTTTGATCATTTTATTTTGTCTGGCACAGACAGCGTTTGATCTCAGAATACCCAGCTCAACTTCTGAGAACATAATTAGAGCTGTTACATTCTTTCATGAACCAGAAACAGAAGCTTCACGCAAGAAATCAATGCCTCTTGTAAATGTTCATGTTATAAGCACTAATAGTCTAGTCATCTAAATACTTTTCCCTTTTAGCCTCAAAAACTGAAATATCATGCTCAATTAGAAAAAAAAATATCTCTCAAGGCCTTATTAAGAGTGGTAGGAAACATAAATCTGTGTCCCGAGGGATAGAAGCTAAACACAGCATTTGAAGAAGTCAATACTTGGGAAATGTGTGAAGCAAATATTTTAGCACATCTGCTTAAATAATTTAAAACAACAATTTTAGGAGAGACACAATGAATTTTCTAGTGATTCTTGTTCTTCCAAAAAGTGCCACTGGGGACAATTTATTGTAAGAAAACAGATCACATGTCATTCTTGAAATATTCTAAAAACTATAAAGTTTAGCTATGTTCATTTTTCCTAAAATGGAATAATCAACAACCTAACATTTCCCATAAGCCTAGTTTATAATTGGAACATGAGCTCTTCTCATGTGATTTTTCTTGAAATAATAAAAAAAATCATTGAACTAAAGGGGGAAGGAGCAAAGAAAACACACACTAAAAATTATTCAAAACATTCTGAGCTACTAAGACTTTATGGTAGATTAAAAGATGGGTTTTGATCCAGGTGTGGTGTCATATGCCTGTAATCCCAGTACTTGGGAGGCTTAGTCAGGAAGATCATAGGTCCTAGACCAGCCTCAGCAACTTAGCGAGGCCCTCCTCACTGAAACCCTGTTCCAAAATAAAAATAAAATAAAGATAGGGGTGTAGCTCAGAGGTAAAATACTCCTGGATCCAATTTCCAGTACAGAAAAAAGTAGAAAAAAGTGGGTCTTTGCAGCAGTTCCCATCAAGAGGTAGAGCCATTTCTCCATTCCTTGATTGCGGCTCGTTTTGTTACTTTCTCTGGCCAATAGAATGTGATAAAAAGTGTTGTTACTTCTTTCTGATTTGCCCTTGAAGTCTTGCCCTTGAGAATGGCCATAGGCCTAAGGAGACATTCTCTAGGACGACTCTGAGTGGGGAAAGTCAAGTTGGGCACATGTGTCAGGCGAGACACAGTGATGAAATGGATTCAAATGTATGGAACAGAAGAAATGTATTTCCTGCCTATCCCAGAGAGGGTATGATTGCCTAGGAGAGGCCAATAGGAAGTCTGAAGATCATTAGGTTGCTTTTGCTCAACCAGAGGTTTTGAGGGTAGGGAAAGAACAAACCTGAGGGACTGTGACTTTATTAAGATCCATGTGTATCCCTAGCACCACCACCAAGAAAGAAAGAAAGAAAGAAAGAAAGAAAGAAAGAAAGAAAGAAAGAAAGAGTGAGAGAGAAAGAAAGAAGGAAAGAGTGAGAGAGAGAAGAAAGAAAGAAAGAAAAAAGAAAGAAAGAAAGAAAGAAAGAAAGAAAGAAAGAGAGAGAAAAACAGAAAAATAAAATTCCCTGGGGGCATTGTGCCTTAGGCTTTCCGGAGGGAGCTGTAAACTGGCTAGTTTAAAGAAAACATGTGGAAAGGGGATAATGTACTTACAGAACTGGTGCGGGCCACTTGTGTTTCATCAGAGACAACAGCTGTGGGTGTTTTGGATTTAGGGTCTGTGAGATGAGGAATTGGTAGGCAGTATTGTTAAAAATCTACACAGGGACACAGAGTTTTAACTAGGCCAAAGGTGGACAAGGTTTCAACTAGGTTTCAAATAACTTTTGTCAGGCCTAAAAATGGATGCCAAGGCAGCAGTTATATTAAACAAATTTATGACTGACAGGAGTCAGTGACATTGTGTGTATTCTGAGCCTTGGCCACGGGAGGCCTTGAAGCTTCCAGCTTTGCCCTCTTGTAATGAACACTGTAATGTGAATAAGTATGAGGCAGCCTGTTAGCGAGGTCAGGTGAAGGGGAATCAAGGTTTCCAGCTGCCCACATACTGCGAGACCTGTCCAGTGAGGTCATCTCTATCCAAACACCATTTAGTTGCTGCCCCATGGGTGCGCCTAAGCAAAACCAGTATAGAAGCTTACAGTTGAGCCCATCTCAAACTGCAGACCCGGAACTAGGAGCGAACAAATGATGGCCTCTGTAGTTTGAGGTGATTGCTGCTCAGCAAAATTTAACCCATGCAGTCATCTCAATTTTGCTCTATGAAGCTAACCTTTTATTGAGTGATCCCATGATCATCCAATTGGAAGAAAATGTGTGTTTCCCAATTTATACTCTCAGGTAAATGCTAGAATTATTTTTTACTTTTAACCATCATCAAGTATCTGTGGTAGTCAGGCCTCACTGTAAAAATAATCTATTTTGTTCTCCATGTCATCCATCAAACTGGCTCCCATATCATCCCCAACACACACACACACGCACACACACACACACACACACACACACACACACACACACACATGCACACACTTTTCAGTCTTGTTTGGATTGCTCCCTTGTTCTCAACTTTGATAATTTTTAGGAACTCTCTAAAACCCGAGTAAAACCATGTTTGGGAATCAGAGGCCAAACAAAATTGAGTGTGATTTATCCTATTCTTCCCTTTTAAAACAGGATTCTTTTCCTCTTCTCAAGGACAAATTGCCAAAAATTTCCATTGATAGATTTATTTAACAAGCTTCTTCCTCTGAAACTGCAAATATCTGGGGATCTGTCATTCACATCTTTCTATGAACTGGTTTAATCAGCTCCTTTACTTCAAACCTCTGCCTAAGCCCAGCTATATCAAGAACATGGGGGTTTGAAGTAGAAGAAAAAGAGAAAAGTGGACCTTTGGGAGGGAAGTAGGGCAGGTAGGGCTGGCATGTCACACTGTCACACTGTCACCAGCCTCCTCTTTAGAACCCCTGAATTTAGGTGGCTTTGGCTACACAGAACCCTTGACCTGGTGACTTCACATCTCCTTTCTGTTAAACCTGGACCACAAGCAGGCCTAAGGTTTCTTCTGCTTCCCTTCCCTAATCTTGACTCCTAGTATCTTGACTTTATGAAAGAAAGGTCTATTTTCCCCCTAAACACTAGAGCAGAGCTAGCTCAGACCTGCCATCCTTTAAATTTGTCCACTAGGGCATAGCTCTGTGTATCAACTCATTGGTCACACACACACACACACACACACACACACACACACACACACACGGAAATTATGCAAAAAAGACATAATAGTAGCTAATTATAGAGAAAATAAGAGAAATTCCCCAAATAGAATGTTTTGCCTAAGCAGGCACATTTGATTGCCAAAAGTTTGCTAGAACAGTCCTAGTTGATGTCTGGTGTATTGGCATCTCATTTAATTTAGCTCTGATTCTGGGTTTTCGTTTCTTTTTTCTTTTCTACTAAAAGTTTTAATGACCTTTGTATACTGGGTCAATCATTATTCCTTACACTTATACTTCATTTTATAAGTAGTATAGGCATTATTACCATCTTACTGAGGAGGAAAATGAGACTCACGGAGGTGGAATAATGTGTCTGAATTTCATCCAACACCTAATCCCTTATGTATCATACCACATTGCAGTATATACTAAATATTTCCTCTCTTCCTGTGGTGCTGGACAGGCTAGTTTTCAATTTGTGTACCATCATTCTCTAATATAGTATTAAAAACAAACCAAAAAATATCAAACAAAAGCTGCTTCTCTCCTGTGAGGCATTTCCCCTTGGCACAGTACTATCCTGAGACTTAACTAAACCCAATTCTGAGACAGGAGCCTCCTGTGTCATAAATTTTGAAGGTCTCTGGAGAAACTAAAATTGTGATTGAATTAGGAGACTCTTTGAGAAACCTATATAAGCCAACCATAGCGCTGCATGCCTGTAATCCCAGTACTTGGGAAGCAAAGTCAGGAGGATCACAGATTCAAAAGCAGCCTCAACAACTTAACCAAACTATTGGCAACTTAGTGAGTTTCAAAATAAAAAATAAAATTGAAATGATGATGTGGCTAAGAGGTAGAATGCCCTGTGCTCAATCTCCAGTACAGAAAGAAAGAAAGAAAGAAAGAGAGGAAGGAAGGAAGTAAGGAAGAAACCTATGCATAGATCATCTAAATGCAAGATGTGTCATAACAATTTAGCTTTCTTTTTAGCCCTTTAGAAAAGGAAGAACCAAGAGAACAATCAATTGGAAACCTTAAACAGAAATGATCAAAGTATATGTGTATATTAGAGAGGAAGAAAAAGACGTCTTGTGGAGGTTTTCCTAGGACCCAGGGAACATACAAATCAAGGTTCTAGTGCATCTTCTACAATAAATTGAAAATTATAAAGTTGGGAGGATTACATCTTGAAATATAAGACTAAGACTAAATGTATCTGCTGAAAATTGTTAAATACAGAGTCAAGTTCTATAAAGATAAAGGCAACCCTTAAGATCAAACTCAGCTAGCATCAGAGGGAAAAGATGAGAATAAACTTAAAACCCGTCGCATGAAAATAAAGCAGAAGCAGAAAATTCAGCATAGAGCACATTTTTTAAATGAATAAGAGATCACTGGGGTACATTTGCAGGAGTGGTTTGTCTTTCAATTCTTATTTTGCCTTTCACATTTAGGAGAAATAAGGAGAAACTTGAGTTGTAAAGAAGTGGAAATTGAACAGTTGTAAAGTGGCTGAGTGAGATTAGCCAGTCTCAAAGAGTTAATAGTTGTGTTTTCTCTCAAATGTGGATGCTAGACAGAAATTGAGAAACAAGAGTAACCGCAGAAAGATAAGCAGAGACTCCAGTGGAGTAATGGCAGGGCTTAGGGGAGGAGAGAGGAGGCCTGAGACTACAGAAGGTAGAAGTTGAAACAGTGCTATCAATGCTATGTACCTCGGTTGAACTGCCAATGCCAATCTCAAAGACATCTATGGGGTGTGGTGGGGGACCCAGAGTTGTGTGCGTGTACAGTCCTGTCACGATACCTCAGGAGGATGCATAATTACAATGCACCAATAAAAGAAAAAGAAGGTACTGAGAAAGGAGGTTGAGGAACTAAGTTTAGGGAAGACTAACAGACAGCACTAACACCTTCCAAAGAAATGTAGAGACCAGGCATGGTGGTAAGTGCCTGTAATCCCAATACTTGGGAAGCTAAGACAGGAGGATGATTATAGGTTTGAGGTCAGCCTCAGCAATTTAGTGAGATTCTATTTTCAAATAAAAAGTAAAATAGGTCTGGGGGTGTAGAGAGGTAAAATTCCCTTGGGTATAATTCCTAGCACCAAAGGGGGAGAGATTGAGAGATTGGAAGAGAGAGGAGAGAGAGAGAGAGAGAGAGAGAGAGAGAGAGAGAGAGAGAGAGAGAGAGAGAGAGAGGGAGAGAGAGAGAGAGAGAGAAGAGAATAGAGAGAAGGTTGAGATTTAGTCACCATAAATAAGAAAATCTTAAGAAATTGAGAGATTATGTAAAAAATAAAGTGATGATAAAGTGGCTATTAACTTGACATAAAACAAGTGATGCTAAGACATGTATTGTTTGCTGAGCTGGTAATGTTGTTCAGTGATAAAGCACTTCTCTGCATGTGTAAGGACCTGGATTCGATCTCTAGTACTGAAAAAACAAACATGCTGGTCCAGGTTAGTCAATGGCCAGTAGGATTTTATTGATGCAATCCTATTCATTGTATATAGCTGAGTAGTGCTCTAAGAACAGAATTGACCAGGTAGAAATCTGCATCTTCAATAATCATTAATGGATGATTGACTTTAGAATTTTGCATTGTGAAACCTAATGAAAAAAATTATTTTTACTCCCACTAAGTATATCCAACAGTTTAAACTAATGTAAAAGCCTGATAACTATATTTACCTTTTTACAGATACACCTTAGCCAGACATGGTAGCACATGCTTGTAATCCCAGAGTTCGGAGGCTGAGACAGGAGGATTGCACAGGTTAGAAGCCAGCCTCAGCTATTTAATGAGGATCCCAGCAACTTAGTGAGACACTGTTTCCAAATAAAATATTAAATAGGTCTGGGAGTATAGCCTGGAGGTAGAAAGCCTCTGGGTTCCACCCCCAGTTCCATAAATAAATAAATAAATAAATAAATAAATAAATAAGATACACCTTGCTGGGCATGGTGGTGCATGCTTGTAATCCCAGCACCTGGGAGGTGGAGACAGGAGAATCACACAGGTTTGAAGCCAGCCTCCACTACTGAGTGAGGCTCTCAGCAACTTAGTGAGTCCCTGTTTCCAAATAAAGTATAAAATAGGTGTGAGAGTATAGCCCAGAGGTAGAAAAGCCCCTGGGTTCCACCCCCAGTACCACACAAAATAAATAAAGATACACTTTGTCAGTATCTAGACTTTTCTACTTACTTCACAGGACTCCAAGCCTTTTCCAGATGCACTGCACGTGAGCCATTCACCAGTAAAGCAAAGAATGCTCAGATTCTACTGAGAAGCACTCAGTACTGAGTAGAGGCAGAAGAAGCAAGAAATGGGAATGGTCTGACAGAATTATAGCTATGACCTGGGTCAAGTGTAGAAGTACCAGGCCAAGAGATGTCAAGGTCAGCAAGACACAGAGGATGCTATAGGTTGGATACAGATGAAACATTTGTAAGAAGAAAATGAGCCATCCTCCCCTTGAGCATCTATATGACAGCCTGATCTTGTACAACAGTGTGACTTATTATATGGTATAAAATGACAGTTATTTATTTTTAGCTGTCTACTTATGTTCTTATTTTTGTGGTACTAGGGATTAAACTCAGGGTGCTCCACCTCTGAGCTACACTCCTGGCCCTTTTCTAAAGTTCTATTTTGAGGTTTTGCTAAGTTGCCTAGGATAGCTTTGAACTTGAGATCCTCCTGCTTCAGCCTCCCAAGAAGCTTTTATTATAGACATATGCCACCATGAATAAATTCTTTTGGCAGCAATGAGCCAAACGAGGAGGATGTATATATTTAATCATTTAAGAACTGACTTTCATTTCTCAAGAAAACTGAGAATGATAACATATAAAATGTTTGTTGACATCTGCCCACTATCGTGGTGTAGCAGTAAAATCTCTAAGGTAGTGAGGCTCGGAGATGTGTCTGAAGAAGGAGCATCAGCAACTTTAATTGTTGGCAAGTATTTTAAGGTGAAGACGGTGATTTCTCAAACACAGCTGCCCACTGAGAAATATGACTTCCAATTGAAACCAAGTAACTGTTCTTTTAAGTTAATTTTGCTCATTTTTCAAACCCAGAATTTTGTGATATTTAAGAAAATTGAAGCAATACTTCTTACTACTTACTACACTGACTCTTTCAGGAAAAGACTAAATTTTTGAAATTATATTACTATTAAATAAGCAGCATCCCATACTTAAAATTAGAAACTCAGTTACTTTCAATAATGACTCAATTCACAGACAAATTCTTCCTACCAAAAGTAAAGCTTTTAAAAGTTTTTTTCTGCCCAAAGTAACACATAATAGTTATGCACGCTACTGAAAATTCAGTTAAGAAATTCAACAATTGAAGATAAAGTTGTTTTATGACAATTATTCACATAACATGGCAGTGTTATAGTGAAAAATGTTCTTAATAAACATGGAAAATTAATAGTAATTCAATATGTCATTGAATTAATGAATGATCTTAATTCAGTGAAGTTGGAACTGGTTCTGGTGTAGATATAATTTGCATTTGCATTTGAACAAGCTGGTGGTCTATCTGTACAAATGTTGAAATGTTATCAATACTTTGTGATTTTTATAGTTATATAATTTATAGTTGTACAACTATAGAATTATAGCAATATCAGGATGGAGAACCACCAAGTAAAGAACCTAATGACACAACTCAAGGATCTAGAAATTCTGCAACAGGCTATTCCCAAAGCCAGCAGAAGAAAAAAAAATCATCAAAATTAGAGCAGAAATAAATGAAATAGAGAACAAAAAAACAATTCAAAGAACCAATAAAACAAAAAGTTGGTTCTTTGAAAAGACTAATAGAATTGATAAAACCCTGGCCAACCTAACCAAAAGAAAAAGAGAATCAACTCAAATTATCAAAATTAGAAATGAAAAAGGAGATATCACCACAGATAGTGAAGAAATTCAAAATATTATCAGAAACTACTTTAAAAATTTATACTCCAATAGACTTGAAAACCTGGAAGAAATTGATAGATTTCTAAGCACAGTTAACCTTCCTACACTCAACCAAGAGGACATAGCAAGCCTAAACCAACCAATAACAACCAAAGAAATAGAAATGGCAATAAAAATTTTTCCACCAAAGAAAAGCCCAGGCCCAGATGGGTTCCCAGCTGAATTCTACAAAACCTTCAGTGAACAACTAATACCAATACTTTATAACATGTTCCGGGAAATTGAAAGAGATGGAACTCTTCCAAATTCCTTCTATGAGGCCAGTATCACATTAATCCCCAAACCAAATAAAGATACCTCAAGAAAGGAAAACTACAGACCAATATCCTTAATGAACATAGATGCAAAAATTCTAAACAAAATACTAGCTATACGCATTCAAAACTATATCAAGAGAATAATACATCATGACCAAGTCGGTTTCATCCCAGAAAAACAAGGCTGGTTCAACATACGCAAATCAATACATGTTATTCACCACATAAATAGAACCAAGAACAAAAACCACATCATCATAGCAATAGATGCTGAAAAAGCATTCGACAAAATCCAACACCCATTTATGTTAAAAACACTGCAAAAAATTGGGATAGAAGGAAAGTACTTCAACATCATCAAGGCAATATACTGCAAACCCAAAGCCAACATTATATTGAATGGGGAAAAACTGCAAGAATTTCCGCTACAGTCAGGAACAAGACAAGGATGCCCACTTTCACCTCTCCTTTTCAATATAGTCCTTGAGACCCTTGCTGCAGCAATCAGACAAGAGAAGGAAATCAGAGGAATTCACATAGGAAGAGAGGAATTAAAATTATCCTTATTCGCAGATGACATGATCCTTTATCTGGAAGACCCAAAGAACTCAACCAAAAGACTTCTGGAGCTGATTGACAAATTCAGCAAAGTCGCAGGTTACAAAATCAACCTAAAGAAATCAGTGGCTTTTCTTTATGCCAACAACAAATCCACAATGAAAGAAACAAAAACAACAATTCCATTCACTATAACCTCAAAACCAATAAAATACCTAGGAATAAACCTAACCCAAGATGTAAAAGACCTCTACAACAAAAACTATAAATTAAAGAAAGAAATTGAAGAAGACCTTGGAAGATGGAAAGATCTCCCGTGCTCATGGATAGGCAGAATAAATATAATCAAAATGGCCATTCTGCCAAAACTAATCTATAGGTTCAATGCAATTCCCATTAAAATACCAGTGACATTCTTCAGAGACCTAGAAAAATCAATCATGAACTTCATATGGAGAAAGAAAAGACCTAGAATAGCCAAAGCAATTCTCAATAACAAGAAACACGCAGGAGGCATTACAATCCCAGACTTCAAACTATACTATAGAGCAATAGTAGTAAAAACAGCATGGTACTGGCACAAAAACAGATATACTGACCAGTGGATTAGAATAGAAGATACAGAAACAAACCTACACATCTTTAGTCAATTAATCTTTGACAAAGGGGCCAAACACATATGCTGGAGAAAATACAGCCTTTTCAACAAGTGGTGCTGGGAGAACTGGCTAACCATTTGTAAAAAGATGAATCTAAACCCCTATATCTCACCAAACACAGGAATCAACTCAAGATGGATCAAAGACTTAGAAATTAGACCTGAGCCTGTGAAGTTAGTAGAGGAGAGCATAGGTTCAACACTACAACATATTGGCACAGGCAGTAACTTTCTCAACAAAACCTCCAAAGCTCAGGAAATTAAAGCAAGAATAAACAAGTGGGATAACATCAAACTAAAAAGTTTCTTCTCATCAAAGGAAACTATTAATAACCTAAAGAGGAAGCCTACAGAATAGGAAAGGATCTTTACCAGCCACCATTCTGATAGGGGGCTAATATCCAGAGTATACAAAGAGCTCAAAAGACTCTACACTAGCAAAACAAACAACCCAATCAATAAATGGGCAAATGAACTAAATAGACACTTCACAAAAGAAGAGATACAAAGGGCTAATAGATACATGAAAAGATGTTCTTCATCACTGGCCATCAGGGAGATGCAAATCAAAACTACACTGAGATTCCATCTAACCCCAGTCAGAGTAGCAAGCATAAAGAAATCAAACAACAACAAATGCTGGCGAGGATGTGGGGAAAGAGGAACTCTTTTACACTGTTGGTGGGAATGCAAACTAGTTCAACCACTATGGAGATCTGTGTGGAGATTCCTAAGAAAGGTGGGAATAGATCCACCATATGATCCAGCTATACCACTCCTGGGTATCTTTCTAAAGGGGTTGAATTCAGAGAACTACAGCAACATATGCATACCTATGTTCATAGCAGCACAATTTGTAATAGCCAAAATATGGAACCAACCCAGATCACCATCAACAGATGAATGGATAGCAAAACTGTGGGAAACACACACAATGGAATTCTATTCAGCCATAAAGAAGAACAAAATTATATCATTTGCAAGAAGATGGAAAGCCCTGGAGAACATTATGTTAAGTGAGATCAGCCAAGCACAAAAGAAGAAGATACATATGTTTCCTCTAATATGCCCAAACTAGGAAACACAAAGGATACCAGTGGGACTCCAGATATTGAAGGGGAAATACTAGCTAAGTTTGGATAGTAAGATAGGAGAGGAGGAAGGCCGATCTTGATTAATGAGGGTCTACACCTGAACATGTGTAAAATTATGAATAAGACATGGTTAACCTGGACAACCATTGGTGGGAAGGGGGAAGGGAAAACAGGGGCGGGGGGGAGAGGGCACCAAATATAGTGTAAATGTATACTATTTATGTTCAATAAAAATTGTTAATATATATATATATATATATATATATATATATATATATATATATATATATATATATATCTCCTTTGTAGTGAAGAAAGCCAGGGGCTATTGGGAGAAGGCCTGCAGATTTCTCCATGGATAATTAACAAAAGAGTAGAAGAAGCCTAGGGCCTTTATTACATTTCTAAAGAGAGATGGGAGGAAATCCCAGACTCCAGAGAAGCAACTTAACACATCTTGGGAGTGTAACAAAAGTTGTGGAGGTCTATGCTGGAAACAGAGCTGCACCTCTCCCACCTCAGAGAGGGCTGGTCTGGCTGGGATGGAGATGGAGCTGATACCTGGGCTAGGGCAGCGTATCTACATATCAAAGAATCTGCCACAGACTTGGTCGGGATAAGAACACTCAGCATCAGAAGTCTTTTGGTTGAGTTCTTTGGGTCTTCCAGATAAAGGATCATGTCATCTGCGAATAAGGATAATTTCACTTCCTCTCTTCCTATGTGGATTCCTTTGATTTCCTTCTCTTGTCTGATTGCTGCAGCAAGAGTCTCAAGGACTATATTGAAAAGGAGAGGTGAAAGTGGGCATCCTTGTCTTGTTCCTGACTGTAGCGGAAATTCTTGCAGTTTTTCCCCATTCAATATAATGTTGGCTTTGGGTTTGCAGTATATTGCCTTGATGATGTTGAAGTACTTTCCTTCTATCCCAATTTTTTGCAGTGTTTTTAACATAAATGGGTGTTGGATTTTGTCGAATGCTTTTTCAGCATCTATTGCTATGATGATGTGGTTTTTGTTCTTGGTTCTATTTATGTGGTGAATAACATGTATTGATTTGCGTATGTTGAACCAGCCTTGTTTTTCTGGGATGAAACCGACTTGGTCGTGATGAATTATTCTCTTGATATAGTTTTGAATGCGTATAGCTAGTATTTTGTTTAGAATTTTTGCATCTATGTTCATTAAGGATATTGGTCTGTAGTTTTCCTTTCTTGAGGTATCTTTATTTGGTTTGGGGATTAATGTGATACTGGCCTCATAGAAGGAATTTGGAAGAGTTCCATCTCTTTCAATTTCCCGGAACGTGTTATGAAGTATTGGTATTAGTTGTTCACTGAAGGTTTTGTAGAATTCAGCTGGGAACCCATCTGGGCCTGGGCTTTTCTTTGGTGGAAGAATTTTTATTGCCGTTTCTATTTCTTTGGTTGTTATTGGTTGGTTTAGGCTTGCTATGTCCTCTTGGTTGAGTGTAGGAAGGTTAACTGTGTTTAGAAATCTGTCAATTTCATCCAGGTTTTCAAGTCTATTGGAGTATAAATTTTTAAAGTAGTTTCTGATAATGTTTTGAATTTCTTCACTATCAGTGGTGATATCTCCTTTTTCATTTCTAATTTTGGTAATTTGGGTTGATTCTCTTTTTCTTTTGGTTAGGTTGGCCAGGGGTTTATCTGATCGACAAATTCGGCAAAGTCGCAGGTTACAAAATCAACCTAAAGAAATCAGTGGCCTTTCTTTATGCCAACAACGAATCCACAATGAAGGAAACAAAAACAACAATTCCATTCACTATAACCTCAAAACCAATAAAATACCTAGGAATAAACCTAACCCAAGATGTAAAAGACCTCTACAACAAAAACTATAAAACATTAAAGAAAGAAATAGAAGAAGACCTTGGAAGATGGAAAGATCTCCCGTGCTCATGGATAGGCAGAATAAATATCATCAAAATGGCCATTCTGCCAAAACTGATCTATAGGTTCAATGCAATTCCCATTAAAATACCAGTGACATTCTTCAGAGACCTAGAAAAATCAATCATGAACTTCATATGGAGAAAGAAAAGACCTAGAATAGCCAAAGCAATTCTCAATAACAAGAAACACGCAGGAGGCATTACAATCCCAGACTTCAAACTATACTATAGAGCAATAGTAGTAAAAACAGCATGGTACTGGCACAAAAACAGATATACTGACCAGTGGATTAGAATAGAAGATACAGAAACAAACCCACACATCTTTAGTCAACTAATCTTTGACAAAGGGGCCAAACACATACACTGGAGAAAAGACAGCCTTTTCAACAAGTGGTGCTGGGAGAACTGGCTAACCATTTGTAAAAAGATGAATCTAAACCCCTATATCTCACCTAACACAGGAATCAACTCAAGATGGATCAAAGACTTAGAAATTAGACCTGAGCCTGTGAAGTTAGTAGAGGAGAGCATAGGTTCAACACTACAACATATTGGCACAGGCAGTAACTTTCTCAACAAAACCTCCAAAGCTCAGGAAATTAAAGCAAGAATAAACAAGTGGGATAACATCAAACTAAAAAGTTTCTTCTCATCAAAGGAAACTATTAATAACCTAAAGAGGAAGCCTACAGAATAGGAAAGGATCTTTACCAGCCACCATTCTGATAGGGGGCTAATATCCAGAGTATACAAAGAGCTCAAAAGACTCTACACTAGCAAAACAAACAACCCAATCAATAAATGGGCAAATGAACTAAATAGACACTTCACAAAAGAAGAGATACAAAGGGCTAATAGATACATGAAAAGATGTTCTTCATCACTGGCCATCAGGGAGATGCAAATCAAAACTACACTGAGATTCCATCTAACCCCAGTCAGAGTAGCAAGCATAAAGAAATCAAACAACAACAAATGCTGGCGAGGATGTGGGGAAAGAGGAACTCTTTTACACTGTTGGTGGGAATGCAAACTAGTTCAACCACTATGGAGATCTGTGTGGAGATTCCTAAGAAAGGTGGGAATAGATCCACCATATGATCCAGCTATACCACTCCTGGGTATCTTTCCAAAAGGGTTGAATTCAGAGAACTACAGCAACATATGCATACCTATGTTCATAGCAGCACAATTTGTAATAGCCAAAATATGGATCCAACCCAGATCACCATCAACAGATGAATGGATAGCAAAACTGTGGGAAATACACACAATGGAATTCTATTCAGCCATAAAGAAGAACAAAATTATATCATTTGCAAGAAGATGGAAAGCCCTGGAAAGCATCATGTTAAGTGAGATCAGCCAAGCACAGAAGGAGAAGATACACATGTTTCCTCTAATATGCCCAAACTAGAAAACACAAAGGATACCAGTAGGACCCCAGATATTAGAGGGGAAATACTAGCTAAGTTTTAATGGAAAGATAGGAGAGGAGAAAGGCCGATCTTGATTAAGGAGCATCTTCACCTGAACATGTGTAAAATTATGAATAAGACATGGTTAACCTGGCCAACCATTGGTGGGGGGGGGAGAGAAAATGGGGGCGGGTGGGAGAGGGCACCAAATATAGTGTAAATGTATACTATTTATGTTCAATAAAAAAAATTGTTAAAAAAAAAAAAAAAGAACACTCAGCATGCAGGGATTGTTGGGGAATTTGCTTGAATCCCCCCCCCCCTGTGCCATTTCTGTAGGCATGGGGCTTTAACTGTCTTCTGTATTTCTATCTTTTTAATAAATTTCTTTAAATCTTCAAAAAAAAAGAATTATAGCAATATCATTCTCATAAGTTATGTATTACTCTAACTCACATGCACAATTAGAGCAACTGTATAACACAAATTGTGTTTAAGCTAATGATGAATATAAGATAAGGCTCCTCATTATTGTACACAATTTCCCTCTCCATTCTGAGTTATAAAAACTATTTTAAAATGTTTGCATATTTGAAGACTTACTAAATCAATTTAAGTTATTTAATAACAATATTAATCTTTATGCGTTTGTTAAGTTTCACACATTTTCTAAATTTTGTAATATTTGATTGTAAGTTTGCTATATTTTGGTGCACCTACTCCAAAATTATTTGGAATGTTTATTCAAACTACCCAACAAATGTTCTACCACAGAATGTCAGCCTTGAATGTTTTCAGTAAACTGAAATTTCTGAGAACAGAGCTTGCTCAGGGTAAGATACGGAAGTTTATCTCAAGAAAGAAAGAGAGAAACTGAACTGTTAAGAAAGAACTCAAGTGATGTACAAAATTTAATTCTAATCGTGTTACTTTTTATATCTTATTTTTAGAAAGATTATTTCAGTTGGGTTTTATGATAACAAATAAATCTGTGAATTCATTTTTATTTTGAGCTGAAATGGAATGCAACTGAGAAAAACTAGTTTTCAGCATCAAAATTCGGAAATAGCCTCAACAACCATAAAGATGATTTATTTGATGGGAGTTTTCTTTTTAAAAAGGACAGAGGCTATGGCTGGGTTTTGTGCTGAACTATAATCCCAGTATTTGGAAGGCTGAGACAAGAGAATCAGTGGTTTATGGCCAGGCCTAGCAACTTTGGAATGCCCTCAGCAACTTAATAAGAACCTATTTCAAAATAAAAAGTAAAATAGGGCAGGAGGTGTAACTCAGAGGTGGACTAGCCCTGGGCTCACTTTCCAGTACAAAAAATAATAAAGACTGTAACTGTGAAAATATTGGAGTAAAAACACTTCCATATTTCAGTAATAAAATAGAATTGATAATATTTCTCATTTAGAAAAATATTCTCTGAGCTTAAAAGGAATCATAATCTTCAGGGTGAATATTTTCTCATTTAAAAATTTTATGGACTAATGAGAAAAATTATGTAAACAATTTTAAATTTATCAACCATAAAATGTGACTCTAAAGAGATGGCAAGCAATTTATAAAAAATGATAAGACCATTGTGGAAAAAATATTCTTTAGGAAAATACCAGTGACAAGAAATTATAGAGCTACAACTAAGACATTAATTAAATATCATCACATATACCAAAAATAATTATTCTGTTTATGCTAATCTGTTTATGTTAGGTGATCAATGTGATGAAGGGTAGAGTTGTTTTGGGCTTTGATCCTGATTTTTTTGAAAAAATGTGTACATTTTGAAAACAGATTTTGAACATAACTCTTTTATGTTTACTAATACAATAAGCCCAATTGGTTTGTTAATAAGTATAGTTTAAATTATTTTTGCTCCTTTCACTCTCAGAAATGGGCCTGCTGGGATGGCATATGACATGGTTGTCCTTGCCCCTCATTATAGGGAAATGATTCTTCCTGGGCTCAGTGTGACTCACTCCTGTGAGGGAGTGGTTAGAAATATTTCTATAGTATATAAGTTTTACTTCTTACCTTAAAATAATGGTAAAGCTTTTTTATGTCCCACCTGGGCTGATAACACTGCTGGATAGGTAAATCAGAAATATCTTACTCTTCCATCAGTCTCCAGGGGGCAGAGGTATTGGACCATGAGTCATTGCAAACTATAGCAGTGTGTTTGCCTCCCAGAACAGCTCAGAAGGCAAGGTGTAGGAAGTCACACCTTGCACTTGCTCTACCTGTTCTTTCTGCCCAAACCACCTGTCTGAATTCTCTCCATGTTCTCCCTTATGTTTAAGATTGGAATCGATATTACTGCCTGAGTCTGATTAACATAGATTGTAACCATGCTCAATGTGGATAATTCATATTTTTTTAATGTCCCAAATTACATATATGTTTTTCCTACATAAATGAAATCAAACCTTTCATCTTGTTTAACAGAAATTCAGCATCACATGGAGGCTTATTAGCTTCCTGGAGGTATAGTGGTCTTCTTTCACTTGCAAAATGTAAGGTGGGTTTTTTACAGGCAAAATAAGGTAGGTGATATTTACACTTTTATTGGTATATCAGAGTCTCACGTATCATAATGGAGTTCACAGTGATAGTGACATACAGGCACAGAGTACTTGATGGGCTTTTCCTTGGCTCTTTCCCCACTACCCTCCTTTCCTATACTATTGAGATTGACATTGGTATTCTCACATATGTACCTAATGTCAGTGGAAGTTTTTCCTTAATTAATTCTCCCTCTACCCCTCTTTTTCCCCCTAAAACACCTTCCTGGCTCCACTGGCATTTCTCCCATTATCTGGAGCTTCCACATATATAAGAAAACATATGACTCTTCACTTTCTGTGACTGGTTAACCTCCCTTAACAGAATGTTCTCCAGATACATCCATTTGTTTTAAAAAAATGACACAAATTTGTCCTTCTTTACTGCTGAGTAGATTTCCATGTTTGTATATCTCATAATTTTGTGATTCATTCATTTGTTGATGGACAACTAGGTTGATTTCATAATTTGGCTATAGTGAATTGTGCTGCAATAAACATAGGTATGCATATATTACTATAATATTCTGATTTCAGTCCATTTAAAAAGATACTCAGGAGTGAGTGGTCTTGGTAGATCATTTCATATCCATTCCCAATCTTCTGAGGAATCTCCACACTGATCTTCATAGTGGCTATACTAATTTGTAACCTTACCAACAGGGTAGAAGAGTTCCTGTGTCCCCACATCCTTGCCAACATTTACTGTTGTTTGACATTTTGACGATTGCCATTCTGGTTAGGGTTAGATAAAATCTTAATGTAATTTTGATTTGCATCTCCCTGATTGCTAAGTGAGATTAGCCAGTCACAAAAAGTGAAAAGTCGGATGTTCTCCCTAATATGCAGAAGTTAGGGAGAAAATGAGACATAGGAGGGATTCTAGACAAAGAAGTAGAAACTCTAGATGAGTAAAGAAGGTGGCCTAACTGAGACAGATGAGAGGAAGGAAGAGGGAAGCACCCTGATGTGCATGATGTACTTTACAAACATATCAGTCAGTCACTAAGCTGAACTTGAGGAGGAAGGAGAGAGGAAATGAGGTAGGAATTGGGAAAGGGCTAAATGTGTGATGTGTGCATGTATGCCTCTACCATTCTGTATGCAATAATGATGTATGATTACAATGAACCAGTAAATTAAAAACCATATCAAGACGATTATATGTCATGACCAAGTTGGTTTTCTTACAGAGGTACAAGGCTGGTTCAACATACACAAATCAATACATGCCATTCACCACATAAGTAGAACTAAGGACAAAAATCACATACTCATCTCAATGGATGCTGAAAAAGCATTTGACAAAAATCCAACACCCATTCATGTTAAAAAAAATAAACACTGCAGAAAATTGGAATAGAAGAAAATTACCTCATCATTATCAAGGCAACATACAATAAACCCCAAACCAACATCATATTAAATGGGGAGAAATGGAGAGAATTCTCTTTAAAATCAGGAATAAGACAAGGTTCCCACTATCACCATTCCTTTTCATTAGAGTACTCAAGACTTTTGCCAGAGTAAGAAGAAAAATGAAAGATATTGAAAGAATTCAAATAATAAAAGAACTAAAATTATCTCTACTTGCAGATGATATGTTCCTATATTTAGAAGACACACACACAAAAATATCAACCAAAAGACTTCTAGAGCTGATTAACAAATTCAGCAAAGTTGTGATATACAAAATCAATATAAAATTAGTAACTTTTCTATATTACAACCATGAATCAACTGAAAAATAAATCCAGAAAACAATTCCAGTCACAGTAACCTAAAAAACATAAAATACTTAGAAATAAATCTAATCAAGGAGGTAAAAGATTGCTACAGAGAAGATTATAAAACACTAAAGAAGCTGGGTGTGGTGGTGCATGCTTGTAATCCCTGTGCTTGGGAGGTGGAGACAGGAGGATTGCACAGGTTTGAATCCAGCCTCGCTTGCTTAAGAGTCCCTGTTTCCAAACAAAATATAAAATAGGTTTGGGAGTGTAGCCTGGCAGTAGAAGGGTTCCATTCCCAGTACCACCAAAACAAAAAATAAAATAAAAAAATAGAACACTAAAGAAATAAATTGAAGAAGATCTTAGAAGGTGGAAAAATCTCCCATGATCTTGAATAGACAGAATAAATATATCAAAATGACCATTCTACTAAAAATTATCCACAGGGTCAATGCAATCCACATCAAAATACCAATGTCATTTTTTACCTAGAAAAATAAGTTGTAAATTTTATATATAGGAGAAAAGAAAGACCCAGAATAGCTAATGCAATTCTTAATAATAAGAACCATGCAGGAAGCATCACAATCCCTGACTTTAAATTATACTATAGATCTATAGTAATAAAAACAGCATAATATGGTACAAAACCAGATACTTAGACTAATAGAAGATATAGAAACAAATCCACATACTTATATCCAATTGGTTTTTGACAAAGATATCAAAATAAATGATTTAAAAATTATTTAGATAGACTTATGACCTATTTCTGCAAACCACAAGTACATATACTTATTTAACTGGAGAATTTGGGGCATCATCAGATTTTGAAAATATGGCACTTGTGCAACTACTACCTTGTCTGATCTTGCCATAGACATCACTGCATGATTGTAGCATTTTGCCCTGCTGAGAATTATTCTCAGATTCATAACTTGGCATTGCCCATCTGAATAATTTCTTGAAATGTAAAGCTTGATTCCATTTCTAAAGGTAACCTGAAGACCAGATTAGCTTTCAACATTGTTCATATTAAATACCACTGTATTTCTGCAAACATAGCTCCCAACTTCTCAGAATTTTCTGATCTAGATCCTTCTTGCTGTTCAGGTAAATCTATTCATAGTTGTATTGATAACTGTGCTCACTTATGTTTCTTTTTTTTTCAATACTGGGGATGAAACCTCGGGGCATTTTGCCTCCTAGCTACACCCCTAGCCCTATTTTTTATTCTTTATTTTGAAACAGAATCTCACTGAGTTACAAAAGACCTTACTAAGTAGCTAAGCTGGTCATGAACCCAGATCCTACTGTCTCAGCCTCCCAAATGCTGGGATTACAAGCATGTACCACCATACCCAGCTTATATTTCTGAATAGTTGATTTTGCCAGTGATTTTCAAATGTTATTAATCATACATTCACATTAAAAGAAAATTTATGAATAGATACCCTAAGTGCTTACAAGTGTATTTACTTGTGAATTTTACATATGTACTTTTATGTTAATATGCAATAGCTATAATAAAACATACATATAATTTAAAAGAATGATATTAAATATAAATAGGCATTCTAGTATTTTCATCTCCCCACTTTTGGACAGTGGTGTCTTATACAGTGGAGTTATAAAAATAAATAGGAATAGTCATTCTAATATTTTCCTCCCCCCACTTTCAGAGACTAGCTTCTTCCACAGTGGAGTTACAAACTCACAGTCTCTATGGGAATTAGGTTCTGAAGTAAAAACACAGGCTGAATATCACAGATAGTAAAATTATTCTTAGCAATAACCTAAAATACTCTGTTTAGGAGATTGACAAGTAATCTCTACAGTTGATAAATAAACACATAAGTCCAACATCACTAGTTCATATTTTAGCATTGAAAAAAGTAGTTATTGCTTCAACTGAGCAAGTTATGGAGCAATTGGCTTAGGCTTAAGGATCAGATTGCATGAAAAATATGTGTTAACATTACATCATGCCAAATTTCCTGTGATACTCATATTATATGCTTTGAGAGATAGGAGGTGGCTGAGAACAAGGGATGGAAGAACAAATTCAAGTCTCTCATCTCACATTCCCACCAGGACATATGGCTCATTTAGTGCAATAGAGAGTGGAATCACCCACCTGCTTAAATTCTGCCACCCTCTCTTCCCTTCTCTCTCCCTCTCATTCTTTCCCCCCTTTTTTCTATTTCTATATTGCTCTCTCCTATCTCTAGATTCCTCATAATTGAATTCATATAACTTAAATAAAACTAAAATCAGGTTTTTGGTGACCTCTCTGCATAATTTTCTTCTTTTTCTTCATCAGCACCACCTAAGATGGCTTTAGCACCAGCCCTTCCCCAGCTATGATTATCCAAATTCAGCAAGTAGTTCAAGCTCAATTTCAAAACCAATCTCCCCAAATTTGCAACTCATATAAGTTCCTTTTATGTTTGAATTATTATTATGCCAATTCTCATGTTTCACTAAATTAAATGCACACATCAAGGATATTTACTGTATCACTCTAACAGTTTAGGCAGTCTTGGCTTATAGCATCAGGCAGACTGTAAGTATAGAGAACAGGAATTCTGGCTTCTGTCTTGATAGCTTTCTAACAGGTTATGCAAGCTGAGTGCTATTCATGTGATATTTCTGATTTTCCTCCTTCTGGGCACATGGTAGAATTGTACTCCCCAGCTTGCTTGAAATTACGCATGCTGCTTGAGTTGCTTTGGCTAAAAATATTTGAGTCTTTTTCTTGGAAATGTATCATTTACCCTTCCCTGACCTACTCCACCACACTCCAGAGAAGGTCACCATTAACCTGTATTTCTTTGTAAAGACAACATGGATACTGACAGTTCCAAATAGACACATAACATAGAATAGAAAAAAAATCTTATTAAACCACTGAAGTTTTAGGATTCATTATCACTATAGCATGACCCACCTATCCTAAATTATATGCAGAGAACTATCAAAATGGAGATAGAAATGGAGATAGTTTGCTTTAAATATTTTATAAAAATTTTATAAAAATCATTAAAACATATAAATAGATATTGTGAATAATAAATGCTATGAAAATTCAAAAGCATGAAGAATAAAATATCTAAAAGCATCTCAACTCACATTATATTTATAATTTTTCTATTGGTTAGCATATTTTAGTATGATGATCTGAGCTGGGTGTTCTTGTACTTTTAATACTTTTACCTCTTTAGTTACTATAACAACTATTTGTTGATTTGCTGTATGTTTTTTATATGATAGTATTTGAGTTATTTTTTGATATGTTTCAGAGATTTTCTCTTAGTGCAAACAACTACATGAAATCTATTAAAATATTCTGCAGAAACACATATGTGTTAATATTCAGAAACATTAAATGCTTATACAGTAGACTCTGCTTCATGAAAAGGGAAGAATATAAAATATCTGGCTATATATCAGGACCATTACCCAACTTCCAGTGAGACCTGATCTGTGATATAAACAATGTTTTATTACTTACGCTTTTAAAACATGCAACCTTATCATCCACATCCTTCAGAATTTCCATTTAGCAAAGTGGTCTCCATGGTAACAGCGTGAACATCCTGATTTGTATGTGCTTTCTCATCCAAGGCTGAATGACCAAAGTAGACCACTTGACAGAGGATGTTTACAGTTATAATGACATAGGTCTACCACAGAGTTCATAAACTGTTTCAGTCGATCTGAATCCATTAACATGGTAGATAAAATGACTGGTTGACCTTGCTAAGGATCCAAATAGTTTAGGCCTCTTATGGGCCAGAGCATACCAGTTTGATCACATTGCTTCCAGAGTGGTAGTGTACTATTTCTACCCATCAGCCTTAGATGGTCACTGTCGTAAGACAGATAATTGGATAAAATCACATAGACAATTAAATAGGCATCTAGGTTAAAAACCAAAATCATCTAAAGCTTGAATAACTAATTAATGCTTTTATATTTTTAGATATTTAATTTGATGTATAAAATAAAATTTTCATTTGTAGCATTTTTAAGGTAAAAAGATGATTATCTCTTTTCTCCTCTTGACCAATAAATTTTGGTTCTAATACTCTCAGAAAGAGGCTAGAATTTTTATACATAAAATGGGCATACAGACACCAGTCAATAAATATTTTTTGATGAATGAATAAAAAATATATGCCAGTCAGTAATTTTGAAAATTTAATTTAAAAATTTACTAGGATATGTTCATCATTTTACAATTAATAAAGCATTATGACAAAAAGTTAATTTTCATGATAACCTGATGAGAATGTTTAAAATATCAGGTTTTTAAAAATTTTTTATTTTTTTAATTGGTGCATTGTAATCATATATCACATTAGAATACAAGACTTGAGAGGATATACAAGCACACATCATCCAATTAGCCCTCATCCAGCCCCCATTCCATTCCCTCCCCCTCCCTCGATCCCATGCTTGTTTGGTGATTAACTTTGATACATTTGTTTATGTACCTCCTGTGTTTTAAAGAGGCTCCATCCTCCCCTATTCCATACCCTCTGATTGGTCACCTTAGTTGCTTCACTATAGGGCCCTTTCTATAGCTCGACCTCTTTCTGTTGCCCCTTTCCTCCTACTTTTTGCTGATTAGGGGAAGCATCTGATTTTTATTTTCTGCGATATTTCTCTGTGCATGCTGCGTTGCAAGTACCGATCCCACTCTTGATGGCCCCAGTAGTGGCCTGGCTACCCGTTGGATTGATCCAGACCTCGCTGGCTCAAGCAGCAGCCTTGCCTCGTAGGAGGCCCCGATTCTGGTCTCGCTGGCCCCGACACCAGCCTAACCCCTCAGGTGGCTTCGATCCCAGCCTTGGAGGCCCCAGTAGTGGCCTTGCCTCACAGCAGGCTCCGATGCAAGCCATTGGCCCCGGCACCGGCCTAACCCCTCGGCAGGCTCCGATCCCGGCCTCAGAGGCCCCAGCACTGGCCTAGCCTCACAGCAGGCTCCAATCCCAGCCTCGGAGGCCCCAGTAGTGGCCTTGCCTCCTGTCAGGCTCCGATGCCGGCCGTTGGCCCCAGCATCGGCCTAACCCCTCGGCAGGCTCTGATCCCGGCCTCGGAGGCCCCAGCACCAGCCTTGCCTCATGGTGAGCTCCGATCCCGGTTTTGCTGGCCCCAGCACCAGCCTAACCCCTTGGCAGGCTCCAATCCCTTCCTTGGAGGCCCCAGCACCGGCCTTGCCTCACGGCAGGCTCCGATGACGGCCTCGCTGGCCCCAGCACCGGTCTAACCTCTCAGCAGGCTCTGATCTGGCCTCGGAGGCCTCAGTAACGGCCTTGCCTCATGGAAGGCTCTGATGCTGGCTGCTGGTCCCAGCACCGGCCAAACCCCTCGGCAGGTTCTGATCTCAGCCTCGGAGGCCCCAGCACCGGCCTTTCCTCACAGCAGGCTCAATGCTGGCCATTGGCCCCAGCACCAGCCTAACCCCTCGGCAGGCTCTTATCCCGGCCTCAGAGGCCCCAGCACCAGCCTTGCCTCATGGCAGGCTCCAATGCCAGCCTCGCTGGCCCCAGCACCGGTCTAACCCCTCGGCAGGTTCCAATCCTTGCCTCGTAGGCCTCAGTAGTGGCCTTGCCTCACGGAAGGCTCCCATCCGGCCATTGGCCCTGGCACAGGCCTAACCCCTCGGCAGGCTCTTATCCCAGCCTCGGAGGTCCCAGTAGCAGGCTTGCCTCACAGTAGGCTCCAATGCCGGCCATTGGCCCTGGCACCGGCCTAACCCCTCAGCAGGCTCTTATCCTGGCCTCAGAGGCCCCAGCACTGGCCTTACCTCATGGCAGGCTCTGATGCCGGCCTCACTGGCCCCAGCACAGGCCTAACCCCTTGGCAGGCTTCGATCCCGGCCTCGGAAGCCTCAGCATCCACCTTGCCTCATGGAAGGCTCCAATGCTGGCCATTGGCCTGGGCACCGGCCTAACCCCTCGGCAGGCTCTTATCCCAGCCTCGGAGGCCACAGTACCAGCCTTGCCTCACAGTAGGCTCCGTTGCTTGTCGCTTCCCTAAGGCTCCTTCCTGCAGAGCCCTGGGAAAGAACACACAAACGCCGAGTCTGTTGATGATACTTCTTCTTCTTTAATGCTTCCACTTTAATGCGTACAGCAAGCAAATATATATCAGTATCATAACCCCTCCCTCTTTACCCTACCAACCCCAAGCTTCCCAAAGCTAGGGCATGCGCATTTCTAACTCTCTCATAGGCGGGCTGGTGGTAGCATGAGGCTCTGCATCACTGATCATCCGTAGGACACCTGATAGGGCACACTGCACAGGCTTAGGGCACTGCCAACCTCGTGAGCCTTGTGACTTGGTAACATGCCTAGGCGCCATCTTGAGCCACCGCCCCATCCTGGTCTAGCTGAGCAGGCCCCGACATCTCCCCCTTTTTGTTTTATTAAAATTAAGGCTTGGGACCGTGCCTGCCTTAGGTTGTCAAACCTCAAGGATCATTCTTACCCGTCATTGGGAAAGCAATAGCATGATTACTCCCCTGTTTTAGGTTGATATGATCCCGGGGATGATCGTACCCGTCTTTGACTACCGATCCAGCATATTGAGCCATATGTGAGGAGATGAGCCAGCTTCAAGGGCAGCCAGAGCTTGCACCAGCATATGCTGTTGTTACACAGTTTGTTGTCGAATACGCCTGATATATCCAACCAGGACACAGCATACTACCACCAGCAAAAATTGCCCAGAATGCCATGCCACCCCAATCTTTTAAGAAACCCAATGTTCCATGTATTAAGTCCATCCATTGTTGTACTGAGGCAATCTCCACGTAGGTAGATTTGATCATGACAATGGACGCTCGAAGTTCTGTCATAGTCTGTTCAAATTTATGGCTCCAATTTCCCAGAAGCATTCTGCCTATCTGTTGGGATAGATTGCCTGCACAGGAAAAATTTTGATACTGCACAGAGGATATGCATAATCCAGACAATTTTTGAATACATGGTACCATGGCCATCTGTCCCAAGATGTCCACCTGTTCTTGTAATAGGTCCACTCTTTGATTTACCATCATTATTCCTGCTTTAAGCTGCCCATTTATTTGAGACTGACAAATCATGGAAGAGGCAGATTTTCTTCTAATAGACTGTAGGGATTTATCTACATATATTTGGCACAACGTGGGACTATTGGCCATACCCTGTGGTAGCCCTGTCCTTTTCTGTTATGTGACACTTGGAACCTGCGCCACTGTTCTATCAGGGCTTCTTCCTCCTCGTCTCTTTCTGGTAGGATGGGCCATATCCCTCGTTCCTCCTCGGACGACTCGCTTTCAGAGGACTCCTCGTCCCTCCGAGGGCCTGCCTGTTGGCCATGCCCTGAAATCTCCTCTTTTACTTCCTCTAATGCATTAGAGCCTTTGGTCAGCACTTGGTGATACCTCCCTGTTTTATCGGCCAGGCAGGATTTAACTAAATTCCAGATGGCCAGCGTCCTTGGGGGCAGAGGCTCTTCGGCATCGACCTTATGGAGATCATGGCCTAGATGCTCCCACTGAGGAATGTTAACATATCCTTCCTCTAAAAACCATGGAGCTACAGTTTTAACAGTGTTAAGAAAATTTTTGATGGTGGCTGCTTTCACTTTCACTCCTCCCTTAAAAAGAATCTTACAGAGAGCCTCTTTGACTTTCATAGTAGTAACCTTACACCCCATGATAAGTCTTGCTTCGTTGCAATCCGCAAGCTTTCTATTTCGTCGCTAAATCCTGCGAACCTACACAGTGCTGTCCCTTCGTCGCTTACCTGCGAACTTACCCCACGGCGTTCCTGGGTTTCGGCTCCACTGGTCACGTCCCTAAGGCTCCGTCCTGCAGAGCCCTGGGAAAGAACACACAAACGCCGAGTCTGCTGATGATACTTCTTCTTCTTTAATGCTTCCTCTTTAATGCATACAGCAAGCAAATATATATCAGTATCATAACCCCTCCCTTTTTACCCTACCAACCCCAAGCTTCCCACAGCTAGGGCATGCACATTTCTAACTCTCTCATAGGCGGGCTGGTGGTTGCATGAGGCGCTGCATCACTGATTATCTGTAGGGTGCCTGATAGGGCACACTGCGCAGGCTCAGGGCACCACCAGCCTCGTGAGCCTTGTGACTTGCCAACATGCCTAGGCGCCATCTTGAGCCACTGCCCCATCCTGGTCTAGCCGAGCGGGCCCCGACAGATGCTGGCCACTGGCCCCGGCATCAGCCTAAGCCCTCGGCAGGCTCTGATCCCAGCCTCAGAGGCCCCAGTAGTGGCCTTGCCTAAGGGCAGGCTCCAATACCGGCCATTGGCCCCGGCACCGGCCTAACTCCTTGGCAAGCTCTTATCCTGGCCTCGGAGGCCCCAGCACTGGCCTTGCCTCATGGCAGACTCCGATCCTGGCCTCACTGGCCCCAGCACTGGCCTAACCCCTTGGCAGGCTCCGATCCTGGCCTTGGAGGCCTCAGTAGCGGCCTTGCCTCACAGAAGGCTCCAATGCTGGCCGCTGGCCCCGGCACCAGCCTAACCCCTCGGCAGGCTCCAATCCAGGCCTCGGAGGCCCCAGCACTGGCCTTTCCTCATGGTGAGCTCCAATCTCGGCCACGCTGGCCCTGGCACTGGCCTAACACCTCAGCAGGCTCCGATCCCGGCCTCACTGGCCCCAGCATCATCCTAACCCTTCAGCAGGCTCCGATCTCGGCCTCAGAGGCCCCAGTAGTGGCCTTGCCTTATGGCAGGCTCCGATGTCGGCCATTGGCCCTGGCACTGGCCTAACCCCTCGGCAGGCTCTGGTCACTGCCTCGAAGCTCCAGCACCAGCCTTGCCTCAGGGCAGGCTCTGACCCCAGCCTTGCTGGCCCCGGCACCGGCCTTGCCTCATGGCAGGCTCCAATCCCAGCTTTGCTGTGTCTGTCGCTGGCCTCACCCCCGGTAGGCTCCAATCCAAGCACCCTCTTCGCCCAACCAATTGTCCCACGTTCTCGAGGGTGCGTGGTAGTAGCATTCTGCCTCTGAGGTTATTATTTCAAAGGTTCCAGGTCTCTGCCTCCCCTGAGTACTGGCCACTGCCATTGCCACTGCCTCCACCATTTCAAATCTTTCCCAAGCTCCTTTTCCACTCTGAATGTTGTCCAGTGTTCCTAAGGATACGTGATGGTAGCATTCAACATTTGGTGTAATTTCTCCAAAAAAAGTAAGGTTATTAGGATCCGATTTCTGCTTCTCCTGAATACAAGTCTCCACCACCATCGCGGAGACCACTTTCAATACCGCCTTTCTCCTTGGTCTCCGCTAAACTCTCTCCTTACAGGTGATGTCCAAGATTCTTAACAACATAGAGAAACAGCAGTCCTCCTTCACGGGGAATTTTTCCATAAGTTCCAGTGCATTTGGATAAGTTTTGTTTGCATCTCCAGTATCCTGGCATCCACAACAGCCTTATTAACCCCTCTCCAATATTTTTCTTTTCTTTTCTTTTTCCCAATAAGAGAAGGCAGAATGTGTGGTTTGAGGAGGTAGTGGGATCAGGCACTCAGTAGCACTGTGACCCGGCCCGGTTTCCTCATGGGTCCAGCATGCTCCATACTCCTCCGCGTGGGGCCCAGAGTCCCACGACCCGACCCCTGGCTGGAGTGCCCTGCGTGACCACTGCCTGGGACCCAGGGTACTGGGCCTGGTTTCTCCAGGGGTCTGGCATGCTATGCGCGGTCCGGCCCGGGGCCCAGAGTCCCACAACCCAGGCCCCAGCTGGTGTGCCCCACGCAACCCCCGCCCGGGACCCAGTTTTATAAAATAAATCACAGTTTTATAAAATAAATATGAGATTTATAGAGATTATGGAACTCAAATACACAGAATAGGTAAGTGACATGTTAAAATTAACTTAAAGTTTTTTTTTAAATGCTGAACTCCATGTAGTTTAAAATAAGAGTTAAAAAATTGTAGTAATGAAAATAACAAAGTGAGGTTCAATTCATTTTCTTTAGTGTTATTTCTGCAGCATTTAGAAGAGTTTTTTGAATAAATAAATGTTAAAAGTCCAAAATGCAATAAATAAATAGAAAAATATGTAAAAACGATATTTTACACATGAATAAATTACTTTATATAACACACACACACACACAGAGGGTAAACCGTAAAGAAACAGTAAAATTAAATTAACATCAGTGTTAAGTGTCATTGATGATACATGAATTTATTTATCTATTTTTATTGAATATTTTTATTGGTGCATTATAGTCAAACATCTCAATGGAATACAAGACTTGTGAGGATATACAAACACACATCATCGAATTACCTTTAACAAATCCCCATCTCAATCCCTCCCCTCCCTCGATTCTATGCTTGATTTAGTGACTGACTTTGATATATTTGTTTAAGTGCATCATGTGCTTTAAAAAGATTCCATCTTCCCCCATCCCAGGCCTTCTGATAGATGACCTTAATTGCTCCTCCATAGGGCCCTTTCTCCAACTAGATTTTCTCCTATTAGCCATTATTTCCTAGTTTTTGCATATTAGGGAAAGAATCTGATTTTTAATTTTCTGTACTGTTTCTCTGTGGATGCTGCACTTCAGGCTTCAATCCCACTCTCAAAGGCCCTGACACTGGCCTCACCACTTGGCAGGCTCCAATTCCGGCCTTGGTGGCCCCAGCACTGGCCTTGCCTCATGGCAGACTCAGATCCTGGCCTTGCTGGCTGCAGCAGCCTTGCCACCCGGCAGACTCTGATCCAGGCCTCAGTGGCCCCAGCACTGGCCTTGATTCATGGCAGGCTCCGATCCCAAACTCGGAGACCCCAGCACCAGCCTTGCCTTAAGGCAGGCTCATATCCTGGCCTCACTAGCTCCAGCAATGGCCTCATGGCATGGCAGGCTCCAATCCCGGCCTCGCTGGCCCCTGGACCAGACTTGCCTCACAGCAGGCTCCTATCCCAACATCACTGGCCCTGACACCAGCCTCACCCCTCAGCAGGCTTCGATCCCGGCCTCAGAGGCCCCAGCACAGGCCTTTCCTCCTGGCAGGCTCTGATCCCAGCCTCAAAAGCCCCAGCACCAGCCTTGCCTCATGGCAGGCTCTGATCCTGGCCTTGCTAGCCCCGGCACCAGCCTTACTCCTCTGCAGGCTCCGATTCTGGCCTCGGAGATCCCAGCACCGTCCCTGCCTCATGGCAGGCTCCGATCCTGGCCTTACTGGCCCCGACACCAGCCTCACCCCTCAGCAGGATCCAATCTCGGCCTCGGAGGCCCCACCACAGCCCTTGCCTCATGGCAGGCTCCGATCCCAGCCTCGCTGGCCCCAGCACCCGCCTCAGCCTTTGGTATGCTCCAATCTTGGCCTCGGAGGCCCCAGCACAGGCCTTGCCTAACGGCAGGCTCTGATCCTGGCCTCGCTGGCCCCGGCACCCACATCACCCCGTGGCATGCTTTGATCCCAGCCTCGGAGGCCCCAGCACCGGCCTCATCCATCAGTAGGCTCCGATCCTGGCCTTGGAGGCCTCAGCACCAGCCTTGCCTCATGGCAGGATTCAATCCCAGACTCGCTTGCCCCGGCACCAGCCTCACCCCTTGGTAGACTCTGATCCCAGCCTCGGAGGCCTCAGCACTGGCCTTGCCTCATGGCAGGCTCTGATCCCACCCTTGCTGGCCCTAGCACCAGCCTCACCCCTCGGCAGGCTCTGGTCCCAGCCTCAGAAGCCCTGGCACCGACCTTGCCTCATGGCAGGCTCCGATCCCAGCCTACCTGGCCCCAAAACCAGCCTTAAGGCAAGCTCCTATCCTGGCCTTGCTGGCCCCAGCACCAGCCTTGCCTCATGGCAGGCTCTGATCCCAGCCTCCTTGCCCCACCACCAGCCTTAAAGCAGGCTCCTATCCCAACCTTGCTGGCCCTGGCACAGGCCTTGCTTTCAGGCAGGCTCCTATCTCGGCCTCCCTGGCTCAGCACCTGCCTCACCACATGGCAGGCTCTGATCCTGGCCTCATTGGCCCCAGTAACAGCCTCACTGCCAGGCATGTTCCTATCCTGGCCTCAGAGGCCCCTGTACCAGCCTTGCTGTGCAGCGGGCTCTCATCTCTGTAACTGTCTGTGAACAAGTCTTCTACAGATGTTCCCTTTGTTCTTCCTTTTTTTTTTTTTTTGGTGGTACTGGGGTTCCTAGAAACCCTTCTGCCTCCAGGCTACACTCCCAAAGACCTATTTTTTAAAAATATTTTTATTTGGAAGCAGTGTCTCTTAAACTAGCAAGGCTGGCTTCGAACCTGTGTGATCCTCCTGTCTCCACCTCTCAATCTCAGGGATTACAAGGTGCCACCACACCCAGTGTTCTTCCTTTTTTTATTTTATTTTATTTTATTTTATTTTTAATTTTTATTTTTTTATTAATTTATTTTTTAAATTGGTGCATTGTAGTCATATATCAATCACATTGGAGTACAAGACTTGAGAGGATATACAAGCACACATCATCCAATTAGCCCTCCTCCAGCCCCCATTCCATTCCCTCCCCCTCCCTCCATCGCACGCTTCTTTGGTGATTTACTTTGATACATTTGTTTATGTACCTCCTGCATTTTAAAGAGGCTCCGTCCTCCAGTATTACATACCCTCTGATTGGTCACATTAGTTGCTTCACTATAGGGCCCTTTCTATAACTCAACCTCTTCCTGTTGCCCTTTTCCTCCTAGTTATTGCTGATTAAGAGAAGCATCTGATTTATATTTTCTGCGATATTTCTCTGTGCATGCTGCGTTGCAAGTACCGATCCCACTCTTGATGGTCCCAGTAGTGGTCTGGCTACTCAGTGGACTGATCCAGACCTCGCTCGCTCAAGCAGTGGCCTTGCCTCATGGGAGGCCCCAGTTCTGGTCTTGCTGGCCCCTGCACCGGTCTAACCCCTAAGCTGGCTTTGGTCCCGGCCTTGGAGGCCGCAGGAGTGAACTTGCCTCACGCCAGGCTCCGATGCTGGCCATTGGCCCCTGCACCGGTCTAACCCCTTGGAAGTATTCCAATCCCGGCCTCGGAGGCCCCAGGACCAGCCTAGCCTCACGGCAGGCTCCAATGCCGGCCTCATTGGCCCCAGCACTGGCCTAACCCCTCGACAGGCTCTTATCCTGGCCTTGGATGTCCCAGTACCAGCCTTGCCTCACAGCAGGCTCCAATGCCGGCCTCACTGGCCCCAGCACCGGCCTAACCCCTCGGCAGGCTCTTATCCTGACCTCGGAGGCCCCAGTACCGGCCTTGCCTCAAGGCAGGCTCCAATCCCGGCCTTGGAGGCCTCAGCACCAGCCTTGCCTCACGGCAGGCTCCAATGCCGGCCTCAATGGCCACAGCACCGGCCTAACCCCTCGGCAGGCTCCAATCCCGGGCTCGGAGGCCCCAGTACTGGCCTTGCCTCATGGCAGGCTCCAGTGCCGGCCTCGCTGGCCCCAGCAACGGCCTAACCCCTCAGCTGGCTCCGATACTGGCCTCAGAGGTCCCAGCACCATCCATGCCTCACGGCAGGCTGCGATGCCGGCCTCACTGGCTCCAGCACCGGCCTAACCCCTCAGCAGGCTCTTATCCTGGCCTAGGAGGCCCCAGTATCGGCCTTACTTCACGGCAGGCTCCGATGCCGGCCTCGCTGGCCCCAGCACCTTCCTAACCCCTCGGCAGGCTCTTATCCTGGCCTCAAAGGCCCCAGTACCGGCCTTGCCTCAAGGCAGGCTCAGATGCCGGCCTCACTGGCCCCAGCACCAGCCTAACCCCTCAGCAGGCTCTTATCCTGGCCTCGAGGCCCCAGTACCGGCCTTGCCTCTAGGCAGGCTCCAATGCCGGCCTCACTGGCCCCAGCACTGGCCTAACCCCTCAGCAGGCTCCGATCCCGGCCTCGGAGACCCCAGCACTGGTCATGGCTCACGGCAGGCTCTGATGCCGGCCTCGCTGGCCCCAGCACCGGCCTAACCCCTCGGCAGGCTCCGATCCCGGCCTCGGAGGCCCCACCACTGGTCATGCCTCAAGGCAGGCTCCGATGCCGGCCTCGCTGGCCTCAGCACCGGCCTAACCCCTCGGCAGGCTCTTATCCTGGCCTCGGAGGCCCCAGTACTGGCCTTGCCTCACGGCAGGCTCCGATGCTGGCCTTGCTGGCCCCAGCACCGGCCTAACCCCTCGGCAGGCTCTTATCCTGGCCTCAAGGCCCCAGTACCGGCCTTGCCTCAAGGCAGGCTCCGATGCCGGCCTCACTGGCCCCAGCACTGGCCTAACCCCTCGGCAGGCTCTTATCCTGGCCTCGAGGCCCCAGTACCGGCCTTGCCTCAAGGCAGGCTCCAATGCCGGCCTCGCTGGCCCCAGCACCGGCCTAACCCCTCGGCAGGCTCTTATACTGGCCTCGGAGGCCCCAGTACCGGCCTTGCCTCATGGCAGGCTCCGATGCCGGCCTCGCTGGCCCCAGCACTGGCTTAACCCCTCAGCTGGCTCCGATCCCAGCCTTGGAGGCCCCAGCACTGGTCATGCCTCAAGGCAGTCTCTGATGCCGGCCTTGCTGGCCCCAGCACCGGCCTAACCCCTCAGCAGGCTCTTATCCTGGCCTTGGAGGCCCCAGTACCAGCCTTGCCTCACGGCAGGCTCCGATGCCAGCCTTGCTGGCCCCAGCACCGGCCTAACCCCTCAGCAGGCTCTTATCCTGGCCTTGGAGGCCCTAGCACAAGCCTTGCCTCACGGCAGGCTCCAATGCTGGCCTCGCTGGCCCCAACATCGGTCTAACCCCTCTGTAGGTTCCAATCCCAGCCACGGAGGCCTCAGTAGTGGCCTTGCCTCACAGCAAGCTCCGATGTCAGCCACTGGCCCCGGCGCCCGCCTAACCCCTCAGCAGGTTCCAATCACTGTCTCTGTGGTTATTATTTCAAAGGTTCCAGGTGTAATGTATCAGATCTCTGCCTCCCCTGAGTATTGGCCACTGGCATTGCCACTGCCTCCACCGTTTCAAATCCTTCCCAGGCTCTTTTTCCACTCTGAATGTTGTCCAGTGTTCCTAAGCATGCGTGATGGTAGCATTCGACATTTGGTGTAATTTCTCCAAAAAAATAAAGTTGGTAAGATCTGGTTTCTGCTTCTCCTGAATACAAGTCTCCACCACCATCACGGAGAACTCTTTAAACACCGCATTTCTGCTTGGTCTCCGCTAAACTCTCTCCTTATATGTGATGTCTGAGATTCTTAACAATATAGAGAAATTGCAGTCCTCTTTCACGGAGAATTTTTCCATAAGTTCCAGTGCATTTAGATAAGTTTTGTCTGCATCTCCAGTGTCCTGGCATCCATAACGGCTTTCTTACCTCCTCTCCGATATTTTTCTTTATCTTTTTCTGTTCTGGGCCCGGTTTCTCCAGGGGTCTGGCGTGCTACTCGCAGTTCGGCCCGGGGCCCAGAGTCCCGCGACCCGGGCCCCAGCTGGCGTGCCCCGCGCACGACCCCCACCCAGAACCCAGCATCTTACTGGGCCTGGTTTCTCCAGGGGTCTGGCGTGCTACGCGCAGTTCGGCCTGGGGCCCAGAGTCCCGCGACCCGGGCCCCATCTGGCGTGCCCCGCGCGCGACCCCCGCCTTTTTTATTTTAATATGAGAAATGAGTACAGGTTTTTTGCAAAAGCTGGGACCACAAATACTTAGTGGCAATAAATTTGTCTCCCCTCCAAAGGCAGAGGTCCACAGCTTCACTTCAGAGAACAGGATCTGCTGCTCCACATGCACCCTGGACTCTAGCACTGCGCAGAGGAGTGCGGTGGCCATGAGGGCTGATGTTTCCCAGAACACACAGTGTAGTGGGCTAACCTGGCTATGCGGCGCTCCCTCTGATACACCCCAAACCCTTTTACCACTTAGCATGTTGTCCATAATTCCTGGGCATGTGTGGCAGGAGCAGACCACTTTGGGGGAGATTTCCTCAAAAGTTCAAGGTGGATTGAACTGGATCTGTCTGTCATTCCACATACTGGTCACCACTGCTGTGGCTGCCACCACCATTTCAGTTCTTTCCTGAACACCTTTCCCACACAGCATATTTTCCAGAATTCCTGAGCATGTAGGCAGTAGCAGTCTACCTTTGGGGAAATTTCTTTAGGATTTTAAGGTGGATTGGATTGGATCTCTGTGTCTCCCAAATACTGGCCACCACTGCCACTGCCACTTCCATTGTCATTTAGGTTCTTTTTAGAGCACCTTTTTCACACAGCATGTTGTCCCAAGTTTCCAAGCATGTGCAGCAGTAGCATTCTACCTTTAGGGAGATTTCTTCAAAAGATCCAGGTGGATTGGATCCGATTTCTGCCTCTCCCAAATACTGGTGGCTACTGCCATCACCACTGCCACCATCTCAGTTCTCTTCCAAACACTTTTCCCACACAGCATGTTGTCCAGAATTCCTGAGCATGTGTGGCAGTAGCATTCTACCTTTGGGGAGATTTCTTGAAAAGATCAAGGTGGATTGGATCAGATCTCTGCCTCTCCCAAATACAGGCCTCCACCGCTGCCACTACTACAGCTGCCACTGCTGCTGCTGCCACCGCCATGGCTACCACCATCTCAGTTCTCTCCCAAACACTTTTCCCACACAGCAAGTTGTCCAGAATTTCTGAACACGTGTGGCCATAGCAGCCTACCTTTGGGGCAATTTCTTCTAAAGTTTAAGGTGGATTGGATCGTATCTCTGCCTCTCCCAAATACTGGCCACTGCCACCCCTGCACTCTCTGCCATCCTCCTGGTTCTCCACTGAACACCTTCCTTACATGGTATGATGTCCAGAATTCCTAAGCATGTGTGGCAGGAGCAGCCCCCCTTTGCGGAGATTTTTTTTCCAAAAGTTCAAGGTGGATTGGATAGGATCTCCTGAATCCTAACTGCCACCACTGCCATCTTGGCCCCTCTTCAATATTTTTAATAAGAGAAGACAGTATGTCAGTATGTGTGTTTTGAAGAGATAAGATTGAGCACTCAATAGCAATGGATTTTTTCTCCCCTCCAAGAGCAGAGGCCACAGCCTCACTGCGTAGAGCAGGATCTGCTGTTCCAAATGCACCTTGGTCCCCAATGTAGCATAGAGGAGAGTGGCAGCCAGGCATGCTGAGTTTCCTGGGACATACAGATGGGTTTTCTGCCTGGCACTGTTGGGCTTCCTCCACCACATATGGATCATTTTTGTTACAAGGTATGTTGTTAAGAGTTTGCCAGCATGTGTGGCTGTGGCTGAAGTGGTTTTTTCTCTAATCTCTTTTGGGATGTTCTTCCAAAAATCACTTTTCTTGCATGGCAGGTGCCTCCTTGTCATCTTGCTTCTAATTCCACCATTATCCACTCTCTCTCCTGTATTCTAGATAGAAAGTCATGGCTGGAAATGCCTCCTTAAGTTGTCCCAATCAGATATTAAACCAAAACCTGGTGTCCAGGGCTTCTCCAAGGAATGCATGTTCTTTTTGGTGGCCACGATCGCCATGGTGACCGCGTCCATTACCATCTTGCCCCACCTTAACAGCAAGTTAGAGACTAAAAGAAAATATTGGATGTCATATCACCACAAAAAGTAGTTATTATAAATTTTTAGGGAAACTCTAAAATTGAACAGTCCCGTCAAACAAAACAAAACAAAAAAACAAAGGAACTAGAAATGTAAATTAAATTATATTGGGAAATGCTGACTTAACTAATAAAATACAATTTTGGTAGAGTCTGCATCCTTGAAAGGAGAATTGGCCAAAGAACATTGGTTTGGTTTGAAGGCAGCCAGCTCAGGACAACCTTTTAGAGAAAACCAAGTTAATTAGACACTCACTTTCCTCTTCTGACTTTCTCCCAGAATGAACTAGAATCAGAGGGATTTTGTCCCTCTGAATCTGTTAGTACAGTTCATATGCCAGCATATATAGTAGGTTGAGGAAGGGTAGAGAATATCTGGAAGGATGAATTAAAAATATCTGACACAGAAATTATGATGCTTGGTGCTTCCTCCCCACAAAAATAATTGACAATGTCCTCAACAAGTCTTTGTTAAAAAACGTAGAATGCAGGGGGCATGCTGGACCCCCAGAAGGTCCGGAGCCCCAGGCCGCGGGGCCCTGGGCCTTGGGTGGTGGTTGTGCCGGGCACGCTGGACCCCTGGAAGGACCGGAGGCCCGGGTCATGGGGCCCTGTGTCCCGGGTGGGGGTCACACGGGGCATGCCAGAACCCTGGAAGGTCCAGAGACCTGCGCTGCGGGGCCCTGTGTCCTGGGCGGTGGTCGCGCTGAGCCTGCCAGACTCCTAGAAGGACTGGATTCCCGAGCCATGGGGCCTTGGGCCATGGGCGGGGAACGCAGGGGGCCGGCGAACCCCTGGAAGGACTGGAGACCCGGGCCATAGGGCCCTGGGCCATGGGCTGGGGGAACGTGGGGCCCGGCAGCCCCCCGGAAGGTCCGGAGGCCCTTCTTACCCCCGGGAAGGCATGGTGCCAGGCAGGAGGCTGAGCCCGAGTTCTGGGAGGCCCAGTACCAAACAGAAGGCCCAGCCGCAGGTACAGAGGAACCCAGCACCACTGCTGTGCTGCGCCAGGCTATGGTGCACTTAGAACAGCAGATTCTGCACTGCGTGCTGAGGCTGTTGGACTTCGCTCTTTGAAGGGAGGAAAGAAAAAAATTCATTGCTACCGAGTGCCTGAGCCCACAACCTCCTCAAAGCACACATACTGTCTTCTCTTATTTAAAAAAGAAAGAAAGAAAGAAAAAAGAAAAAAGAAAAGAAAAATATTGGAGAAGAGTCAAGATGGCCGCGGCAGCAGCCAGGATACTGGAGATGCAGACAAAACATATCCAACTGAACTGGAACTTTTGGAAAAATTCCCCGCGAAGGAGGACTGCTTCTTCTCTACATCCTTAAGAATCCTGGATATCACCTGTAAGGAGAGAGCTTAGCAGAGACCTAGGAGAAAGGTGGTGTTGGCAGCGGTTGCCACAATGGTGGTGGAGGCTTGTATTTGGGAGAGGCAGAAATCTGATCCTACCAACCTTATTTTCTGGAGAAACTACCCCAAAGGTCGAATGCTACCATCACGCATACTTAGGAACACTGGACAACATGCAGTATGGAAAAAGAGCTTGGGAAAGATTTGAAATGGTGGAGGCAGTGGCAATGGCAGTGGCCAGTACTCAGGGGAGGCAGAGATCTGATGCAATACACCTGACACTTTTGAAGAAATAACTCCAGAGGTGGGAATGCTACCACCATGCACCCTTGGGAACATGGGACAACCTACTGGGTGAAGAGGGTGCTGGGATCAGAGCCTGCTGAGGGGTAAGGCCGGTGCCGTGGTCAGCGAGGCCGGGATCGAAGCCTGCCATTTGGGAGGGCCAGTCCTGGGGCCTCTGAGGCTGGGATCGGAGCCTGCCAAGGGGTTAGGCCAGTGCTGGGGTCAGTGAGGACGGGATCGGAGCCTGCCATAAGGCAAGGCCGGTGCTGGGGCCTCCGAGGCTGGGATTGGAGCCTGCAGATGGGTTAGGCCGATGCGGGAGCCAGCGAGGCCAGGATCATAGCCTGCTGTGAGGCAAGGCCACTACTGAGGCCTCAGAGGCCAGGATCGAAGCCTGCCGATGGGCTAGGCCAGTGCCGGGCCAGCGAGGCTGGGATTGGAGCCTGCTGAGGGTTTAGCTTGGTGCTGGGGCCAACGTGGCCAGGATCGGGGCTTGCTGTGAGGCAAGGCCGCTGCTGAGGCCTCCGAGGCCAGGATCAGAGCCTTCCGAGGTGTTAGGCCAGTGCCGGGGTCAGTGAGGCCAGGATCAAAGCCAGCCGTGAAGCTAGGCTGGTTCTGGGGCCTCCGGGGTCGGGATCAGAGCCTGCCGAGGGGAAAGGCCAGTGCTGGGGCCAGCAAGGCCAGGATCAGAGCCTGTTGTGAGGCAAGGCCAGTGCTGGGGCCTCTGAGACCGGGATCAGAGCCTGCCAAGGGGTTTGGCGGGTGCCAGGGCCAGCAAGGCCGGTATCAGAGCCTGCCATGAGGGAAGCCTGGTGCTGGGGCCTCTGAGGCTGGGATCGGAGCCTGGCGAGGGCTTAGGCTGGTGCTGGGGTCAGCGAGGCTGGGATCGGAGCCTGCTGTGAGGCAAGGCCGCTACTGAGGCCTCCAAAGCTGGGATTGGAGCCTGCTGAGGGGTTAGGTCTTTGCTGGGGCCAGGAAGGCCGGGATCGGAGCCTGCCATGTGGCAAGGCCAGTGCTGGGGCCTCCGAGGCTGGGATCGGAGCCTGCCAAGGAGTAAGGCCAGTGCCGAGGCCAGCAAGGCTGGGTTCGAAGCCTGTCATGAGGCAAGGCCAGTGCTTGGGCCTCCAAGGCAGGATAGGAGCCTGTCGTGGGGTTAGGCCGTTGCCAGGGTCATCAAGGCCGTGATGGAGCATGCTGTGAGGCAAGGCCAGTGCTGGGGCCTCCGAGACCAGGATCAGAGCCAGCCAAGGGTTTAGGCCTGTGCGAGGGGCCATCAAGGGCAGGATTGAAGTCTCCCAAGAAGCAAGGCCGGTGCTAGAGCCAGCAAGGTCAGGATCAGAGTCCTCCGGGTGGCCAGGCCACTACTGGGGCCATCAACAGTGGGATCGGAACTTGCAATGCTGCATGAACAGAGAAATATCAAAGAAAATAAAAACCAGATGCTTTCCCTAATTAGCAAAAGTAGGAGGAAAAGGGTAACAGGAGGAGGTTGAATTGTAGAAAGGGCCCTATAGAGAAGCAGTTAAGGTGACCAATCAGAGGGGATGGGGTGGGGGAGGATGGAACCTCTTTAAAACTCAGGAGGTACGTAAACAAATGTATCAAAGATAATAACCAATCAAGCATGGGATCGAGGAAGGGGGAGGGAATGGGATGGGGATTGGATGAGGGCTAATTGGATGATGTGTGCTTGTATATCCTCTCAAGTCTTGTATTCCAATGTGATGTATGATTACAATGCACCAGTAAAAAATAAATAAAAATAAAATAAGTGTAGAATGCATTGTACATGGGGAAATTATTTAAAATTTCTAAATAGGAGATGAGAAATTTATTTTGTATTTTTGTAAAAAGAAGTCTAGTATTCAACACTATCTAATAAATCCCTCTTCAGAAAAAAATTATCTTTCTACTGGGAGCACACTGTACAAAACAACAAATTCTTAAAACTAGATTACAAAAATAAAGCATTTTAGCAATATCAATTTTTAATGTTTTTTTTCACCACTTGGCCAAAATAGTCCTTTAGGGAACAATATCTTAAAAATAAATTTCTAGAAACAGCATAAGATACAGAAATATGTTTATTCTGGCTGTTTAACAAGATTATTTTATGTTCTCTCTCTCTAAATATATATGCATATATATATACATTTATATATATTACACTAAATATTGCATATATATTTACAATTATTTTGACCTTTGCAAATAATATTCTACATTTTTATTTTACTCACTTGAATACTCTTTATTTATACCCTATGCACTGAAGAAGCAGCTACAGACTCTGTCTCTGGATTTAGAAGGAAGTGTGTAAATTGAAGTTCAGTGAAAGTATTTTGAATAAGTTTTATTTTTTTATTTTTTATTTTTTTGGTGGTAAAAGGGTTCCTGGAAACCCTTCTATCTCCGGGTTACACTCCCAGACCTATTTTTATACTTTTTTATTTGGAAACAGGGTCTCTTAAGCCAGTGTGGCTGGCTTTGAACCTGTGCAATCCTCCTGTCTCCGCCTCCCAAGTGAGGGGATTACAAGCATGCATCACCATGCCCGGCATTAAATAAGTTTTAAATGAGCATAGAAATGGCTCTTTATTTTTTACTATATAAACAAAGTAGTGTCTATATTGTTTAAATAACCAAAATTTCTTAAACAGATTTGCTTTCATTCTTAGTAGTTTAATTTTATTGAATACTTCATTCAACTCTTATATTGTGAGTGCCTTCTAAGTGTTCTAGATATTTGAGTTACATAGAAATATTCTTGTGTTCCAGAGTCTCATATTCTAATGATAGAGTCCAACAATAAATAAATATAACGAATACATAATTGCATAGTTAGAAATAGATGTGTGCTCCAGAAAAAGGAGCCAAAATTTCCCAATGGAATGTTAAAACTTTTTGACTCTTCTCATTTACCTCATTTATTTGTGTGTTATGGTGTCTGCATTTTAAGAGTATATACAGTCATTACATACTATATACTTTTCTCTTTTGCTACAGTTAGTATTAATTCTGCAAGTAGTGTGTGTTTGTTGTCCATCAACAGTCCAATTTAAGTGTATCCTTTTTTCATATTGTCTGAAATCCCTTCAATTCCTTAGGAAATATAGTAACAATATTCCTTAATTTTTGCATGCAAATAACAGGTATACCATGACACTTGGAAGTCAGTTTTGCTTGGTATAAAATATTTCCTTAAATGTTTTAAATATGTTGTCAACCCATTCTGGCAGATAGTATGGTTATCCAAAAGTCTTATAATGATCCAAAATCCCATAGGCATTCTTTTTGCCTAGACCCTCAAAGAATTTTGTCATTTGTTCTTAAAGTTCATACTAAAATGTGTCTTTTTATTGGTTGTTTTACGTCTACATTCTTAGGTAAACACTATGCTATTTCTAATGATATAGATTTTTATTTTTAATTTAGAGAAATTTTCTTGAATTATAATCACTTAATATTTATTCTTTTTTCTTACACTGGTGTTTATTTCAGAGACAACTGAAGTAAACATGAGTAAACAGTAGTTGTATTTTCTTTGTCTATCAATATTGATTAATTTCTCTAAATTCTTTTTATTTCTGTATCTCCTTTTTATAAATATTATTCCTTTTACTTCTATTAAAATTTTATTTGGTGTGATTGTTCATTATTGTGTATATTAGTCCTTTATAATTTTTTTTGGTGGTACTGGGGTTCCTGGAAACCCTTCTACCTCCGGGCTACACTCCAGATCTATTTTATATTTTTATTTGGAAGCAGGGTCTCTTAATCCAGCGAGGCTGGCTTCAAACCTAAGCGATCCTCCTATTTCCACCTCCCAAGCATGGGGATTACAAGTGTGTGCCGCCACACCCAGCTCTTTATAATTTTGAAAATGATTTTTTCTTTATTTCTAAGTCTTATTTTATTTTATTTTTTCCAGTCCTTGGGATTGAACCCAGGAGCATTCTACCTCTGAGTTACACCCCCAGACCTATATTTTATTCTTTATTTTGAAACAGGGTATCAGTAAGTAGCTGAGGCTGGCTGTGAACCTGCAATCCTTCTGTCTCAGCCTCCCAAGTACTGACAAGCATGCCACCATACTCGACTCCTTTATTTTCTAATTCTTAAAACCTGACATTGCATTTTTGAATATGCTGTTCTTAATATCAGATAATTTTCCTAATTTCTTTTAGGTTTATTTTAATGCTAGTTAACAGTTTTAATCTATTTCATGGGTGTCCCTGTGTTATGTTTTAATTGCTTCTGGGAATATAATTTTACTTATTTTCTTTTTTCTTCTAGCAATTTTGTGTGGAATTGGTCTCAAAACTTTTATATCATTCAATTTTATTTGCAATTATCTTTTCTGTATTTCTAGGAGGTATAATTGAGAAGACTATTATTTTAACAGAATCTTCTTTTCTGTCGTTTTTAAATAGTATGCAAGAATATGGTTTGCTTTCTGAAGTTTTCTCGCTGTTTCTCCCTAAGTTGTTATCTTTACCTTCTCTTTCTGTTTTCCTTATTGTCCCTATCTTGTTCAGTTTAGATTCATCTTCCAGAAATTTATTTTCAGTGTTGAGCTTTGTCTTTGAAAGGAGCCCTGTTCAATGTCAAGGTGAGATTTTTTCACATTTCTTTCTTCCTCTTTTTTTTATTTCCTTCCTTCCTTCCTTCTTCCTTTCTTTCTTTCTTTCTTTCTTTCTTTCTTTCTTTCTTTCTTTCTTTCTTTCTTTCTTTTTCTTCCTGTTTTTTTTTGCAGTACTGGAGATGGAACCCAGGGACATTGTGCCTCTGAGCTACACCCCAAGCCCTTATTTTTAGTTTTTCTAATTTTTGAAACAGTGTCTCACTGAGTTGCGAAGGGCCTTGCTAAATGGCTAAGGATGTCCATGAACTATAGAACCCAGGGGAATTTGAGCTACACCCTCAGCCCTATTTCATTTTTTATTTTGAAACATGATCTCACTAAGTTGTGGAAGGCCTAAGTTGCTGAGGCTGGCCTCAAACTGTGATTCTCATGTTTTAGCCTCCCAAGTACAAGGGTTACAGGTATATGCCACCATTCCCAGCTTCAAATTTCTTTACATTTTAAAATGAGTCCATCATACTATTCCACTCTTGGGTGATCAAAATCCCCATTAGTGTTAGAGGTTATCCTATGTGTGCTTTTTGATGAAAACCTGGGTTGTTTGATATTCTGTGCTTTTAGATCACTCAATTTTTCAGTTATTTTATTTTTCTGTCTACTTCTTTCTTCAGAGATGCTGACACTGGACAGTTTTAGAAGTTGTCACAAACTTATATAATTGGGCTAAAGGAAATGTGATTTTTACTATCTATAGGTTTTTAGTGTTGTTATCTATTGCTGAGCCTATAGGGATTGGGGAGTTTCTAAACCCATTCTTCCTCTGTTGCTCATTTTCTTAGAATCCTCTCCTCCTGCCATTTAAGACTGAAATACACCCACTTAAACTTTCATCTGATGGAAGCTTTGAAACTCTTTATATCACCATCTCCATGAAACCTCAGAGTCCATGGATTTACGTAAAAATTCTCAAGACAGACAATTATCCAAAAACAAACTACAAAATGACAAGCTGCCTTGTTTAAAGGATCACTGTCAGTACTTAGTTGAATTCTTGCTAAGACTCAGATACTCTGCAAGCTGTTTGGAACCTGAGAGAAAATGGCAGCTATTCTTCTTTGGTAGGCAACTTTGGTAGTAATTTTTCCACCATACACTTAGAATCATCATTAAAAGAAGTTAAGCTAATTATTATTTTAATTGTCTATATTTGTGGGGTACAGTGTATAATATAATACATATATACAATAATACGTATATACTATATGTCACATGACACATAGCACGTGTCACATGACACATAGCACGTGGCAAGTTAATTAGCATTTCTATCCCCTTAAAGATTATACGACAACAACAACAACAACAACTGGGCAATCTACTTCTGAACTTCACTCCAGACCTATTTTATTTTTTATTTGAAACAGGGTCTTGCTAAGTTGTGGAAGGTCTTGCTCAGTTGCTGAGGCTGTCCTTGAACATGCAATCTTCTTGTCTCAACCTCCCAAGTACTGGGCTTACAGGTGAGAACTGCCAACCAGGGTTTTATTTTCAAGTTCTTCACTAGTATATCATTTTGAGAAGATTTTAATATTATTAATATTGTATTCTAAAGGTAATTTATGACTCATCATCTTCAGTCAATTATTCACTTTTATGCTACCCCCACAAATTTTTATTTATGGTGTTATTATTTTAGGACAATAATCCCAATGATTGACTTGTATGACATATAGACAATCATATTAATGACTCATTGCTCAACATCCTGCATGATTCAAAAATATCTTGAAACAGCAGTTATCTGTAATCTCCAAATCCAGGAAGATTAAGGGACATTCTTTAAATAGATACAATCAGTGTTACAGCACCTAATTAAACAGATTTCTATTAGGAGGGGAAAATGTCATTAAATTGGCTGTGGTATTACTGTAATTAGTCATTCAAGTAACGCTGCCAAAGCAGAGTGAAAGTCCAAGCACTTGTAAGCCTTCTAATAATGTATCTAGATGTTTTTCCCCCAGAGATAAGCATCAATTTCATTGAGAAGTAGTTCTCAGAATCCATTATATTCTTTTTTAAAAAAAATTAGACCGCATCAGTACTGCTCCACTATTCTATCATATTTCTGGATAGTTAGGATTTGTCAGAGACAGGAGCAGGTGATTCCTTCAGAAGCAATGTGGTTCAAAATTTCTATTCCTCTACAAATAAGGAGAACCATGCCTCTCTAACACAGAGTTGATGTGATATGAATTATTACAAGTGTTCTGGAGGGCAATTTGCAAATAGATCCCCCCCCCAATCTGAAAAGGTATGTGCTCTTTAATTCAGTAAGTTAAATAAAGATATGTATATATCACACATAGGTATGTGCTCTTTAATTCAGATATATATCACAAAAGGTATGTGTTCTTTAATTCAGCAAGTTAATAGAGATATGTGTATTCTAAAGAGAGTGAGATCTGTACTAAATTCATTGTGAGATGGAGAGTCAGTGCAACAACTTTATAATGGGAAGAAGAGTAGAAGCAATTGTTTTCTACCACTAGGAGGAGAAAACATCAATCATTAGGAACTTTGGTAATAAAACATGCAGGGGCTACATGAATGATAAAAAAAACAATAAATCCAGGAAACACCATATTTGAAAGTACTTAAGGCTATGAAAAAATTATGATTTTTAATTTTTAAAATAAAATTATAATTCAGATGTGAAATACTGCCTTTTATAACACATGTCACTATATCGCAGGCATGTCTATCATGTATGTATGAGGACACAGTGGCAAAGAGACAGAGAAAATAAAGTTTAAACACAAATAGGCTGTAAGAAATGTTATATTCTCTTGTTTTTCTAATTTTACTGTCCTGTAGTCCCCCCACCACTGGATAATTAGAAAATTTAATATGTCATTACTTGGAGCTTCTTTTAATTTTTTTATTGGTCCATTATAGTCATATACCTTAATGGGGTACAAGATGGTAGAGGCAGACATGCACACATCACTCATTTAGCCCTTCCTCAATTCCCACTCTAGTCCCTCCTTCTCCCTCCTTCTCATGTTTGGCTTAGTGACTGACTTTGATATGTTCATGAATGTACACATGCACATTAGGGAATTTCCCTCTTCCTCCTCCCATCCCCCTCAGTTAGGTCACCTTATTTGCTCATCTGTGATTTCTCCTTCCTCGTCTAGAGTTTTTCCTACTTGGAGCTTTACCTCAAAAAATAAAAATAAAAATAATTGTGTATTTAAATGGTGCCAGGAAATAGAGGTAAGAACCAAATTACTAATCCAAAATTGTAACCGTTCTTCCATTGCTTCTGAGCTATAGAGTATTCCAATCAAGTGTGCTCTCTACCATTTGTCTCTCAGATACTTCTGGAAGCTTCAGGCATAATTTCCATAGTTGTCCCCTCCTCCCCTGCACTAGTTGCACATTTAACAAGCCTACAGCTATTTCTCAGTCCAGAGATCTCATTCCTTGTTGCTCTGAAGCTATGGGGAAATACTAACTTTCCCCCAGATCTCTGCTTTGTTCTTTTTCTCAAGCCCCTCCCTGCAGGGACACTTGGTGAATTCTCAGAAAGATTTGAGTTATTTTCACCATGTATAGGCAGGAATAGAGCAACAGAGTCTTTGTTTGTTTGTTGGTAGAAATAAGGAAAATATTACTCACCCTGTTATATAAGTTGAGTGTCCCTAATCCAAACACCTGAAATCTGAAATGTTTCAAAACCTGACAATATTTGAGTGCTGATATGATACCAAGTGTGACATCTGACCTCCTGTGATAGGTTGCAGTAAAAATGAAGGTGCAGTACTGGGCATGGTGGTGCACACCTGTAATCTCACTACTTGAAAGGCTGAGACCAGAGGATGGCAGGTTTAAGGACAGCCACAGCAACATAGTGAGACTCTAAGTAATCTGGAAAGACCCTGTTTACAAATAAAAGTAAAAAGTGCTGAGAGTGTAGCTAGGGGGTAGAATGCCTCTGGTTTAAATTTCAAATACAAAAAAAAAGAAAGATAAAACAACAAGAAACTCAAGTGCATTAAAATACTGTAAGTAAATCGTGTGTATAAGGTATGTATAAAACAAATGAATTCTGTGTTTTGACTTAGTTCCATCTATAATATATTTCAGCATGTATGTTCAAATATTCCAAAATATAAAGAAACCTGAAATCAAAGACAATTCTGGTCCTGAATTCTTAGATGAGGGATACTCTACCTATTGAACAAAGTAGAAATAAATTTAAGACTGAGTCATTGTATAATAAAACAATATCTATTGTCACAATCAGTGATTTTTAAATTTTTTTAACATTTTCTCAATTTTTTAACAAAACAAATAGAATCACACAAATTATAATCAGAAAATTAAATGCTTCATTTTAATGAATAAACATCCTAAAACAGATTTATAGTTGCCTCCACTGAAAAGCAGCAGCGTGTATTGGTATTAGACTATGTTAAATACTTGCATTATTTAAGAATTATTGATCAGCAGCCAATGTGATAGGCATAATTGGAAAATTGAATATAGAATCCCAGAGAATATGTATAGAAAGAGAGAATGATTGTGTAGAACTATGGAATACATGAAGCTAGCATGAAGTGCATCAAAGCTATGAGGATAAAGAGAAAAAAATGACAAGAAGTAGTTGGGCATCCTTCCTTTATGGAGAGTCCATAGAAGAACCTTTAAAAACCAGAGAGCAAGAAAAGGAGGACTTTGGAAATAGGGAAGCACCCATTGGTATTTTGTCCAGTACTATGACATGGAAAGGAAAGAACATTTCAAAATAATTACCTGGCAACAGATTCTGCACTCCCACAATTTTTTCCTATTATATTTACATAGGCATATACTAATCTCTGTAGGACTGCCCTTCAAAATAATTACTCATGATTGTGGTTCTCAGCCAGCCTCAGCTACTTATTGAGGCCTTCTGCAACTTAGTGAGACCCTGTTTCAAAATAAAAAGTTAAAAATAGGGCTGGCAATGTAACTCAGAGGTAGAATACCCCCTGGGTTCAATTCCTGGTACCGCAAAAAAAAAATTCTTATGAATTATTTGACTTTAGGTATTTATTACTCCCTTTCTTGACTATTTTTTCATTTAGTCAACAATTGTGAGAGCATGCTTTGTATATTGTATATTTCTTTTCTTTCTTTCTTTCTTTCTTTTTTTTTTTTTGGTGGTACTGGGGTTATTGGAAGCCCTTCTACCTCCAGGCTACACTCCCAGACCTATTTTATACTTTTTTTTTTCCATTTGGAAACAGGGTCTCTTAAGCCAGCTGAGGCTGGCTTCGAACCTGCTCAATCCCCCTATCTGTCTCCCAAGTGCAGGGATTACAAGCGTGTGCCACCACTCCCGGCTATATTGTATATTTCTAAAGAAATATTAGCAGGGGAAATAAATAGAGAGAAAGTATTAGCGGAGACATGGTAGACAAAAGAGCTGAAAGTTTCAGCACACACCAGACATGTGGAATAAGAAGCAGTTTTTCTTAGTTCTACCAACAATATGGGCCATAAAAACTTTTGAGTAAGGGAATAGTGAAGTCAAAATATAGTTTCTAGTAATAATAAGTTTTTTTAAAAATGTGTGTGTGTGTGTGTGTGTGTGTGTGTGTGTGTGTGTGTTACTGGAGATTGAACCAGGGGCACTCTGTATTTGAGCTATACCAACAGCCCTGCTATTTTTCTGTTTTCCCTTTATTATTTGGAAACAGGTCTCACTACATTGTGGAAAACTCACTATGTTACTGAGCCTAGCCATGAACCTGTAATCCTCCTGACTCAGCCTCCCAAATACTGGGATTATTTGGATGGCATTTGCCACCACTCCTGGCTCCAGCAACACTCATTTAACAAATAAAATGGTTTAATGTAGAAAATACTGGGGCAAAAGTAAAATAAAACATCTACGTGGCTAGAAGAATGCTGGTTTTCATGCAAATGTAAAGACAGGAGCTTTCATTTCCACCCACTATGCCTATTCTCATGTTGGTGACTTGGCATTTCATCTAATACTTAGTGTTTCAGCCTATGATCTTACTGAAAACTATCCCTCCCTCCACCACTTCTCTACCACCTACTCACAGGGTCACCTCCTAGACTTTGGCACCCCAAGAGGCAGTCTCACCCCAAAAGGGGCATCTGTCACTTCATTGTTCAGCAGCATTGACTTTGTGCTTCCTCTGGAGTGGTGGATACTCTTGATGCTTCCTCCCCCTAAGTGTGGAGGATAAATCTCCTGGGTGAAGGAATCATTCTCCTTTCCAGGATCCCTGATTAGCATGCTGCCCTAGTAGGAAACAGCATATCAGGTCAAGAAGTTCACTCCTTTCATTGCTGTTTTTTTTTTTGTTTCATATTGTTTCTTCAGAAATGAGCTCATAACACGAGACTGCAAACTTTTGACTCTGTTTCCATGAGTCAACTTTTCCTTAAGGCTTATAATTGCTTTGCCGATTTTGGACTATAAATTCAAAGAAAAGGGCTTTGAGACCACAATAAGATTTATAGTCAACTCTTCAGAGATGAGAGATGCATCTCTGTCAGCTAGGAGTAGATGAAAGCCCCTTATTTTCTTTAAACTAGGTATAAAGAAAGACTTACCTCCTCGGAATTTTACTGATTGGGCTTTCATCACTCAGAATAAGGGTTAGTGACACAATGTCTTCCCATCTAAATTTAAAACTTGATATTTCTACATGCTTAAAAGATTTTTATTTCCTTCTCACATAAATTATAAAAGGCACATTTTGTCATATGTCAAGAAAGACCCCAAGTCAAGTATGAATTTCTCTTTAAAATAATAGTGTGACTCAATCACATCTGTTGATAAAGACTCATGATGAATATGAAATGCCAACAAATTTCTTAATTACAAATGACTATTGCAATCTTCTTTGAAAAGTAATTGGGGTTTGTTGGATGTGTATTTCTTTATTGGTATATAAGATGAAACAAATATATTTTTCAAATTGGAAGGAATTTTCTATAAGAAAGCTTTACTCATGGAGGATGGAAAACATTCTTTTGAAATGTTTAAGTTAGTCCTTTATCTAAAAACATTAAAGGAGGTAACCAGGGGAAGGTCAGCAGTGGTCGGGGAGGCCTTCTCAGCAGAAAAAAGTTGATGCCAAGGCCCTGGGGAGGAGCCCTGGGAGACCAGGGTCTTAACATATAGAATAAGATGACTAGATCTGAAAAATAAATAAATAAATGTATGATAGTTTCACCTAAAAAATATTCTCTGGTAAGAAAGAAAGCAAAAAGAAATATTGAAATGTTATCTTTAAGTCATCAAAAGCTTGGTATCAGACAAATGAAACGGTTATGTGAGATTATCATTGTTAATTTTAGATAAATTGCTATAATACTAGATGTCAATCACTAAGCCAAGCATGGGAAGGAGGGATGGGGTGGGGATCGGGTAGGGGCTAACTGGGCGATGTGTGCATGTATGTCTACAAAAGTATTTTTTTATCCCATTATGATGTATGAATACAGTGCACCAATAAAAAATTTAAAAAACAAGGCAAAAAATAAATAAAATAAAAACATTAAAGGTTTGAATGGTAACATTTTGGTTGAATAAGGCAATGAGGCCCTGTATAGTTTCAGGGAAGGTCCAATAGGCCACTTTAATTCACATTTGCAGTTTGTAGGAGAAGCCCTCTACCTTTTGTAAACCCCCATAGAATGTAATGTCTGATTTATTTAACACATATTATTTTATTTTATGAAGTATCTACTAGTATATAGGTTTCACTTTCATTTCACCTAGAAAATAAATTCTCAAGGAGAGATACCATATCTCATCATTCTTAAATTTTTTCTTTAGCACTTAACTCTCTTCTAGCAACATTATAAGGTGCTTAATACATAAAATAATATCTAATCTTCCTAATATGTTTTTTTAGCATATTAGGTTATTGGCTCACAAACCTGTATATATTAAAATCATATGGGCAACTTAAAACAAAATCCAAGTCCTATAGGTCTACTGAATCTCTAAGTAATGGGACCAAAAAATTAGTAGATAATGACATGGATTATCTATTGTATTAAACACAGATCAATAATTTATTAGTTCTATTTATTTGAAAGATTTTAATATTATCAAACATCCTATAAGTTAAATGTTAACAGCTCTATTATACAAAGAATATATAAAACAGCTGCCATTTCTTATGTGGTTATTGTACATCAAAGTTCTAAGAACTGTCTATATATCAATCAATAGGAGAATAAAATAACTTAAGTGACTTACCTAAGACCTTTAAGCTAACACATAAAGGAGTCTGAATTTAAATTAATTTTTTCAACTCCAAAGATTTTTACATTGAATCATGTTGTCATTAAATTCATGTTTTAGGAAAAGAAATCTTGACTCGTGGCTAACTTGGATATTTTCACATTAGTTAAAAACATCCTAAGCTGACCTTGGTGATGCACACCTGTAATCCCAGTACTTTGGAAACTGAGATGTGGAGAATGCAACTGCTAGAGGCAGGCTATCATTTGCCTTATGGAAAGGTCTAAGAGCCATGGAAAGCTATAACTGGACTGTTGGACTTGCTGAAAGCAGCCTGCTCCTGTGTTTCTTGCTGGCGCCAACTCTGGAATATCCCCCTTGTCAAACATTGTCTCAAGGATCTTTGGCACATCCTCAGTGGCTTTATTTCTGTTATCCCAGAGACTTTCTGCAGTTGTTCTGCAGTTCACCCAGTTAGCCATTACCTCAAGGACTCTCTGCAGTTTACCTAGTCAGAAATTATCTCTAGATCTTCTTGCACATTTACTAGTTCAGGTGACTTTCTGCACATACAGAGCATTGTCCAAACCTCTACCTATACCATCTAAAACAACAATAAAAGCTGTGGGCTGGTGTCCAGTGGGGCCTTCACCTAAGAGTGAGGCTCCCTCACTCTTTGCAATTTGCTCACAATATCTGGGTCATTCTTTTCATCTCAGGTGGCATTGAACATTACCAACAGTGAGACAGGCATCCTAATTAAACCCCATTCTTTCTGTGGTTTCCAATTTTTGAGACTTTTTAGTAGGGGAATAAATTCTAGTGTGCTGAAAGACTCCTCAGTAAATCTCAGAGATGACTTCTGGAACAACGCACATGTAGGAGCAGACATGACTTGTTTATTGACCAAAATCATTGAGGCTGGTCACCTGGGTCTGCATAATAAAAGAGAATATATATGTAACCCCCTCAGTGAGACAAATGACTGGGAATAAGTAATAAGCCAAAGAATAACAATACTACTTCCACCTATTGTAGAAATTATTTGACCCTATTCTTAACATTCATTGTATTTTCTATACTTTTTATTTTTACTACTTATTTATTTATTTATTTTCATTTATTTATTTCATCATACTGGTGATTGAACCCAAGGACATTCTACCTCTGAGTTATAACCCCAGACCTATATTTTGAAATAGGGTCTTACCAAGTTGCGGAGGGCCTCACTAAGTAGCTGAGGCTGTCCTACAACCCAGATCCTCCTGTCTCAGCCTCCCAAGTACTGGGGTTACACGTGTGCTTACTAGTGTTAATCTTAGAGAAGATTTCATTCTTTGCAAGCTTTCCTGTTTTCATATCAGTTCCATTTCAGTTATTCCATGTAAACAGATTTAATTTCTTTCTCATATCTTATGGAACTTTTACATGATAAACCTTTTATATTTAAAACCATTAAGTGGAATTATTGTCACCAATTTAACTTCTCTTCCTGCTCTTTAAACTCCCTGACACAAAACAAAGTTAAGGGTTTTTTGCTGAAGCTAAATTTATTTATCTGTTAACAAGTCAGGCATTTAAATGGCCAACTTGAATCTTTGGCTTTGTACTTTTTGGGACACCAGATGGAAAAATGAAATATCCAGATACACCATCTGATGGAAACATCTTAAGGGTTTGAAGTAGAAAGCTTTAAACTGTGGGGTATTTCTAGATTTTTACAATTTGCATAAGAACACTAACCATCCTGAGCCTCAGTTTTATCACTTGTAAGATGGGAAAATTATATATATATACATGGTAAATTTGTGGCACAATCAATGCAGTGACAACATTGCATGCCTTCCCAACACTGATTTGCCTCCAATCTCATCATGTGACTTTTACTTTCCTGCACTGATATGACTTTCCTCTCTAGGGAACTGAAGGCAGAATCTGATACTGCACTTAATCTTGTACCCACATACCCAGTGGGTAACTCATACCCACTCGCACAATATCTGTGGTATTCCTATCACATTAACTCAGAATTCTAAGAATTCAGATCCAAACTAGAAATCCTGTGAATGCAACATAATGCCATAGTGTAGGAAAAGAGAAATGTGAAATATATTTAATAAATGTTTGTGAATGAAGAGGCAGATCAGGTATTATCTTGAAGAAATAAACTCTTAGGGATACAGGTTTTATGTCTAATATCCTTCTTTAATTATCTAAACATCAGCCTTAGTTTTTAGTGAATAAGAGTTAAAAATATAAAATTTGTCTACCCAAAGCACTTTAAATATTTTATTTTCATTAAAAGAATGGCATGCAGGGATAAAGAAATGTGAATACCTTTAGATCTGGAATTCCATATGTTTCAAGTTCCAGTAACATTGTGAATAGCATAATAGAATGCCATGAAACTATTAACATGTATGTTGTTATTTGATGTTCACAACTACTATTTGAAATAGACAAGGTATTATTATTGCCTTGTATTAGTCAGCTTTCTGTTACTATAATGATATACCTGAGCCAGTTAACTTATAAAGAGAGAAAATTTGTGCTCATAAATGTGAAGGTTTCAGTCAATTGGCCCAGTTACTTTGGGATTGTGGCAAGATGCATATCATGGAGGGAAACATGGTGTGGAACAACACTGCTCACCTCACAACCAGGAAGCAAAGAAGAAGAATGAGCCAGAGTCCCACAACCTTTTCTGGAATATGCCTCAAATGACCCATGGACTTTCCACCAGATCTTTCCACTTAATGTTTCTACCATCTCCCAACAGACCACACTAGAAACCAAGCCTTTAACATATGGGGTTTCAAGAGACATTAAAGATATAAACTGTAGTAAAAAATAATTAAAAGTTCTAAACTATAGTAAAAAAGAAATAACATTATACCAAACAGAAGATAGAATGCAAAATAACAGGAAACAAAAATTATATTTCAATAATAACTCTGAAGGTCAAAGAACTTAAGTCACCAATCAAAAGATATGAACTGGCAATGTGGATCAAAAAAACAAAATCCAAATATATGCTGTTTGCAAGTAACTCACCTTACAGCCAAAGACATCCATAGACTGAAAGTAAAAGGATGGAAAAAAGATATATCATGCTAATAGAGATAAAAACTGGGCAGGGGTAGCAATGCTGATATCCAACAAAACAGACATTAAGATAAAACACATCAGAAGAGACATAGCAGTGCACTTCCTTTTATTAAAAGGAACAATCCACCAAAATATATAATGATAGTAAATGTTTATGCCCCAAATGTGGGTACACCCACATTTGTAAAACAAACTGTCCAGGAAATCAGATCTCAAATAGACCCAAATACAATAATATTGGGAGACTTCAACACATGTCTTATGCCACTAGATCAATCTTCAAGGCAAAAGATGAGTAAAGACTCTTCAGAACTAAAGAAAACTATAGACCAAATGGACCTAATAGACATATACAGAACATTTCAAGCAGGAACAGCAGAATACACATTCTTCTCAGCAGCCCATGGAAACTTCTCCAAAATAGATCACATCCTGGGCCACAAAGCAAGCACCATCAAATTCAAAAGATGTAATATAATTTTCTGCAGCTTTTCAGACCATAATGTAATGAAAGTAAAAATTAACAACAGGAAGACAAAATTTAAATATATGGAGATTAAATGATACACTATTGAGTGATGAGTGGGTAAGATCAGAAATAAGGGGAGAAATAAAGAAATTTCTGGAATTAAATGAAAATAGAGACACAAGTTACCAAAATCTATAGGACACTTTGAAGTTAGTGTTATAGCATTGAGTGCCCACATAAGAAGAACAGAGTCGCCAAGTAAACAACCTAATGACACATCTCAAGGACCTAGAAAGACTGCAACAGTCTAATCCCAAAGACAGCTGAATGAAGAATGCAGGAAATTATTAAAATTAGAGCAGAAATAAATGAAATAGAAAACAACATCAGAATAAAAACAATTAAAAGAATCAACAAAACAAAAAGCTGGTTCTTCGAAAAGATTAATAAGATTGACAAACCAACCCTTGGCTAACCTAACCAAAAGAAAGAGAGAATCAACTCAAATTATTAAAATCAGAAATAGAAAAGGAGACATCACCAAAGACAGTGGGGAAATTCAAGGCATTATTAGAAACTATTTTGAAAATTTATACTCTAATACACTGGAAAACACGGAAGAAATTGATAGACTTCTAAGCACATATAACCTACCTAAGTTGAACCAAGAGGACATAGCAAGCCTAAGAAAACCAATAGCAAGCAAAGAAATAGAAATAACAATAAAATTCTGCCATCAAAGAAAAGCCTAGGCCCTGACTGCTTTACAGCTGAATTCTACTCATCCCAATACTTCACAACTTGTTCTGGGAAATTGAAAGAGATGGAATTCTCCCAAATTTCTTCTACAAGACCAGTATTACATTAATCCTAAAACCAAATAAAGATACCTCAAGAAAAGAAAATTACAGACCAATATCCTTGATTAACATAGATGCAAAAATTCTAAACAAAATACTAGCTATATGCATTCAAAACCATATCAAGAGAATTATACACCACTACCAAGTTGGTTTCATCCCAGAAAAGCAAGACTGGTTCAACATATGCAAATCAATACATGTTATTCACCACATAAACAAAACTGAGAATAAAAACCACAGATCATATCAATAGATGCTGAAAAAGCATTTGAAAAGAATCCAACACCCAGAGCCAGGCATGATGGCGCACACTTGTGATCTCCACACTTTGGAGGCTGAGACACGAGGATCGCACAGGTTCCAAGCCAGCCTCAGCTACTTAATGAGGCTCTTGGCAACTTAGTGAGATCCTGTTTCCAAATAAAATATAAAATAGGTCTGGAAGTATAGCTCAGCGGTAGAAAGCCTATGGGTTTCACCCCTAGTACCACACACACACACACACACAAAAAAAAATTCAACACCCATTCATGTTAAAAAATGCTGCAGAAAATTGGAATAGAAGGAACATATTTCAACAAAATTAAGGCAATATACAATAAACCCAAAGCCAACATCATATTGAATGGGGAAAACTGCAAGAATTTCCTCTAAAATCAGGAACAAGACAGGATGCCCACTATAACCACTCCTTTTCAATATAGTCCTTGAGAATCTTGCCACAGCAATAAGACAAGAGAAGAAAATCAAAGGAATTCAAATAGGAAGAGAGGAATTAAAACTCCTTATTTGAAGATGACATGATCTTTTATCTAGAAGACCTAAAGAACTCAACCAAAGACTACTGGAGCTGATTAACCAATTCAGCAAAGTTGCAAAATACAAAATCAATCTAAAGAGATCAGTTGCTTTTCTATATGCCAACAATAAATCCACAGTGAAAGAAAGAAAGAAAAAAATTCCATTTACTATAACCTCGAAACCACTAAAATACATAGGAATAAACCTAATCAAAGATGTAGAGACAATGAACACTATAAAACATTAAAGAAAGAAATTGAAGACGACTTTGGAAGATGAAACGATCTCCATTGCTCATGGATAGGCAGAATATATATAATCAAAATGACCATTCTGCCAATAGTGATCTACAGATTCAATGCCATTCCTGTGAAAATACCAATAACATTTTTCATAGACCTAGTTTTATATGGAGAAAGAAAAGACCCAGAATAGCCAAAGCAATCCTCAGCAATAAGAACCAGGCAAGAGGCATCACAATCCCTGACTTCAAATTATACTATAGCGCAATAGTACTATATATATATAGTATAGCAATTATATATATATATATATATATATATATATATATATATATATATATTATAGCAATTATACTATAGAGCAATAGTAGTAAAAAAAATCAGCATGGTATTGGCACAACAGGCATACTGACCAGTGGAAGAGAATAGAAGATGCAGAAATAAACCCACACACTTATAGTCAATTGATTTTGACAAAGTGGCCAAACTCATATGCTGGAGAAAAGACAGCCTTTTCAACAAATGGTGCTGGGAGAACTGGCTATCCATCTGTAGAAAGATGGAACTAAATTCTTACCTCTCACCATGCACAGGAACCAACTCAAGATGGATCGAAGACTTAGAAATTAGACCAGAGGGGTGTATTCATTTGAGTCACCCCTCCATGCCACTCTGGTATGGAATTGTACCTATCCTCTGTATTTCTATTTTCTAATAAACTTCTTTAAAAAAAAAAAAAGAAATTAGACCAGAGACTGTGAAGCTATTAGAGAAGGGCATAGGCTCAACAATCCAACATATAGGCACAGGCAGTAACTTTCTCAAGAAGACATCCAAAGCGCAGGAAATTAAAGCAAGAATTAACAAGTGGGATGGCATCAACCTAAAACATTTCTTCTCATCAAAGGAAACCTTCAAGAACCTAAAGAGGAACTTTCGGAAAGATGGCAATGGAGAAAAGCGGCACATACGAGTCCCACTAACAATCGATCTCTATTACCACAAAACCAGTGCCTTTCAAAGTCAGAAAACACCATCAGCAAAGAAATAAAAACTGTAAATACAAGAAACAGAGAAAAAGAGCGCTGGAAAAATGAGACACCAGAAAGAAACCAGCCCTCAATGCTGCAGCCGCCGCGGCGCGGAACGGCCGGAGCCGTGGTGCGGAGCGGCGCAGGCTACATCTTTCCTCGCAGCACCAGGCTCCAGAGAGGAGGGAATCTCAGAACGGAGCTCAAATCCAGAGAGGAGGTACACCGACCTCACGGCCTAGGATACAGCAGCAGCGTCTTACTGCTGGCGGCAGCAGCAAGTTCACTGGACAGCATCAGACCAACGCACTCAACCAGCCACCAGACTCCAGAGAGGAGGGGTGGACAGTGAGCCAAGGTGAGCAGCTGCTGAACAGCCGGGTGGCAGTCAGCAGTATTTTCGGCACAGGGAACATCTAAAGCTCCCAAGGGCCAGGCTCAGCAAACCTGGCAGAGACTCAGAGCGGAGCTCAAAACCAGAGAAGAAATACACCATCCTCATGGCTGAGGGCATGGCAGTGGTGCCATATTGCCTGTGGTGGCAGCTGGGAATTCATCAAGTCCACTATAGCTCCATCAGTGCATTCAACAACCATGAGTCAAATGGCGGCGCCTAGGGAAGAAACCCCAGTACTGCACTCCCAGAGACTTGCACAAATAATCTCCCTGGGTCAGAGATTTTAGCAGTCCAACCAAGTGGGGGAGTGGGGGTGGCAGAGATATTACACCATAGTCACAACTCCCCGCTGGAGAATGAACAAAAGGGCACCCCCCATGGTCTAAGCAGCCTCGATTGACTCCCTGGGTCTGAGACCTTGTGATACAACCCAGTAAAGGAGTAGTGGTGACTGAGATACCAAAAACTCGAGATCCAGAGCACCTTAAGTGAACTCGTAGTGACCCAGGGAAGAACCCAGAGAAGGCAAAAATTTCCAAAATCATGGGAAAGAGAAATAACAATGGAGCAATGAATGCCCACAACACCACAACATCAGAATATGATAACAGAAATACAGAGATCTCTAGAAGATCAAATCAGGAAAATAACTTTAGAAATAATAGAGGAATTTCGAAAAGAATTCAGAGAGAGTCAAAAAGAGATAAAGGATACAATCATTGAAATAAAGGCCTCAATTCAAAGTATAAACAACAGATTAGACCACATGGAGAATAGAATTTCGCTTCTTGAAGATGATCACTCCAAAAATGAATGCATAGTTTCTAATTTAGAAAAACAAAAATCCAACAGCAGGAATCTGACATTGAAGAAATAGGGGACTATCTTAAGAGAGCTAACCTAAGAATAATTGGAATAGAGGAGGGAAAAGAAGGTGAAACCAAAGGTATCAATAATCTCTTCAAGGAAGTAATAGCAGAAAATTTTCCAAACACAGAGCAAGAGGTCGATACATAGGTCCAGGAAACTTATAGAACTCCCTTTAGACAGGATCAGATAAGAGGATCCCCATGCCACATAATTGTCAAAATGACTAACGTGGAAGCCAAGGAAAGAATCTTAAAGGCAACAAAAACAAAAGGCCAAGTGACATTCAGAGGCAAACCAATTTGAATCACTTCAGACTTCCCAAACCAAGTCATGAAAGACAGAAGGGCCTGGAGTAACATATTCCAAACTCTGAAAGAAAACAACTTCCAGCCAAAAATTTCCTACCCAGCAAAACTATCTATCAAATTAAATGTGGAAATAAGAAGCTTCCATGTCAAACAGAAACTGAAGGAATTTATGTCTTCAAAACCAGCGCTAGAGAAAATACTCAAGGAGATTAACTGCAAAGAGGAAATGGGTAATACACACCAGAACCAAAGAAATAAGAATTCCCATCCGGCAGAAAACTAAGCAAAAAAGAATAAACAGTATCTCAAATAGAAATAAGATCTTAACATGTTGGGAATTAAAAATTATCTCTCTATAATCACATTGAATGTAAATGGCCTCGACTCCCAAATAAAAGGACATAAAGTGGCAAAATGGATTAAAAGCCAGAATCCATCCATCTGTTGCTTACAACAGGTGTTTCACACCTTACAAATAAAGATAGAAAAAAACTCAAGGTAAAGGGCTGGAGCAAGGTAATCCATGCTAATGGAACTCGAAGACAAGCAGGAGTAGCAACTATGATATCAGACAAGTTAGATTTCAAACCTAAACTTATTAGAAGAGACAAAGGAGGTCACAATTTACTGGTAAAAGGAATAATCCAGCAAGAGGAAATAACAATAATCAACATCTATGTCCCAAACATAGGGGCAGCTACTTTCATAAATCAAACTCTTTGTGACATGAAGTCACACATAAATCCCAATACAATAATACTGGGAGACTTCAACACACCTCTCACAATACTAGACCGATCTTCCAGACAAAGGGTCAGTAAATATGTCTCAGAACTAAAGAACACCATTAAGCAAATGGACCTGTTGGACACATATAGAATATTTCACCCAACTAGAGCGGAGTTTACATTTTTCTCAACTACTCACAGAACCTTCTCCAAAATAGATCACATCCTGGGAGACAAAATGAGCACTAGCAAATTTAAAAAATGTTACATACTTCCCTGTGTCATTTCAGACCATAATGGAATGAAACTAGAAATCAACTATAAGAAGACCCAGAGAAACAACATAGACATGTGGAGACTGAACACCACATTTCTGAATAAAGAATGGGTCATAGAAGATGTAAGATGTGAAATCAAGAAATTTCTAGAAACAAATGAAAATAAAGATACAACATATCAAAACCTCTGGGGCATTTGAAGACAGTATTAAGAGGAAAATTTATAGCACTGAGTGCTCACATAAGAAAAACAGAAAATCTTCAAATAAATAGCCTTACGACACACCTCAAAGCCCTTGTAAAGCAGGAACAATTGAACCCCAAAGCCAGCAGAAGACAGGAAATTATTAAAATTAGAGCAGAAATTAACAAAATAGAGAATAAAAAAAAATACAGAAAATCAATAAAACCAAAAGCTGGTTTCTTGAAAAAATTAACAAGATTGATAAACCACTAGCCAACCTAACTAAAAAAAAGAGAGAATCAACCCAAATTATGAAGATAAGAGATGAAAAAGAAGACATTACTACTGACAGTGTAGAAATCCAGAGGATTATCAGAAACTAGTTTGAAAAACTATATTCCAACAAAATGGAAAATCTGGAGGAAATCGACAACTTCCTAGATAAATACAACATTCCTAAACTGAGTCAAGAAGATATAGAGCACTTAAACCAACCAATAACAATCAAAGAGATTGAAACAGCAATAAAGAGCTTAGCATCAAAGAAAAGCCCAGGCCCAGATGGTTTCCCAAGTAAATTCTATAAAACCTTTATAGAAGAGCTAACCCCAATACTACTCAAACTATTTCACAAAATAGAAAAAAACAGGACTCTCCCAAATACATTCTATGAAGCCAACATCACACTAATACTCAAACCAAATAAAGACAGTTCAAGGAAGGAAAACTACGGGCCTATATCTCTGATGAACTTGGATGCAAAACTATTAGACAAAATACTAACACGGATTCAAAAACACATCAAGAAAATCATTCACCATGACCAGGTAGGGTTCATCCCAGGGATGCAAGGCTGGTTCAGTATACAAAAATCAATCCATTAATTCATCATATAAACAGAATCAAAGACAAAAATCATATGATCCTCTCAATAGATGCTGAAAAAGCATTTGATAAAATTCAACATCCATTTATGATAAAAACACTGCAGAGAATTGGAATAGAAGGAACATATCTCAACATTATTAAGGCAATCTACAATAAGCCCACTGCCAACATAATATTAAATGGGGAAAAACTTCAAGAATTCCCCCTAAAGACTGAAACGAGACAAGGATGTCCACTATCACCACTTCTCTTCAATATAGTACTATAGACTCTAGCCAGAGCAATAAGGCAAGGAAAGGAAATCAAAGGAGTACAAATAGGAAAAGAAGAAATTAAGCTTTCACTATTTGCAGATGATATGATACTATATTTAGAAAACCCAACAAAGTCAAACCAAAAGACTTATAGAACTGATCAACAAATTCAGCAAAGTATCTGGATACAAAATCAATCTTAAAAAATCAGAAGCTTTCCTGTACACCAACCATAAATCCACTGAAAAAGAAATTCAGAAAACACTTCCACTCAGGATCTCCCACAAAAAAAAAAAACCTAGGAATAAACTTGACCAAGGAGGTAAAAGATCTCTACAAAGAAAATTATTAACACTGAAAAAAGAAATCGAAGAAGATCTTAGAAGATGGAAGGATCTTCCATGTTCATGCATTGGCAGAATAAATATCATTAAAATGGCCATCCTCCCAAAAGTGATCTACAGATTTAATGCAATGCTCATTAAACTACCAAGATCATTCCTCACAGACATAGAAAATCAGTCCTTAAATTTATCTGGAATAACAAAAAGCCCAGAATAGCCAAGGTAGTTCTCAGTAACAAAAACCATGCAGGAGGAATCACAATTCCTGCCTTTAAACTATTCTACAAAGACATTGTAATAAAAAACAGCATGGTACTGGCAAAAGAACAGATATATAGACCAATGGAGCAGAATAGAAGACCCAGAAACAAGTCCACACACTTTCAGCCAATTGATTTTTGACAAAGGGGCCAAAAACATACACTGGAAAAAAGATAGCCTCTTCAACAAATGGTGTTGGCAAAACTGGTTAACCATATGCAGAAAATTGGAAATTAATCCCACTTTTTCACCCTGTACAAAAGTCAACTCACAATGGATCAAAGACTTGGATCAGAGACCTCGAAGCTCCTTGAAGATGGCATAGGTCCAACACTGCAACACATAGGCACAGATAAACATTTACTCAACAAGACCCCAAAGGCACAACAAATTAAAAGGAGAATCTATACGTGGGATTGCATGAAACTGAAGAGCTTCTGTTCAGCAAAGGAAACTATCAAGAACCTCAATTGAGAGCCAACAGAATATTTTTGCCACCTCCACCACCAATAGAGGACTAATATCTAGAATATACAGAGAACTCAAGAAACTCAACACTAAGAAAACAAAGCATCCAATAACAAAATGGGCAAAAGAACTAAATAGACACTTCACAAAAGAAGAAATTCAAATGGCCAATAAATGCATGAAAAAAAGCTCAACATCACTGGCAATCAGAGGGATGCAAACCAAAACTACCCTGAGATTTCACCTAACTCCAACTAGAATGGCAGTCATTCAAAACACAAACAACAACAGATGCTGGTGAGGATGTGGAGAAGTGGGCACTCTAAGACATTGTTGGTGGGATTGCAAATTACTGCAACCACTTTGGAAAACAGTATGGAGAATCCTCAGAAGAATGGGAACAAATCTACCATTTGTCCAGCAATACCACTTCTGGGTATCTACCCAAAAGAAAAGAAATCAAGCTACCAAACTAATGCATGTGTATCTATGTTCATAGCTGCACAATTCACCACAGCCAAACTATGGAACCACCAAGATGTCCATCAACAGATGAATGGATTACAAAACTGTGGGATATGTACAGAATGGAATTTTACTCAGCCATTAAAGAAAAAACTCAATTACATCATTTTCAGGGAAATGGATGGAATTGGAGGACATTATGCTAAGTGAGATTAGTCAGTCACAAAAAATAAGAAATCAGATGCTGTCCCTAATATGTGAGAGTTAGGGAGAAATGGGTCATAGGAGGAACTCTTGAAAAAGGAAATCCTATAGAAGAACAAACAAGACGATCTAAAGGAGGATAAAGGAGGGGGGAAGAGGAAAATCTCTAAAACACACAATGTACTTAAATATATTGAAGTCAATCACTAAGCCAAGCAAGGGAAGGAGTGACGGGGAGGGAATAGGGTGGGAATTGGGTAGGGGTTAAATCAGAGATGTGTACATGTTTCTACACATAAGTTTTTTTATTCCAATATGATGTTTGAATATAATGCACCAATAAAATTTTTTAAAGAAAATAAATAAATAAATAAATAAAAAATAAAAAGTAAAAAAAAAAAAGAACCTAAAGATACATGAAAAGATGTTCTACATCATTAGCCATCATGGAGATGTAAATCAAAACTACACTGAGATTCCTTCTAACCCCAACCAGAGTGGCAAGCATAAAGAAATCAATTAACAACAAATCCTGGTGAGGATGTGGGGAAAGAGGAACTCTTTTACACTGTTGGTGGGAGTGCAAACTAGTTCATCTGCTATGGAGATCAGTGTGGAGATTCCTTAGAAAACTTGGAATAGATCCACTATATGATCTGGCTATACCACTCCTGGGTATCTTTTCAAAGGGCTTCAAATCAGAGAACCACAGTAACATATGCATATCCATGTTCATAGCAGCAAAATTCGTAATAGCCAAAATATGGAACCAACCTAGAGCTCCATCAACAGATCAATGGATTGCAAAATAATGGGAAATGCACACAATGGAATTCTACTAAGCAATAAAGAAGAACAAAATCAGGTCATTCTCAAGAAGATGTAAAGACCTGGAGAACATTATGTTAAGTGAGATTAGCCAAGCACAGAAAGAGAAATGACATATGTTTTCTCCAATATGCCCAAACTAGGGAGTATTAGGAATACCACTGGCTTACCAGATAATGGAGAGGAAACCTCAGAAAAGCTAGAATGGAAGGGGAGGAAAGAAAGAAGGCTGAGGTTGATTAATGAAGGAGCTAATTTTAAAAATGTGTAAAATATAAATGTTGCATGGTTAACATGGACACTCATTGTTGCGAGGGGTGTAGGGGAAGTGGGGGTGGTGGGATAGGTCACCAAGCACAGTCTGAATGTATGCCATTTTCAATATGATCCGCATAAAAATAAAATTAAATATAAAAAATAAAACTATAAGCCAGGCATGGTGGTGCACACTTGTAATTCCCGTGCTTGGGAGGTGGAGACAGAAGGATCACGCAGGTTCAAAGTCAGCCTCGCTGGCTTAAGAGACCCTGTTTCCAAAAAAAAGTATAAAATAGGTCTGGGAGTGTAGCCCGGAGGTAGAAGGGTTTCCAGGAACCCCGGTGCCCAAAAAAAAGAAGAAAGAAAGAAAGAAAGAAAGAAAGAAAGAAAGAAAGAAAGAAAGAAAGAAAGAAAGAAAGAAAGAAAGAAAGAGAGGAGAAAACAAAACACTCTAATTCAATTACAAAAAAATATAAATCTAAACTATAGCAAGCCCCCACTGAATACATAAGAAACTATGATACTAATACAGTCATGAGGTTATGGGCATGATGATCCCCAAACTCAGAGGGTGAAAATGACAAGTGCTTCTTCCCATTTACATTCATGATAGCTGTGAGTTGGCTTTTACTCTGTCCCATATCTCCTTCATTCTAGAACCCAGGCTAATGATGTATCCCTAGCTCAGCTGTATGGCAGAGATGTGAAAACAACCATGGAATTGTATATGTCTCTTAAAGCTTTTGTTGGAACTTAACACAGGCCATTGTTTTCACATCATTGGCTTGTGCTTTAGCAAGTCATATATTCAAATCTTTTGTCAGGAGTAAGGATAATATAATCCTCTTATAGAGAACAGAGAGCAATTGGGAATGACATGAGCAGAAAAGAAGTATTAGACCTGAAGCTAAAGCTGAAGTTTTCAGATACCTAAGTCTAGTACTGTTATACCCAACAGCTCAAGCAATAAATAAACATAAGTACATAATACATAAATTGTAAATTATTTTTGTGATTTTTTTTTTTTGGTGGTACTGGGGTTCCTGGAAGCCCTTCTACCTACGGGCTACACTCCCAGACCTATTTTTACATTTTTATTTGGAAACAGGGTCTCCTAAGCCAGCGCGCGTGCGGCTGGCTTTGAACCTGCGCGATCCTCCTGTCTCTGCCTCCCAAGCGCGGGGATTACAAGCGTGCGCCACCACGCCCGGCTTTTTGTGATTTTTGAATTGAGAGAAGAGGCCCAATTGAAGACAATTTTTGAGAGTCCTCAGAGGACAACTGCTTGAAAGCTATAAAACTGGTCACAATCATTAAGAGAGTTAAAAATAGAGAGAAAGACCGATGTTTGGAAGTCAGGGAGATGAGAAGGAACAGAGAGAGAGAGAGAGAGAGAGAGAGAGAGAGAGAGAGAGAGAGAGAGAGAGAGAGAGAGAGAGAGAGAGAGAGAAAGAGAGAGAGAAAGTAAACACCAGACCAGTTAGCAGGGTAGGAGAAAAATCAGTGGAGTGTGACTCGCTGGGATCCAGGGTAATAGTATTATAAGGAAGAAAAAGTAACTGATTAAATTGGGCAGAAATTAGATTTAGCAACACAAGTCCTTTTTGTTAAATCTGGAGACTAGAAAAGTATAGTTTTGGAGAGGTGATGTAAATGTAGTTTTGATTAGAGGGAGCTGAATGGGAGATGAAGTGGGTTCCACTTCCAAGTGGAAGGTTAGCCTTCCATAGGAGCATGGAAAGATCATACACAGTTATGAAAGAGAAGGCAGTGATATAAGAGGGGAAACAGATGGAAGCAGGGAGGAGACTTAATGGTGGAAACTTGTACAAATTCTCTTCTGGATGCTTAAAAAATAAAAAAGTAATGCTCTCAGACAAAAAGGTGGTTTAACAATAGGAATGAAGATATGAATTAGTCATCCAAGACATTGGGAGAATGAGTGAACCATTCTGTGTAGTGCAGCTGGAAGCCTTTTCCTTCAGCTCCATTTGAACATGCCAGGCAGAAGAGAATATATGGAAATCTGGATTTGAAAGGGAAACAGTGGCTAGGGAGTTAGAGGGGAATGCAGAAGAGTGATCACACTAGGTAGGCAGTTAAATCTAGGTGGGAAAGGAAATGATAATACAGAATGGCATCATACAGTAAAACATGGAATTATAATAGATTACAGGTTTGGGGGTTGTGGAAGTAATAAAATAGGATGCTTAAAGTTGAGACCATCTGGATATATTGTAGGGAAGGGTAATAATGAAGTCAAAAGTATGACCTTGGTAGTAAACAGGTGAACTACATTTGAGAAATAGGCCATTGGAACAGAGAGTGAAAAGAAATTGAGACCAAGGATAAAAGTGAACCTTTCTAAAAGAGTTAAACTCAGAATGTTATAGTGACATGCATATGCATATTTCAAAATATGTGCACACTTCACAATAGCCAAGTAATGGAACCAACCTAGGTGTCTCTCAACAGATGAATGGATAAAGAAAATATGGTATATAAACACAATAAAATTTTACAGAGAACAAAATTATATCATTTTCAAGAAAATGGATGGAACTAGAGAATATTATGCAAAGTGAGATCAGCCAGTATTAGAAAGTCAAGGGCCATATGATCTTTTTCTCATATGTGGAAGCTAGAGAGAAATAGGCAACCAAAGGGGCTTCAGATCAATGAGAAGAGAGGCCAGTAGAATAGTGGAAGGGGATTGGGGGAGGCTGGTGGGGAGAGGAAAAATGAAGCTTGACAAAGGAAACAGTTTAATGCTATATATGCACATAATATATGAAGGTATCACTATATGTCTCAATAACATGTGTGGGGAGGAGCGAGAAGCAGAGTAAAATCTGGAGGGAACATACTAAGTGCTGTGCACCTGTATGTTTATATCACTTTAAATCTCACCATGACATATAATTACAATGCACAAAGTTATTAACATGCATATTAGGATGGCCAAAACTGATGACAAGAACAGAATTGAAAAAGTTAACTGAGTCAGGTGCTAAAAGCTAAAGGCAGTGAGGAAATAATTTCAGAGTCCGGAAATGACTATAACCAGGAGGAATAATGGGTATTATAGTTTGATGAATGTGACGTAAAGAGGTGTGTGTGTGTGTGTGTGTGTGTGTGTGTGTGTGTTTGTGTGTGTGTGTGTGTGTGAGAAGGAGGCATTAAGCAAGAGGATAGCTCTGAAGTGACAATGAGCAGCAAAAACTTGGCCAACTGCCCCAAGCCCAGTGGCAGGAGGGCCTAGGAGAGAAAATATCCACTACTCCGAGGCTGTGCAGAGGAAGCAGTGCGTTTAGGGTGACCCAGTTTTGATTTAGTTTAAGCAAGTCAGCAAAAGGAACATTAAGAAAATAGTCTGAAGATCAAGGAGATTTTGCTCCTGATTGAGCTTGAGCTTCAGAATGTATCATGGAAGGGTTCCAGGAATTGAGGGAGGATGGGAATTTTGTTAGGAGAGGTCCACATGAAGTGATATAGGAATGGGAATCTGGGAAATACAAGATGGCCTGGAGTCCTAGTCTGCTTTGGTGACTGGAAGCAAAACAGAACAAGCTGAATTCAGACGATGTGAAAGTAGATTCACCAGGAGCCTGTGAGGATTGTGCTGTGTATATGTGGAGGCAAGGAAGAGTTGATTATCTCATTGAACTTGCCAAGGCTCTGGCATTTCCTCCTCATTCCTGTGGGAGTCACTGGGTGTCCTATTTGTATTTTATTCCCAGTGCCATTCAGTGCACATACACAGTACTCAGTTAATGTCTGTTGACAGAGACCTTTCCCTATTTAAAGTAAATGATCAGTAAACATTACTTAGATTTGAAGGCTCGATGTATGTAACATAGGTGAAGCAATGCTGAGTAAGGTTGAATGTCTGTGGAGCATCACTTCCTGTGATACCAGACCTTGTGAAGCTTTGCCTGGCAGAAGGATCTAAGGATGAATCATTGCTGACTCACAGATCCAGCTTGTTTCACCTACAGCACTCACTTTAAGTCACAATGACCTTTTCTGACTACCTGTAATGACTCACAGTGGGGACAACAGTTCCTGAAGAGTGCACCATTAATAGACTGATTAGCGGCACCATTTCTTATTCCTTAGTGTGAAAAACTAAGCAAAATAACAGGAATTTAATGCCACATTTTTCTTCACTCAGTTGAAAAATACATCTGAAAAGTACTATAAAACTTCCTCTCTCTTAAGAAGGTAGTATTTTCAAGGTGATTTTAGTCTTCAGATAGTAGAGGGTTTTTTTTTAAAGTCATTAGTTTATTACTTTTAATTATGTAGAATAGAAGACAACACAGAGACATGAGAATCAAGAAATTCTAAAGTTTCTCTTTTAAAAATGTTCTGGGTGGGGAGGAAGCAAGATGGCGGCCATTGAAAAGGACATGCATTCCTTGGAGAAGCCCTGAACACCAGATTTTGGTTTAATATCTGATTGGGACAACTTAAGGAGATATTTCCAGCCATGACTTCCTATCTAGAATACAGGAGAGAGAGTGGATAATGGCAGAATTAGAAGCAGGATGAGAAGGAGGTACCCACCACGCAAGAAAAGTGATTTTTGGAAGAAGATCCCAGAAGAGATTAAAGACTGATTTAGCCACACATGCTGGCAAACTCTTAACAACATACCTTGTAAGAAAAAATGATCTGGGCATGATGGAGGGAGCCCAGTAGTGCCGGGCGGGAATCCCAGGCCTGTATACTGGGGAACTCAGTGCACCTGGCCACAGCGCTCCTCTATGCTGGGCTGGGGACTGTGGTGTGCTTGGAACAGCAGATCCTGCTCTACACAGTGAGGCTGGGGACCTCCACTCTTGGAGGGGAGATAAAATCCATTGGTGTGAGTACTCAATCCCACAACCTCTTCAAAACACATACATTGTCTTCTCTTATTAAAAAATATTGACGAGGGGCCAAGATGGTGGTGGCAACAGCTAGGATTCAGGAGATGCAGATAAATCCTATCCAATCCACCTTGAACTTTTGGAAAAAAATTTCCGCAGAGGGGAACAGATCCTGCCACACATGCTTAGGGATTCTGGACATCATACCATGTAAGGAAGATGCTCAGTGGAGAACCAGGAGGATAGCAGAGGCTGCAGGAGCGGTGGCAGCCAGTATTTGGGAGAGGCAGAGATCCGATCCAATCCACCTTGAACTTTAGAAGAAATTGTCCCAAAGGTAGACTGCTACCGCTGCGCATGCTCAGGAATTCTGTACAATATGCTGTGTGGAAAAGTTGTCCTGAAGAGAACGGAGATGGTGGATGCAACTGAGATGGTGGTTGTGGTGGCGATGGCAGCAGCGGCGGCAGTGGTGGCAGCTGCAGCAGTGGCGGCAGAGGCCAGTATTTGGGAGAGGCAGAGATCTGATCCAATCCACCTTGATCTTTTAAAGAAATCTCCCCACAGGCAGGCTGCTACAGCCACACATGCTCAGGAATTCTGGACAACTTGCTGTGTGGGAAAAGTGTTTGGGAGAAAATTGAGATGGTGGTACTGGTGGTGGCAGCGGCGGTGGCCAGTATTTGGGAGAGGCAGAGATCTCATCCAATCCACCTTGATCTTTTGAAGAAATCTCCCCAAAGGTAGAATGCTACCGCCACACATGCTCAGGAATTCTGGACAACATACTGTGTGGGAAAGTGTTTGGAAGAGAACTGAGATTGTGGTGGCAGTGGCAGTGGTGGCAGCCAGTATTTGGGAGAGGCAAAGATCTGATTCAATCCACCTTGGTCTTTTGAGGAAATCTCCCCAAAGGTAGAATGCTACTGCCTCACATGCTCGGGAATTTGGGATAACATGCTGTGTGATAAAGGTGCTTGGAAGAGAACCAAGATGGATGTGGCAGTGGCAGTGGTGGCCAGTATTTTGGAGAGGCAGAGATCCAATCCAATCCACCTTAAAATTTTAAAGAAATTGCCCCAAAGGTAGACTGATACTGCCACACATGCTTGGGAATTCTGGAAAACATGCTGTGTGGGAAAGGTATTCAGGAGAGAACCGAGATGGCTGTGGCAGCAGCGGTGGCAGTGGTGACCAGTACTTGGAGGGGAAGACAGATCCAGGCCAATCCACCTTGAACTTTTGAGGAAATCTCCCCCAAAGTAGACTGCTCCTGCCACACATGCTCGGGAATTCTGGACAACATGCTAAGTGTAAAAGGTTTTAGGGTGTATTAGAGGGAGCTCCGCATAGCTGGGTTGGGCCACCACACTGTGTTTTCTGGGAGACATTAGCCCTCATGGCCACTGCGCTCCTCTGTGCAGTGTGGGAGGCCAGGGTGCATGTGGAGCAGCAGAGCCTGCTCTCTGAAGTGAAACTGTGGACCTCTGCCTTTGGAGGAGAGACAAAATTCATTGCCACTAGGTATTCATGGTCCCAGCTTTTGCAAAAGACATGTACTGCTTTCACATATTAAAAAAAAAAAATTGAAGAATGCCGGGTGTGGTGGTGCACGCTTGTAATCTCCGTGCTTGGGAGGTGGAGACAGGAGGATCATGTAGGTTCTAAGCCAGCCTCGCTGCCTTAAGAGACCCTTTTTCCAAATAAAAATATTTTAAAAATAGGTCTCTGGGAGTGTAGCCCAGAGGTAGAAGGGTTTCCAGGAACCCCAGTATCACCAAAAAAAAAAAAAAAAAGGATGAAAAAAGGAAACATCTGTAGACAACCTGCTCACAGTGACAAAGTCCAGAGCCCACTGAACTTCAAGGCCAGTGCCAGGGCCTCTGAGGCCAGGATAGGAGCCTGCCAGGTGTTGAGGCCAGTGCCAGAGCCAGTGAGGATGGGATCAGAGCCTGCCATGTGGTGAGGCTGGTGCTGGGGCCAGCAAGGTCAGTATTGGAGCCTGCCATGAAGCAAGGCCAGTGCTGTGGCCAGCGAGGCCAGGATAGGAGCCTCCCTTAAGGCAAAGCTGGTGGCGGGGTCAGCGAGGCCATAATTAGAGCCTGCCATGAGGCAGGGCTGGTGCTGGGGCCACAGAGGCCAGGATAGAAGCCTGCCATGAGGCACGGCCGGTGCTGGGGCCATCGAGGCCGGGATAGGAGCCTGCAATGAGGCGAGGCCAGTGTTGGGGCTTTCTAGGCTGGGATCAGAGCCTGCTGAGTGGTGAGGCCAGTGCCGGGGTCAGCGAGGCCGGGATCAGAGACTGCCATGAGGCAAGACCAGTGCTGGGGCCAGCGAGGCTGGAATAGGAGCCTCCCTTAATGCAAGGCTGGTGCCAGGTCCAGCAAAGTCAGGATTAAAGCCTGCCAGGAAGCAAGTACATTGCTTGGGCCACTGAGGCAGGGATCAGAGCCTGCCACATGGTAAGGCTGGTGCTGGGGCCTTAGAGTCCAGGATCGGAGCCTGCCATGAGGCGAGGCTGGTGTTGGTACTTTCCAGGCTGGAATCAGAGCCTGCTGAGTGGTGTGGCTGGTGCAGGGGCCAGCGAGGCTGGGATTGGAGCCTGCCAGGAGGCACGGCTGGTGCTGGGGCCTCTGACACTGGGATTGGAGCCTGCCATGAAGCAAGTACAGTTCTTGGGCCACTGAGGCAGGGATCAGAGCCTGCTATGCGATAAGGCTAGTTTGGGGGCCTTAGAGTCCAGAATCAGAGCTTGCCATGAGGCGAGGCTTGCATCAGTGCTTTCCAGGATGGGATCAGAGCCTGCTGAGGGGTGTGGCTTGCACAGGAGCCAGCGAGGCAGGGATCGGAGCCTGCCAGGAGGCAACGCTGGTTCTGGGGCCTCTGACACTGACACTGGGATTGGAGCCTGCCATGAGGTAAGGCCCATGCTGGGGCCAGCAAGGCTGGGATTGGAGCCTGCCATGCAGTGAGGCTGGTTCAGGGACCATCAAGGCCTGGATAAGAGCCTGATATGAGGCAAGGCCAGTGCTGGGGCCAGCAAGGCCAGGCTAGAAGCCTGCCTTAAGGCAAGGCCGGTGCTGGGGTCTCCGAGGCCAGGATTAAAGCCTGCTATGAGGTGAGGCCTGTGCTGGGACTCCAAGGTTGAAATCAGAGCCAGCCAGGGGTGAGGCTGGTGCCAAGGCCAGCAAGGTCAGGATCAGAACCTACCATGAGGCAAAGCCAGTGCTGGGGCCTCCAAGGCTGGGATCGAAGCCTGCCATGAGGCAAGGCCTGTGTTGGACCTCCGAGCTGGAAACAATGCTTGCCTAGGGGTGAGACTGGTACTGGGGCCAGCTAGGCCAGGATAGGAGCCTGCCATAAGGCATGGCCAGTGCTAGGGCCTCCGAGGCTGGGATTGGTGCCTGCCATGCAGTGAGGCCATTGCTGGAGCCAGTGAGGCCGGGATAGGAGCCTGCCTTAAGGCAAGGCCAGTGCTTGGGCCTCCGAGGCCAGCATCGGAACCTGCTAAGAGGCAAGGTCGGTGCTGGAGACAGTGAGGCTGGGATCAGAGTCTGCCAGGTGGTGAGGCCGGGATCAAAGTCTGCTGAGAGGCAAGGCCAGTGCTGGGGCCACCAAGGCTGGGATTGGAGCCTGCTAAGCAGTGAGGCTGGTGCTGAGGCCTTAAAGAGTGGGATCGGAGCCTGCAATGGGGCATCCACAGGGAAATATCATAGAAAATAAAAAATCATATGCTTTCCCTAATATGCAAAAACTAGGAAGAAATGGGTAATAGGAGGAAATCTAGTTGAAGAAAGGGCCCTATGTAGGAGCAATTAAGGTGACCTATCAGAGGGGATGGGATGGGGGAAGATGGAATCTCTTTAAAGCACATGATGTACTTAAAAAATATATCAAACTCAATCACTAAGTCAAGCATGGGATCGAGGGAGGGGGAGGGATTGGGATGGGGATTGGATAAAGGCTAATTGGATGATGTGTGCTTGTATATCTTCACAAGTCTTGTCTGCCATTGAGATGTTTGACTACAATGCACCAATAAAAATATATTAAATTAAAAACAAATAAATAAATAAAAATGTTCTTGTTGGAGCCATGCGTGGTGGCTCATACTTGTAATCCCAGTACTTGGGAGGCTGAGATTGGAGGATCTCAGGTTCATGGTTAGCCTCAGTGACTTAGTGATATCCTTCACAACTTAGTGAGACCCTGTTTCAAAATAAAAGAATAAAAAATAGAGTTGGCAGTGTAGCTTGGATGTGGAATGCCCCTGGGTTCAATTCCCGGTACTGCCAAAAAAAAAAAAAAAAAAAAAGAGAGAGAGAGAGAGAAAGGAATGTGTTCATTTTTAAGAGAAAAATTAGACTAGATGGCCTTAATTTCTTTGTAATACAAAGTTCATTAAAAAGTAAATATATAAAATTTGAAAATTTGGGAAAAGATGTCTTTGTAGTGATCCCAATTTCTATGGATTAAATTGTGTACCTCCCCATTCATTGTTGAAGCCATAACTCCCAATGTGACCATATGAGAGGGTTTTTAGGAAAGAATTAGGGATAATTAGGACAAAAAAGTGGTACTCTAATTCCATAAAATATGACCTTTAAGAAAAGGAATAGATATACAAGTTCCTTATATATTTTGAGTATTAACCTTTTATCAGATATATGATTTACAAATATCTTTTCTCATTTCACAGGCTGCCTTTTAATTTTATTGGTTCCTTAGCTGTGTAGGTTTTAGTTTGATGTAATCCCACTTGTTTGTTTTTTACTTTTGTTGCCTATGCTTTTGGTATCATCTCCAAAAGTCATTGCCAAGGCCACCATCAATGAGATTTCTTGTTTTCTCTCCCTTCTCTCTCTCTCTCTCTCTCTCTCTCTCTCTCTCTCGCGCGCGCGCGCGCGCGCGCGCGCTCTCGCTCTCGCTCTTGCTCTTGCTCTCTTCCATAAAATTTTTTGTTCGTTTGTTTTCAGATCTTACATTTGTTTGGGTATGAAGGAATGGGGGATGTTGGTAAAAGAGTGCAAATTTTCAGTTATAGGATGAATAAATTATGAACATCTGATATATATATATATATATATATATATATATATATATATATATATATATCATGATGACGCTTGTTAATAATTACTGTTAAGCCAGGCATGGTGGTGCACACTTGTAATCCCAGCATTTGGGAGGCTGAGACCAAGAGGATCTCAGTTTGTGGACAGCCTCAGCTACTGAGTGAGGCCTTCCACGACTTAGGGAAACCCTGTTTCAAAATAAAGAATAAAAAGGGCTGGAAGTGTAGCTCGGAGTTAGAATGTTCCTGGTTTCCATCCCCAGTACAGCCAAAAAAAAAAAAAAAAATTACTATTTACTTGAAAACTGCTAAAATAGTAGATCTCAGCATACATTGTTATAGTTAGATATAAAATGTTCCCTTAAAGAGCTCACTTAATGTTTGAAGATTATGTAATTGAGTTATGAGGGTTGTAATACCAGAGGTGGATAAATCCATTTTATTGAATTTGCCTTGTTTCCTTGTAGTAACTGGCAGGGTATGGCTGGATGTGGGTCTCTGGGGGTGTGGCCTGGGAGGTCCTGTAAAAGGTTCCTCTTCCCCTGCATGACTGTTGTCTTATGCACTCTCTCGCCTCTCTCTATCCTCTCCCTCTTCTCTCTCTCTCACTCTCTCTCTCTCTCAGCCTTTGTCATAAAGAGCACAACCCATGTGCTCTTTCTCCACCAGCCCTGAGATCAGTGGTCTTCAGCCTCATGTGGACTGAGATCAAAACCATGAGAAAATGGCTCTTCTTTTCTCTAAGTGATGTGGTCAGATATTCAGATTATGGCTGCAAGAATGCTGATAAACACAACACACACACACACACACACACACACACACACACACACGGTCACTATGTATGGTGAGGAGTGTGTTGATTAATTCAATTGTGTTAATCATCATACAAGTTACATATATCAAATCTTTATGAGGTATACCTTGAAACTGTATAAATTTTTGCCAATTATACCTCAATAAAATTGAAAGAAAAAAACAAATAGATAAAGAGATCTCTTTCTGAACTTCATGAGAATATGGTAGGAAGCAGCCATTCGTAAGACAGGAAAAGGACCCTCACCAGACATTATCTCTGTTGACACCTTAGTTATGTACTTCCAGCTTCTACAACATTGAGGAAACAGATTTCTGTTAAGTCACATTGTCTGTAGTGCTTTGTTATGGTACCCTGAGCTAACTAAGATACCAACCTGCCTACCTTTCCAGAAATGTTTATTTCAGAAGAAAGTATAAAGTTGTATCTCATTCTTGGTCAAGAACTGAATGTTGGAACTTAACACAACAGGAAAATGGTTGTGGTGGAAATGTTTAATATGTTAATATCCTTCCTTAGACTGCTAGCGTTTCTTTGGCTTGGGGTAACTGGTACATCATTAGCATGCAAATTCTTTCAGCAAACAACCTGCTTAATTGTGAGAGATTTTGAAAGAAGGAAAGTTCTCAGTTACACTTTGTCCTTCAGAACTCAGATGACCTAAAAGCCTTACCTATCTCTAACATCCACCTTTTGCTGAATATGGATCAGGAAACAGAGGAGCAGAAAAGACATTTGTGCTTTTTGTTTTCCTAATTTACTGCCAAGAAGCAAGTGCCTAAGTTACTGTTAAATAAATAAATAAATAAATAAATAAAATTATTCCCGTTTGCTTATTCCCTGTCTCTATATTCCCTGATCAACTTCCAGTTTCCTTTGGATGCCAATTTATTTCTGAAATCAGAGTGTTCCTGTATACTGGAATTTTCTTTTCTTTCTCTTTCTCTTGATCAATTCTTACTCATCAATTAAAATCTCAACTTAGATGCTAGAAAACATTCTACAATGTCTCAGTTCTTATTTTGTGTATTTGCTATATGCCATGCTTCTTTGAGATGCACATATTAAGTCAAATTACTTATGTGCTTAATTATTGAATAGCTGCCTCCTCCAACAGATCAAAAGTTAGAGTTTTGTTCACTGATATAACTTTAGCACCTAAAACAATGCTTGGCAGAGAACAGATACTCAGTAAATATTTGCTGTATAAATGAGTGAGTGAATAAATGAATAAATGAATGATGTGTGATTTGCATATATGCTCCAGATACTTCTCATGATATAACTTTTCTCTGATAGTCCCTCTACCAAAACTAACCATTCCAAATCCCTAAATAAAACATGCCAGACTGAGGGTTCATCTTTCCATGCCAGAATTTTATATTTATAATTGTCTGTATGAACTCTCCTTACTTGAAACTTTCAAGCAGTCAAAGCATATCTCATTAAATTTCCAATACTTAACCATCAGTTTCCTTATCCTTAGCACTAAGAACCACACAGTTTCTGACCACTAGAGTATCTCTAGTGATATCCCTGGCTGAGTAGTTCTAGATGCCTCTGAAACAGGTACTCATAGTCAATTCCTTCTTGACAGTTTTCTCGAATAGTCTCTTTCTCTCACTGTATGTCTACAGTTTTTTGTCCTTTTTATACTCTTCATCTTTATTATTTTTGATGAATATGGGAAAGGCATGCACAAGTTTCTTTCAGTTCTGTTTTTCTGTCTGTCTCCCGCCCCTCTCCAGAAGATATTTTGAGATTTAAGCCCAGAATGCTTTTATTATCTTCCTGCCTGCCTGCTTCACATCCTGGGTAGGTTTCCTGCCTTGCAGCTGTTTCTCCAGTTGCAGCTCTTCATTAAAAAAAAAAAAATACTTCCATGTGTTCTCAATTATTCCTGTGGGCTGAGTAGGAAACACTTGGGCAACCTGATGATAATCTGTCAAGTAAGCAAACATTGGATAAAATTTGGGAAAAACTATGAAGTCAGTGATAGGTTCCTCTACTCCAGGTAAATCTCAAATTGTGATTTAAAATGTTTATCTCCTTTCTCCTAATACATGAAGCTAAAATGTGTTTTGGTAGATAATTTTATTCTCAAAAGAATTTCCAAGTGAAGTTCCCATAAGAAAGCCAGTTAGAGCAAGTTAAATTCAAATTTCCTAGGAGAAACAAGTGTTTATGTTTATGGAGAAGGACTCGTGGGGGTGTCTTAATTCATTTGTGAAGCTCTAGTAAAATACCTTAGACTGGCTAGTGTTTTGTTTTTGTTTTGGTTTTTTTCTTTTTCGCTACTGGGGATTGAACTCAGGGGCATTCTACCTCCAAGCTACATCCCCAGCCCTATTTTTTATTATTTATTTTGAAACACAGTCTCATTGAGTTGCAAAGGGCCTCACTAAGTAGCAACTGAGGCTATCCTCAAACCCTGATCCTTCTGTCTCAGCCTCCCAAATGTTGGGATTACAAAAGACTAGTTAGTTTTTAAAGAACACCTGCTATTTTCTCATGGTTCTGGAGACCAAGTCCAAGGTTGAGTTGCTGGCATCTGGTGAGGGCCTTTTTGCTGTGTCCTCACATGGTGGAAGGTATAAGAAGAAGGGGACAGATGTTGTTTTCTCAACACTCAGAAGAACAAGCTAGCTCAACACTGCATGAGACATTTTATTAAGAGCCTTAGTCCCATTTATGAGAGAGGAGCTCCATGGCCTGATCACTTCTTTATACCATTACACTGACTATTAAGTTTCAACACCTAAATTTTGGAAGTGACCGGTTCAAATTAGAGTAAGGCCTGAAATCCCTGAGTCCTTCAGTTATCTTAGAGTGAAGTGGAGGGAACTTTAGAGGAAAACAGAAGCCCTGGCAACTAGCAACTAAAGCAGTGTGATGACCAGGGAGAAAAGATGGAGAGGAGGAAGAAGAGAAGCTAAGGAATGTGGACTACAGTGAGAATAAAGTAAGAGTATTTTACAAAAAAAGAGTGAGGACAATTGTGTAGTGCTAGGGCCTGGGAATGGATTATAAATCCATTATATGCTGCTATAAAGTATAAATTATAACTTCATGATACTATACCAGTATTGAAAGTCCTCTTTAATTACACTTGGTGGTTAGAATATTCTTTTGAGCATAATGTTGTGCATAGATTGGATTACATAAGATGCCAGGGCGCTTTTGTTCTTGTTTTTCCAATTTCATATTTCCTATAATTTTGTACTTATTCACAATTCTCAGCCATGCTTCTGAGTAGCAAATCAACACAGACCTGTGCCAAAATTTCATTTTTACCATGATTGCCAGTCCACTGAATGCAGGGTATAAGAGAGTAAGGCTTAATTAGATGTGAGTCATTATGGTTCTTGGAATATAAGTACAAAGCCAGTAGAAAGAATGTACATTTAGGGCATGTTACTGTGGGAAAACAGGCTTGGGCAGAATTGTACAAAATCATACACTTGAAAGGAGTTTATTTGAACTCCATAGATCCTCATTTCCAGAGATATCAGAATCATTTTAGGATGGAAAGAAGAGGTTGCTGTCAGAGTGGCTTTAAGTTACTAATCTACTGTACCATTGGAGGTAGAATCCCTAAGACTGGACTATCACTGTGTAACTTCAGTGACATAGACTTTTAATACATAGATATAAACTGTTCCCACAGGAAATGAATATATTTTCAAAAAGAACCAAGCCAGAAGACAGATGAAAGAACTTTGAGTCATGGTTTAAATATACCACTAATATGGTTCCAGGATTTAAATCCTCAGAGGCTAAGACATGTTAATGCCAAGCAAGAGCCCACAAGCCCAGTCACGAAGATTGTTGTTTTCTAGCTACTCAGGCAACAGAAATAACCATCTTTGTGAAGAAATTTAGCCCTTTTAAAAACAAGGGTGTGGTAACAAACAGCTGGGACTCCCAAAACTAACTTATAACCAGATATCAGTGGAGAGAGAATTGTTATGTCTAAGTGTTCAAAAGGAAAGAACTCCAATAGTTTTCATTGGGCCATTAGATGATGCTCAGAGTATCAAAACCAGAACAAACACAAAATACTGGAGCAAATTTTGTAATTCAGCCAGGTATGGTGGTGCATGCCTGTAGTTACAGTACTCGGGAGGCTGACAGGAGAGTCATGCATTCAAGGCCAGCCTCAGCAATTCAGTGAGGCTTTCAGCAACTTAACAAGACCTTGTTTCCAAAGAAAAAAATAAAATAGAGCTGGGGTTTTTTCCTGGAGGTATAATTACCCTGGGTTTAATCCTAGTACCTACCAAAAAAAAAAAGAAAGAAAGAAAGAAAGAAAAAAAGAAAAGAAAGAAAAAGAAGAAAAATTTTCATGATAAACTAGAAAGATCCTGAAATTTTCCCTATATGTATAGCTAATGAGGGACAAGAGATGGAAGAGGATTTTTCTGTCAGTACTTTCAGAGCAAGGCAAAATAATTGAACTCTATACAGTTATGGTCAAGAAGACTAAGATAGCCAGGATGATATAGGAAATTAGACTTTTCAAATTCAGACCTTCATTTCAAAAAGGTCTAGGTAAAAGGAGTAAGAAAGCTCTCTTATTTAAACAAAGTAATAGACTCTTGGAAACTTCCCTGAACTCTGGGTGGGGGCTGATTTCTGTAACTTGCTCCCAATATAGTTGTGTTGCTATAATTATTCCCCTGTATTTCCACTTTCATTCGTTGGTACAACAAGCCATGGTACAACAAGCCAAAGAACCACACCTGTATCTGTTGCAATTTTAACAGCTGCCTTCAGTTACAGCCATGAAAAGTCACTAGTAACTTTCTAATCTATAGGTAGAGAATTATTCCTCCCCTTTCCAGAGTCACAGACTTTTTTTTTCTGCTACTGGGGATGGAACCCAGGGGCATCCTACCCCCAAGCTACACCCCTAGTCCTATATTTTCTTTCTTTCTTTCTTTCTTTCTTTCTTTCTTTCTTTCTTTCTTTCTTTCTTTCTTTCTTTTTGGTGGTACTGGGGATAGAACCTTGGGGCCTTCTACCTCTGAGCTACATACACTCCCAGACCTATTTTATATTTTATTTGGAAACAGGGTCTCTTAAACCAGCTGAGGCTGGCTTCGAACTTGCGCCATCCTCCTGTCTCAGCCTCCCAAGTGTGGGGATTACAAGTGTGTGCCACCACGCCTGGCCCTAGTCCTATATTTTATTATTTATTTTGAAACAGGGTTTCACTGAGTTGCAAAGGGCCTCACTAAGTAGCTGAGGCTGTCCGCGAACCGCGATCCTCCAGGTCTCAGCCTCCCAAATGCTGAGATTACAAGCGTGTGCCACCATGCCATGCTTGTCACAGACTTTTGAGAGAGGAAAAATATGTTTTCTTTAATATGTGCAGGATAGGGAGTAATTGGGATGTAAGAGAGACTCCAGATGATGAGGGAAAACCTCAGGGGAGCCAGGGAGGTGATATAAGGGTAGGGGTGAAGGAAGATTTAGGTTCATTAATAGAAACACTACCATAGACTATATGTATACATATGAATATATACCAATGTCAATCTGGGTACTCAGTATTGGGAGGGAGGGAAATGAGGGGGGGCATCAAGAGTGTGTGCATGTATGTCACTGTCAACATGATTTAAATTACGATCTGAGACTACAGTGTACCAAAAAAAGCACAAAAAAGAAAAAATAAAATCTTCAAATACCACTGTTATCTGCAAGTAACTCTTCATTCCCTAAATAGCAGTATGACAAGAGGGGACTGGATGAGAGTTATGCTTTTCACGGGCTTTCCATTGCTCAGCCTTAGAAGGGGTAATGGAGGGTCAGGGAAGATGGTGCAGCTATGCACTTCTGCAGTTCTCCTGTGGTAAACCTCAGCCTCCAACAGAGCAGAGATCATGAAAGCCTGACAGGGGTCAAAAGGAAAACGAGGGGCCTCAAGTGAGACCTGAACTGAGTCATAAGGGATGAGTACCAGTTTGTTAGAAAGAAGATTTCATGGGTTAAAAAAATTAAGTAAAGTTTAAAATTGTGGATTGCTAGAAATTAAAGCATATATATAGGAATGCCAAGCAGCAAGTATATCAAGGTAAGCCAGGCCACCCTTAGAGTATGTGGGACATCAGGACAACATAATTGCAGTCACTGGAAAGTATATTGATTAAAACCACATCACAAAATTGATGGGTTTGTGTCAGGTATGGTGATTTATTCTGTATTTTCATTGCAACATTCCTGACTAGTTTTATATCTCTCACTGCCAAAAAAAAGGTTGCAATGTTATTATAACTCCACAATATTATGGCTGTTCAAGACCTGTTTGTATTGGGCACTACAGACTTTCTTACCTCTAATGTTTTCTAATGCCACTTCCCTCCCTTTAATTTTTTTTTTTATACTGTACAGTGCATTCTTTCTCCAAGCTATATCCTAGCCTTTTTTTACTTTTGAAATTGGGTCTCATTTAAGTTGTGGAGACTCGCCTTAAACCTGTGATCCTCCTGTCTTAGCCTCCCAAGTACTGAGATTATGGGCATGTCCCACCACACCTGGTCTATGCTATTTCTTTACTGTGGATTCCATCATTACTCAAGATTCTCTGTCATGTCTCAGTCCACCAAAAGATACTGACTTCCAATGACTCTCTTAAAAGTTTTTATTGTGGAGCTGGGTGTGGTGGCATACACATCTGTAATCCCAGTACTTGGGAAGCTGAGATGGCAGAATTGCAGGTTCAAGGCCACTCAAGTCTCAGCAACTTATCAAGCTCCATTAAAAAAAAAAAAAAAAAACTAAACTAAAAAGGGCTAGGGGTATGACTGAAAGAACACTTCTAGGTTCAATTTCTAGTGAAACACACACACACATATTGTTATTGTGCTTTCTTGATGGTGGGTGACTACCTAGCTACATAATTCTTATGCAGGAAAATGTGAAAAATAATTTTCTACAATTAATTTATCACTTAGAATGTTATGTATGGTAGAGCAACTCATCTTTTCCCATGTCTTCTCTTGAACTATTTAGGCCATAAGTATGGCATTCCTAGGATGATTTGTCTGTGAATTTGTCTCCTGTTTTCTGCACTATGCTACAAGCCAGAAATATAGGCTAGGGGCCATACAGGGAATGAAAAATATCTAATTCATATAAGTAACACTTGTCCTTTGTCTAGCTGGAGAGTGAACCTGAACACAATGTCACCACATGGATGGGGATAAGAGAGAACATAGATCATAAAAGCCTACTGGAGCTTCCACTGCAAAAGCCCTCAGTGAGGTAAGTCTAGCCATCTGTGGAGAACAGCCTGGAATGTGGCATGGAGCCTCCTCATGAAGGGAGTGGGCTGTCAGTACGGGGGACCACTCAGGGTAAAGGGTACCTGATACCACCATCACCACCTTTAGATGCCATAAACCAGAGGAGACTCCCAGTCAGAACACGGAAGAGCAAGAATCAACATAAGAATCACCACATGCAACTTTATGCCATGTGTCAGCTATCAGTAGCCCATAGCCCCAAACCATCCTATGACCTATATGAGGACAGCCACCCCAAATCAAATTGTCAGCATCTTTCTGGTGGCTCACTTTCATGCAATTGTATTAAAAGAAGTACCATATCAACTAGGAGGAATGATCCCAAAGCAAGGTCCAGACATAGGTCCTGAGATGATTCCAAAGCATAAGTCCTTAAGCTTCTTGAGGTATCTGCTCAACTTCATAGATGGAGTAGAGGATTGGAAAGCACCATGAAGAAGAAGGACCAGTACCCATGTGGATCCCAATCTGACTTCAAATGTCCCATCTGGATGGTCTTTCTATTCTGGCTGGCCCTAGGATTTATGGGACAGGGTGTGAAAATTTTCAAGCAAGGTGCTCCAAAACATGGTGGACTTGCTAATGCTCAAGAGTAGGTCAGTGCTTATTCTTGCCTGCGTGTATGGGCATTACTGAAAGTAAGCTAGAGACAGTATTTGGAAGACTTTATAATGCTATTCTCAGCAACTTAACTTTCCCCTGTAAGTCAGTATTTCCAATATGTTTTATGTTTTGGTTCAATGAATGTTGTTAGGTAAACTGAAAAAAATATTATGGTCAAATAGTTGGTAACACTGAACTTCTAATAGTCTTTAGTAAAATAATATGAATTTTGGATCCATGAGGATATAGACAATATCATACAACCTTTTGTAGCTTTATCTTAAAAAATAACCCATGAAATTATTTCTCTGTTATGAAATGTCCTTAATTAGTATACTATAGGTCATACTTTGAAAAAAGCTTCAACAGACATGAGAACCATTGCAAAGGTTTCATGCAGAATGGATTTTTAGTTCAGAAAATCAATATGGTACAGAAAAGCAAATGGTTACAGAAGAGAAAAGGGGAAAAGAAAGTCCAAGTGTAGAGGTTGTACAGTTATTGCAACAATTAATCAAGTGTTATTGGGGTCTTAACTAAGCGAGTATCAGTAGTACAGTGAAATCACGAAATAAGCATATGTTTTTTACATCAATTAAACTATATGCATCTGGCTAAAAATAACTAAATGAGGAAAAAAGCCACTTAATTATTTCAGGCTATTGCATTTGCTACTATACTTAATGATAGCTAACCCCAAAATGAGTGTGAGGATGCTTCCTGGGAATCTTAATTATCAACTACGTTTTACTCATGACCAACTAGCCCTTCTGACTATGATTCTGGTATTTAAGGGATATGTATTTTCTATAAAGCATTGCCTCTAAACAAAAGTCAGCTGCTTCATCTGGGACTCAATATGTTCCACTGCTGCAGGGAATACTGGCCATGTTGGACATACTGAGAGGCTGTATGTCATGTTCTGATGAGAGGGCTTCCTAAGTTATTATCAAGGGTAATTTTTGACCATCCATTATCATTCTCCTTTGAAGATGACTTCAACACCCAATGTCAGTGTAGGTTGCAACTATAATCACAGGTAGAACCAATGAGTGTTTACTAACCCTTTCTCTCTAAATCTGCTCATTTGATTCTACATCCCAAATCACGCATCAAAATAACTTCATCTTTCTAAAGGAGTGAGAGTTTGAATAATCTTTAGATAAAAATGGAAGCACCATGTTATTTGAAACTGATTGGGGCCAGAATTTTGCTGTTTTTTCTGGGAAGACCTAAATTGCTCAGTTTTTGGATTGTGGAACAAAAATTCAGAGAAAGAAATGGGCTAATTCTGACCCAATATGGCAGAACCAAGAAGTAGCCCCATATATTCCAATCTCTTTTAGAAATTTTAATCTCTAGAGACTATAAATCTCTGGCTCAGAGATTTCTGATATCCTAATAAGTCTTTGAAAATAGAATAACTGTATTAAGGAAAGGGAAATAGCCAAATATTTTAGAGTTTTGAGGCTTTGGCTATAAGCTAATTCCAGGGAATTTAGAGTGTTACTTTGGTCTATAAGTCAAAGTGAGAGAACATGAAGACTATTATATAAACAGATATAGTAGTTTATAAACCACAATTTTTTAAATTATAGTTCTGGAGCCTGATAAATGCAAGATTAAGGTACTGTCAGGTTTGGTTTCTAGTAAACACCAAGATAACTCTGTAGTTAAAATCTCCCAGGTGAAGCCAGGAGTGGTAGCTCACGCTTGTAATCCCTGCGCTTGAGAGGCCGAAACAGGAGGATCAAGTATGTTCGAAGCCAGCCTCTCTGGCTTAAGAGACACTGTTTCCAAATTAAAAAAAAAAAAAAGTATAAAATAGATCTGGTGTAGCCTGGAGGTAGAAGGGTCTCCAAGAACCCCAGTACCACCAAAAATAAAATAAAATAAAATAAAATAAAATAAAATAAAATCTCCCAGGTGTCCATTTGGGTTGTTGTAACAAAACATCATAAATAAGAAATACTGTTTTAAATGACTATTATGTAAACAGATATAGTAGTTTATAAACCACAATTTTTTTATTATAGTTCTGGAGCCTGATAAATGCAAGATTAAAATACTGTCAGGTTTGGTTTCTAGTAAAGGCCCCTTTCTTGGTTCATAGATGGTGCTGTTTAATTGTGTCTTCAAATGGTAGAAAGGAGACAAGGAAGCTCCCGGGGTGGCCTCTTTCATGAGGGTACTAATCCCATGGAGACAGCTCTCTCAGAACACAATAGCCTCCCAATAGCCCTACCTCCTAATATCATTGCTTTTAGGGTCAGGATTTTAACATGAGTTTGGAGGTCTCACAAGCATTCAGACCATTACATCAAGTATGGGGTTGGAATAGATAATTTATATCAGTTACAGAATCTACAGTTTTATACCTGACCCATGGAGTTTTTTATAGTAAAAATAGAAATACTTAGCTATCTCCAAACTTATCAAATACTAAATCAAAAGCAACCAGGCATTCCTCAGAAGGAACTGTCATGAGATTAATATCATTACCAGTAAATTAAAAGATCTAGTGGTGATGATTCCTATTACAGCCCCATTCAACTTTCTAGATTGCCTGATGGAGAGTGTAGATAATCATAAGCTCAATCAAGTCTGACTCATTAATGTTTATATTCCTTATATGATTTCATTGTTAGAGTCCATCAACACAGTCCCTGGTACCTAATATGTAGCCAGTGATGTAATGAATACTTTTACAACATCACAAGAAGTTTAATTTTTTTAAGCATATCTTCCCAGTTTTACTTCCTGATAATGTGCTTCACTCTTTGTCTCAGTTTATTCAATAGGACAGCATATTGGCTGAATAATGAATGCTAGTTTACCACATTGAAGACATTCCCCTTAAAGGATATGCAGAGCAGGAGGCAGGAATGCAACGAATGACAAAAGGTACACATGTATAGAGGTTGAGGACATAACCCCATGAGAATATGTGGAACTTACAGCTTCCAGGTCGATTTTGAGGCATTTTGACATGTTGTCATCTTTCAAGCATAAGTTACTTGCACCTAGGACCCTATCTTTATCCCACTGTTTGGTGAGCCTCCATTGGTGTTGAATGCATTCTACAACTCATTTGGTTATACTTTTCTGAACCACTTACTTAGTGACTGGAAAACCTTCAAATTTGAAACAGATGGTTCTCTATCTGGTCCTGGTGGCAGTGCAGTAATCGATGTCCCTTGGCACCAGTGACTCAGCAGATTAAATAGTACTTGATAAATCTCTGGCAAATTAGATCTTTGCATGAAACTTGTGACAAACCTAACTAAATTAAAACCCCACAAAAATAGACTCCTAGGACAAATACACATAGGTAAATAATATTTTTTCTTTTGAAAAAACAGCTCTTAATTTTTTTATTGGGCACTGATAAAAACTAAACGCCTGGCTATGAAACATCTAGTGATCTCAGCTGCTCATCATGACCATGGTGTTATCAGATTCACTGTCTTGTGCAGCTTATTTTCATCAAGTGAAAGAGGCTTGTGTGGAGCAAATCCTGAAGACAAAAATTAAAGCAAGACAGGTGACTTTCAGCAACTCATCCTCTCCCCAAATCTTGTTATGCCCCAAAGGCATACTATGTATGACAGTATTCATGACCTTGAATGAGTTGATGACAATATTACCATGACTCTGCATGATAGCCAAATCCAGAGGGGAGAATTATTAAGAAAACCAAGTAAAATTACATTAAAAAACAAATGCAAGATCTTGGAAGGAACTATGCATATGAGGAGGGTTTAAGCTTAAGATTCAGTCGTGGATGGCTATAGTGTTAATATAACAGGATACTCATGTCAATAAACAATAGGGAAGATGCATCTAGTGAGAGGAACTCTGAGTAGTACAAATTTTTGTTCACATTTTTTGGAGATAGATATGGCCTCTGGGATACAATTCATGAAGACCATTGATGGTTTTGCCCTGTAGTCAGTGACAACAAGACTTAAAAATTGCTATCACAGAGTGTTATAGTTTGGATATAAAATATCCTCCAGCTGGGTGTGGTGGCACATACTTGTAATCCCTGCGCTTGGGAGGCTGAGACAGGAGGATTGCACAGGTTCGAAGCCAGCCTCAGCTACTTAGTGAGGCTCTCAGCAACTTAGTGAGACCCTGTTTTCAAATAAAATATAAAAAATAGGTCTGGGAGTATAGCCTGAAGGTAGAAATCCCCTGGGTTCTATCCCCAGTACCACCAAAAAAATAAATAAATAAAAAATAAAATAAAATATCCTCCAAAGACGTGTGTATGTTGAAGGCTTGGTCCCCCAATGCACCAGCGTTCACAAGTGGGGCTTTTATAGGAAAGGATTGGATCATGAAGGCTCTAAAGTCTTTAATGGATTAATCCATTTGATGGATTAACAATTTGAAAGGACTTTTGGGAGGAGGTGGAAACTGTAGAAGGTAGAACCTAACAGAAGAAAGTAGGTTCTCAAGGGTGTGCCCATGGGGGCTTATCTTACAATCAGCTCCTTCTCCCTCTCTGCTTTCTGGTTGCCATGAGTTGAGAGCTTTTCTCTGCCATGTTTTCCCTCCATGACATTCTGCCTCATCTGCAGCCCAAAGCAAGGGGACCAGAAGATCATAAACTGAAAACATGAGCCAAAATAAATCTTCCCTCATTTAAGTTGTTTATGTCAGGTGTTTTGGTCACAGAGACCAAAAGCTGACTCACACACAGTATGTGGGGGGAAAGTAGGTAGATGAAAACCTGTGTCTCATTTAATGCCTACCTGAAGGTACCTGCTATGGAGAAGATGCTCAGGTAGAACAAATGGCATTTTACATTCTCCCTCAGAATTCCCAGTGCTTGTTTAACAGGATCAGGGACAAGGATAGCCAGGGTGTCAGGGATGGTGGCTCAACATAGGTTCAACTCCATCAATTTGCCTCACAGGGTCCCTCTTGGTTACTATCTCAATTAACCTCACAAAAACTCACTTGGTTATCATTTTTGCTGAATGATCAATTTTCAAGCAATAGAAACTAATCTCCAGTTTCTAGTAATGCATTTTACTTAAGGGGGAACAATGAAATGCCAGGTGACAGTCAGATTGTGTTAACTAGAAATAATTTAGCAGAAAGTAAATACTAATGAAAAAGAATGGGAAAAAAGGAAACATTAAATTTGTTAACTCAAAAGATCACACAAAGTTGTCAAACCTTGGAGAGAACAAGTCAAAGGGAGATGAAAGAATATGTAGGATATAAAGGTTTGCGGGGTTTTTTCAGCATATGAGTAAAGATACTCAAGAATCTGGAAAAAAAAAAAGAGTAAACGTCTTCCTTCTAAAGCTACTTCAAAGCTGTATTACTCATTTTCTGTTAATTTTTCCCATGACCATAGGAATGGCATAATATAGCACTTATAGTAATGGTATTATAACTGAGATCAGGAGAGAGTACATATATATAATAGATACATATGTACATATTTAGGCACATAGATATACATATATGTACATACATAAGCAAACATATATTTTACATATTCTACATAAACATATGTAGATGCATATTTAGTGCAGTCACATTAAAAAGTAAACATCCTAAATTACCATGCATAAAGAGGGGTGGGATTTCTGGACAGCATAAAAGCTCTCCATGAGGCAGACTTGTCCCTTTTCTCTTTCTGCTCCTGGACTCTCCTGGTGAACCCACCCAATAAAACCCATTATACTGACTCTATCTGTGTCCCCCAAATAAAATCATTTTGGGGGGAAGGAGATAAGAACTGATAGAAACTCACACCCAGTGAAAAGCCCCCACATTCTCCCAGTGAAATGTAAAGTCCCAAAGTACAGAATCTGCAATGATGTGTGGTTCCGGTGAGTGTTGTTAATATTCTCTCCTAAGTTCAGAACAGAAAACTTGACCAGAATCTTTTATTCAGGAAAGTAATTAACATAGCCATCCTTTCAAGTGTTGTCATAGTAGTTACCATGGTGATACAATGAAAATACAATCTGAGTAATTCATAATACATAACTCTTCCTAGAAAAACAAAAAAGAGTACTTTTAGGATAACTGAATCATTCCAGTGGAGTCTCAATGCAACCTGTTACTCACTTGAATGATTCAGACAAAGAGCTCTAATGAATAGAAGATTAGACTGTTTGCATTTGCAACCAAATGTACCAAATACATTCCTAATGTGTTAATTAACATTTTCTCCAAGTGCAAAAGAAAAACATTCCCTCTGAGAAGACAGGTAAGAATATGATTATAATGCAGACTCATTTGGCATTTGAAAAAAAAAATCTCTGGCAAGACAAGTTAAGAAGACACAACATTTATTTTTTAAAAAGGTTCTAAATTATTAAGGCACAGACAAGTCTGTTTTTGGACCATTGAAAACTATTTTGAAAATTTAAGTTTCAATAAACCAGAAAGCCTAGAAGAAATCAACAAATTTCTAGACAACATACAACTTACCAAAAATGAACCCAGAGGATATAGAAAACCTAAACAAATAACAAGCAAAGAGATTAAAATAGCAATAAAGATTCTTCCAACAAAGAAAAGCCATGGACCAGATGGATTCCCAGCTGAATCTTACAAGCTGTCTAAAGAAAAAGCTAAACCCAATGCTCCTCAAATTATTCCATGAAATAGAAAGAGATGGAATACTCCCAACTCATTCTGCAAAGCAAGTACCACCCTGATAAAATTATACACACACACACACACACACACACACACACACACACACACACACACACTAGGATCCTTCTGCTCTGTTCTCTGTCCTTAGCCCTGGGCACAAGGGCTCTGCTGGACACAGAGGTGAGGAAGGGCTGGCTCACTACAGGCCACCAGGCTGTTGGGCTCTACCCTACAACTTGATGAGAAAGTGAGGACTGATTTGAGTGCTTATAAAGAATCACAGAGAGCTGGTTGTATTTTGATAAAATGTCAGTCCAGGTTCTTAGAAGAACATGAAGCCTATTCTGCAGTTTCTATCTTATATCCTTGTGTTTTAAAATCATTGCCTATATATGAACTGCTGCCTCCCTTCTGTCCTGCTTCAAACTCTCTATCGTTTGCAGTTTCCTTCAGGAAATCCACTCCCAGTAATCACTTGGTGTATTTACCGACTTGGTTGACAGTTTACCACTCTGCACAGAGATGATGATGTTAGCCACCTCACTGTCTTTACCACTACGCCTCCTCCCACTCCAGACACCTCATACTTTGCCATCTCCTAAGTCTGGGGTCCCAGCAAGGGATGCTCCCAACCTTCCAACGGTGCCTTCTCTGTCAGGCACTCGCCAGCTCCCTCACTCCAAATGCACTGTTCGGTTGACCTCAAGTCATGTGCCCATACTCAGGTTAAAAGAATGGCGGAGAACAGGAGAGTAATCTCATGCAATAAAGCTGTACCTAAAGCAGTCCAGTGTATACAGGACAGAGGCCTATGAGATAATGTCTTCTTTCTGTTCATGGTTTCACTGGGCAGGAAGATGGCGAGTACTATGCACCTTCATCTACTTTTACTTACACTGACATGTACAGAGTCAGCGGGGTTATCAATATTCACATGGTATCTCAAGACCCTGGTCAAGGTATATCTTATACGTGTATGATAGCATTGCCCTGTATGTACAGCTCTATCTAAATCACACTGAAATTCATCCTTAAACTTTCTCTAAGTTGGAGCTAACTAATTACTTGCAACATTGGTCAAATTACTGTTTGCTTGTTTGCTTATTTGAGTGGTGATTCTCTCAAATTAATTCTCTCTCTGTCTCTCTGTCTCTCTCTGTATATATATATATATATATATATATATATATATATATATATATAATATATATATATATATATATATATATATATATATATAGTCTGTGCTTGTATCTTTTTATATCTGTATCTATACAATATAGAGAGGAAAGGACTTCAAAATGGGAAGTTAACACAGAAAAGGCAAGTCTTGAACTTAAGAAAACTTGGTCTTAGTCCAGACCCAGCAATAGGAGATCTGACCCATGGTCCCTTTGTCCCTCAGGATAATCTCTCCTCCAGGAATCTGGCCTTTGCATAGAGGTCATGGTGCTCAGGGCAGTTTGTCTCCTTCAGACCTTTGCTGTATCAGTGTCCAGGTTTCTCACAGTAGCTGGAAGCTTCCTTAGGGAAGGATCTCCTGGGGGTTTAACCTGGAGTCAGCTGTCCTCTAAAGCAGTCAATTATTGGGCCTATATTTCTTCCTTTATCTTTTTATTCTATATCCTGGTATTTTTATTTATTTATTTATTTTATTGGTGCACTGTATTCATACATCATAGTGGGATACAAACTTTTGTAGACATACATGCACACATCGCCCAGTCAGCCCCCACCCAATCCCCACCCCATTCTCTCCCCATCCCTCCCTGCCATGCTTGGCTTAGTGATTGACATCTAGTATTATAGCAATTTATCCAAAATTAAAAATGATAATCTCACATAACAGTTTCATTTGTCTGATACCAAGCTTTTGATGACTTAAAGATAACATTTCAATATTTCTTTTTACTTTCTTTCTTACCAGAGAATTTTTTTTCTAATTTTTTTAGGTGAAACTATCATATATTTATATATTTATTTTTCAGAAAAAAAATCTATCCTAATATGGAATATGGACTCTAGATACCCAAAACGATCTTGAAAAAGAACAAAGCTAGAAGATATATATTTTCTGATTTCAAACCATATAAAGCTACAATAATTGAAACAGTGTAGTACTATTCTAAAGGCAGATATATAAACCATTGGAGTTAAATAAAAGCCTAGAGCTAAATTCTTCCCTATATTGTCAAGTTATTTTTGACAAGGTTTCCACAGACATTTGGTGGAGGAAATAATAATATTTTAACTAAATATTGTTGAAACATAATAATTACATGGAAAAGAATAAAATTGAACCCTTACCTAATCCCATATACAAATATTAACTCAAAATAGATAAAAAACCTAAATATAAATCTTAAGACTATAAACTTTTAGAAGAAAATCTGGGTCATAAAACCTCACAACACTGAAATTGGCAGTGATTTCTTGGATATGATTTCAATGGCACAGGCAACAGAAGAGTATACAAACTCCCTAAAAAATAAAAAATATTGTATATCCAAAGACAATGTAAACAGAGTTAAAAGTTATTGATAGAATGGGATAAAATATTTCCAAATGCTATATCTGAAGGTATATTAATATTACAACTAGAAATCCTAAAAATTAACAACAATAAAGGCAAGCAATACAATTTAAAATAGGTAAAAGACTAACATAAATAATGTATCTCCACAGATAACCAATCTTAGTTGTCTGTTGGATGGAAAATCTTGTTTCTCTAGTTCTGGAGTGTGTTACCTATTTCTTCTTTGTAGTTAATCTCTTTGAGTATTTTCTCTAGCACTGGTTTTGAAGACATAAATTCCTTCAGTTTCTGTTTGTCATAGAAGTTTCTTATTTTTCCATCTAGTTTGATAGAAAGTTTTGCTGGGTAGGCAATTTTTGGCTGGAAGTTGTTTTCTTTCAGAGTTTTGAATATGTTACTCCAAGCACTTCTGGCTCTCATGACTTGGTTTGGGAAGTCTGGAGTGATTCTAATTGGTTTGCCTCTGAATGTCACTTGGCCCTTTGTTTTTGTTGCCTTTAAGATTCTCTACTTGGCTTCCACATTGGTCATTTTGACAATTATGTGGCGTGGGGATCCTCTTCTCCGATCCTTTCTAAAGGGAGTTCTATAAGTTTCCTGGATCTGTGTATCAACCTCTTGCTCTATATTTGGAAAATTTTCTGCTATTACTTCCTTGAAGAGATTGTTGATCCCTTTGGTTTTACTTTCTTTTCCCTCCTCTATTCCAATTATTCTTAGGTTAGCTCTCTTAAAATGGGCCCATATTTCTTCAATATCATATTCCTGCTGTCGGATATTTTTTCCTAGATTAGAAACTATGCGTTCATTTTTGGAATGATCATCTTCTAAGAGCGAGATTCTGTTCTCCATGTGGTCTAATCGGTTGTTTGTGCTTTGAATTGAGGCCTTTACTTCATTAATTGCATCCTTTATCTCTTTTTGGCTCTCTCTGAGTTCTTTTCGAAGCACCTTTATTATTTCTACAGTTATTTTCCTGATTTGATCTTCTAGAAATCTCTGATTTTCTGTTTTATCGGGTTCTGATGTTGTGGGGTTGTGGGCATTCATTGCTCCAGTGTTATTCCTCTTTCCCATGATTTCAGAAGTTTGTGCCTTCTCTGAGTTCTTCCCTTGGGTCACTATGACTTCACTTAAGGTGTTCTGGATCTCGAGTCAGTAGTATCTCAGACCCCACTACTTCTTTACTGGGTTGTATCACAGAGTCTCCGACCCAGAGAGTCGATAGAGGCTGCTTTAGACTGTGGGGGGTGCCAGGTTGCACGTTCTCCTATGCTGTGCTATCTCTGCCACCGCCACTCCCCCACTGGGTCAAGTCCCAGGGAGTACAGTACTGGGATTTCTCCTCTGTGGCCTGCAATTTGACTCACTGTTCTTGAGTACGCAGATATAGCTGTACTGGATTCGGTGAATTCTCTGCTGCTGCCAGGGGTGGCAATATGGCACCGCTGCCACGCCCTCGGCCGTGAGGCTGGAGTATTTCTTCTTGGTTTTGATTTCCACTCTGAATCCCTGCGGCGCGTGCTGAGCTCAGCCACTGGGAGCTTTAGATTTTACCTGCGGCAAGAAATCCCACCTGGCTGTTCCGCAGCGGCTTACCTCGGCTTGCTGTAGCCATCCGGTGAATTTGCCGCTGCCGCCGGCAGTATGGCGCTGCTGCCGCATCCTCGGGCGTGAGGCCGGTGTATCTCCTCTGTGGCTCTGAGCTCTGTTCTCAGTCCGCTTTCTCTCTGGAGCCTGGTGATTTTTTTTTTCCTCTGGTGATGGTGTTTTCTGGCTATGAAAGGCGCTGATTTTGTGGTAATGGAGATTGGTTGTTAGCGGGGCTCTTAAGCCCCGCTTTTCTTGGTCACCATCTTCCTGGAAGTCCTTTTTTTTTTTAAAAAAAAAAAAAAAAGGTTTCTGAAGGAAAAAAAAAAAAAAAACCCAAGACCATGATATAGAGACTAGCTATATACAGGAGGCTAGCTAGATTATGGTGTTAAAACATCAAGGTTCCTATTTAAGGGCCATCCTTTTTCATTATTCAATAGTTTTTGAGGCCAATTTGCCTTACAAAATAGCAGGAGCCAGAGCTGTGGACTCTAGGCTGCTTCCCATCCCTTAATTTCTCCGTAAGTCTACATTTAACTTAGGCAAAAATGACCTTTTTCTGAACAAAAACAACATATTTTATGATCTTTGATAGTTTTTCCATTAATGCATTGAATAATCTTGCATATAAAATCATAAATGACTAGATACCCAATCTGGCAGCCTGTGTGGCCTTTAATAAGGCCTCCCCCAAACAATGTCATCATGTCTGTGTTATCATAAATTTTAAGAAGCCAAGAGCATCCTAGAAGATTTATTGTATTTTATATTTGCCAAAATTAATTTTAAGCGTTATAGATCACCTTGAAATAAGATATTAGACAAAATGTTAACATATTTTCATTATTAAATGCCACTTTTATTTTTTTATTATTTTTATTGGTGCAGGATGGAACCTCTTTAAAAAGTTAATATCTTAAGTCACTTTTTCCTGTCAAAGACACTCTGCAAACCATGAACCTTAGTTTGTTATTAAAGCATTGTATTAGACATTAAAGACTTTGTGGTCTGGAGTAATTCAAAATGGTGCTGTTCATGTGAAGATGAGCCAAAATAATGTTGAGAGAGGAGGGAAAGTTATTTTTCCATTAAGATAGTTTTCTAAAAATGCTAAAATGGTGCCAAGTCATGCTTAGTGGACTTGTCCTGGAACACAACACTGACATCCAGCATGGCATGTTTATATGAAACATGCCTGTGCCACAGCATATAGCCTGTTTTCATAGAAGCTAATAGGCTCTAGGAATGAGGTCTGCAGGTGGGTTCTGGTCTAAGCAATGTATACCTACAAAGTTAGATTCACCCAAGTCTGCTTTCCTACACTGGAATTGCCCCTGGCCTGGGCAAGCAGAGCTTTGGAGGCATGGTGGAATTTTAAAGACGGAGGGGAAGATACACACACTGGTAGTGCTGTGCCTTGTAGCCCCTGAGAGCACTGGGTGGGGGTAGAGAACTGCTCACTGAAGCCCCTCACAAGGGTGACTGGAGACCAAAGAACCAGGCACATGATGGCCTGGCCTGCTCGAAGAGTCAGGTGTATGATGGCCTGGCTTGAGAAATATGAAAAGCAGACAGGCACATGGCAGCGGCAGCCTGGCCTGTGGAATTTTTTAAAACCTCAGAAGGAGAATCAGGGAAGAGCCAGGCACATGGCAGTGTGGCCCATAGAGTCTAAAAAACTGCTGGGGCAATCTGGGGAGAGCCAGATGCATGGTAGTCCAGCCCATAGAATATAAAAAGCCAAGGAGAAAATTGGGAGGAGCAAGGTACATGGTGGTTTGGCCCAGAGAAATTAAAGAGCAGCCCAAACAATCAGGGGAGAGCTAGGTACATGGTGTCCTGGCCTGAAGAATCTAAAAAGCTGCTGAGGTCATCCAGGCAGAGCCAGGCACTTGGTGGTCTGGCCCATAGAATCTAAAAAGTGGCCAGAAGATCCAGGGATATGCTGCTTGACTTTTGGGGAACCAGCATCTTACCTTGCATACATCTGAGTCACAGCACCAATTATGTCACAGGGCTGGGAGCTTCCCTTGGTTTTTTGTCTTCTCAAAAGAAATATTTCACTTGAAGGCCACAGTTAAGGTGAGCATAATGGGTTTTATTGAGTGAGTTCCCCAACAGGGTCACAGGGATGAATCTGCCACATGGTGAGCTTTTACACTGTGCAAAACTTCCACCCCTTCTCATGCATAGTAATTTGAGGTGATTACTGCTTAGTGTGACTAGCTCATCTCTGGCTAACTACCTAACAAGCTGAAGTATATTAAGGTAGCTGGACTCAGTTTTCTTTTGTGGATTTCATTCCCTTTCCTCTTACTTATATCTCTGCTTTGCTAGAAGACTTTATCCTTTGCTCCTGGCATTATAAAGAGAAAAATCATATACTAAGTGCCTACTATGTGCTTTCTCTCTATGATCTGATCCAATTTCCTCAACAGTTTGACTAGGCAAGTACTATTGTTTTTCCTCTTAATGAATGGGTAATTGAGTGCAGTCAGTCATTCATCCAATAAACAGATATCCACTGTTGTTTTTTAATGCAACATTGACCAAACCTTATAAGTAGAATTGATATAACTGAGATTTAAAACAAAGTCCCCTGATTCCAAAGCCCATGCCTTTTGTGTGTGTGTGTGTGTGTGTGTGTGTAGGTCTTGGGATAGAACCCAGAGGCATTCGACCTCTGAGCTATACCCCCTGCCCTATTTTTTATTCTTTATTTTGAAACCGGTTCTCACTGAGTTGCGGAGGGCCTCACTAAGTAGCTGAGGCTGTCCCTGAACTGTGATCCTCCTGTCTCAGCCTCCCAAATGCTGGGATTACAAGCATGCACCACCACAACCAGTTAAGCTCATGCTTGTCATAATAAACAATGTGTCTCTAGTCTGTCTTTCCCACTCTTAAGTTCTTATAATAATAATATAATTGGATCTTTTCTATCAAAGGAATAGCTTACCTTAAATTCCATTTTGTAAAACTGCCATTTTGTAAACTTACATAAGCTCAAATTATTTTTTAAAGTTAGCATGCCTTAAAATTTGCAAATGCAGACCCCTCCCCAAGCATCCTCTCTAACTAATCACATAAAGATTGTGGAGCTACACTCCCACCAATAGAGTATAGTGCAGAAGCTTCACCTTAGAAATAGAAGACCCAGCAGGCTTTTCATAGCGTACTTTCTATATGTGGCTTCACTGGTGGCAAGACCCTTTTTTGCAAAAAGTAAAATTACCTTGCTGAGTCATTTTCTAACCCATCTTTTCTTACAACACCATGGAAATTGATTTCTAACAATCTTGCCTGACTATAGCAGAAAGTGTTATGTGACTGTGTGTGTGTGTGTGTGTGTGTGTGTGTGTGTGTGAGTGTGTGTGTGTTTGTGAAAGACAGAAACAAAAAGAGCCAGTGTATGTGTGTTGTAGGTAAAGAGCAGATCTTTCCATATCTCATATCCACATTCAGAAAGAGATGCTATAACCTACTCCACAAAGAGGCAGAATCCATGGTGCAATGTTACCTACTATGGAAAATTCCCTTTTCCTAAAGGGTATGCTATTCTCTATCTTTGAAAAGAGACAGTCTGCTCAAGTGCGGTAATACTCAAGGGTTAAAATGTGAACAGAAATGTAAACCAAGGAGTTATTTTCACTAGCAAAAGTGACTCATAAATTATCTCTCCTTCCTTCAAAATCTATGTTTACCTGGGTGTGGTAGAGCAGAATGTGATCCCAGTACTTGAGAGGCTGAGACAGAAGGATCATAGGTTCAAGTCCAACCTCAGTAACATAGTAAGACTTTGTTTCAAAGTTTAAAAAAAAGATTAAAAATTAAGAAGTCTGGGAGTATAACTCCAAGGTAAAAAGGCTCTGGGTTCAATTCTTAGTATTAAAGAAATACATGTTTTTAGGGCAATAAGTCATTGAAAATGAGATTCTCAATATCATTTTGCATCGGCTTGTCCTGAAGCGGGGCTAGGGAATTACATAAAAGGTACTACCCTCAAACTCATCACATCAGGTCACAGAAGTGTGTGAGGTCTCTGCCACTACAAATCTACAACTCAGTGACAGAATTGGACAATAATCAAGTGATCCTGCAAATAGATGTAAAATTGCAACTATCTTAAGGCTTATGAAAGTACATTGTGCTATTAGAAGGAATCATAGTGGGGTCCATCAAAATCTGGGGAATCAGAGAAGACTGATGTGGATTAAGAATTGAGATCTGAACATTTGATTTGTCCCAGCTTCTCTATATGTTTTCTACCTCTGGCTTCTGATTTTCTCTCCTTTCCTGCTCAATCATCAGACCCTATTTCTCTACCTCCAGAATTAGTTTATGTCCTCCTCGACAGCCCTTGTTTATGATAGCAACCAACATCTGTCTGGATTAACTCAACAGTTTTCTAATTCATTATTTTTGCATCAGCTCTTGCTCTTCTCTTGACTATGCCAACCACAGTTAATTTTCCATCACGCAGCAAAAGGGATCCTTCAAAACCACTAATATTCACCAATACAATTTTTTAAAACACTAATATAATGCAGTCATGGAGTCAGGCTACAATACTCAGTCCCCTGGGAACCTCTTATTGCCATTAAGATGAAATGCCAACAATGTGGTTTATAAGATCCTTTAGGATTTGAACTTAGTTTTGTAGCCACCTCCCTTTCTCTGGTCACTTTCAGTTTTCTCTCAGTTGCTGGAATAAACCCTATACTCTTTCTGTTTTTTTTTAATTGAAAATAAATGGTATACATTTAAACTGTGCTTGGTGCCGTCTCCCCTCCCCCATCCTGGTTTTCCCTCTCCCCCCAACAATGAGTGTCCAGGGTAACCATGCTATATTCATTCTTTTACACATGTTCTGATGTAGTTCCTCATTAATCAAGTTCAGCCTTCTACCTCGCCTATCCTTCCATTCAAACTTTGCTGAGATTTCCCTTCCCGTATCTGGAGTCCTTCTAGTATCCCCAATGCTCCCTAGTATGGGCATATTAGAGAAAATATATGCCCCTTTTCTTTCTGTGCTTGGCTGATCTCACTTAACATAATGCTCTCCAGGACTTTCCATCTTCTTGCGAATGCCATGATTTTGTTCTTCTATACTCTTCTTCCGTCCTACTAATCTCTCTGGAAGTTTCTTCCTCGTTTATTCTCTCTGTTACTCAAGCACCTAAGTATCTCCTATTAATTCTCCAGGTCTTAGCTTTCTGATGTCACTTTCTTTGTGTAAATCCAAGGTTCTAAAAGTGAACTCATGCTCACCTGACACCCATCACACCAGATAAATAACTGCAGGTTTACACCTGCATGACTCCTAACCAGATAGTGACTGGTCTGAAGGCTCCTCTCAGTTGATCACTATGTATTTTTTGAAAGAAAAGAAAAATAAAAGGAGAAGAGAGAGAAGATAGAATGAAAGGAGGGAATAAATCATGGAAGAAAAGAAGAAAAGCAGGCAAGAAAGAAGACAAAGAAGGGAGACGGAAGGCATTCTGAGAGATACCTCATTTATTTTTTATTTAAGTGGTTTTGAGATGCTCCGAGGGACTTTGTTTACCTGCCTGGAGCAGCACAACGCAATAAAACTTCTTGCAACAATAAAAAATATCCGTATTTGCTCTAACCAGTATGATGGCTGCCAGCCATACAGGGTTCCTGGGCATTCCAAGTGTTGCTACTTTTGAGTGAGGAATAGACCTTTAATACAATTTTGCCTTAAATGTACATAGTCCACTTAGATTTTGGGTTTTTTGTTTTTTTGGGGCACTGCAGGCTTAGAGGAGACCTTGGCAGGCCAACCTCCCCTGCTCCCTTTACCTGACTCCCTCTCTTGCTATTTCTGCTTCCCTATTTCTCCATTCTGTGTTCTTCGTTGCATTTTTATAAGCATGTTTAGGAATTCCTCTAAACTTCTCCTTTGCTAGACCCGGCAGCCAAAGTCAAATAAATGCTGCAAACAGAATGCCATTTATACTTCATTTTCAACAACCTTAATGAGGGTCATTTCAATCTTGCAAATACTGGTGAGTAATTTCTATCTATATCGAGAGCTGTATTTTTCCCAAACATTCTCTATAATCGTAAAACAGTGAAATAAGCAAATAGCCTCTCAGACTATTATGCAGAATGCTCCAAAATCAGCTAAAAAAAGCAACAAGGTTTAATTTGAACAGCACTTTTCATTCCTTTGGTATACAGATAAAAGAACAGGCTGTAGACTAGCAGAAGGCAAGCAGGGAGAGAGCAGAGAAAAAAGCGCAAGAAGGAAAATGACTGCATAATCTTCGCCTCCTCACACAAAGCTTAGTGAGGATGGATTGTCACCACAATCATCACCATTAGAGAGCCAGCAGGGCGCAGAGGGAACAGTGCTGGACTGGGAGTCAGAAGTCTTTCACACTACACAGACTTGGTTGCGCAAGCTGTATACCTCAGTATTTTTTTCTATGTGGGAAAAATATATGTGTTCTTCCTATCTGGTTAGCTTTTTACAAGTTTCAAATGGAACAAAATATGTAGTGAATGCCACACTCTTACAGTTGCATACGAGGACACAGTGTTAAAGTCTCACCACCATAAAAACTTCAGGACAGAACATAAGCAAGAATATATTGTTTACATTGTCCTAACAGTATACTAGCCATTTTGCCTACCTTCAGTTCATTGAATTTGGCTCAAGAACATTTTCTTCCTGACTATATATATATATATATATATATATATATATATACACACACACACACACACACACACACACACACACATATGAAAAATTCCAGGCTCATCACAATTGATCACTACATATTTCTTGGGAGAAAAGAAAAGAAAACTAAAAGTAAAAAGAATGTATGGTAGAATGAAATGAAAGGAAATATATATATTTATATATATACATAAATATATATGCATATATAATATATGTACATAAATGTATATTTACATATATACAAATATATTTTGATACTGGGGATTAAACTCAGGGGCATTCTACCTCCAAGATAAACTCCCTTCCCTATTTTATCTAATCTGTTTTTTGATGGGAGATGGGAGGCTCACTACTTACTGAAGCTGTCCTCAAACCTGCGATCCTCCAGTCTTAGTATCCCAAATGCTGGGATTCTAAGCATTTGCCACCACATCTGACTCCTAACTGATATTTCTTGAAAAGAAATATCTATTCCCATACTTATCCAGGATTTTAGAAGTTCCATATAGCTTCATACCCAGGGCCCGATTACACTTGGCATGGTTGGTATGAAAGGGAAAAGGGTATCAGGCATGGTGGCACCACCTGTAACCACCGTATTTAGGAGGATGAGAGAGAGGATCATAGGTTCAAGGCCAGCCTCAGCAATTTAGAGAGACCCTCGGCAGCTTAGCAAAACCCTGTTTCAAAGTTAAAAATAAATAAATAAAAAGAGTTTCCATCCCCAGTATAAGAAAAGGATGATGTTTTTACATAGAGCAGTAGAATTCAAAATAGGGTGATATCTGCAAAGAGTAATCTTGGGATCTTTCTATCCTACTTACCTTGTAAATATCTCCTTCAACTTCTATATTATACCAACTTCCCTTTCTAAGCAGGTATCTACTTAATTTTAAATGTTATAGACCAGGTTTTAGACTAAGAGGTTCTCCTTTTCCTTGGAAGAAGTCATCTATTAAATAAGCTTAAGTTTCCAGTACATGCATAGCACTATAAAAGGCAAGGCAAAGCTTTTCATATGTCTATACTCTGAAGGCAGAACTCCTGTGACTGTAGATCACACAAGGAGATGCCTGGAAGAGCATACTAAAAAAATAAAAAAGCAGGCTCTAGTTGCATGCAATTTTAAGATCCTCTTTCTCACAGTCCTCCCGCATCAAATACTATAATTAAATCCACCCATTGTCAATGGCATTTCTACTTTGAATAGAAAAATATTGACATCCTGTGGAGGTAAATGCTGATCTGCAAATTTTATTTTTAGTATGCAAAACCACTAGAAAATGACACCCTATGAACTAATTATACATGGAACATAGAGGACATTTCATTAGATTAGATCGGACTGAATAAAAACTTAATTACTCACAGAATCTTATAAACTATGTGGGGAAATTATAATTATTTTATGATATATTCCCACTATAATACTATAGCTATATTAAATAGATCTAGCATTATTAAAACATTTTACACAATTTATGATCCAAATGAGACATTAGTATAGCTTTTTACTAAAATGTCATCCACCTCATCAACTCTGACTAATCTATATAAGTAAATTCCTTTTTCCATCTGTCTATCCATCCATACATCCATCCACTCACCCAATTTATCCAATCACAGATAAAGCATTATGTGGAGAAAGAAGATAGTATCTGGAATTGCACAGATCTGAGCTTGAATTTTAATTATATCCCTTGTTCTCAGTTTATTATTATAAATCAAAATCAATATAGGTTATATTAGGTTATATGAATATATATATCCCAACTAACAAGTTATTAGAGCATTACAGAGTATGCTATTTGTTATAAATATATCCCTTAAAATTTAATTTGCAATTATATAATCTTGGCTGTGATGAATAAATTGACCAGTTATATTACTAGTATTTGTGATTCATGACTGGTAGTGGACTGTTATATTTGTATTGAGGAATGCCTTTTTCCAAATAGTGGTAATAATCAGATATAGTCTATTATTAGAAGATACACACAGGTCAGGCATGTGGCATGCACTTGTAATCCCAGCATTTGGGAGGCTGAGACAGGAGGATCATGGTTTGAGTATAGCCTCAGCTACTTAGTGAGGCCCTTTGCAACTCAGTAAGACACTGTTTCAAAAAAATAAATTTACTAAAAACATTAGAGCTGGGGGTATAGTTCGAGGTACAATGGCCCTGGGTTTCATACCCAGTATTGAAAAAAAAAAAAAGAAGAAGATACACACAAGCCATGTCAATTGTCACAGCTCAGAGAATGAATGTTTCGGTTTGTCACACATTGAGGGTCCAGACTAATTTAAGACAGATCAACATAATCTTACTAGGTACTTCTAGTGTGTCAAATTGTGTCTTTTATCATAAATAAAAACAGTTGAAAATTGAGTACATTTTTAAAAATAATAACTTTTGGGTCACCATTGAGAAACTAGCCTACTTCTTATGAATAGAAATTTAGAATTGGCAGAGTGGCCACTTCCAGCTTTAGACACTTTCTCAGTAAATGGGATGGTCTTGGAATATATCTTCTCGTTCATATGATACTTCTGAAAACAATTTACCTCATCCTGATTTGTCTTTTGAGAAGAAACAAAATAATGAAACGATTGGGATTCAGCAGCAACTGAGTTTGAATCCAAGAGGAGTCCTTAGCATTTGCTCTGAGATCAGCTCTGTCCACCCTATGAAAACTAAAGGCAATTGGTGTCATTTCTGTCTTTTCTTATGTCCACATAATCCAAACAAATAGATCTTTGGTTCAAGTTAATACACATTTAACTCAATCAAGGTTGTGATGGTCTAAGAATTGAAACTGGCATATGTGCATGACTTAGGTTATATTCAGAAGCTGTTTCTGAAAAAAGAAAAAAAGGCAAAATGCCTTAAGGAATGCTGATAAACGTACGTATGAAATAGATAATTAGTTTCACTCTCCAAACATTGCCTGAGCCCCTACTTGGTTCTATGTATCATCTAACATCAGTCAAATAAAATGAGCACACTGTTCTTGAGGGAACCAATAATTCAGTACTAAAGGAATTCACTGAGAGATATAAGGACATTTGTGGGCTGCCTAAGTCAATAGTAGATAGCATATTTAATAGTGGTCTCATACGAGTATATATCCTAGTAACATCATAGCCATCTTAGCTTGTGTAAGTGTACTCTGCAATGTTTGTACAGTGATGAAGTTGCCTAATGATGCTTTTCTAAGAACATATTTCCATCATTAAGCAACTTATGACTGTAAAGCGAGTTTGGTAAGTATGGTGATGAAGACACAATGTATTATGGCCTCAAGTAGAAGGGAGGAACACATAGCTGACTGGGCAAGGGGAGATTCATTTAAGAGACTTGTAGTCTTCAGAAATATGAAGGACAAGGGGCTTATGAACTTTATGCCAGTTCTGGACTTGACCCTAAAGTGCAATCCAGATCTCAACATTTCTTACTATCAATAAAGCAGAGTTTGGCAACAACAACAACAACAACAACAACAACAACAACAAAAATACCCCACAAATCCTAATCTTGCTACACTCCAAGAAGTTCCCATTTATTAATTTGCTCATTAATTTGTTCTTTTATTGTTTCATCAAATATTTACAGAGTACTTATGATGTGCTAGGCATCCACAAACAGCATTGATAATGAAAATGATATTTATTCTATTCTTTTAGAGTTTATGTGTCTGAGTCCATTTTCTGTGGCTATAACAGAATGCCACAGTCTGGGAGACTATAAATAAAACAAATTTAGCTCCTGATTCTGAGTACTAGAAATTCCAAGGGCATGACAACAGTGTCTGACTAGGGCCTTCAGTACACCATCTTAATAGGCAGTGAGCATCACATGGCAAGAGAGTACTGCAAAAGAATTCACTTTCATAACAAAGTCACTCCTGAGAGGAATAGCCATCTCCTGCAAGAACAGCATGAGGCTCCACCTGTGTGACCTAAACACCTCCAATTAGACTTCACCTCCTGACCCTGTGCCTTGGGAATTAAGGCTCCAACACAAGAGCTTCTGGGAAACACCTTCAAGCCATAGCATCACAATAGATACTAATAAGAAGCAAATAGTTTAATATTTAGAAATGCTGTAAAACAAAGACACATAACTGCAGCATGATCTATGCAGAAAAAAAGAGGAAGGGGGAGAGAAAATAAGGTGAGCCTACTTTAGGCATTAGCACACATTCATCCTGAGGAGTGAAGGAGGAGGAAGAGTGAGAAGCAGAAGAGCAGGGGGCAGAAGTGGAAGGGGGAGTGCTTCAGGGAGAAGGAAGAGAGTGTGCTAGACCATGAGGTGGGAAAATGGTGGCATGCTCCAGCAGTAGAGAGGCAGACAGTGCAGGCACCCTGGAGCTTGGTAAGGAGGAGACATAACAATCATCTCACTCAAAGTTCATTTACATTCATTTCAAAATGTTCTCTACTCAATTCAAGTGAGAGCAGTATCAGCATTATCAAAGTAGTATGAAGAGGGGTCAGATTGTCTCTGTCCTGACAGACACCAAAGGGAAATGGCAAAAGCAGATAGCATGGGTTGTCTACATCAGGACATTGGCTTTCTCTATTTCCTGCTCTGCTGGAGACTCTTAAGACCAGCTGGAGGAAAGGGATCTAGATTTGTCTCTTATACTGCCTTCATTCCTGGTGGAAAAATAAAACCTGCCCTTACTTGCTCATCTATTAAGCAAGGGTTGTGCTCCAGGCACAGTCCACGGTGCCTGCATCCTCAGCTCCATGGCCAGTAGCCACCAGTCCAACAAGGCAGTGCTCTGCTCTGATTCTCAAAATATTTTTTTGTGTGGTACTGGGGATGGAACCCCCATATACTTTTGATTTCCTTTAGAGTAAATTACATGTGGTTTTGTGGTTTCTATGAACTAGATGAACTGATTACTCTCATTTCCAATTACTCTCCCTAGCTCACCTTGAACTTCTCACTGCACTGTACTCTGAACTCACCAGGCAGGTGCTGCTGTAGGCCTTTGCACTTGGTGCTGCCTCTGTTTGAAATGTTTTTGCCCAAATGGACCTGTGGCTCAGTACCTTACTTAACATCAGTCCTTGAAATTCAACTGAGGGTTTTCCCATTCATTTCTCTCCCTTTTTCCTCTCCCTCTCTCTCTGTCTCTCTCTGTCTGTCTGTCTGTCTCTGTCTGTCTGTCTGTCTCTCTCTCTCTCTCCCTCTCTCTCCTTCTGTGTGTTTAACTGGGAATTGAACCTAGGGGCATTCTTCCTCCAGCTACAACCTCCCCCTTTTCATTTTTTATTTTGAAACAGGGTCTTACTAAGTTGCTGAAGGTTTTGTTACATTGCCGATGATCTCGCTAACTTGCTGAGGCTGGCCTCAAACCTGCAATCCTTCTGTCTTCAGCCTCCCAAGGATCACAAGGTGCGAGCCAGCATGTATTCTATTCTAATTAGCTATAAAATGTTCTTAAGATTTAGAAAGGCAGAAATTTTTGTCCGTTGAGTTCACTGTTATATATGTAGCTCCCAGAAGAGTACTATAGTAGAGATTCAAAGATATTTGTTGAAAGACTCCTTAATCCTCACAGGGCAGCCTGTAACGATTAGCTAAAAGTGACTTAGCTTTTATAAAATTGCAAAAATACTTTCATTGATAAGTTAAAATCTACCCTGAGATATTACCTAACCTCAATTAGAATGGCAGTCATTCAAAACACAAACAACAGTGCTGGTGAAGATGTGGAGAGGTGGAAACTCTAATACATTGTTGGTGGGGTTGCAAATTAGTGCAATCACTTTGAAAAAGAGTATGGAGGATCCTCAGAAGAATGGGAATGAACTTACAATATGATCTTTCAATATCACTTCTGGGTATCTACTCAAAAGCATGGAAACCAATCTACCAAACTGATGCATGCATACCTATGTCCACAGCTGCACAATTCACAATTGCCAAACTATGAAACCATCCAAGATGTTAATCAATGGATGAATGGATTACAAAACTATGGGATATGTACACAATGGAATTTTACTCAGCTATGAAAAAGAACAAAATTATGTTATTTGCGGGGAAATGGATGGAACAGGAAAACATTATGCTAAATGAGACTAGTCAGTCAAAAAAGTAAAAACTCAGATGCTTTCTTTAATATGCAGAAGCTAGGGAGAAAAAGGGTCATAGCAGGAACTCTAGATGAGGAAGAAGAAACCATAGATGAGCAAATAAGGTGACCTAACTGAGGAAAATGGCAGGAGGGAGGAGGGAAATTCCCTAATGTACATGCTGTACATCCATAAACATATCAAAGTCAATCAGTAAGATAAACATGAGAAGGTGGGAGGAGGGAGGGAATAAAGTGGGAATTGGGGAAGGGCTAAATAAGTGATGTGTGCATGTATGCCCTTACAATCTTGTATCCCATTAAGATGTAAGACTATAATGCACCAATAAAAGTTTAAAAAAATAAAATATTATATTGATGAATGCATTAAATGCTCACAAAAATAAGTTTGAATGTTGTATTAATAAATTCTGATGGTTTTTCAATCTCATGAAACAGAAATCAATTACATAATTTATTAAGGCTAGTAATTTTCCTTGCTATTAATCACATATATTTGCATTGTGACAATGTTATGTCCATTGATTGCATTTCAATTTTAAATTCAAAAGTAAAATGCTAAAATAAAAAGTTCTGAATAAGATTAAATAATCTTCTTAAAAACTGGAACCAGACCTGGTGGCACACACCTATAATCCTAGTACTTGGGAGAGCGACTAGAGAATCGCAGGTTCAAAGACAGTGAGGTCTCATCAACTTAGTGAGACCTTGATTCAAAATAAAAAAAATAGGGCTGGGGGTATAGCTCAGAGATAGAATGCCTCTGGCATCAACCCCCAGTCCTCCCTACCCCACCACACATTGGTATCTCTTAGCCAGGAGTGGTGGCTCACACTTGTAATCCCAGTAATTGGGAGGCTCAGAGAGGAGGACTGCAGGTTCACTGCAAGGTTAAGGAAGTTAGTGAGGCCCTCCGCAACTTAATGAGACAATATTTCAAAATAAAAAATAAAATGGGAATAGGAGTATAGCTCAGAGGTAGAATGTCCCTGGATTCCATCTCCAGCACCACAAAAAAATAATAAAAAATGGTATGTATCTCTTGCTTTCTGATGTTATGTAAAGTGTACATTTTTATGAATTATATATTCAAAGCATAATGTGAAAGTACTCTCAAAATATGTTCATTGTGCTGTTATTTTAAATTTAAAATGAAAATCTAGATTGCAAACAAAGATGGTTTTATCTGTTGTGCTCTAAGAAATGAAATACAAGATGAAACAAAACAGAAAATTACCTTGTTGACCTTACAGAGTTTAAACTTTGTATTTTTGATACTTATTTGAACCTGATATCTTCATCCAGGAGTCTCTTAGTCTGTGGGATGGCTGAGAAGACTACACATGAAAACACCACTGTGTGCATTTTTAGTGACCTACTTGTCTTTGATAATATAAGATGTTAACTTTATTTTCTTGTTGAACATTAGACTCTCTTGATCAAAAAATCTTAAGTTTTATTGGCACAAAAACCCTTGGTTCTTATTTTTTTCTTGGGTCTAATTTTATTGAGTTGGATCTTGGAAGTCCTCTTCCAGTACATAAGTGAAGGAGTCATGATATCAATTCAAAGAATTGGTCAAGGCAGGGAGTAGGAATAGGTGGGATCTTGAGGCCATAAAGTGACAGATTGAGAAGCAGTGGTGGGTAGAGCCAACACCTCAGTCTGGAGAAAAAAGCAATGTGTCTTTGTCCTCGACCTGTTTATTAGGCATTCTGGCATATGGGGTCACACAGGTATAGGATTTTCTGGGTCCATTCACAGTTGTTTGCATTCTTTGTTTTCATAAAAGTATCCTAGGCAAATTAAGAATAGGCCTAGATTAAAAGTATGAAACAGTGATCAGACAAACCTTAATGGTCCCATTTGTCTTCCAGAGAAGTATTGAACTGTATCAAAATGATAAAAGTTAGCCGGGCGTGGTGGCGCACGCTTGTAATCCCTGCGCTTGGGAGGCGGAGACAGGAGGATCACGCAAGTTCGAAGCCAGCCGCGCTGGCTTAAGAGACCCTGTTTCCAAATAAAAAAGTATAAAAGAAAAATAGGTCTGGGAGTGATGCCCGGAGGTAGAAGGGTTTCCAGGAACCCCAGTACTACCAAAAAAAAAAAAAAAGGATAAAAGTTAATTTATACAATTTTAATGCTAGCATTTCTTTACAACCTGCTCAAAACCCTTAACAACATAATGCTTTTATGTGTGTGGCAAACTCTTTTCTGGTGATACACATATTCTGGTAGCTCTACCTTGATATAAATTCTTCAAGTGATGCACGACTCAATGCCTTACATGTAGTAATCCCTTGATACAGGCTCCTGATGGATCAGCAGATCAATGAGTGAATGACCAACAAAAGAACACCCCTCTCATAGCAAATGTTGGAAATTTATTCTGAAAGGCACATGATGAAGTTTTCAGAGAGTTAGAATTTTATAATTTTATTTTTCTTGCTTTTGATTTAAAGGTTCTAAAGAAGGTCAAATGTAACTTATCTTTTTATAATCTCACTGGTGCACTGCCATTATGCAGCATAGTGAAATTTAAAGAGACACATTTGTCTAGGCACGTGTCACTCGGTCTGTTTTCTTCCGGGTTCCACATGCTCTTTCCCCACTCCTCTCCAATACATCTTGGTAAAACTGGTAATGGTACCATAGATAAACATAATATTTTTTATCTGTTTCCTTCCTCAAGCCTTATTTTCCCCCTCCTATTTATCTTCCCCTTCCCCTTTCACTTCTACTGTCTTTTTTTTTTATTCCAAGTCCCTTTTCTCTCCTATTTTTTTCCCCTAGCTTCCACATATGGGAGCGTACAACTCCCAGCTTTCTGAGACTGGCTGATCACATTTAGTATAATGTTCTTAAGTTCAATCAATTTTCTTACAACATATAAAAAGCCCCAGAACATTTTAATTGTAACAAAATGATTTTTATTTCAGTGCCATATTACCAAATAGATTTAAAAGACACCTTCTATTTGTACATAAACAGCATAGGCTTTAATACATACCAGAGAAAGTTCATCTTGTGCTGTTATCTGCTAGCTAATTTTAAGTTGCTTTATAGTGTAGTAGCCTTCATAGATTTGTAAGAACCAATTCATTCACGTCTATTCCTTTCTCCTACTTTGACTTTTATGTGGGATAAAGGTGCAGCTTCAGAGGTGGGGAAATCAGTGAGACTTAGTTCTAGATAGGCTATACTATATCTATTGATCTCTGGACAATTCACTCTATATATCTGGGAGTATTAGTGTCTTTTTTATTTAATAGTTTATCTCATCCTCATACTCCTACTCTTAAATATCAGTTTCTCCTCTGAAATAAACAGTGTGATTTTCAGCAAGTCATTAAACCTCTCTTATGATGCTTCATCTGTGCCAGCTTGCAGGGTGATTGTAAAGAATAAATAAGATAGACCACTTAATATCAATAATAATTACTATATTATCATTATTATTATTAACAACAATAATTATATCCACAAGTCCAATATTCTAGAAACACTAATCTACCAAGGTTATCCAAATGTGAATACTCATACTGCATGCAAACTAGACATCTAGAAAGTACATGGCACCTACCCTAAAACACATATCCTGAAGTTTATGTCAAATAAAAGCTTTTAAATTTCCACTTTATATCACTCCATCCTCTTCCTTACATGGTGAAAGGAACCAATTACCCTCCTCCCCCGAGCTTTGTTTAGTCACCTGGAAAAGCATGTAGTTCATTAGTCTTCCCATCTAAACAATGAGCCTTTAAGGGTTAAGGGTAGTTTGCTTAGTTTTGTGCCTAGTACATAGCGTGTGCTTGATTCTTATTACTTCTAATTAGATTGCTGGCTGCTGTACTCTCACCTGCAAATGAGAGGTTGGAGGAGGAGATGCTCCAGGGTCCCTTTGTCAGAATTCTCAGGAGAGGTGGTTAAAATGCAGGATTCTGGCTCCCACTCTCAATGAGCCTGACTCAGACAGTCAAGCGGGGGGACCTGGGACTTTTTAACAACCTTCTGCAGCACCTCCACCTCCAATGATCCCTCTATAAGCGACCCCCTTCCCTGTAGGTCCCCTCCAGCTCTGGGATTGTGTGATTACATGAGTCATATAACTCACTTTTGAATCTGCCCTTTGCTCATTTCCCAGCTCAGCTCTATAGCCTGCTGTTGATTATGGCAAAAAGAAAAAAAGGACTCATTTCTTTGTTTCCAATGTAGCATCTGATTTTTACTGAGAATCAATTGCCCATAGTTGAGCATTGGAGTATTTTCACATTCAAATTAGTTCAGTGTTGATGAAGTGTTTCATGAAATTGTTTCAGAGTCCACAAACTTGCCCATTTTCACAGAGATGTCTTAAAATGGCTTATCAGGTGTCACCTATAGTGGGGCCAGTTCAAAACAGTCTTTCCAGAAGCCTTAGGATTTGTTCTCTAGCTTCAAAGACCCATGTACAAAATTCTGTGATACTTAAGGATTTATTACCTACAAATCTTATGGATCAAATCTGGTCACTTTTTCAGTTGTGGTATTCTCCCCCTCCAACCCAAGTATTGGTATTGAAAACTATATTGTGTTTAAATAAATGAAAAATAGCTGCCTTAAGATGCAAAATCAGCCAAAAAGGATATTTAGGTAGTCTCGGTTTTAAAAAATAATGATTTCCTGGCCATTTTGTGCCCTCTGAACTGTCCAGCCTACGCAGCTGGGAGAATATAGACAGAACATTCAATCCTCTGAGCATAATCTTAGACTTTTGCTCACTGTGAAGAAAGGGAAGACACAAACGAGGCAGACATCTGATGTCCGGGAAGTTCTGTTTTGTCCTTGGCACCTTCTACCAGTCAGGAAAAAAGACTGTTCATATTTTCTTTCCCTGCAGAAAAGTGTAAGAGAAAATGAAATCGGGCATGCTTCCAATCCTCAATTGAATTGCTGGCAAACTCTGATTAATTATTCTGGGGAATCCTGGTTGAAAATCTAACATAAATATGCTACATCAGCAAGTGTAATTGGAAAAAATAATCAATTTAATATGTCTGCAACAGTGTTTGTTAGGAATGTTCTACCCTACTATAAACACTAAATAAACTACTTCCTCTAAACCTGTAAATTACCTTTGTTCTTCCATAAATCCTGGAGGATGTTCTCCCATCTGGCTCTCATATATTCAGGGCTGCCTACCACTGAGCCATTCCTAAGAGATCATAAAGAGCCCTGAAACACATTATTTTTTTTCCCTAAAACATGCTTCTTCCCCAAATTTCTGTCATTTTGTTCTATCTTGATGAGATGAAAGGTCCACATTGAAGACTGTTTTTTTCTGCAGGGCAACTTTCTGACCCCTAAGATAATAGCAGATTTTACTCTTTTCTTTATATAAATAAATTTGAGATATATCATATAGAAAGAATAGTATATAAACTGGACATGCTAGTATACACCTGTAATCCCAGTACTTGGAAGGCTAATATAGGTGAATCATGGGTTTAAGGACAGTCTATGCAATGTAGCAAGACTATCAGCAACCTAGCAAGACCCTGTTTCAAAAAGCAAAATATAAGCCAGGCACAATGACACATGCCTGTTATCCCCATACTTGGGAGGCTGAGACAGAAGGATGGCAAGTTTGCAGCTAGTCTCAGCAATGTAGTGAGACCTTCCACAACCTAGTGAGATCTTATTTCAAAGTAAAATAATAAAATATGGGTGAGTGTGTAGTTCAGAGGTGGAATGCCCCTGTATTTAGCCTCCAGTACCAAAAATAAAATAAAATAAAAAATATTGTAAAAAGAGTTGGGGTGTAGCTTGGAGGTAGAATCCCCCTTGGTCAATTCCCAGTATCACACATACATATAGAGAACAGTATATATACATATTTATATATAGTTTGTCTACACTGTGCTCAGAGGAAGCACTGCACTGGCTTCAGTCATGATCACTCTCTCCCTTCTCTTTGCAAGTTTGCTGTCTTACATACATCCCTGTTATAGTTTGAATGTCTATGTCCCACCCAAATTCACATGTTGAAACCTAATTCTCCATGCATTGGTATTAAAAAGTTGGGCCTTTAGGAGTTTATTAAGTCACAAGGACTCTGTTCTTATGAATGGGATTGATGCCTTCATAAATGATGCTGGAAGAAGCTCTTCAGCCCCTTGGCCATGCCAGGGAACAGCCAAAAGGTGACATCTATCTAGGAAGCAGAGTATGAGCCCTTAGAAGACACACAATGTGCTGGTACCTTGATCTCGGACTTCCTGGCCTCCAGAAATATAAGAAATAAATTTGGTTATTTATGAATTACCCATTCTAGATAAGGTATTTTGTTATAGCATCAGGAACAGACCAAGATAATCCCTAAACAACCTAGTCTTTTATTGCCCATTTTTTACCTTGATACAAGTAAAAACCATATTGTATATTTTCTTCTGAGGCTTACTTTCTTGCTCACTATTGTGCTGTGAAATTCTTTCAGTTGATGCACAAAGCTGTGATCCTCTTGTGGCCATCACTGTATACCATTTCACTATAAAAATGAACCATTATTTTCGTACCAGTCAATGAGCAATTAGGTTGTTTCCAGTTTGGGCTATTACAATCCTGTTATGAGTGCTCTTATATAAATCCTTTGCAGCCCATTGTAAAGTTTTCTACAGTAAATCATAAAGGATAGAATTACCAGATCAAAAGATATTTATTTTACTAGATGATACCAAACGGTTTGCCAAAGTAGTTTTATCAATTATTCTCCTAGCAGCAGTGTAGGAGAGCTCCACTTGCTTCTGTTTTTGACAGCAACCTCCCCAGAAAAACTCAGGCCTTTTAACCCTTTTGACATAGTGCCAGAGGCCATTATTACAAATTTCTCAAAACCAAAGTTTGAGCGAAAACCTATTTAATACATGTAATACAGGAGGTACCATTTGTTTTTCTCTTTAAAACCTTAGAGTCCAGTGTAAGCCTATAGGAAACCGACTCCCAACCTCCAGACCTTGAAGCTCATCCTGACCTCTCTCAAACATCCCAAGTCAAATGCACCCCCTTTGACACCACAGATACAGAGCCTTAGGCCTATTAATTCAGAACTACAGGGAAAATTAAAGAATAAAGCCAGGCACTGTGGTGCTTGCCTGTAATTCCAGTACTTGGGAGGCTGAAATAGGAGGATCACAGGTTGTAGTACAGACTCAGCAACTTAGCAAGACCCTGTCCCAGGATAAATATTAAAAATGGCTGGGGGGTGTAGCTTAGTGGTATAGCACCCCTGGATTTGCCACATAAAAACATGAGGAAAATGTTTAGAATAATTTTTTCAATCTTCCAAAGAAAATATTTCTTTATCTTATTTTCATAATAGTCTTCATCTCTGTCCTACATATTGTCAATGGCAAAACAGTGCAGAGGGGCAGGAAGAGTAAGTGAAGATTAAAAAGACAAAACTTCATAAAAATCAAAGAATTTTATTTTTCAGTACCAAAGCATCGGTAATATTTCCACCTCGAGTTCACAGAAAGTAATGATGTTTCATCTGTGTGAGTTGCCCTAGGGAGCGCTATAGTGCAAATAAATTGTGAAGCAATCCAGCTGGACCTCCCAGCCCTACACCAAGAAGTCTAGTCTTCAGATCTCTCAAATTCAAAACCCAAAACAACTTGACGAGCCAATCTCAGGAAGCATCAGCACTGCCCACCTCTCTAGCAGAGAAGAGAGGTGGGCTCTAGAACACAACAGTCCCTGTGATGTAGACCTCTTATTTCTTGGATTAATAAATGAATCATTTTAACTGGAACCCACCTACTCAGTGACAGTTTGGAAGGGCAGGTCATGTTCTTCCTCAAACTCATAGTGTGACTCAGGAAAGTCAGTAAGTCACAGTTGCCCCACTAGTCAACGGAGTGTGGGCTGGACGGTTTCTGACATCCTATTGCATCTTCACATTCTTTGACTATTACCTTTCATATCTCCAGTCTCAAGTCTGCAGGTCAGCATTCTAAAACTACTCCCTAATCTAAACTGTGCTTCTATGTAGGTTATCTATAATTCTTCCTGAAAGCCTTTGCTATAGCTCAGTTATGCAGTTGCCAACCTCGGAAGCAGATAGCTTAGTGAAGTATGATTTCTTTACTAAGCCATCAGTCTCAGCAGAGCAGCTTTAAGATGGGAGGGGCTGGGGCAGATATTATTCACTGGCTCTCTTTCCTTTTACTGTGAATTGGGGTCACCTCATTTATTTGGGATGGCATAGAGCAGTGGGCATAGACTCCATCCTGGCCAATGAAGCATAAAGAGAAGACTGCTGAGTACTTCTGGAGATAGTTTTTCCCTCTGATGAAAGATAGATATATAAGAAGAGATGACCCTCCCCTGCCACCTCTCTCTTCCTGCCTTTAGATTTTGTCCTGTGAGGACACAACCCTTTAGTCATAATGGCACAAGAAAAGGGTCCAGATGTGGAGAGAAATATATCAGCGAAGTGTGTGTATATGAATGTATCACCTTGAATCTCATTATGATGCATAATTACAAGGCATCAATTTGAATTTGAAGATCAAAAAAAAATACTAACTATAACAAAGCTGAAAGAGAGGAAGAGAGCAGCTAGACTATCCCTGAAACCACTAGCTCCCATATGTTTTTTTAGGAGCCATTAGTAACCCCAATTGCTTGTTTAAGATACCTTTGCATGGGTATTAATATAGCCTACAGCATACTTCCTTATATAAGGGTCTGAGATGCCTTCATAATACTCTCTGTGGCCAGGAATGGTTCCTGATTGAGCTTTACAGTTGATGAAAGGACCAGGTCTCTGAGATGTGGCTTTGTCATCTGCCTCTTTTTGGCACCGATATGAGACAAATGCCTGAAGGAGATGAATTATTATCCCATCCCTCCAATATTCCTCAGTGCCATGCTCCCAGCTGAGCTATCCAGCAAGAACAATGGGCACATACTAGAGCATAAGCAAAGAAAATGCAGAAAGACCCAAAAAGAACTTTAGCTTTGATTAATTTATCCAGAATTTTGCCATCTGAAAATCTAAAACTAAGTTATTTTAATACCACATGAACACAAATTCTATAATTTACATTAAAGTGTTGCTTTAAATTTGAATAGAAGTGGTGGAGAGTTTTGGTACAAGGCTGTTCTATTATCCTAGACCATGAAATGTGAGAAGAAAGAATGTAGAACTTCAGATTTGTTATGGATGAGTAACTACTCTGGGCTTCTCCTATCTTTATGCTTTCTAAATGGGAATGTTTATTGTTATACTTTTCTATTCCTGCTCCACTAATGTATTGGGTGAGTGAGGCACAAGATAAGCTGCTCTCTTTTGCTTATAGGTCACCATTCCAAGATATATCATTTCTGGTCATGATGGAGAAGACTATTCAGATCATCTAGAAACCTTGAACTATGCAAAAGGTGCAGTTTTCTTATAGTACTTTGAGAAACTAATTGAGTACATTATTTATATATAAATAAACTAATTATTTATTGGCATAAATCAGTTATTTGGTGATCAGAATGGCAGACTGCAATGGAAAGTACTGTACCCAGCCACATTCTTTTTTATTTTTTTTTCTCTCTCTTCTTCCTGGATAAATTAGAATTCTCGGTCACCTATAGTTAAGTAGGTTTCTATACTAGTTCTAACCTGTCAAATAAAATAAGAATTGATATGAATGACTTCTGGACCAAGGGTTTAAATCCAGTGTGCCACCTTTATAATAATCTCTCATCTTGTCTGGCAATAAATGTGACAGTCACATATCAAGACACTGTCCAATGAGATAGAGAAACCTTCCAAGTAGATGTAGAAGAGTGCCCCTATTCTGTCACAGACATTACATGAGTTTTTTTACTCTAACTCACTTAGCCTTTGAAACTTGTTATTGAAGCAGATCCTTATCATGTTGCGACTAATGTGACTGTGTAATAGAAAATGGGAAGAAATAGCTTTAATAACTCCTTCTTAGTCACAGTGCCCCTGAGAATTCAGAGAAAACTCTATGCATCCCACCATATTGGCTTTCTCTGGATAATTTGACAATATCCAGAATATATTCTCTTCCCACTGATCATCGAAACATTTCCCTCTTTACCTGTCTAACTCATAGGATCTTGCAACCTATATGCTGAAAAATTGACATTTAAGTATTACCATTGTACTAGCAATCTCAGACAGATTTTTTTCAAGGAGTGAAGTGCTTTTTATTACTTATTTATATATTTATTTATTTAGGAGTTCTACCTCTTAGCTACACCTCCAGTTCTATTTTGTTTTAATATGGAAACAGTATCTCTAGGTTGATCCTTCTGTTCAAGTCTCCCAAGTACTAGGATTATAGGTGTGTGCTGCCATGCCTGGCATGAAGTGCTTTTTAAATTCTACTTTCTTGAGCCCCTGGTCTGAGTATATGTGTGTGTGTGTGTGTGTGTGTGTGTGTGTGTGTGTGTATGTATATGTATGTATGTATATATATATATATACACACACACACACTATGGAAATGCTTTTGCTTGGAATCTTATAAAGTGACACTAGGATTTATTGAGAATAATGCACAGTCTGTAATGAATGCACTTTAGACTTTAAAAATTATGTGCATTTAGGGAGCTGTAAGAATATACTGGTATATCTGCTTTCAGAGTTAGACAAATACTGCAGAGTCTTTGAGGTTTATTCCCTGCATGTGTATCCCTCAGCATCTCAGCCCCATACTGCTCTCTGTGGGACAGTCCAGTCTTGCTTCAAGGTCATGTTAATTTCACATGCATACTTGTTCAAATTATGTTATTATAGGCGGACATGGTGGCGCACGCTTGTATTCCCCGCGTTTGGGAGGCAGAGACAGGAGGATTGCTCAGGTTCGAAGCCAGCCGCGCGCTGGTTTAGGAGACCCTGTTTCAAAAAAAAAAAAAAAAAAAAGTAAAAATAGGTCTGGGAGTGTAGCCCGGAGGTAGAAGGGCTTACAGGAACCCCAGTACAACAAAAAAAAAAAAATTATGTTATTATTACATAGTCACAGAAAATAAAACTCTATTTCAAATTTTCTTTAAAAATTAAAAGCACAGCTGGGCGTGGTGGCGCAGCTTGTAATCCCCGCACTTGGGAGGCGGAGACAGGAGGATGGCGCTGGTTAGAAGCCAGCCCGCTGGCTTAAGAGACCCTGTTTCCAAAAATAAAAAAAGTATAAAAGAGGTCTGGGAGTGTAGGCCAGAGGTAGAAGGGCTCCAGAAACCCCAGTACCACCACACAAAAATAATAATAATAAAAATTAAAAGCACAAATTATCTCAGGTATGTTCTGATTGGTGTCTCAACAATCTCCCCAAAAATGCAGGTTCATTTCTTCCTCTGGTTCCCCACCTTCTGTACTGACTTTATTGCAGATTTTCCCGTTTGTCATCACAAGATGGCTCTAGTATTCCCAGAAGTGACATTCAGACAGGACAGTGCTAGCCCAAGGCAGAGGGAGGATGGTGATCTCCCCACTTCTTAAGGCCCTTCCCCTGGCTGACTTTTTTCCTCTGTGTCTCAGTAGTCAAAATTACATTATGCATCTATGCCCAAACCACAAGTGGCAATGAAAATAAAAACTTAGAAAAGCAGTTTTCAAAGTAGGGCAAGTAGGTATCTAGAAGCTCCCCAGGCCCTTTCAGGGGATTCCTAAGGTCAAAACAATTTTCATCATAATGCTACCAAAATCTTATTTGCCCTTTCTTTACTATATCATTATTCATGCTAACGGGATAAAAGCAATAGTGGATGAAACTGCCGCTTCTCAGTGCCAAACACCATACTGTGTTATTAGTCATACTTTTCTTCATTGCTATGCACTTGCATTAAGAGATAATACCATTTCACTCAAGAATGTCTTGGATGAAGTAGTAAAAATTAATAGTTATTAAATCTTGGGCCCTGAGTTCACATCCCTTAGAAATATACAGGAAGCATTTTTGCTACATACAAATTAAGTTGCTGCATACAAATTAAGTTGTTTGAGTGGCAAATTGAACTAGTCACTTTTTCATCAACTATCGTTCTTTCCCCATGAACAAAAACAAAAAATTAATGGAAAAAATATGGTTGTTTAGATCTGTGTTAGAAGAGATTTTCTTGGGAATGCAATGATCCTATTACCTCAAAGAAAGAGAAAAAAGAGGAGGGAGAGGGGGCCGGGCGTGGTGGCGCACGCTTGTAATCCCCGCGCTTGGGAGGCAGAGACAGGAGGATCGCGCAGGTTCGAAGCCAGCCGTGTGTGCTGGCTTAGGAGACCTTGTTTCCAAATAAAAATGTAAAATTAGGTCTGGGAGTGTAGCCCGGAGGTAGAAGGGCTTCCAGGAACCCCAGTACCACAAAAAAGAAAAAAAAAAGAGGAGGGAGAGGAAAGCAGGAAGGAAAATAAATGAAAGGAAGAGGAAAGGAACACAAGACAAAATCTGACTATAGTTGCTGATAATGTAATATTTGAGCTTTCAAGGGAAAATTAGAATTTTGGAAAGTTTGTTTTCACTACTGTGAGCTTGGTATCTTCCAAATACCTAAGGACTTTTCTTACGGAGTTCTAGGAATTTTGTGATTTTTTTTGATACTAACATTTAAGAAAGAATTACATGACTGTGAAGCCACATTCTTCTAATGACCATTGGATGATTGTACCAAGATTTACATGGTTCAATAATCCACTTTAAAAAGGTAGGTAATTGTACTTTAATATAAAAGATGAATTAATAAAAAAATTAATAAGGTTTTAGTTCCATCAACTAAACTTTGAGAAACTGCTACTTGTCAAGTTTTAGTGTAGCATCAGAGAAATAGCCACAATTATCTGAAAAGTTTATTAAATATATATCCCTTTCCAGCTATGTTTTTGTGAAAGGACATATGCAAAAGGTGATATGGGAAACCAATTGTCTTCTATTGAAACAAAGACATTTTCAAGAATGTAAAACCCTTCCACTCTTAGTACTCATTTTATTTTGAAAAATCAATCATTATTCTTGAAAATATTATTCATGGAAATGTGTTGTGAAAATATTTTATTTTAAAATAAGTTTACAAGTAAATATTTTTTAAAAATTCAGTTTTACTTTTTAAAATGATAAATTTTGAAAGATACAAATCACAAAACAGATATTCTTTGGGATCCTTGATTTTTTTTTTAAGTGTAGGGTTTGTCCTTAGGGACATTAGTAGATTTCCTAGAGGCGCATAGATCTCTGATAAATTGGTGGATACATCATTACATGTAGAATTCTCTTAGCAAAGAAGTGAATCTGATAAAATTAGTGTAAAAGTTTCTGTCCCTCCAATATGTTTCACAGCATGCTGACTACAATCTGAGTATTAATAGGCATGGCTCTGTGGCTTGGAGGCTCTCTATCTCTGATTTCAAAGCTCTGCTTTTCTTCCCCCTACCTCCACCCTATGGGTGTGTTTTCTCTGCCATGACTGATCCTGCTATCATTTTTAAGTTAATCTTTTATTGGTGCAATTTTATTGTGCACCACAGCGAGATTCATAGTGATATGTTCATATATACATATACCAGTATTTAGTCTGCTTCTTTCCTGGCTCTGCAGTCTTATTTGTTGGAAGAATATGGAAAGAGAGAGAGTGAAAGTATGGGTTACTTTTGTAGACTAGGAGACTAGCCTCATCAGGCCTTTAATCACAGATGGTGTTTCTTGGTCTCATTGCAGCCGAATGAACGAAGCACAGGAGTAAGGAACTGAGAAATTGTCATAAACACTTTCACTCTCAGGCAGTGGCAGCTTTACATTTTCTATAGAAATGGGGTAGGGTAGGGGTGAACAATTCTTATTTCCTTTGGTATCTGAACAACAGATAAAGCATGTGTGGGTGTGAGAAGAGAACAGATGATCTTTTGCTGGATACTTAGTAAAGGAAAATTCTTGCTGCTTCTAAAATTCAGCACATTTAATAGAGTCCCAGGAAATACAGAGATTCTGATCATAGAAGTAGCTGCATTAATAAGACTATATGCTCACTTGAAAAAAGGATTGAGGGACAGGATTTAGGATAAGGGGAAGCATTTATGCTGCCTGGGGTGGCTCATGAGTTATGAGTATCACAATCTATCCCACTTAATATTTGACACATTTATTGTGTGTTTTCATTAATTAACCAGTATAATATCCTGTTGACAGTTCTTTCTCACATTTCGAAGATTCTCAAGAGTTTGCTGGGCAGCCATTGGAGAGTGGCATGTCACCCAACAATATCTCATGAAATTGCTTGTATGGGGAAAGGCATTGTGAATCTCATGGATGAATAAACTATAACTTAGTAAAAGTAACCACAGTTACACCTCAGGTGTGTGTAGCTCTTAACTCTCTACACAGCATCCTCATTTTCTCTCAATCACATGCATCTTTTACAGTCTGTAGCATTGTCTCGTGCTATTCTAAAAACAAACCTATAAGATGTACTTTATCTCCTTTTGACATACAGGGAAGTTGCAGCTCATACAGTTTTAAGCTACTTGCCCTAAATCCATGAACAAGTAGGGACAGAAGCACAATTTGGATCTAGATAGTCTAAATTCTAGTTTCACTGTCTTCTAGGACAGCAACTCTGCCTATTGTTTGCAAGACTGATGTAGCTTCCAAGGTCCTCTGGCTGGCTCAATTCATGACCCTTATGCCTTTTTTTGTGTGTAGTGTTGTTGGTGCATTATAACTGCATAGATATACTCAAAGTACTACATTCATTTATGTATACAACATGTCTTGGTGTGTTTCCCTCTACACCCTACTCCCTTGTACTTTGATACTGAGATGTTCCCCTCTTCCACCCTCCTCTAGCACTGGCTAAAGTTATAATTTATCACTGCTGGTATTGAACATGGTGCTTTATCTTCTTCCCTGTAAGCTTCTTGAGAGGATGGGACTCCCTCAATTATCTTTGTTTTCACATGGAAGCCAGCTCCTTGTTAGGTCTATGATAGGAGCGTAGTAAACACTTGTCCCTTGTTGATGGAATGCTAAAATTGCTGCTTTGAATGCTGCATTGTGCCATAAAAAACTTATCATCATGATGAAAATTATCCTGTAGAATAAGTTTTATGTAGAATCTAGGATTTGACCCCACAGAAGAATATTAAATTTGGCCAGGTTAACCAAAATTCCTAACTCACTGGGATCATTAGGGTCATCTTTGGAGAGTGACAAGATGCACTTCCTAGAGGCCCCCATTAAATGAAGGACTTGATGTACCATCATTAGACCATCCTCAGCATCAGCCCATTCAGGAATGGCCTCAGTCGCATTCCCTCCAGGAACTCCCTTATCCATGACTAATCTACATTTTGGCAGAGGTTACAAATATCTGGCTATCTTTGCTCAGCTCAGGATAATCCTCATGTGCCATTCTATCTCCAGGGATCCTGATGGGAGTGCCCTAGGTTACAGCTGGATAAGCAGGGCAGCTCAGCCTCTCACTTCCCATTCTGGCTTTCTCCCTTCCCCTTCTCAATTGTGCATCTCCCCAATAACTCTCCTTAATAAGCTTCCTACACATAAACTCCATTTCAGAGGCTGTTTTTTTAGTAACCCAACCTGTAACACATCCTAAGTTTTTATAGCTTCTAAGGGCTGCTTTTTATTTCTGAATTCATCTCTCTCTCTCTCTCTCTCTCTCTCTCTCTCTCTCTCTCTCTCTCTCTCTCTCTCTCTCTCTCTCTCTCTTTCTCTCCTCTCTCTCTCTCTCTCTCTCTCTCTCTCTCTCTCTCTCTCTCTCTCTCTCTCTCTCTCTCTCCTCTCTCCTCTCTCCTCTCTCTCCCTCTCCCTCTCCCTCCCTCTCCTTCCCTCTCCCTCTCCCTCTCCCTCTTTCTCTCTCTGCCTCCCTCCCGCCCTTCTTCCTTTGCTCCCTCCAGTAAAAAATAGCTTTACTATGATTATATAAATAATACTTGCTTAATGCAAAGTATTCCCACAAAATAAAAAAAACAAGAAAACTTACCTGAGCATTGCCATTTTAAACCACCTTTAATACTTGGTTGGTAATTCTTTTATACATGAATTTCCATACACATGTCTATATAATTTCATAAAAATTTGGAATGTAACATAAATTTAGGATTTTTTTACACCATATATATTGTGGCCAAATTTTCCCTTTCAAAATTGTTCTTTTTTCTACCACTCCTAGACAAACCATAACAAATAACATAGCTATCCAGTGGATCCTTTCATACCAATATCTCCATGTCCATGTACAGGTTGAGTATCTCTCATCCAGAATGTCTAGAATCAAAAGTATTTCAGATTTCAGATATTTTGGGGGCTTTGCAATATTTGTATATACATAATATGATACTCTGGGGATGGTATCCAAGTCTAAACTCAAAATTAATTCATGATCATACATACATTACTATAGCCTGAAGGCAACTTTATATAATATTTTTTAGGGGTCCTGGTATTCTAATTACAACCCACTATGTGAAGTGGATTGTGAAATTTTCCACAACTTGTGATGTCATGCTAGTACTCAAAAATTTCAGATTTTTTTAGGTTTAGCATTTTAGATTATCAGATAAGGGATGATCAACCTGTCCTTATTCAGGTAACCACACATATATGGGTACTAGAGGTATTTTTGCCACTATTTTCCAACAGTTCAATCATTTCTTATGTATCTTGTTAATTTTCATCTAATATATTATAGAGATCTCTCCAACTAAACTGTTATACATTCAACTTCTTACATTATAGTTCATAAATACATGTACCATAAATTAACCAAATTTTTGTACCATATGATTTTCATAATTTATTTGTTTGTAGTGCTGAGGATTGAACCTAAGGCCTCACACACTGTAGGCAAGTGTTCTACCATGGAATTAAATCCCTAATTTATATTGTTTCCAGGTTTTTATAACTCAGTGTTGTAAAACATCCTGTACTGCTATGTCTATTTCTGAGACATATTACCAGGCATAGGACATTGGACCACTGTGGCAAAAGATACATGCTTGTGTATGTATATGTGTGTGTGTTTATACATGTATGCATGTGTGTAAATATGTATATTTTTAGATGTGTGTGTGTGTGTGTGTGTGTGTGTGTGTGCACGCACCTGGGCATGCATGCATACTCTTGCAAAGAGAGAAAGAGAAAGAAACAGAGGTCTATTTCCAAAAGGATGTGACAATTCACATTTCCACTTAAATGTACCCCTTTTCTTACAAACTCATGGGTAGGCATTTTCACTTTTTAGAATGTGTCAATTTGGTGATCATATATTGATGTATTAGCTCATATTTTTACCTGTCACTAGAGAAATAGAGGATATTCATACATACTTATTGGCTCATTGTTTTTGCAGATTTTGATCCTTCCTGTACCTTCTACTTTTGACCCAAGATCTCTAGTTATATACTGTTCATAACTAGCCTTCTCACTATTTTATCAATTTATTACATATTTTTAAATAGCGAGAAGGCTAATAATGGTGGACTAAGCAGGAGGATATTTGTGAGTCAGACACAGATAGTATTGATCACAGGGAGGTAGAAGTGGAGGTGTTGTCTAATGGGCTGCTGGGAGGGCTGATCAGGGCAACTGGCAGAGAAGAGCACATGTCATTGCTGAGCTACTGCTTTGCTCTAGGTGCATTGCCTACATTCACTCATTTTATTTTCTCAACATCACTGAGAAGATGGTATTATCACCCTGCCTATTTTGCTGAGGCCCAAAGCCCCTTAGGGTCATTCAGCTCCTGACACACAGCTGGGCCTTTGTGTGTCAGATCTCTTGTCCTATTCCCTCTTCATATGGTGGCCCAGTACACTTGCAGTTTTACAAGGGCTTAGGAGAGTGGGTCCTAGGTCCTACATACAGACCATAGTAGCCAGAGAAGGACAGATAGTCCAGTATAACATAGAACTGGAGGGTTATGAAAAGAACTCATCTTCCTACTGCATCAGGTTGCCACAATCTTAGAAACCCCACCATCAAACATTCTGTTCTTTGGACACTATTACATTCAGAGCTCTTCTAAATAAAGCATATGTGTTGACGCTTTAAAAATTGATTTTTGCTCAGTCTATTTCAGTCTTGGATGTGTCATCCTTCCGTCCTGTGCTACCTTGTGATCTCTTATTGGACAAACATGACAGTAGTCGCAGTGACTATAATAATCACAGTGATTATTAAAATGACAATAACAGAGCCAGCTCCGCTTCTATTTATACCAGAGTTTGCTAGTAGTCGCTGTTATTATAGCAGTGCTTGTGTGTGCCAGCACTTTCCCCTCTGCTCTTTATAAGTAATGTCTCATTTATTTTTGTTTTCATTTATTTATCTATATTTGCTACTTTGGGTTGAAGTGAGGGGCATTCCACTTCATAGCTAGACTCTCAGCCCTATTTTACTTTTTATTTTGAAACAGGGTCTTACTAAGTTGACAAGACTGGCCTCAAACCTGTGATCCCTGCATCTTAGCCTCCCCATACTTGGATTATGGGTGTGAGCCCACTGTGCCTGGCAGCTATTTAAATGCATGTTATTTAAATGCAAGTGTAGATCAAGTCCCATGCATTAGTCATAATAAACAAAAGGTAAAGGGAAACATATCTGGTGTGTTTAAATGATCCTCTGTGCTGTCCACCTGAGGCTATACTAAACCCCCTTTCCTCAACCTTCTGTCTTCCACTATGGGTCACTCTTGGGTGATCTCATTAATGGCTGGCCTCTACTTCGCAAGTAGAGAGAGATAGTGACACTTGAGAAGAGCCTGCTGTAAGTAGGTTGCTTGCATACGTTATCTCGGAAAACCTCATTTCTGTTCATCAATCTCCACACCATGGGGAGGCTGAGAACTGAAACGTGCCTGGCTGCAGCTCCCAGCACTTGTATTAGGAAATTACTGTCTGGCTGTGGAGAAGTCCATCTGCTCCTGCTGGTTGTTGATGCTCTTGGAGGTCTAAGCCCCGTAAGTCACACCCAGCCAATGAACCTAGATTCACCGTGAAGAGGTGATTAGGTTTCTGCACAGCAAACAGGCTGCAGGGAGAGATGACTTTCCAGAGCTCTGGTTTTTGCATCCCGATGACCTATTGCACACTGAAAAGAGAGGATGCACAATTTGCAAAGAACTGCTTTTTCACAGCTCATCTATTTCTACACTGCAGTGCTGTTATAGGTCTTTACACTCTACTCTCAAGCATTAGGAAGGGAAATTGGGGCTTTTGGTTGAAACATTAGTACTGTCACTCTTTCATTAGCATGTCTTCCTGAACTGGAGAAGACACAGGCCAGAACACTGGGGCATCTCTTATGCTGGGCACACCGGTGTCTGTGCATCCACAGACTCATTTGGGGAGACAGAGTGGAAAGTAGAAAAGAAATCTCAGCATGGGATTCTTCTCCTGGTTCCTCTGGTGGTTGGCTATCAGGTGCTTTCTAAGTGGATTAATTTTTCTGGAAGCTGGAAGTCATAAATACACTGTAAAATGCTGCTGACCTTCAGAATCCTCTGGGTAGCTTCACCCTCCATGTGACAGTTCCATTTAGCTTATTCTCATCTGATGCCCTTCACTGATTACTGAAGATACTCCTTCCACATCTCTTGCATACACCAACACTCCTCTTTCCTCAGCCAAGAGTTCACATGGTGTCCGAAATCTTTTTAAATACTGAGTACTCAGGCTCTGCCCAGCCACCTGAGAGGTTAAGTCAGAACCAAACTCTTGCCCCATTTCCATTAGGCATCCTGTGGTTCAGGCTTATGGGTATCTAGGTTGCTTCATAGCTACATAAAATACAGACTGGAAAATGAGCAAGTGGTGTTACCAAAGTGCAGAAAACAGTTCATAGCTGACTACAGAGTAGCAATGTACCCCGGCACATCATGGCTAGAAAAGTAGTGCTGAGAGTGGTCATCTAATCTAGACACTGGGCCTTGACACATGCTCACAATAGTTGTTCGTTTCCCTGTGTACCCAAAGAGGATCCATCAGTCCTGAAAAATTCCAGGATGGATGCTCTTGTGTACCAGCTTATGGTGTGTGTGTGTGTGTGTGTGTGTGTGTGTGTGTGTGTGTGTATAACTGGGGATTGAACCCACAAGCTTTCTACGTCTGAGCTATACCCCCTGGACCTTTTATTTATTTTTTTATTTTGAAACAGAATCTTACTAAGTTGCTAAGGATCTGTTAAGTTGCAAATGCTTCCCGAACCACCGATCCTTCTGTCTCAGCCTCCTAAGTACTGGAATTACAGGCACATACCCTTCTGCCTGGCTCCATGAACATTCTTAATAGCATCTTTGCTTTTATCTTAAGCTTTTGAGAATTTTCTCTAATGCTATAAAACATGCTAAATTTTAGAAGCAGACAGAAATGATTTTATTTTTAGCTGACTCTCCAGCAAAAGGTTACTTCTCCTTGCCCCCCCTCCACCCCACACCTGTGCCACTATACAGTTTGCAATCTTTTTCCACCCTGCCTTCCATGAAAGTGTTGTTGGCAGTTATTGTGAATCCAGTTTAACTCTCTCCATAAGACCTGCTGCAAATAAGCCAGAGAGAGGGGAATTATTCCTTTCTTCGTGATTTTGCAATTATTTTTCATTTTCTGTACTGCACATTCTGTTTCAAAAGAGAATCACTTTCAGACCTCAGTTGGTCTTCGGTGGTCCTTGCTGACAGCTGGATTCCCACACCCTTTTGTTATAATCACACTGAAGAATAAAAAGCACTGCCACAGCAAGTTGGACCCATAGCTGGAAGAATTTAATGCTGCTTTCTGAACTACACAGGCTACTCCTCAGAAGAGTCTGGAGAGTCTGACTCATGAACTATGGAATCTATATAAACAGAAATATTTCCTGGGAGAAATTACCATACCACAGTTTTATTTTTCCCTAAGACACAAAGCATGAGAAATATTGTAATTTAATACAATATAATGCAAAGAATAGACCATAACTCACATGAAACAGCACATTGCTTAGCAGCTGACAAGAATTACTAGGGAACTTCCTGCAGCCGCGATCTACATGAGCAATAACTAAAGAATATAGCTCTCTCTTTCTCTTACCAGATGGCCAAAATGCACTATTTCAGCTATACAGGAGAATTTGGAATCATAGAACAAGATCATTTAATACAATCCTTCACTGCTTCTCAGACTTCAGTTTGCATAAGAATCACAGAAAGAACTTGTTAAAAATTCAGATTCCCCACACCCTTGTCCCAGAGATGCTGAGCGGGTTGAGACTCATGGAGAGAACAAGAAGATATATAGTTCTGTTTCTTTGTTTGGTTTGGTTTGGTTTGGTTTGTGTGGTATTGGGGATTGAACCCAAGGGCATTCCATCTCTGAGCTACTCCCCCAGCTTATTTTTTTTTGTTTTGAAAAAGGGTCTTACTAGGTTACTAAACATGAGTACATTGCTCAGGCTGGTCTCAAACCTGAGATGCTTCTGTCTCTGCCTCCTAAGTACTAGGATTAAAGTTGCCTACTGTCATCCTCAGCTAATATACATGTATAAGGAGCAATTTCCCTGAGGGGATTCTGGTGGACTTGGCCCATAGATCACACTTTAAAGAATACTGGCTGGATTTAAAGAATCCAGGATGAACAAATGGAAATGCAGAATTATGTTAGTGTACCTAAGGTCAAAGGCTCACTTTATCAATAGGGCTAAGACAAGGGATAGTAATTAAAAGTAGTGTGTTGAATGTTTAATAAACAATTAGAAACAAGTCTTCTGCCTTCTGTGAAAGAGTCTTGTCATTTATCCATTGTTTCCTTATATAACTTTCCTTATCATTCAGGCACCTTTAAAATAGTTATTGAGTAACCATTATGGTTAAGACACCAAGAGTAAGATGTAAACTGTAGACAGAGATCTAAACTCTTCCCTTAGGTTGCTTACAGTGTACATGATAATTTAGATAAATAAAAAATAATGTATTATTAAAATATAAAACATGACTTTGTTAAAATCAAATGGTTTACACAGAACCACTCAATATTCCAGAAGTTAATGTAATGAGAACAGAAAGATGTATTTCAGATAATCACTTATTTTTTCATTCTTTTACTTCAAATTTTTGAGTATATGTGTCAAGAACTATACTAGGCATTATGGATGTAGTGAAAAATATAAAATAAAAGATCTGTGTGTGTGTTTGTGTTTGTGTGTGATTGTGTGTGTGTGTGTGTGTGTGTGTGTGTGTGTGAGAGAGAGAGAGAGAGAGAGAGAGAGAGAGAGAGACAGACAGACAGACTGTGGATTGTGAATCTAGGGCATTCTATCTCAGAGTTATGCCCCCAGAATTTTTAACATCTTGTTTTGAAACAGGGTCTTTCTAGGTTGCTGAGAGTCTTGTTAAGCTGCTGAGGCTGATCTTGAACCTGCAATCCTCTTGTCTCAGTCTCCTAAGAACTAGGATTACAGGCAAGCATCATCATGCCTGGCTGATCTATGACTTCTTGGACAGTAATTTCTAGTGGAGTGAGAATCTCATAGCACATTAAATGGTCAGCTATTCAAAGCAAAGAAGTAGGGTATTTAATTTACATCCATAAAGATCACTTGCTAATGTACAAAGAGTAAATTGAAGGGGAGGCTGAACACAATGAGGAACACAAGTCGAGAGACTACCACGGTGATTCAAGAGTGCTTCATGCTCAAAGAGCAAGGAAAGCCATTTACCAGAAACAGGGGTATGCATCAGGAACACCTGCTCTCATTTTAAGTATGCTAAACTCTGCGCACATGTCCTTGTGGCTACAGAAATCAGCACAAACTTCTCAGCCTGGCATTCAAGGCCATGCCCACCGCAGTCCAGACCTCATGCCAGACTAATCTTTCTTGTATAGCAGCCAAGTAGGATTGCCAGCTCCCCTCCTGTTATCCTTTCTGTGTCTAGCACCCTGCATGTGCTCATTTTATTCCCTTCCATCTCAGTTTGTTCTCACTAAGACTCTTTTTATATAAATTTGAGGCCATTTTGCAAATGCATCTTCTTTCATGAAATTGTCCTTCTCAGTCAGATGCAATCTCTTCCTCCTTGGAAAATGTATTTTGATTCAGCTGCTTATGGCCAAGATCACTGCTACTTATTTTCATAGTTCTCCTTCCTTCTTAGACGATGAGCTGCTTAAGGAAGGAATGGAGTCTCACTCATTTTTCTTGAATATGATACTTTGCATGGGGCCTAAAAATGGAGTGTGAGGAGCTCTGACAGACCTGAGGCGCTCCAGTGCTCCATTCCTCACACCCATCCACTCCCCACCGCATACTATTCCAACTCTCTGTTCTATGGAAAAGACTGCGATGTTGGGATGGTCCATGACTTTGTTCTTGATCTACCACATTTACTGTATGCTCTTCCAACTCTTGTCTGCCCAGCAAAAGTGATCTGTAGCTTTCACACCTTGCCAAGGACCGTCATTTTACAAAGTGTTTCCATGGCATCCGCCTCCCAGGTGCCTCTCTTCAAGTTTAGCTAACAGCTCCGTGTTAGGTAGTCTCTCCAAAATAGTATAAATTTGCGAGACTTCTGGGAAGATGGCGACGGAGGAAAGCGGCACTTACAAGTCCCGCTAACAATCGAACTCTATTACCACAAAACCAGGGCCTTTAGAGCCAGAAAACACCACCAGCAAAGAAATAAAAACGGTAAATACAAGGGACAGAGAAAAAGGGCTGGAAAAACAAGACACCAGAAAAAAAAACAGCCCGAAGTGCCGCGGCCGGAGCGGCCAGAGCAGCCGGAGCGGCCAGAGCCGCAGTGCAGAGCAGTCGGAGCCCCTGCATGAAGCGGCCAGAGCAGCCTGAGCAGCCAGAGCCGCAGGAGGATTGGTCGGAGCAGCGGTGCGGAGTGGCTGGAGCCGTGGAGTGGAGCAGCCTGAGCAGCCGGAGCGGAGCGGCCAGAGCAGCCGAGCGGAGTGGCCAGAGCAGCCGGAGCGGAGGGGCCAGAATAGCCGGAACAACCAGAGCCGCGTCGCGGAACGGCCGGAGTGGCCGGAGTGGCCAGACCCGCGGTGCAGAGCAGCCAGAGCCGCTGTGCAGAGCGGCCGGAGCAGCCAGAGCGGCCAGAGCCGTGGTGTGGAGCAGCCAGAGCCACGGCGCAGAGCAGCCAGAGCGGTGCGGCCTACATCTCCCCTAGCAGCACCAGGCCCCACAGAGGAGGGAGACTCAAAACAGAGCTCAAATCCAGAGAGGAGGCACTCTGGCCTCTCGGCCTAAGATGCAGAAGCAGCGTATTACTGCTGGCGGCAGCAGCGAGTTCATTGGACGGCCCTAGACCAATCCACTCAACCAGCCACCAGGCGCCTGAGAGGAGGGGTAGACAGAGAGCCAAGGTGAGCAGGTGCTGAACAGCCGGGGGGCAGTCAGCAGTTTTGTTGGCGCAGGGAACATCTAAAGCTCCCAAGGGCTGGGCACAGCACAACTGGCAAGGACTCAGAGCAGAGCTCAAAACCAGAGAAGAAATATGCCGCATCACGGCCAAGGGCGTGGCAGTGGTGCCATATTGCCAGTGGCGGCAGCAGCGAATCCACCGAGTTCACTACAGCTCCATCAGTGCACTCAAAAACCGTGAGTCAAATTGCGGCCCCTAGGGGAGAAATCCCAGTACTGCACTCCCAGGGACTTGCGCAGATAGTCTCCCGGGGTCGGAGATGTTAGCAGTGCAGCCCAGTGGGGGAGTGGCAGTGGCAGAGATATCATACCATAGTCACAACTCCCTGCTGGAGAACGCCGAACTTGGCACCCCCCCCACGGTCTAAGCAGCCTTGATTGACTCCCTGGGTCTGAGACCTTGTGATACAACCCAGTAAAGGAGTAGTGGTGACTGAGATACCACAGACTCGAGATCCAGAGCATCTTAAGTGAACTCGTAGTGACCCAGAGAAGAACCCAGAGAAGGCACAAACTTCCAAAATCATGGGAAAGAGAAATAACAATGGAGCAGTGAATGCCCACAACCTCACAACATCAGAATCTGATAACACAGAAATCCAAAGATCTATAGAAGATCAAATTAGGAAAATAACTTTAGAAATAATAGAGGACTTTCGAAAAGAATTTAAAGAGAGTCAAAAAGAGATAAACGATGCAATTAATGAAGTAAAGGCCTCAATTCAAAGTATAAACAACAGATTAGACCACATGAAGAATAGAATCTCGCTTCTTGAAGATGATCATTCTAAAAATGAACGCATAGTTTCTAATTTAGAAAAAAAAAAAAAAAAACGACAGCAGGAATCTGACATTGAAGAAAGATGGGCCCATTTCAAGAGAGCTAACCTAAGAATAATTGGAATAGAGGAGGGAAAAGAAGGTGAAACCAAAGGGATCAACGATCTCTTCAAGGAAGTAATAGCAGAAAATTTTCCAAACATAGAGCAAGAGGTCGATACACAGGTCCAGGAAACTTATAGAACTCCCTTTAGACAGGATCAGAGAAGAGGATCCCCACGCCACATAATTGACAAAATGTCTAATGTGGAAGCCAAGGAAAGAATCTTAAAGGCAACAAAAACAAAAGGCCACATGACATACAGAGGCAAACCAATTTGAATCACTCCAGACTTCCCAAACCAAGTTATGAAAGCCAGAAGGGCCTGGAGTAACATATTCCAAACTCTGAAAGAAAACAACTTCCAGCCAAAAATTTCCTACCCATCAAAACTATCCATCAAATTAGATGGGGAAATAAGAAGCTTCCATGACAAACAGCAACAGAAGGAATTTATATCTTCAAAACCAGCGCTAGAGAAAATACTCAAGGAGATTAACTGCAAAGAGGAAATGGGTAATACACGCCAGAACCAAAGAAACAAGAATTCCCATCCGGCAGACAACTAAGCAAAGAAGAATAAACAGTATCTCAAACAGAAATAAGATCTTAACATGTTGGGAATTAAAAATTATCTCTCTATAATCACACTGAATGTAAACAGCCTCAACTCCCCAATAAAAAGACATAAAGTGGCAAAATGGATTAAGAACCAGAATCCATCTGTCTACTGCTTACAAGAAATATACCTTACAAGTAAAGATAGGAACAAACTCAAGGTAAAGGGCTGTAGAAAGGTAATCCATGCTAATGGAACTCGAAGACAAGCAGGAGTAGCAACTATGATATCAGACAAGTTAGACTTCAAACCCAAACTTATTAGAAGAGACAAAGAAGGTCACATTTTACTGGAAAAAGGAATAGTCCAGCAAGAGGAAATAACAATAATCAACATCTATGCCCCAAACATAGGGGCAGCTACTTTCATAAATCAAACTCTTTGTGACATGAAGTCACACACAAATCCCAACACAATAATACTGGGAGACTTCAACACACCTCTCACAATACTAGACCGATCTTCCAGACAAAGGGTCAGTAAAGATGTCTCAGAACTAAAGAACACCATTAACCAAATGGACCTGTTGGACACATATAGAATATTTCACCCAACTACAGCAGAGTTTACATTTTTCTCAGCTGCTCACAGCACCTTCTCCAAAATAGATCACATCCTGGGACACAAAATGAGCACTAGCAAATTTTAAAAATGTTACATACTTCCCTGTGTCATTTCAGACCATAATGGAATGAAACTAGAAATCAACTATAAGAAGACCCAGAGAAACAACATAAACATGTGGAGACTGAACACCACACTTCTGAATGAAGAATGGGTCACAGATGATGTAAGAGGTGAAATAAAGAAATTTCTAGAAACAAATGAAAATAAGGAAACAACATATCAAAACCTCTGGGACACTTTAAAGGCAGTATTAAGAGGAAAATTTATAGCACTGAGTGCTCACATAAGAAAAACAGAAAATCTTCAAATAAATAGCCTTATGACACACCTCAAAGCCCTTGAAAAGCAGGAACAATTGAACCCCAAAGCCAGCAGAAGATGGGAAATTATTAAAATTAGAGCAGAAATTAATGAAATAGAGAATTAAAAAAAATACAGAAAATCAACAAAACCAAAAGCTGGTTTCTTGAAAAAATTAACAAGATTGATAAACCACTAGCCAACCTAACTAAAAAAAAGAGAGAATCAACCCAAATTATCAAGATAAGGGATGAAAAGAGAGACATTACTACTGACAGTGTAGAAATCCAGTGGATTATCAGAAACTATTTTTAAAAACTATACTCCAACAAAATGAAAAATCTGGAGGAAATCGACAACTTCCTAGATAAATACAACCTTCCTAAACTGAGTCAAGAAGATATAGAACACTTAAACCAACCAATAACAATCAAAGAGATTGAAACAGCAATAAAGATCTTACCATCAAAGAAAAGCCCAGGACCAGATGGTTTCCCAAGTGAATTCTATAAAACCTTTATAGAAGAGCTAACCCCAATACTACTCAAACTATTTCGGGAAATAGAAAACACCGGGACTCTCCCAAATACATTCTATGAAGCCAACATCACACTAATACCCAAACCAAATAAAGACAGTTCAAGGAAGGAAAACTACAGGCCTATATCTCTGATGAACTTGGATGCAAAACTATTAAACAAAATACTAGCAACACTCATTCAAAACCACATCAAAAAAATCATTCACCATGACAACGTAGGGTTCATCCCAGGGATGCAAGGCTGGTTCAGTATACAAAAATCAATCCATGTAATTCATCATATAAACAGATTCAAAGACAAAAACCACATGATCATCTCAATAGATGCTGAAAAAGCATTTGATAAAATTCAACATCCATTTATGATAAAAAACACTGCAGAGAATTGGAATAGAAGGAACATATCTCAACATTATTAAGGCAATCTACAATAAGCCCACTGCCAACATCATATTAAATGGGGAAAAACTTCAAGAATTTCCCCTAAAAACTGGAACGAGACAAGGATGTCCACTATCACCACTTCTCTTCAATATAGTACTAGAGACTCTAGCCAGAGCAATAAGGCAAGAAAAGGAAATCAAAGGAGTACAAATAGGAAAAGAAGAACTTAAGCTTTCACTATTTGCAGATGACATGATACTATATTTAGAAAACCCAACAAACTCAACCAAAAGGCTTATAGAACTGATCAACAAATTCAGCAAGGTATCTGGATACAAAATCAATCCTAAAAAATCAGAAGCTTTCCTGTACACCAACCATAAATCCACTGAAAAAGAAATTCAGAAATCACTTCCACTCAGGATCTCCCACAAGAAAATAAAATAACTAGGAATAAACTTGACTTCGGAGGTAAAAGATCTCTACAAAGAAAATTATAAAACACTGAAAAAAGAAATTGAAGAAGATCTTAGAAGATGGAAAGATCTTCCATGTTCATGGATTGGCAGAATAAATATCATTAAAATGGCCATCCTCCCAAAAGTGATCTACAGATTTAATGCAATGCCCATTAAACTGCCAAGATCATTCCTCACAGACATAGAAAAATCAGTCCTTAAATTTATCTGGAATAAGAAAAAGCCCAGAGTAGCCAAGGTAGTTCTCAGCAACAAAAACCACGCAGGAGGAATCACAATACCTGATTTTAAACTATACTACAAAGCCATTGTAATAAAAACAGCATGTTACCGGCAAAAGAACAGATATATAGACCAATGGAGCAGAATAAAAGACCCAGAAACAAGTCCACACACTTTCAGCCAATTGATTTTTGACAAAGAGGCCAAAAATATACACTGGAAAAAAGATAGCCTCTTCAACAAATGGTGTTGGCAAAACTGGTTAACCATATGCAGAAAATTTTTCACCCTGTACAAAAGTCAACTCACAATGGATCAAAGACTTAGAAATTAAACCAGAGACTTTGAAGCTCCTTGAAGAGGGCATAGGTCTAACACTACAACACATAGGCACAGACAAACATTTCCTCAACAAGACCCCAAAGGCACAACAAATTAAAAGGAGAATCAATACATGTGATTGCATGAAACTGAAGAGCTTCTGTTCAGCAAAGAAAACTATCAAGAATCTCAATCGAGAGCCAACAGAATGGGAGAAGATTTTTGCCACCTACACCACTGATAGAGGACTAATATCTAGAATATACAGAGAACTCAAGGAACTCAACACTAAGAAAATAAAGCATCCAATAACAAAATGGGCAAATGAACTAAATAGACACTTCACAAAAGAAGAAATTCAAATGGCCAATAAATGCATGAAAAAAAGTTCAACATCACTGGCAATCAGAGAGATGCAAATCAAAACTACCCTGAGATTTCACCTAACACCAACTAGAATGGCCATCATTCAAAACACAAACAACAACAGATGCTGGCGAGGATGTGGAGAAGGGAGAAGTGGGAACTCAAAGACATTGTTGGTGGGATTGCAAATTAGTGCAACCACTTTGGAAAACAGTATGGAGAATCCTCAGAAGAATGGGAACAAAATCTACCATTTGATCCAGCAATACCACTGTTGAGTATCTACCCAAAAGAAAAGAAACCAAACTACCAAACTAATGCATGTGTATCTATGTTCATAGCTGCACAATTCACCATAGCCAAACTATGGAACCAGCCAAGATGTCTATCAACAGATGAATGGATTATAAAACTGTGGGATATGTACACAGTGGAATTTTACTCAGCCATCAAAAAAAAACTCAATAACATCATTTTCAGGGAAATGGATGGAACTGGAGGACATTATGCTAAGTGAGATTAGTCAGGCACAAAAAATAAGAAATCAGATGCTTTCCCTAATATGTGATAGTTAGGGAGAAAAGTTGAGCAAACAAGACAACCTAAAGGAGGAGAAAGGAGGGGGGAACAGGAAAATCTCTAAAGCTCACAATGTACTTAAATATATCGAAGTCAATCACTAAGCCAAGCAAGGGAGGGAGGGACGGGGAGGGAATGGGGTGGGATTTGGGTAGGGGTTAAATCAGCGATGAGTACATATTTGTACACACAAGTTTTTTACCCCAATAAGTTGTATGAATATAATGCGCCAATAAAAAAATTAATTTAAAAAATAGTATAAATTTGCAATAGAACACTCTACTAATATGATTTAATATAGGATGTGTAACATTGTGTGGTACATTAGCAATAGGTGAAAATAAATAAATGTAAAAGTTATAAGGCGACAATGACAAAGAGGATAATTAAGGAGACTCTGAAAGATGAGAAATGACTTGTTTTTAGAAGGTGGGACTCTTCACGGGAGCAAAGCAGAAAATGTTGGGTCCCCAAAAGGCTAATAATTGGTCCCAGCCAATCATTCTACAATGCCATTCATCAGCTGAGAATCCTCTGTGTGCACAGCGACAAACATTGGGCCTGCTTTGTGTGCCATATGCACAGACATAATATTTGTAAAAAATCTCTAACAGAAAGGGAGTTCAGAAGCTATAGAAACAGATACCAGGGGGAAATAGTTCAAAAACTATAATTAATTTTTCCTGAGAGGGAAAAATGCTATACAAAGTAACAACCATAGAGTTTCAAAATACAGTTTTTCACAATTAAAAACACATGAGGCAGAAATACACACACATAACACACACACATAACACACACACATACATACACAGACTTTGAGGAGCTCACAAAGATGCCTCAAAAACTGGAACGAAATCACAAAGATGATAAATTATATTTTATTAAAAGGCAAGAAAATAGAGGCTCAACCTCACAAAGTTCAAATGCCAGAAAGAACATCTAGGAAAAATGAGAGTAGAATAGTATTAAAGAAATAATATTAAAAAAGTTCTCAGAACCTTTATTTCCAGAAGGAAGGTATGCATTGAAGGACCAACTTAATGACTAAAGAGCCATTAATGAAGCACATAATTGTTAACGTCCAGAACTTAGAGTTAAGATCTGAGAAAGCTCAAAAGAACAAAAATATGTAGATTATTTGCAAATAATCAAGAATAAATCAGATTTTTCACCAGGTATTCTGAAAGTTGGACAATCTTCATAATTCCAATGATATAACAATGCATATGGATGCAGCGAGGGATTCTGATATAATTGCACTGAATCAGTGAGGCAAAGGGAAATAAATGCATTGCAGAGCATGCTGAGATTGGGGTTAAATGTTAGATCTACATCAGAACATAATCTAGAAAATCTTCTTGAAAACCAGAAAATAGCAGTATAAGCATATCATCTGTATCAAAATAGTTTAAAAGTTAAATGACTGGTAAAGATCTCCAATTCTGTAGGCTTTCTCTTTAAGTTCTTGATGGTTTCCTTTGATGAGAAGAAATTTTTAGTTTGATACTATCTCACTTGTTAATTCGTACTTTAATTTCCTGCGCTTTGGAGGTCTTATTGAGAAAGTTGGAGTGTTGAGTCTATGTCCTCCTCTAATAACTTTACAGTCTCTTCTCTAATTTCTAAGTCTTTGATCCATTTCAAGTTGATTCCTGTGCATGGTGAGAGGTAAGGATTTAGTTCCATCTTTCTAAAAATGGAGCCAGTTCTCCCAGCACAATTTGTTGAAAAGGCTGTCTTTTCTCCAGCATATGAGTTTGGCCCCTTTGTCAAAGATGAATTGACTATAGGTGTGTGGGTTTGTTTCTGTATCTTCTATTCTGTTCCACTGGTCAGTATGCCTGTTGTTGTGCCAATACCATGCTGCTTTAACTACTATTCCTCTATAGTATAATTTGAAGTCAGAGATTGTGATGCCTCCTGTCTGGCACCACTCTGATAGAAGGCTAATATCCAGAATATACAAAGAGCTCAAAAGACTCTACACTAGCAAAACAAACAACCCAATCAAGAAATGGGCAACTGAACTGAATAGACACTTCACAAAAGAAGAGATACAAATGGCCAATAGATACATGAAAAGATGTTGTAATCATTAGCCATCAGGGAGATGCAAATCAAAACTATTCTGAGATTCCATATAACCCTAATCAGAGTGGCAAACATAAAGAAATCAAATAACAACAAATGCTGGTGAGGCTGTGGGGAAAGAGGAGTTGGTGGGAGTGCAAACTAGTTCAGCCACTATGGAGATCTGTGTGGAGATTCCTTAGAAAACTGGAAATAGATCCGCCATATGATTCAGCTACACCACACCTGGGTATCTTTCCAAAGGGGTTGAAATCAGAGAATTACAATAACATATGCATACCCATGTTCATAGCAGCACAATTCGTAATAGCCAAAATATGGAACCAACCTAGGTTTCCATCAACAGATGAATGGATTGCAAAATTATGGGAAATACAAACAATGGAATTCTACCCACCTGTAAAGAAAAACAAAATCAGGTCATTTGCAAGAGGATGGGAAGACCTGGAGAGCATTGTGTTAAGTGAGATCAGCCACGCACAAAAAGAGAAGGGACATATGTTTTCTCTAATATGCCCAAATTAGGGAGTATAAGGAATACCAGAGGGACTCCAGATAATGGAGGGGAAACCTCAGCAAAGCTAGAATGGAAGCATAGGAGAGGAAGAAGGCTGAGTTTGATTAATGGAGGAGCTACATCCGAATATGTGTAAAAGTATGAATGTATCATGGTTAACCTGGACACTCATTGTTGGGAGGGGAACAGGGGAAGCGGTGGGGGGGGAGGGGGCACCAAGCACAGTCTGAACGTATGGCATTTTCAATATGTTTCACATAAAAATAAAAATATAAAAATTAAAAAAATTAACTGACAAATGAAAGAGGCTGCTTCTAGGGGGTAGGAGAGGGCGTGAAGAGAGACAGGTAGGAAAAAATGGAGTAACAAGCATGTTTTATTACTCTTACCAAAAACATTTAAGCAGACTGTTCATTTATGAACTATTCAGACCATTCTCCTTCTACTCTCCACTGTACAAACCAAAGGACAACAACATAGAATGATGTATCTCATGATCTGGAGAACAGTGCATTTTGCAAAATGGTGATTTGTTGTCATAGAAGAATGATTTTGAAGGTATCTTGGCTGTGTTCCTAAAATTTAAAGGCAGAAAATTCTTTGGGGACACATATTTTTTCTTATTCAAAGGATCAAAAATTATGATATTTATTTAGATTACCAATTGTGACTAGACCATATGTATTAATTTATTTTTGCTATTTTATTTAGACCACCACCAATTGTGATTAGACAAAATGTATTTTTTTTTTTTGTACTGGGGATTGAACTCAGAGAAATTCTACCTTTGAGTTATACCCGGGACCTTTTTAATTTTTATTTTGAAACAGGATTTCATCAAATTGTTGAGGGCCTCTAAGTTTCTGAGGCTGGCCTGGAATCTGCCATCCTCCTGTCTCAGCCTCCCAGGTGCTGAGATTACAGGCATGCTTTCCTGTGCACAGCTCATTCATTCATTCATTCTCCTACTGAGTAGCCACATTGTGTCAGACACACCACACTGATCCTGAGTACAATGGGGGGATCACTTAAGAATTTTAAGCAGACTAATTAAAACCACAAGATTCCACAAGATCTAAGATACAGATAGATGCCCCTGCCTTACCAATTATAGAACTATCTGAATAGGCCAGAAGATAACTAGATTGTTTTGATTAACTTCAATTCTACTTGTGAAGCAAATACTTCAAGTTGAAACTCAGACTTGGTGATTGGTAAATACAATCACCAATGATAGGCATTGTTGTAAAGAGATAGATGACAACAGTATTTGCAAAAAACCAGGGGGTTGGACAGGAATAACCAAGGCAAAGAACCAGCATTATTTTTAGAGAATCAGCCAGTATTTGGGATTCGCTCCAAAAAGATGATCGGAGAAAACATCAGCCAACTTACTAAAAATGTTTTCCTTAGATTTTAAAACAAAGTCAAGTGTGTTTTTGAAACTGTTAAGGCAAGTATTTTCTTTTTTTACTTTCTTATATTCGCAAAAAAGGAAAACTATCAGTTTATTGAGGCATGAATTAATGCATCTTCTATCTCTTAGCTATACCCCCAGCCCTATTTTTTAATTTTTTTTTTTTTTTTGGTGGTACTGGGGTTCCTGGAAACCCTTATATCTCAGGGCTACACTCCCAGACCTATTTTATACTTTTTTAAAAATTTGGAAACAGGGTCTCTCAAGCCAACGCGGCTGGCTTCGAACCTTTGTGATCCTCCTGTCTCCGCCTCCCAAGCGCGGGGATTACAAGCGTGCGCCACCACGCCCGGCCTTTATTCTTTATTTTGAAACAAGGTCTCACAAAGTTGCAGAGGGCCTCACTAAGTAGCTGAGGCTTTCTGTGAACTGGTAATCCTCCTGTCTCAGCCTCTCAAGTACTGGGATTACAAGTGTGCACCACCATATCCGGCTAGCATCATTCTTTTCACTACAACATTTAATTGTATATTTACCTGCCAAGTCCTTTTCACCTTCTCTATTGAACTTTCCTGGGTGAAGATAAAATAATTAGTAATTTTCCTTCCTTCTCAATTTCATGTAAAAAAGACATTTTCCTGTGTGTGTGTGTGTGTGTGTGTGTGTGTGTGTGTGTGTGTGTGTATGCGTGCACACGTATCCCAGTGGGCTTATGTGAGAAAGAGACTTCAGGGACTTCCAAAGGGGTCATGAGAAGAAATATAAAAATATTTTCCATATATAGAAAGGTTTGTGAGGTTGAAAAAATAAGTATTTTAGTAGAGAGAAATGAAGGAATGTCCAAATCATGGGAAGAAATTTCATGTGTGAGCCCTTCACAGTAGTAGTATTCATATTCAACAGAGATGAGAAAGCAAAACATAAACATCAACATAACTTAAATTCCTTACATCTTTTACCATTTTCTTAATTTCTTTAAATATGAGAATGTGCAACTCCTACTACATTTAGTTCTTTAGAAACCATTAATAACTTGATAAGTTTCGAGTATAATAAAAAACTACCTGAGTTAAATCACACACACACACACACACACACACACACACACACACACACACACACACACCTCTTTCTGTCAAGATTATTTCTAAGGAAATGTCTTGCTAAAGTAATTTTAATTCTAGTGCAGTGTTCAAATTAGACATTAAAATATGTTTCAAGATAGTCTTTGACAATACTTGTCTTGCAAAAGTAATTTTCATTCTAGTGTTGTCTTCAATTAGACATAAAAAATAGGTTAAGCATACTTCAACTACTACGTTAAGTCTGTTCGTAGTATTACTCCTGCTTCTATGTAAATATAACCTCAGCAGTCCTCAGGCATATCTCACAGAAAATTCATTTTACTTCAACTCCTAAGAAATAATGGGAAATTTTTCTTCAAACTTTGAAAAAAAATAGCATTTGTTGTGCAATTACGCATTTGTCTATGAAAAAGAGCATGCCTGAACATTAAGATGTCCACAAAATGGGTATTGCAAATAAGGAAGTTCTTTGAATATCATTTTCATTGTTATATTAAAGATTGTACTCCTATGGAAAACAGGCCAATGTTGACTTGATGGAATGCCCCCAGGGATAAGAGATCATGTTCCGTTTTTGACAACACTTCAGGACCTGTGTTGAGGAACACTGGCTTTGTAGTTCTTCTGTGGATACTGAGGTGCCAATATTTGGAAATAAGCAATTCCTCAGAGCCAATGCTTCTCCAACAATACATTCAGCATCAATAATAAGTTTATTTTGTTCATTGTAACCAAAGCATAATAAAATTTGAATGTAGGTGAATAGTACACAGGCTCCAATTTCTTCATCCTAGGTCCATGGCAGCCACCTGTAATCGATGGACATCATTTTCTAAGGAGTAGACATTGCTATGTTTATGATTATATGTCATGTACATTAAGGAATTTCCCTTTTTCTCCCTTCTATCCACCTCAGTTAGGTTACCTTATTTGCTCATCTATGGTTTCATAAATATATCAAGATCAATCACAGCCAAATATGAGGAGGGAGAGGGAGGAATTGGGGTGGAAATTGGAGAAAGGCTAAATGAGAGATGTATGTGTACATCTCTACCATCTTTTGCCCACTTAGATGTATGACTACAATGCACCAATAAAAATTTTTTAAAAAGAGTAGAAAAAGCTTCCAGATCCTTTAAAGAATCTTACTCAAGGTAGCCAACATAAATTTGCATTTGTTATATATTGCTGTGTTACAAATTACTCTAAAATTAAATGTCCTAGTAGCATCTCACAATTACTATGAGTCAAGAAGACAGGAATAACTCCACAGGGCACCTCTGATTTAATCAAAGATAAGTGTGCTTTCAAGATCACTCATATGGATGTTAGAAGACCTCAGGTCTTCATTGACTATGAGCTAGAGACATGAGGTCTTTATTACATGAACCTCTCTATAGGAGAGTTTACTATATGACCCTTGACTTCTCTTAAAACCAGTCAATGAGAGCTAGAGGGGAGGTAAGCGGAAGAGAGAATAAGCCACAGCCTCACTGTAACCTAATCTAAGAAGTAACATTCCATCACTTGTGCCACATTTTATTCATTGGGAGTAGATGACTAGGGCATTCAAGTGGAGATTAGACAAGGACATAAAAACTAGAAAACCAGGATCATTGAGGGCATCTTAAAGATAGTCTGCCACACTGTTTGTCAATCAAATGGAACATGAAATATGGAACAGATTATTCCCATTTCCCAAATTATTAAATAATTTCAACTGAATGGATAAGAACTTAAATGTAGTATATGATTAAATACCTAAAACAGTAGTGTTTCTTGAAGCTATTTTTATACTTTTTATTGGTGTACTGTAATTAAACATTCACATGTTCACATAACATTATTTCATCTGTTTCCTTCCCCAAACCTCTCCTTTTTCCTACCTCCTCTAATTCTCTTTCATTATTTTACTGATTTATCTCCTAATTTTCATTAGGTCCTTTTTATCTTTTTAGTTTGTTACATTGTAATTTTATACCATATTGAGTATAGAGTGTCAGAAAAATGCATGCACACAGCTCTTGATTCCCTCCCCGTCTGGTGTCTTCCTCCCCCTACTTCTCCCTGTGCATATTTTTGATATGGGAATTGGTAGTTTTATGAAAATTTACAGCATATTTCAACTATTATACTTTTAATGACTTCTTTTCCCTACCCTAATCCCCTTTGCCACTCCCCTGGAGTCTCTGCTCATCTATCTATCAGATGTTGCCCTTATTTCCAAAAATATTTTTAGCTTCCACATATAAGGGAACACATCTATCTACTCTTTATTGAAAAGTGGTTGTACTTGCTTAGTATGCTATTTTTGAGTTCCATCCATCTTCCTGCAAATGGTATGATTTTGTTCTTCTTTATCGCTGAGTAAAATTCCATTGTGTGTGCATCACCTTAAACCCCAAACCAAATAAAGATACTACAAGAAGAAAAATTACAAATCAATATCACTGATGAACATAGATGCAAAAATTTTCAATAAAATATTAGAAATTCATATTCAAAACTATATCAAGAAAATAATTTGACATGAACAAGTAGGATTCATCCCAGGGATGCAAGGCTGGTCAAAATATGCAAATCAAAAGAGTAATTCACCATATTAATAAAGCTAAAGACAATAATCACATGATTATCTCAATAGATTCAGAAAAAGTACTTGACAGAATCCAAACCCTTTCATCATAAAAATGTTGAGGAAATTAAGAATAGAAGAAATTTACCTCGACATCAGAAAGGTAACATACAATAAACTCAAAGTCACCATCATTATGTGTAAGGAAAAACTGACAGAATTTTCCTCAAGATCAGGAACAAGACAAAGATGACCAGTGTCACCACTCCTATTCAACATACTACTTGACACGGTAGCCTCCATAATAAGACGGAAGAAAGGAATCAAAGAAAAATGATAGGGAAAGAAGAACTGAAACTATCTTTGGTTTCTGATGACATAATCCTTTACTGAGAAGATCCCAAAACTTCAACCAGAAGACTTCTAGAAGTGATAGTTTCAGCAAAGTAGGAGGATACATAATCAATCTATGAAAATCATTAGCATTCCTCTACATCAATCATTAATCCACTGAAAAAAAATACAGAAAAATTTCATTCACAATAACCACAAAAAAGATAAAATATTTAGGGATAAACTTAACCAAGGAGGTAAATATTTATATAATACACTACAATGAGTATTATAAATCACTAAAGAAAGAAATCAAAGAAGACTGGGTTTTTTTTTGTTTTTGTTTTTGTTTTGTTTTGTTTTTGCAGTACTGGGAATCAAATCCAGGCTTTGTATATGCGAGGCAAGCACTCTGCCTCCAAGGAACATGCCCAGCTCTCGAAGAAAATGTTAAAAGATGGAAAGACCTCCCATGTTCTTAGATAGATAGAATGAGGTCACTTTTCTTTACATTTTTCTCCCTAGCTTCAACATATTTGAGAAAACATGTGGCACTCTCTTGAGTCTGGTGGAATGATGGCTTAATATAATGTTCTCCAGTTCCATCCATTTTCCTGCAAATGATGTAACTTTGTTTTTCTGTATGGCTGAATAAAACTCTATTGTGTGTATATACCACAATTTATTTATCTGTCAAGGGACATTTAAGTTGCTGACATAACTTGGCTATTGTGAATTTTGCTGCTATAAACATTGGTATGCATGTGTCACTATAGTGACTTTAACTCTTTTTGAATGATACTAAGGAGTGGTATAGCTGTGTCATATGTAGAAGATTGAAACTAGATCCCTATCTCTTACTCTGCCCAAAAGTTAACTAATGATGGATCAAAGACCTAGAAATTGGACCAGAAACTTATAAATTATTAGAAGGAAACAAAACACCAACCCTGTAACACGGAATAGGCAAAGACTTCCTTATTATGAACTCTAAAGCTCAGGAAAGAACACCAAGAATTACAAGAGAACTAAAGAGCATGAAGAGAGCACTTAAAGAATGAGATAAAATCTTTGCTAGATACTCCTCTGACAGGGGATTCCTATCTGGAGTATATAAAGAATTCAAAAAAAAATAACAAAAGAAGTACAAATAACCCAATCAATAAATTTGCAGTTGAACTAAATAAACACATCTCAAGAAAAGAAATATGAATGGCCAATAAATATATGAAAAGATGTTCAACATCCTTAGCAATCTAGGCATTGAAAATCAAAACTACATTGAGATCCCATCTAAGTCCAGTTAAAATGGCAATCATAAAGAATACAAGCAATAATAAATATTGTCAAGGATGTGGGAAAAAGGAATGCATATGCTTCATTGGTGGGATCATAAATTAGTAAAACCATGATGCAGATCAGTAGGGAGATTTCTCAAAAAACTAAATCGATGCTATTATTTTAAATAAACTCATTTTTAGCTTCTTTTGAAAATGGAATACCTAGCTCTGTAAATAGCAATTTCTTTCAGCATTCCAAAAATATACTATGTCTGCAGTTATATTTCCTGTTATAAATGATATTTATACTTTTCATTTAAAATGTAATAGTCATTTAGAAAGTTTGCAGAAATTAAAAGATTATAAGAAAAATATCTTAATTCTTTTGCTCACAAATAACCACTTTAACAGTTTAGGCTTTTCTCAAAATTAGTGTATATGTGAATTTATATTTTATACTTCTTATTTTACATTTGGTTGTGAAAAATTTAGCATTTATCTAGGGCACAATAAAACTGGAAATGTTACTTTGTAAAGCACACATGGTATACTCACTTGCAGGCATATGGACATCAACTTGAAGAGAATAGTTGTAAAAACAATTTGGGGTATAGCATAGTGTAGGTCTGGGGTAACACTTTTATTCCTCGCCAAAGCTCTATAACTGCCCAATAATGGTTCAGTAACTAAATGAACTCCTGAGAGAAGAAGGCATAGTATATTTTCTCTGCTTCACTGGATTGAATATTTATGAAAGTATCAATGAGTCTTTGGAAGAAGATACAACAAATTGGCAATTTTTATTTTGAATTTAGCCTCCTCTTATCTTTGTTTAGTATTTCAATTAATTACTATCTAGCTGCACATATAAAATGTGTAGATGCTTGAGCCTATACCCATTACCTAGCTAAGATACCTACCTATCTAAAAAGCCTACTTCTCAGCCGGGCGTGGTGGTGCACGCTTGTAATCCCCGCACTTGGGAGGCGGAGACAGGAGGATCGCGCAGGTTCGAAGCCAGCCGCGCTGGCGTAAGAGACCCTGTTTCAAAAATATAAAAAATAAGTTTGGGAGTGTAGCCCAGAGGTAGAAGGGCTTCCAGGAACCCCAATACCACCAAAAAAAAAGCCTACTTCTCTAGACTCTTAATTCAAGGAAGAAGAAGAAGAAGAAGAAGAAGAAGAGGAGGAGGAGGAGGAGGAGGAGGAGGAGGAGGAGGAGGAGGAGGAGGAGGAGGAGGAGGAGGAGAAGAAGAAGGAGAAGAAGGAGAAGAAGGAGAAGAAGAAGGAGAAGAAGGAGAAGAGGAAGAAAAAGGAGAAAATGTGTTTATATATAGCCAGTTCTGGACTTTGTTGTCTCTTTGAAATTGCATGGTCTTGCACCTATGACCAATTGAAAAAACACCACCATAAAATCAAATTCTCTAATGGACTTTGAAAAGTAAAATGTACATTAACTGGTAAAACGTATAAGAAAGTTAATTGTGGCATCAGGTGGCATAAGACACACTTGAATAGTTAAGCAGGGGGCAAAAAGCAGGAGTGGGAAGTCCAGGTTAATTACTAAACACCAGTAGCTTTTGCTATCTTCTATAAAGAATATGGAGACAGTATTCATCAACCTTATAGAGAAGGCATTTTCTGACTTTCTGGAGGATAAATGAACCTCAAATAATGGTTTTACTGCAAAATTAATGAAACCTGTGGCAGAAGAAGGTGGATCTCAAGTGATTCCTGGACAGAAGGTAATTGTCAGTTCCACTCTGTCCGTGAAATATTGAGTCTTGATAGAGTTTCACTATCCAGCAGCTTGCCTCCAGGACTGCGGAGACATAGTCCATTCAAAGACATATTCCCAGTTGTGTTATTGAATCTGATAGGGTGGAGGCTTAAAAAATTTTTAAGCCATTCACCCAGCCATTTTCCTAGCCACACAAAACCACTGATGGTCCAATTACAGATAATCAGGATTTTTTCACCAAACACAACCACAACTCAAAACAAGGCAAATGATATTTAATTAATTACACATAGTAAACTTAAATGGGAAAAATAGAGAATTTGTCATAGCTATCTTTAATTTATATCTACTATTTTGTATTGATAAACAAAAAGCCACTGATCTTTTTACTTAATATTAGTAGTTTTTTAATATTAGTATTTAATATTAGTAGAAACAAGAAAGAAACTTTCTACTGTTATTTTTCATAATACATGTAAGTCAAAGAGCACACAAGACATATCTATCAAAACTAAATGGGCACTGGCTCTTTTTGTACCTCTGAAACATGTACTCTTTTACTACTTCTATTATAAGACCCAGGTCACCAAAGCACAGTTAAATTGTTTAGATGCTGGTGAATCACTGTGGAAGCACAAATCTCACATTAGAATTGCAGTAAGGGATGGTTGCTGTCAGAGCCAGTGCCAATAAGTCTCTCTTTCTTTTTACTTCTTTCTCTCCCTCTCAGAAATGGTTCATAATGAATGAGATTTTTATGGAAGAAGAAAGTAATAGAGATAATAAGGTCATAAAGTCTATATTATTACCAAGTAAGTCACAAATTATACCTCTTTGCAAATTATACAATCAACTAAGTCAGGAGGTCTATGTATTCCCCAGTGAAATAGAAAATAATTACTCTGGAAAATCAAAATTTAAAAAAAAACACATATTCACCTGAAGTATTGAGATGATAAATCATGCATTTTGGTTCCATTCAAAAACATATATATCATCATAATTCTCCAGCTTCATTCATCTACATGAGACACAACCCTAAATGACATTTGCATAGAATGTGACTTGTGGCATTGGATAACCTAGACTTAACCATTAGATTCACCTGCTGGCTGAAGCAAATACCCAGAGCTTTGTAAAAGTTAATAAAAGGGCTTTGTGATGATTAATCTATTTATTTTCCCAAACTAGACAAATCAACTCTTTATTTCAACTATGTCACACAATATTTACTATCCCTAAGTAATGAAGAATTTCTGTTTTATAAATATTGATAGGTTAATTAAGTAGTCCTGGTAGGTAGAAGGGAGAGGAGACAGAGAAAGAAAGTTAAATAAAATTGTGTAAACCTCTCCTCTGCACCAAATATTGGGGAAAGAGCTTAATGTGCATGCTACTATTTTATTTTTCCACTATCACCATGGGGTAGGAAATAGAATTCCAGTTTCATAGATGAAGTAACTGAGGTTTTGGGAGGCTAAGTGATTTGTCCAAAAAATACAATTAATGAATATTTAGGGCTGGAATTCTAATTTTGTCTGTTTTATTCTAATGACCCTGTGCATTAGTCACCGTATTTTCCTGGTTCTTAAGTTATCTGTATCAAACACTATTTATTTATTTATTTATTTATTTATTTATTTATTTATTTTGGTGGTACTGGGGTTTCTGGAAACCCTTCTACCTCCAGGCTACACTCCCAGACCTATTTTTTATATATTTTTATTTGGAAACAGGGTCTCTTAAGCCAGCACGGCTGGCTTCAAACCTGCGTGATCCTCCTGTCTCCGCCTTCCAAGCGCGGGGATTACAAGCGTGTGCCACCACACACAGCTCAAACACTCTTCTTATTGGTTACATTGTAAACTTTATCTAGTTATTATAGAGTAAAGGGAAATACATTTGACTATGTTCCTACACAGTATGGTGAGATACAGGCCAAAAGTCTATAGATAGAGAATCCTGCAATTCATAACGTATTAACAAAAAATGTATATGTGAAACCATCATTGCGATAACAAATTATCCCTTGAGACCACTGTAAACTAAATCTATCCTAGAAAATAGACACCAACACTTAGAAACCAATTCTCCATTTGAATAGCTGACCATCAATCATAGGATACAACAAGAGTGAAATAACTTTAAGATGTTTTGCATGCTTTCCAGAAGGTTCTAAATGTTGTTTAGATGTAGAATGACTGCTTCTTTTGACTAAGAGGCTAATAGATCACCTAACCAAGGACTCAGCAAAGCAAAGTTTTAAATTTGTCAAATTTAAATCTGTCCAAAATCGTAGATTTTTATTCTTGGACTCAATCTTCTAGACAATCTTCAAGAAATCTTACTTAGGCCAAAGGAAAGCCTTTTCCAGTAAAGGGCCAGATAAATAACCTTGTAGTCTCCGTGGGCCACAGAGTCTCTACTGAAACTACTCATCTCTGGTGTTGATTTAGCATGAGAGCAAATATAGACAATAAATAAACAAGCAAGGCAGGCTGTATTCTAATAACATTCTAAGATGGCCATATTTGGTCACTGGCTGTGGTTTACTAACCTCTGGTTTAAACATTGCTTTTTGCCTGGAGTGGGAGAGGGTAAGATTTATTTGTTTAAATCAATGTCATTTACAAGGCTAGGTTGATGAGGAGGAAACAGACCTGGAAATGAGAAGGAGGATTGGTGATGCTAAAGTCAACAGGAAGGTCAATCTCTTCAAAGAAAGGGACTATGTAAACCTTGTATGGACTGAAGAAAGAAGCTGACTCCTTGTAATTCAGGGATTATTTCTTCTCACTAGCAAGTAGACCAATGGTTTTGAAAGCTCTTTCTTCAAATGAAGTTTTGAAATCTGAAGATGTAAGGAAGATAAGCTCGCTGTCCTTGTGGTTAAAGCTAAAATGGAGAGCCACAACTCATAAGACTTATCCTGAGACAAGCAAAGCACATTTCTTCCCAAGAAATCAGGACTTCCTAGAGTGTAGGTTGAAAACCATTATGATAGACAAAGATGAAGGCTCTGATTATGATATTCTATGATTATGTGATTTAATTTATCTTTATCCCTGCTTTTAAGGTATATCTATACACCAATACTATCTATACACCAATACATTATCTATGGAGGAAATCTTCAGAGAAAATATATGTCAAATCACTAGATTTTCCAAAGAACAACTTCAGTGGTTGGACTTAACATGGTGTTCTATTTATTTCTATACAACAAACTGACTAGTTATTTTTGTTCAACTCTTCAAACAATTTACCTAAATGTTTAAATAGCACAGTCCAATAAGCCTGCCTCTTTTATTCATGTGAAATGATTAAATTTCAGATGTAACCCAGTTTGGTTCTTGTCTTTTTATGCTTGGCTACCACAACAAGGAACAATAGACTGGGTGGTTCAGATAAGACAACTTTATGTTCTTATAATTCAGGAGGCTAGAAGTTCAAGATCAAGGTGCCTGTAAGATCACCTTCTGTGAAGGGCTCACTTACTTGCTTGTAGATGGATGCATTCACACTGTGTCCTCACATGGTAGGAGGGAAAGAATAAGTTCTCTGGTGTCTTCTTATAAGGGCACTAATTCCATCCTGAAGGCCCCACCCTGATGATCTCATTTAAGCCTTATAATCTCCCAAAGGCCATTCCAAATACCATTGTATTAGGGGTGAGAGCTTCTGTATGTGATTTGGGGGTGGTAGGGATACATTTCCATCAATAACAGATTTCATATATTGTAAAAGGAAGCATCTGGGAGAAAAAAAGAAAATTTTAGGTTCTACAAAAAGATTAGATGAAGATGCTGCTGTGTTTAGCATAAACACATTAATGGAAAGCCTCATCTTTGTTTTTAAAGATATTTTTAATTGGTGAATCATAATCATATACATTTTTGTTATGTGATATGATGTTTTAATACAATATGAAATAATTAAGATGAATATATTAATTGGCTTAATTTAATATTCAAAGTTTTTACTGATTAAAATATAGCAAGACCAAGTAAAATCTTTTCCTCCAAATACTGCAGATTTGAGTCCTGTCTCTAATTGTTTACTTCAAGCAACAAGTATCTTGATGATAAAGGTGTTCACAGAAGTTGCCCTATGTATCGCTGCAAATTGAATTACTTCTTCGAGATTGGCAAACAGAGAACAGCAGGTTTTTATGAAGGAAACACTGCCTGGATAGTAATTGAGTTTGGGTTTTCATCCAAGGTGAAATTTGTCCTGCTGATAAGTTTTCAGTTTTGGTGATTGCCTTACTCCAGTTTCCAGCACAATGAGGGCTACCAAAAAAGACAGTTGGTATAAGCTTTCTAGTGTTTTCTTGCCAGGAAGTAGTCTTCAGTCTGAGACTCAGGACCATTCGGGAAGACAATATACAGAAACACTGCAGGGGGTTGTTAAAGCAATGATTTTTTGTGAGTAGGATATGTTTGCTCCTTCAAGGACAGTTCTAGTTTTCCAAAAAGAGATGGGCCATTTTTAACCACATTTTATCCTAGACAGCTGCGGCACTTTCTATAGCAGTTCCTTTTAATATTCATTCTTTAAACACCAAAAATAAAGTTATCCTCTTTCTGTTTCATAACTCACAATACGTAATGCATAGTTGCCACAATTATTACAAGAGATTGCATGGTCTCGCATTTACTCTGTTTTATCACCCACCTGAGGACACACTATTTCCTGTTATTGGTGGGGAACTTGATGCCATTATGTGTAATTTCTTTCAGATGAGCCATAGCACTTAGCTTTCTGCTTCAAAGTACGGGGTTATGCTTAAAGCAAGCCCAGTTTCTATAGAGATTTCCCAGAGCAGAGAATTTAAGTCTAATTAAACACATCACTTCACCATCAATGTTGTCTCCATGCCCAAATCATTCCTTAAGAAGTAGGCAGTATCAAGTCAGGCTTGGAAATAATTGTTAGGTTTGGGGTAGACATCAATAAAGAAAGTAGCTTACTAAAATATTACAAAAAACCATGAGTGAATTAAAAGTAATTTCGGGAGGAGGAGGGAATGGTAGAAACAAAAATATAACTTGAGTAATTATTTTTGAAAAACAACCAGGAATCTCCTCAACTCCCAACTTAAACATTGCTAGAATGATTTCTGCACTTACTTATTCCCAACATGCACACATTAAAGGTAGTTTATTTTTATTTCCATTTTATTTTTTAGATGCTGGGCCCTGTGCATGGTAAACACACACTCACTCTTATCACAGTTGCATATAGTTATTACAGCACTTTGGAGGCAATTAAAATAATTTTCAATGAATCATGTGAATCATCACACAGTGTGGAATATTTAAAAATTCAGCCCAAATGGTTTCACATCAGTTTTTGTTACCAAAAATAAAAAAAACAACCATTCATTTATAAGTAGACAAACAGGCTTCTCATAGACTTTTAGGTTTTGTTTGTGTGCATTAGGAATTAGAGATGCTTAGACAAATTACTTGAGGAATTACATAACCTGATCAAAGTTGTATGGTTAGATGATAGTTTGGGTTGGACCCAGGTTCTACCTCCAAAGTCTATGTTCTAATAGATGGAGAGAGGAGGCATGTCAAAAATGATCTTGGGGCCAGATGTGGTGGCGCAAGCCTGTAATCCCAGTACTTGGAAGGTTGAGACTAGAGGATTATAGGTTCATTACAGCCTTAGCAACTTAGGGAGGCCCTCCACAATTTAGTTAGATCCTGTTTCAAAAATAAATAAAAAAAAAACAGGCTGAGGATAAAGAATGAAAGTAGAATGCCCTTTCAATCCCCAGTACAGAAAGAAAGAGGGAGTAGAGATAAAGATAGAGATAGAATGAATGATGTTGGAGAAGGCAAAACAACAAAATAGTGGTCACCCAGGGAGAGGAATGTTATTTGAAAAGAAAATTTAGTACTAGAAATTGAGTAAAGAAAGAAGACTATAACATATCCTGTCTAAAGGGCAGAAGAACAATGAAAAGCATGATCAGAAAGAGAAAGGAAGAGGGCTGAGTGGAAAGAGAATAATGTTCAGAGACTCCATGTGCTCATGTGGAAAATATTAGACAAGATAGGTTCTAGACAGACTATAGGATGAGACTACAGGGATGGCAGAACTTATTCATTGTACCCAAATGGCCTTCCATTGCAATAGTCCCTGACTACTCATTAAATACATGTGAACAATGCCTACCATATTCTAAGCAGTAAGGCTAAAAGCTATGAAAAAGACAGGCATGCCCCTGCACTTTAGGCCCTTATACTTATTCACTGTGACCTTAGCAGTTATTCATCCACATTATGCTGCCATCAGAGCACTTTAAAATAAAAAATTATATATATATATATATATATATATATATATATATATATACTTTATAGATATCATACACGGAGAATTGAATGTTTACTACATGCAAAAAAAACATGCAATGCCTAGCACAAAGCAAATGATATTAATTAGTCAATATTATTACAGGAATTTTATTTTTTTTAAGATCATCAGCTTCTCCAACTAAAGGAAACATACTCTTATTCTGGGAGTATTTGCAGATAGCAAATCAGAGCACAAGGTACCAAACTCTAGTCAAATATAATTGCTGTTCAATCAGCAATCCTGGCGAGTTTGGTCTATTTTCAGCTCCAATCCTAACTTGTGCTACCCTGAATGAGTCATTTAATAGCATCTGCTTTCCTCTCTGCGGATTGACTTCTGCTCTTTAACTCAAGGGTATTGAAGGAGGCTTTGGGGATAAATAAAGGAGAAATCACTGCTTCAGCTAATAAGCTGCTCTAAAATATGAGCTTCTAGAGAATTCTCTTGAACTTGTTGATTGAAAGATACAAAAGTACACACTGAAAAAAAGCAAGCTTCTCTTGAATGCTTACACCTGACTGTGTGGAATCTATATGGATGACCAGTGGAAGCAGATACATTCAGAATAAATGATACTTTTCTCAATCCTGTAATAATAAGCTTATTCAAAAGGGCTGTGCTATTATTAGTACAGGGATTGGGTGTGGTGGTGCATGTCTATAATCCTAGTATTTGGGAGGCTGAGACAGAAGGAACACAGGTTCAAAGCCAGCCTCAGTAACTTAGGCTCTCAGTAACCTAGTAAGACCCCCATTTCCAAATTAAATAGGGCTGGGTTGTAGCTCAGAGGTAGAATGCCCCCAGGTTCAATCACCAGTACCAAAAAACAAAACAAAACAACAAAACAACAAAAAACAAGGGGTAAGAGCTGCACTTATTTGAACATAACTATTATTTTGTCTTAAGTCAGAAAATCAAGACTTATTAAGATAATTGATTTATTCTAATTGCTAGTACAGTGAATATGGATAATACAAAGGATAATAGTTTGTTTCTTAAAACTGTCATTTTACCTGGAATCACAAATAATATACTTTACTGCAATCACTTTCACTGAAAACTATCTACTGTGCTCCACTTACCTCTAAAATGGGGTCTTGAAGAGGAAAAGTCAAGAGCAACAAAGTATTCAGTGCCTTCAGGGTGCACAGTTGGAAAAGCAACAGATATGACATTTCTTGATTAGAAATACAGTGTTTACTTATATATTTGTGTATAAACATGATGTGGGGAATCCTTGTTTAAACCTTAAGCAGAAACTGCCATATTTAATATTAGAAATATGCATGGAAAAGTGGATTATATGACTACACATATTAATTATTGAAAATAGTTTCTAAGGTTTTAGAGCAATAATGAAGAGACAAAAACAAGAAAGCAAACAAACAAAATTTTCTTTTGTTTGGAACAGAAAACTAAATTCACAGACAGTAGCTTAGTAAACAGATCTAACACCGTGTGTGTGTGTGTGTGTGTGTGTGTGTGTGTGTGTGTGTGTGTGTGTATGGTACTGGGGGTGGAGGTATAGGAACCTAGGGGCTTTCTACCTCCGGGCTATTTTCCCCAGACCTATTTTTCATTTTATTTGGAAACAGGGTCTCACTAAGTTGCTGAAAGCCTCACTAAGTAGCTGAGTCTGGCTTTGAATCTGTGCGATCCTCCTGTCTCAGCCTCCCAAGTGCTGGGATTACAAGTGTGCGCCACCACGCCCCCTGATGTGCTACGAATTAGTTAGGTTCCCTATCCTTTGTGCTCACCTTGCACTTGTTCCTCTCCCTGGTAAAATCTTCTCTACACATGTGTCTCTTCCACTTGGCAATAAGCAAATTGAAAACAGAGGCTTTGTCACCCTCCCTGTTGTATTCTCAGAGGCCAGCACAGTGCTAGTCATATGACAGACACTCAGAAAGTACATGTGTTGAGGTGACGGAAGGAACAAAAGAGGCTACTTGGATAAAATAAGCCAAAGTATTTCTGGTTTTCCAGTGGTTTATCCCACCAGTGCCTCTACCCACACTACATCAAAGACTTCGCATATGTAGCTCAGAAATGAATGCCCAGAGGGAAGGTTCTTACCCATCCAGAGACTGAGATTCCAATTCTAGTTGAGAGTTTGAGTGAAGTTATGGTTCTAACCTTACCGACAGAAAAAAACATTATTTGGCAGCTCCTGGGTGGTTTTGTTGATGACCAGGAACAGAATGAGAAATGGAAATCTCATTAAGCTTGAAAGTATTTTTAGCTGGAGAACATTGACATTAGATTGTCAGAACGCCAAGTGGAGAAAGCAACTATAATGAACAGTAAAGATAAGAGCAAAAATGGTCAAGTGGGATTCAAAGAATTGAATATTATTTCTACCAAATCACAGCCTGGTTGCTCAGCAACCACTCTCCATGGGAGTTGCATAACATGATGACATATTAGATCCTAACCTCAGAAGTGGACTGACAAGCTAAAACCATAAGTCTTTCAGTCCAACTTGCATTAGCCGTATTACTGTATTAAATTTCAAGTAAGCCTCATCCTCTGCCTATAGAAAAGAAGAGATCTATCGAAAGAGCACACAATCGCCATGGTGTCCTGGATGTGTTTTTTAAATTATTATTCTTTTGGTGATTTTAATTATATGTCATGCACAGAGTTATCTGCATAATTCCCTCCACATGCCACCACCTTCCTCCTCACACGTTAGTGGGATTCTTGATAACAACTTCACATATGGTCAGAGTATTATGTGAACTATTTCCTTCCCCAGTTCTCCCTCTTCCCTTCCCTAACTCTAACCCCTCGTCCCCTTCAAATATTCAACCAATCTTTGTATTATTTAAGTCCTTGATGTGTCTAACTTTCTCTCTAGCATTTACAAATAAGATAAAATATAGTATATTTGATGTTATTAGACTAATATCACTTAGCATAATATTCTCCAGTTCCATCCATTTTCCTGAAAACGAGATCATTTTGTTCTTTTTCGCTGAGTAAAATTTTATTGTATTTATAGGCCATATTTTCTTCATCATTCATCTGTTGACAGACACCTGGGTTGCTTTCATAATTTGGCTATTGTGAATTGTGCTGCTATAAATATCAATAAGCATGTATCACTATTGTGTTCTGACTTTATTTTTTAGGAAAGATTCTGAGGAGTGGTATGGCTGGTTTGTGTGATGGTTCCATTCCTGGTCTGTTGAGGAATCCTCAAACTGATTTCCATAAAGGTTGTACTAATTTAAATTCCACCAACAATGTATAAGAATCATTAAGATTGCTGATTCATTGTGTACACAGATTGGATTACATTAGTTTCAGATTTATTTTTATTATATTAGTTGATATGTCAGTGATGGAAGGTTAAATTTGGGTTGGCCCCAACAGATAGATACATAAGAATACATGTTTTATGTGTCACCTGAGTCTCCTCTTTCTTTTGACCTCTTACTTTGATCACCTACTTCCAAAATAAAAGTAAAACCGTAAACTTTAATGATAACATTCTATTACTATTTTAAAAATTAATTCGTAGGGCCAGGCATGGCAGTGCATGCTTGTAATCCTAGTACTTGGGAGGCTGATACGGGAGGATCACAGGTTTGCAGCCAGCCTCAGTTACTTAGTGACACCCTCTGCAACTTAGTGAGATCCTGTTTCAAAATAAAGAATAAAGAGTAGGTCTGGGAGCCAGGCATGCTGGCGTACGCTTGTAATCTCAGCATTTGGGAGGCTGAGACAGGAGGATGGCGGTTCATAGACAGCCTCAGCTACTTAGTGAGGCCATTCGAAACTCAGTGAGACCCTGTTTGAACAATAAAAAGACTAAAAAAATAGGGCTGAGGGTATAGCTTCGGAGGTACGATGCCACTGGGTTCCATCCCCAGTACCACACACACACACAAAAAAAAAAATAGGTCTGGGGTGTAGCTTGGAAGAGTAGAATGTTCTTAGGTTCAATCCCTAGTACAGCAAAATAATAATAATAATAATAATAATAATAATAATAATAATAATATAATAATAATAAAATTAATAATAAATAGGGTAAAAGAATATTCTTTTTTTGTGGTACTGGGGATGAAACCCAGGGCCTTTCTACCTCCAGGCTATATTCCCGGGCCTATTTTATATTTTGTTTGAAAACGGGGTTTCACTAAGTTGCTGAAAGCCTCACTATAGTGGCTGAAGCTGGCTTTGAACTTGCACGATCTTCCTGTCTCAGCTTCCCAAGTACTGGGATTATAAGCATGCAACACCATGCCCAGATTAAAAATATCTTAATAGAAAGTAAACAAAAGGCCATAAAAAGTTTTCAAATAAAGATCAAACTAATGAGTGAATAAAACTAACTTACTAGTTATTAAGGATCATTATATGTCACATATTTTTATATGCACTTGGGTTAAGACACTGATTACTTATATGACTTAATTTTATGAGATAGATGCTATTAAGGCCATCCTTAATTTTTATGTAAGGAAACTAAAGAACAAAATGTTTAAGCAACTTGCTTTAGGCTAGAGTTCCCTAAACTGAAATCAAACCAGGCTTATTAACTCCAAGGACCGTAGTCTCAATCACTGAGCCAGTAAGTCAATCAAAATAAGTCAATCAAAATAAGTCAATCAAAAATGCTCCTATCACTAGTATTAAAAAATTACTAATCAAACAAAATGACAAACGTATTCACCAATTCAGCTGCAATTTTGAACAATAATGAAATTTAATTTAGATAATGTTTGCATAATGTTTAACATAAGGAATTGCTACTTTATAAAAAAAAAAACTTTTGCTTATCACTGTGCAATGATAACAAGTTGGGAGTATACTAATGGTTCTACATACTAATCACTTTCCTGTACACTTTCGGTGAATAATATTCAGTTTTTAAACTTTTACTTTTATCTTCTGTTATATTTCTATCACATTTATTTAAAAGAAGTTTTAGGTCTGTGTGTACTCAGTATAATACTCTCAATCCCAAAGAATAAGTAGATGTATGTTCTCTCTTAAGCGAAATCTAAAGAGATATTCTGAAATAAGGACAACATCAGATATTGAGATGAGTAGAGACTCCAGGGGAATGACTGAGGGTGAATAGGGAAGGAATGGGGTGGGAGACAAAGTCATAGGAATACAACAGTAGAAATAATGCTATGAACAAATAAAAAATTGCCAATTCCGTCTACAGCCATACCACCCTGAACACGCCCGATCTCGTCTGATCTCAGAAGCTAAGCAGGGTTGGACCTGGTTAATACTTGAATGGGAGACCACCTGGGAATACTGGGGGCTATAGTCTTTTTAAAAAATTGCCAATTCCAATCTCAAAGCCTTGTGGGTGAGGGTGGGGAGGGCTTGATGGGGAGGGAAACAAGAGTTTTGTGCATGTCTTATTCTAACACTCTCTACCCTAATTATGATATCAAATTGCTATACACCCAAAAATACAAAGAAAATAAAAAGAAAGGTTATTTTATTTGTTTGATATCATTGTGCCTATAAAAATCAATATAGACTGCCAGGCATGGTGGTGCATGCTTGTAATTCCAGCATTTTGGAGAGTGAGACAGGAGGATCATGGTTTGAGGACAGCTTCAGCTACTTAATGAGGCTCTTTACAACTAAATGAGACTACTGTTTCAAAATAAAAAATAGGCCTGGGGGTATAGCTTGGAGGTAGAATACCCCTGGGTTCCACTCTGAGTACTGCAAAAAACAAATCAAAGTAGACAAAGAGACAGTGAAACTAACTGTAGTATTAACTATCTAGAGTAAAATTAAGTATTATAGAATAGTAGTTTTTGAAAAACTCATATCCCATGAACTACTCTGAGAAATCTATCTTTAAAAACATAAGAATTTCAGGCAGCATATACATTGCATAATATTCACTGAAAGATTATTTAATGCTGAAGAAAACTGGAAGTAATTTAAAGTCCAAAATGAGGACACTCATATAGCTATTAAGAAATATCTAAAGAATTAATATTGGCATGGAAAACTAGAGTAACATGAAGTGAGATTAGAAGAATATAAAGCCATATTGAATGATTCCCATATTATGTATCCCCCATAGCTATTTTTCCAGAAAAAGAAGAGATAAAAGGCTTCTATGAAATACATAAACCATTAGCAGTATTTTAGGATGATCTAATAATAATTTATGTCTTTTGTTAACATTTTTATTTCTATTTTTCATGTGCAATTATTTTTCTTAATGTAAGAGTATAAAAAGTAACTAAAACTGTGCCATCTCCTAATAATTCTCTTTGAGTCTGATTTAGGTGACCAGGTAGCAAATCTAGTGATGAATTATGATCAGTTGTAATGTTACTAGGTGATTCAATATGTTTACTATTCCTATTTAATATTTTAATTTATATAAATGTCTTTAACATCTTAACATAGAAGAGAGAATATTATAAAAATTTCAATTTAAAAATCATTCCAGAGAAACAGTACTTTATTTTTTTAAAAAAAGTCCTTTCCTAAAAATGTAAGGCTCTTTTGATTCTGAAACAATCATTGAGTAGATGGATCCCAATATTAAAACTTCAGGAAAGGAACAGACTTCACTTTAGAGGCATAAGGGAAGGCTCACTTTCTCTGCAGACAGTACCATCCCAAGCAGATGGGTTTACCTGACCAGGATCACATGTTGAGTCAGTAATGGAGTCAAGGCCCAGATCTAGGACCTTGATTCTAAATCTGGCACATTTTCCATTAAGCTGTTAGAATAATCATATGGTCATTCTGTGAGAGACACAGCAGGGAAAGGTAGCTTTTTCATTTTGCTGAACACCTGCCAGAGGCAGACATGAAAAAAAGAAAACATAATGGAGCAGAGTATAGGCTTTCAAGTTGACTAGATCCAGAGTTGTATCCAGAGCCAGGTGTTTGCTATATAATTTTTTAAGGTACTTGCCTTTCCTAAGCCTTAGTCTTCTTTTGTTTCAAACAAAAATAGGAATGCTCAACCTTTTAAGGCTATTATAAAGATTAAATAAGACAAGACATGTTAGAGGTGCTCCATGTCACATGACCTTGTGTTTAGCTGCTAATGCTGGGTCTCCCTCTCTTCCCCACCTTCATCTGCCCCATCAGTGAATGGGCACAGCCTTGGCTTAAGCTTGCCATCTTCATTTTGTATTCAAGAGAACACCACGTTAAGCACTATCCTGCACACACAGAAACACAATGAATAGAAATCTTAAAAGTGCCCACTTTCTGCTGGGCATGGTGGCAAACGCCTATAATCCCAGTACTTGAGAAGATGAAGATGAGATAGGAGGATCACAGGTTCTAGGATAGCCTCAGCAATCTAGTGAGAATCTCTACATTCTAGAAAGACCGCCTTTCTAAACAACAACAATATATATATATATATATATATATATATATATATATATATATATATATATATATATATATGGCTGGAGGATTAGCTTGGAGTTAGAATGTCCCTGGATTTAATCCTCAATAAACACACACACACACACACACACACACACACACACACTTTCCCTAGATACCTTCTTATAACTCTTGCATGATACATTTGCTGAAGAGAGTGTTCAAGCTAATATAACCCATCGAATCTCTTTTGATGCTCAAAATAAGCAGCTACTTGGATAATGTAGTATTCAGTCATATGCTCAACTTAGAGGATAACTAGGTAAAATACAATTTTAGCTGCATGCAACCAAGGCTTCCTTAAATCTTTCATTTTTTTATTATTTTCTTTTTAACACTGAAAGTCTGGCTTGAAGATATGCAATAGAAGAAAATGTACGTACATTTTATCTTGTCACTCAGAGGGCTTTACCCTAAATCAAAATGCTTTTGGCTAAAGTGCAAAAGCACTAGAGACCCATTTTTGAATAGCAAGAGAAATTGAAAGGATTTCAACTCATCTGTAGCTCCAGTAGCTGGCAGGAGGTTCCTTTTTAAATTGAATTTTCAAATGTATATAAGTCATCAAGCTTCAGATTTTAACCTTTCCAATAAAGTATTAACAAACCTTCTCAAAGAAAGACTTTTGAAAACTCTTAAAAGTCATTTATATTCTTAACATGGAAGAGGAGACTATGAGCATTCTGGAAGCAATCTTAATGGAAGGAAGGTTCCCAGGTGAACTATAAATATAAGGCTGGTTCTCACCTACTTGTATGAAAAGAGAAGAAAAACCAAGGGCCATGAAGAGGCCTTAGTTGAACAGTGTTTTGTCACAAAACTCTTTTTCAAATATACTTTTATGGGTGCATTGTAATCACACATCATAATTAAAACTCTTGCCAGCAAGTTCCAAAATAGGGCCTCTCTCTTTCTTTCTCTCTCTCTCTCTCTCTCTCTCTCTCTCTCTCTCTCTCTCTCTCTCTCTCTCTCTTTCCTTCTTTCTTTCTTTCTTTCTCTTTTTTCTTTCTTTCTTTCTTTCTCTCTTTCTTTCTCCCTTTCTTTCTTTCTTTCTTTCTTTCTTTCTTTCTTTCTCCTTTTCTCTGGCCCTATCTGATAGCACTCTAGTTATAATGTTTGAATAAATTACTGAGGTGATCAATAATTATAAATTGTTGGGTGACCAATATCTCAAAAGAACCAATCCTTTAAGAGCCAGAACGCCACTAAAACAGGGTACCTTTAGTCCACATAGTGGGATGAAGGTCTTTGGTTCTTTCAAGCAAAAATTGTTGGAAGTCATAATATTAAATGGAAAGAAGCCCCCCAAATCTCTTATTTTATCCTCCATGGCTACTTTTTTCTTTCATTTGATATACCTGATATTAAATGATAAGCAGGCACTTTTCTTTGCTGGTGCCCATAACATGAGCTTGGTTTGCTTGTTAGATCATAAGACACTGAAGAGAAAGAGAAAGCAAAGCAATTATTTCTCAAAATCTCTACTAGTACTAAGTCATTTTGGTTCCAGCAAAATATCACTTATTTTATCACTTATGCCCAATTGTTATTTTTCTTTCTCTTCTACTATTTGTTTTTCACATCTTAGAACACTAAAAATATTACTGTTAAATGATATTAAATATTATAATAATATCTAACAGCTTTCTAATAGGAATATATATATATATATATATATATATATATATATATGTTGCGTCCATGAATGTATAGCCATAATTAATGCCCTGCAAGACAATCATTTACAAAATGTTGGGCATGGTGGCGCATGCTTGTAATTCCAGTACTTAGGAGGCTAAGACAGAAGTATCACGCAGGTTCAAAGCCAGCCTCTGCTACTTAGTGAGGATCTCAGCAAATTAATGAGAGCCTGTTTCCAAAAAAAAAAAAAAAAAAAAAAAATATATATATATATATATATATATATATATATATATATATATATATAATAGGTCTAGTAGTGTAGCCTGGAGGTAGAAAATCCCTGGCTTCCATCCTCAGTACAACACACATAAAAATATATACAATAAAATACACCACATAATAGGCTGCCCCATCTGTCTCCCTGTCAGGCTAACACTGTTTCCTTCTTCTTGTTCTGTGAAGAGCAACTGAGTTGAAACTAGAAGTAAGATAGCCAAGTCGCAGAAGCTGCCATACAACTAGGCAGAATATTAGATATCATCACTGGCCTCTAGCCCCTGGAAATAATTGTGCATTTCTCTAAGTGACAAAGATTAACCAACTAAGGATTTTAGTTGAAGGATTATTGGTAAAGTAAAACTGTGAACTCTATTTTCTAAATACCTTCTTTAAGTACCAAGTGCTTCTCAGTACCAAGAAGTTTTTCAGAAGTCACATAGATGGTCGAATCATATTATCCTTATCCTTCTTCTGTCTCCAGATGAACGATTTTCAGACTGAAAAGGTTGGTTTGAAATTATCTTAGAGGCTTGTGTCCTTTCATGTACTTTCCCACTTAATTGGACTTAGGCTTTAAAAAGGCTCTGAAGTGCAATAGAAGAGAGCCTGATTCCTTTAAAAATGTCAAATGTCTTGAATAGGAGATATGATGGTAGGTCTATTGTTAGTCTTTGAGATATAATGGAGGATGGAGGCATTGCCAGATGGGTAGATGCCTGCAAAAATCATTTTAAAGAGGATAAAAGGCAAAATTATGCAAGTCACAGATTTTGTGAGCTTATAACTGAATCATAGCAAAATCCTGGAATTGCTTCCATATAAAGTGAGCTTTTAGAACATAATCTTGCAATGACTAGTTTCCTAAAAGTCAATCACATTATAAATGTGAGTTTGTAGACTTATTTTTACAAAAGTCTGTTAGAATAACCAATAATGCTTTCTGTTTGCTTAACATTTGCTGACTTTCAAGGCACTTTCACATTATTTCTTGAATCCCTGTAACGGCCCCATGGGCTAGATACTGAGTTTTGTTTCAATTTATACAATAAGAAACAGACAAAATGTAGTTAAAGATTGTAAAATAACAAAGCTAGCTAATGAAAGCCAGAATGTTAATCTGAATTTTTGATTGATCCAGGGCCCTGGCCACAACAATCACATTTCCTCTCGAGTGTTCAAGTTTGCAGATAGAAAGCTATTTAAAAAGAACATTAATCTTGAAATTCGAAAACTGTTTAACAATAGAATAACTTAGGACAAAAATGTCTCCCTCAATTCAGAAGTTATACTAACAGCTTGATAGCCAAGATATAAGACAGATAACTCCTAAATGGGCAATCACTCAAGTCCCTGCATGTTTAAATCATAAATTCTAAATTTCTCTACTGCTTTTTATCAGTCAAAAGACCAGATTTTCCCTTGGAAATTTGCTACTTACCATAAATTGTTTAATTTTTGAACCATTGTTTAATGAGTTGGCATTAGAGCAGCTTCAATGTAAGTAATTATTGACAATTTCTACATGAATATTAAATCTTTGTTTTCTGGGTCCATTGTTTATTTTGTGGCTTTTATTGTATACTGGAAGTAAAGATTTTAAAGATTGACTATTATATTTTTGCATATTTTATGCATATAATTATTATATAACAATGGACTGAAATCTACCTAAAATATCTGTCTAGTTAATCACTATATCATCCCACACTTAAATCTTTGTTTATGATCCTTTCATCTAAATACAGCTAATCAGCATTTTAAAATATCCCAATTCTAAGAATCTTATATAAAATATGGATTAAAATCTTTATATTATTTTTTACCTAGTCTCATGTCTACTACCATTTCTGCATTCTTCCTTGACACACATGTGCATATGAAGGAATTTGTGATTGATCCAGGGTCCTGGACACAACAATCACATTTCCCCTTGGGTGTTCAAGTTTGCAGATAGAAAGCTATTTAAAAAGAATATTTATTCTTAAATTTGAAAACTTTAACAATAGAATAACAGGACAAAAGTATCTCCCTTCATTCAAAAGTTACACTAACAGCTTGATAGCCAAGATCTAAGACAGACAACTCCTAAAATGGCATTCATATACATATACATTGTGTGCACACAAATACACATGCATACAAACACACACAGTCATATAATTACAGTTGGAGAATTTTGAATATTTCTTCAGGGACACATTTCAGATCAACTGGGATTTTGTTCTGAGCACTTAAATTAGGCTTAACTATGAACCAACAGCCAATAAGAACTAAATATTTTGCAACAACTGCAACTTGGAGCTTGGTTCCCTACATGAAACTGTTGGAAATATGGTGTCTTTGACAGGTTTTGAAGCCATTTAAAGGGATTTTTCTTAAGGACATTTCTCTTTCTTTTTCCTCTCCTTTTTCTTCTTTCTAGGGGATTGAATCTCAACGAAGTCTACTTTCAAGCTATTTTGAAACAGAATCTTACTAAGTTGATGAAGATCTTTCTAAGTTGCTAAGGCTGGTTTAAAACTGGTGATCCTCCTGTCTCAGCCTCCCAAGTACTGTGATTATAGGCATGAGCCACCCTACCCATCAAGAGGGCTTTTCTTAAAGGACCAGAAGAACTGCATTTGTTCCTGAGAGAACAGGGTTGTTATAAAAGTGGTCTTGGCCCTCTTCATTCTCTTGATTTCTCTCTCAACACAGGATGCTATCCGTCACAAAGCCTTCACCAGAGGCATATTTTACCATAGCAACACCAAATGGTCTTAGACATTCTCTTAGATCCATTCTGAAAACTTTCTTGGACTTTCTCCTTGTTTTTCTCCTCACCCATTCCAATATAAAACTGGCTTTGCATGTTCCTGGCTTTGTTATCTATGTATATAATAAAAAGCCTGCTTGTCCCTTTCTGGGCTCCCATGGTACTCAGGGAAATTTTTGTTGTTTATCTTCCAGTCTTTCCATATCTACCCACTCTGTCAGCAGCAAAATCAGTTTTTCCAACTCAACCATATCAGTGCCTGTGCCTGGCTTAGCCCTTTGAAAGAAAAAAAGAGGAAGAGCAAAGAGAAATGCCATAGAACTATCATACTTAGAATGATCATTGTTCCAATCTTTACTCTCCTGTTCATACATCAATCCCCACCTCCTAGAAAGTGTCCACTCCATTGGAAGTTTTCAAATAATGCTACACTTATGGGTTACTAGTTATCACTGTGGAAAATCCAACTGGGACAAGGTTTGCCATAGGCATTTTATTTCCATTATTTTTCTGTGCCTAATTTTCCCTGAGAAAGCAAGTAAGAAAGAAAAGTTGCAAATGTTCAACTAATATGTCTATTTAATAGGCAATGAAATGGAGTAATGTCATTTCCCATGAGTCAAAATAATCATTAAAACTGCTGATTTACAACTATTCAGAAGCAATATTAGTTAGAATATTTGGGCAACAAAAGTGACAATGTTTGAAAAGTGATGCTATGGTATTACTAGTGAAAAGCTCCCAGTTTGAGGACACAGTCAAAGAATATAGATTTAATCCTAATACCAAGGCTCTCTTCCGCATTGTAAAGCTTGTTAGCCTATAAGTATGACCAAAATGTAAAATTAAAGTTACCAAAAGAAGATACTTCTTGCTATAAGAACTATCTGGACAATCTACTATGAAGCCACCATTTCAAGCACTTAAGATGACTTGGCTTTGAAAATAGGTGTGAAATGTATAGCATATTAAGTCGCATTTAGTCCCTAATATTTTAGATTAAATTCATTTATCAGATTTTTTTTCTTACATACAGAAGTGTGTATGGCTTAAGTCTATTGTAATTATACCAGGAAGACTGAGAATAAGAGAGGTACAAATTTTTGCAAGGGAATACTATCCTGGCTAGAACCCTATATAAGGGTACATAGAAAAAACAAAATAAAATACAACAGGATTAAACAATAAAGGTGAAGACTTATGCTTCCTAAAAGGTGGAGTAGATGTACGTTTTTATTCCTTTAAGCATAGTTAAAACATAGTTCACTATATATTTATACATACATAAGAAGACTCTGAAAAGTGACTAAAGAAGGCAAATCAAAGGGTATAGTTTTGAGTTTCCTGGGTGTCATGTTTCCTTGATCCTTTGTGTCCCTTTGAGGTCTAACATTGTCATTTCATTTTAAGAGGGAGTCATCTCTCCTAATCTTTCCCGACTGGCTTCAGGAGACAGGCTTTTATTAATCTGCTGGATGGGTAGATAGGTATTCTGAAGCTATCCCATGCCTTCTCTATAAATTTGCCTGCTTCATATATCTTGTTCCTCTTACTGGAGGTACAGAATATAATAGGAAGATTCTGAGGATTGTATGTTTCTCTTGATCTCAAAAAGCCAGGTCAGGTGCCAACAGTTTCCCATTTGACTTCCCTAGCACAGTGTCCTGAAATTCTCAAGTTTATGTGGCTTCTCCCAATCCCAAAAAGTAGAACCAGCTTTCAGGATGACGATTGCACCAGCCATCTGCAGGATCAAACTAACCTGTGTGCTAAGGGATAATAAGGTAAGTTTGGAAGAACATTTGAGGTGACTATGGGATAACTTGGAGGAGATATCCATAAGCAAGTCACTCCAAGTAGCTCCTAGATGGATTCCTGATGAAGTCTGTGGCATTAATAGTAGGGCACCAAGTTGCTCTTCTAAGCCTCCCCCAGTATTCATCCCTGCCAATCACCTCAATCACTTTGGTATTCTGGGGAGGATAAGAAAGAAGTAGATTTCTTGGAAAGCATACCACAGATACACTCATTCACTGTGCATCTGTCCCTAAGGGAGAAACTACCAAGCAAAGGAATCTCTTAACACTAAGATGTACTGCTTTAGGAAAAGAGTGTCATGAGCAAATAACAACTTTAATTTTTTTTTTTTTTTGGTACTGAGGATGGAACCCAGGGGCATTCTACCTCCGAGATACACCCCAGCCCTATTTTTTATTTTTTATTTTGAAACAGGGTCTCACTGAGTTGCAGAGGGCCTCATTAAGTAGCTGAGGCTGTGGGCGAACTACAATCCTCCTGTCTCAGCCTCCCAAATGCTGGGATTACAAGCGTGCACCACCACACCTGGCTAAAACTTTAATATGTTATATTGAATTCATTTATCAGATTTTTTCCTCATATGGAGAAATGTGTATGGCTAAAGCCCATTGCAATTATACTAGGAAGACTGATAATAAAAGATGTAAAGAATTTATTTTTCTTTTCTTTCCTTTTTTTCTTTCTTTTCTTTTTTTTTTTTTTTGCAGGTCTGGGAATAAAACTCAGGGACATTTGACCTCTGAGCTACACCTCCTGCCCTAATTTTTTTTTTATCCTTTATTTTGAAACAGGATTTCATTAAGTTGCGGAGGGCCTCACTAAGTAGCTGCGGCTGTCTGTGAACTGTAATCCTCTGGTCTCAGCCTCCCAAATGCTGGAATTACAAGCATGCGCCACCATGCCTTGCTTATTTTTATTTTTTTAATATCTTGAATTTTTGCCTCTTTGTTTTTTATAACGTGCTTTAATTGGTGCATTATAGGCTCATATCATAATGTAAATTATGTTGACAATGACGCGTACAGCGCTTGAAGGGCTCCCCACTCACCTAATCATTTTCCCCTTTCCAATAAAAAGTACTCAGATTGACCTTGGTTTATTTACATATGTACACACAGTCAATGGTAGTATTTCAACTTCCCCCTCTCCTTCCCTTAGGCCACTTCTCTGTCTCCACTGAGGTTTCTCCTCCATTATTTAGAGCCCTTCTCTAAACTCCCTAACTTCCACATTACAGAGTTACTCCCTAGCTTCTGCATATTACAGAAAACATATGGCCCTTCACTTTCTGTGACTGGCTAGTATCACTTAATATAATGTTCTTCAGGTCCTTCCATTTTCTTGGAAAGAACATAATTTTGTTCTTTATTGCTGAGTAGAATTCTATTGTGTGTATTTCCCATAGTTTGTAATCCACTCATCTGTTGATGGACACCTACATTGGTTCTATAATTTGGCTATTGTGAATTGTGCTGCTATGAACATGGGTATGCACATAATACGGTATTTTTCTGATTTTTGCATCCTTGGGAAAGATACCCAGGAGTGGTACAGGTGGATCATATGGTGAGTCCATTTCCTTTTTTTCTGAGGAATTTTATACTAATCTCCATAGAGCTGAACTAGTTTTCAATCCCACCAACAATGTCAAAGAGTTTCTATTTCCCCACATCCTCACCAGCATTTATTTTTATTTGACTTCTTGATGATTGTCATTCTGATTGAGGTTAGATGGTATCTCAGTGTAGCTTTTATTTGTGTCTCCCTGATAGCAAATAATGTTGAACATTTTTTTTCAGGTATCTACATGCTATTTGTATCTCTTACTTAGTGAAGTATCTATTCAATTCAGTTGCCCATTTCTTGATTGGGTTATTTTATTTTTATGTAAAGTTGTTTTAGTTTTGTTTTGTTTTTGTGTGTGGTACTGGGGTTCCTGGAAACCCTCCTACCTCCAGGCTACACTCCCAGACCTATTTTATACATTTTATTTGGAAACAGGGTCTCTTAAACCAGCGTGGCTGACTTCGAACCTGCGCGATCCTCCTGTCTCCGCCTCCCAAGCGCAGGGATTACAAGTGTGAGCCACCATGCCTGGTGAAACAGGGTCAGCATGGCTAGCTTTGAACCTGCGCGATCCTCCTGTCTCCACCTCCCAAGCGTGGGGAATTACAAGCGTGCACCACCATTTAAAGTTTTTAAAGTTCTTATATTCTAGATATTAGTCTTCTATCAGAGAGGTATCTAGCATAGACATTCTCCCTTTCTGTATGCTATTTCTTTAGACTTTTGATGGTTTCTTTTGGTGTGCAGAAACTTTTTAGTTTAATGTCATCCCTCTTGTTAATTCTTGTTTTAATTCTCTGAGCTTTAGGGGTTATGTTGAGACTTTTTTTTTACCTCTGCCTATATTTTGGAGTGTTGTACCTATGCCTTCCTCTAGTAGCTTCACAATCTCTGATCTAACTTACTTTGATCCATCTTGAATTAGTTCCTGTGCAGCGTGAGAGGTAAGGATTTAGTTCCACCTTTCTACAAATGGATAACCAGTTTTGCCAACACTATTTGTTGAAAAGGCTGTCGTTTCTCCAACAAATGTGTCTGGCACCTTGTAGAAAATCAATTGGCTATTAAATGTGTAGATTTGTTTCTATGTCTTCTGTTCCACTGGTATGATTCTTATTGCTGAGAATTGTTCTGGCTTTCTGAGTCTTTTGTTTCTCCATATGAAATGTGACTGATTTTTCTAGGTCTATGAAGAATGACATCATTATTTTGATAGAGATTGCACTGACTCTATAGATCACTTTTGGTAGAATGGTTCTATTGATATATTCATTCTGACTATCCAAGAGCAAGGAAGATTTTTCCATATTCTAAGATCTTCTATTTCTTTCTTTAGTGTTTATAATTTTCATTTTAGAGGTCTTTTGCCTCCTTGGTTAGGTATATTTCTAGATATTTTATTGGTTTTGAGGTTACTGTGAATGAAATTGTTTTCCAGATTTTTTCCAATGGGTTCATGGTTGGCTTATAGAAATGCTACTGATTAAGCCAGGCATGGTGGTGCACGCTTGTAATACCAGCATTTGGGAGGCTAAGACAGGAGGATCACAGTTCTTGGACAGCCTCAGCTACTTTAGTGAGGCCCTTTGCAACTCAGTGAGACCCTGTTACAAAATAAAGAATTAAAAAATATACAGGACTGGGGATGTAGTTTAGAGGTAGAATACCCCTGAGTTCCACCCTCAGGACCACAAAAAAAAAAGAAAAGAAAAAGAAAATCTATTGATTTTTTTAAGGTTGATTTTGTATTCTATTACTTTGCTGAACTTGTTAATCAGATCTAAGAGTCTTTTAGTCGAGTTTTGGGGTTTTCTAGATACAGGATCATGTCATTTGCAAAGAAAGATAATTTTAATTTGAAAAAAAAACTTTACTGACCTACTTCAACTGTGTCCATTCTCAGATTTTGGTGACAGAGAGGGAGAGAGAAGGAGAAGGAGAAGGAGAAGGAGAAGGAGAAGGAGAAGGAGAAGGAGAAGGAGAAGGAGAAGGAGACGGAGACGGAGACGGAGACGGAGACGGAGGAGAAAGAGAAGAAGGAGAAGGAGAATAAGGAGAAGGAGGAGAAAGAGGAGAAGGAGAAGAAGTAGAAAGAGGAGAAAGAAAGAAGAGAAGGAGAAAGAGAAGAAGGAGAAGAGAGAGAAATTGATTGAGAAAAGAAATTAGGCCCACTTTATTGTCACACTGTAAAGGAAAACTACTTTATTCCTTGGGCCACATCAAAAGCCCCAGACAACAAAACAGAATTAATCTTATAAGGGTACTCTAAATACTTTCAGCATATTTCCCCCTTTCCTCCCCATACAACTACTGAAGTGCAAAAGGATACATAGCAAGAAACAAAAGCTTTGCAAACTATTGAGTTTGTTGTCAGGTAAAAATGTAGTAAGGAATGTGAAGTCTTTATGAACTATTAAGCAGAATAGCAGACTTTATAAAGAACTAGAGAGGAAATATTTTGGTTATGTGGCCCACAGCCTTTCTTTTGCAATTACTAAACCCACATTGTAAAGAAAAGTAGTAAGAAACAACATGCAAAAGAATGAGCATGGTTGTCTTACAATCCAAGTCCTTGCAAAAATAGATGCAGGTCAAATGCTGTCTATGAGTTGCAGTTTACTGACCCCCCTCTCAGGCCATGCACAAAGCCTTACTCTATTTAAGTCCTTTATGTCAGATAGATAGTGGAGCAAAAGAAAAATTGGATTTAATAGACCTGGCTTCCAGTTCTGTTACTGAACTGTAAAAATAAGAAGATAAACATCAAAATCTATTCCACGGTCTGGAATGGTTAAGTCTGTCATTGATTGCTAGGTAATTCTCATGAAACAGCTCTCCTCAGATTGTGAAACTTGAAAGCGATGTCATGATTATAAACCATTAAAGCTCATATGTAGCATATATTATTGGATCAGATAGTTTGACAGTGAAAATTAATATAACTTCTTTGTTAGAAAGAAAACAGTTTATGCTAGAAGGAAAAAACTAGTTGAAAGAGTCTTAATGGTGCAGCAAATTTGGTTTTGATGTTTTATATTTTATCTCTCCAATTTCAGGTTCATGTCTCAACTGATAAGTATTCATACCCTTTAAGATACCATTCTTTTGAGATGAATCTTTTAACTTTTCATAAAGATATATATTTTATGAGGATTATATGATTAAAGTTATTATCCTACTTAATATAAAAATTATTTGGGGAAAGGAGCTAGAATAAATTAATGGAAATGAATGTGTAAACTGTTAGAAAATCAAATGAGCTGCCATCAGCTATAGATTACATCAGAGATATTAGTGGTTGTTACAGTGCTTAAAGATAGAACAGCTAATAAAATGCATAAATTATTAATGTATTTAAAGTTTTAATATAGACTTAATAAAATTTAAAATTTATGATAACATAGCTTTTGGAAGTTTTTTCTAAAAATAAGCACATGAAAAATACAAAATAATGATCATTTTATCACTTGGAGAGTTCACATTTATTTATCACTTGATGAATGTTAAATATGCTATTATGAAAATATGTACATTGCATAAGAGTTTGAATTAACCAGTTTTTACAAGTTTATAAAGTCAAACTGTATAGCTCTGAATCTGAATATTTTAGCTGAAGCATTTTTAACTGTTCTTTGTGGGCATAATAGTATAGAGAAGATGTAGAGACACTGAATGAGAAAATAGAAAGATACTGACCTCTACAAGAGTGTGAATTTTTTTTCTGTACTGGGGATTGAACCCAGAGGCATTCTACCTCCAAGATATACCCCCAGCCCTTTTTATTTTTTTTTTAATTTTTATACGGGGTCTTGCCAGGTTACTGAGAGTCTTGCTACTTTACTGAGGCTGTCTTCAAACCTGCAAACCTCCTATCTCAGCCTCCCAAGTACTAGGATTATAGACATGTGCCACCACATCTGGCTGAGTGTAAGGATTTTTTATAGACCTCTACATGTAAGGAAACTAAAGGGCCAAGAATCCTGACTCTTGTCATACAGCTTACATCATATATCACACAGCTGTTTATTGGTAGAGCTTAAACTGAAGCCTATGCTTCTTACTTCTCATTCTAGAGTTGTCCCCATTCTACCATAGTGATCCCACATGAAGAAAAGTAGCATGAGAACAAAAGAAATCAGAATGTAGACAAGATCTAAATGCTATATCTAGCTGAAAATCAAAACATTCTTTGATGTTTGTTTGTTTGTTTTTGGTGGTACTGGGGTTCCTGGAAACCCTTCTACCTCTGGGCTACACTCCCAGACCTATTTTATACTTTTTTTTTTAAATTTGGAAACAGGGTCTCTTAAGCCAGCGCGGCTGGCTTCGAACCTGCATGATCCTCCTGTCTCTGCCTCCCAACCGCGGGGATTACAAGTGTGCACCGCCATGCCCAGCTAATCAAAACATTCTTTGAGATGCATGCAGATCTAGCTAGCCAGAAAGACATAAAAAGAAAGGAAGTAAAGAAAGACAAGATATGGAATTCATCTTAGCTAAGAAAATAGGCTGCTGGGCATTGATTCTTTCAAACAATAATGAAAGTGAACTATGGAAGAGGAGAGGATCCTATTATATACTCTCTTGGGAAAAAAAAGAAAGTAAGATACAAGAAGGAGATGTGAGAAGGCATCATGTTTATTCATTAATTCAGTAAACATTTCCTAGGACCTACCAGGTGGTATTTTCATGCTAACTCCTACAATGGTAAGTCAGAAAGACATGGCCCTTGCTCTCCAGAAGTATGCCTAAGTAAAGGAATCTTATACTTTACCTAATAATGTCAAAATTTCAAACTATTTTAGAGAAAGTAGAGTATGTAGGGAAGAATAAAGTCGAGGCATGAGGAAGCAGGCTGGAGAAGGTAGTGTTCAACTGGGAAAAAAAAGGCTGAGCTAGAACTGGACATACAGACACAGGAAGAGCACTCCAATGAAGAACTATTCCTCCATTACCATTCCCCTTGATCTCGCTGAAGACTTGGCAGTATTGGTACATCCTCCTGCTTGGATTTCATAACACCACCACCTTCGTGACAGCATCCATTCTTTTCAATTCTCTAGGCAGGCTTAGCCTTTGTTCAAATCTGCATGTCGCTCCATCCCAGTCCTCTCCTCCCTCTGCATCTGCACATCTGGAGATTTTATCCAGATCAGTGACTTATCTCTAGGCTGATCTCACTATTGAGCTATGAAGCAATGTGTTCAAGGACATGGTTCTCATCTCTACTTGTTGTTTACTAGATGCCTCGGATGTAGTGTTGGGTGGCTGCGGTGACCTTCCACCTTTCTTCCACTCTCACCTCTGAGTGTGCAAGCTGGTTCAGCACACACTAAAGTTGGTAAGGAAAGAGAGGGAGAAGTTTTCAGGCAAGGACACAAAGGATCACCAGTATTTTGCTATGCGTCCTGGGAGAAAAATAATATTCCAAGTGAAGATTCTATTTTTATTTTATTTGGTACCTTAACAGTAATTATTCCTATATGGCATAGGTGATTTTTATTTTTATTCTCTATTCTTTTTATCTTAAATTCTTATGAGATAAATTACCTACATATTCATTAATGAAGTAATCTGTACGTGTGTGTGTGTGTGTGTGTGTGTGTGTGTGTGTGTGTGTGTGTGTTGGTACTGGGGATGGAATCCAGGGGCTTTCTATCCCCAGGCTACACTCCCAGACCTATTTTATATTTTATTTGGAAACAGAGTCCCACCAAGCTGCTGAGAGCCTCACTAAGTAGCTGAGGCTGGCTTCAAACCTGTGTGATCCTCCTGTCTCATCCTCCCAAGTACTGGGTAACCATGCCCAGCTTGAAGTAATTTTTTTTTTTTTTTGTGGTACTGGGGTTCTTGGAAACCCTTCTACCTCCGGGCTACACTTCCAGACCTATTTTATATTTTATTTATTTATTTGGAAACAGGGTTTCTTAAGCCAGCGAGGCTGACTATGAACCTGCACAATCCTCCTGTCTCCACCTCTCAAGGGTGGGGATTACAAGCATGCGCCACCACACCCAGCTTGAAGTAATCTTTAAAAAAAAACATTTATCAACCTAGATCACTGGAAGAACGGTAGTTATATCAATGAAGACTCCAGGCATGAGCATTCATCTTAGAGATTAGAACTAGTTTGCATGGTTGCCCCAACACAACTAGTTGGTCACAGAATGCCCATGAAATAGAAAATCTCATGGCAATTTGAATGATCATGCTGAAAGTAAAAGAGAACAAAATGATTCAATAACTTTTTAAAATTCTTAGGTATATAATCTTGCCTTTAAGTTAAAATAATTCATTTTTTAAACTTAATCACATTCCTCATGACATCCTTTTGGTTTGAATACAAGATACAATAATAAAAAGAGTGAAATAATTCAACTCTAAGACTGATTTATAAAGGCAGTTGTTCTGATAAAAGAGAAACAAAGAATTGAACAAATCCTTTGAAGTGAAACTCCTCAAGTATGCTGTTCCCTTGTATTAATTCAACTGGTGCTAGATAATTTTCATAGTACCTCAGAGACCTATCTTATGCAGAATGATTTACCATTGTTAAATGTTACACTCTTCTCAATGAAAGCACTGACACAATCCTGACTGAGTATCTATTGTACAAAATACAAAGCAGGTTGTGCAAAGTACAATTCTGCTTGGATTTTAAGAAGTTACGACTAATTCTGAGGCACTTCTATTTTACCAAAAAAGTTTTCTTTGGAGAACCTTCAATGTTTATCAAATGTGCTACAGACACAATTTCATTCTTTATAAATCTTAGTACATTTTACTACAACCATCCCATTTATTTATTCTAATTCTAATTTCTAATAAAAACATTCATATTGAGTCTCCTTTGCATAAGAGACAGTGATCCATATTTTTAGCCTAATTTTTAAGGTCTTCCAGAAATCAGACCATCTCATCCATGTCCATGGCTTAAACTATTCTAGTCTGGTGAATTCCAAAGCTATAGCTTTTGGCAACACTTCATTTCTGAGCTCCAGAATCTAAGAATTGAATCCAGTTCTCTTCTTTGATATCTTATAGATGTTTCAAAATCAACATATATAAAACAAAACTCATTATTTTCAATAAAACCATTCTTCAACGTATGGTCTTTGACTGGGACTCTAGTGACTCAAAAGAGAAGCAAAAAAGTTATCCTGGAGAATTCCTTTTTCTTTACCTTTCATATTAGGTCTATCACCAACTTTTTTACATTCTACTACCTAAATATGTCAAGAATATTTCCTGCCTCTCCATTACCAATTCTGCTGCCTCAGTACAGCCTGTCACCTTGTCTCATCTGAATAAGTTACAGTACTTTTATAATCACTGCTTTTTTTCTAACCAGGCCACTGTCTTCATTAGACAGCTTAAGCTGCTATGAAATTTATCTAAGTCATAAATATCATACTACTATTCTCAAAAATTTTAATGACTCCCATCCACATAGGTATTTTTCTATTTCCATGCATGTTGTAATCAATGACAGAATTTATACCCTTTTGAAGGTAGTATAGTATTCTATTGAGCATATATACCACATTTTATCAATTTATCCAGTCGACAAGTTGATTTTATGTTTTGGCTATTGTTAAAAAATGGTATACTGAACAAAAGTGTGCAGGTATCTATTCATCATGCTGATTTCAAATCTTTTGGATAGTCAGAAGTAAGATTGCTAGATTATAAGGCAATTCCAACTTTTAAAATTTTTTTATGGTACTGGGGATTGAACCCAGGAGTATTCTCCTTCTAAGCTATTTTATTTTTTATTTGGTTGCTGAGAGCCTTACCAAGTTACTGCCAAGTGACTGAAGCTGATTTTGAACCTGTGATCCTTCTGTCTCAGTCTCACAAGTACTAGAATTATGGTCATGTGCCACTGTACCAGACTATCTTTACTTTTTTGAGGAACCTTTATACTGATCTCTATAATGACTATTCTAATTTGAATTCCCACCAAGAGTGAGTGGGCAAGTGTTCATTTTCCTCACATTCTCATGCATACTTATTTTTTTGTCTTTTTGACAGTATTTATTGTAACAGGTGTGAGATGATACCTTATTTTTATGTATCTTTTATCAATTTATATGTTTTCTTTTGAGAAATATGTATTCAGGTTTTTAGACCATTTTTTGGTGATACTAGGGATTGAACCCAGGGGTACTCTACTTCTGAGCTACATCGCCAGTCCTATTTTTCATTCTTTATTTTGAGACAGTCTAAGTTGTGGAAGGCCTCACTAACTAAGTAGCTGAGGCTGGCTGTGAACCTGTAATTCTCCCTCTTTGGACAGGAAGGTAGATCACATAAAGAACAAAAGAACAAAGCAGCTTTCTATAAGAGGAAGGAATTATATGTGCTGCATTGGCCTTGTCTAAAGGCAGTCACAGCTTTTAATATACCTTTATTGGTTTGTTAAAATTATGCATCATAATGAGGTTCAGAGTAATAGAAATATACATGCACACAGCACTTGGTATGTTTTCCTCCAGATCCCACCCCAATCCTTTCTTCTCTCCACACACAGTATTGACGGTATAATCAGTAACTTATTACATATACATAGCATTATTTGAACAAATCTCCCTTTTCTGCTTCCCACCTTCCTTCTCAAATCCTCTTTCTCTGTTCTGCTGATATCTCTCCTCCTAAAATACGAGGGTAGGCAAAATAAAACTTGACTCAGCTGAAGCATCTGGTTTGAGATCCTTGTCCTATGACATCTCATTGTTTGGTCAGATCTAGTTTGCATGATGTGAAGTAAAGAGGAAAGGTTGTGCTAGCCTGAGTCTATGTTGTGTAGGGATCCAATAAGATAATTCAACATATTTTTCTCATAGTGAAAGAAAATGATAAATGCTCATTGGAATTCGTGCAGTCTGCTTCCTACATGCTTTAAATACCTGGCTGTGGGAATGACCCAGTTTTCATCACTCTCTGTTGACTATTTTGAATTAAACTCTTTAGCAGCCAACAGCACCAGGAGTCACACCAACAGGTGCTTCATCCTACACTCCAATTTTATGTCTCTTTTTTAGCCATCACACCTGGTTGACTTGGAAATCCTCCAGGGACGTCATCTGTTATCACCCTTTCCCTTGAAAACCAGGCCCACGGCTGTTGATCTGCCAATGTGGAAGAAAATCCAAACTGTACTTGTCTCTGCTGCCTCCTGGTTTCCCTGTCATATGCTGAATCATGTTACATTTCACAGTTGGCAGCTAAGACAAACTACGAAAGACTCAATGCAAAGATACCCTCTTTGGCCACATCGGCCAAAGATGCAAACATAAAACCTGTATGTGGATGGATCTCCTGAGTTTAGTTTGATTATTATCATTGCTAAGATGAAACACAGCTTCTTAAAATGCCCACGGGGGGCTTCTTCTGGGCCCTCATCTTGGTCAGTGAAGTCTAGGTTAGTTCAGTTATCATAATCAAGAGTGAGTGAGGAGCATGAGTGGCCTTGTCCTGGGAGAAGAATGAAAAAGAAATAACAAGAAGAGAGATGGCAAGTAGAAAATGAAATGGAACAATCATCTGTCCACATGCATGATAGATATGCAGGATGGATATGCAGGAGACAACTAGGTAGTGATCATCATAAGTCTTAGATTAAAAAAGAAAAGATTTGTCTTAGTCCATTTCTGACTAGTAAATAGATTAAAGAATACTGAAGATAGAAGATTTTAAAGTCTATGGAAGCCATTAATTTACTATATTTAATCCATTATTATTTACCCAATAAATGAAAGAAAAACATTGCTGTCACACATTTTTAGAAAATAAACAAACTTTAGCTGAGTACAGTGCCTCATGCCTGTAATCCCAGTACCTGGGAGGCTGAGACTGGCCTGAAGCCAGCCTCAGCAACTTAGTGAGACACTGGAAAAAAAATTAAAACCTAGGAGTGTAGCTCAGAGGTAGAATGCCCCTGAGTTAAATCCCCAGCACAAAAGAAAGAAAGAGCAAAAGAAAAAAGAAAAGAAGGGAAAAGAAAAGAAAGGAAGGAGAAAAGGAGGGAAGGAGGAAAGAGAAAAACTTTTAACTATTGAGTCTCACCCCAGGGAATCAATTCTTTTAATATTGAAGCTACTTCATTATGGCCACTAAGACCAAGTGGAAAGGATGCAAGTATAAATGAGTGTCAGGGAGCTTATTTATTTATTTATTTTTGGTCTCTTAGGAAATATATATTTTTTTCTATTATATTTGTAGCAGATTACAATGAAATTAGGGTCTGAAAACACAAATGTATTGTCTTATAGTTCTGGAGTTCAGAAGTCCAAAATGAGTCTCAGGAGACTAAAATCAAAATGTTGACAAACCTGCATGCCTTCTGGAGGCTCTAGTGGAGAGTCTGCTTCCTGGTCTTTTCCATGTGTGCCCTAGGCCTCCTGCACCTGCGTTCCTTGAATGAGGCTCCTTCCTCTATCCTCAAAAAACATCACTCTAAGCCGGGTGTGGTGGCACACACTTTTAATCCCTGCGCTTGGGAGACTGAGACAGGAGTATTGCACAGGTTCGAAGCCAGCCTCAGCTACTTAGTGAGGCTCTCAGCAACTTAGTGACCCTGTTTCCAAATAAAGTATAAAATAGGTCTAGGTGTATATACCAGAGGTATAAAAGCCCCTGGGTTCCACCCCCAGTACCACAAAAAAATAAATAAATAACATCACTCTAACCTCTTTTTCTCTGACTTAGACCCTCCTTTCAACTTCTTATAAAGACCTCTGTGACTTTATTGAGCACACCTGGATAACTTAGGACCATCCCCCCATCTTAAGTTCCTTCATATAATATCTGTATAGTGCCTTATCATGCAAGGTAAAATGATATGTTCATAGGTTCGGGGATTAAGACATGGACATCTTGCAGGGGTGTATTATTATATCTAGCACAGACATATTTGTCAATGAAGGCATTAGTCCAGAATTTTTCAAATTCAAATGCGACAGAGGACAGGCCAGTTCTATAAATGAATGTAACAGACCAAGGAATAGTGGAGACAGAGATGAATTAAAGAGTGAAAAGTATTCTGAGGCATTCAACTTTTTGAAAACCATATGTAATTACTGTGTGGGTGAAACAAAAGATGTCTCTGGTTCATGTCTGCCTATTTTCAACCTTTGTTTTAAACCAAATATTTGCTCTGACGGAGCCTCTTCTGTCATAATAAAGGGAGATGCTTTCTGTTAAAAGAGATACATGCAAACTGCAGCCAATTACAGACTGACATGAATATTCTAAAGGTATAAATACAAGAATGAACTAAGAAGAAGAATGAGACTTAGAAGCCTTTACTATCTGCAAGAACTATCAAGGGCTAATTGGAAGAAATAAGCCAGGAAAGAAGCTGACCGTTACAGGAAATACAGGATTTACAGGATTAATAATAATAATAATAATAATAATAATAATAATAGTGACTCGGCTCTCAGCAGGGTCAGAAACAGTTCTCTGGCTAAGAGCCAGCTAAGTATTCTGCAAAGATGGATGGCCCATACATTTTTGAAAGTAGTAACTGTGAGGTTCGGCACAAATTTCCAAGGACACAGGCAAAGAGAATAGGAACATCATTTTCTGCTGGACTTTACCTCACAGACACTCTGCCAAACCCTGATGTTTTGTAGGTGTTGTGAGTAAGAGAGACAGGGTTGACATTCTTTTAACATATGTGTTGAGTGTTTGGCCATAGTAAGAATCAAGTTCATTGTTGTTTATAGAGTACCAGGACAGCAAATGCACTCTCAGGCCTTCATCACAATCAGAATATGTATCAGAGTTTTATAAAAATTTAGATGAAGGGTCATGAAGAAATGTCTTCAGGGACCCAAGATGCATGTTTATATACACAGTGTTTAATAGGGAAGAATGAAAGGATGAAGAATCAGTGAGGGGATGACAATTGTGGCAATTCATGAGGATTTAAATTAACATTCATGAGGCAGGGATTCATACTTTTATTTAAACACAAAACAAGTGCATGTACTTCAGGCTATGAAAAGTAAAGCTCTAGGCTGTGTGTGTGTGTGTGTGTGTGTGTGTGTGTGTGTGTATGTGTGTGTGTACTGCTAGTGATTGAACCCAAGACCTCATACATGCTAGGCAAGCACTCTACCACTGAGCTACATTCCTAGCCCCAACTCTAATCCCAACTCTATGCTCTTTTAGGATCCAAAAGTTTAAGGCAATTTGTGTGTGTGTGGGGGGGGTGAGTATTTATGAGAGTCTGAAGGGGATCATGAGAAAGACAGACAGACAGAGATAGAGGCAGAGAAGCTGCTTTACTGAGAGATCTATACTAAATAGTGGTAAATATATAAATTACCTTATCCCATCCTTCTGCTCCACTGCCTTTCGACGTGTTGTGTCAATCATTTTCTTGCCTCTGGATGAATCTCAAAAGTATAATATAGCTTTACCCATCACTCTTAAATATAGCTGAGTAATCTCTTTTGATATAAAATGCCCAATTTAGTCCAGGCTAATAGGAAAGCCTTACCCTCTTGTGTCATCAGACCTGTGCCCCCATCATCTTGCATCTTGGCCTGACTTTGGCTTAGAGATGAGTTCAGCCTATTTTTCAAGGCTGGCTCTGAGTTTTCCACAGTTCAAGAGGATGGTGAGAGGAGAGAGACCAGGCATTGAGTTTTTATTTGGCTGCTGTGGTTGTCCTGACATTGGTGGACACTGAGAGTACTCTTCCTTCTGTCTTCCTTTCTCATTCCCTCTCATTCTCTCTCCCCCTTCCCAATCTCATCTCTCATTGAGCACTTAAAGAGAGTTTTCAGAATCCCTATTGCAGAAGACCCTCCCTTGCTGCTCTCTTGCCCCAAGGAGTGGCCTTTATCACCCCAGCTGGTCATTCCATCACTCTCCCCTCCCATAGCATCCAGTAGTTTACCCCACATACTTCCCCTCATGGGACCACTGTACCATCTCAGCCCTGTGCTTTTGCTCTTCAGCCACAAATGGTTCTACTTAGCCGCTTCCATTTCTAATTTTTAGGTGTAGTTCAGGTTTCTAAATACCAGTGAACACATGTCCATTTTTCCAGGGAGTTTCCTAAAGCAGATCTGACTGTGAAGACAGAGTTAAACACCTCTCTCTTCTATACCATCTTGTGCTCAAACACAACCTTAGCATGTCCTGTTCAGATGCTCTGATAGCTAATATCACTATTGAAATCCATCATAGCATTCCTAGAGAGAATGCCTAGGAATTATATCTATGTACCTATGATAGGTACATAGATAGATATAACAAGATAGAAAATGAGATGGAAGTAGAAACAGAGATAGAACTGTCTTTATCTCCATATCGGTAGATTCAGGTGTGAGATGCTGGCTAAGAAATAAAGAATGGGAGCCCAAGAAGTAAAGAAAGAGAGAAGAGAGGATAGAGCTGTAATCTCCAGAAACAAAGAAAGAAGTGCATGCTAATAAGAGAGCTTAGAGCTTAGAGGAGACAAGAAACTTCCAGAACAGATATGACTAGCATATATTTAGTTGTTTCTGGAGTATGGAAGAAATATCTTCCATTGCCCTCAATTCTTCAAGACAGTCTATCCCCACATTAGCATTGAGTTAGCTCAGCACTCATTTGAATAATGAAAGAGAGGAGTTTTTAATTCCTTTTAAGAGAGAAAGGCCAAGCCAGAGTTGGAGTGGGCAGGATCTGTGATGTAGGGATGGTGGGGAGTTCTTAGTGATGGACATTACGGGAAACATTGAGCCAGTAACAGTCCCTCTTAAGAACCTACAGATAATAAGGGTCTTGAACTTATTCTGGTCATTTAAGCTGAGAGCTTGCATTATTTCTTATAAATGTCAATGTGGTGCCTTCAAAAAGCTGAAGAACTTGGAGGTGCTCGGGATACATCTGATGAATAAAGCATCCCCTGCTTCCTAAATGTTATAATGTAAATGTGTGGTATGAGTGTTTAATCAAATACCCCCAATATTCACAATTACTGAGAAATGAAAATATGGCAACATAGAAGCTTTCCATGGACTCGAATACCTGGAATAATCTAAGTATGAACTGCACACTTACTAGCATTAAGTCTTGCATATGTCATCAACAGTGGGAAAGTTGTGAGGTTAGATTGGATAATTCTCCCTACTGATTCTTTTGAGTGTCTATGATTTCAGTATTTTATTCCTTGTCCTCCTCACTTCCATTGAATCAAATTTTCTTGGTCAGAGCACATGCTCCCAATCTGCCTCAGAGCAAGAGAAAGGGATTGTGATCAGATAAAATCAGAAGGCAGGAAGATAATTTGTTTTCTCAGTATTCTAGAAGTTTCTTGAAGAGGTCTTGCTATCAGATAAAGGGCAGCGTGCAGAACCAAGGTTAATCTTGGTCATGACAGGCCCTACATGGCCATGTTAGAGCAAGTGGCACTAGGCTCAGCTGTGGGGTTTGCTCCCTGATGGCTGTGGCTTCATGCCTTCTCTAGTTTGATAGTTTGCCTCATTAAAATCACTCTCAAGTTCTCCTTAGGCTGATTTGTAAACCAGAGAACCAATTTGCTAATTTACAGCAATTCCAATTCAGCTATCATTTGTTTTGAGAGAGCCACATGTCAAACACGGAGCTTGAGGCTCTGTCACTCATGATCTCATTTAATCCCCCTGTCAATGGTCAGCAGCTGACCTAGAGGGAGGTCTATTTAGGAAAACGAATAAGAGTTAAAGTGTTTCCTGAAAATGTCAAATGAAGTCAAGAGGACCAGATGATCTTGAGCTGGAAGGATGCTCTTGAATCTTTGCTTTGTATGTACATCTGTTATGAAAGCAATCTTAGGGAGCATAGCCCCCTCCTGCAGGCAGTGCTGAGTCCTTTACAACCAAAACCTTCTGCTACTCTTTTCTCTACTCTGTGCAGACACTTTGTGCCTCATATAGCTTCTCATTCCCATGTTCAACCTGACTTCCCCAGTAGAAAAAATCTAGAAGACACAGTATCTTTTCCTTAACCCCTTAAGCCCCATTGTCCCAGAATATCTCATTAACATCTAAAATGGGGCAACAAATTCACCAAAATATTAAAATAAATATTATGGCTTTAGAAATATTTTTGAGAAAAATAATAACAAATGGTTAGAGCATTTGAAAAGTATGTATATATGTGTTTTATAAGCTCTATATTGATTTCCAACCTGCTTTAACACCCCTGTGTTGATTGCATTAAACTATTCTCATAATTGTAACTGGAGACTTATTGGTTATTACACTGCAGTGTCTCCCATCTCATAAGTACATGCAGACTCTTTTTTTGAATATGATTTATATCACTGTCCACAATAGCTGACTCAACAGTATACTCCCATTGACAATCTCTGGAGTCTTTCTGCACCTATACTGGGAATGAATAGTGTGTGAGCTGTCTCCTTTCTGTTTCTCTAGGCATGGGGTGATGGTATAGGAGGGATAAGTAGTATAGATGGAAGAGATTCAATCGTTGAAAGCAAGGGTCACATAAAAGAACTGGCTCATGTTTTCACATTTGATATTTTTAATTAATTTAAGTGTGTATACAGTTCCAGATACTGGGTATGCAGATATGAATAAGGCACTCCAGTTTCAAAGAACCACTGTAAAGTGGGGAATACAACATGTAAAAGAATGATTTTAATCAGTTATCTAAAGGTTAACTGAAGTAAAAACATGGTTCTGTCTGAGAATCAAGGTTTGGGAAATTGTATCTACGTAGTCAGGGATGGTCTCTCAGCTAAGATAATATTTTAACAGCTTTATATTAAGAAGTTCACTGGATGGAAGGGATTGAGGTCAGTGGGAGGAGGGGTTGTGGAAGGATCCTTAAGGAGGGCATTTCAAGCATATTCCTAGCCAGCAGAGAAATTTTTAAAAAGTATGAGATGTTTAGTATGACTACAATAGTGTATATGAGTGGAAACAAGGCTGAGAGTCAGACAGTGAGATCAAATTCGACTATTGTTAAGATTATAATTTTGAGGAGATAGGAGGCAGGGAGGGGAAAAAGGAAGACTGAAGAAGGAAACAGCTCAACTAATGCTATAGTGATATAGGGAGGTATTGCTTCCAATTTCACTAACATGTACAGGGAAGCAGGAGGGAGGAGAAGGTGGGATGGGAAGGAAATTAGCAAGGGACCTATGCATGTCCGTCTCTGTCACTTTGAGCCTCACTATGATGAATAACAATGCACTAGCAAACTTTAAAAAATGATTAAAAGTTTTAATTCCATCCAGTAGCAAACAGGTATAAAAGTTAATCAGTGTAGTGCCATAAATATACTTCTGTGTTTTAATGATGGCTTTAATAAAATTATGATTTGTGGAAGTTTGTTTTGCAACTGTTGAGTAAAATTAATATATAAATTAGGATATACGCTTTGGCAAAGTACATTATTCTCTCTCAATGCCTTTGGAAATTTTATTCTGATAATGTTATATATAACTCTCTGAAATATACTTTCTCCCCTTATTATAGTCTTTTCCGCCACACCAACAGCTTAGTAGTCACTGTGTGCTTCTGTTGCAGCGGGAAGATATCTTAACTGAGAAACAGAAAATGGCTCTGAGTTCAAACTCCTGATCTTTATAGCTGTTTCCTTGCATAATTCACTTTTCTTCAATAATATTCAAGCTCTTTGTTGATAAACATTTTTCTGGTCCACTGTGAGGATAAAATTAAAGAACAAGTGCAATCACCTCCAGACCTAAAATGACTTCATAAAATATAGAAAAATGTATGTAATATATAAATTTATCTTTCCCTAGGGCTTACTCCCAGGGATTCCAATTCATGGACTTTGGGTCCCCTTGCGGTTTGCTGTCTCTGCTCCTAGCCTCTGTGATGTGAGAGACTGAACCTGTGTGCTCTCCCTCTTTCTGCTTCCTGCCACCTTGCCCTGAGCGTCAAAGCCTGGCCTCATTTGGACTAAACCCAGAATCTCCAATAAATTGTGAACAAATAAACCTTCTTTCCTTTAAGTTGTAAGGTCAGGTGGTTTGGGATTATAGTAGTGAGAAGGCTGACTGAAACATTCCCCTAATGAAAAAAATAAGGTCTCTTCCTTATCATGAACTATACTATAAATTGATTACTATTCCTCATGCCATCTGCTGATTAAAATTATTTTGCTTTAAATAAAAGAATAATATCAACTGATAATATTGAATGATAATCCAGATTAAAAGAAATATGTGGATTCCTGTGTTCACCAATATGGACTCAGTGATGGAGTTTTCAGTAGCAAGATTCTAGATAAATCTGTCCAGAGGGTGGGAGGAAGGGGTTAAGGGAAGGAAAGGTAAAGGAGGACTTGATAAAAGAAACAGTTTAGCCCAAATGAGTGATGTGTGCATGTATGCCTCTACCATCTTGTAGTCCATTAAGATGTATGATTACAATGCACTAATAAAAATTAAATAATAAAAAAATGAAGAGAAGCCAGGTGTGTGACACATGCCTGTAATCCTAGTACTTGAGAGGCTGAGACAAGAGGGTTGCAGGTTCAAAACCAGTCTCAAATACTTAGCAAGAACCTCAGCAACCTAGCAAGACCCTGTTACATAACAAAAATTAAAAAATGAGATGGGGGTGTAGTTTGGAGTTAGAATGCCTCATTTGGACTTCAATCCTTAGGACCAAAAACAAAAAGAAAGTTAAGCAGAGCCTCATTTATTAAGAATAGATTCTCTTATAAATCTCTTTTTTTTTTAGTCTATTAAGATTCCAAGACTGAATTGAAGAGAATAAATGAATTTAAATAAGACCATTCAGGTGGAAAAGAGGACATGTCTTTATTACAACTATAATGAAAATTCGGGATAAGGAGTCTCATTTCAGAGAAAAGAGTGAGATGAATGATCAAACGGATCTTTTGCTGAATAAACACTAAAATACTGAATAAAATAATTTTAAAAACTCCTCAAAATAATAAAAGAATGAAAAGATGCTTAGATATTAGCATTTTCAGTTCTGATGAAGAAAAATAAAATATTAAATGTTATTGGACACTGAAACTGACATTTACCAAACATGGCAACATTAAACTCCTGATTTGACACCTTGGTCCTCATATTGGGACGGGGCCTCAGGGTACCAACTCCTCAGGCAAGGATGAACCAGAATTAAGTACATAACCCATTATTTAACCATTCCTCAAAGTGAATATCAGGGGAAATTTCTGAAGACGAGAAGATAAATAAAATTTCAAATAAGAAATGACCAAAGGTCAACTGTCATGAAAATTCACATCTAAAAATCATAAAAATTTGGTCATAAAAAATCCCTCAAAAAGTAATAAATATATCAAAGTCAATTACTAACCCAAGCATGGGAAGGGGAGGGGATATGATGGGAATTGGGTAAGGGCTAATTGGGTGATGTGTGCTTATATATCTCCATCATCTTTTACCCCATTAAGATGTATGACTACAATGCACCAATAAAATATTTAAAAAAGAAGTATAATAAACACAAAGTGAATGAAGCAGCTATAAATATCAACACAATACAGTTTTAAGGAAATTCTTTATATATGGGTTTAAAAATATACTCTAACAATAAAATGTATGCTTATACATAAAAAAGTAAACTCAGAGTAGAATTGGCCCCAAAGACCTCAGAGAAATAGAAAAAAATCCTTTAAAAAATGAGTCTTTATACTGTTCCTCAGAGTATGATCACAAATGAGTATTTTCAAAGACAACAAGTAAAATAAAGGTAATGAACAAATGGAAACTTTATACAATGAACAAGTATCAACAGAAACAATAGACAACAAAAACAGATCCACAAAAACTTTTGGCATTAGAAGTAGATGAACAGATTGTAAATTACTTGTACTTAAAATACTAAGGAAATAAAGACAAATTTCAAAATATGTATATAATTTTAAAAACTATTAAAAAGTGACCTAATGTAGCTTAAAATGAGCCATTAGAGTGTCTATATATTTTAAACATAATTAACACTAAAAACTCCATGGTGGTATTTGACAGCATATTAGTCAAAATTTAAGAGACAGTAAATATCAGGAATATAAATGAGAATGAATGAAAAAGAATGACACTCAGAGAAACATAAAATTAAAAATATATGAGAGCACATTTAAGAGACATGGAAAATTAGCGAAGAGGTGTAATATACATTTAATTAGAGTTCCATAATCTAAAGAAAGAGTGAACAGGGCAGAAACAATATTTGAAAAAATAAAAACTGAGAATTTTTCAAAACTGATGAAAGATCCAAAATATGTATTCCAAAAGTCCATGAATTCAAGATCAAGACAGATTTTAAAAAAGTAATCTGCTTAATGGTGAAACTGCAGAATCCTAAGAATGGACCAAAGATGTTAAAAGCCAGAGATAAAAGAAAGATTACATTTGAATAATCAGTAGTTATTTCAGTTCAATGATATATTAATTTGTAAAAAAAAAATACAAAATTCTAAAGTCAGGAACAAATTTATGATAAAATAAAGATATTTTTCAGGAAATAAAAAAGTATTCACCTTTTTGCTAAAAGAAAATTTGAAATATGCACATCAATTAGAAGAAAATGGATTCCAGATGGAAGATCTGAGATGTAAGGAGAAATGAAGAATAAATATAAAGTGGTAAATTATGCAAAATTGTCACTTCCTTTGTTCTATGCCTTCTGTTGGTGCTAGAAAGGAATTTCTATTCTTTTCAGACAACAGTCTTTTTTTCTCTGGATAATTTTAAAGTTTCTCTTTGCCTCTGTTGTTCTGCAGGTTCATTATAATGCTACTGAGTGTGTATTTTGAGTTATTTATTCTGTTCATTACATGTCTGGCTCTTAAATTTATGGATTAGTGTGTTTCAGCAGTTTTAGAAGAGTTTCAGCAATTATCGTCTTGAAAACTTCCACTGCAAATATTTATAATACATTATTGCATGTTGAATGATTAGAAAAATTAAATGTATCCAGGATATGTGAAAAACTCTTAACATTGCATCAAAAACAACCCAATGAGAATGGGCAAGAGATTTGAGCAAATATTTCACCAATTGAGATATATGAAAACCTATATGTACATGGAAAACCATCATTAGTTCACAGGGGAGTTAAAATTAAAACATAGTTAAATGCTGTTGCACACTCATCAAAATGGCTAAAATTTTAAAAATAGTCATATAGTGCTGATGAGAATACAGAGGTCCTAGAACCCTCTTATATAGTTGGAAGGAATGTAAAGTATAATGAACACATTTTGGCGTTTACCTCAAATGAAAGCATATGCCTATACAAATATAATTTTTGAAGACTTAAAGCAATTATATTTGTAATAGAGAAAGATTGGAAACAATACAATTGTCTACTTACAGGTGAAGTTGATAAAAATTGTGACATATCAATTTGGAATTATACGTGGTGATAAAAAGAATAAATTATGTATACACATAGCAATATGGATGAATCTCACAATAACTGCACAAAAATAAAATATCATATAAGACAGAGTATATGCTGTATTATTTCATTTATAAAACTACCAGAAAATGCAAATTAAACAATAGCAATAGAAATCAGATAAATGGCTGCCTGAAAATAAAGGGAGATGGGGAAATAGGGTAAGCAGCACAAGAACACTTTTTGAGGTAAAGGCAATGCTTGATGTCTCAATCATGTTGATGTTTTTTGAGTACATTCACTCATCAAAATTTATTAATTGTATTTTAGCCTATGAAGTGTATTGTATGTCAATTTCATCTCAATAAAGAAATAGAAAATTGAAAAAACTAAAATGAGATACAGAAGATAAATAGGTTGAAGAGAAGACAAGTCATGAAATTATTTTTTTCACGGTAAATTACCCATCATTAGAAAGTTAAAAAATGATAAATTAAAACTTTCCAGGTATTTTTGAGATAGTTATTTGTTGAAGATTGTGCTGTGTGATATCTCAGTCTTTTTTAATACTAGGATTTAGAATTTGTGGTTTTCTCACTATAGATTCTAGATATTCTGCACAGTAAGAGATTTGCCATAATTTATTTTCCAAACACCATCTCCCTTAAGATTTTTCTATTGTATTCAATCATATATCAATATTAAATTAGTATACCCCCTTTTCTACCTAATTTTGCAGGAGTATTCTATTCCTTTTTGGAAATAAAATAATTTAGTTGTTCCAAACATCCAAAAACAATTATTTTAGTAAAAATAGTTTCTTTTAAAATTCTTTTTTTTTTAAGGTGGTACTGGGGTTCCTGGAAGCCCTTCTACCTCCGGGCTACACTCCCAGACCTATTTTTACATTTTTTTAAATTTGGAAACAGGGTCTCCTAAGCCAGTGCGTGGCTGGCTTCGAACCTGCGTGATCCTCCTGTCTCTGCCTCCCAAGCGCGGGGATTACAAGCGTGCGCCACCACGCCCGGCCTAAAATTCTGATACTATAGAAAGGTAAAAATAAATGTAGCATTTGTTAACTAAGTGTATCAATAATTTGGAAAGGCCACTCATTTATTATTTATTAATAACAATAATGTTTTCATTTAGGAAAGTCACAAGGTAAAATAGTTCTAATGCTTTCTTGAGTTTATTCATTTTGTCAAGTTAATAATTATAATTCAAAGTATAAAACATTAAATAAGTAGTTATAATTTATTAAGTGCTATCTATTTATTCATAAAATAAATATTTTCAAAATAGATTTATAATTTGCTTATACTTATAATATTGTGATATACTTGCACCAATGCATTTTTTTATGGTACTGGGGGTGGAACCCAGGATCTTTTCTATCTCTGGGCTATATTTTTTAGCCAGATAATTCTGTGCTTTTTTTTTTATCCACCTTTGGATACTTTGAATAAAATTTAAGAAATAAAATTTTTAGTAGCTTTTAGCATTTTTGTGGATGTGCAATACATGTATTGTAGTGAGGGGAAATGGACTAGAGTAAAAGCCTGGATTGCCACTATAGGAAATTGAGTTCTGAACAATTCTTTTCTTTTCTTTTTTCTTTCTTTCTTTCTCTTTCTTTCTCTCTCTCTCTCTCTCTCTCTCTCTCTCTCTCTCTCTCTCTCTCTCTCTCTCTCTCTCTCTCTCCCCCCCTCCCTCCTTCCCCTCCCCTCTCTCTTTGTGTGTGTGAGGTACTAGGGATGGAACCCAGGGGCATAGTACCTCTAAGCTACACCCCTAGCCCTATTTTTTAGTCTGTTTGTTTGTTTGTTTGTTGTACTGTGAAGGAATCCAGGGACACTGTAGTATTGAGATACACCCCTATCCCTATTTTTTAGGTTTTTTTTTTTTTTTTTTTTTTTTTTTTTTTTACTTTTTGAAACAGAGTCTCATTGAGTTGCAAAGGACATTGCTATGTTGCTGAGGCTGTTCACAAACTGAGATCCTCCAGTCTTAGCCTCCCAAATGCTGAGATTATAAGCATGTACCACCACACTCTGCTGGATAATTCTTAAAATGTAACATACAAACACAATTTATATCAGTTTATTTGGAGGTATGAATCAAATAACCTGTGTGATTTATTATCTGATCCATCTTAAAGACTGCTGTAATAGAATAATCATTTTCAGTCTGCTACTTTTGTTAAATATAATATTTGACCATTTATGAACAGAAAGTGAAGCTGCACACAAAAACATTCAAATGAATTAATTTTCTTAAGGTCATCCACAAATCCTATACCCATAAAAACACAAAATACTTCACTAGATTTCTACGTCGCATGATTTCTCTGGTCATGAATTTTTAAAGCAGTACCTGAGGCATTAATTTTCTAATTAAATCAATTGCTTAATTTTCAATCCAACTTTTACTCTGTCCTAAGAATTTTTAAAACACATTGATGAATAACCAAGTAGAACATTGTCATAGAACTTTCTATTTACAAGAAAATAAATTTGACTGCTTCTGTAATGTAGGCAGTATAATGTACAAATAAGCATGTTTCTAAATTTAATTATTAGCTTTTACAAAATAATGGAAAATTTTTAGTTAAAAATAACAGTGTGATTTCTTACTTATTGTTCTTGGGTCAAAGTAAACATTTGACATAGATTGCTTCCTTCTAATACAGATTAGCAATGACTAGAATTGAGCATTTAAAAACTGCTCACAACATATTTATGATTGGATGGCTGTAGCTGAGTCAATAGGTTATATAATCTCAGACCATAATAAATTTTTGTATTTTATTCTTAATATTCCTTCTTTAACCTATTGCAATGGAAAATAACAGGAAGGGTAGTTCACATCTTCAAATAGCTTTTTTTCTTGCTCTCTAGAAATCATGTAATTTATCACAGACTCCTAATCAATCTAAGGGGGTTCAAAGTAATGTACTGTAATTACATATATACATACAGATACACACACACACACACACACACACACACACACACACACACATATATATATATATATATATATATATATATTCATAATATATATGGCTAGCTATAGAATGTCTCCCAAAGAGTTTCTGTATTAAAGTTCAGAGATGATATAATCAAGTCCTGAGGGTTGTGATCTATCTCATCAGTGTGTGAATTCAATGTAAAGAGTTTACTGAGTGGTGATCTAGGCAGGTGGGCTGTGGCTGAAGAAGGTGGATCCCTGGGGTATGGCCTTTGGGACTGTGCATTTGTCTTTAAATCCCCTAGCTTATTTGGTCTCTCCTGTTTCTATCCCTGTGATGTGAGACCAGAGCCCTTTCTTCCTCTCCCCTTCTCTCTGCTTCCTACCACCAAGCCCTGAGCTCTGCAGATATAACAAGCCTGACATGGATTGAAATTTCCAAGGTCTCCAAAATACTGTGATCATCTGTTGATGGAGACCTAGGTTGGATTGCAAAATTATGGGAAATACACACAATGGAATTCTACTCAGCAATAAAGAACAAAATCATGTCATTTGCAAGAAGATGGAAAGCCCTGGAAAATATTATGTTAAGAGAGATCAGCCAAGCACAGAAGAGAAGGAACATATGTTTTCTCTAATATGCTCAAGCTAGGGAGTATTAGGAATACCAGAAGAACTCCAGATAATGGAGGGGAAACCTCAGCAAAGCCAGAAAGGAAGAGTAGGAGAGGGAGAAGGCTGAGGCTAATCAATGAAAAAGCTACATTTGAATATGTGTATGTATGTATGTATGTATGTATGTATGTACGTATATATATGAATATAACAGTTAACCTGGACACTCAGTATTGGTAGGAAGGGAAAAGGGAAGCAGAGGTGGGGCAACAAGTACTGTGTGAACATATGCTATTGTCAACATGATCCACATTATGATGTGAAGCTATAGTGTACCAATGAAATAAACAAAACACTGTGATCAATAATCTTCCTTTCTCTAAATTGTGTGGTCAGATGTCTTAGAAAAGTAGCAGTAAAAATGTTCTCCAAGATAAATATATGTTACATGTAATATATATGTGTGTAAATATTACATATAATTACATTTGTAATTATGCATATATTGTAATAATAATAATTATTATTATTATTTTGGTGGTACTGGGGTTCCTGGAAGTCCTTCTACCTCCGGGATACACTCCCAGACCTATTTTTAACTTTTTTTGTGTGGAAACAGGGTCTCTTAAACCAGCGAGGCTGGCTCCGAACCAGCGCGATCCTCCTGTCTCCGCCTCCCAAGCGTGGGGATTACAAGTGTGTGCCACCACGCCCAGCAATAATAATTATTTTTACTATATATATAGTTACATATTGTATGAGGATTTTTATTTTTTATTTGTTATATTAAAAGTCCACACATTCTATTCACCACTGAAAAATGTAAAGCATTTCATAACAATCTGAAAAAGATTTAGAACTCAGTAACACACACATTCAGAAGCAGTACAAATATAAGTTCAAATCCTGATTAACCATAAGGCCCTGGCCAAGCTGTTGAAATTCCATATATCATTCAGAGTTTTGTTAGGAAAATAGAAGTTTCTAGAAGTATTTCAAATAAAAGGGATGAAATACAGAGATTGGAGAGTTAAAAAAACACTGGGATGAATAGTAAAGCCAAGGTCAAGGAAGTCATTGTGGTGTTCAAAGAATCAAGAAGAATAGGAATCACAGGAAACTGCCAATTCAGAGCACAGGCTGACACAGGAAGGTCACTCACCAAAGCTTAGTTCTGTCTCTTGTGTAGGTGATGGGCCCATGTTATTACTTTAGAAGCAATGGTGACTTCTTTAAGTGTCTTTGTTGGCAGAATACAGTATGGAGATTTGCTAGGAGGAATGCTGAGAAATATAAGTATTCAAGTTTTCTATCCCCAAAATATAAGTGAGAGGAGAAAGGGGATCAGTGTTGCTAGATTGATAATGGAAAATCTAGCATACTCTACATGTTCAGTGTCCTCAAATGTAAGAACACAATCGTGATTAGGTTAAGATAGTAGATTTGAGCACCTGTAGCAATATTCTCTTCTGCATCACCTACCCTGAAGAGGGAGTAAAGGTACATCTCATCTATTCAGATATAAATGATGTAAGTAGATATGAATAACAATAATATAGGTATAGATAATGCATGACAGGACAGAAACACAGAAATTGTGATATATCTTTAAAAGAAAGCAGATGGAATCAAATTGATAACAGTTGTGGAAAACACAGCTCAAACAAATTTAGGAAAATATCACAGTAAAGACTGAAAACAAAATCTAAATTGTATTCAAGTAAAAGCAGAAAAGTGTTCTAAAAATCATTAAGGTAAATTAATTAAATAACTAAATTCAGTAAAATAAGATTTCTTAACCTTTGCAATGTACAGAAGATAGCAAGTTTTTGATCATTTTATTTTTATTGGAAATAAGAGGTTAGTATTTCACTATCCATTTAAAATAATTTTTGTAATTTAATTTACATTAATTTTATTTTTCATTGCTATCAGTTCTTTAATTCATCATCTGGTAACAGAATATTTAAAAATAATTTGTAGCCTCAGATGAATGGACATGAAGATGCTTCTGGGGAGGGTCACAATGACTGCTGAGAAGAGTCCCAAGCTCACTTCAAAATAGTATTGGTTAGTGATGGTGGTACTGGAAAAACTATACTCATGAAACATGTTTTTTACTAGGGATTGAACCTAGGGACATTTTATCTCTGAGCTATACCTCTAGTCCTATTTTTTATTTTTTATTTTGAATCAGGGTCTCACTAAGTTGCTGAGACTGGCCTCAAATTTGTGATCTTTCTGTCTCAATTTCACAAGTACTAAAATTACAGCTGTGCACCATCTCATCCAGCTATGAAACATCCTTTGACCAGTGATTTTTGAAAGATGTAGCCAACTTGAGTTTGAAGGTCAATTCCCATGTGTTCCACACCAACAAAGGAACTATTAATTTTAATATAGGGACAGAGTTGGCCAGAAGAAATTTGGTGGATAAAAAGATGGCAATCATAAACAAGCCAAGTGTGTCATTATATTGTTTGGTGTAATATTGAGAGTTATGTAGAAGAATATCTAAATGGCATAGAGCTCTGGAATGGTGTATGAAAACATTCTCATTTTGTTGTGTGATTATGAAGTGGATATTAAGAATAGGAAAGTGAGTGCAAAATCTATTGTCTTCCACCAGAATAGGAGCCTTCAGTATTATGACATTTCTACCAAAAATATCTACAAATTCAAAAAGCCTTTCCTTTGGTTTTTTAGAAAGCTCATCCTACCTTGAAGTTGGTAGCCATGCCTGATCTTGCTCCTGCAGAGGCTGTCATGGCATCAGCTTTGGCAGTAGAGTTTCAGCTTGACTTATAAGTTGCCCAGAACCTTCCAATACTGAGTCAAGAAGATATAGAAAATTTAAACCAACAAATAGCAATCAAAGACTGAAATAGCAATAAAGAGCTTTCCATCAAAGAAAAGCCCAGGACCAGATGGCTTCCCAAGTGAATTCTATAAAACCTTTATAGAAGAGCTAACCCCAATACTACTCAAACTATTTCAGGAAATAGAAAACACCGGGACTCTCCCAAATACATTCTATGAAGCCAACATCACACTAATACCCAAACCAAATAAAGATAGTTCAAGGAAGGAGAACTACAGGCCTATATCTTTGATGAACTTGGATGCAAAACTGATAAACAAAATACTAGCAACACACATTCAAAACCACATCAAGAAAATCATACACCATGACCAGGTAGGGTTCATCCCAGGGATGCAAGGCTGGTTCAATATACGAAAATCCATTCATGTAATTCATCGTATAAACAGAATCAAAGACAAAAATCACATGATCATTTCAATAGACACCAAAAAAAGCATTTGATAAAATTCAACATCCATTTATGATAAAAGCACTGCAGAAAATTGTAATAGAAGGAACATATCTCAACATCATAAAGGCAATCTACGATACGCCCACAGCCAACATCATATTAAATGGGGGAAAACTTCAAGAATTTCCCCTAAAAACAGGAACAAGACAAGGATGTCCATTATCGTCACTTCTCTCCTGTATAGTACTTGAGACTCTAGCCAGAGCAATAAAGCAAGAAAAGAAAATTAAAGAAGTAAAAATAGGAAAAGAAGAACTTAAACTTTCACTATTTACAGATGACATGATACTATATTTAGAAAACCCAACAAACTAAACCAAAAGGCATATAGAACTGATCAACAAATTCAGCAAAGTGTCTGGATATGAAATCAATATTTAAAAAATCAGCTTTTCTGTACATCAACCATAAATCCATTGAGAAAGAAATTCAGAAAACACTTCCACTCAAGATCTCCCATAAAAAATATAAAATACTTAGAAATAAACTTAACCAATGAGGTAAAAGATTTATACAGAGAAAATTATAAAACATTGAAAAAAGAAATCAAAGAAGATCTCAGAAGATCTTCTAAGATCATTTAAATGGCCACCCACTTAATATAGGGATAGTTTTCTACAGATTCAATGCAATGCCCATTAAACTACTAAGATCATTCCTCACAGACATAGAAAAACCAGTCGTTAAATTTATTTGGAACAACAAAAAAACCAGGATAGCGAAAGTAGTTTTCAGCAACAAAAACCATGCAGGAGGAATCACAATACCTGACTTTGGACTATACAACAAAGCCATTGTAATAAAAACAGCATGGTACTGGCACAAAAACAGATACATAGACCAATGGAGTAGAATAGAAGACCCAGAGCCAAGTGCACACACTTTTAGCCAATTTATTTTCTACAAAGGGCCTAAAAATATACACTGGAAAAAAAGATAGCCTCTTCAAAAAATGGTGTTGGCAAAACTTGTTAACCTTATGCAGAAACTTGGAAATTAATCCCCCACTTTCTCACCCTGAACAAGAGTCAATTCAAAACAGATCAAAAACTTGGATATTAGACCAGAGACCTTGAGGCTCCATGAAGAGGGCATAGTTCCAACACTGCAACACATAGGCACAAATAAAATATTTCCCAACAAAACCCCAAAGACACAAAAAAAACTAAAAGTTGAATCAATATGTGGAATTGCATGAAACTGAAGAGCTTCTATTCAGCAAAGGAAACTGTCAGGATCCTTAACCGAGAGCCAACCAAATGGGAGAAGATGTTTGCCACCTACCCCTCCAATAGAGGACTAATATCTAGAATATACAGAGAATTCAAGAAACTCAACACTAAGAAAACAAATCATCCAATCAAAAAAATGGCCAAGCGAACTAAATAGACACTTCACAAAAGAAGAAATTCAAATGGCCAATAAATGCATGAACACATGCTCAACATCATTGGCAATCAGAGATATGCAAATCAAAACTACCCTGAGATTTCACCTAACTCCAACTAGAATGGCAATCATTCAAAACACAAAAAACAACTAATGCTCGTGAGGGTGTGGAGAAGTGGGAACTCTAAAACATTGTTGGTGGGATTGCAAATTAGTGCAACCACTTTGGAAAACAGTATGGAGAATCCTCAGAAGAACAAGAACAAATTTATCATCTAATCCAGCAGTACCACTTCTGGGTATCTACCCAAAAGAAAGGAAAACAATATACCAAACTAATCCATGTGTATCTATGTTCATAGCTACACAATTCATCATAGCCAAACTGTGGAACCAGCCAAGATGTCCATCAACAGATGAATCAATTACAAAACTTTGGGATATGTACACAATGGAATTTTACTCAGTCATAAAAAACACAATTACATCATTTTCAGGGAAATGGATGGAAATGGAAAACATTGTGCTAAGTGAGATTACTCAGTCACAAAAAAATAAGAAATAGGATGTTTTCCCTAATATGTGAAAGCTAAGGAGAAATGGGTCATAGGAAGAACACTAGATAAAAAAGGAAATCCTATAGAGGAGTAAACAAGACAACCTAAATGAGGGGATGGGAAGGGGGAAGAAAAAAATTTTCTAAAGCACATAATGTACTTAAACATATGGAAGTCAACCACTAAGCCAAGCATGGGAAGGAGGAATGGGAGGGAATGAGGTGGGAATTGGGTAGGGGCTAAATGGGCAATGTGTACATGTATGTCCACACAAGTTTTTTTTACCCCAATATAATGTATGAATACAGTACACCAAAAAAAGTTTTTTAAAAATAAAGTTTTCCAGAAAACTTTTCTCCTAAGTAAGGACTCTGATCTGTGGGAAAATGTAGTTGGAATCCAGCACCCAGAAGTCTATTTTTTTTTTTTTTGGTGGTACTGGGTATGGAACCCAGGGGCCTTTTAACTCCAGGCTAGACTCCCAGACCTATTTTATATTTTATTTGGAAACAGGATCTCTTAAGCCAGCTGAAGCTGGCTTCGAACCGGCGCGATTCTCCTGTCTCGGCCTCTTTTTTTTTTTTTTTTAACCACCATTCCAATTACTTTTAATTTAAAATCAGAATAGAGTGGTATTTCAAGTATCTTTTGTTAAAATTATGACCTTAAAATACAGTACATTATTTTTCATAGTGATTTCACAATTAAAAGAAGCAGATATTTTACCTGATATAAATGCAATTTAAAGAAGAAAAGTGTAAAAATTAAACCAAGAAGAATGTGTAGATATATACAATACATAATATATCATATATCATATAACAATGTATATTATATATTACATATAATCCTGACATGCTTATGTAATTTAAAAATGTGAACAAAAAACAAACTCCTGAAGACAAGATCATATGAAAAAATTATATGCACACTAGAGAGTTTTACTAGCCCTTAATACTATTTCAGGATGATCTACTGTACTAACTTATATTATTTTAAAAGATTTAGACAGAAATGAGAGAAATAAAAAGGGTCAATATCTTAAGGGTATGGTAAAAAAAGAATTATTAGACGCTCTGATATCTAGAATGGTGTCTTATTAAGCATGGTCTTCCTAGAAGCAGGTACCAGAATAAGAATAACTGGGGAATCTAGATTAAGGTTATATGGAAGTTCTTTGTAAAACTCTTGGCTTTTGCCTATAAGTTTAAAATGTTTTCAAAGTAAAAAGTATTCCTAACTATATTAGAAGTGAAGGAAATAGGGAGGGGGGTCCCAAGTGTGTGTGCATGTACGTCACTGTCAACAGGATTTACATTATATTGTGAGACTATAATGCACCAATAAAAGCACACAAAATTAAAAAAACATTAAAAATATCCCTAAAAAAGAGAGGAGAGAATTTAAATGAAAGGTGTTTTTGTCAGCATTCTCACCCCTGTGATCCAATACCTTATGTACTTAAAACTTACAGTAAGGATTATTTTATTTGCTTACAAATCTAGGGAAGTTCAGAGGACATAGGAGATTTAAGGGACAGCTTCTGCAGCAGCTGCACTTCTTCAGGGCCTGGGACAGGTTGCAGAGAAGTCAAGAGGAGGCACAAGGGACATTTATAGTCTCCAAGACCACAAACCAAGGGACCATCTTCCAACTCTCCTCTTCCTTCAGAGGCCACCCACAGGGCCCCTCGGAGTGGCTGCCTCCAGACCATGAGGTTCCAGGAGCAATTTACTTCCAAAGCATCACAAAAGTACTTGTATTAGGGGAAATGCTTGTGATAGAAAATGAAAAGAAGCCAGAAGAGTCTGGGAAATGCATCAAACTACCATGCCAGTAAGGCTCCAATGAAGGATAAAAGGAAGGAAATTAGATGAAAGCATCTTAAATGATCACACATCCAAGAAAGGTTCATTAAGGCCATTGTCTCCCCATGAAAAGGGCTGCACTAATATAGCTATCTAGGTCAACAGTGGACTGGAATCTACCTGTGGGAAACAAGGGCCAGGCAGATGCCATGATCGGCTCAGGCAGGAGCTGCCCCATGTCAATTAGATTCTCAGCTGTTGAAGGCTCACCTTCTGCATTCTCACAGCCATCATTCAGAAAAAGGGACAATCTCTAATCAGCAGAATTGTCCCTTAAAGAACATTCTATTGGGGAACTATCTGGAACCATTCTTCACATAGGGACCTACCCCAAAGTCTCAAAGCTGATCGTGAGGAAGACTTAAATAAAATGCGGGAAAATGATTCTCCATCTTCATACTGTATTGAGTTTAAAATGGTTTTTTATTGTTACTCTTCTTGAATTGATGAACAGATTTGAATAATAATATAATTTTTAAAAATTACTGACCACCTGTTTTTTATAGGTTAGGTTTCTCTACAAATCATTTTGTATTCACTAGGGTCTTTTCCACTAATGGCTGGTAGCAAATGGTACAGTGAGTCATCAAGCCTTATGTTTCACTCCTCATCTCACTCTTTTTTGTTTTATTGGTGCATACAATACTATTCAAATTGGTCAATTCCATTCCACAGCACTTCTTCTTTGACCTCAACTTCTCCCTTCCCAGGAACTTCTGGAGTCAGCTGTCTCTTTCTCAATCACTTACAAATCTAGGCATATTTATTTTTCTTTCATTTAGATAAAAGCTTATACTGGTAATTAGATGAATGAGCATCTTACAGCTGATAACTCTAGCTAGGTAACTCTTGCTTACATATTTGCATTTGTATTTATGAAGAAGTACACGCCAAGTGAAGGCCAAATAGGGTTGGGTTTTGCTGATGTAGGGCAAGATTCCAAAAGTTTAACAGAGAAAATCTGGGAGACCTGAGTCATTCCATGACAAATGTTGGTAGTGCCATGTCAATTGTAAATAACATGCATGGTAACTCTATCTCATGGAAGTTACCTTCAGCCTCTAAAATTCTACAATTCTGATAGATTCTCATGCCATTTGGAATGTAGGCAGAAAATGGAAGAAAATTAATGAAGATATTATTTACAAAGGTGTGAGCAAGTAAGGAGAAATCAAGAGTAATTGAATAGTACCCCAGAGTCCACAATGGTGAGTTTAGAAGACTTGGGGAGACAGGGTTTACTGAAACCTAGAAGGAGTTATTATCTATTTTGTACTGGAGATTAAACCCAGGAGTATTCTACCTCCAAGTTATACCCTCAGCCCTTTTAATTTTTTATTTTGAAACACAGTCTCGCTAAATTGCTGAGGCTGTTCTCTAACCTGCAATCCTTCTGTCTCAGCCTCCCAAGTACTGGGATTACAGGCATGCACCACTATACCTGGCAAGAGTTATGAACTTTAGTAGAGGGATATAACCAGATCTTGGTGACCAAGTAAAGATAGTATCAGTAAAATGAATGTAATTTCCTTACCCTTAGCTCTATAGAGCACTAATGTCTTAGTAGTAAACCCTACTTCTACTTGAATAGAAGTAAAAAGACAAACTATTCTGATGCAGTTTACGTAGGTCAGTCTTTTGGGGACACACAAATTAGGATAGAAGATGCTGACGAGTTGACCCGATGGGGCAAATGAATATATCCAACCTACTTGTATTATTAAGTAATGTATTGTCTTGCCCTAAAAGTAACATTTAAATTGATGTTTCATTTTAGAGGAAGTCTAAGTACCTATTATTCTTCATTATTAAGAACAAGATCTCAGGTACATCTTTCTTACCACAATTCCAAGGCTGTAAGATAAAATGACTCTTTCACATTTGTTATTTAAACAAAAGAATTTGAGATGTTATGTCCCACTTAAACTCACAAGTAGAATTCTCATATTCTCATTTGATAGCATTTTAACCTTTTTAGTAAAAAAAAAAAAAGACGAAGTTGAGTTAGAGAGTGGACACTTGTATGTAAAAATACATATTTATGTTTAGTTGTTTCAGAATAAAAGGTTAAAAACTACTATTAAATGACAAATGATTTCAAAGTGACCTTAATTGGCTGGGATGATGAATCTAAGTGAACAAAAGAATAATTCCCTAATCCTGTCTTAAAAATTAAAATTTTCAAACTTAATGGCATGAGGAAAGCAATGCCTAAAATTAGTTCCTAAGAAAAAGACTCAATAGCTCTAATGAACACAAAGCTTGCCGTGAACTAAAGCGTGACACAATTGGTAAGAAATTCAATGCACATATAGAATATTCCACCCATCTACAGCAGAGTTCACTTTCTAAGCAGCTCACAGAACCTTTTCCAAAATAGATCACATCCTGGGCCACAAAGTGAGCTTGAGCAAATTCAAAAAACTGTGACATATTTTCTGTCTCTTTTCAGGCCATAATGGAATAAAACTAGAAATCAACAATAAGAAGACTCAGAGAAACCATATAAACATGTGGAGATTGAACACCACACTTCTAAATGAAGAATGGGTCATAGAAGAAGTAAGGGTTGAAATAAAGAAATTCATAAAAGCCATGAAAATAGAGATACAACATATCAAAACCTCTAGGACACTTTGAAGGCAGTATTAAGAGGAAAATTTATAGCACTGTGTGACCACATAAGAAAAACAGAAAAACATTAAATAAGCAACTTCATGACACACCTCAAAGCCCTTGAAAAACAGAAACAATCTGGACCCAAAACCAGTAAAAGACAAGAAATTGTCAAAGTCAGAGTGGAAATAAACAAAGTAGAGAATAAAAACAATACAGAAAATCAACAAAACCAAAAGCTAGTTCCTCGAAAAAATTAATAAGATAGATAAACCACTAGCCAGTTTAACTGAAAAAAGAGAGAATCAACCCAAATCTTGAAGATAAAAGATCAAAAAGAAGATATCAAAACTGACAGTGCAGAAATCCAGAGGGTTATCAGAAATTACTTTGAAAAACTATACTACAACAAAATGGAAAATCTGGAGGAAATGGACAACTTTCTAGATAAATACATCCTTTCTAAACTAAATAGAGAAGACATAGAAAACTTAAAACAATCAATAGCAATAAAAGAGATTGAAACAGCAATAAAAACATTCCCATTATAGAAAAGCCCAGGACCAGATGGCTTCCCAAGTGAATTCTATAAAACATTTATAGAAGAGCTGATCCAACTACTCCTCAAACTATTTCGTGAACTAGAGAGAAACAGGACTCTTCCAAATACATTCTATGAAGCCAACATCACATTAATACCAAAACCAAATAAAGAGTTTCAAAGAAGGAGAGCTATAGGCCTATATCTAAGATGAATTTGGTCACAAAAGTGCTAGACAAAATACTAGCAATACGCATTCAAAACCACATCAAGAAAAGCATACAACATGACCAGGTAGGCTTCATCCCAGGGATGCAAGGCTGGTTCAACATATGAAAATCAATCCATGTAACTCATCATATAATCAGGTCCAAACACAAAAATTACATGATCATTTCAATAGACATTGAAAAAGCCTTTGATAAATTCCAACATCCATTTATGATAAAAGCACTGAAGAGAATTTGAATAGAAAGAACATACCTCAACATCATAAAAGCAATCTACAATAAGGCCACAGCAAACATCATATTAAATGGGGAAAAAACTTCAAGAATTCCCCCTAAAAACAAGAACAAGACAAGGATGTCCATTATCACTACTTCCCTTCAATATAGTACTTGAGACTCTAGCCAGAGCAATAAGAAAAGAAAATCAAAAGAGTATAAATAGGAAAAGAACTCAAACTTTCACTATTTGCAGATGACATGATACTAAACCTAGAAGACCCAACAAGCTCAACCAAAAGACTTATAGACCTGATCAACAATTTCAGCAAAGTATCTGGATACAAAATCAGTCTCAACAAATCAGAACCTTTTCTGTAGACCAACCATAAATCCACTTGAAAAAGAAATCAGGAAAACATTTCCACTCAGAATTTCCCACAAAAAATAAAATATTTAGGAATAAACTTAACCATGGAGGTAAAAGACCTCTACAAAGAAAAGAACAAAACATTGAAAAAAGAAATCAAAGAAGATCTTAGAAGATGGAAAGATCTTCCCTGTTAATGGATAGGCAGAATAAATATTATCAAAATGGCCATACTCCCAAAAGTGATCTAAAGATTTAATGCAATACCCATTAAGTTACCAAGATCATTCCTTAAAGACATAGCAAAATCAGTCTTTAAATTCATTTGGAACAAGAAAAATCCAGAATAGCCAAAGTAGTTCTCAGCAAAAAAAACATGCAGGAGGAATCACAATACCTGACTTTATACTATACTACAAAGCCACTCTAATAAAAACAGCATGGTACTGGCACAAAAACAGGCACATAGACCAATGGAGCAGGATAGAAGACTCAGAAACAAATCCACACACTTATAGCCAATTGATTTTTGAAAAAGGGGCCAAAACATATATTGAAAGAAAGATAGTCTGTTCAACAAATGGCGTTGGCAAAACTGGTTAACCATATGCAGAAAATTGGAAATTAATCCCACTTTCTTACCCTGCACAAGAGTCAATTCAAGATGGATCAAAGATTTGGAAATCAAACCAGAGACCTTGAGGCTCCTTGAAGAGGGAATAGTCCAACAGGGCAACACATAGGCACAGATAAAAACTTTCTCAAGACCCAAAGGCACCAAAAACTAAAAGGTGAATCAATACATGGGATTGCATGAAACTGAAGAGCTTCCGTTTAGCAAAGGAAACTATCAAGAACATCAGTTGAGAGCCAATAGAATGGGAGATTTTCGCCACCTACACTACTGATAGAGGACTAATATCTAGAATATACAGAGAACTCAAGAAACTCAACACTAAGAAAACAAAGCATCCAATAACAACATGGGAAAAAAAAATAAATAGACACTTCACAAAAGAAGAAATTCAAATGGCCAATAAATGTATGAAAAAATCCTCAACATCACTGGCAATCAGAGAGATGCAAATAAAAACTACCCTGAGATTTCACCTAACTCTAACTAGAATGGCAATCATTCAAAACACAAACAACAACAGATGCTGGCGAGAATGTGAAGAAGTGGGAACTCTAAAACATTGTTGGTGGGATTGAAAATTAGTGCACTTTGGAAAACAGTATGGAGAATCCTCAGAAGAATGGGAACAAACCTACCATTTGATCCAGCAATACCACTTTTGGGTATCTACCCAAAAGACAGGAAATCAAACTACCAAACTAATGCATGTGTATCTATGTTCATAGCTGCACAATTCACCATAGCCAAACTATGGAACCAGCCAAGATGTTCATCAACAGATGAATGGATTACAAAACTGTGGGATATGTACACAATGGAATTTTACTCAGTCATAAAAAACACAATTACATCATTTTCAGGGAAATGGATGGAACTGAAGGACATTATGCTAAGTGAGGTTAGTCAGTCGCAATAAGTAAGAAAATGGATGCTTTCACTAATATGTGAAAGCTAAGGTGAAATGAGTCATAAGAAGACCTCCCAGTGAAAAAGTAGATCATATAGAGGAGCAAATAAGGCAACCTAACTGAGAGGATGGGAGGGGGGGATAAAGAAACTCTCTTAAGAACATGATGTACATAAAAAACATATCGATGTCAACCACTAAGCCAAGCATGGGAGGGAGGGATGAGGAGAGAATAGATGGGGGTGTAGGATTTAACAGGGTGATATGTGCATGTATATCTACACAAGTTTTTTTTTAATCCCATTAAGATGTATGAATTCAATGCACCAATAAAAAAAAGAAATTCAATGCAATCTTAGACCAAGTATCAGGTTATGGGCTTTTAGATCAGGGCATTAATAACTCCATGGGGCTTTGCACATATTGGATAAAACCTGGGATATTCAACTCCACTTAGGGTGATAGGCAAAATGGCAACAGAGTGATAAATCATCTCAAAATTAAGTTATAAAAACAACTTAAAAACTTGTCCTCTGTAACACAGGGCAAAGAACAGGCTCAAATTCTTGGTTTACAGTTATTCCGCTGGTTGAGTTGGTTTTGTGAAGCTCTGTCTCTATGTGCTAGTGTGGTAGATCATCTGTGGGGTCCCAGAGACTGGAACATGCAGTTCATGTTCTGAACCCTGGGATAGTACAAATTCACACAATAACTCCTTTCTCAAGATGGTGCCTATCTACAGTAGCTTCAACTCTAGAGAATGGTGGGTAGATAATGTGAGTTCTTTTTCCAAGGCAAAGTTGCTATGCAGACTCCTGATTTATCCTTTAACTGGGCTGCAAGACTCCCTTGCTAGAGAATCAGGGTCAGAGTTACAGGGGCACCTTATTCTCTTTCAGTGCTCCCTTCCCAGGTCTCTGAGTCTTACAAGGTTTCAGTATCTTTTTTGTTGACTTTCCTCATTATCCCAAGGCTACTTCCTCAAAATACAGTTATACATCTGCTGCTTTAGTGCTTCTTTGTGGTGGTAGAGGCAAGTGATGGGCAGTTCTAGGATAGAGGCAAGTGATGGGCATCCTGGTCAGCCAATTAGAAACACTAGGAATGTGATATCTGGAAATGATTTGAGGAGGATTTGCTATAGCAAAAATCTGATGCTTTGTAAAAGAGGGATTACACTGGTTTCCTGTGATTCCAAAACTAAGAGCAATGAATATGTATATCAGGCAAAATGATGTAGACTCAACATAGAGAACTTATATGAAACTAGAGATTTATGTGGGTAGGGAGTTTTGTCTTGAAGGAGAAGGTTGAAGGGAAGAATGGTTTTAAGGATACAGAAAGATTCCTGCACTGACTGCATGGTTGCATCAAGTTTCTATGGCCTGTGACTTGATGGCAAGAGACAATACTGAAATTGATGTCAAATTGAAATGGCTGGGATATGTGAGGAAGAAGTTGAACAGTTTTAAATTTGAAAGAAGAGAGAATTCTAACCGTGTGTATTCAAAGATAAAAAGAAAGTAATAGGGAAAGTACACAGAGAGAGTGACTGAGAAAGTGTATTCTGAGAAACAGGATATGTGTGGAGAGTGAAACATATTGTAGTGTGTGTGTGTGTGTGTGTGTGTGTGTGTGTGTGCATGCGTGTGTGCGTGCGTGCATGTGTGTAACCCACGGTCACTTTACCTCTGAGCTACATCCCAATCTCATTTTTATTTTAAAACAGGGTCTAAGTTGCTGAGGGTCTCAGGGTGCTGAGGTTAGCCTTAAACCTATGATCATCTTGTCTCATCATCCTAAGTATTAGAATTACAGGCACGCACCATCATTCCTGGCTATATTGTACTTCTTGGGGGTTATTTGTCTGAATGAAAATGTATTCAAATAATTATTAGCATTAACTTTTTATCACCTGCCTTTTATAGTTTCTATTTCTGATATCAGGTAAACTCCATAGAGAATGTGATGTATTTTTAAATGTTTTGATGCCAACATATTTTAAACAGCTTTCAGAAATGGAATGACAACAGGATTAAGTGCTCTTATCAGTTCTCTGAAGCACTGTATGATTGTGCATGCACATTTTCAAGGACCTAATGAGGAAAGTTAGAGAAAATTATTTCCAACAGAATGTTTTAGTTGTTCAGTATAGCTCCTATGTTGTAAAACCTAAGTAAGCAAAATATCCAACTTCCTCAGTGATTTTTTTGTGTCATTTGAAATCACAGTGAGCTCAGGAATTTTGTTGGCTAACAGTGAATTGGTTTGTTACACTTTTGATAGAAAATACTGATTTGAAATCAAGTAAAATTAAAATGAAAAGTATGGAATTTATTTTCAAATTAGTCCCTATAGTAGGAATTTTTAAGCATATTATTAATGAGTCAGCATTACAGTTTCTTCTTTACTGTGCTTTCATCTTCTAGTCTGAAGGGTTGGATTTTCTTCCTTGATCCTCAATATGAAAATAGCTTCAACAAGAAAACTAAATGATCAGCAGCAAGAAGGCAAGTCTTTGGGCTCCTGTAACAAGATTCGTTATCTATTCCAGAGAAAAATTAGGAAGGTCCAAAACAGCTCCATACTTACTCAGCAAACAAAACCAACAGAAAAGTGAAGTGAAGAAAATAGTGGCTATCTCTTTCATTCTGTGAAAACTCAGCCAGCATAGTCCAAGAATTGTGGCCCGTGAGTGAAATCTGAGAAATTCAGTCACTTGAAGAAAATACCTGCATAAGTAAGGATGTTCCCTGTTGACGGATAAGGCAATATATTTAGGGATTCTGAGTTTTTGGATGTGGACAAGTGGGAACATTATCCAACCTTGCACAGAGATGTCACATCTACCATGGAGGTGTAGAAGTTGGGACCTGACTTATTAGTAACTCCAGAATTTCTAAGAGAATCTGCAAAAGGTAGTTTAGTCTTATATCTTACAAATATTGAAAAACATAAAAAATCTGCATCCAGATAGGCAAATGTTAGGGTCATTTTCTATATACACAAAAGAATTATCTAGTTCAAAAAGAGTGGCATAAGATACAATGTTTTGTTCTTAACTTCCTTTTAAATATTATTAAACTAATAACAGAAATAGAAAATATATTAAAATATAAGGGCATATAGCAAAGGAAAACAAACAAATAAATAAATAAGAATCTCTACAGTTGGAATTGCATGCAAAGATGAAGTGGACATCTTCCTTTCCCTCTAGGCAGAAAAGTGTCATGCACTCTTGCATAAGGATCATCAGAGACATATACACAAATTGTAGAAACTAACTAAAATAAGAGAAGTTTATCAAAGGAGAATCAAGGAAAGGAAGAGAAACCAAAGAAGTAGAGACACAACAGCTTGAAATGCCTGCTAGAGTCTCTTGTTCAGTATCCCCAGCAGTCTCCTGGTACTCACCCCCCCAAGCTAAGCTTTATTATTTAACATCCCTGCATGGATATTCCAATAACATTGGCTGAGTTTAAGTTCATTTGTTTCCCAAGCGGATGCCAGAAAGTTCCTTAGGTGGGCTGGCTTAACAGAAGCCTGCTTTTTCCACTGAATGTCTAAGGCCACAGGAAAATAAATGAGCACTAAGGTCTGGGTTGCCAAGTTGCTCTTTATGTGTGTTTCAGGGATCAGGGTACAGAAGGAAAGTTCACAACCCTGCTGGGAATCCAGCCTGAGCAAATAATTAAATAAACTAATTTATCCTAAGTGGTAAAAGTCAGAGTGGCAGAATAAAGTGGTTTGCCAAAACAAAGGAAATGGTATCATTTAAACAACAGAAGCTGAAAAAAAAACCCTACAAACCTGTGTGTGTGTGTGTGTGTGTGTGTGTGTGTGATCTGTCTCCTTTCATACGAATTTCTTAGGCTTTAGCCAATTGCATGTGAATGCACTCATTTAATCAAGCAAGAAATTCAAACATTAGCAATCAGTCAAAAGAGTTGGCTGTGACAAGTCTCTGGCTCTCAAGGCCAGGCATCAAATTTGTATTTTTTGTTCCGTCAAACACAATGAGCTCCACAAACCACCTGCCTGTTGGAGATGGCTTAGCAGTACAACATTTTATAGCTTATACCTTAGCTCTAGCCCAAAGGCTAATTCATTTTTTATTCAAATGCAAATATACTAATATATTGTCCTATTTAGTAAAAGGAATCTACTGATTCAGATCCAAGAGGACATGGAATTTAAAATGGCTTTCCTTCCAGGTGTGGTGGCACACATCTGCAATCCCAGTACTTGGGGCGGGGGGGGCTGAGACAAGAGGATCACAGGTTCAAGGCCAGTGGGTAGTAACTTTGTGAGAGAATCTGTTTCAAAATAAAATAGGGTTGGGGGTGTACCTCATGGTATTGTTCAGAGTGTAGCTCAGAATGCCCCATGTTCAATTCAATCCCCAGTAAAACACACACACACACATACCCCCCCCACACACACACACATGTGGCTTTCCCCCAGAATTGGCCAATATTGCACAGAGCAATTTACCTACATCACCAGAACTCTTCTATAGATTTTTCCAGACTATCTATCATGGCTGCATGCTGATATGTGGGTGACCTGCAACTGTGTTTAATTATGAAGTGCACACAATACTCCAGATGCTGCTCAGAGCTTCATGTGCATCATACCATTCAATACTCCAAGCATTCTTATCCAGTTGTATTTTGTTTTTGTTCTTGTTTGGGGTTTTGTTTTGGTTTTGGTTTTGGTTTTAGTTTTGGTGGTACTGGGGGTGGAACCCAGAGGCTTTCTATCTCTGGTCTACACTCCCAGATCTATTTTATAATTTATTTGGAAACAGGGTCACACTAAGTTGCTGAGAGCCTCACTAAGTAGCTGAGGCTAGCCTCAAACCCGTGTGATCCTCCTGTCTCAGCTTCCCAAGCGCGGGGATTACAAGTGTTTGCCACCACGCCCAGCTATCCAGTTTTGATGATATTCTATGGATGAGGGAACTGAGCCTTAGAAGGGTTAAACAACAATTGCTAACTTTGAGCTTGGATTTTAAATAGAGAAAGACAACTAATATACAAGTAAATGTGAAATATGTCATAGTGTAATAAACATTAAAGAGAAAATGAACCAAAATGGATAATGAAAAGTGCTAAGAAGAAAATGAAGCAGAGAAAGTAGAATGGGAACAGGGGAGTTTCTATTCTTCACTATTTAGATAATGTATGAAAGGAAAAAGGACAAGCCTTGCAGAAATCTAGGGAAACATCATAGTGGGCAAAAAAAGCAATGGCAAATGCAAAGACTCTTTGGGGTAAGATGGCTGATGTGCTGAGAGCAGAGTAGCTGGTGTGACTAGAGCAGGGTGAGCTGTCAAAAGAGCCTGGGAAGGGAGCTCAAAGCTGAAACAGGAGTCAGAGAATACAGGACCTTCTAAGTCACAGACAGAACTTTGTGTCTCACTCAGAATAACTAGAGAGACCGTTGGAAGTTTTTTGAGGATCGATTACAATGAAGAACTAGGGAGAGTAGCTAGGAGGCTATTGTAATCTATGGGAGAAAGCATGATGACTATCAGTCAAGATCTGAATGTTGTATTCCTCCACATTTCATAGGTTCAGTCCTAATACCTATATGATTAAGAAGTAGGGCCAGCTCTAGCTGAGACCTGAAACATTACGGACTCACCATCTGTCAACCAGGGAGCAGGCCCTCACAAGACACTGTATCTGTGGGTACCTTTATCTCAGACTTCCCAGCTCCCACAACCAGGCAAAAAATATCTGTTGTATATAATCTACCAAGTCTAGAGAAATTTATCATAGAATTCCCAAAAGATGGATATCATAGCATAGAACTAGGTGCTAGCAGCAGAGGTGGTTGACAGTCATTCTTAATATGTTATACAAGTGGAGATGAAAAGATTTGATGGTTGCACAGAAGTCAAATGTGATGGAAGACAGGAGTTAATATTGACTTTAATACTCTCTAGTTCCATCCATTTTCCTACAAATATATTGTGTAAATATGATCAGCCAGTCACAAAACATGAAAGGTCATATGTTTTCTCTCACATATAGAAGCTAGGGAGGAATTGGGATACAAAACAGACTCAGGATAAAAGAGAAGAAACCCCAGTGGAGTGATGAGGGATGTTGGGGAGGGAGAGAACTGATGAAGGAAACACTTCAATTAATACTATGGACATACACAATATTACTAATGCCAATGTCAATATCCTGTATGGAGAAGGGGAGCAAGTGGGATGGGACCTGAAGGGAAGCTTTCTGTATGAACGTATGTCTCTGTCATACTGAACTTCATTATGATGTATAATTAGAATACAACTATATTTATTTAAATTGACTCTAAGGTGTTCTATTCAGTTGGAGAATGGAAAGGATGAAACTTCTATTTATTCGTATGAAGCAGCTGGTGAAAGATGAAGGGAGGCAACTAGATGTCAGGAGTTTAATTGTGGAGACAGATCAACTAGGCAAATGGATGCAGGATTCTGAATTAGGTGAATGTACAGATTAAAGATACAAATTTTCAGATCATTTATTTGTAGGGATATGATATATAAAGTCATGTGGCAAGGTGAAATCAGTCTTGGAATGAATGCAAATTAACAAAATAGATCTGAGAACTGAGTCAATCAGCCCAATATTGTATTCACTTTTTTTTTTTTTTTTTTTTTTTGGCGGGTTTGGGGATGGAACTCAGAGGCATTTGACCTCCGAGCTATACCCCCTGCTCTATTTTTTATTCTTTGTTTTGAAACCAGGTCTCACTGAGTTGCAGAGGGTGTCACTAAGTAGCTGAGGCTGTCCGTGAACCGCGATCCTCTGGTCTCAGCTTCCCAAATGCTGGGATTACAAGCTTGCAACACCATGCCCAGTTATGTTCACTTTTTTTATCACAAGGCCCAACTCTTAGTATTAATAATTGCACCTCCCAAACAGTACTTCTAATTTCCCAACCCAGCTGGGAAAACCATATAAAATAGTTCTATGATTGGTCTACGATTAACCTCACCTTATATATACACAAACATACTACATCTTTCTGTTAGGAACTTTGAGACATTATTACCCTTACTGTATGTGAGTGTGTGTGTGTGTGTGTGTGTGTGTGTGTGTGTGTGTGTGTGTGTTTTGGTGGTACTGGGGTTCCTGGAAGCCCTTCTACCTCCGGGCTGCACTCACAGACCTATTTTTACATTTTTATTTGGAAACAGGGTCTTCTAAGCCAGCGGGCGTGGCTGGCTTCGAACCTTCGCCATCCTCTCTGCTTTCCAAGCGTGGGGATTACAAGCGTGTGCCACCACGCCTGGCTGTGTGTGTGTTTAATGGAGACTGAAGCCAGGGAATTCTGCCTTTGAGCTAGACAGCCCTATTCTTTTAATTTTATTTTGAAACAGAGTTTTGCCAGGTTACCTTGTGTTGGCCTCAAACCTGTGATCCTCCTGGCTCAGGTTCCTAAGTACTGGACTTATTCTGTATTTGGACAAGGTCAGGAAAATGAGGAAGAATCAGGAGACTGAAAAAGGAGCAGTGAGAAAGTACATCCTAGAAACCAACAAAGATGTTCACAGAGGACAGAAGACAGAAGACAGAATGAACATTATGTCAAATATTGCTGATGCACTGGTTAGCAGATTAAGAAAATCTAACTAGAATGTGTCTAATGGAGGAAGGAAGGGCAGAATAAAAGGGAAAAGAGTCAAAATAGTTGTACCAGCTTATACTTCCAACAACAGTCATCAAATGGCTTCTTATCACTTAAACAAAAGAAAAAGCCCTTTCACACAAGCATCCCTGGATATGGCTATGCCGGAAAATGTCTCTGTGTCTCTGAAATCTGACTTATCTGCACCCTTTCTATCTAGACACAAACTTCAACTTTAAATAATGTCCTGTTTTCCTCTTAGTCTTTAGCCATTAATTACATGCACCCAATTACTCCCCAGAAGTAATCAAATTCCTTTAAGTCATTTATCTTACAAGAGTTGGCCCTTTTCTGTATGCTGATTAATTTTATGCTCAACACTAAGAAGCGGCTTCAGTCTGAGATTATCTAGATTAAAATGTTACCTAGTGCATCATTCCATCTTGCCGAGTTACGCACAGTGATGCCAACCCAATCATATTCATTTGCTACAAATGAGAGTACATTTCTTTTTAGATTTTCATGGCAAGTCATAATTTTTGATGAACATATTCTGCACAAGGCACAACCCTAAAGCCTATTTGAAAGGGTAATAGGATTTTAGCCTGCTCAGTGGTTAATTCTTTTAGTAGCAGAGAAATCCTTCCACAATGTCAAGCAGAATACAATACATTGATTTAAGAAGAACAAATTAGTTTTAGGTCTCAGTTTCTTAAAAACTTTCTGTCTCTTGAAGATATCTCTTTTTCTACTACATAATGTAACAGACTAGGTCTCAGTTGGTAATCCCTGATTTTGTTTTTCAGAAAAGGAAACTGAGGCCCCAGTAGTAAAGAGACACACATAAAACGGCAGGTAAGAGTATGATTCTGGAGGAAAACTGCCAGAATTAGAACTCTGCCTCCTCTCTTTCCAGCTCTGTGACTTGGATTATTTTGCTTCTCATCCATTGAATGGGCACAGAAATGATGCTTGCTCAGAGTTTTGAAATAAAATGAAATGAGTAATGCAAACCACTTCCAATGGTGCTTGGAACACAGAAAGTACTCAATATATATCTTCTATTCTGAGTGGTCTACATAAAAGCAGAATTTGATTGTCATATTTTTGTGTGCTGCTCTCTCTTTAGGGCCTGCTGGACACATTATGTCAGCAGGTGAAAAATGGAAATAAGAATTTGTGTGAACTCTGTGGTATATGAAATGATGGTTTAATTTCAACCAGAGGAACATTTATTCAATTCCCAGATAATTCATTCATTTAGCAGCCCTGGTGGACAACATTCCCATGGTGACTGCCCTCGTGAGCTATCTCTGAAGAGGGGTACAGCTGCTCGAAAAGAAGTGGCTGAATCTGTCACCGCTGATCATGGTGTTCTTCCTGAACTCAGGAGACATGGCGAATGCATCAAGAGTATGGCAGGGTGGAGGGTGAGAAGTCAGAGACTCACAACTTTTCTAATGGGGCCACTTTGTGGCACACCTTCTCTTTGGGGATTCTACCCTACAGAGCTCCTCAGATTTGCTTTTTCATAGCCTTATATTGATCTTACCTATTTTGAACTCACACACATACCTCCTTTGGGGTGGTATGCCAGCCAGACTTGCAAGGCTTTACTGTAAATGCTTGTTTTATTCTAATTTATTTTTAGCTACTTCATCTTTCATATTTTATATGGAAGAGAGGAAGTACCAGAACAAGGGAAATGATTTAGAGGAAAGTTCTTGACAAAAATAGAGAAGACAAAATGCCTTTTATGTGTCTAGTTATTGCAGCATGGGTCATCCCTATTTGGAAACACTGATGTTCTGGAGTCAGTTTTAATGGAACAGTCCTAAACTGGGCTAGAAAACCTCACATATTTTCCCAACAGCTACTGCCTTAGCAGAGATAGCTCGGAGAAATTTGTAACATACCATTCTTTTTTTTAATTGATTTTTTTAATTTTTATGTGGATCATATTGAAAATGGCATACATTCAGGCTTGAATTCAAGTCTTCCTCTTCCACCCTAATATCCCATTCTTTACAAAAATTAACTTTTCTTCATCACAGTTTTAGTTTGTATGAGGAATCTGCATATACTACAAACCCTGTTTGGACCATTGTTGACATGCTTGTACTAACAAAGACTCTCCTTGACCAAACTTTACAAAAGGTCTTCTTAGTTCTTTTCTTAAGGAGGCTTTGACCTTGAATTTCAATTATGTCCTTGACTGACCTGCATTGCCCAGTTCTACTAAGAATATTAAATTAGTTTAGAGAGAATTCTCTAGCCTCAATCTGATCACTCTTAATATCTGGTCAAATTGCTTATTTCCCAGCTTAGACATCTGATCACCTTCAAGAATCTTGTCAGATGAGCTTAGCAAGAATACCCCCTTACCTTGCAGTGATTACAACTGGGCCCCCTGGAAAATCCAGGATAATCTATCTATCTCAATATCTTTAACCTAATTGCATTTTCAAAGAGAGCTTTTTCTACATAATGTAACACTTATAGGTTAAAAGGAAGCTATTATTTCAGCCTACTGTGCAATTCACTTAAGTATTCAATTCTAGGATACATGTGTCAATGATAGAGAAGACACTAAAGCAGAAAAGACAAATTTATTCAGTACTAACTATTGCAATAGGGAATAAAGTCCAGGGTGAACCAAATCAACTCTGATTTGTACAGAGGTGACTGGGCATTTTAAAAGAAAAATGAGGGAATGGGTGGAAGAACAAGTAGAGCTCCAGCAGAGAGAGGGAATGAGAAATTTATAAGAGGCAGAAGGGGGTTGGTCAATAGGATTAGGTCATTTGGGTTTGATAACTGGCACTTACTAAAGTTAGATTTTGCTCTCTTCCAGAGTTGGAGGCAGAGGCCCTACCTTCAAGTGGTGAATGGAAGAAACAATAAATTATTTGTAAACTTTGATCTTTGCCAAGTAAGGTGTGTGTGTGTTGTGTGTGTGTGTGTGTGTGTGTGTGTGTGTGTGTGTGTGTGTTGCTGGGGATTGAACCCAGGAGCATTCTACCTCTGAGCTACACCCCTAGACCTATTTCATTCTTTATTTTGAAACAGGGTCTCACTAAGTTGCAGAGGGCCTCACTAAGTAGCTGAGGCTAGCCATGAACCCGAGATCCTCCTGTCTCAGCCTCCCAAGTACTGGGATTACAAGTGTGTGCTTCCGCACCTGGCTCAAATAAGGTTGTAAGGGGGATAGAATTATCATCCTATGGATATGGCCTTCTTTGGGCTGTTAGAAACTATGCTAATGTTTGCTCAAGTCTCAGGGAGAGTTGGAGTGGAGAGTCAATAAAATGAGCTGGAAATGGTGGCACATACCTATAATCCCAGCATTTGGGAAGCTGAGACAGGAGGATCACCATTCACACACAGCCTTTGCAACTCAGTGATACCCTGTTTCAAAATAAAGAATAAAAATTAGGGCTGGGGTGTAGCTCAGAAGTAGAATGCCCCTGGGTTCCCTCCCTAGTACAGCAGAGAGAGAGAGAGAGAGAGAGAGAGAGAGAGAGAGGCTGTATTGTGTGTGTGTGTGTGTGTGTGTGTGTGTGTGTATGTGTGAGAGAGAGTGAACACATGAATGCATACATGTGGGGTGTGTGTGTATGTTTTACTGAGGAACGAACCCAAAGGCATTCTACTTCTGAGATATATCCTTGTTCTTTTTTATATTTTTTAATGTTTAAATTTTAAAAATCTCTTTTTAAAAAGTCTTAAAAAAAAAAGTCTCTCTAAGCTACTGAGGCTGTCCTTGGACCTGTGATCCTTCCATCTCAGCTTCCCAAGTACTGGGATTACAGACATATGCCACCAGGCCCAGCTGAAAGTCTGCATTTTCTTTTTTTGTGGGTCTGGGGACAGAACCCAGGGGCATGCGACCTCCGAGCTATAGCCCCTGCCCTATTTTTTTCTTTATTCTTTATTTTGAAACAGAATCTAAGTTGCAGAGTGCCTCACTAAGTAGCTGAGGCTGAGGCTGTCCGTGAACCGTGATCCTCTGGTTTCAGCCTCCTGAATGCAGGGATTACAATCATGCACCACCACGCCCAGCTGAAAGTCTGCATTTTTATAGGCCAAGGTTGTGGCCTACTTGAGAAGGAGGTTCAGAGAAACCTGACTAAAGTTGATGAAGGAAAGCATCTTTGTCACATATAAAATAACGTTGGGAATGTTAACCTCTGCTCCCATGGAAACAGCTAGAGTAGCTTACTTGTGCTTGTTTTAGATTTAGTCTTACAGATTCCATCATTTCAAAAATTTCCTGGCATGGCCCTTTGCCTATACCTTCAGTGAGGTTGTGTCATATATTTGTTATAGTTTATTATTCTTGTCATAAATTACATTCTTCTATGGGGTCCTGAATCTCCAAAAATGATTTTTATTTAGTTGAATATACTAAAGCTCATTTTTTGTGCCATAAAATTCTATGGATTTTGACAAAGATGTAATATATGTCTACTATTACAGTATAATACAGAAGTTTCACCATATAAAAAATGCCTCTCTCTGCCTCCCCTTGGCTCCCTAGCAACCTGATTTTGTTGCTCTCGCTCTAGTTTAGCTTTAGCAGAACTTTATTTAATTGGAACCATACAATGATAGCCTTTGTAGTCTGGCTGCTTTCATTTGGAAACATGTGTTTAAGGTCTATCCATGTCTCTTCATAGGTTGATAACTCATTTATTTTTCATCACTGAAAGATATTTCATTGTTTGAATGTGCTATAGTTCATTTATACCTTCATCATTGAAGGGGCTCTTGATTATTTTTAATTTTTTGGTGATCATGAATAATACTATTAATATTTATGTATAGGTTTTTGTGTGGACATGCATTTTCAAATCAGAAGTGTGATTGCTGAATTGTTTAGTAAGATCATGTTTAATTCTATAAGAAATTGCCAAAATGTCTTTCAAAGTAGTAGTACCATTTTGCACTCCCATCAACAATGAATGAGATTTCCTGTTCCTCTCTCTTCAGAGACATTGGTTTTGTGGCTTTCTTTTGTGTTTCAGTCATTCTAGCAGGTAGGCAGAGGTATATCATTGTCATCTCATTTGGAAATTCCAATAACAAAGGACGCTGAGCATCTTTTCGGATGCTGTCCGTATATCCACATGGCCAGTTGTCTGTCAGATCTTTTGGTAATTTTTTTCATATTGTCCTATTTTAAGTGTTCTTTGTATATTTCGGGTACAAGTCCTTTTTCAAATATACATTTGCAAATATTCGCCTCTTATCTGTGGCTTGTGTTTCAGTCCCATAGCAGTGCTCACAGAGTAGATGTTTCTCATTCAATGAAATCCAGCTATACTGGTTAGGGTTCACTGGAGTAACAGGACTCACAGAATACATATATGAAAAAGGGATTAAATCTTATTAAATCAGCTTACAGTCCAAAGCAGTGTAGTCCCAAGTTTCCGACCGCATGAGGAGAACTGGAACTAGCAGCCAAGAGCTGGAGTCTCAGAATCAGAGTGACCACTAATTCAGTCCCAGTCCAAGAAGAAAAGGCCAGAAACTCTCTGGAGAAGCAATGGTGAAGATCCAGTTCAAAGAGCTGGAGACTGGTATCTCAAATGAGAGCAGACTCACTTTCTTCAGAAAGAGTCACACGTGCCTTCACAAGACCTTCTCCTCATTTTATCCAGGTCCTATACCTGTCAAAACGTTGCTTCCATACATTCAGGGCAGGACTCCCTCTTCAATGTGCCATTATAAAAGCTGATCACCTCATCAGCGCAGCACAGTCCCATAATCTTAGGTGTTTTGATCTAGACTAACCATCATACCAACGTATCATTTTTTTTCTTTTATGAACAGACTTTTGGTGTTATATCTAAAACCTCATGGACAAACCTAATCTCACCTAGATTTTATCCACTGGTAGCATCTAGGAGTTTTATAGTTTTGAAATTAATACCTGGGACCTGTAGCCTATGATCATTTTGAGTTGATTTTTTGAAAGATATAAAGCCTGTGTCTAGACTCAGTGTTTAATTTCTTAAATTGTTATACAATATTTTTATTTATTTATAGAGTATAATGGTATAATTAGATACATGTATACAATATACAATGATCAAGACAGGGTAATTAGCATGTCTGTCTCCACAAATAACATTATTTCTATGTGTTGAAATTTTTCAAACTCTCCTCTTTTTTTGAAAAGTAAAAATAATTCTTATAAACTATAGTCATGCTACTGTGCTATAGATTATTTATCTATTTATTTTTGGAGCATAGATGTCTAATTGTGCTAATACCATTTGTTGAAGGCTGTCCTTTGTTGAATTGCTTTGATCAGTTCACTATACTTTGTGGGTTTATTTCTGGATGTTCTATCCTATCTATTGATCTCTGTGTCTACCCTTTTAATAATAACTCTCGGCCTTCATTGCTGTAGCTAGAATGTAAATCCTGAAATCAGTCAGTGTAAATTCTCCAACTTTACCTTTCATCTTCAGCATCAGGTTGACTATTCTAGGTTGTTTCATATAAACATATGGCTCAGTTTTCCAATACCCACTAAATAGCTTGCTGGGAGGTTGACTGCAAATTGCATTGAATCCATAGATCAACTTGGAAAAAATTGACATCTTAATGATATTAAGTCTTCCTCTATGAATACAAAATAGCTTGCTATTGATTCAAATCTTTTTATTTCTTTCATTGCTGTCATAATTTTCTATATATAGATTTTGTATTTTGTTAAATTTATAACTGAGTATTTCTCTTTTAGTTTTTGTTGTTGCTACTGTAAATAGTACTTTCAAATTTCAAATACAATTGTTCCTCACTAGTAGAAGAAACAACTGACTTTTGCATATTAACTTTATAATCTGTGACCTTACTATTCTCAAGTCAATTTTTCTAGGAGAGTTTTGTTGATTCTATAGGCCTTCTATACAGGCAGTCATGCCATCTACAAGCAAAGAGAGTTTCACTTTTTCCATTTTATGATATATAATTTTATTCCTTTCATTGTCTCATCACACTAGCTAGCACTTTCAACATAACATTAGAGTAGTGAGAAATATCTATTATTTTTCTATTATAGGGGGAAAGCATGCAATTTCTCACCAGTAAGTATAATGTTAGTTGTAGGGATTTTATAGATTATCTTCCTGTATTAAATCCTAATTTTGACAACTTATTTGATCTTGAGTCCCTTTGTTTAAATTATACCTATGAATATTCACTGAATAATAGTATTGTGTGAAATGCAGGAAAAATTTCATCACAGTAATAAATTGTTCAGGAGTGACAAATAAAATTTACTTGCAGAAGAAAATGTGCTTAGTTATAGAGAAAAATTAAAGAAACATTGGAATACTACTACTAACTGTTTGCCCAAACAAGTTGAGGTGATACATGGATATTTGGCATTTTGTATCCATGGTTTCAAACTTATATGTTCATCTCATTCATTCATTCATTCATTCATTTAGAAAACATATTTTATGTGGTCAGAATTAATGTTATAAGAATACAAAGAAGCCGGGTGTGGTGGCGCACGCTTGTAATCCCCGCGCTTGGAAGACTGAGACAGGAGGATCACATGGGTTCGAAGCCAGCCTCAGCTACTTAGTGAGGCTCTCAGCAACTCAGTGAGAACCTGTTTCCAAATAAAATATAAGAAAATGTCTGGAAGTATAGCCTGGAGGTAGAAAGCCTCTGGGTTCCACCCCAATACCAAAAAAAAAAAAAAAACAAAGAAAAATAAGGCATAATTCTTGCACTGTAGAATTTATAGTCTAGTGAAGGAACAGAAATTGTTTTAACTTCAAGCAATCCATCTTCTTTTATGGAGAAAGGATCCCCAAATTTCCCCTCAGGGATATTTCATAGTAAGCAACTCTATTAGTTTAACTCCAGAAAAGTTGGATTTTACTGGGACTTTTTGGATCATGAAACATTTTAAACATATTTTTAAAGTTAAATAGCTATTACCTACCAACTACTTAATAAATAACCATGACAGGCACCCTTGAATCACATGTGTACACCCCACAATTATATTCAAGGTCTTCTACCTCACTGCAGCTAACTACTGTTTTGAATTAGGTACTTATTTTTTCCATAAATATCTCGATGCCATACTACATTAATAAAATGCTCCAAAATAATCCATACCACTTGTACAATTTTAGATTTTATATCAATAATATCATAATGGATACAGCATTATATAACTTGCCTTTTCACTTTATCTTATTTTTGAGACTCATATCTGTATTGGTACATAGACCTCTAATTCATTTTCACTACTGAGTAATGTTCCACTGCATAAATAGAGCAATATAAATGTATCTATCTCCTTAGGTAACATTTATATTGCTTCCAATTTATGGATATTTCAAAAAATATTGCGAGGAGCATCATTATACAGGTCTCCTAGGCAAACGTGCCAGACTTTCACTCAGGTATATATATCGAAGCAGAAGTGCTGCTGAAAGAGAATGACTCATCTTTACTAGTTGCCAAATTGCTCTTCAAAATGGTTATTCACTTTTTCTTTCTATTAGCATTGTCTGAGTTCCCATTATTGAACATTTTTGCCAACACTCTTCCGATCTGAGAGCTGCAAAGTGCTATATGTTATTTTTCTGATTGTTAGAGATGTTGAACATCTTTTCATGTGCTTGTAGACCACATAGTTATTCTCTTCTGTAAATTTCCAAATACTAATCTTTGCCAATTTTTCCTTTGGCATTATTTAGTCAAATGTTATCTATCATCATTAATCCTTTGAAAAATGGACTCCATTACCTCACATACACATACAACAGACTCCAAATATTTTCCCAGTCTAAACTTGATGGTTTTTTAATTGATTTGTTTGTTGTTATACACATAACTTTTAATTTTATTTAATTAAATGGATTACTTTTTTCTTATATGAGTTCTTTTTTGTCTTGTTAACAAAACCCTTTGCTACACTTAGGTCATAAAGATATCATCTTATGTTATCATTTAAAGTGACTAAATGTTGATTACACATTTAGGATTTATTATATCTAGACTAGATTTTCTTGAGGGACTTATTTTAAGACATTATTATTACCATAACTAGAAGCTAATTTATTTTCTTAGGGTTCTTTATTTAGTTGCTAATACCGACCCAACTGATTTATCAAAAAAACTATTTTTTATAAATTTTCTATATAAGTATATATTTATTTTTGTACTCTTTCTTATGGTAAATGGACCTTTTTAAAAACCCGTTTGTATAAGCCACATCATCCTATTTACTAAAGCTTTATAAAAAGTATTTCTCTCTGGAAAGATGCCTTCCCCTCACATGACCACCACCAGTTTCCTCTTTTACAAATTGCACTAGCTACTTCTCTTTTCTTTCAAATATTTAAAAATATCAAGTTGGAAAAAAAAACACTTGTGTATTTTTTTTCTTTCTGAGAATTTATAGATTCATTTTGAAATAACTGATTAATTGGTATTCAATTTACTACCCATCACAAGTAATAAAATCCATATACAAAAGCTTTAAAAGTGTTGCTTAGTCAGACATGGTGGTGCACACTTGTGATCCCAGCATTTGAGAGGCTGTTACAGGAGTATTACAGTTTACGACCAGCCTTAGCTACTTAGTGAGGCCCTTTGCAACTCAGTGAGATCCTGTTTCTAAATAAAGAATAAAAATAGGGCTGGGGATATAGCTCAGAGATAGAATGTACCTGATTTCCATCCCTAGTATTGCAAAAAAAAAAATGTTGCTTAGTAAAGTCTTATAAACTTCCCAGCATTGTTCTCATACTTCTTATTTAATGATTCATTAATAGTTATATCATATTTATAGATAGCATATATGGTCAGCTTTCAATTTTCACAGGCATTAATGAACTCTATGAATATAAGATTGAAAGCATTCAGAATAAATTGTGTCTATACCCTTTTTCCTTGTTGTTATTCCCTGAACAATACAAGCTAACAATGATTTAAATAGGCTTTAAATTATATTATTTTTACACATAATCTAGAGAAAAGATGTGCATAAGTTATATTTACATATTTTACATAAGGGATTTGAGCATCTTTTGGTACACACAGGAGTCCTGGTACCAATCCCCCATGGATACCAAGGGAAAACTGCCTATTTTGTATTTAATTGAGATTTTGCTGCTGGTATATCAGAAAGTCGATTTACTTTTTATTATTGACTTATACTCAGCAACTTTGCTGGAGTCTCTTATTAACTCTATTTGTAAAGTACTCCCTTTCTATGGAGATAGTCATATCCAATACAAATAACAACAGTGGGTTTATTCCTGTCTATCTTCTTATTTTGTCCTTTTTGCTTACTATACTGGTAGGACCTCTGTTATAAGGCTAAATAGAGGGGCTAATGAGCAATTTCACCTGATTATAAAGGGAATGTTCCTAAAGTTCTGCTATGAATTACGGGGTTCTCGGTATGTGCTCTCAATCCAGTTAAGGAAGTGATATCTACTTTCTGTTGGCTATGAGTTAGAAAGTTTCTTTTTTAATTAATAAGAGAATATTAAATGTTATTATTTCCCTTTATTTATTTATTTCCTTTATTTATTTATTGGTGGTACTGGGGTTCCTGGGAACCCTTCTACTTCCGGGCTACACTCTCAGACCTATATTTATATTTTTATTTGGAAACAGGGTCTCTTAAGCCAGTGAGGCTGGCTTCACACCTGCGCCATCCTCCTGTCTCTGCCTCCCAAGTGCGGGGATTACAAGTGTGCTCCACCACGCCTAGCTTTCCTATATTTATTTAGATGGGTGAATTTGTTTTAATAGATTTTCCAAAACTTTACCAAACTGGCAATCTTTATAAAAATCCAGTTTGTTTGTTTGTTTGTTTGTTTGTTTGTGTGTGTGTGTGTGTTTTGCAGGATTGGGGATGGAATCCAAGGGCATTCCACCTCTGAGCTACAGCCCTAGCCCTGTTTTTACTCTTTATCTTGAAACAGGGTCTCACTGAGTTGCAACCGGCCTCACTAAGTAGCTGAGGCTGTCCGCAAACTGCGATCCTCTTGTCTCAGCCTCCCAAATGCTGGGGTTACAAGCAAGCACCACCACACCTGGCTCAAAAATCTAGTTTTTATTAGAGCATATTATTAGTATTATCACACAATAATACTGCATTTACAAACCACTTGACCTCAGTAGCATAAAGCAGTGGACTGTGGGGTCAGCCTCAGTGGCTGGAGTGGCTGAGGAGGCTCTGTTCAGCAGGTACCCCTGGAACAGCTCTGCTAATTTCATCTGAGCTTGGGGGGGCGGTGTCCCTGCAGGTCATCTGGTTTAACGTGGGCTGGGTGAGGCTAGGGGGAGCTGCTCTATCAAGTTGTCAGTCTGTGGATTGGCCAACAGGTTCTGCTCCATAAAACTCGCCATGTTCTTCACTTGCTGACAGCAGAATAATAAACACATTTATGATGTGAATTCATTCTAAGCCCTTATGCAGTATCACTGACCAAAGAGAAAAAAAATAGTACATAAGCAGAATACCAGGTCAAACAGCAAAGAAGTACATTCTCACTTTTGTGAGAACTGCACATTTACATAGCAAATGGTGTGGATAAAGCAATCTACCATACTCTATTCTAAGATATTGTTTTGTTTTGCAAGATGCAAAAAAAATTATTTATTAAGGATCTTCAGGAAAGCTCAAGTGCTATGTGTATGTATGTTCTTATCATTCTGAACTTCATTATTATGTGTGCTTACGTTGTACCAATTAAAGCATAAGCATATTAAATAATTATTCTCACTTAAGAATAAGTGTAGAATTATCCTTTTGAGGCATTGTAATAAAAAATGTTCAAATAGCCGGGTGTGGTGGTGCACGTTTGTAATCCCCGCGCATGGGAGGCAGAGACAGGAGGATCATGCAGGTTCAATAGGAGACCCTGTTTCCAAATAAAAAAATGTAAAAATAAGTCTGGGGAGTGTAGCCCATGGAAGTGTAGCTGGAGGTAGAAGGGCTTCCAGGAACCCCAGTACTACCCAAAACAAAACAAAAATGTTCAAATAACTTTATCACTTTCTATTTTTCTCTCATCATGAAAACCATGCAGAAACTAATGCCAATACATCCAGGACACAAATTGCCCCAGGGATTTCCCAAGGCTGAGAAACTTAATTTATTTTTTAAACTTAATTTATTATTTATTTTTGTAAAGAAAAATTTGCATGTTTCAAGAATTCCTTCTCATACTAAAAAATAAAAATAAAAAAGATGTCATTTTGTCTATCTCAGTCTGAGTTCAGTTGGAAAAAGAGTCACTGATAGAGAAATAATGAGTATGAGTACGGTGTAGGAATTTGAGTATGACTAAGAGAGAGAAGGTCCTAAGAAACTGAAGCATAATACTGTATAAAAGCCAAGAGCATGTGGGAAGCCTAAGAAACCCATGCATTTGGCCACCAAAGTAAGCATGCAATCATGGGAATTTGTGGAGAGGTCAGCTAAGCAAAGATGGCCAGCAAAGCTTCTGAATCTGACCACTTGCCCATCGGATTGCCATGACCTCCTCAGGATGATGGCTTCTGCTTTACTTTTACCTCTCAAACCTCATGTGAATCACTCTTTAAAGAGAGATGTGGGAAGCATGGTCTCTAGCATTAGAAAATTGATCTTTGTGGACCAATTAGTATAAAGCATTTCATCCTTTTGCAAATACAACCAATCCAGCATCTATTCCTTTTTAAAATTAATTATTACTACTTGAGTTGCACATATTTATGCAGTAAAAGTGATAATTTGTTATAGATATAGGTGGGTGACTTTGATTCCTGGCAAGACATTTCTCATGTAAAAGACTTTTTAAATTACCTGGTTCATTTTTACAAAAGGTGTTAATTTATAAATGAGATCTCACTAAAAAGAACAATAAAAAATATAAAGAATAGAGAAATAAGCCTGACAAGAAATGCATAGAATCTTTCAAAGAAAAAGCCTTTACTATATTAACGGACATAAAGAAAATGTGAATAAATTAGGTGATACACTATGTCTATGAATGAGCTGGTGATTATACAATAGAGGTCAATTTTCTTCCAACTCAATCTGTAAACTTAGCACAATAGAAATAGAAGACACAACTAGAGAAAGATGAAACAAGATCATTCTAAAGCTTACATAGAAGAAGAGCCAAAGCATAGCTAAGATGATTTTGAAAATGAACAAAAAGAAAGCCTTGTCCCCATCAGACATTATATTTTACAAAGCCATACTGATTTTTTTAAAGGTATGGTACTAATGCAGAAACAGAAAATGGACTTAGAATAATGGAAAATCATGGAAGAAACAGAAATAGACCCATGCACATGTGAAAACTTGACATATGATAAGGAGAGTCCCATAAAGTAAGGAGGAAGAAATGAATTATAGTTTGTGATATTATAAAAAATAAAGTAGCTTGCCATATGAATAAATATGAAGCTGCGACTTTTCTTTTTAAATCTCTTGCTAACTGAGCATTAAGTAAATTAAACACTCAAATGTACAGATAGAAGCATAATCATACATAAAAAATGTCAGAGAATATATTGTTGACCAAGTTTGTAGGGAAATCTTCTGAAATACTTATTCAAGAGAGTAAAAATGGATATCATTATATCAAAATTGTGGATTTCCCATAGGATATTTATCAATAATAGGTAGATGGGAAGATTGGGAGAAGATACTTACAACCTTTAAAACTAATAAGAAGCCGGGAGTGGTGGAGCATGCTTGTAATCCCCGCGCTTGGGAGGCGGGGACAGGAGGATAGACTGGTTCAAAGCCAGCCGCGCTGGCTTAAGAGACCCCGTTTCCAAATAAAAATATAAAATAGGTCTGGGAGTGTAGCCTGGAAGTAGAAGGGTTTCCAGGAACCCCAGACAGTACCACCAAAAATAAATTAAAAAATAAAAATAAATAAAACTAATAAGAAAATAATGATTAGAATACACACACGCGCGCGCAAACACACACACACACACACACACACACACACACACACACACATACAAGGTAAAGAATAAGACACAAAGCACATTAGAAACCAAAGCGTTTAAAGAGCAATCCAGGTAAGATACTCAGAATCACAGTTAGTAGAAAAATGCTAATAAATACAATAATAAAAATCAATATGAATCCATGAGAATGGCAAACATTATGAAAATGATGAAATCTAATATTTAGGACCTTTACGCCTAAACTTGTACATAGCAAATGGGAGCAATAATTAACTAATTTAGCCAGGTTAGAAAATAGTATGGCATGATTCAGAAAAAGCAAGTGTTTGTATGTTTTATAACTCAGTGATTCTACTCCTGGATGGCTACATCCCAAAAAGCTCTCTCAGTGATGTTGAAGGGTGTGTATCCTAGTGTGTTTATTATGACATTGTTTGTAACGATGGGAAGAAGAATGCTCAATGTCCACTTCTTTTTGTTTGTTTGTTTATTGCTCTTTAAATATTTTATTGGTGCACTGATTTAATACATCTTAAATGGATAAAAAGCTTGTGTAGCTATACATGCACACATCACCCCATTAAAACCTACCCTTTCCATCCCATTTCCTCCCCTTCTCTCCCTCCCAAGTTTGGCTTAATGGTTAACATCGATATTTTTTTTTTATGTACATCATGTGCTTTAGTGAGTTTCCTTTTCCCCCCTCCCATCCCCTCAGTTAGGTTGCCGTGTTTGCACCTCTATAGGATTTCCTTTTTCACCTGGAGGTCCTCTTATGACCCATTTCACCTTAGCTTTCGCATATTAGGGAAAGCATCTGTTTTCTTACTTTTTGCAACTGACTAACCTCACTTAGCATAATGTCTTACAGTTCAATCCATTTCCCTGAAAATTATGTAATTTTGTTATTTTTATGGCTGAGTAAAATTCCATCGTGTACATATCCCATAGATTTGTAATTCATTCATCTGTTGATGGACATCTTGGCTGGTTCCATAGTTTGGCTATGGTGAATTGTGCAGCTATGAAAATAGATACACATGCATTAGTTTGGTAGTTTGGTATCCTTTCTTTTGGATAGATACCCAGAAGTAGTATTGCTGGGTCAAATGGAAAATTAGTTCCCATTCTTCTGAGAATCCTCCATACTGTTTTCCAAAGTGGTTGCACTAATTTGTAATCCCACCAACAATGTTTTAGGCTTCCCACTTCTCCACACCCTCACCAGCATTAGTTGTTGTTTGTGTTTTAAATTATGGCCATTCTAGTTGGAGTTAGGTGAAATCTCAGGGTAGTTTTGATTTGCATCTCTCTGATTGCCAATGATGTAGAACATTTTTTCATGCAATTATTGGCCATTTGAATTTCTTCTTTCATGAAGTGTGTATTTAGTTCACTTGCCCAATTTTATTGGATTTTTTTTTAGTGTTGAATTTCTTAAGCTCTTTGTATATTCTAGATATTAGTCCTCTATCGGAGATGTAGGTGGCAAAAATCTTCTCCCATTCTGTTAGCTCTCAGTTGAGGATCCTGACAGTTTCCTTTGGTGAACAGAAGCTCTTCAGTTTCATGTAATCCCACATATTGATTCACCTTTTAGTTTGTTGTGCCTTTGGGGTCTTGTTGAGAAAGTGTTTATCTGTGCCTATGTGTTGCAGTGTTGGACCTATGCCCTCTTCAAGGAGCTTCAAGGTCTCTGGTTTAATTTCCAAGTCTTTGGTCCATCTTAAATTGACTCTTGTGCAGGGTAAGAAAGTGGGATTAATTTTCAATTTTCTGCATATGTTTAACCAGTTTTGCCAACACCATTTGTTGAACAGACTATCTTTCTTCCAGGGTATGTTTTTGGCCCCTTTGTCAAATATCAAATGGCTGAGAGTGTGTGAACTTGTTTCTGAGTCTTCTATCCTGCTCCATTGGTCTATGTATCTGGTTTTGTGCCAGTACCATGCTGTTTTATTAGAGTGGCTTTGTAGTATAAAGTCAGGTATTGTGATTCCTCCTGCATGTTTTTTTTTTTTTTTTCCTGAGAACTACTTTGGCTATACTGGGCTTTTTGTTGTTCCAAATGAATTTAAGGACAGATTTTTCTATGTATTTAAGGAATGATCTTGGTAACTTAATGGGTACTACATTGAATCTGTAGATCACTTTTGGGAGTATGGCCATTTTGATAACATTTATTCTGCCTATCCATGAACAGGGAATACTTTTCCATCTTGTAAGATCTTCTTCGATTTCTTTTCTCAATGTTTTGTTCTTTTCTTTGTAGTCTTTTTACCTCCTTGGTTAAGTTTATTCCTAAGTGTTTTATTTTTTTGTGGGAGATCCTGAGTGGAAGTGTTTTCCTGATTTCTTTTTCAGTGCATTTATAGTTGGTGTACATAAAAGCTTCTGATTTGTTGATATTTATTTTGTATCCAGATATTTTGCTGAAATTGTTGATTAGGTTTATAAGTCTTTTGGTTGAGTTTGTCGGGTCTTCTAGGTATAGTATCATGTCATCTACAAATAATGAAAGTTTGAGTTCTTCTTTTCCTATTTGTACTCCTTTGATTTCCTTTTCTTGCATTCTTTCTCTGGCTAGAGTCTCAAGTACTATATTGAAGGGAAGTGGTGATAATGGACATCCTTGTCTTGTTCCTATTTTTAGGGGAAATTCTCGAAGTTTTTCCCATTTAATACGATGTTGGCTGTGGGCTTGTTGTAGATTGTTTTTATGATGTTGAGGTATATTCCTTTCTATTCCAATTCTCTGCAGTGCTTTTATCATAAATGGATGTTGGATTTTATCAAAGGCTTTTTCAGCATCTAATGAAATGATCATATGATTTTTGTCTTGGATCTGTTTATATGATGTATTAAATGGATTGATTTTCGTATGTTGAACCAGCCTTGCATCCCTGGGATGAAGCCTACCTGGTCATGTTGTATGCTTTTCTTGATGTGGTTTTGAATGCATATTGCTAGTATTTTGTTTAGCAGCTTTGCACCCAAATTCATCAGAGATATAGGCCTGTAGTTCTCCTTCCTTGAACTGTCTTTATTTGGTTTTGGTATTAATGTGATGTTGGCTTTATAGAATATATTTGGGAGATTCCCATTTCTCTCTATTTTGAGAAATAGATTGAGGAGTATCGGGATCAGGTATTCTATAACGGTTTTATAAAATTCACTTGGGAAGCCATCTGGTCCTGGGCTTTTCTTTGATGGTAATGTCTTTATTGCTGTTTCAATCTCTTTGATTACTATTGGTTGGTTGAAGTTTTCTATGTCTTCTTGACTTATTTTAGAATGTTGTATTTATCTAGAAAGTTGTCCATATACTCCAGATTTTACATTTTGTTGGAGTATAGTTTTCCAAAATAATTTCTGATAATCCTCTGGATTTTCTGCACTGTCAGTTGTTATACCTCCTTTTTCATCTCACTAAGATTTGGGTTGATTCTCTCTTTTTTCAGTTAAATTGGCTAGTGGTTTATCTATCGTATTATTTTTTTCAAGGAACCAGCTTTTGGTTTTGTTAATTTTCTGTATTTTTTTAAAAAATTCTGTACTTTGTTTATTTCCACTCTGATTTTGACAATTTCTTGTCTTCTACTGTCTTTGGGTTCAGATTGTTCCTGTTTTTCAAGGGCTTTGAGGTGTAACATTAAGTTGTTTATTTGATGATTTTTTGTGTTTCTTATGTGGGCACTCAGTGCTATAAATTTTCCTCTTAATACTGCCTTCAAAGTGTCCCAGAGGTTTTGATATTTTGTATCTCTATTTTTGTAAGATAAAAGATTTGTCAGAGGCAGTAGCAAATATCATTCAACATGATGCAGCTCTAAGAAGGAACAAACTAGATGCACATACTATAATGTTAACGAACCTTAAAAACATTGTAAAAAGGGAGCAAATGGTTATAGGGAGACTCATAGTTTAGTGCTATTTCTGTGAACTGAAAACACACAAATCCAAACCATATATTTTATAATGGTGTGTATATATTTTTATACATTGTTTTACAATGGGGAAAAGGCACAGTAACTAAATAAGCAAGACATTTTATCATTCTGTGACATTATAGAGTACCTATTATTCCAGAGAATTCTTAGGCAAACACAGATGTTATAGAACAAGCACTCAATGTGGCCTCTTGGTGCAATCAAGAGAAAGTAAACAGGAGATGGATGAGGCTGCTGTTGGTATAACATGGCATTCTGTTTTACACTAAAGGTTTTGTTTTTTTTATAAATAGGAGTGCACTCTAAAATGTATCCTACATGACCTGATAACTTATTTATTTATTTATTTATTTATTTATTTATTTATTTATTTAGTGGTACTGGGGATTGAACTCAGGGGCATTCTACCTTTGAGCTATGCCCTCAGCCCTATTTTTTCTTCTTTCTTTCCTACTATTATTTGTGTGTGTATGTGTGTGGTACTAGGGATTGAACCTAGGGGAGTTCTATCTCAGATCACATCCCTAGACTTATTTTATTTTTCAGTTTGAAAATGGGTCCCAGTAGCTTGCTGAGAGTCTCACTACATTGTTAAAGCTATCCTTGAAAATAGGATCCTCCTGTCTCAGTCTCTCAAGTACTGGAATTAAAGAGTATGTTACCATGTCAAGCTATAGCCATTTATTATCATTATCTATATTACATATTGTACATAATCATATTTGCTCTACTTTTATAGGTCTGGCATCACAGTAGGTCAGGTTGCAATAGTATCACAAACATGGGAGTAATATGTTGCTAGGATGACATGACAACAGATGCAACATCACTAGCAATTTTTTGTGTGTGTGTATGTGGTACTGGGGTTCCTGGAAAGCCTTCTACCTCCGGGCTACACTCCCAGACCTATTTTATATTTGTATTTGGAAACAGGGTCTCTTAAGCCAGTGAGGCTGGCTTCGAACCTCGAGATCCTCCTGTCTCTGCCTCCCAAGTGCAGGGGTTACAAGTGTGCACCACCACGCCCGGCATCAATAGGGATTTTTGAGCTCCATTATAATCTTACGGACTGCCATTTTATATGTATTACACCCTTGCCTGAAACATTATGTAGTGCACGAATATATTTAAGAACAGACAAAATATAATAACTACATAATAAAAGAAAAAATAAAAAGGCATAAAGCCTTACATGAATAAATTATGACAATGTGATACATACTGAAGATTCTGATCAGTTCCACTCTCTGCCTGAGTTCCAATCATTAAAAGTAAAAGGGGGAATAAAAATGCATACATGCTTCATAGCCCTGAGGGCTCGCAATGACAAAATCAGAAAATCACACTATGACAAAATTTTCCAGTGCAAGATTAGAGACTAGATCACAAGGACTAAATTTAATCATCGACGGCATTTATCTATAACAAACCAAGATTTTAGAGAATTCTGCCTTATCTGAGGTTTTAGGCCGTTTTAATCCAGATGCAATTCTTTGTGTCATGAAAGAGACAGAAATGGGTTTCCTAATTAATCCAACCTCATTAGACAGTGCTGCTCAGCAGAGTTCAGCAAAGGTTGTCTCCTGCGAGGAACACAACACTTATTCATCCTCACAGGGATAAGATTATCTGAGAGGACATCACTGACAGATGCCTATTTTTCCCCTTATGCTTGGTCACATCCTGACAGTATTTTTAATCTTCCATGGTCTATTGACCCATTAGCTGACATGATGACAGACTGCTGAAGATTTGAATCCTAAAGTTGGTCTGGTGGCTTCCTAAATAAATTCATTACTAATTTCTCCCCATCACTTGCTCCTACTTTTAGAGGAGAAAACACAGAAAAGAAAATGAAGAGATTCGTTGTAAGCCTGACTTACAAAATTGGATCTGCGGTTGTGCCTTCATGTTGAATTAAGAGGGCTTCTTTAATAAATAACTGCCACTCGATCTAAAAGGAAAGAATATTGCTCCACCCAAGAGAAAAAGAATCTGAAAGTCTCTTTTTGCCACTCACCAGTCAGACCTGGAAGGAATATGTTTAGTTCTAGAAGCCAATTTTTAAGAAAAAGGACTTAGACAAATGGATTTCTATGCAAAGGAAAATGAATGCAATGATATGGAGTCCGGAAACTACAGCGAATCAGGACTATGGGTGTTGGTACCAGAAGATAATTTCAATACTTGTGGACAGATATTCTTAAAATTAAAATTATGGGTTCTACCCTTATCAGGACTTCCATAGGCCTGCCCTGCTTGGAAATCTCATATGTTCTCATACAGAAAAGGGTTTCTTTTAGTATTTATGGTAAACCGTGAGAAAGATTTAAGGATCAGATTAGATGTTGTACTAAATGACATCTAATAGTTCCCTCTAGCCCTGACTTTCAATGCATCTGTGAAAGTATGTTTAATGTGTAAAAGGAAATAAAAATGTTCTCTTTAGTAAAAGGCATATTCACTGAGTTTTCAAATCACCACAGTTTTCCTGGTTCCAGATGGAATGAGATAAAAGCAGTTTTCACCATCATTGTGGATCACTCTCTTGCTAGCTTGACTCTGTTGGACACATATTACTAAGACTTTAAGATCTGCAAAAATCCAAGAATACGATCTCAAAATGAGTCACTATTTTCTTTTAATGACAGAGACTTCTGATGAAAGTCCCAAGCAGAAGCAGTATTTTCAAAGCGGGGGCTGTAGCTGGAATAATGTACAGTGCATTTCTGAAATTGTCTGTTTTTCTCCATCTCTCAAACCCATCTGGGCTGCCTAGAGTGCCTTGAGACTGGAGCTTGAGTGCTTTCCAAAAAAAGTGTGAGGACACTGTCACCTTAGGGAAAGGCCAAACTGTTCTTGTAAACTGGTTTATTCAGACTGAATAAACATGAAATGGCAAACGTGAGATGTACTGGTAGTGACACAACCACAGAGATAAGAGAGAAACATTGTGGATGCCTCTCAAGAAGAAGGTGCTCTGGAAGCAGTGGCTCTGTGTACAGCCAGGGCAGAAGTTTAGGGGGTTAGATCAGAGGCTCAAGTGGCATTGCCAGGGCCCAGATTTTAATGTGGTACCTCTATAAATGTATCCTATTCATAGTCAAGATAGAAAATACTTGTTTTATCAGCTTTGAGGAGCAACCACGCCAAAAAAGAGAGAGAGAGAGAGAGAGAGAGAGAGAGAGAGAGAGAGAGAGAAGAAGCAGCTGCTAGTGTCTTTGTATGTACTGTACAAGAATTCAGCTGAAGTGGTCTTCATCAGTTGGCTAAAAAAAAAAATCTTTATTTTTTAATTTTTTTGCACTACTGAGGATGGAATCCAGATGCATTTCACCTCCAAGCTATACTCCCAGCCCTGTTATTTTATTCTTTATTTTGAAACAGGGTCTCACTAATTTACAAAGGGCCTCACTAAGCAGCTGAGGCTGGCTGAAAACCTGCTATCCTTCTGTCTCAGCCTCCCAAGCACTGAGATTACAAATGTCCACCTCCACACCCAGCTAGAACATCTTTAAAAACGTGTATGTAAGCATGTTGAAGCATATAAACAGGTAGACCTATATTTATGCATTCATCTGTGGCAGAAGTAAGGCAACAGGAACAGAGAATTCTCTGATTGGGTATTGCCTAAGTCAGAAAAAAATCTTTTTTCTTTTTTTTTTTTTGGTTGAATTAATGAAACATTGAGTTTCTTCAGAAATAGTAACATTACTCTAAGGTACATTTCAGAAATTTATAAAAGAGTATTTTATTGTCATAATGATGAAGGAACCCTAGTAGTGTTTATTAGTTGGACCCCACAATAAGCCAGTCTCACATATCAAAGAATTGTTACTTACTAAACTTTTGATGTATCTTTGGATTTTCTAGTGGGTGAAAACATGTTCATAATGACCCAACTCAAGAAACTAACTCCATCTTGCATGTAAACACAAAATATATTTGCATCAATTTAATATACTCTGAAGTCTCCAGGAATTCAACTATCATAAAAACAAAAAAAGGAGAGAGAGAGAGAGAGAGAGAGAGAGAGAGAGAGAGAGAGAGAGAGAGTTAGTTCTTGGTTTTGTTCAGGTTTTAAAATAACGATAGCTCTCTGTTTTAAAAAATCTGTTATGGACGAAACTCTCTCCCTGGAACCACTCATCACTCGCAGAATGATTTTACCTGTAGTTGCAAACCTCTGACTAGTTCACCTATGCATTGTAATACATGTTTTATATTAAATTGTATTTTACTTACCATTAGGTTATAATAAAGATACTGTATTGATTTTATACTAATCCTCTCAAATATACTTTTATTGGTGCATTGTAGTCTCACACTATAATGTAAGTCAGGGTGATAGGGACATATGCACACATACTTGATGACCACCCCCGCCCCGCTCACTCCCTACTCCCTCCCTTTCCTCATTCTTGATATTGAGATTGGCATTGATATTCTTACATATGTACATAACATCAATAGAAGTATTTCCTTCGTTAATTTCTTTGACAAAGAGGCCAAATTCATACTCTGGAGAAAAGACAGCTTTTTCAATAAATGTTACTGAGAGAAATGGCTATCCATTTGTAGAAAAATGGAACTAAATCCTTACCTCTTACCCTATACAGGAATCAACTCAGATGGATCAAAGATCTGGAAATCAGAGCAGAGACTGTGAAGCTATTAGAGGAGGACATAGGTTCAATACTCCAACATATAGGCACAGTTAGTAACTTCCTCAACAAAACCTTCCTCCAAAGCTCAGGCAATTAAAAAAAAATTCACAAGTGTGATGGCATCAAAGTAAAATGTTTCTGCTCATCAAAGGAAATTATCAAGAATCTAAAGAGAAAGTCTACAGAATGGGAGAAGAACTTTACCAGCTATCCCTCTGATAGAGGGCTAATATCCAGAATATACAAAAAAAAAATAAAAAACCTTACACTAGCAAATCAAGAAATGGGCAACTGAATTGAATAGACACTTCACAAAGGAAGAAATGCAAATGGCCAATAAATACATTAAAAATGTTCAATGTAATTAGCAATCGGGAAGATGCAAATCAAAATTACACTGAGATTTCATCTAATTCCAATCAGAGTGGCAAGCATACAGAAGTCAAATAACAACAAATGTTGGTGAGGATATGGTGAAATAGGAACTCTTCTACACTGTTGGTGGGAATGCAAACTAGTTCTGCCACTATGGAGATCAGTGTGGAGATTCCTTACAAAAGTGGCAATTTATTCACCATATGGTCCAGCTGTACCACTAATGGGTATCTTTCCAAAGGGGTTGAAATCAGAAAACTACAGTAACATATGCATACCCATGTTCATAATATCACAATTCACAATAGCCAAACTATGGAACCAACCTAGGTGTCCATCAACAGATGAGTGGATTACAAAATTATGAGAAATACACAACGAAATTCTACTCAGCAATAAAGAAGAACAAAATTATATTGTTCGTAGGAAGATGGAAAGACCTAGAGAACATTACGATAAGTGAAATTAGTCAAGCACAGAAAGAGAAGTAACATCTGTTTTCTCAAATATGCCCAAGCTAGGGAGTATTAGGGATACCAAAGGAACTTTAGATAATGGAGAAGATCTCAGTGGATTGAGAATAGGGAAAGAAGAAGGCTGAGGGTTTTTTTATTAAGGGAAATGATATCTGCGACTATGTGTATACATGTGAATATAAAATTGTTAACCTGGACACTCGGTATTGGAAGGGAGGGAAATGAGGAGATGGGGGAGCACCAAGTATTGTGTGAATATATGCCATTGTCAATGTGATCTACATTATGATGTGAGACTATAATGCACTAATAATACATATATATATTAAAATGTGGCATTCAGACCAGGAAATTTTAGGTTCACTGGATTAGATATACTTATGAACATTATTTAATTTCCTAGTATAAAACATGAAATAGTATTTCATGAAGCTTGGCACTATTTTATAAACATGTGGACATTTTTAAAATTATTCTTCTCAGGACTCACTATTTTGAAGATTCTGATTCATTGGGTCTATGGTGATCCTTCTGTTGACTTGGTGCAAAGTCTCTCTGTCAGGGATTTTTGTGAAACTCAATGATATTCCATATGCAAAAGTATTTCATAAACTACACATTCTTATATACATGTTAAATAGTATCAGCATCATTTTATTTTTTTAATTTTTTTATTGGTACATTGTAGTCATACATCTTAATGGGATAAAAGATGGTGGAGACATATGCACACATCACCCAATTAGCCCTTATCTAATTCTCGCCCCATTCCCTCCCCCTCCCTCCTTCCCATGCTTTGCTTAGTGATTTAAATTACTATTATTGCATCAAGATAAAACTGTTTCTAAGTCTTTCCAGTTTGTAATATTTCCCATGTACTGATTAGTGAATGAAGTTTGGTTGACAATGCTTGATGAGTAAGGAATAAAGCAGAAACTTAGAAAATACTTGGAGATGAGTCTGATATCAGAATCAAAGGGCTAATGGTATTGCTTTGAATGAGTATTTTATTTTTATAAAGGCAAGCTAATAGACATGGGACTCAAGACTGACTAAAACTATGCCACAGGCAAAGTGCATATCAATATAATATTGCGTGCTCACCTGTAAGGAAAAGAATGATACTGAAATGTTGCTAAGATTAAAGACTGAGAATGAATTCCATCATCTGAGAGGGAGAACGTGTTAGCTCTAGTCACATAATTCATGAATCTTCTAAGAATTTCCATGTACAATTTACTATGTGGAAAATTGCAAATTTCTCTCCAGTTCTCTGAACCTGACCTTTACATATAATCTTTCTTCTGTTTAGGACATTCTTCTCTCACATACCTCATCCACCTTTCTTAGCTCTCACTATAGCTGAATTTTACTTTTGTATGAGCATTTATTTGATTTACATTTGTCTTCCCCTAAAGTGCAAGTTTATTGCGGGGGAGAAGTTCATTCTTATCTGCCCTACAGTATCTGGTACACTCTAGGGACTTAAGAAATATCCACTAAATGACTGAGAGAATAAATGAATAAATGAATTAATGAAGCCTTACCCAGAGCATTTGGACTGTATAATCTGTTAAAAAGACATTTCTTCAACAGCTTTATCAACTGTTAATTTATAAAAACTACAATTTAGACTTGGATATCACATGAGTGCTTGTAGTATCATATAAATATTTGAATACAGATGATAAGAATTCTTGGGAAATCTCAGTGAATCCCTGTATTTTCCTACAATCACAATGACTTCACACATTTTCTTGTTTTCACAGGAAAGGAGTTGGAAAGAGAAATAAATCTCCATGCTGATGTACATGGCTCTGGACTCAGATTGTCTGGATCCAAATCTTTACATCTCAACTTACTGTGCACATATTCTTGAACAGTCATAATCTATATAGTAATTGCAAGGCCCACATGTAAGCAGGATAATAATAAAACTTACCTCACAAGGTTTTATGTTGGATTAAAGGATTTCCACAAATGAGTGCCACTAGAAATCTCTACTTGAATATATTATAAATACATTTTATATCTTAAACATAAATTTTAAGCATACAAATTTGAAATGGAATGGTCTCTTCTTATTCATGGTAACTGTTTCAAGAGCCCCAGAGGATTCTTGAAACCACAGATAGTACACAACCCCTATATATATTTTTTTCCTATATACACATATCCTTGATAAAGTTAATTAATAAATTAGACATAGTAAGAATGTTAACAATAATAACAAAATAGAACATAAAATATGCTAGAAAAGAAGTTATGTGGGTTCACTTTTTCTGTCCTTTGCACTTTATAGATTTTATTGGTCACCTTTCAGAAGAGTCTGGCTCCATCATATTTGAAGACTTATTTCAGATGGTATCTTTTTTTCAATTCTACTGCAAATGTGATAGTAGCTTCTTCATTAGTAGATGCAGCCTACTGAGTATTTTTTATAATTTTTAGGCCAAGTCTATTCCTAAATCAATGTAATTATCACTTATTGCAGTAGATGGCTAGTTTCAGTCATTTCAGGGGCTCCCTTGCTGAAGTCTTTGTAGGGCCTAAGTGCTTTGTGCTGCAACACTTAGCAATCAGAATTCATAGTTCTGATTGCTGACAATCAGACAACAATTTTTGTTCATGTCTTCCACTCACAAATTAAACTCCTTTTCCACGTCACCTAAGCACTCATCACATACTTGTGAGGGGTGATGTAAAACTAGGACTGGTTTCCTTTACTTCTTCATGATTTAAAGTATAGAACCTTGGTATATAATTTGTTTCTTAAGTTGAGAACTTCCACCCTTATCTTAAAGGAAGCCCTTTACAGGTTTTTGTTTGTTTGTTTGTTTGTTTGGTACTGGGTTTTTTTTTTGTTTGTTTGTTTGTTTGTTTGGTACTGGGGTTCCTGGAAGCACTTCTATGTCCAGGCTACACTCCCAGACCTATTTTTATATTTTTATTTGGAAACAGGTCTCATAAGCCAGCGAGGCTGGCTCCGAACCGGTGCGATCCTCCTGTCTCTGCCTCCCAAGCGCAGGGATTACAAGCGTGCGCCACCACGCCCAGCTACAGTTTTTTCTTTGATGTAAAAAATAAGAAATCGGATGCTTTCCTTATATGCAAAAGCTAGGGAGAAAATGAGTCATAGGAGGAACTAAAGACAAAGAAAGAGATACTGTAGATGAGCAAATAAGGCAACCTAACTGAGAGGAGGGAAGGGGAAGAGGGAAATTCTTTAATGTTCATGATGTACCTTAACAAACATCAATGTCAATCACTAAGCCAAATGAGATGGAGGGAGGGAGAGGGAACAGGGCGGGAATGAAGTAAGGGCTAATTGGGTGATGTGTGCATGTATGCCTCCACCATCTTGTACTCCATTAAGATGTATGACTACAATGCACCAATAAATAGTTAATAATAAATAAATTGAAGCACCACTACACTTGATCTTTGGGCTATTAGTTGAATTAAGAGATACTTGAACACAAGTGTTGAAATAACATGTCAATCTGATAGTACCTACCACTAGGTGAGTAGTACATATAGCATGGGTACACTGGATAAAGGGATGATTTACATCTTGAGCATATCAAACAAGATGGTATGAAATTTCATCATGCTACTAAGAATCACATATAATTTAAAATATGAATTGCTTACATTGGGAATTTTTCATTTAATATTCTTTACCGTGGTTGACTACAGGTAACAGAAACCACGAAAAGCCAAACTGAATAAGGGAAGGACTACTATATCCCAAAACAAACTTCAGATTTTCAGTCCTCCAAACCTACTTCATCCATTGACTTTGTTGTCTCATTAAATGATAAATTCACTTTACCTATCCTCAAGGTAAAACTTCATAGTTTTTCACTCATTAAATCATTCTTAGTTCTTTGTTCTCTTTTTTTAAATATACAATGTCAGTAAATTCCATAGTTTCCACCTTCAAAGATACCCAGCATCTGATAACTTTTCACTACCTCAGTGCCACAACTCTGACACATTATTCTGGATTATTGCAACAATTTTCTAACTAATCTTTGAGTTTCTATCTTCACAGCCTAAAAGGCTATCCTCAGCACAACATCCACTAAATCACTCTGATGACATAAGTCAGATCATGATACTTCTCTGTTCCAAACCTTCTGTTGCCTTAGAAGTGAGTTTGTGGTCATCCAAGCCCCTATTATCTGGCTTCTTAGTCTTTCTGTGACCTTACCTCCTGCAATATCCCTAGCACACTTGATGCTGATGCTCCAGAAATGCTGATCTCTTCACTCTTACCCATACCAGGCACAGCTCCATCTTGAAATCTTGGCAGTTGGTTTTCCCATTGCCTGTGTTTTAGTCAGCATTCTCACTTCTATGATCCAAAATACCTGACCACCACAACTTAGAGGAAAGAAGATTTATTTACTCACAGTTCTAGAGATTTCAGAGGTTTCAGTCAATGTCATGTCTGCAGAACTCAGAGCATGGTAGATTGAAGGGGAGAGAGAGAGAGAGAGAGAGAGAGAGAGAGAGAGAGAGAGAGAGAGACAGAGAGAGACAGAGAGAGAGAGAAAGAGAACAAGCAGAGGACCTCTGCTCTCACTGTATAGAATCCAGAAGCAGAGAGAGAAAAAAGAAGGAAGGACACACACACATAGTACCCAAAGCTACACCCCCAAGGACTCCTCCTCAGCAACTAAGGCCTGCCTCCAACATGGCTTCCTTGTCTATAATGTGAGGTTTAAGCGATATTCTAAATCAAAACCATAACATCCTGGAAGTCTCTGCCCACAGATTTTGCATGGCTTGCTCATTTATCTTTTGATTCCAATGGCTACTATTCTTCTTGTCTCAGACAAAAAGCCCTTTTCAAATCCTATTAGCACCTCCCAAATCCTTTCTGTTTGCTAGTTTGCTCAGTATCCCTTAGACCTATGATTCTCCCATCCACATGTTATAATCTGGTGTTTCCTATAAATTTCTTCTGTCTAGTAAATCTGTTTCTCCAAGCTGGAGCACGGAGAACCCTGGATGTGCCTTTGAAACATGCACTTTCTAAAGCAGTACTTGAGAAGAAGTCTTTAAAAGGACATTTAGTCACAGAAAGTCAACTGAGTAATCCAGTAGGCTCTTAACTGAGCCCAGAATTATTTTGATGTTTTTTGTACCCAATAAATTCCTATATCTGTCTACTATCAATTTTCCTTTATTACTTCATACTTCTGTGAAAATTATAAACAAGATCAAGCATATGCATCTTCTTTAATATAAATCTTTTCCCAAATCTAAAGCTATGTGCATAAATTTCTTGCAGATAGTTGTGTTCCCTCCAGAACCCAGAGCTACAGTAATTTAAACTTATTATTAATGAGCCACAGCATAAAGTCCTCACAGAGTATGATATGTCTTGCATACCTATGCTGCTATGATGAAATTCTGTAACTAAAAAAATGTTAGATTCAGAAATTACCTACTCTTGCTTCTTCATCTTACATATGAAGAAGCCAGGGGGTCAAGAATTAAAGGGTCTTGCCCAATGTCATGAGCAAGCTTAGTGCAAGCAAGTTTGAGACTAGATATGGGGCTGTTGGCTTCTTATTTATACCACTCACTTATCAACTTACCATTTAGCACACCAGCAAGCCTTAGCACAAGTAATTTAACAATTTAATTTGTTTAAAAAAACTTCAATGAGGCCGGGCATGGTGGCACACACTTGTAATCCCCACGCTTGGGAGGCAGAGACAGGAGGATCACGCAGGTTCGAAGCCAGCCGCGTGTGCTGGCTTAGGAGACCCTGTTTCCAAATAAAAATGTAAAAATAGGTCTGGGAGTGTAGCCTGGAGGTAGAAGGGCTTCCAGGAACCTCAGTACCACCAAAATAAATAAATAAATAAAATAAAATAAAAACTGCAATGTATTTCCACTAGAGAGAGAATGAATGAGAATATGGACAAAAAAAAATCATTCGGTGGAAAGTTCCCACAAATTTGAAGATACACAACACCACTTAGAACATTATTTACTATAACAAAGGAAATGTCTTTTATGTCTTTTTTTTATTTGGGGAGGAATAGGACCTAATTCACATCACACTTGCAATGATAAAGCACCTATTCAGATAAAAGGAGAATGGTACTTCAAGCCATTTCATTCTATGAGGATAAAGTACAAATAAATCTCCACAAAATCTGACATATAATTCTCATTATAACCTGATGGCTAACCTGATGGCTCTTGATAAAGAAATATTTTAAGTTGTAAAGTCATTAGTACTTACTGCATTGTTTTTTCATAATGTAGAACTGTCTCTTAGTTCATAGCCATTTAAATGTGCCTTGAGATTTTAGGCAGCAAGGTCCTAATCTAGAATCCACAGACAAACAATAATAATTTCACGTGCTCTCCCAGAAGAACTCTTAAAAGCATCCTTTCCTCTACCTGAGTTATCAGAAGCAGGTCAGCAATGGATTTCCTAGCCCAGGGGAAAGTAAGTGTCACAGAGTAATATAGGACCACAATACAACTGAGTTTTAGTAGTGCATGTGATTACCATCATTTCAAGTAGGAATGAATTTTTATTCTATTTAATTTTTTAAACATCATATACAATACAGGACTTTAGCAACAGTAATACCCTATGATAATTATGATGACTTAAAGCAGCTGAATATTATTGGGAAGATTATTCTTATATTTGATTAAATAAACTTATGTATTAAGGAAAAAGTAAGAATGAGTACAGCATACACCTCTTCCAGGTATGGTTCTAAGTCACATCTGCGGAAACAAAACTGGAAAAAAACATAGTTCCTTATCCCAAAAAATTTAAATCCAGTTAAAAGACATTGTCACATAAATAATAAGTCCTATACATAGTGAGAAAAGCTAGGGGTCTACAGTTTTACAGATCTGGAATTGAATCCAGCTTTACCACTTAATAGCTGGGAGACCGTAAGCAAGTTACTTAACCTCCCTCTTGATTTAGTTTTCTCATTTTAAATCAGACTATCTTTCTCCTAAGGTAATGTGAATATAAAAGGAATAATGTATGGAAAGGGCTTAGTAGATCCCCAGGTATTAGTATGCAAGATTACCATTATTATGATTATATAAGATACAAATAAATAAGTGCTAATAGAAATACAAGCAGTGTGCCATAAAAGCAATTTATTCTGCCTGATGATTAGACCTCTGCTCTGAGCTACACATGACCTTTACAAAAGCAGCTCAAATTGAGTGTGTTCACTGAGATATGTTTGAGACATTTTCTGAGCAAGAATCATGAAGCTATTACCATTTCATATCAAAGTGCATTGTCAATGCAAGAGATGGCCATTTCTCTGAAATTGACATCTCTATGATGGATTGGAGAAAAAAACAAATTTATTATCTGCCTTGCTTGAAAACATTGCCTAATAAAATTGAATTACAAGGAAATCTAATTCACCTCGTGGAGAAATTTGGCTTTAAATGAATCTGATTTATACCTAGGACAATAGTCTTCTAGCAAAATTAAATGATCTTTTCAGCAGCAGCCCCACCAAGCAGCATAGACCCCAAAGAGTTATAACTGTGACCTCTTTAACTATGATGCAAATATGTTTTTATAAATAAACTTTATCCTGGAACAGTTGTAGATTAACAAAAAAATTCAAAGATAAAGAATCCCCTATAGAACACCCTATAGCCAATTTCCCCCTCTTACTAACATTTTACATTAATAGTATCTTACTAGCCATTCTGAAGAAACAGGATGGTTTCCCACCCAAAATTTGGTTTGGATATCAAGACTAAGGATGCCACACATACACCAAGAGGTTATGAAAATATTTGTTACTGTTTGTTGTTTGAGAAGCACAAGGCAGTCTTTCCAAGGTAGCTCCAAATGGCTTAAGAAATCCAGGAAAGAAGAATGACTTAGAGTTTGTGTTATCATTAAAGGATTAGGGCCAGGGTGAGAGTTCTTGTGCATGAGCAAGAGCTTATGGGATCCTGACTTCCCATTAGTACCAAAAGACAGAGCCACTGAGCGTCCTTATTTTCTTGTCTAGATGTGGGACAGAAGAGAAAGATAAATGGGTAAGACTTAAATGTTGTCAGCAGTCAAATATCAACCAATGGAGTCAGATTCTTTATTATATGTAGTTCGTTTTAACTGTTAATGAACCAATGTAAGTATTTTTCATCAGCTAATGTTAGCATTCTATTTGGATTTCCTTAATTTATGCTGATTATCTTTTTACTGTTCTAGGAGCCCATGGAGCATATCACAGTCCCATTTAGTTATCATTTCTCCTGAGGCTCCTCTTGGCTGTAACATAGTTTCATACTTTTCTTTGTTGATGGTAACCTTAAAATTTGTGAAGGATATCATTCAGGCGTTTTGTAGAATGTCTCTTGATTAGGATTTTCCTAATAATTCCTCTATGATTAGACTGAAATCATAAGTTTAACAAAGAAAGAAACACAAAGCTAAAATACTGTTTTCATCATCTCAAATCAAGGTAATATACTGTCTCCATGATTTATCACTATTGGCATTGCTCTTTATCACCTTACTAGAGTAGCATCTACTAGTTTCCTCCATTCCAAAGCTACTCCTCAGTTTCCCCTTCCCACTCTATTTTTGGGGAAGAAGTCACTATGCATTGTACATAGTTAAATGTGTGCAAAGTTATATATTATCTCCTCAAGGGCAGATAATCTAAATAATTATTTGGAATTTTTCTACATGGAAGACTTGTCTATTTTCCCCAATTTATTCATCCAGTTATGTACTTATATTAGCATGGGCTCATGCATATATTTATTTTATACTTTGTATTATAATTCCTTATCACTGGTGTTGCTCAAATTGCTTCATCTTCAGCCATTGAGAGCTCTTTCATTTAGTTTCTATGTCAGTGTCATGTCCACCATCATGGATTTTGTTTTGAGCTCTTACTTTCTGTACTACAAGATGCTATAGGCTCGTTTTGTGTGTTTTCTGCTCCACTCTTAAAATCAATAATTTCTCCAAGGGTCCCTGGTTTCTTTTATTGGAACATGGTATTAGATCTGAGCACTAAGTATGATCATTATTACTGTGGAGCTATTGCTTCTAGATCCTCTTAGGTAACAAATTAAAAAAATAATATGCATACTAACTTCTTATTTATACATTCTTGAAGACTTTTTAAGAGGGACAACAATACAGAGGACCTGGGACACACTGAAAATGTCCATGGATCTAATGCAGTGCTTTTTCAGCCTTAGTATTACCAGTGATTGGGCTGTATAAGTTGTTATTGTGAAGATTAGAATGAGCACATGAGGATGTTTAATATCATTTTTACCTGTATACACTAGATGCTAATAGTACACACCCTTTTCTCAGCTATGACAACTATCAAATGTCTGCTCAGGGACAAATTTGTCCCAAGTTTTAAACTGCTATTTGGAGATCTGAAGAAAGTGCTTTGGTTGCTACATGTTTAGTGGAGAATCAAAGACATCTTTCTTTTTAACAGTAAATTTTTTTTAGCCAGGTGTGGTGGTGCATTTAGGAGGCTAAGACAGGAGGATTGTGGTTCATGACCAGCCTCAGCTACTTAGTGAGGCCCTTTGCAACTCAGTGAGACCCTGTTTCAAAATAAAGAATAAAAAGTAGGGTTGGGGTATAGCTCAAAGGGAGAATGCCCCTGGGTTCCATCCCCAGTATTGCAAAAGCAGAAAAACGGTAAAATTTTTCAAATAAGATCTAAGTTTAAATGGAAAACATTGACTACTAACACCAATGGCATCAAGAAAATCACTTCCTTCTTTTCTTACATATCTATTTTTTAAATTTATTCTAATTACTTTGAAACTTCCTGCATCTCCTAAGTAACACTTTTCGTGGTTCACCGGGAATCACTGGCCCATGACTTTCCTAGTCAATGGTGATCTGTGTCTAAGGATGACATTGTTTTTTCTACATAGACTTTACTGATATTGTGTGTAAGAGTATCTACCAAAGTTACCATTTTTATAAGTACATTTTCACAAGCCAACTCAGACCACTTTTTGCTATTTCCTTAACATGACAATAATATATAATATATACATATATATTCACTTTCTTACTATTTTTGCTTCCTAAAATGCCCCTTTTTAGCACTTTTTGTGCATAGCAAAATGCATCTTTTTAAAAGATATCGCCTTGATTGTTTATTTATTTTTATTGGTACATTGTAGTCATACATCTTAATGGAGTATAAGATGGTAGAGGTATACATGCACATGTCACTCATTTAGCCCTTCCCCAATTCCCATTCCATTCCCCCCACCATTCCTCTTTTCATATTTGGCTTAGTGATTGACTTTGATATGTTTGTTAATTTATATTATGCACATTATGAAATTTTCCTTTTACCCCCTTGTGCCCCCCTCAGTTAGGTCATCTTATTTACTCATCTATGGTGGGGAGAGCATCTAATTATTTATTTTTTGTAACTAATTAATCTCACTTAGCATAATGTTCTCCAGTTCGATCCACTGCTTTGCAAATGACATAATTTTGTTCTTTATGTCTGAGTAAAATTCTATCGTGTACATATCCCATAGTTTTATAATCCACTCATCTGTTTATGGACATATTGGCTGGTTCCATAGTTTGGCAATTATTAATTGTTCAGTTATGAACATAAATATGCAAGCACTCATTTGGTAGTTTAGTTTCCATTCTTTTGGGTAGATTCAGCACAGAAGATCCTCAAAAGATTGGAAATGTACCTAACATATGATCTAGCAAATTGCATCTTTTAACACTGAAATTTCTACCTCTTTTAAAGTTTTTTTTACAACTCTATTGACCCCTAAAATCAATATTTCTGCTATAGAGTAATTTTTTTCCTCTTTGGACTGTATTTAGAGGTAGTCCTAAAAATAAAAGGCTAAATGAGGTCATAAGATAAAGCTTTAATTCAGTAACTGGTGTTTTTATAAGAAGAGGAAGAGATACCTGGAATATGTACACATAGGGAGGGCCATGGAGAACAGAGTAAGGAGGACTGCCCACCAAGAAGAAGGGCAGTGACTTGAGCATAGACTTCTAGTCTCCAGAACTAGATAAATAAATTCTACTGTTTAAGCCACCACTGTGTAGAATTTTGTTATAGCAGCTCTAACAGATTAACGCATTCTTTTTAATACTTCTTGAAATTCTTTAATAATATCCACAGAGTATATTCTAAGAAAGTGTGCAATGTTGTGCAGTGTTGTTCTCTCTACATAGGTTTGGTGAGATGCCTGAAAACTGACCTCAAAGGTTACATGTGTTCAGTAATTATTTCTCTCTATTGTACTAGAAAACAGCATCATAGATCTTGTCTGTCATCCATAAATACTATAATATCTTATAACCAATTCAAAATAATCATTGGTTGAAACATTTTTTTCTTTTTATCAAAAGCTCAAAGATTCCCAGAGTAAGAGCCATTCTTCCATTTTCCCAATCACAAAATAAAGGTAACAATAACTAAAATTAAGCATTTTGTGTCAGGCCCTGATTTCAATGTTTGGCCACTAGCAAGAACATCTAAAACAATAAGCTTATATCCAAAAGCAGTACCTTTAATCTTGCCACTGGGTTGTTCCTATTGTCTGGCCAAGAAATAATGAGAGATTATTTAAAGAAGGCTGAAATTACAATTTTACCTCATATCATCTACAAGAAACAATTGGCCTTTTCAACTGGCTATCAGTCAATATGCATTTAGGATAGAAAAAGCCATCCTTCACAGACTTCTGTTCTTTTCATCTCTGCTTGCTTAGAAGCAGCCAGTAGCATTTATCACCTATCTTTTCTAACTCATTCTCTAGACCTTCAGACTCAATAGCCTCATACCCATTTCCAAGTATTAATTCGCCAAATATTTGTCATGCTATGACAACAAGCCCCAGCTTTTCAAGATGCCATATCTGCCTAACCAGACCACTATGCTAAAGCAGCTCCTCCTTAAGGTAACATCTACATAACTGATAGTCCCACATAGCAAAAAGAAACCACTTCAGGGATTGTAAACTGGAAAGGATTCTGTGTAAGGTAAAACAAAACTGTTGGGTGACAGAAAATGGCAGTGTCAGGAATTCAGCTGAACTGGAGAAGCAACTGGGCTGCCAGGTCTTAGGGCAACAGATTAAAGCAACAACCCAAAATGGGAAGTAGACAGCAATACAGAACTGACCCACCAGGAAGCCGCCACTGATGAGACCAAACTTGATGTTCCACATGAAGGAACTCATGGACAGGCCTGATTCCCATGTCTAATACCCAAGGGAACTGTGGTCCCCACCACCTCTATTGTCACCACGACAACCACCTTCAGACACCCACGGATCTGGAGAATAGTCCCTGGAGAATGTTAGATGAAAACTTCATTCTTCCCCATCCTTGCTTTCCACCAACAGCCCATTAAAGTAAGAGTAAGATGGAGTGAGCATGAACATAAACAAGACAGCAAATACGGCTTCATCTAGTTTTTTATACTATGGTTTCTAGTATTTCATGAGAACCTGTGTTCATCTTTCAAGGAGATAAAAATGCAAGAGACAGCGCCTGTGCATAAAGGTAGTAAAAAACAATGATTTCCTCAAGACATTAATCACTGAAGCATGCATGATTTCAGGGAACTACCATCTAGATTTTTCTTTTCTTTTTTGGGGGGAGGCAGTGCTGGGAATCAAATCTGGGGCCCCATGAATGCCAGACAAATGATGCTCTACCACTAAGCTACATCACCAGCCTACTCAGTAGGCTGCCTTTACAGTCATGAGGCAGAATGTGTGGTCTGCCATCTACTGAGAGACTCCTTCTTTCCTCTCACCCAAGCTTGCTGATATAGCTTCAGATTTTTCCTGTCACACAGAATAGTTTCCACTTTGATATCCAATCAAATCATATTACTTTTAATAAAATAGAACATAAATAATATTTTCTACTATAACATAAGGTAGCATTATGGTTACATACATATTTTAAGAATAATTAAGTGACTGGGGACCGGATTCTGCTACAATAATTATGGGAAGCAAAGACTTCTGACTGAATGAATCTCCTTAAAATCTTTTCATAAATTCCAAGGAGTGCTATTTGCCATGCAAAGAAAACACTGACTTAAGGCAAATATCAGCTTATAATAAAAAGAACAGCAACAATCCCCACCTTCATTATCCCGGACTTTCCCTAGCTAATCACTTAACCTTTTGTGCCTTTGCTAAACCTCATTAGTAGAAAGGAGACCTGCCTACTAAGCATGATGGTAAGAATTTAATGGACTTTAGAGATCATCTGCATTTATGAGTCAAAGCACTGAAAACCTCGTTCTTTCTTTTTGAATATTTGAGAGCTTTAATTAATTGAGCATTTATAACAGATTTCAGTTGTCAGGGTAAAATAAACAAAGTTCTCCAGGGGATTCTGAATTTTAGCACATATGAAAGTCAAGTAAAAAGGAGAAAAATGGAGAAAAGTATTTTGGTTATTTAGTTCTGTGACAAATTTTTTTAAATATGTTTAGTTAACATTAAAACACAGTTTGAAAATTTCTTCACCCAGGGAAATTTTTTACTGACACTATCTTCCACTGTCTTCTAAAAACACGGCTTTTCTGTGTTTTTTTATATAAATTGTTATATATTTTGTCTTTGGTTTGGTCTTTGTTTTTTTAATTAAGAAAAACCAAAAAGAAGTCTCAGATGGTAAATATACATTTACCATCAAGGAGGTACATTTTTAGTCTGAAATAAAATTGTATCTTGGCAAAAAAAGAGAATGAATTTTGGATAGTTAATTAGTATATGCATAAAATGCTCAGTTATAGAAGCATGTGGCTCACTATGTGAAAAAAATAAAAACACCTCTTTTATGTTTTATCTTACTAGGATGATGATCCCCAACCTTCTCACTTAGCTAAAGTTTATCCTCCAATTGTTATCCAGATTTCATTTCTTCTGGAAGCTTCCTGAATTCTTTCAAACAAGTTCCCACCTATATGTTTCTAAGCACTCTCTACTTCTGTTACCGTGTGTGTGTGTGTGTGTGTGTGTGTGTGTGTGTGTGAATGCGCACGCACACATTAATAGGGATTTGAGGCTAGGGGCAACCTATCCCCAAACTACATACATCTCCATCCCCCTTTATACTTTTTTGTTGTTGTTGTGAAGCAGGGGCTTGGTAGGTCGCTGAGAGTCTTGTTAAGTTCCTGAAACTGGTCCTGAACTTGTGATTCTCCTATCTCAGCCTCCCAAGTACTGAGATTACAGTTATGCATCACCACACCTGGATGCCACTAACATTTTATTTCTATTTTGTTTTTGCCATCTTTTCTCCTTTACTAGAATATATGCCCTATGTCTTGCTGAGCACTGTTAAACAGCTAGTATTCTGCCTAGTACAGAATGTAACCATCACAAATAAATTTTTGGTGGTACTGGGGTTCCTGAAAACCATTCTACCTTCAGCTACACTCCCAGACCTATTATATATGTGTATATGTTGTGTGTGTATATATAATTTTTTTTTTAATTTGGAAACAGGGTCTCTTAAACCAGCACAGCTGGCTTCAAACCTGCGTGATCCTCTTGTCTCTGCCTCCCAAGCACGGGGATTACAAGCGTGGGCCACCATGCCCGGCATCAAAAATATTTAATTTTTGATATTTAAAATTACCTGAACCCAGATTTAACTACTTGCTTACTTGGTGGCTAGGTTGGATTTGAGGGGAAAGTCTACTTGCTGGAATCAATTTAGCTAGTGTCAGCAAGCAGGGAACTATAAGATACATAAAGTCAGTTTTCTTAGGCTTTCAGGTAAATTCTGCTGTGTCTGGAGTTCCTTCAGTGAAGTTAGTTCTGGATATTCTGAGCAAGCCTAAGATGACTCTGAAGCCGATGGAATACATTTTAGTGGGGATGCATTTGATGCTCCCTCAGTATATATTATCTCTTTTCTTATTCTAAAAATAAATGTCAAGTTGCCAAGCCATTTAGGATTGGAAATTTATATCTACATCCATCTTCAATTTCCCCTATTTCTTCACTCCCAGCAGCTTTTCCTGGCCAAAGTGACTGTTTCAAGGATGGACACATAATTCAAGCCAGACCAATAAGGTATCTGGAGAATCAAACCCTGGGTATTTTTTTTTAAGTTTTTTTTAAATTAATTTATTTTTTAAATTGGTGCATTGTAGTCATATATCAATCACATTGGAGTACAAGACTTGAGAGGATATACAAGCACACATCATCCAATTAGCCCTCCTCCAGCCCCCGTCCCATTCCCTCCCCCTCCCTCCATCCCACACTTCTTTGGTGATTTACTTTGATACATTTGTTTATGTACCTCCTGCGTTTTAAAGAGGCTCCGTCCTCCAGTATTACATACCCTCTGATTGGTCACATTAGTTGCTTCACTATAGGGCCCTTTCTATAGCTCAACCTCTTCCTGTTGCCCTTTTCCTCCTAGTTATTGCTGATTAAGAGAAGCGTCTGATTTATATTTTCTGCGATATTTCTCTGTGCATGCTGCGTTGGAAGTACCAATCCCACTCTTGATGGTCCCAGTAGTGGCCTGGCTACTCAGTGGACTGATCCAGACCTCGCTGGCTCAAGCAGCGGCCTTGCCTCATGGGAGGACCCAGTTCTGGTCTCGCTGGCCCCTGAACCGGTCAAACCCCTAAGCTGGCTTTGGTCCCGACCTTGGAGGCCGCAGGAGTGAACTTGCCTCACGCCAGGCTCCAATGCTGGCCATTGGCCCCTGCACCGGTCTAACCCCTTGGCAGGATTCCAATCCCGGCCTCGGAGGCCCCAACACTGGTAATGCCTCAAGGCAGGCTCCGATGCCGGCCTCACTGGCCCCAGCACCGGCCTAACCCCTTGACAGGCTCTTATCCTGGCCTCAGAGGCCCCAGTACCGGCCTTGCCTCAAGGCAGGCTCCGATGCCGGCCTCGCTGGCCCCAGCACTGGCCTAACCCCTCAGCAGGCTCCGATCCCGGCCTCGGAGGCCCCAGCACTGGTCATGCCTCAAGGCAGACTCTGATGCCGGCCTCGCTGGCCCCAGCACTGGCCTAACCCCTCGGCAGGCTCTTATCCTGGCCTCGAAGGCCCCAGTACCGGCCTTGCCTCACGACAGGCTCCGATGCCGGCCTCGCTGGCCCCAGCACCGGCCTAACCCCTCGGCATGCTCCGGTCCCGGCCTCGGAGGCCCCAGCACTGGTCATGCCTCACGGCAGGCTCTGCTGCCGGCCTCGTTGGCCCCAGCACCGGCCTAACCCCTCGGCAAGCTCTTATCCTGGCCTTGGAGGCCCCAGTACCGGCCTTGCCTCACGGCAGGCTCCGCTGCCGGCCTCGCTGGCCCCAGCACCGGCCTAACCCCTCGGCAGGCTCTTATCCTGGCCTAGAGGCCCCAGTACCGGCCTTGCCTTAAGGCAGGCTCCGATGCCGGCCTCACTGGCCCCGGCACTGGCCTAACCCCTCGGCAGGCTCTTATCCTGGCCTCGGAGGCCCCAGTACCGGCCTTGCCTCACGGCATGCTCTGATGCCGGCCTCGCTGGCCCCAGCACCGGCCTAACCCCTCGGCAGGCTCCGATCCCGGCCTCGGAGGCCCCAGCACTGGTCATGCCTCACGGCAGGCTCTGCTGCCGGCCTCGTTGGCCCCAGCACCGGCCTAACCCCTCGGCAGGCTCTTATCCTGGCCTCGAAGGCCCCAGTACCGGCCTTGCCTTAAGGCAGGCTCCGATGCCGGCCTCACTGGCCCCGGCACTGGCCTAACCCCTCGGCAAGCTCTTATCCTGGCCTCGGAGGCCCCAGTACCGGCCTTGCCTCACGGCAGGCTCCGATGCCGGCCTCGCTGGCCAAACCCTGGGTATTTTTCATCTGTTGGAATAAGTGAATATTCTTTATGTCTCAATGTATGTTTTAGGCAGCTTTTCATCTCTGTTGCCAAAAATACTTGACAAGCATAACTTAGAGAAAGAAAGGTTTATTTAGAGCTCATGACTTCACAGGTTTCAGAGGTTCCAGAGAGCATCCCATGGCTAGCTGGCTTGTGGTGACAGAATGGCTTGGCAGAAGAGCTTTAAGGTATGGTGGAGGAGGGAAAAAAAACAAACAAACAACCTCAGCACGTTGTAGATGGAAAGCAGAGAGAAAGAGGAAGAGGAAGGAGAATCAGCCTGAAATAGATGCAGCCCCCTGCCGTGCCCTTCAGGGATGCACTCCCATGCCACTTCTCAGGACATGGCTATGTGCCCATACATGAGGTTTTTTTTGGGGGGGGTATTGATTTATTTTTTAATTTTTTGCAGTACTGGGGATTGAACCCAGGGGCATTCTACCTCTGAATTACATCCCGAGTCCTATTTTTTATTCTTTTATTTTTAAACAGGGTCTCACTAAGTAGCTGAGGCTGGCCAAGAACCTATGATCCTCCTGTCTCAGCTTCCCAAGTACTGGGATTACAAGCATGTGTCACCACGCCCTGCTTTTGGGGACATTTTAAATTCAAACCATAGCAGTGTGAATGGGAAGTGGACAACCTCAATAGCTGGTAGAACTAGAACCCCATCTTGGATGTATAGAGTTTTCCATAGAATGGAATCATTAAGAAGTAAGCAGAATCAAATATAGGGAGAAGTAAGTTCTTGGTGGTAGATACTATTTCAATCTTGAGTAAAGATTCACTTGAAGCTAGAATCTGCCCCTACATCCTTTTGAAATATTCCCATGTGTTCTTCTGATACATGAAGCCAATCGTGCTCCTGTTTGAAAGCACTCCCAAAACAGTCTTCACAAACCTCTGTGATAGCTGGCAACATATTGCATTGAGATAATTTGCTTATATGTGTATTTCCTCTGACTGTGAGCCCTCTCGGGCTTAATTTTGTCTAGTCATCTAGAATAATGCTTGGCCTATTTTTAGTGCTCTATATATTTATGTAGAATTAAATGAATGAACAAAGAAGAGTTGTGGTAGAGTTGAATCTTATTTCCAAATATTTTATTTATTCCATATAAATTTAAGTAATCATGTTCTATTTTCTGTATCTATGTCATTAGATATCAACACGTGTGTGTGTGTGTGTGTGTGTGTGTGTGTGTGTGTGTGTGTGTTACTGGGGATTGAACCCCAGAAGTATTCTACCTCCAAGATATACCCCCAGCCCTATTTTATTTTGAGGCAGGGTCTTGCTAGGCTGATGAGAGTCTTACTACTTGCTGAGGCTATTCTCAAACGTGCAGTCCTCCTGTCTTAGCCTCGGAAGTACTGGGATTATAAGCAAGCACCACTCTGCCCACCTACATGTCAACATTTTTACCTTTCAGTTTTCTGAAGGTTTTACAAGGAAACTATGTGCAGGTATAAATTTATCAGAGAAAGACTCCCACATAGGATATCCTAGCTTATTCCCACATATATAAAGAAGTGACTACAAAGACTGAAATTCCTAAAACAAAGCAAATAATTTTGACTGCATTAAGATTCTCCAATTTACTTTAGAATAAAGAGGTCTTCCTATCTTTAATCTAGAGGCAATGTTTGCTATGATCATTCCCCATGGGCATTCATAATTGGAAAATTAAAGAGCATATTTAAGGGCAACATTACACTACAAAAATGTTAGCAATACCTCAGAGTCGATTGTGTATGCTATTAGATATTTCTGAGAATTTACTCTGCCTGTGCTAAAGAATTTTCAATAATTTTCTTCTTGAATAAAATCGGCATCTGCAGAGAAGTTAACTCCCTACCTAATACAAGTAATACAAGCAGCAAGTCCCATTTTTCACCATAATGTGTTCCTAGATACCCTGTTGGGAAGCAGAAGGATTAAAATAGATCTTTTCTTACTATTATAATTTTTTGTTAAATTTAAAATTGCAGTTAGCTATTCACATAGCCAAGTAATACTTACACATTGATTGGATACAATATTGATTGAGACTCTCTTCTGAAGCCAAGAAAAAAATAAAATAACTGGACTGTATAACATAGACTGTGTCTCCCCATAATTAGTGCATTAGAAAGCCTGGTATGTAATTAGAATCCCTGGTTTCTATGGTACCACTGTTATTCCAGAATCTGTAAAAGATAGAACTATTTGTTCATGTCATTCTTTCCAGATTCTTCTAGATTAAACTTTATGATCTTCCTTAATACTTCGCTCCTTTTAGAACTGTTGACAACATTGGTATTTCTGTCGGATTAGACCTAGTACTTGAAAAATAGGTTGGTTGACTTTTCTACCTACCAGCAGGGAACCATGTTCACCTGGAATAAATATCTTTATTCATGGGCATAACCCTAAGAGAGAATATAACATTTTTAGACTAATTCACCAGATCCATGTCTATAAATAGTAGCAAATGCAACCTATTATATTAAATATAGTGCCTTGTTCTATACCTTTTGAGTTTCTAGAAGCCCCGCACATGCCATTATACATTGTGGATATTTTCATAATTAAACCAAATTTTTATGTAGATATTCCAAATCAATTCAGTCTCAGTTCAGTTGGACCTATTTACTTTTGTATGTATTTATCATTATCCTATTTTACATATAGATCATTAGCGGATTCTTTTAGGACTTTGGAAAAAATATATCCTTAAGTACTTGTGCTAAAAATAAATTTGCAGGTTAATATAAAAAACATATAAACAAGCCGGGCATGGTGGCGCATGCTTGTAATCCCAGCATTCAGGAGGCAGAGACTAGAAGATCCGCTATTCAAGGACAGCCTCAGCTACTTAGGGAGGCCCTTCACAACTCAGTGAGACTCTATTTCAAAAATTTAAAAAAAGACTAAAAATAGGGCTGGGGTTGTAGCGTGGAGGTACAATGCCCCTGGGTTCCATTCCCAGTACTGCAAAAAAAAAAAAAAAATAGGAACAGTTTTTCTTCCAGTAACAATGGAATAACTTGTATTAGATTAAGATTATTATAGATTGTAATTATTAATCATTGAACATATTGAAATAAAGAGAACTATTTAAAGATATAAAACAGTGGTTAAATGCAGATAAAACCAGATAAGTCAATGTTCAAAATAAGGAAACTAGGTATGGTTTGTATTTATTTGACATTTTTACCTATAAATACTCCCAATCATTAATATATCTAAAATTGAGTAGAAATATGGTCTTACTAGATTTAAGAATCAGAGGGTGCTGGGCTTGTTGGTGCATACCTGTAATCCCAGTACTTGGGAAGCTGAGACATGAGGATCACAGGTTCAAAAACAGTCTTAGAAACAGCAACAACAGCAATAAGAACAACAACAAAATACAAAACCACCAACAACAAAAGAGTCAGAATGTGATTTTCAGGATTGTGAAATTCTCTGTAAAGCGAGGAATGAGCTAAATGTGGTAACACATGTCTATAATCCCAGTATTGGGAAGCTAAGATAGGAGGGTTGCAGGTTCAAAGCCAGCCTCAGTAAATTGAGACCCTCAGCAATTTAATAGCCTTGTTTCAAAATAAAATAACGATATAGGGCTGGGAATGCAGCTCAGAGGTTGAATGGCCCTAAGTTCAACCCCTAATACCACACACACAAATACACACATGCACATACACACACACACACACACACACACACACACACACACACACACACACACAATTTGGATATTTGGTCCCAATTATGAAAACTATGGTAAAAATATATAATTTTTTAACTTTTTGAGATTCAATGTACCATAATGGAAGTAAATTAAAAGAAAATCACATTTTGGGCCATCAGTGTTAAATTGGACATTTTAGCCGGGTGTGGTAGCTCACGCCTGTAATCCCCACGCTTGGGAGGCTGAGACAGGAGGATCGCACAGGTTCAAAGCCAGCCTCAGCTACTTAGTGAGGCTCTCAGCAACTTAGTGAGACCCTGTTTCCAAATAAAATATAAAATAGGTCTGGGAGTATAGCCCGGAGGTAGAAAGCCTCTGAGTTCCACCCCCAGTACCACCAAATAAGTAAATAAATAAATAAATAAATAAATAAATAAATAGGACATTTTAGAGAAACCAAAGAACATATTACATAATAGAAAAGTATGTGAATTATGGATAATATCCCATAAGAAATAAGAGAATCCAAAAAGCAATGAAATGCAAAAACAATTATCATCACTGAAATCTGTATGTTGGAAAAATTATTTTAAAATGAAGAAAAATAATTACAATAAAAGAGAGAGAGAGCTCATTGACAGAAAATTAAACCAAATTAAATGTTACCAGAATTATTTAACTAAAAGTAATTATAAGATACGAATTCTACAGATATACAAGGAAGAACGGGAGGGAAGAATTAGGAGTGGGGTAGGATATGAAGGGAAATACACAAAGAACAATGTGCGTGTACATTTTTAACACATGGAACCTCTCTATGAGGTATAATTACAATACGCCAATAAAAAACTTAAAAACATTAAAAATAAGATCAACTTTCTATGGAAAAATAAATAATTTGGAGAAAGCTAAAAAAAAAAGAATGTAGAAAAATTAGAAATGCAAATAAGTGATACAAATACCTTTATCCACTGAAATTCTTTAAACTCTTTGTTTAAATAACACATTGCAATTTTATTGTATAATTTATAATATTGCACTTAAAATAATGTCAACATATTTCATGTTATTCTTAGAAGTAAATTCAGCTAAAAGTGAGCAATATTTTCATACCAAAAACTACATAGTATTGCTGATAAAGTATTTAAAAGACCTAAGTAAAGACATAGAATGCTCATGGATCAGCGGGAACCAATATCTTTAAAATATTGCTTTTCCCTGAAATTTATGCAGTTAATGTAATTTTCAATGTAATCAAAGGTAAGCATTTTCTATAAACTGATGAGGTGATAGTATAATTTCTATGAAAGTTCAAAAGACATTGAATAGCCCATTGAATAATTCCAGAAGAAAGCATACAACTGAAGGGCTTCTATCATCTGGTTTCAAGCCAGTCATGAAGCTAGTATAATACTGCACTAATAACAGGCACAAATAGGTCAGTGGAACAGAATAGAGTCAAGAATAGACCAATTCTTGCATTTCAATTAATTATCTACAAGATCACTGATTGCTCAACAGGGAAAATATTCTTTCTTAAAAATGGTGCTATTACAATTGAATATCAATATGAGAGAAAAGTAAACCATGAGCTCTAGTCTAATTTTATGATAAATAAAAAGTACAGACAATAAACATACTTGAAACAGTTCAACTTTTTCAACTTTATGATGGTATGTGAGCTATACATACTCAGGAGAAACTATACTTTAAATTTTACAGCATTGAGCTGCAGCTTCCAGTCAGCTACAGGATTACAAAGGTAAATAACCCATGCTCTACTGCATACTCTGTTGCCAGCATTTTTTGGATGCAGTTATCTAATAAATTATATAAGACTTTATCATAACATAGGGTTTGTATTACCTTTAAGTATTGTTTGTTTGTGATACTAAGAATTGGCCCAGGGGTGCTCTACCACTGAAGCTACACCTACATTTTGAAGCAGAGTTGTGTTAAGTTGCAGAGGCTTGCCTCAAACCTGCTATCCTCCTGTCTCAGCCTCCCAAATACTGGGCTTACAGGTGTGTGCCATCATGCCCAGCTATGCTGAGTATATTTAAGGGTTATTAAACACATTTTTATTGATAATGTCTATCTTATGAAGAGTTAGTGGGGATATAATCTCACCATAAGTCAAGAAGTATCTGTATTTTGAGGTAAGTCATAAACCTAAATGTAAAATCTAAAAGCATAAAGCTTTTAGAATAAAGCAAAGAACACTATGTTTGTGGCCGGGAATTAGGCAAACATTTATTAAACAGTATACAGAAAGCAGTAACTATAAAACAAAAATTAGATACATTAGCCTCATCAAAATATCAAATGTCTGCTCATCAAAAGACACTACTAAAGAAATGAATGAATAAGCCTCAGACTTAGGGGAAATATTTGTAAGACATTATTTGCTTAATAACAAAGTTATTTACATTTAAAACATATAACTAACCCATCCATAATAACCAAAGAACAAGTCACCCTATAAAAATGAGCAAAATTAGATCAGAAAACAATCACAAATAAAAACACACAAATGCTTAATCAACTGGTGAATAAAGTCAACATCATTTGCCCTTAAGAAAATGCAAATGCAGCATGAAGACAAGTGTGAGATCTACTGTCATTGTCTTTATCAACTTAAGAGAGGAAGGTGTTTTGAGTCTTAAAGGTGGAATTTCCAAAGGTTCCCAAAGACTGAGTTTCTAGCTGCGACTGTAGCATTCAGGGTAAGAGCCCAGGCATTCCTATAATGTAGGCATCAGCTCAAATCCTGTCCTTGCTACTTAATAGCTATGTGACCTTGAGCATGCTTTTAAATTCCTCTATTTTTTAGTTTCTCCATATATATCATAGAAAATAATACCTATATTCCAGGATTATTGTATGAAAAAATGTATATAATGCCTAGAATATAAGTAACCAAAAATTATTAGTGATTATTAAAAAGTATAAGCCAAACTACAAATATCATAAAGAAGTAAAGCACTATGAGAGTCTTTGAGATGACTTTTTTTTTTCAAAAAGAATAATTTTTAGAAGATGAGTGAGAGATAAGCAATTACACTTCATATAGATGATGAAAGAACTTATCAAAGAAATTGAAAGTTAAGATGAGGAATCAGATTTGGACAGAGAAGCTTGAATATCACTTATGTCAAAAGACCCCATACCATTTTAATTAGAGAAATATGTATGTTTTCATAGGAATGTTTAATATCCCTAATATGAAAACTTGAAATATTTCAAGATCTGAAACTTGCTGGATGTTTAAATCAAAACACAAGTGAAAAATTGTTCTGCTGACCTCATGTGAGGAATTGTAGTCAAAACACAGGCACAACAAAAAATATTGTAGAAAATTGTGTTCAGCCTGTGTTTAAGGCACATGGAAATTATAAGTGGATTTCATGTTTGGACATGAGCCCCATACCCGAGATATTTCACTCTTCTAGGCAAGTATTCCCAAATCTCAAAAAAAAAAAAAAACCCTGAGATCTAAAATACTTCAAAACTCAAGCATTACAGACCTGTATACAGTTATTAAAACAAGATCTACATATTCACAGGTATGTAGCCATTGCACTAAGATACTCAAGGAAACAATTTATTCCAATTATATCTTGCTAATTTGCCAACAAAAAAATGACTAATTTCCCAACCTAGTGTTTCCCAGGGGAAGTCTAACTTGGCTGCAATTTTTTTTTAATTTATTATTCTGTTGACTGTGTGCTCCTGGACTTCATTATGAAAGGTGTTTGCTTGCAAACACATTGTGGCGTGAGAAAAATCCAGAGACAGAAGCTTAATATCTTTTCACACATTTACCTATTATCACAAGGAATAGCATCTGCTTCAATTATGCTAATGAAATCATTCTGTGACTCATAATAGAGCCTGGTATACTATTTCCTGCATATTGAAAATAAAAACAGCAAATTATGCTAATTTCAAACAAATTTATACCCAATGTCTCTCATTTATATAAAAAATAACAGCTAGCTAGCTTATTCAGTGATACCAACACTATTTGTCTCACTTAGTTTTTATCCATTTTTCTAATGATTTTAGAGTAGGAAATAATATAGAATAATACCCAGAAAATAGCCATTAAGATATTGTCATATAAATGCATCTTGAGTTTGTAAAAATGGCAAAATTTATCCATTTTACTAGTAGAATGACCCACTTCTACATGACCAAACTGCTTCTTGACCTGGGTTACATGTATCAGATGGTCATCTAATAGGTTATTTCCTTCATTTTTTCCCCATGATATCTGGCCATTGCAAAGGCTGGACGTGACTCTTTTTGCCTTAAGAAATAGGTAAGAACTGCTTCAGGGTGCCAACCCTCTCTAGGTGTTTTCAATGAACCAGGCTAAGCATAAATCCAAAACTACAGATCCCATCATAGAGTTTACATTCCCGTGCCCACTCTCTAAAGGCCTTAGGGAATAGCATGGAAGCTAATATGCCTGGGTAGGTACTTCCTCTCCGAGAGAGCTCTTTTGCATTTTATGCAATAGAACATCTAAGAGACTTTGAGTTCAACCCAGTACAATTACTAATCCCCACCTCCAGAGAGATCTCTGGCTCCAGAAATAGGTTTTCTTAGTTTGCCTCACACCACAAATCCTAGCATCTCCTTCCTCACAACTACATGAGAATTGTGTTGTATAAGATGTTTTTGCTTTAAAGAAAAGAGAACTGATGGAACCCTCACTATGTCAAGTTAACACTAAATTTCATCACAGTACACTGAAGGCTCATCCCATTTTGGTGCCTGCCTCTAAAAGGTCATCTCTTTACAATCCTTTTTCTCATGCTGAATTACAGCCAGGTTGAGCACCTTTGGGTTCTTCTAGAGTGTAGTCCCTGCTCCTATTTGCTCCTATTTCTGTGCATTTGCTCACATATTTCTCTCATAATCTCCCCAATCATCCACACAGATCTTCTTCTCGTTTTATTGATCTAGTTTCCACTGTCCTTCAGATAACATCTTAGTTATATTTTTCTAAAAAATTATCTCCTGGTGTTCCTGGATTCTCTTTAACTGTCATTCCTGGGGACTGATATGCTACCCTCTCATTCTCCAAGAATAGGTAAGTGAGGTCCTAGGGAAAAAAAAATATGAATACCTCACCACCACGTATAATCACAATGCACTAAGAAAATAAATTTGAAAGCCGGGCGTGGTGGCGCATGCTTGTAATCCCCGCGCTTGGGAGGCGGAGACAGGAGGATTGTAGGTTCGAAGCCAGCCTCACTGACTTAATAGACCCTGTTTCCAAATAAAAATATAAAATAGGTCTAGGAGTGTAGCCTGGAGAAGGGTTTCATTCCCAGTACCACCAAAAATTAATTAATTAAATTAAATTAAAAAATAAATTTGAAAAATATTGTATAGCTACAGAAAATATAAACTAGAAGTATTATAAAATAACATGTTTATAATATTATAAACATAAACTACTAGTCTATAGAGATATCAAATGAAATATAGAATTCTAGTTTCTCTTTAAAAAAAATAGGATTCCTGGCAATACTGCTTCAACATCCAAAAATTGGCTGGATTTCGGGAGTAGCTAATCCCTTTGGGATGGTTTATGGACTATAGTTCACTACTCATTAGCTACTGCTTGACATCTAAACCTAGCTCTGTTGCCTATTAGTAGGACCCACTAAGAATGTGAGCTTGTAGCCTTGCATGGTGATGTACACCTGTAATTATAGTGCTTGTTAGACTAAAGTAGGAGAATCACAGGTTTGAGGACAGCCTTAGAAACATAGTGAGATTCTCAATAACCTAATAAGACCCTGAGGTGTAGCTCAGAGGTAGAATACCCTGGGGTCAATCCACAGCATGCTACATGGATACCCTATACTTCCCTGCCAACTAAATGGGTGGCTCATTTACTCTCTGGCAAACAGAGAAGAATGAGACCTGGGAAGAAATCCAAAAGGAAAAAAGAGCTACAAAAAAGCAATTCTCATACTTTATCCTCATACTTCTCATACTTTAGACTGTTGTTCCTTTCTAAACCAGGGTATTCTTTGAGGGTATGAGCTCATCTCTGGAGACCGGTAAAAATATATTATTTCTAGGAGATGTAAATTTTTACTTTAGTATTATGGAGAAATAGGGACATTTCAGATCATAAAATGTTCATAAATAGGAACACTTGAGACCATTTTATGCCTAGGGGGAAAAGACTTTTAAACATACCCTGTCATCCAAAAAATAAATAGCTTCATAAAACTGCCCTAGAGAAGATGAAAAGGTTATAATTGTAAGAACAAAATCTTCTGAGACACTAAATGGCCCACAAAATTTAATTATTGACCATAATATCTTTCCATGATGCTTTTAGAGCCTTTAAAATATCCCTTTCTAAATAAGTGAACAAAGATGCAAAACCACAGTGTATTAGTTTTCTTTTGCTGCTATAACAAGGAATCAGACAGGTAATAGTTTACAAGCAATACAAATTTGTTATCTTCTAGCTCTAGAGATCAGGAGTCTGAAAAAACAAACAGCAGAACTGTTTCTTATACATGCTACTGACAAAATCTGGATCTTTCCCTTTTCCTAGCTACTAGAGACTGCTTGCAGGCCTTGGCTCATGGCCCCTTCCTCCATCTTCAAAGCCAGCAGTGTAGCATATTTGAGTCTTTCTCTGATTCAGACCCTCAAACCTACCTTTTATGGGCCCTTAGAATTACTTTGGTCCTACCTAGATAATCCAAGATAATCTCCCATTTTGAGGTTCCTAATTTAGTTTCATCTAAAATTTCCTTTTTGCTATGGAAGGTGACATTACTATTCTGCCTCTAAGACATAATGATTGACGTAAGCAGATACAAACCACAAAGGCAGAGAAAGTAAGGAGAGCAAATGATGTGAATGTAGGTAGCTCTCAAGGTGGCTTCAGACAAAATTCAATCACCTAAGAAAGAAATTTTTATAATAGTTTTTATAATACCTTTAATCTGTTAACATATACTTAAAGCAAATTTTTCTTTGAACCTTGAGGATGAAATAGAAAATGGGCAACACTCACTGAATGCCATGCTAACTCTTTGGCCAACATAATCTCATTAAATAATTCAGTATTTCAGATAATTTATAAAACCACAATCTTTGCCCAAAAAAAGTAGCGATTACATTTAATGTGCTATGTGGACAAATGAGACAGTGATCCTGTAGGCCCTGATGAAATAATTGAGACCTTTATGTGTAGTTTATATTGTTGTGTGTGTGTGTGTGTGTGTGTGTGTGTGTGCAACAACAACAACAGCATTCACGTGCTTATATCCAGAAATTTCTTAGCACTCTGTTTATACTACTTATTTAACCTGCACAATAACCTTATGGGGCTATTCCTACAATTTTCACTCTACAGATGTAGAAACTGAGGCTCAGAAGAGTAACCTAGCTCATATTTCACACTGAGTAGGCAGTAATTCTGGGATTTGGACCTAGGTGTTTTACAATCAGAGTCAAAATTAGAAAAATCTAAACATTTTTTCTCTTATTTTGAGGAAATAAATTTCAGGGAGGTACTAGATAAAAGAAAGAATACATTGCTGACATTCCTTTATGCAGATGAACAGAGTATACAAACATACTCTTTGCATTAACCCATGGTCCCCAAACAGGCATTATTATAGATTTGGATATTTTCTAATTTGTAATCAATAGAGTTTGTCTTGCATGGACAAAATAACAATAATAATAATAGCTACTAAATTTTCTGATGAAATGAAGGAGGAATGATCCTGGAGATCTCTTTCTATCTCTCTGTCTCTTTCTCTGTTTCTTTCTTTCCGTCTCTCTCTCTCTCTCTCTCTCTCTCTCTCACACACACACACACACACACACACACACACACATACACACACAGCGATTTTGACTGCATCTGAAGTTCCCTTTCTCTCATCAGAGACTATAAAATCACAGTCCATTTACCCACATAACATATTAAATTTATTCAATACCTTTTCTTAGGCAAAGGTTATGTGTGTGTGTATGTGTATGTGTGTGTGTAGTAGTCATAGTAGTAGTAGTAGTAGTAGTAGTAGTAGTAGTAGTACTGGGGATGAAACAGGGGCCTTTTACTTCCAGGCTACACTCACAGACCTATTTTTTATTTTATTTGGAAACAGGATCTAAATTGCTCGGAGCCTCACTAAGTAGTTGAGGCTGGCTTTGAACCTATGCAATCCTCCTATCTCAGTCTCTCTAGTACTAGGATTACAAATGTGGGCCACCATACCTGGCTTCTGTATTTTTTATATTATTTAAATACTTGAGCATTTAATGAGATTTGGGGTCAAAGAGTTAGTACAACATTCAAGAAATAGTGATCATTCTTTTCATCTCATTCATATTTATAAGGTTCAAAGAAAGATGTTTCTAAGAGTAGTTATTAAACATTAAGGAGAAAAAAAGTGAAACAAAACGATTTCTCCATAGAAAGCCTGCTTTCCACTAGGAGGTTGGTTTCAAGTTATGGATCCCATGACCCATAGACCCTCCATCCCCCTGAAGAGGAAGGTGGCAGTCCCCCAATATTAAAGGCATGGAAACTATCAAATGAGCAGGTCACAGAGGGAAGGCAAAGGTTGGCATTATCAGGAGAGCACATCGATCACTTTCTACACAGATGTTACTACCTAATATGATGAATCCAAAACCTTTGCTTTTTTAGTTTCCTAAAATAATAAGAAATATATTGTCTCCAGTGACTTTTCTAGATAATGTTTTATGATTAGAATTGATACTGTGTGGTTTATAATTGATAGCTCCATACTTTTCTTTCTAGTTTACAGGACTAGTTCTGGCTTCTAAACTCAGCTTAGTTGGATGTGGCCTTCCCACTCCTGTGTGTACATACACAACATGCCATTTGTGTGATCAAGATCGTAGTATGTATTATATTTTCCACTCATCAATATTCAATTCAAAATCCTAAAGCTGCAAGAGTATTTTCGATAACCAAGGATATAGTGTACCAACTCTGTGAGGAAAAAAAAAAAAAAACAATTGTGATCCTGCCTTTCTTGGGACAAAAATTTCACTGGCCACATTTTATTAGCAATCCTACTTGATAGTTGACAAAACTGCAACTCAGCAAGTTAAAGTAATCTCACAAAAACCAGCCTGGTGGTGAACATCTGCAATCTCAGTATTTGAGAGACTAAGACAGGAGGATCATAATGTCAAGGCCAGTGTTAGCAACTTAGCAAGCTTTCACAATAAAAGATAATAGGAACCGGAAGTATACCTTGGAGGTAGAATGCCCTTGGGTTCGATCCCCAGTTCAAAAAAACAGTAATCTCACCAAGGCCACATGTTCCACAGATGGTAAAACTGAGTTTAGAAGCCAGACTGGTCCTGCAAACTAGACTCTTTTACTTTACATATAAATACCCGTATAAACACAAAGATGAATCTATGATTATGATTCTGCACACACATACATGCAGAAATCATTAATAACAGGTCATTTTTGGTTACTTTTTTCCAATTTTATATTCAAATTTAGCTCCTCAGGCCATTAAGTCTCGCACCTCTTAATTCTTGACTCCTTATAATTTTACTTATCTGAAAAACAAGGCAATTTTGCTAACACCACTATTATTTTAATTATCATAGGTAGAAAATTAGATTATAATGTTAGTTAGCAATGGCTACATTATCTTTGCATCGCTGCATTTTTTCATTGCAATATAGCTATTTTAAAATCTCAAAATTGTCTAAGTTAACATTTTTCTCAGCAGTTATGATAGTTATCAAATCCATATCACTAGAATAAAATTCTAAAAGCTTTACAATTGATATGCTACTGTAAAGAGAAAAATCTGATGCTTTGGGGCTAGGGCTTAAATGACAGAAACATTCTTTAGGAAAAAAATGTTCTGAAACTGAAGAATATGTATGCTTTAATGTCTTCCTCTGTTTATGTCTTCTGAGTCATTCCTGTTAAAATAGGAAGAAAACTACTATAAAACAGAACCATTTACTTTCATTCTTTCAATAGTATTACTAGAAAATATTCATATTTCCCAGATTATTTGAAGGAAGTAGGGATTTTGAGAAATTAAGTGATATGCCATATTAATAAATGGTGAACGTGTACTTAAATGCAGGTTTCTCTGATCCAAAAACTCATTCTACTGTAACACAGCAAAGCCAGGAGGAGCATATTTCAGTAGGATGTTGCTGGTCATATCCTTGCAAAGCAGAGTGCAGACTGGCGGGTATGCCTTTTATCGTGTCCATAGAAAACCCACTGCTTTTTACTTAGTTCCCAAAGAAGCAGTTTAAAGCTTAATAAGTGGGGGAGGTGGGGAGGAGGTGAAGGAGGTCCAGTGTAAAATGATGGAAAAAAAAAAGTTAACTGGAGGCAATTTCACATATAGCCCTCGGACAAAGCTAAATGCATCTTTAACTTTAAGGACACTTACAAAATATCGTTTTTAAGATAATCGTTCCAGTTTGTCAGTTTCCTGTTTGTGAGGTCCTGAGAAATAGAAATTCATCAGTGGTGACCATGACAACAAACTGTCTCCCACCTAGGCCTCCTCTGCTCAGTGGACGCTGGAGAGAGGAGAGACGAGAGAGGAGACAGACCCATATATTTCTCAAAGCTATTTTTTTTCATGGTAGCTTTAGTACGTAATTTTAAGGACTATGGAAGTTGCTTCTTATAAACTTTCTGTGTCAAACATTCTTGTGGCTTATCAAGTTCAGGGTACTCACGCATTTTTTTTTTTTGAAGGGCATGATAGTTTATTTTAAAAAATTGTACCACACTGATCATGAGGACCAGTATATATTTGATAATGGCTTTTCTCTTGGGTGTTAACATTGCAGTGTTTTTGTATACTGAAATGTTTCAATAGGACCAAAAGAGAGACTAAAGATTTTAGATGATAATGGACACTAATGACTCTAGTGTTCTAACCTATGGAATTAATTTAAACCCCCTATCCATCAGTGGCATTGTGTTACCTAGTTTTAAAGAACAAGATTATCTTAGAAAAAGTAGGCAGCACGAACTTACACTTCTTTGTACTTTAATCTTTAGTTTTTATAATTTAATCTATATTCACCCTGGCCAAAGCACAATCATACAAGATACCTCAGATAACTTTCATGCTACCATTGCACAATTTTAGTGACTTTACTTTAAAAAAATCAAACCTTACATCTTTATGGCAAAAGAATTCTCAAATAATAATCTTCTTTTAAAAGAATGCCATAAAGCTAAGTATATTCAAAATTATATTTGTTTAAAAAAACATTTAAGTGAGGTATTTTAACATGAATTTTAACTGTCAGGTATGTCTATAGTTATAAATATGTAAATCAAGATATATATATATATATATATATATATATATATATATATATATCACATATAATCTTCTAAAACCTTGAAAAGCACCCTCCTGAAGCAAAAGTACCTTGTTCATAGTAAGAAAGTAAAAAAAACAAACAAGATAATCTATTCTTTCTTAATTCGCATTATTTGTCTGAACCTCCTTAGCTATAGATATCCCTGTCCTCTGCTTCCAGCCACACTCTCAGTTTGGAACAAGACCACCCAGGAGACTAAATCTACCACCATTTGGAGCTCTATCCGATGTGTTCATGTTTATCTGAGTCTGCACCTCAGCATCATCCCCCGACCCTAAGCTCTTTCATCTCTGAAAGAGCAATTTAAAAAGTATATGTCAGAGCTGGGCATGGAGGTACATGCCTATAATCCCAGACTTGGGAGCTTGAGGAGTGCAGGGTCTTGAACCTGCACTCCTCCTGGAGTGCAGGTTCAAGACCAGCCTCAGCAACCTAGTGAGAGCCTATTTCAAAATAAAGAGGTTTGAGGCTAGAGCTGGGAGGTAGAATGCCTGTAGGTTCAATCTGCAGTACCAAACAAGCAAACAAAGTATATGTCAGCTACTGTATTTGTTGCAATGATTCTACACCAGAAAGTTCTCTTAAGAAAATATTTTGTGGTGAATACATTCAAGGACTTATTTACAAGGCTTCTCTTCTGGGGGGTATTTTTAATATCTAATAATATGAGATTAATTTAATCATTTAAAATGAGGTTGTGGATGTCCATGACATAATATTAGTGAAAACACAGGTTTAAAAAAAAAAGAGCAAACTTGAACCAGGTGTAGCTCACCAATATAGTGCATGCTTAGCATGTGCAAAGCCCTGGGTTCAATTCCCAGCACAAAAGGGAGAAATAGAGAAACACTTGAACCCATATTTATGAATTTAAACACAGACATACACAGATACATGGTAGAAATATAGATGTTTTCAATATTCTTTTCTTCATATGTATTTTCTATTGCTTTTCACAATAGGCTTTCATAATAAACACTTATTTTATTTTTTCTAGTTTATGTAGAAACGATGGGAAATTTTTAAAATAAGAATGAAAATTAAAATGATGAATAAAATACTTTATCTCCTCTAGGCCATTCTCAAATGTCAAATAATAAATTCTCCTGTTTAAAATTGCAAACCCAGCTGGGCAGCTGAGACAGGAGGATGGCACAGGTTCAAAGCCAGCCTTAACTACTTAGTGAGACCCTCAGCAACTTAGTGAGACCCTGTTTCCAAATAAAGTATAAAATAGATCTGGTAGTATAGCCCAGAGGTAGAAAAGCCCCTGGATTCCACCCCCAGTACCACCAAAAATAATAATAATAAATAATAATAATAATAATAATAATAATAATTTTAAAAATTGCAAACCCAGCCAGGCATGGTGGCACACACTTGTAATCCCAGTACTTGACAGGTTGAGACAAAAGGATCACAGGTTTGCAGCCAACCTTGGCTACTTAGTGGGGCCCTCTGGAACTTAGTGAGACCCTTTTCTAAAATAAAGAATAAAAAAATAGGGCTGGAGGTGTAGCTTAGAGGTAGAATGTCCCTGGGTTCAATCCCCAGGACTGTAATAAATAAATAAATAAATAAATAAATAAATAAATAAATAAATAAAGTAAAATTACAAACCCCTTATTTGAAATCTTCATTCCTTCCCAACTTGTTCTCCAGAGCACTTTCTGGCATCTGTCACGATATATATTCTAATCATTTACTATATTTTTGTCTTCTAGCCTCATAGTATTGGGGTTCCTGGAAACCCTTCTACCTCCGGGCTACACTCCCAGACCTATTTTTATACTTTTATTTGGAAACAGGGTCTCTTAAGCCAGTGAGGCTGGCTTTGAACCTGCGCAATCCTCCTGTATATACCTCCCAAGCGCGAGAATTACACGTGTGTGCCACCAAACCCAGCTTGTGAGAAAAGCTTTTTAAAAAATGCTTTAGCCGAGCGTGGTAGCGCACGCTTGTAATCCCAGCGCTTGGGAGGCGGAGACAGGAGGATCGCACAGTTTTGAAGCCAACCTCGCTGGCTTAGGAGACCCTGTTTCCAAACAAAAATATAAAATAGGTCTGGGAGTGTAGCCTGGAGTTCGTAGAAGGGTTTCCAGGAACCCCAGTACCACCAATTTTAAAAAATGCTTTAAAAAAAAAAAAACCAAAGTATTGATAGAATTCTACTATATTCAGAGCACGAACATGAAAAATTGATAGACTACCAATAAAGACAGTATAGGGTTAAATGAGAAAAAATAACACTGAGAATTTCACTGTTCTCTTCTTTAAAGCATAATAATCTGAGGATAAAGTGGAGCTCATGCTACATGAAGGATGTTGAAGTTTAAAGAAATCCAGAAGGATATAAAAGACCTGCCCAGTGCTCCATATGGGGTCTGGCCCAGCTCATTCCACCACTGCTACTAAGAGAGCTCCCATCTGCTTCGGGCATCCACAACACTCAATGCTACCTTGTTACTACACCACGATTTATTGTAGTTAATTACTGCTCAGCTAGAAGGGCAAACCTTTGAGCACAAGCATTATATTCTCCTCACTCTTGACACCTCAGTGCCTACTGGAGGACAAAGTCCTCAACAAATGTGTGTTTTACTAATTACTCAACTACAAATCAGGGTACCGAGAAAACCAGCAAATTAGATTATTGATCCTCACTAAGGAAACTGACAATCACAGAGGACTTAAAAATGGCAAAAGATAGAGAGCAGACCAATCGTCTACTTTTACAAAAGTAAAATATCTGGCAAATCATCCACTGATATTTTGTGGTGGATCTCAGGCCAGATTCTATATGGAATAGTTGAATAAAAACGTTATGCATACATCAAAAAGCAAGCTGTGAGCAATAGCGGCCGTCATGGGTTCACCTAGAAGTATTCTTGCCCAGCCAGTCAGATTTCCTTGTTGGCTAGAGTTAGGCATTTTAAAGAGTTGCCAGAAAGTTTTGATTTGTATAAGGCACTAACCAAAGATTCAGATGATAATACCTTTGTTTATTGTGGTTTGTACATAACAGATACTTGATAAGAAGAGATGGGAAATTAATTGGAAAGAATATTAATGAAACCATGTCCTTTCAACATTTTTGTGTCTTCTTTTCCATGTTAAACCATGCCCCTTCTCTCTCTCAGGGTGTTCCTTTCTTCTCACCTGTAAAACCTGTCAACCCTTTCTGGAATAAATTAATCCAGGTGTTCCATAGAAGTCCATTAAATTACAAAAGATGGGAATTTCTTTACATAATCTATTGGGATAACATGGAAGCTTGATTTCATCTATCAATTTTGCCTTAGAGAGACTGAGATAGGTTAAGGGAAGGTGATGAACTAGATGCTAAAGGTCGCTGTGACCTTTTATCTCTTACTTTTCATATTGTATCCCTTTGGACTCAAATTTTACTTATATTCCATACTTCTTTTGCTATCCTACTATTTTCATAAAAAGAACATTGGTTGATAAATGCATTATTCTAAGATATTGAGGTTTAAATGCTGTATCATTATGAAATTTTTTAAAAAATTCCTATTTAAATTTATTTTTGTTAACCAATATTTTCACCAATATTTTAATTGTACAAATTTATGAGTTATAGTGTGATAAGTCAATACATGCATGGGGGCATAATGATCAAAATAAAATAATTAACATTTATATCTCCTAAAGAACTTTTTTAAAAAAAGGATTAATACATATTAATTGTACATATGTAGAGGAATTTCATTTATTAAACAAAACGACAGAGAAACCGGGCGTGGTGGCGCACGCTTGTAATCCCCGCGCTTGGGAGGCTGAGACAGGAGGATCGCACGGGTTCGAAGCCAGCCTCAGCTACTTAGTGAGGCTTTCAGCAACTTAGTGAGACCCTGTTTCCAAATAAAATATATAAAAAAGGTCTGGGAGTATAGCCCAGAGATAGAAAGCCTCTGGGTTCTACCCCCAGTACCACCAAAAAAAAAAAAAAACCACAGAGGGTAATTCTTTGTTTACATGTAGTAGCTGACATATCAAAGCACTGGATACACACATGCATTAATACAAACTCAAACTCACTTCTTATCATTCTCTGGTATATATGGATGTTGTACAGTAATATAAATTAATTCCAAGGCTATTCTAATGGAAGGTATTCTTATTCACTGGAAGAATTCATGATCAATAGTATGCTGAGGTAATATTTTTCCCCCAGGGGAGAACTTCTAGGCTAGTACAATAGAGACAAGTATACTGAGCCCTTGCTATAGCAAAGATACTTTTAAGTTTTGTTTTATTAGTTAATTTAGCTTGTAGATGTCTAGGAATATATCTTCTGTACAAATATCTAATCCAATGTTAAATGTTCGCCCTTGAAGAGTTGGCAAGTGTTTGGCTGAGAACAATATGAAAAACAAACAGGTTTTATTACTGGCACTATAGTGACTCAAATCGATCATTCTGTCCAATTTACATCTAAAATCCAGATACGATAAGTGTCACAGGTTTTTTTTTTTATGAGATGCAGGTCATGGTATAAAGATCCATGTAGCTAGAAGGTACAGGAATTATATTAAAGAGATCTCAGTTTTAGGAGAAAAACACACAGTTGATCTGATAAATTTGAAATGGGAATTTTGGCTTTGACCTCAAGAGAATATTCATATGTAGTCTGGATGGGATACTGGGAGAGATAGGCTTACAATTGTATTTTTTAAATTTCATTTACTTTAATATCCCTAATTATATATCCACTTAAAGCCAAGTTTTATATTTTGAGAGTAAAATAGGTATCAAACAAATAAACAAAATAAAGATCTTGGTATGTTAATACTTTGTGCTGGACAGTATAAAGTTGTGTACACTAAAATTTATAACCATAAATAAGACTGCATCGAGCTACTCTTTTCTTTATGCCAAAATCATATACTAATTATGACCATCTTATTGCCCTGCTCTTTTATAATTTTCAAAAGCATGTGAAAAATATTATACTTCTTAGCTAGATGTGGTTGTACACATTTGTAATCCTAGACTTGGAAGGCTAAGACAGGAGGATCACATGTTAGCAGCCAGCCTTGGCAACTTACAATGCCTCCTTCAATTTAGTAAGATCCTGCTTCAAAATTAAAAAATAAAAAATAGGACAAATGTTTTAGTTCAAAGGTAGATACCTCTAGGTTCAATACACACACACACACCCATGTTATATATTATACATATTAATATTATACATATTAATATTATACATATTATACTTCTTTATATCAATTTTAAATCACAATAATTAAAATGTGAAGACAACAAGATGAAAAGAAAATGTTTACCCAACATAGTGAACAGAAGAATAGCTCCAAAATACGCCTGCACTCTTAACACCTGGAAAACATGAATTAATACATCTTACATGTCAAAGGGACTATGAAGATGTGATCAAGAGAATGGACTTATGAAAGGAAAATCATGCTAAGTTATGCAGTAGGTCCAATATATTCATATGAGTTCTAAAACTTATAAGCTTTCTCCAGCTGTATTAATCAGAAACAGGTTACATGAGAAGTGTTCAATCTACCATTACTGCCTGTGAAGGTGGAAGAAAGGGGTCACCAGCCAAAGAATGTAGGCCATTCCTAGAAAATGGAAATGACAAGGACTTGGATTTTCCCTTGATATCCCCAGGAAAGAATATAGCCCTACCAGCATCATGATATTAGCTAATTGAGACCTGAATGGGAACTTTGCCTGGAAGAGCTGTAAGATAATAATTTTGTAATCTTAAGCCACTAAGTTCATAGCAACTCATTAGATCAGCCATAGAAAATTAATATATTCAAATGAAGCTCCTATTGGTAATTATTTTTAGCCTCATCTCAGAGTAACAGAAGCTTATAATTTCCCAATGACAATCAAGAAAATAGTTTGATACTTTAAAGGATGTTGGATGGAACAGGAAGGGTCTTGAGTTTGAAACTGAAGGTGTGATTCAACCAAGTAGCAATGTGATCTTAAGAAAAAAAAATCTCAGTTCTTCTGAAGATTAATTTCATCTTTTATATACTGATTATAAGCCTTGTCTTACAAAATAATTGAAATATCAAATTCTGAATATGCTTTGTGTATTATATTCTATAAATGATCCGGCTTGTTTATTACTTCTACCTCCAAAAAACATATATTTCTACTATAACTTTTGTCAAATCTATAGTAAATACCATTAATTGTGTCCCAAAATGCATTCTTCTCTAATACTTTTTTTTTGGTGGTTCTGGGGTTCCTAGAAAGCCTTCTACCTTCGGGCTACACTCCCAGATCTATTTTTATATTTTTTTTATTTGGAAACAGGGTCTCTTAAGCCAGCAAGACTGGCTTCAAACCAGTGTGATCCTCCTGTCTCCGCCTCCCAAGTGCGAGGATTACAAGCGTGTGCCACCACGCCCGGCTTCTAATACTCTTATTGAAGACTCTCCGAAGCTTTGTCTGGTAACTTGGAAATCCAGTCACACACTATCTTCCATGGATCCTTATGTGACTGACTAAATTCTAACCAATAGGACATCAGTGGCAATTGAAGTATGAAAATTCTGGATAATGCCCTTAAAAAGATGTTTCATTGCATCTCTTTTTTTCTTGCTTTCACAGAAGATGATGGCTATAATGGAAGCGTTAAAAGTGACCATGTCAGCCAGAACATTATGCTGGTCAATCATGCCACCATCTCTATTCATTTACCTATTGTCTATGGCAAGAGTTGATTAGTTGTGATTTGAGCTATATAACTTGCCAAGATTTACTATTTACTATCAGCCCTTTTTGGACAGTCTTTTACTATTAGCCCTTTATAGATAGTCTATTTGTGCCTGCCCTAGGCAACCAGAAGTCAACAAATAGATGAATGTCCTAAAGCATAATAAATAAATAATAAATAAATGTTCTTCATTTCTCCCTACCATCTTGGGCTTGTGTGAACCAGAAATAAACTTTCCAGATTGTTTAATATACTATTGTTTTATCTATTTCAGTTGACATCATCAAGTAGAAACAGTAATAGGAACAATGATCGCGAAAATAATGAATGCTTTTATGGTGCTTACTACATTCTAGAACTCTTCTGTGCATTGTGAAATTATCTTTCTCTCCATATATGCTCTAAGTAAATTTGTGAAGTAAGTACTATTTTTCATTCCCACTTAACACATGCAGAAACACAGGTCCAGTGATATAGAAACTTTTCCAACGTCGTACCAAATGAGAGACAGAGTTAGGCTTTTGACCCTTGTCATTTGGCACCAACATTTCTCCTTTAATAATATATTTCCTCTTGGTAGAGTGCACATTTCGTTGTGACTAAGAAAAAATGGATTGACCCTCCTGAAGTTCATTTTACATGGAAATCTACTAAAACTAACAGCTCAATCCCAAAATATTGACAAATGGTAGTTTAAATTGGGAATTTGAATAGTACTTTTTTTAAAAATAAAATACCCTTTTTATTGTAGCTAAGTCAGAGAAATCTTCCAAATTAAAAATAGGCTAAAGAGTTTAATGAAATATAGAAACCTTCTTGTTTGAATTGAGGTAGTAAGGTATTTATTTGGAAATAAAGACAAATGTAAACTAAAAGTTCAAAACGGATGAAATGAAGCCTAATAATTCATAATAAAGGCAAATATGGGGAAGGAACATAAGGAATGGGGAATCTGAAAATCTTTTGTCCTTACCAGGCACTAAAAAACTAGACAGACAACTTAGTGTATGTTACCTTGTTTATCCTTTATAGCTTCCTGCAAGACTTTTTAAAAGTTGGAATTTAGCCAGGCGTGGTGGCGCACACTTATAACCCCTGCGCTTGGGAGGCAGAGACAGGAGGATAGCACAGGTTCAGAGCCAGCCTCGCTGGCTTAAGAGACCCTGTTTCCAAATAAAAATATAAAATAGGTCTGGGAGTGTCGCCCAGAGGTAGAAGGGTTTCCAGGCACCCCAGTACCACCAAAAAAAAAAAAAAAAAAAAAAAAAAGTTGGACTTTAGCCAGGCATGGTGACACATGCTTGTACAGTTTGTGGGAAGCTAAGACAGGAGGATCACAGGTACATGGCCAGCCTTAGCTGCTTTGTGAAGCCCTCCACAACTTAGTGAGAAGCTGTCCCAAAGTAAAGAATGAAAAATAGGGCTGGGAGTATAGCTTGGAGGTAGAATGTCCCTGAGTTCAATCCCCGAAAATGTGTGCCACCACGCAATAAAAATGTCTGCTTTTGGCCTGTGGCGGCACAGGCTTGTAATCCCAGGACTTGGGAGGCTGAGACAGGAGGATTGCAGGTTGGTGGCCAGCTTTAGCTATCTAAGCCCTCCAAAACTTAATGAGACCCTATTTCAAAATAAAGACTAAAAAATAGGGCTGGGGTTGTAGCTCGGAGGTAGAATGCCCCTGAGTTAAATCCCCAGTACCACACACACAATTACCAATATTCTGTCAATAACAAAACAAAATAATAAAAAATACAAATAAAATAATAATGAAAATACAGTTGGAATTTATGATTTAAAATATTAAGCTTGTTGCTCAAGATCAGACAACCAGTCAATGAAACTCAAATCTTTGTTACCCCTAGACAGACTACTTTAAACTAGAATGCTAGCATATATCCAGAACAAAAATAAAGCAAAACCAAAACCCCCAGTGATTCCAGGCAAGACAAAGTGTAAGAATGAAATAGTTGATTATTTAGAGCTTCTGCAAATGATCAGACAAGCATTTTAGAAGGGCCATAATGTACAGGGTTGCCCAAGGCAAATAAAGTGTCTAAAAAACAAGGGAGAGAATTCCCAGATGCTGATGCAAGGAAGAAAGCAAATTTTATGAACTATCAGAGTCCTATAATAGGTACCAACCAGAGCATAAGAAAGAGCAGTTCCATCTGTGGGGAAACTTTTGAGCATTAGAGAAATTTACTCTTAGTCACTGGCATATCTACTTTCAATACCAAAGAAAGGATTAGTTGCTAATAAGCTCTTTATTACTTATTTATCTGAACCCCAAAGTTCCCCTAAAAATAGAGAATGATAATATGAGCCGTATTACCAACATGAGGTTAAATGCCAAGTATTGTGGTTATCTCCATCAAATCATTAAAAAAATGAAATATAGAATTAGCTCACAGTAGAATGTTTTTCCGTAGTTCCATACTGCCCAGAATCAATCAGTGAGCAGAGATAAAATTTTATTATGCTTCAAAAATTAAATTGTGGGCTAAAAGTTAGAAAGACCTTTTTGAAATTTGTTTATAACCTGATAGAGGAGAAGCTGAGTTATCAGACAAGACATGAGTGCCATTATGCTTTTTGGTCTTAAAGCATAAAATTAAATGTTTCCAAGAATACTTCAAAGCTCATTAAGTGATTGTATGATACCTGGGGTTGGTTTTGTTTAAGCCAAGAATGATCATTCTGAGATGGTGAGTAAGACTTGTGTATGTCATGTACAAAAATGTCTTATTCTTCACAAGTAAATATAGATACTCTCAAGATCTATTTGGTATGGTCAAAGAACAGAAACAGGTATTCAGGGATGTGGAGAAAACAGTAGAAAGGTGTGGCTGAATAAAAACTCAGGTATGATCTGGTCATGAGGCTTTGGAGACCAGAATCTAGATGTCGGAATTTTTTTTTTTTCTAAGCACATTTCAGGCCATTGAGTGTATGGGTGGAGTGGGCAGGGGAACGGCATGGCTTTCAATCATTCTTCCATTCATTCATGCAAATCCTGAGGAAACAGTTATATACATTATCAGCCCACATAAAGCCTTATGATCATTTAGAGAAGAGAAGAGAGAGAGAGAGAGAGAGAGAGAGAGAGAGAGAGAGAGAGAGAGAGAGAGAGAGAGAGAGAATGATACCAAGACCAAGACCTGGAGACCCAGAAGAAAGTCTTCTGAAAAGAAATAGTTAAATGTATCGTTCTTCAGTCAAAGAAGATTTTACAGTTTCAAAATGATTTCACATATTAACTCTCATTTGATCCTTATAGTAAAACAAGGTTATACAAGTCTAACCTTATCACTTATGAAAAGGATGCTGGGGAACTGAATGACTGAGCCAAAGACCACACCTCAAGGAAGGCAGCAAGTTTAAATCTTGAGCCAAAACTCTGATAACAGCAGCTACTCCCAGTAGTATGCTGAGAATAATTAGAAGTTATCATGGAAATTCAGTAGCAAAGGATTTTGTGATTTAAGATATCTTATATAGACTACAACAGAACAATGGCATTTATTGTTTAAGTTCAAAGTTCTCCTAGAGGAGAATATTTACAACTAACTGAATTAGTGATGATAGAAGCTTTTTTCATAAAGTTTTTGTAAAGATCAAAACAAAAACAAACATTCTCCCTGGATTATGGAGGAATTCTGGAAATTGTGGAAGCCCAAAAGCCTCAGCCACCTTCCCAATACAGCTCCAGTGGGATGCTTGTCTTGAGAGTGGAGTTGAAGTTAGAAACTGTGTATTATTTGTTGAGAGTGAAAAAGGTCCAGGATTCAAACAAATAGATCTGTGTGGAACTCTTTCACCTCTCTTTACAGGAGCTTCTGGGCCATAATAGAAAAGAGGCCTGGGGGAATTAGCAGGAATTCCCAAAAGAGCAATTGTCCTTAAATATCTAAGGACTCCAGAGAGAAAGGACAGAGTAGGATGCCATTAAGATTCTTGGAACAATTCTGGTGTTAGTGACCCTTCAGCGTAACTGGATAGATAAACAGATAGTTTGAGATCTCTATACCTATAAAACTAGGAGAATGCAGGTTTTATAGCTGATTAGTAAGGAAACAGGGAGTATGTTCGGATTGCTTGAGAGAGACTGACAGAATGTCCACAGTAGAGCTACTAGAGTCCACTCACTGCCAAGCCCCCTTAGAGATGTAGACATTATGGGGCTTATCAAGGATCACCAGTGTGATTAACAGCATCATCCTAAATGATGTAAGTAGATAGGCAAGACAGAGAAGAATAGAGAGACAATCTAGAGTGTGAACTCCCTGAAAAAACGTAACTCTTGGAATAGATAGCAATTGATTAAGAAGAAAAACTGTTAATAAATGAAATTCAATCAGAGCCACATAAAACCTTATGAACCTACAAAACGTGATTGTAACCTTATCATAAAAACTATATCCGAGCCGGGCGTCGTGGCGCACGCTTGTAATCCCCGCGCTTGGGAGGCGGAGACAGGAAGATGGCGCAGGTTCGAAGCCAGCCACGCACGCTGGCTTAGGAGACCCTGTTTCCAAATAAAATAAAAATGTAAAAATAGGTCTGGGAGTGTAGCCCGGAGGTAGAAGGGCTTCCAGGAACCCCAGTACCACCAATAAATAAATAAATAAATAAATAAATAAATAAATAAATAACCTATATCCGATACCTTGAGCAAATTGATTAATTAAATTTTCAGATGATAATGACAAATCAGCATTTATATAAAATAATACATAGTGAGAGCACATGCACAAATATTGAAGGAAAAAACCCTCATAAGCATGTTAATAGTGGTTTTCTAATGATAATCTGAAAAGAAGATTCACGTTTCAAGTTTTTGTGTACTATAGATATGGGTCAACTCACAAATTTAACTAAAAATCTGCAAATCAAAATTTCTAATTATAGGAAATAAAAGCACCAACATTATTAGCGCTGCAACTTCTGTAGTCCTCACAACAGAAGACATGAAGGAATGCATGAAGGTAAGCTAGTTTAGTTATGGGTGATCTTACCTAAGAGAACTTAACGGGAACACTAACCTTTCAATGAGAAGGACTGGATCTTGCACCACACACTGATAAGCAGCTGAACACAGAGCCTGAAGGAGAAATATACAAAGCAGGGGCATGGATGGGATTCTTGCTTTATCCTGGACCACCTGTCTCAGCCCTAAACTGCAAAATACTAAGCATTCCTGGGTTTCCACTGATTCACATGAGTATCATGAATATATTTTTCAGTCATATTAAATGATAAACCACTAGGTGTTGATTTCTAAATTTGTTGAGTGTCAAAAATAAGTCAATTGGGATGTAAAAGAAAATACACTAAGTAATATATGCATATATATATGTATCACTTTGAATCTTGCTATGATGTATAATTATAATGAACCATAAAACTATAATATACAAAGAAGTCATTGCATTAATTATTAATGGACATAAATATATTATTTAACTTTAAACAAAAGTTATTAAGAAAGCCCAACTTGTGAGTGGTTACCACTGATAGAATCATGGACAAGAGATGAATAACCAACCAGAAATTAGCAGTGTCCTCATGAAGCACTGTTCATGTACAGGTTTGTGTATATACCAATTCTAGAATAAGGAATCTGAACTATAGTAGAACTTAATGAGGTACTTTATAAGCAACAGAAATCAATTGAAAAAGTGAATTTCCAGTAATTACTGTGACTAATACTAATTAAAAATATGCCTAAATGGAGACATGACACAGGCATAAAATTCAAATCTGATTATGCACAAAGCCAAACTTGGGCAATTTAAGAAGATTGCAACTTGCCTCAGGTCAATTGTTGGTGAAGAGCTTGCTCCTCCCCAAGTTGTACTTGCCTTAAACCAATCACCAGGGAGTTCCTGAAATAGAAAGTACCCAGCAAATTACAAAACTCATAACAGAAGAGGAGAGATGTCATTGAGACAATTATCAGTAGATATTTCTGCAAAGTGCCCTTCTAAACTTTGATGCAGTCAAGACATATTTATAGAACCAATATTATTGCAAATAATGAACATATAAAAATAGCATTGATGAAGACAGCACTTAAAATCTGAACCAAGATGCTGAAAACTCTGCATATTTAAATATAATGACTATTATATCTAACTGTGTGGGACATAGAGAATCAGATAGGTTATTTTTGCCACTATTTGTTTAACACTGATCTAGTTTGAGGTTCATTTATTTCATTTTAAAATTAAACAGTGCAGCATGAGGTGAAGTAAAAAATATTATCCCTGAATTACACAGCAGAATATGAATGGCGACAAAAAACAAAACTGACCCCATCAGGGAAGAGAAAGTTCATTTTTCCATGAAGCTCTGGTTTCACCAATAATTAACAGAGATACTTGAAGTCAACCCTAAAATACAGAACTACAACTGTATTCTGTGTAGAGTAGTTAGAACTTATTGTTCATGTAATTGTAGTTCATATAATTGTACAGAGTGCTAGATAAAACTATGCAGCCCTTTTCATATTATTACTATAAGCTTAGATTACATCTTCAATTTGTTTAGTCAATAATACAAAAACACATCCAATATAGAGTGACAACGCAGGACATGAGCACCTGCGGGATTTTTAAGCACATGTGTCTTTAGCCCTTCTAAGACATCCAGTTGCTAGTTGCACTGCCATTACAACTAGGATCTTGCAAACATAAGACATTCAATTCTTGCTGTCTTGCTAACATTTTATAGTCTGGGCTTATTTCATTTTCAGAAAGGATGGACACTAAATGTCTATACTTTTATGTTTCAGAGAATTGTAGAAGGCTTTCAGTGTTATTAAAACTCAGCAGCATCAGGCTATGCCCTCCTCTGAACATAGAAATTCTCTAAATGTTGCTGCTTAATGTGTCAGCCTTCAGATTTCCACTGTTCTGGAAAGCCCATTTACTCTCATCCATGGTGTGACTCTAATTGAATACCCTTTTAATATGGAGTTTGGTCTGAAGGTGAAAAGCACACATCGATTTTCACAAAATTTTAATTCTAAAATGCAATGTCCATCATCGAAAATCAATCTTTTATTCTTGTGGCTTTTAAGTCTCAAATTGAGGGAAGAATTGAAGTAGGTATTTTGAAAGATAGAGATCTCAAGTGAACACACCTGAAATAATAGTTTCAGTGAAGTTTCTAGTTCCCAAATAAACCAGACAACTTCAAAAACACTTTGGCTTTTAATACAATTATTAAGACATTTGATATTGAAGCTTAAAAAAGAATGATTAATTAATCCTGCTAGCTAAAATCATTTTCACCATGATATAACCTTTATTGAATGTTTACAATTTGATTACATAGGTACTATTACAATGTTTATTTTACAAAGTTTAAAATCAAGTGAGTCATAAGCAAATTATTTTAGATTCTGGCACCCTTTGCCACTGCTACCAACACCTATAAAAACTTGATGAGAACAAAGAATTTGCCAGGTTGCTTAGGCATATCAGCTTTCAAGGGTAAAAAAAAAAACTAAATATTTGGTTTTCGCAATGGCAGGGCAATGAAGAAAAAATAATTTGACCCCTCACAAATGTTAGTGTAAGCAGTTAGTTATAAATGAACAGAAACAGGAGATAGGAGACTGTCTATAACAAGTACCCTGAAGGCAATTGACTAGGAGGACCCATCAGACACCCAGGCAATTGTGTAAGGAGAAAAAACATATATAGACATTAATCCACCCTTCCTTATATGGACATTAATCCACCCTTCCTTATATGGACATTAATCCACCCTTCCTTGTGTAGGTCAGGCTATAGAAAAGATCCTTCGAGGGAGGTTGGCAGGCTACTCAAAACCACCAGTGAGATAGGATACAGTACAAGGATTGAAAAGTAAGAAAGAAACTATTCATATGTCATTAGAACCTCTAAGAGAATGTATAGTCATTCTAAGACTTATTACAAATTGAGTTCAGCAAAGATTTGAATATTATACCAACTTACAAAAGCATTTGCTAGAACAAATAGAAAAGTAATTTTAGAAACTTAACTATTTAGAAATAATTTCATACACCTGGACTTGATGGATAAATATATAACTTTTTGAAATATAATATATAGGAAGACTTTTACCATATTTATGTGTACATGACTACTGACATCTTTATAATATTGACCAGATATAATAACTGGCATATTTATAATAGTTAGCTAAGTTAAAATTAAGTTCAGCTCCAAAAATTTTCAACAAGATTTTTATGGTTTTTTAAACAAATAACAAATAGAAAAATTTTTAAGAACTATGTGGAAAGCATTTGAAAAACTATAAAAATCAATAAAAACATCAGTGTTGCACAACAGGAAACCCTAAAATAGAAAACAAGTATATGAGTATGCATGTACTACTGTAGTCGTATGGTTTCAACCTCTTTGAAAAGATACCCAATAGTGGTATGGCCGGATCATATGGTGGATCCATTCCCAGTTTTCTAAGGACTCTCCACATTGATCTCCATAAGGACATCATTTTTATAATTTCAAACACAGATATGTTTTTACCATTTCTTAGACTTACATTAATGGAATCATATGGCCTGTATTATTTTATATATGCCCTTTTAGATAAAAAATATATTTGAGTATCTTCTCAATATAACAAATACTTTTTTTTAGTGGTTTCCTGGAAGCCCTTCTACCTCCGGGCTACACTCCCAGACCTTTTTTATATTTTTTTAATTTGGAAACAGGGTCTCTTAAGCCAGCGAGGCTGGCTTCGAACCTGTTCGATCCTCCTGTCTCTGCCTCCCAAGCGCAGAAATTACAAGTGTGCACCGCCACGCCCGGCACAAATAATTTTTGATTCTGCATAATCTATTATATTAATGTATAATGTTTTACTTATTTACTCAATAGTTAATGAATAGTTGAGTTATTTCAAGCTTTTGAATTTGTGATTGAAGAAACTTTTGGTTATGGTTTTTTCTGTACAGAACATGTGTTTTGAGATTATATATTCAGTAATAAAACTGTTGATTATATATATAGCCAGCCATGGTGGCACATGCTTGTAATCCTAGTCCTTGGGAGTCTGAGACAAGAGGATTTGTCTCAGGTTTGAGGCCAGCCTCAGTAACTTTAAGAGTTCTTCAACTTAGCAAGATGCTGTTTCAAAATAAAATAGGGAACTCTAATACATGTTCGTGGGACTGCAAATTTAGTGCAACTACTTTGGAAAACACTATGGAGTATCCTCAAAAGAATGGGAACAAACTTACCCTATGATCCAGCAATATCACTTCTGGGCATCTACCCAAATGAATGGAAACCAAACTAATGCATGTGTATATATGTTCATAGCTGTGCAATTCACCATTGCCAAACTAGCAAACCAGCCAAGATGTCCATCAACAGAAGAATGGATTACAAAATTATGGGATATGTACACAATGGAATTTTAGTCAGCCATAAAGAAGAACAAAATTACATTATTCACAGAGAAATAGATGGAACTGGAGAACATTATGCTAAGTGAGATTAGTCACAAAAAGTAAAAAATCAAATGTGTTCCTTAATATGAGGAAGCTAGGGAGAAAATAGGTCATAGGAGGAACTCTAGGCAAAGAAGGAGATACTATAGATGAGCAAATAAGGTGACCTAACTGAGGAGGATGAGAGAAGGAAATTTCCGAATGTAAAGGATGGACATTCATAAACATATCAAAGTCAGTCACTAAACCAAACATGAGAAGGAAGGAGGAGGGAGGGAATGGGGTGGGAATTGGGTAAGGACTAATGGGTGATGTAAGAGGTAGATGCCTCTACCACCTTGTACTCCATTAAGATGCATGACTACAATGCACCAATAAAAAATTAATTAATTAATTAATTAATTAAATAGGGCCAGGGGTATAACTCAGAAATTCAATCCCCAGTGCCACAGAGGAAAATAAAGAAACACACACACACACAAGAAAATCACCACACACACATATGCACACATATATGTATATGTCAATAACAATAAATCTATATGATAGATCATGTTTTCCAAAGATGGCAACAGTATTCTCCATGCAACATACTCTTGATATAGCACAATCTCAATACTCCCCCCATAAAGGGATAAGATCTATGTCCCCTGACTTTGCAAATGGATCAGCTTTTGATACTTTGGCCAAATAATATGGCATAACTGGAACTTTAAAATCCCAAAGCTATATCATGTAAAGCAATGCAAGATCCATCTTGCTTGCTGAAATACACTGGAGCCTTGACCTGCTAAGTAAGCTGACCAACTCCCTCACTGCTGCCATGCTACGATAAAACCCAAATACACCCCCAGAGAGGCATCATGGAGGAAAATTGAAAAAAGAGAAAGGCCCAGCCAGCTTCTCTCTGTGTCAGTCCCTACTATCCCACAGCAAGCACAGAAGAGACTGAGTCAGAAGCACTCAGTGGAGTTTTTCCAAAACCCTAACCCATAGAAACCATGGTAGATGATAAAATAACCATTATCATATTATGCCACTAAGTTATGGGGTACTCCTTACACAGCATCAGAAACCAGAACAATCTGCCTTTACAGAATTGAAAAATGTCTCTTCATCAAAAAAAAATGCCACAAAAGCCAGGCATGGTGGTGCAGGCTTGTAATTTCAGTACTTGGGAGACTGAGACAGGAGGATTGTGCATTTGCAGCCAGCCTCAGCTACTTATGTGAGACTCTCTGTGTTTTAGTGAGACCCCATTTTAAAATAAAGAATAAAAATGAGGATAGGGGTATAGTCCAGAGGTAGAATGCCCCTCGGCCCTGGGATCAATCCCCAGTACCACAAAAAAAAATTGCCACTAAGAATGGAAATATAACAAAGGATTACAAGATGGGTAGTAATCATACAACCACCAACACTGAAGATAGTGCATGCAAACAATTTCTTAAATCAACAAACAGGCAAGCAAGCAAAGAGAGAAATAAATAATCTGAGTAGTTAATTCAAGTAGCCAGTACTTCATAAATGGCAAATACTATAAGAAAAGATGTCCAATTTCACTGCAAATGTAAAATAGGAGGATATAAGCAGAATACAGCAAATAACATGTAAATGAAAATCAAAATAATAACACTCCATACCATCATATCACAAGTATTTTAAAGTCCAACAATAACAAAGATTGGCAGAATGTGGTTACTGAAGGACTTTTTTGCACTGCTGGTGGGTGGGTAAATTGATGTGATCAGTTTAGAGAATTAAAGTTGCAGACACTCTATGACTCAGAGTCCCACTCCTACGTAGAAATCTTAGAAAATTTCACCCACCTGTACTGCAGGGAATATGTTTGAAAATATTCACAGTGATATTTTTCAAACAACAATGAAAACTCCTCATAATCCTAATATCCAACATAGAAAAATCAGTAATAAACTGAAGCATATTCAAAAACAGTATTGGCAGGCAACAAAGAAAATGAATAAGTATTATCAATAGAGAATCAATACTGGTGAATCTCACAAATATTTTGAACAAAAGATGCAACTTTAATATATGTGAAAAGCTCTTCATATGAAATTTAAAATGAGCATAAGCAGCAAGATATATTGCTTTCAAATATGTATGCATATGTATACGTACATGTATGAGAAAGTAACATGAATTCAAGATAATGGTTACCTCTGAGTAGCAGAGATATAAGGTGATCTTGGAGTTCTATGGCAGGGGAATTTTGGTTGTCAATTTTTTATTTTTAAGTTGATATTTGTTATATTTTTGTTTAGGCTTTTGTGTGTCTTCAGATTATATAATAATTTTGATAGCTTGAAGGACATAAGTAAGTTACAACACAGAGGCACAAAGGTTAACATTGAAAATGGCACTTCAAGAGTAGCAACACATCTGCCTGGATGCTTCCGTTCATCTGCAGAGACCTAGACTTAGGCTACTAAGAAAGGCACAGGGGAAGAGGAGACTGGAAGTCAGTAGACGCAACAGGGGAGATGGCTTCTACCTGGATTCATGCTGTGTACCCTCCAGGCTGATAGCCTCTGGCAACACTCTCGGCAAAACATGTTCTCATTCTTTGGAGGGTAAAACTTCAGACAAATTTCAGTCTACCTGGCTCCCAATCATCTCTCTAAATTAAAGTCTCACCCAGAAGATTTTAGTAAGATGACCATGTTTCTACATGACTCCTACATAAAGAATTTACAAAGGCCACAAAATACTTTTAATATGATCTCTCACTTTTCTGTGTCCTAGGAAAGGAAAAAGTAATTAAAACAAGTCCTGACATCCAGAAACTGGTTTGACAATTTCAACTAGACCTAAGTGATGTTTGAAGCTGGTCTGTAACTCATAGCTGACCATGTTATTCTCCCGTTTGACAAAATCTCACAGAACACCAATATTGGATGTGCTGACTCAGAGTCCACAATAAACTGGAGACGAAACAAGGTCCCTTTATAATTGTGTCTAAGCACAGACAGACACAAGCTCACTGTGCAACCCACAGTGATATGCACATATCCAGCATACCCATCTTCTAGCAAATATGAGTGACTGCTACCTCTTTATCAATTATAGCCCTATTTGTTCTTGAGTCTACCCTCCTATAGATAAGACTGAGATGCCCACTCAAAGAATTATTCTGACATTTCACTCAATAAAAAGTAAGCCTTCACTTCCTTAAGCCCTTGTGCAGTCACCCAGCCAAAGCCCAACTCTCACTAGGTTCTTCCTAACCCCCATCTTATTGAAAACTCCCACATTTCCTTTTCTGAGGTGAATTTAAAAATTCTTCAACTACAGATGTGTTCCTGATGATATTTGGTTAGAAGGTATTGCCACTTGCTATGCCTGTCTACAAGAGAAGCCAATTACAACTGATCCGTTAAGGTGAAATACAATTTCTCAAGTTCTTTAAATATTTGCTTTACTTCCACTTGTGCTATGGAAAAGTTCACAGGACACTGACATACTAAAAGCTGTTTCCCATCATTACTATAAGTAATAAATTCTAATTTGATTCAATTTTCTTTTATCCAGACCTCAAACATATAATTGTTTCTATTTTATTTTTCATCTGAGCAGAATATAAAAATGAGGTGATTTTTTTACTGGTATGGGTATAATTATGTAACTTACAAAGTCACACAGCTAGGAAGTAGCATACAAACTGACATTCAAACCCAACACCATTTAAATCTAGAGCCCACACTGTCATTACGCCGTGTGTGTGTGTGTGTGTGTGTGTGTGTGTGTGTGTGTGTGTGTGTGTGTGATGCTGGGGATCACACCCAGGTGCATTCTACCTCTGAGCAACACCCCGGTACTATTTTACTTTTTTATTTTGTAGCCAATAGAGGTTTTAGATCATTGGGGGTTAGAAAGGGCATGAGACAATCAGGGCCATAAACAATCACTGTGAGAAGACTGGGAAATCCAAGGTCAAGTAGCAAATCCAAGGCCAAGTAGCCTATCAAGTGAGAGCCTTCTTGCTAGTGGAGACTCTGCAGAATTCCAAGATGGTGCAGGGCATCATGTGGTGACACAGAGCAAGCTAGCCAGGAAGACCTCACTTTTATTATAAAGCTAATTACAAATATACTTCCACAGTAGTAATGGATTAAGCCAATTACCTCCCAAAGATTTCACCTCTTTCCTTTGTTGGTATTAGAATTAAACCTAGGTGCATGCTACCTCCGAGCTACAACCCTAGTACTTTTTATTTTTAAATAGAGTCTTGCTAGGTTTCAGAGGGCCTTCTAAGTTGGTGAGGCTGGCAATCCTCCTCTCAGCCTCCCAAGTACTGGGATTAGAGGCCTATACTACCACGCCCAGAAATCCCACCTCTTAATCTCACAATGGGGATTAAATTTCAAAGTAAATTTTAGTGCGGGTATTCAAACTTTAAATAGAGGGGCTCGACTTGGTAGCCTATAAAAAGTGCATTTTATGAAACATGTCTTGAAATTGCTACCACATAAGGAAACATTTTTTATTTCCCTCTTCACATATAGGTGAAACAGCTTTGTTATTATCTCAGTGCCCATGGGTTTTAAACAACCATGGTAAGCTTTTCATAGCTCAGGAAGTATTAATGCAGCTCAGCTAAATTATGACTTCTAATTAGGATTTAATTAGAAATAGAAAACAGCTTGACTATAACATAGCTTCCTATGGCCACTTACAAAGCTTTATATGCAGCTCGTTAAAGACTTTTGAAACCCTCTACATGCTATTAAGGAAGACAGTGATTTTGTATATATTCTCCAAAACCAATGGGTTCTATAAATAACCACTAGAAATACTATAGAGAAATATTACAGAAGAATCCCTGAATTTGTATTTATGCATCTTTTTCCAAACTCCGTTTCAACACTACACTCCAAAGACCAAGTTGATGGGTAACAAATTTAATCTACCATGTCAATACTGATCAGACAGTAGGAACTGAATAGAATGGGATTTTAGAAGACTTGTCTGAGTTCATAAGGAAAGGTTATTGAGGAAATTTTTGAAAGATTAGCTACTCGGAGTATGAATAGTGGTATGTGCCTCACAGGTAGTAACTGAACACTATAAAGCAATCTCTCCAACCAAAAGAAATGTATCATAACAGGGATTGTAACATAGCCACACGACTACTTGGTTTATTTATGTGGCCCAATATAGTATCTTAAAATAATCACTTTCTGTATTTTTTTCCCTAGGATTCATATTCTAGTGGGTTACTAACAACCAAATTGGTTTTAGGAGAAATAAATTTCTTATAGGAAGAAAAGTAAGAGAAACAGCAAGCATTGAGTGTTTTAACTTCTAAAATAGGTTCCTAGAACTATTAAGAGAAGCAGTATTTCTGAAAGTGAAACAGGAAGGGCATTGTTGAAAGAAGAAAAAGGCTCTTGAATCTCAAAGAGAAAACTCTGAAAGAAGTAGGGCATAACAATAGAGTGAAAAGACAGGGGAATGTATGGACTGCCTTACCTTAGAAAGATAAGGTGAGATGGGATGCACATGGAGTAAATTGATAGGACCATAAAAATAGTGGTCTTATATAGAGAGGAATAGATTTTGTAACCTATTGGTTAAAAGGAAATAAAGTAACACATGCATAAAACATAGTTATCCATAAATTTATACTTTACTTTGTTATTTAACTTGCTCAGAAATATAATGCATGCTATGTTAATCCAATTAGTACACAAAGTGAATTTTAGAGGAATATGGCAGTCACCATGATATATGAAGACCCAGAAAAGATATGGCTGATGTGTGCCCTGGATTAAGCATTAAGAGCCACCTGAGCAACCAGGTTCACTCAAATTTGGCTATGTGGCTCAGAATTCTAGAGCACCCTGCCAGTTTTTCCCCTTACATGGTACCTCCTCCTCAACCTGATGACATTAGAATAAGCTTCAAGGGGAATGGGCATCTAAATAAAGAAAACAGAGTAAAATCTATCTCGGTGAACATTCTCACTGCTGTAATCTAAAATGACTAACCACACAACTTAGAGGAAGGAAGGTTTATTTGCTCACAGCTTTTGGAGATTGAGAGGTTTCATCCATGTAAGGCCAGGTCTGTGGAGCTCACAGCATGGCAACTGGAAGCAGAGAGAGGCTTTACTCTCACATCACAGAAACTAGAAATAGAAAGTAGGGAGAAGAGAGGCCTTATATAATTCCCAAGGCCACACCCATTAGACCCTTCCTTAGCTCCAAGTCCCACTTCCAGCACTGCTACCTTGTTTTTGTTAAGGCTAGGGGAGCATTTTAATCCAAACATTACAAAATCCTAGGAGAAGAGACTAGTCACTCAAAGGAGAGCCTTAAGACTCAGGACTGAGGTCATGTTGAACACATAGTTGCCTATCATTACTCCTTCTGGCATGATCTCAAAAGATAAATAAATGTGTAATTATAAATTCATGTTACATGCCCTGTTTGCCATTGGATTTATACTGCCTGGGAAGAAATTCTGGAGTGAGATCATAAATTATAGTTACTATCTATCATCACCATGAATTTGTCTTTTAAAATCAACATCTATGCCAAGCATGGTGGCACACACTTGTAATCCCCACGCTTAGGAGAAGGAGACAGGAGGATCACGCAGGTTCGAAGCCAGCCTCACTGACTTAAGAGACCCTGTTTCCAAATAAAAATATAAGAAAATAGGTGTCTGGGAGTGTAACCTGGAGGTTTCCAGGAACCCCAGTACCACCAAAAAAAAAAAGCAACATCTAAACAAACACCAAAAAGAAAAGGTAATTCTTGAAATTAGAATAGCTTTATAAAAAAAAAAACTTACTACGTATAATAGACTTATTTTCTGCCTTTTGCCTCTCATTAGTAAGAATGTGGTCTTGTGCTGTGTGTATATTGGGGAAAATTCTCTCAAGAGATATAGCTGTGGTGAAGTAAGGCAGGGAAGACTACATGTGAAAATAACCTCATTTAGAAACTAACCTCATTAGTCCTTCAGGAAGCTGTGGTTCTAAATGAGTGCCTGTGGGTTATCCCAAATCCAGGCATGGGGCTGGACCTATGTGCCCTGCCTCAATCAGTTGCTGAGGACACACCACCTCCTAGAGCAGGTATGACCTCAGGTGAGTCAGTTTCCTACAGCTGCGGGCAATTTCAGCAAAGGGTGCAGCCATGTGAATTATTGAACACCAGTATTTTTAATACTGAAAAGTGAGTATATCATCCTTGATTGGAGGATACAGCAAAAACCTCAGTATACATCAAAAGACTGATCATGCTTCACATAATCAGTCTTAAACATTAACATTAGAAACTGCTGTTTAGACAATTCTTCACTTCTCCTTCATCAAAGACTCAATAAATGCAAACTATGTCTTCCATCAGCCTACCAGCTTTCCCTGAATTACAAGATTTCCATCAAAAAACATTTTTTAAATTTTTTATTGGTACATTGTAATTGTTTATTATAGTGGGCTGCATAATGACACAGTTATATAAGTATATAACACTATCACAGCTGTTTGCTTCTCCATACCAAAAGGCATTTGTATATGGAGGAGAATAGAGTTCTTATTGTTTAGGGGGAGATCCAAGTAGGTGAACTCTTATTCCACCATTTTTCTGACATTCGGTAAACTTATGCTTTAAATCAGATGTGTTTCAAATTTTATCAAATAACTTTTTGATACCTATCAAGATAATTATTTTCCTTTGGACCTATTGATAATATAAATTGTATGTATTTTTCCTAATATTGAATCTCTTTATATTCTAAAAATGCATTCTTCCTTTGTACTTAATGTTTGATCAGTTTCAGTTATCTGCTCTCATTTTCTTAAAATACCAGTTTTACATACATTGTAACATCTTCCTTTTATATCTTGTTATATAATTATTTCTTTTTAGTGTGATTTGCTTAAGCCATCCATTCTCTTTGCAAATTTTACTACTTTTTATGTTTATTCGGGGTTTTTTTTTTTTTTGCTTTTATTCTATAATGTTTTATTTTCTTCTCTTTTGTCCCTGTACTTTTCCAACTTGCTTTTCAGATTCTCCTATTATCAGATAATCTCTCTGAGATTTTCTTAACTTTAGAAATATTAAACTGAAACCTTTCTCTGCTTCTTAGGCAATTCACTTAACATTATATATTGTTCATTTTCTTTCCGTTAAGATTGTTACTCATCTACAGACTCAAAATGAAGAATGGTAGTGAGTTCTTAGATTTTTATGTTGCTGTTACATCCACTTTTAATTTAGGTTTAACTTTCTTTCACCAGAAGTAAAACTCAGTCATCCTGAACACAATTTCCAGTTCTCTGCAGATACTGATCTGATAGCTGCCTTATACAACCACCAGATTCAGTTAGCCACCTTAAATAGCCATTTCCTGGTGACCACCTTCCTAATGGACATATAGGTACACCCACTTGATTCATCCCATACTCACTGACCACACAAATATGCCACAGTGGCAACTCTCAGCCACAGCCTGGCCCTATGGAATTCATGCCTTCTTGTTCTACCTACCCATTATAACTTCTTTGGTAAACTTGTTTGGATAATGCCCTGGATTCCAAAAATGTCTTTAGACCATAGGTTCTCCTCTCCCTCCCTCACTGGCTGAGCACACTTTTGTGCCTAGACTTCTGTCAGCTATCACTAGCACCCCTCTTCTCTCATGAGCTATCATGTCTGCTTCTGATAGTCCATGGGTCTTTGCTGTGTTACCTCTCTACCTTACCTGACCCATCTACCCAGAGTTGATTTTCCTTTTATTCTCAGAGAAAGTGGCTGTCTTCATAGGAATAAACTGGATAAGAGCCACCTTGGGAACACATCTGACAAACCAAGTTTCTTGTGAGAGAGACACCTCATCAAGTGTTGGATAGCATTAAGTCATCCAACAGAATAAAGTAAAGGCATGAGACTATATATATATAATGTCCATGCCTAAATTCTCTGGATCCTTTTCAGGGAAACACCAAAATTCATAGCAACTTTCTATAAAGGCCTTAAGATCAAATTAAAAAGAAATACAAGAGTATTTGTGGAAGGAATGGGTATAATATGATAATCTTTAGCTTCTCCTTCCTCAGTTCTCCCACTTACACTCTCACTAAATCTTTTATTGTACCAGGGATAAGTGGAATTGAATAGGGGATGAGGGATATTACAGTTAAAAACTTGGGCTCCAGCCGGGAGTGGTGGTGCACGCTTGTAATCCCCGTGCTTGGGAGGCAGAGACAGGAGTATCGTGTAGGTTCAAAGCCAGCCTTGCTGGCTTAAGAGACCCTGTTTCCAAATAAAAATATAAAATAGGTCTGGGAGTGTAGCCCAGAGGTAGAAGGGTTTCCAGGAATCCCAGTACCACCAAAAAAATAAAAAAATAATAAAACTTAGGCTCTGAAGTCACTTGCTGTATTCGAATCCCAATGCTGCCAACTGCTAATTCTTTAACCTTGAACTAGCTATTTTAATTCTCTGTGTCTTTGTTTTTTTGTTTATAAATGGGTATAGAAATAACTTCTTTATAGGCTGCTATAAAAATTAACTGGGTTAATATTTAAACTAGAACAGTTCCTTCCACATACCAACTGTTTAATTATGATTAACACTATTATTAATCACTGCTCTCTGAGTTTTCTGTTACAATATGCAACAGCTTCCTTTTTTTCCTTGGGTCATTGTCAGAGGCCAATTGTGGTTTCAACAGTGAGATCCCCAGAGAGAAGAAAGCATACAGAGTTGCTAGTAGGAGAACAATTAACAACTTCATTTTACAGACCTGTTCCTTATATAGGGCTCTGGGCAGAATGGCAAATGTCCATGCCAATGTGGATATGTGTGGGCATGTGGCATTTTGCCCAGTTATGTTTATGTAACTAAAGTACACATCTGTGGCTGAGCAGAATGAGGAGGGTCATTTACTTATCACCAGCCTGTATTTTCTTTGGTTCCCCATATGCTACCCCCAACAATGTGGCAGTATGTGACTTGACCCAGAGAGCATTACATTGAGCGTAAAGACAACAACAACAGGTGCAACAGGTAACTATTAGTCCTCCAGCTATACAGGCAAGGCTAATCAATACCAATTCTCAGGAGGATTCTGTGAGTTTCACCAGGTTGTAAGTGGATCCTGATGTAAGATCTGAATATCCTGTGTCACAGGATAAACAAAACCCAAGCCTTTAGCCATATCTACAGCCATCAGAATGTATCAGAATGCTTACTCTGTTAGCAGTGATCCAATATAGTCAATCTGCCATTTCTGTAAAGGTTGAGTATCTTGGGGAATTTGTCCCAGGATTATAGGAACCCTACCTTGCTGTGGGTGGTGTTCTGCACACTAAGGACACTGCTGGACTGTATCTTACACTTGAGCATGAGTAAGAGGCAATCCCTACCACAACAAGCCCCATGGTGCTGGTGCCTACATGTTCTGGCATTTTATATAAGCACAGTTCTACCAACAAGGGCTCCTGGGGTAGTCAGAGTGCCCAAACTTGTGCTAAAGCATTAACAGCATCATTACCAGGACCCATGAAGGCCTCTGCCCCAGAACATAATGTATAGTAGCTCCTTCCTGAAGGCTCTGATTTTACAGGTCATCCCACATATCTTTGCCCCACAACAGGTGGTGCCCAATCAACTAGTTTTTTTGCTGCCCATCAGGGTAGCCACAAGACTAGCCCCTGGTTGATTGCCTAGCTGACTTAACAGCTCGGCCCAGTCTCTGGTTAATTCTCACAAAGAAAACTAACCAGACCCCCCCATAGCTCAGCCCATGGGCTAGAGCATCTAGCACTATTCTCATAACAAAAAAAGTTTGTGGGGAGCTGTAAAGCCATAGCTGCCCATGTGGGCAGCTGCCATAAGCATATTCTGATTTTGCAGGTACTGGGGCTTCCATTTTTTAAAATATGTACTTGGGGTATCTTTCACTTTTGTGGGGCTTTTTTCTTCCTCATAGAGACACGGAGCATTTTCACTTATGTGAGGCTCTTTTTTTACTTATAGGGACTTGGGTCATCTACTTTGTGGATTTCAAGGGAGCTGTTGCTCAGAAATGTATTGGCCCCAGTAGAATATATAGTTGTTTAGACAACAGGCTACTAGAAAACCATGTTTGTTGCTCTAAATACGTGCACAACTTGGTCAGAGTTGATGTTTCTGCTACCCCTGTCAAGGAGGAACAAGTTTGAAACCATAACATAAGGTAGGTGGTCTGCACCATCACTTACCCAGTACCTGATATAGGTTCACAGGCTAAGACAGTAACATATAGGCTGCTGACTTTTTAAATGAAAGAGTAGCACACGCTTGCCCCCTTTTTATAGCTATGACTAAAATTCAATTGGGGTATAAATAAATATGTAACTGTTTGACCATTCCTGGTTGAGGATAGGCTCATATCTTTATTGCTTTCAGGTATCATCTTTGTCTTAGCCAACCCAAAAATTCCAAAGAATTTTACAGAATACCTAGGTCCCCAAAACTCGTCCTTGTTGACAGACTGGGGGGTGGCTTGGAGGCTGCATGCAGCTGCTTTTAACCCTGCCAGAGAATCAGAAGTTAGAATATCATCAATATAATAGAAAAGCAGTATAGCCTCAGACTTCTGCCAGGAGGCTAAATTCTGTGGCACTAGTCATGACACAGGTGGGACTATGCAGATATCCCTAGGGCAACAGCAAAAGGTTCATTGCCTCACTTCTCAGGTAAAAGCAAACTGTTTTTGGCTTTTCAGGGTAATGTCAATGGAGAAAAAGGCATTTTCAAGGTCTTCAATTTAATGAAATTGTCCCGATTCATGTGACACGTGATATATCAGTTTCAAAATGTTAGATACCGTTGCATGTGAGGGCAGTCTCACTTTATTTAGCTCCCAGTAATCTACTGTCATGCACCAGGAACCATCAGGTTTTTGTACTGGCCATGTGAGAGAATCGAATGAGTTATGAGTTGAGAGGAATACACTTGCTTCTTCTAGCTTCAGTATCATTTGTCCAATATCCTCATGCCTTCCTGGTAATTTGTACTGCCATATATTCACAGTACTCATGGCTTGGAGAAGCTGTAACAGAGCATGATGGGGAAGTCTTCTAGTGTTTGCCCTTACCACATGCTCCCATAGCCAGAATTCTCATAGTTATCTGTACAGTTAATTCCCAAAGTATGTCCATCCCCAGGATGTACTCAGCTTAGTTCTTAATAAAGCTGCCACCACAGTACCAAAAGTACTTCATTGAGCTAGCACTCTATTTTCTTCTCATAGGTACCAATGGTTTCTCGGAGCTATTGTTGCTGCTGTTGGAGCCACTGCATCTAGCAGCTGCTGGGTGCACACTTCTCAGGCTGCAGGGGTATCCTCCCACCATGCCTTAGTCTAAGCTTCCCACTGTCTATGCTGGCAGCCTCTGAGTCTCCTTCAGTACTCCTGGGGGTTGCAGTCCCTTTAATCTGCTCAGTATGGAGGTGGGACAGGTGTCCTGGACCAGAAGCTGGTTGGGTGGTTCCTTCTAGAAGTGAGCCTGTGTGCATGTCTCCAGCATGACTATGCACAAGGCTGATGGCTGCAGTGGCTGCTGACATAGGGTTTGGAAGGGGCTGGTAGACTCTACTCACCTTGACTGACTCCTCTGGCCGTTGAGCCCCTGCTCTGGCAGAACCAAGGGCCCACCTATTGTGGCTCCAGCACTGTTAAAGCCTTCCAAACTTCTTCCAGTTGGGGATATACATCATTCCAATATTTTGGAAGGGTCCATACTGTCAGATAAGCTGTTACCAGAAACCACAGGAAGGCTGGGACCACATCCACCCTGGGTTGCTCCTTCCAGAACTGCTGCTCCAGAGGGATATTGGGGGTACCTACCAAATCCTGCTGACTACACCAAGTATTAGAAGCCAGTTGTGGTTGCAGGAGAGGTTTCAGCTCGTGAGATCCCCACAGAGAAGAAAGCATGTAGAATTGTCATTAGGAGAACAACAGCAGCTTTATTTTACAGACCTATTCATTATATAGAGTTCTTGACAAAATGACATGCATTCTTACCAGTGTGACTGTGCATGGGTGTGTCGCATTTAGCCCAATTATGTTTATATAACAGCACACATCTCTGGCTATGTGAGATGAGCAGGGTCATGTTCTTAATGCTGGGCTATACTTTCTTTGGGCCCCAAAGAAAGTCTACCTTACTCCAGGCACCCACATCATTCAGGGTGATTTCTAGAGACCACAGAAATGATATCAGCTGTCAGCTATACTCTTCCACTGCACTTCTTTGGCTCTACAGGTTTTTAAAACAAGTCTATATAGAGACATACTATATATCACATGCCTGCTCTGTTCCTCTAGCTACAGTTGAAAGGTCAGTTGTTCCTCCTTTAAGGACTGCAGTGCTTACTTTAAGAAAACTATGTATCTTGCAGAAGGCCAAGAACACCTCTTAGCTCTTAGCATGCACTCTCTTCCAAGTAAAGATATTAGAAACATGCATATTTTGCCAGCATGTTTCAAAGTTTGAGACTCTATTAGACATTGTTTCTTGGGTTATTGTAGGTGATATATTATCTCCTTTTGCTTTTGTTTTTTTAATCCCAATTACTATTCTCTTTAGCTAATTTTTATTTTTTTTAGATTTTTGAATAAAGTTTATTTTTATTGCTAATAATAAAACTGGAACTAATCATTTTTCTCTGGATATAGCTTGGTGGTGTTCTTGTTTGCATAAATATTATTTTGATGAAAAATATTCTATGGTTTCAAAGATTAAGCATACTCAAATATTCTTATTTTTACTTATAGATACTTCTAGCTTGGGTTAGTTATAAATAACAATTATTGTATTTTTTACAAAATAGTGCTAGTGTTAGTACTTTTGCTTATTCATCATAATGATATGGTCCCAAGTTCCCCTTCATTTCATTTTTGCAAAGTGTACTCATTTTACTCATAGGTTATTGAAAGGTGTACTTGATATTATATACCATCATGTAAGCAACAAATTCAACTGTGTCCTCCTTATGGAAAAGATAGTCAAATAAATACAAGAAGGCTCAGACAAAGACAATCTTTTGACATTACTAATGTCAATGTAGAGGGTGAGACAAGGAGCTGTAAATCTTCTGGAATCTCAACTAAGAATAATTTTACATATGCTTGTTAATAACTAAGCCTGTGACTAAACAATAAATATTGTGCAGAAATAACCTGAAACATATGCTCAAACTGCATCTTCTTTCTCTCAACAATAGCCTGGAGTTCCTTCTGACCTTATTTATATTGTTCTATAATAATGACTACTATCAAAAATCAAGCTAAAATATTATCGAGCTTAGGTCAGGCAGTCTGTTATACCCCATACATGCACAATCTTATTTAGTCTTAAAGACAACATTGCAATTACTACTGTATCAATGTGAAAAACTGAACAAACAAATGACTACTCCCACTTCAAATGCTGAGAAATTCTAGAAAAATATTTTTAAATACATCACTAAGGCAGCAAGATAAAAGCAAAATCCTCAAGCATCAGGAAATAACAAAATGTCAAGTACACAAGTTGACCTTTAGTTGCCAGGGTTGGCATAGGTTGTGTACAGGAGGGTATAAAACCCAGGAGATCTATAAATTATAGAGATTTAGGTCTGATTGCCTGTCCAGAGTGATTAGATCTATATAAAGTAAGAAATTGAAATGTAAACCTTAAGGTAAGACAGGTCTCTTAAAGTGCTCTGCCCTCAGAAAATGGAAAGCTAGATAAAATCTGTCTTCTGTCTAAAGGAGAATGCAATATTCTTTTTATTAAATCTTATTTACTGAGTGAGTAAAACAGCCTCACAAAAATTCAATCCCTTAATTTGTATATATATATATATATATATATATATATATATATATATATATATATATATATTGTGGTACTGGGGTTCCTGGAAGCCCTTCTACCTCCGGGCTACACTCCCAGACCTATTTTTACATTTTTATTTTGGAAACAGGGTCTCCTAAGCCAGCACGCGTGGCTGGCTTCGAACCTGCGCGATCCTCCTGTCTCTGCCTCCCAAGCGCGGGGATTACAAGCGTGCGCCACCACGCCCGGCTCAATCCCTAAATTTGTATAATCTTAGGTGCAAAGTCTAATCTTAGGTGCAGTGTTCAAGAATGATAAGAGTCCAAATGATACCACTGAAACACATGAAAGAAGAAAATAAACTGTTCTGAACCAAAGTCATGTCAAATTCTTACAAGGGGCAAAATGACAAACTAGAAGTTCCAAATTGAGAATTATAAAATAATCAGTAGACAGAATATAATTAGTACAGTACCTAAACCAGACAAATAATCTTAACAAGCTTGGGAAATATTTCAAATGCCTAAAAAGATAAAATAGTAAATACCAAATAAGAAACCACAAAAGTAAAATAAATCTTAAAAAATAGAACTTCTAGAAATGAAAAATGTTATATTTCAAAGTTTAGTGGGTTGAAAAAATAACAAATATAGTCAATGGGAGAATCAACTACAGACAGAGCTGAGGAAATTAACCCAGGATGTAGCAATGACTGATGCAGTGATGTAAGTGATGTAAGAGAGCAAAAACTATGGTGATCAAAAAAGAAGGTCCAACATATGTTTACTTGAGGAAATAGGAAAGAGAATAAAGGAGAGCAATATCCAAGCTGGAAATGGTTGTGAAACTTCTCCATTAATACATGAAATCTCAGATTTCATAAACACCACAAGTCCTGTGCAAAATAAGTAAAATATCTATATCGCCGGCTGTGGTGGCGCACACACTTGTAATCCCCACGCTTGGGAGGCAGAGACAGGAGGATCGTGCAGGTTCGTAGTCAGCCTAGCTGGCTTAAAAGACCCTGTATCCAAATAAATTTAAAAAAGGTCTGGGAGTGTACCCCAGAGGTAGAAGGGCTGCCAGGAACCCCAGTACCACCAATAAATAAATAAATAAATAAATAAATAAATAAATAAACAAATAAATAAATAAATAAAATATCTATATCTATATTCATCACAGAGAAAGAGAAGAATATCAGAGGCACTGGAAATCAAATCTAAGAATCCAGAAGAGAAAGAGACAAGTTACCCAGCTAAGGAATAAAATTCTAGCAGAGTTCTTGATAGTAAATTAGAGAGTGAAAAAGAGATAAAGAAATTGAGGCGCCGAAAGATCACATGTGGTCTTTATTTTTTATACTTCTATTGGTTTATTGTAATCTCACATCATAATGCAGTTCATAGTGCCAGTGGCATACATGCACTTGGGCTTTTCTCTGGCACCTTCTCTACTCTCCACTCCTTCCCTAGACAGGATACTGACATTGACCTTGGTATTCTCACATGTGTCCGTAACATCAGAGGGAATGTCTTCAATAATTATTCCTCTCCCTCCTCCCTGCAATAGACTGTCTCCCTAGCTCCACTAGGGTTCTCCTCAATTATCTAAAGTTCTAATTGTATCCTGATTACTCCCTAGCTTCTGCATATGAGAGAAAAAAATGTGACCCTTCACTTTCTGTGACTGGCTAAGCTCACGTAACAAAATGTTCTCCAGGTACATCAATCTTCCTGCAAAATAATTTTGCTTTTTATTGAAGGCATAATTTCAATACATACTATAAGTTATTCAAGATATAATTTTGTTCTCCCTTATTGCTGAGTAGAACTCCATTTTGTGTATATCCCATAATTATGTAATCTATCTGTTGATGGGCACCTAGGTTGGTTCCATAATCTGTCTATTGTGACTCCTGCTGCTACAGAAATGAATATATATGTATCACTAATATGATTTCATTCTTATTTATTTATTTATTTATTTATTTGTGGTACTGGGGGTGGAACCCAGGGGCTTTCTACCTCTGAGCTATACTTTCAGACCTATTTTATATTTTCTTTGGAAACAGGGTCTCACTAAGTTGCTGGGAGCCTCACTAAGTAGCTGAGGCTGACTTTGAACCTGTGTGATCCTCCTGGCTCAGCCTCCCAAGTGCTGGGATTGCAAGTGTGCGCCACCATGCCTGGCTTCATTCTCTTTTAAAATAAGTAACCAGTAGGTGACAGAGTCAGGAATTTAAGTAAGGTGGTGTGATGCCAAGACCCACATTCTTTAACAACACAGTATTCCTCACTGGATAATATCCTTGAGCAATTGTCTTGGTTTTATATTTATAAAAAGAAAGAAAATAATTCAAGAATTGAAATTGTGAAAAAAAATTGTGTGCCTTTTTAAAAAAGTTTTATTGGTGCATTGTAGTCGTACATCTTAATGGAGTACAAGATGGTAGAGGCATACACGCACACATCACCCAAATAGCCCTTTCCCATTCTCTCCCCCTCCCTCCTTCTCATGTTTGGCTTAGTGATTGACTTTGATATGTTTGTTAAAGTACATCATATACATTAGTAAGTTTCCTTCTTCCCCTTCCCATTCTCCTCAGTTAGGTCCCCTTATTTGCTCATCTATAGTATCTCCTTCTACATCTAGGGTTTCTACTATAACCCATCTTCTCCGTAGCTTCTGAATATTAGGGAAAGCATCCAATTTCTTATTTTTTGTGACTGAGTAATCTCACTTAGCATAATGTTCTCCAGTTCCATCCATTTCCCTGTAAATGGCATAATTTTGTCCCTCTTTATGGCTGAGTAAAATTCTGTTGTGTACATATCCCATAGTTTTGTAATCCATTCATCCGTTGACAGACATCTTGGCTGGTTCCCTAGTTTGGCAATGGTGAGTTGTGCAGTTTTGAACATAGATATGCATGCATAAGTTTGGAAGTTTGGTTTCTATTCTTTTGGGTAGATTCCCAGCAGTTGTATTGATAGATCATATGGTAAGTTTGTTCCCATTCTTCTGAGAATCCTTCATACTGTTTTCCAAAGTAATTGAAATAAGTTGCAATCCCGCCAACAATGTATTAGAGTTCCCACATCTCCACATCCTCACCAGAATTTGTTGTTATTTGTGGTTTTTTTTTTTTTTTTTTTTGGTACTGGGGTTCCTGGAAGCCCTTCTACCTCCAGGCTACACTCCCAAACCTATTTTATATTTTTGAAACAGGGTCTCTTACGCCAGCGCGGCTGGCTTCGAACCTGGCGATCCTCCTGTCTCCGCCTCCCAAGCGCGGGGATTACAAGCGTGCGCCACCACGCCCAGCTTTATTTGTGTTTTTAATGATTGCCCTTCTACTTGGGGTTAGGTGAAATCTCAGGGTAGTTTTGATTCGCATCTCTCTGATTGCTCATGATGTTGAGCATTTTTTCATATATTTTTTGGATATTTGAGTTTATTTATTTTTGAAGTGTCTATTTAACCTACTTCCCCATTTTTTGATTGGGCTATTTGTTTTCTTAGTGCTGAGTTTCTTGTGTTCTTGGTATAGTCTAGGTATTAGTCCTCTATCAGAGGAATAGGTGGCAAAATTTTATCCCATTCTGTTGGCTCTTTGTTGAGATTCTTGATAGTTACCTTTGCTGTACAGAAGCTCTTCATTTTAATGCAATCCCACATATTGGTTCCCCTTTTAGTTTCTTGTGCCTTTGGGGTCTTGTTGAGAAAGTTTTTACCTGTGCCTATGTGCAGTATTGGACCTATAAATCCACTGAAAAATAAATCTAGAAAACACTTTCATTCAGGATATCCCACACACAAAAAAAATAAAATAATTAGCAATAAACTTAACCAATGAGGTAAAGGAACTCTACAAAAAAAATTATAAAACTTTTTTTAAAAATTGAAGAATAGTAGCTGGGCATGGTGGCGCACGCTTGTAATCCCCGTGCTTGGGAGTCAGAGACAGGAGGATCGCGCAGGTTCGAAGCCAGCTGTGCTGGCGTAAGAGACCCTGTTTCCAAAAATAAAATAGATCTGGGAGTGTAGCCCGGAGGTAGAAGGGCTTCCAGGAACCCCAGTACCAACAAAAAAAAAAAAAAAAAAGATAGAAAGATCTTCCATGTTCATACATAGGCAGAATATGTATCATTAAAATGGCCATACTTCCAAAAGAGATCTACAGATTCAATGCAATACCTATTAAACTACCAAGGTCATTTCTCATGACATAGAAGAATCAGTCCTTAAATTCATTTGGAACAACAAAAGACTCAGAATAGCCAAAGTAGTTCTCAGCAACAAAAAACATGCAGGAGGAATCACAATACCTCGCTTTAAACTATACTACAAAACTACAGTAATAAAAACAGCATGGTACTGGCACAAAAACTGATATATAGACCAATGGAGCAGAATAGAAGACTCAGAAACAAGTCCACACACTTATAGCCAATTGATTTTTTACAAAGGAGCCAAAAACATAAACTAGAAAAAAGATAGCCTCTTCAACAAATGGTGTTGGCAAAAGTGGTTAACCATATACAGAAAATGGAAATAAATCCCTCTTTCTCACCCTGCACAAGAGTCAATTCAGATGGATCAAAAACTTGGAAATTAGACCAGAGTCCTTGAGGATGCTTGATGTCTGTGTTTTTAAAACAAATCTGAAATTAATGTAAGTAATATTAATCATATTTATAAAAATCCAACAGTAGAATTTGGAAGATAACTCCAGAGCAGTGGTAAAGATTGTAGATTTCCATACTGGGTTCAATTATATATTGCAAGTCTGGCCATAGAATCCAGGAGCATTCGACCTTTGAGCTGCTACACCCCCTGCCCTGTTATTTATTCTTTAATTTGAAAGGGTCTCACTAAGTTGCGGAAGGCCTCACTAAGTAGCTGAGGCTGGCCACAAACTGCAATCCTCCAGTATCAGCTGCCCATATACTGGGATTATAAGCATGCACCACTATGCCCAGCTAATTATATTATATTTAGATGTGCCTGAAGGTGAAACTCTCTTGACAAGGTCATCCAAAATGGAAGAAAGTAAGTTTTAATGAATAAAACTATTTCCAATTTTTAATTAGGCATGCCATATGTAGTAAATGGAAAAATCTTAATAGAAGGCTCTCAATTTCCAGTGTCATTTCTAAATAATATGGTCTTGAATATAGATGAGCTGAGAAAAAGAGTTTTAATTTAGTGAATGTTACAGATATATTCAAAATATTAATAATAAAAGTAACTACTTTTAAAGTGGGGCATATTTTCTTTATTAGCTTCTTAACTGGATTTGAAAATAATTGCAAACCAAGGGACTAGTGAAGTTACAAGTTGAAATAAGTATTCGACCTCACAGAGAAAATACTTTAGAAGATAATACATGTTTATATACATAAATTATACTACAGCTCAAAAAGGATAAAATGCACTGGATTTTTAAAATATTTCTATGTATGTTTGTATAAACTCCATAATGTTTTAGTATTCCACAGTATAAAAAACAAAAATACTCTCAGTCTATCAGAAGAGCCCCAGATAATTGTTGTTGTGAAGATTTGATTTTCTTAATTAACAATAACTATTAAATTAGTAACCAGAGAACAGTCAAAGGTCTCCCATAATCTCAACCGTCTAGTAATAAACTAAAATTATTTTTATCTACTACTGAAAGTTCACCTCTGAATAAATGAGACCCCTCCTGAAAGATGAATGGCATAGCCAGAGCTTAAAAGACTGAATTTAAATCCTTCCTAACCCATTGCCTGAAGGAAGTTACTTGAGCCTCTCTTCTTTCATGTAGAAAAAGGATATGATAATACATTTAGGCTTGTTTGGGGTATGAAACAGGATACAGTATACAGTAGAACCTCTACAACTGAAAGTCATCTTTATTTTCAATTAAGTTTTGCCATCTTTTACACCTGCTGTACCATCAAAGAAAGCTGAAATGAGTTGTAGTCTGAGAACTCTTAGGTTCTGACCCTATCATGACAAGCAGACACACATACATGAACTATGCATGATACCTGGATATCCTAAACAGTCAACACCAGAAGGCTCATTTTGATCCAGAATTCTTCACTTTCACTACCTGCAGTCACTAGAGAGCCACCTTAAAGAGGATCCAGATCTTCACTCCAAGGAGATATGTTATGCCTATCCTGTCATGATAGCTCATACTGTGTCACCACATAGATAAGACTGGGCAACCAAAAGTCATGTAACAAAAAAGCTTATGTTAATGATACAGGAATGAATTAAGATAGCGCATCAATTTATTCTACTCAATTTTACCTCTTGGACTGATGGGACAGAGCCTCCCAGGAAACAGCCCAAAGGTGTGTCCATTTTAGGCTTTGACATTTATCATGCTACTAGGAAGAATAAATACTGCCACCTTTAGCAATGCCTCTACCAAAACGAACCTAGACACTTTTATCTAACAATGGGTCCCTTCCTTTCCTACTAAGAAATGAGTAGGATTTCCGGGAAGATGGTGACTGAGAAAAGTGGCATTTAAGATTCCTGCTAACAATCGATCTCTATTACCACAAAATCAGCGCCTTTCATAGCCAGAAAACACCATCAGCAGAGAAATAAAAGCTGTAAATAAAAGGAAAAGAGAAAAAGAGGGCTAGAAGAACAACCAGACACAAGAAAAGAGACCAGCCTGCAGTGCCACAGCCAGAGCCGCAGAGTGGCGCTGCGCCAGTGCCATCTTCCCTCACAGCACCAGGCTCCAGAGAGGAGGAGAACTCAGAACTGAGCTCAAAACCAGAGAGGATTTGAGACTGTTTTGGGTATCTAGAGTCCATATTCCATATCAGGATAGATTTTTTTCTGAAAAATAAATAAATAAATGTATGATAGTTTCACCTAAAAAAAAAAATATATTCTCTGGTAAGAAAGAAAGCAAAAAGAAATATTGAAATGTTATCTTTAAGTCATCAAAAGTTTGGTACCAGACAAATGAAACTGTTATGTGAGATTATCAATGTTAATATTGTATAAATTGCTATAATACTAGATGTCAACCAGTAAGCCAAGCGTGGGAAGGAGGGATGGGGAGGGAATGGGGTGGGGATCGGGTAGGGGCTAACTGGGCGAGATGTGCATGTATGTCCACAAAAGTATTTTCTTTATACCACTATGATGTATGAATACATAAAAAAAAAAAAAAGAGAGGAGATATGCCAGCCTCACGGTGGAGGACGCGGCAGCAGCATCATACTGCTGGTGGCAGCGGAGAATTCACCAGAAGGCTCCAGACCAGTGCATTAAACAAGCCACCAGGTTCCAGAGAGGAGGGGTGAACAATGAGCTGAGGTGAACAGCTGCAGAACAGCCAGGCGGTATTCAGCAGCTTTTGCAGAGCCAGGAGCGTCTAAAGCTCCCAGGGGCCAGGCTCAGCACACCCTGCAGGGACTCAGAGCGGAGCTGAAAACCAGAGAAGAAATATGCCAACCTAATGGCCGAGGGCGTGGCAGCAGCACCATATTGTCAGCAGTGGCAGCAGTGAGTTCACTGTGTCCATTACATCTCCATCAGTGCACTCAACAACCTTGAGTCAAATTGCAGCCCCTAGAGGAGAAATCCCAGTACTGCACCCCCAGGGACTTGTGCAGATAGTCTGCCTAAGTCAGAAATTTTTTCAGTCCAACCCAATGGGGGAGTGGCGGCAGCAAAGATATCGCACCATAGTTGCAGCTCCCCTTGGGGAAACACCCAGACTGGCATCCCCATGATCTAAAGCAGCCTTGATTGACTCCCTGGGTCTGAGACTTTGCAATACAACCCAGTAAAGGAGTAGTGGTGACAGAGATACCACAGACTTGAGATCTAGAGCACCTTAAGTGAAGTCATAGTGACCCAGGGAAGAACCCAGAGAAGGCACAAACTTCCAAAATCATGGGAAAAAGAAATAACAATGGATCAATGAATGCCCACAACCCCACAACATCAGAACCTGATAACACAGAAATTCAGAGATCTCTAGAACATCAAATCAGGAAAATAACTGTAGAAATAATAGAAGACTTTCTAAAAGAATTCAGAGAGAGTCAAAAAGAGATAAAGGATGCAATCATTGAAGTAAAGGTCTCAATTCAAGGTATAAAAAACAGCTTAGACCACATGGAGAATAGAATCTCACTCCTAGAAGATGATCACTCCAAAAATGAACGCATTGTCTCTAATTTAGAAAAAAAATCCAGCAGCAGGAATTTGACATTGAAGAAATATGAGCAAATTTTAAGAGAGCTAGCCTAAGAATAATTGAAATAGAGGAGGGAAAAGAGGGTTAAACCAAAGGAATCAATAATCTCTTCAAGGAAGTGATAGAAAATTTTTCAAACATAGAGCAGGAGGTCGATACACAGGTCCAGGAAACTTAAAGAACTCCCTTTAGACAGGATCAGAGAAGAGGATCCCCATACCACATAAATGTCAAAATGACTAATGTGGAAGCCAAGGAAAGAATCTTAAAGGCAACAAAAACAAAAGGCCAAGTGACATTCAGAGGAAAACAAATAAGAATTATTCTCGACTTCCCAAACCAAGTCATGAAAGCCAGAGGGGCATGGAGTAACATATTCCAAACTCTGAAAGAAAACAACTTCCAGCCAAAAATTTCCTACTCAGCAAAACTATCTATCAAATTAGATGGGGGAAATAATCTTCCATTACAAACATTAACTGAAGAAATTTATGTCTTCAAAACTAGCGATAAAGAAAATACTCAAGGAGATTACCTGCAAAGAAGAAATAGGTAATACACGCCAGAACCAAAGAAACAAGATTTCCCATCCAGCAGACAACTAAGCAAAGAAGAAAAAACAGTATCTCAAATAGAAATAAAATCTTAACATGTTAGGAATTAAAAATTATCTCTCTATAATCACACTGAATGTAAATGGCCTCAACTCCCCAATAAAAAGACATAAAGTGGCAAAATGTATTAAAAAAGAGATTCCATCCATCTGCTGCTTACAAGAAACACACCTTACAAGAAAAGATAGGAATAAACTCAAGGTAATGGGCTGGAGCAAGGTAATCCATTCTAATGGAACTCAAAGATGAGCAGGAGTAGCAACTATGACATCAGACAAGTTAACCTTCAAACACAAACTTATTAGAAGAGACAAAGAAGATCACATTTTACTGGTAAAAGGAATAATCCAGCAAGAGGAAATAACAATCATCAACATCTATGCCCCAAACATAGGGGCAGCTACTTTCATAAATCAAAATCTTTGTGACATGAAGTCACACATAAGTCCCAATACAATAATACTGGGAGACTTCACACACCTCTCACAACACTAGACTGATCTTGCAGACACGGGGTTAATAAAGGTGCCTCAGAACTAAAGAACACCATTAAGCAAATGGACCTGTTGGACACATACAGAATATTTCACCCAACTACAGCAGAGTTTACATTTTTCTCAGCTGCTCACAGAACCTTCTCCAAAATAGATCACATCCTGGGAGACAAAATGAGCACTAGCAAATTTAAAAAATGTTACATACTTCCCTGTGTCATTTCAGACCATAATGGAATGAAACTAGAAATCAACTATAAGAAGACCCAGAGAAACAACATAAACATGTGGAGACTGAACATCACACTTCTGAATGAAGAATGGGTCATAGAAGATATAAAAGGTGAAATCAAGAAGTTTCTAGAAACAAATGAAAATAAAGATACAACATATCAAAACCTCTGACACGTTGAAGGCAGTATTAAGAGGAAAATTTACAGCACTGAGTGCTCACATAAGAAAAACAGAAAACCTTCAAATAAATAACCTATAAACACACCTCATAGCCCTTGAAAAGCAGGAACAATTGAACCCCAAAGCCAGTAGAAGACAGGAAATTATTAAAATTAAAGCTGAAATTAATGAAATAGAGAATAAAAACACAATACAGGAAATCAACAAAACCAAAAGCTGCTTTCTTGAAAAAATTAACAATATAGATAAACCACTAGCCAATATAACTAAAAAAAAGAGAGAATCCACCCAAATTATGAAGGAATGAAAAAGTAGAAATTACTACTGACAGTGTAGAAATCCAGAGGATTATCAGAAGCTACTTTGAAAAACTATACTCCAACAAAATATAAAATCTGGAGGAAATTGACAACTTTCTAAATAAATACAACCTTCCTAAACTGAGTCTAGAATATATAGAACACTTAAACCAACCAGTAACAGTCAAAGAGATTGAAACAGCAATAAAGAGCTTACCATCAAAGAAAAGCCCAGGACCAGATGGTTTCCCAAGTGAATTCTATAAAACCTTTATAGAAGAACTAACCCAATGCTCCTCAAACTATTTTGCAAAATAGAAAAAACCGGGACTCTCCCAAATACATTCTATGAAGCCAACATCACACTAATACCCATACCGAATAAAGACAGTTCAAGGAAGAAAAACTACAGGCCTATATCTCTGATGAACTTGGATGCAAAACTATTAAACAAAATAGTAGCAACATGAATTCAAAACCACATCAAGAAAATAATATACCATGACCAGGAAGGGTTCATCTCAGGGATGCAAGGCTGTTTCAGCATATGAAAATCAATCCATGTAATTTACCATATAAACAGAAACAAGCACAAAAATCACATGATCATTTCAATAGACGCTAAAAAAGCATTTGAAAAAATTCAACATCCATTAATGATAAAAAAAAACACTGCAGAGAATTGGAAGAGAAGAAACATATCTCAACATTATTAAGGCAATCTACAATAAGCCCACCACCAACATCATATTAAATGGGGAAAAACTTCAAGAATCCCCCCTCAAAACAGGAACAAGACAAGGATGTCCATTATCACCACTTCTCTTCAATATAGTACTAGAGACTCTAGCCAGAGCAATAAGGCAAGGAAAGGAAATCAAAGGAATACAAATAGGAAAAGAAAAACTCAAACTTTCACTATTTGCAGATGACATGATACTATATTTGGAAAACCCAACAAAGTCAACCAAAAGGCTTATAGAACTGATCAACAAATTCAGCAAAGTATCTGGGTACAAAATCAATCTTAAAAAATCAGAAGCTTTCCTGTACACCAACCATAAATTCACTGAAAAAGAAATTCAGAAAAAACTTCCACTCAGGATCTCCCACAAAAAATAAAATACTTGGGAAAAAACTTGACCAAGGAGGCAAAATATCTCTACGAAGAATATTATAAAACACTGAAAAAAGAAATCAAAGAAGATCTTAGAAGATGGAAGGATCTTCCATGTTCATGCATTGGCAGTATAAATATCATTAAAATGGCCATCCTTCCAAAAGTGATCTACAGATTCAACGCAATGCCCATTAAACTACCAAGATCATTCCTCACAGACATAGAAAAATCAGTCCTTAAATTTATCTGGAATAACAAAAAGCCCAGAATAGCCAAGGTAGTTCTCAGCAACAAAAACCACACAGGAGGAATCACAATACCTGACTTTAAACTATACAACAAAGTTATTGTAATAAAAACAGCATGGTACCAGCACAAAAACAGATACATAGACCAATGGAGCAGAATAGAAGACCCAGAAACAAGTCCACACACTTTCAGCCAATTAATTTTTGACAAAGGGGCCAAAAACATACACTGGAGAAAAGATAGCCTGTTCAATAAATGGTATTGGCAAAACTGGTTAACCATATGCAAGAAATTGGAAATTAATCCCACTTTCTCACCCTGTACAAAATTCAATTCAAGATGGATCAAAGACTTGGAAATCAAACCAGAGACCTTGAAGCTCCTTGAAGAGGGCATAGGTCCAACACTGCAACACATAAGGCACAGATAAACACTTTCTCAACAAGACCCCAAAGGCACAACAAATTAAGAGCAAATCAATACATGGGATTGCATGAAACTGAACAGCTTCTGTTCAGCAAAGGAAACTATCAAGAACATCAATCGAGAGCCAACAGAATGGGAGAAGATTTTTGCCACCTACACCACCGAAAGAGGACTAATATCTAGAATATACAGAGAACTCAAGAAACTCAACACTAAGAAAACAAAGCATCCAATAACAACATGGGCAAACAAACTAAATAGACACTTCACAAAAGAAGAAATTCAAATGGCCAATAAATGCATGAAAAAATGCTCAACATCACTGGCAATCAGAGAGATGCAAATCAAAACTACCCTGAGATTTCACCTAACTCCAACTAGAATGGCAATTATTCAAAACACAACAACAGATGCTGGAGAAAATGTGAAGAAGTGGGAACTCTAAAACATTGTTGAGCGGATTGCAAATTAGTGCAACCACTTTGAAAAACAGTATGGAGAATCCTCAGAAGAATGGGAACAAATCTACCATTTGATCCAGCAATACCACTTCTGGGTATCTACCCAAAAGATAGGAAACAAAACTACCAAACTAATGCATGTGTATCTATGTTCATAGCTGCATAATTCACCATAGCCAAACTATGGAACCAGCCAAGATGTTCATCAACAGATAAATGGATTACAAAACTGTGGGATATGTACACAATGGAATTTTACTCCGCCATTTAAAAAAATACTCAATTATATCATTTTCATGGAAATGGATGGAACTGGAGAACATTATGCTAAGTGAGATTAGTCAGTCACAAAAAATAAGAGAGCAGATGCTTTCCCTAATATGTGATAGTTAGGGAGAAATGGGTCATAGGAGGAACTCTAGATGAAAAAGAAAATCCTATAGATGAACAAACAAGGCAACCTAAAGGAGGAGAAAGGAGGGGAGAAGAGGAAAATCTCTAAAGCACACAATGTACTTAAACATATCGAAGTCAACCACTAAGCCAAGCAAGGGAATGAGAGATGGGAAGGGAATGGGGTGGGAATTGGGTAGGAGTTAAGTCAGTGATGTGTAAATGTATGTACACACAATTTTTTTACCCCAATATGATGTATAAATATAATGCACCAATACAATTTTTTTTTAAATGAGTAAACATAGGATGAGGGTAGCCAGTACTCTCCCTGCCCCAAAGAACCTCACTGCAGCAGATTTCTAGTCTCCAAGATACTCCATTCAATCAACACAAAGTTACTATAACAATAGGCCCTATTTACTTTGTGTTGTCTGTGAATTGAGACCCAGCACTAAGTGCTTTTATAAATGAATTCTGTTGTTCCAGGTTCCCAACAACCTTGCAACATATGCGTGTTTTCTATTTCACATCAAAGCAACTGAGACAGAGTTATGAAGCAACTTGACCAAGATTCAGTTTGAAGCATGGTCTGACTGAAGAATGCTCGCTACTGTTCCAAGTCCAAAATAAAAAAAATGAATAAAATATATTCTGTCTCAAAGGAGCTTAGAGTCTAGCAAGAGAGATACACATGTACACAACTTAACACAATTAATTTACAAGAGCTGCAAAGGAGGACCACACAGATTGCTTTTTTTCAGTGAATAAATGTCCCTTGTGCATCAGGTACATGGCATATGGTAGCATATCCATGCCATAAAGAGGCATGGATATTGTCAAAAAATATATAATAATAGTGGGTAAAAATCTATCTGAGCCTCGATGGCACCTGAAAACTTGTCCATTTGATGCAAAAATGTTTTCACCTGCATCACAAGAGAATATTTGGCCAAACCCCAAGAAACAATGATTCAAGTGAAGAGAGTGCAAACAGGACAGTGCAAACCATCATAGCACCTGCCTCAGTCTGAAAGGAACAAAGACTAGAAATACTCTTCCTTAGCAGGGTAGAAATCCATATGGCAGTCTATAGAACAAAGTTAGCAAAGCCCACTACATGCTCCAGGGCCTAGGGTTCCTGCGTTAGGAATTTTGCAAGGATCACATTATAATGTCCTGGACAGGTCCCCCTCACTGCCCCAGCTTCTGATGGGTCATTAGGTAATAAAGGTTCCCTCTGAGATCTGATGATCATGGCCATAGGGAAAAAAAAACATCCCTGAGTCTCTATCCTAATTTGGCATGCTGGCTGAGTCACTGAGATAAATGCCTGTTTTTTCCACCCCCGCTTCTAGTCTGGAAAAAAAAAAAATAGGATTACTCATTTGTGGAACAATAAATAAAGGGAGCCGACATCCACAGACAGAGAAAGGGCAAGGGCAAGAAATCAGGAAACTGTCCATGAGCAGACACTGACATGAAATTGGAGGGTTTCTTTAAAAAATCAGATCCCCTGCCACTACCCCCTGGGAGTGAACCCTGATTCTTTGTCTTCCAACCCAAATGAGAATCAATCACTCACATCTCAATCGCCTCAAAGGCTTCTTTTCCCCTAGAATAGCATTTTGTTTCACTCCATCTTGTAATATAGCCTCTCTTGTTGGTCCATGAAGTCAGTGAACAGTGATGCATTTCTTGAAAACCTCAGTCTCCCATACACTGGAGGCAGCGGGGAGTACCAGAAGACAAGGTATTAGAGTTGCACACCTACAAGAACACGTCTAAACAGTGAACGGATCTCATGGCCCAGGATGAAGAGCTGAGAACAGGTGCATAACCTCAGGCTTAGCTCTTAGGTCAGTTCCCAGGGACATGGCCACCAGTAGGAGATACACAGAAGAGAATGACCTAGCCTCAGTAACACCCTATACCTGGTTTTCACACAAAAACTCTTAGGTCTACCTTCAAAATATCTTCTGAATCCAACTTTTTCTTACTAATCAAGTCCACCCTCTGGTTTAACCTGGTCTTCTGTGGTAACTGCCTACTTGGCTTGTCTGCCTGTACATACTGCCTCTACTCCCTCAGTCTTAGCAATCCAGGTGCTGGTGCTATAAAAACAGTATTATCAAATCTGGGTTGAAAACCCTCCAATGGAGTCCTATCACATTTAATATAAAATCCTAAGCACTTAAAATAGTCTAAAAATTCTTATATGGTTGTGGCAACTTCTCCCAAAGGCCACTTCTAACACATTTCTTTGCAGCTTTTCCTTCACACACCCCATCCATCCAGAATGGCCTCACTGTTGTTTCTTTGACACATTTTATATGCTTCTACCTCATATCTTTGTACTATCCATTTCCTCAATATTCTCACTGCAGATCTCCATAATAGTCACTGCTGGGATTATTCAAGTTTAGGCTCAAACATCAACTCTTATGAGGTCTTCCCTGTGCTCACCATCTAAAATAGTGACCCTGTCATTCTGTCTATATTCAGAGGGGTTATCACTATCTGTATGGTATTAGTTATTTCTTTGAAACTTCCTTATTTCTCGAACTAGAAAAGGCTTCCTGAGAACAAGGACATTGTCTGTGTGGGAGAGGGTGGGGTGTAGGAGTACTGGGATTGAACCCAGGGCATTCTGTCTCTGAGCTATACCTCCAGCTCTATTTTATTTATTATTTGGATACAGGGTCTCACTGAGTTGCAGAAGACCTCACTAAGTTGCTCAGGCTGGCAGAAAATCTGTGATCCTCCTGTCTCATCCTCTCAAGTACTGAGCTTACAAGTATGGGACACCACACCCAGCTCTGGGACATTGTCTTTTGTTCATTGCTCTATCCTCACTGCTCAGCACTAAGTAGAAATGTAATAGATTTTTGCTGAGTGATTTGTCATAACAATAGTATATTGAATGGGTCGCCTTATCTAGGCTCCAGAAGCTGACAACATCCAGGGCACCTTGCAGTCAAAATAGGATTTATGAAAAAGGAACTTAAATGAATGATCAAGAGAACCCCTACTGCTCTACAAGTCTAAACTGCACAGGACATCCCAATTCCAAGTTTAGCATTGTTATCCCCTGGACAATGTGACTTAAAGAGAGAACACAGGAATTAATCCAAGAACACTTGGGCAAAATTCCTGATCAGCCATTCACCCATTGTTTTATGTAGGTGATCTAACCTCTCTAAGCCTCAGTTGCCTCATCTGTAAGAAAGAATAATGGTAGTAGATCCCTTGTAAGACAATAAGAAACAATTTTAATAATATACATAATTTTAAAGGGCCCAGAACAGTAAAAGTTAAAGGTTAGCTTCAACTGGGGTGAAGTCCAAACTACCAAACCTTGATCCTGGACCTAAAGCAAGAATAAGAGAAAGAGAATCGTGGTACAGATGATACACAGAAATATACATAACATGTCTCAGTTACCAGCTAAGCTCACCAACTCATTCATCTGGATCCTAGGGTAAGTTGAAAATAAACTCATATTACAGCACTGGAGAGTTTACTAACAGGCACTTCTCTGTCCTAAGGGCCTTCCCCAGGGTCCAGCCTGTTCCCAGGCAACAATGCCTCTTAGGTGACCAATTGAGAGAGCCAGGTGTTTTATGTCCTCTGCTGGGTCAAACGGTACCTCCAAAGGCTCTCAGCACTTCAGAGTTTTCAAAGTCACTGAGACCCAGAACTTATTATGCCTAACACAAGCTGGAGAGGATGCTGTGTGAATTAACTGAATATACCTTTTTTCAGTAACTACGACAAAGTCGGCCTTCAAACCCAGGTGCTTTGAGCTGTGGAAACATAGGAGGACAATGGAAGCCATAGGAAGGATTTCTAAATCCCCCGTGCTCTGGAACTCAGAAAAACAGAACGAGTGTGAGAAAAAAAGGAACTGCAAAGGGAGAATGAATAGCAAAAAAAGATTTACTTTTATTGACAGGCTCCTTTTTCACATGATAGAAATGGTGTCTTGGAGCCAGTATCTCCTATAAACAGACACCTGCTGAAAGAATTTCTGGATTTTATCTCTGTTTCTAGCATGTATAGTGGGTTATATAACCTCCCTATGGCTCTACTTCCTCCTCTATAAAGAAAAGGTTATAATTCTATTATCTCACAGAGTTTTATGGTATAATAAGTATATGCACACACATGCACACATACACATACACAAATATTAAAAAGTCCTGAGCACATCATCTAAGATTTTTCAAACACTGTTAGCCATTACTATTACTATTATCCTTTGCACTTGATAGAATTCCTATGATGAGGACTCTTTTTTCCCTTTTACGGCTCATCTTTATCTGACCTTGTACAAATCACTTAACTTCTGGAGCTCCAGCAAACAAAGACAATAAAAACAGCCCTACTTATTTCATAAAATCTTTAAAAGGATCAAGTGGGATAAGATAGTGGTGAGTGTTTTTCAGACAGTAAATATTCTTTGATCATACTTTTTTCATATTCTGATCAGGTATACTAAAATGTGAGTTGAGCAACTAAAGATTTCAAGAAGTGTCATACTGAAATCAACCTTAGTCTGAGCTGAAGGAAATGTGCATATGTTTATATAGGAATGGAGAGAGTATTTAATATCCACCTTTATTATACCTTTACTTCTTAACTCACAAATGTTGGTATGTGCTAGGCACTTGAGTTACAATGGGATGTTCAATGGGGAAAACAGGCTGACACCATGCCCGTTGTATACTTGTGGAAGAAGATGTGAGTTGTCTACAGGAAGCCAGAATGCATTGCTAGAGGACTCAAGGTCATCTGGAAAGGAGGCCCGTGAAAATGATGTTTGAGTAGAGACCTGAAATTTCAGAAAGCATTAGCAAGGCAAAGGAGAGCTTCAGCAATGGAAATAACTGGTAAAAGGGCCCAAAAGGAAGAACAAATAGAAAATAGTTAATGGATCAATGTAAATAGAATTTAGAAGGCAAGGGGGAAAGAGCTTGGAGTTAAAGCTGGAGAGGTAGCTAAGGAACAAATCAAATAGGCCAAATCAGAGGTTTGGATCTCTCTTTAAAAAAAACAATAAAAGCATCCATAGGTTAATAAAAAAATAGCAACTTGGAAAGATCACTGACACTGTGGAAAGAATGAAGGGGAGGGTCATACGCAGATATAGAAAAAGTAGGCAGGTGGGCCACTGTCCTGAGCTTACAATGACCATTCAAGCATGCGTGATAAGAGTAGAGACAGGCAGACAGACTGAGAGATGCTTAGGAGGGAACAGCCACAGAATTTGGTGCTACATCAGCTCTGGGATGGAGCCCAAAGATGGGTTCTTTCTACTTGAAACAACCAAGGAAACAGTAGAGTTCTTCTCTGATGTTGAGAAAGTACGCACTAGACAATAAATATGTTCAGTTGCGCCCAAGGTCTCTCAGTGGAAGAACAAAGCAAGCAGCATATCAGGCAGGTCCAGAATATAGGCAACCTTGAACCAAGGGAGTATTAAACTTGGTTCAGACTAAACCATGCAGAACTCACGGAAAATGTTCTCTCTGGTAAAAGAGAGAGAAGAAATGACTAACAGGAAATGGCCTTCTCTCCCTTCAGAAGTCAGACACATGCAGACAGATCATTCCTTTAGTCCACACTCCTCCTCCATTCAGAAACCACTGCTCTGATGTGCTGCCCTGCTCCTGGTGGCATTTATAGCTACAAATTGGTGCTTGCCGAGCTTTCTAATTCTTTTTACTGGTAGAGCACATATTTTCTTATCGGGACAACAAGGATTGACACTTGACAGACAGCAGGAAAAACAAGAATTAAAACTCTGACGCTTTCTAATTTGCTGTGAAATTGTTGGCTTTTTCTTACAAGCAAGACTAGCTGACCTTACAATTGCTCAGAATCTGTAGCACTGGAAAGCCTTCTGACCACAGTGTCATAACAGACCCCTTCCTGCATGTCAATATCTGTTTCTCTGTTTGTTAGCTTGTTCTTCTCACCCATCTCCTGTGAACCAAGAGCTTAGGACCATTGGGTATCATCTAAGGTGCCCATAGGAAGCACAGACAGCATAGGATAAGGATTCATCCCTAGCCCTTCAACTAAGTATTCCTATGTGATGCCAGGATTTGGTTTTGCTAGCTTTGTGTTCACACACAAATTATTTAATCTCCTTTGCCAGAGTTTCTGTAACTGTAAAGTGGTATAATAATTCCCTCCTCATAGGAGCATCCAGAAGATTAAACAAAATAACATGTTCATCATAAACAATAGATGTATAAGGAGGAGATGCCTTCTCTCGCCATTCTAGAGTATTTTTGAAATCTATGAGCCATCTGTCTTAGTCCATTCCCTGTTGCTATAACTGTATACCACAGACTGGATAATTTGTAAAGGATAGAGAATAGAGATTTTTTTAGCACAAGGTCTGGAGACTGGGAAATCCAAGAGCACCAACATATGCTCAGCATTTGGTGAAGGTTTTTCTGCTGCATCATAACATAGTGGAGAGGTGTCACCAGAAAGATCACATAGCATGATAGCTCAGACATTTCCTCTTCTTAAGAAGCCATTAGGCAATCATGGTAGCCCACCCTCCTGGCCTTCTTCTCAGGAAATCCCAACTGCTTCCTAAAGCTCATAGTTTCAAATACCATTAATGTGTGAATTTGGGAACTGTTGGCAGTCAACATTCTCACTGCTATTGTTGCAGGAGGCTTGGTCTACAGAGAATAAGAGGCAGAGGCTGGAATAGAAGAGAAGGTTTTTTTATTCACTGGTAAAAATTCAGAGAGCAATGCTCCAGGTCTGAGCCCTAAATAGCATCATCATACAGATTATGTAGCCCCAGAAAGACAGATTTTGATTAGATCAGTAACCGACAAGGGTTTCAATATGGGGGCTCAGGTCAGGTTTCATTTTAACTACTTTCCACTTTAGCTTCCACATGGCCAGGATTAGGTGGCACCATCTTGGACCTCACATGGCTAGGACTGGGTGGTACTATCTTGCTGAACTTAGCTACTTTATTTTGTGGCATTAGCCACAGGGAGAGGCCCTCTTTTGTTTACCTTAGGGGAACTGCAAAAAGTCTTATTCTCCTATCTTTCCCCTAAGCATTATCTTCAAGGACATAGCAAGGCTCCTGCCTCACTATAATCCAAAATAACTGATCTCACAACTTAGAAAAAGGAAAATGTATTTGCTCACAGCTTTTGGAGATTTCAGGGTCCATTTCACGTGAGGCTGAGGTCTGAGGAGCTCATAGCATGGTGGTGGAAGGCAGAGAAAGGGAAAGACCAAGGCTTCGCTCTCATATTATGAAGGCCTAAAGCAAGAGTGGGAGAAAGCAAGAAAGTACAAACAAGTAAGAAGATGCCATAAAAATGGACAATCTCTAAGACCGCACCCCAGGGACCCACCTTCTCCAGCTATACCCCACCAGTGTATGTTACAACCCAGTAAATCCAATACAATGAATTTATCTACCAATAAGATTATAACCCTCATGACTTAATTATATCAACACAGCATTAATACATGAATTCTCCAGGGAATGTTCTATATTTAAGCATCACAAGTATTAAGTTTACAAGCCATCTCCAACTCAGATACAAAGTCCAGATTGGTATAGTGCAAGAAATAATCTCACTTCCCCTCAGTCTAAAAAGTCATTTCTACCCCTGTCCTGAAGACACTGAAAAATCTAAAGATACTTTTGGTCCTAGATCAGCATTTCAGTCAGCATTCTCACTGCTGTGATCCAAAACACTAGGCCTCCACAACTTAACAGAAGGAGCATTTACTTGCTCACAATTATGGAAATTTCAGGAGTATCATTCATATTAGGCTAGTTGAAATCTTCAGGGCACAGCATGGGTAACAGAGAGGGAAGGGCAAAGGGACTCTGATTTCACATCATAGAGGCCAGAAGCTGAGAGAGCTAACACAGAGATGAAAGATCATATATTATCTCCAAGGCCACAACCTTAGAAACCCCTCCTCAGCAACTAAAACCCCCACCTCTAACATAGCTACCTTGTCTTTGTGAGATCTAGAGGTATGGTGGGAGCCTAAGATGGTGTTATCATGCACCTGACCCATAACCTAAGCCATGTACCTACCATGTTGGAGGAATTAGAGGACATGAAGTTCAGGAAAAGTATATAATTATACTTTTATAATATTTTTATTATAATTAGAGGACATGAAGTTCAGGAAAAGTATATAATATTCCAAAATTATATACTTGTCAAGCTAATCAAGAAGTACCCATTGCCATGAGCTATATAATATGAATCTGACTTAATTCAGGAATCAGACTTCAGACATTCATCCTCTTAGGTTCAACAGTGGAAATAAAGAAATTCTCCTTCCAACCTGGTTTCTGGGTCATCATCTTTCCACACCTATTCTCCAGCAACAATTGGATGCCAGCCAGGAGGTTCATGTTATAGGAGATTCTAGCCCAGAGCATTTTACTTCTCTCTCAACTGGACACATGAGACCAGCCTCCCCAGTGATATCAATCCACTGAGCACACCAGGGGCTCCTTTGTCTCTGTGTGGGAAGCCTCAATGGAGAAGCTGACATCCTGCATAGCCACCCAAGGAGAAGCTAGACTAGGGAAGGAACAAGTGACATAAGCAGACATTTGAATCATGATAGGAAAGCCATGGGGTGACTAGAGACCTGTCCTACTAGAAAGATGGTGTGTCTTATCAAACCCCATGATCCTCTGAGTACTGACATTAGGTGACTATCAGGAAACCAGGAAGGACTCAGGAGAAAATGGAGGGTGTTGAGTGACTGACGATTGTATGGTGTGGGTCTGAAACAGACAAGAACTGTGGGTTCTGATCCCAGTCCATACAGCCAAAGTGAGTGCAGAGTTCAAATCTGTAATTCAAGGGTGACCTCATATAGCTCAGGCCAGCACTGATATGATGGCTGGCATCAGTGTCCTGCTAAAGCTAAGAGGGGCCTGAAATATATTCATGAGAGGACTGACTGGAGATGAACTAAGTGAGTGTTGTCTGCTGTTTCATGTCAAAATGGGAGAAATGTAAAGGAAGCAGACTCCTCTTGAAAGAATGGTCACAAACTTTAATAAAGGATATAATGGTGACCATGGAGAAAAACTAAGTTCCAGTAAGATGCAGATTCTGTGAGATAGAATGACCAGATTTTGATATCGGGTGGCCCATGGAAGGTTTATTCAATAGAGTTTTAGCTCAAAAGGTAAGGATCTAACATATAGATTCATGGATCCAGTTGGTTATCCATACTCCTCCCTTTTTGAAAAGCCTGGTCTCCAGAGTTCTAGTAGGCAGGGGCAAACAGGAAATTTTGACTTCCAAGAAACTACCATAAAAGGTACCAGTTTTAGTTGGAGACCCTGAAGAGCTAGACATGCCATCACCCTACAACTCTGCTAATCAGACTGATTGGCTGTACCTATCTGCACCTACTATTCCACCTTCAGAGGCTTATGATTCAGCTGTTGGATCTGCAGGTCATGAGGAGACCCTATAGCTACCATTTCTGTCCCCATATCCCCCAAATATACTCCTCAAAACAGGAGACTTCAGGGAAGTGTATCAGCTTCCCTTGTGGGAAGTACATGAACTGGGAACAAAAGATGCAGGTGAACAGGTGATCCTAGGGCAGCCAACTCTAATATATCAGCCATTCACCACCACAGACCTCCTTAACTGAAAGCATCATACCCTCTCCTGTTTAGAAAATCCTCAGGGCCTTGTGAATTAGACCCAGTCCATCTGTCACATTCACAACCCTACCTGGGCAGATCGCAGACACCTGCTTCTCACTCTCTTCAATATGGATGAAGGGTAGCAAGTCTTCAAGGCAGATACCTAGAGGGTTGAGGACACTGCCAGGATTGAGGAAACTGCCACATTTGGAACTATGGACCCAGAAGTCTATGCTAGACTCCATTTTCCCACAGAAAATGGAACCCAACTGACCCATAGATATGAGTCTTTGGGGGTTTCGTGAAGCATTGTGCCAGGGCATATGGAGAGGAGATCAATGGACCACTAACTTACAAAATTCAGTGAAGTGTAACAATGGTGAGAAAAGAGTCCTAGCACTGTTACCAGTGACTGTGAAGCCTATCACACATTTACACTTTTAGACTGGGAGGCACAAGCAAAACAGCAAATGTTAGTCAGAGAACAGGGGACATTTGCCTCCAATTACAAAAGATGGGTGGCTTTAATGGAATAAATGCCACTCAACTATTAGAGATTATCAACAAGGTATTCACAAACTAATGTAAAAGAAAAAAGAGAAGGGAGCAGGAAGATAAAAATAAAAGCTGATCTAATCAGAGCAGTACTATTCTGTTCCTCAATCACAGGTCAAAAGCCACACCAGGCAAATCTCCAGAAAAGACTTCCCCTATGCTGGGACCACTGTGACTTCTGCAAAGAAATCAGGTACTGGAAAACTGAGTGCTCTAGAAAGAAAAAATAAGGCCAACCACAACATGAACTGCAAGGAGATCAACCCCTGCAACTGCTTACTGTTGGAGGAATTGATATGTGTGATAATTGAAGGGGATGAGGCTCCATCATTCTCAGGAATACCATAGTTCAGATGAAGGTAGGGAATCAAGACATTGACTTTTTGGTGGACATAGGAGCTGAGCATTCTATCATTACATGCCCTCACTAGAAGACATAAATAGATATCAATGAAAAACCACCTAGCAGGCCTTCTACAAGCCCAGCTGCTATACCATAGAAGTATGAGGAATTCTATATCAGCTCCTCTACATGCCGAAATATCCAGTGACACTGCTTGAGAGAAACATTTTGAGCAAATTATGGGTTACCATAATGTTTTCCAAGATAGGAAAATTGCATCTCAAGTTATCCTTTCCCTCCAGAGGCTCGTCCTCATCCTGCATTTTCCCTGAGAGGAAAAATGAAGACTGTTTACGGGCAAAGAAAAGAGCCTCTAAAACCAAGATGGTCCCCAAAGATGACACACCTTATGGTTATGAGACAACCTGCCAGGTCTTGTGGAAAAAAAAAAGGCCCTAGTATTAATAGAACTAAAGTTTGGGCCTAGACCATTCACCTGAGACAATACCCAATTCCCCAGCAAGCCCTGAAAGACATTCACCTATACCTAGAGAGGCTGTTAATAGCTTCGTGCCCTGTCAATCTGACTAGAGTGTATCACTCCTCCTGGTACGGAAGCCAGGGACCCAAGACTATGGTCTAGTGCAAGCTTTTTGGGACCTCAACCAAGTAACTACCTCCACGTAACCCAATGGTGCCCAACCCCTATACCCTCCTCAGCCTCCTCTTGGCGACTCCCACCTGTTTTAGCTGCCTGAACCTCAAGGATGTCTTCTTCAGTATTCGACTGACCCACACCAGCCAGAAACTTTGTTTCTGAGTGGGAAAATCCACATTTAGAAGTAAAAAGTCAGTTCGGCTGGACCCGGCTGCTACACGAGTTTAGAAATTCCCCCAATATCTTCAATTAAGTCCTCACAAGAGATTTCCAAACTTTTTTCTAACAAAAACTAGGCTGCACATCCTCTAGCCCATTTAAAACAAGGAGAACAACTTTTAGGGACCAGGAGAAAAGAGGTAATTCTAGCCTTCTGGTGTCAAATTTCAGGAGCGCTTTAAGAGAATTCTTAGGAGCCATACAACTATGCTGACTCTGAATCCCCAGCATCACTGTGATAACTAAGCCTCTGTATGAAGCCACACAATGGGGAGAAAGAAAACCTCTGACCTTGAAATAGGACCAGCCTACTATAGATAGCATTCAACCTACTAAAGAAAAGGCTACAAGAAGCCCCAGCACTTGGGCTCCTGAACCTAGACAAACTTTTCACTCTATACATCTCAGAAAGAAAAATAACTGTAGTCAGAGTTCTGGTGCAAAAGCTAAGGTCATGGGAATGTCCAGTTGCCTACCCATCAAAACAGAGTCGTGACTGGATGGCTGCCATGTTCGTGAGTTATGGCTACAACAGCACTGCTTGCCCAGGAGGTAGAAAAATTGACATTCGGACAACACCTCTGTACCCATGTGCTCCATTCAGTGCTCACCTTCATGAATGGTAGGGGACACTATTGGATAACAAACACCTGCATAACCAAATACCAACATCTCCTGTGTGAAAACCCACACATCATAGTGGAAACCGTAAGCACCATAACCCTGCTATGCTCTTACCCATAGGAAAATGGGGGGACCTACCCATGACTCTGAAGAAGTAATTGCTCAGATATATTCAGGTCAGTATCACCTAAAACACCCGGCAGCCTCTTAAAAGCACACATTTGGAGATCTTTGTGGACAGCAGCAGCTCTCTCACCCCAATGAGAGCCCAACAGGTCATATATGCACTAGTCACCCTTTAAGCTATCTTAGAGGCAAAACCCTTACCACAAGAAACTTTAACCAAAGGTTGAACTCATCACATTAATGCAAGCATTAGAACTAAGTAGCCAGGTATGGTGGCACATGCTTGTAATCTCAGTACTTGGGAGGCTGAGACAGGAAGATCACAGGTTCGCAACCAACCTCAGCTACTTAGTGAAGCTCTTTGCAGCTTAGTGAGGCCTTGCTTCAAAATAAATAATAAAAAGAATAGGGCTGGAGGGGTGTCTTGAAGGTAAAATGCCCCTGGGTTCCATTTCCAGTACCACACACAAAAAAAGAAAAATAACCCCAAAAAGAAAAGGTAGTAAATACCCAACCCCAGATATACATTATTTGCTTTATACTTCCACAGAGCATTAAACTGAGAAAAGACACTACTAAACTTCGGAGGGAAAAAATTAAAATACCCACAGGAGATTCTACAACTCTTTGAGGCTTTCTGGAAACCTAAACATATAGCTATCATTCAATGCCAGGGACACCAAAGGGGAAAAATAATGGAAGAATAAGAAATCCAAACACTGACACAGCGGCAAAAAGAGCCCCCCTAGTTAGAGCAACTCACAAGGCTACCCATCTCAGCCAAGAAAATATGGAAAAACTCCTCAGAAGATATTTCTACCTTCAGCACTTGTCAGCTAAAACAGCAAGTCAACATTAAGAGGATGAACCAGATCCTTAAAACTGAGTTGAGAAAAACTTGCCAGGAAACAAAACTCACCTGGATATAGATCCTTCCCCTAGTACTGTTTAAAATTACGTACACCCTTACTAAACAGATGGGGTAATCACCCTATTAAGTATTATATGCCCAGCCTCCCCGCACATTGTGTTTTCTCTCTGGGAAGCTATGAGAATGTAGGGAGACTGAATTACATCAGCTAATGTTGGGGCTAGAAAAAAATCACCCAAAAGTTTTCCACTTGAGTCTTTAGATAGGCCCCCAATAAGTATTTTCTCTCCCATCCACCCATTCCAGACAGGGGATTCAGTGTGGGTAAAAGACTAGAACCTGACTCCACTAAAAGTGCAGGGACTCTTTACTATTAGCTTAACTACCCCCACAGCTGCAAAGGTAGATGGCATAGCTGCCTGGATCCATCACAGCTACCTCAAAAGGGCCTCCCCATAACAGCTGTAGGAACTTGCAAAGAATCCTGACAGCCCCTGCCACTTGACTCCAAGAAAGATACCATGTCCTGCTTCAGTCACCTGGGAAGCTGAGCACAGCCAAAGCCTGAGGATATTCTTCATTGTCTGGGCTTTGCTAGGGTTATCCAAAATGAGCCAAGCCATGTTCTTCTGATCCCTTCTCACTGGTAGCAGGCTCAAACAGTCCTAGTCTGCATTCCCACCCTCTTTCTCTCACCTGGTAATGAAGACTCAAAATATGAGAACCCAAGAACAGGTTATGATGGATCTCAAAGGGGGGAATGAGGCAGAAATCTAAGATGGCATCATCCTGTACCTGCCACGAGGAGTCTAAGCCATGCACCTGCCACGTGGGAGCAGTTAGGAGAAATCAGGCTCAGGAAAAAAATCTGAAACTAAGCCAAGCTTCCACACCTTTGGAGTCAATCAAGACCTGCCCTGTCACCCTGCCGCTTAAAAGCGTAGCCTGGCATGGTGGTGCATGCTTGTAATCCCAGCATTTGGGAGGCTGAGACAGGAGGATCGCAGTTCATGGACAGCCTCAGATACTTATTGAGGCCCTTTGCAACTCAGTGAGACCCTGTTTCAAATTAAAGAATAAAAATAGGGCTGGGGGGTGTAGCTGGCAGAAATGAAGGAATTCTCCTTCTCAACAGGGTCTCTGGGTTGTCATCTCTCTGTGCCTGTCTTTCTATAACAAGGAAACATTTTAAATCAAACCATAACTATCATTGCTTTCTAAATTTAATCACATATTAGATTCACCCAAGATTTTTAATAACATTGATGCTCAGGTCCCTCTCCAGCATCAGTTAATCAAAACCAGGCCAGGCATCATTATTTCAAGAAATCCCAGGTGATATCATAGTGGAGCCAGAGATGGGAAGCACTAGTTTTGTTTTACTTACTCAGCTACCAGAGAATTCTATTAGTGTTGTTGTTTTTTTCCAATACTGGAGATGGAATCCAGGGGCATTGTACCTCTGAGCTACACCCCCAGCCCTATTTTTCAATATTTTTATTTTTAAAACAGGGTATCACTGAGTTGCAAAGGGCCTTGCTAAGTAGCCGAGGTCATCCATGAACCATGATCCTTGGGTTTCAGCTTCCCAAATGCTGAGATTACAAATGTGAGCCACCATGCCCAGCTTCTATTCATTTTTTAACACTTCAGGAATATATAGTTATTCTCCCTTTTCTATTCCCAGTAGTAATTCAAGCTTCTTTCAATTTGGGTGCCTGTCTCCTCTTTGGTATTAGTACATTTGCAACACAGAACCATCTACTCACTACTAGAAGAGAGAACCATTTAATATTGACCTATAAATGGCACTCTCCACTCCATTCTGCTACATAGAAACCTAGAGTGAATCAAGCATGGTGGCACATGCTTATAATCCCAGCATTTAGGAGCCTGAGACAGGAGAATTGCAGATTTGCAGCCAGCCTCAGCAACTTACAGTGAGGTCCTCTGCAACTTAGTGAGATTCTGTTTCAAAATAAGATAAAATAGGTTTGAGGTGTAGCTCAGAAGTAGAACATCCATGTTATCAATAACTATGTACACACACACACACACACACACACACACACACACACACCCCTAGAGTGCATTGAGGTCACAGTGACATAGGGCTGGAATTAGAAAGTGAAATTAACCCTACACCCACAGAAGTTAACGAGTGTCTCCTAGGCCAAATGGATAGAAATGGTGGCATTAAAAAGAGATTTACACAAGTAAAAGAAAACTCATTACCTTTGGGGTGGCAGCTGTGGAAAACTGTCAAATGAGATGGAAAAGATGAACCAGCAGAACTTAATAGGTAGAAGCTAAAACTTCAGATAGTGAGTGATACTGACGTGCTAAAAACAAAATGGCATATAGCCAAAGGAAACTTGAAAGATGGAAAGTCTAACATTGTATGATTCTCTGACAATGTGGTAAAAAAAAAAGAGCCCCTCTGGGAAGAATGATTCCATAAAGAAGGTTTTGAAAAACACAAAGTCAAAATTTTACCATAATTTGTTTGCTTAGGTTCAATGTCATATGCATATAATATGTATATTATTATTTTTATAATAAATCCCCTTTTTTCTCATATAATGAGGTAGAAAAAAAGCTTAGTCCAGATGGTATAAGAAATTAAATAGACAGACATCACATTTTGGTCTTTATTCCTGGAGAAATAAAAAAACTCTACTAAGAAATTCTGTATCCCTGTAAACTGCCAACAAATCATAACAGCCATCTATTTCCTCATTTCCTTAGGTCTTAAGGGAAAATCCCAGTGGAAACCAACAATAAATAAGAGAGCGGGAAAAGCTGTGGTGGGGAAATCTGAGTATAAAGGAAATGGAGATTGCCCTTGGGTGGTCATGAATAATGCCTCTCTGAATTTAATGTGTAATGTCCAGAGGGACCTAAATGAAACACAAAAACTCTAAAGTAAATTGTTTGAAAGGCACCGCAGAAACATGGAGGTTATGGGAAAGAAGGAACATTTTGATTAAGATTCACAGGCGTGGATTCAGCAAAGAAATACTGTTCTTAATACCAGCCACCGCCTTTGAAGTGGTCTTTTATTCACAGCACAATGAATCAGTAAAGGCAAGACACCCATAGTTTTTCAAAAACCTTTTGACATAGTTTAACTTCTAGAGATAATAGCCAAAGCAAATGTCACAGGATAAAGGATAAAATAAAGTTTTATGTAGAAAATTCCTAGGCCCCAGAGATTAAAGAAAACCCAGGTAACCCCAGGATTCACCAAATGTGGATGATGGAGCCTGTTTGTAATGAGGCTGGGAGAAAGGGCACATTTGAAACTTTTAAAGAACAATGAATACCTCTGGAAGATATATTACTTCCACCCAAACTGGATTCATTTGATCATAGAGTATAGAGGATGAAAGAAGGTACACAACGTAGATTAAGACCATCTCTTTCTTAAACCAGTAAATGAATCGATGTCAGTAACTGCTATAAAACTTCATGCCAAATTTTTCACTCTATCTAGCCATATCCAGTTGCTTCTTTTCTACAAATCTCTAAGGAAGTTTTATTTAAAAGGCTCTTATAAAGATAGGTGATACTGACTTTAGATAATTGGAGGGAGAGACTAATAGAATAGCAGAAGGAGATTTGGGGAGGGAGTTGGGAAAGGGAACAGAAGCTTGATGAAGAAAACAATTTAAATAATGCTACTTCAGTTGGGCGTGGTGGCGCACGCTTGTAATCCCCGCACTTGGGAGGCAGAGACAGGAGGATGGTGCAGGTTCGAAGCCAGCCGCTCACGCTGGCTTAGGAGACCCTGTTTCCAAATAAAAATGTGAAAATAAGTCTAGGAGTGTAGCCCGGAGGTAGAAGGGCTTCCAGGAACCCCCAGTACCATCAATAAATAAATAAATAAATAAATAAATAAATAAATAAATAAAGCTACTTCATACATGAGGGTATCACTACCAATCTTGCTCATATGTATGGAAGTGGGGTGAGTGGGATGGAATCTGGAAGAAATGACACCAAGTACTGTGTTAATGTTTGTGTCCATCACTTTCAACCTCACGATGATCTACAATTACAGCACACTAAAAAGGTGATACTAATTTGTACTAATGTTGAACATCCTTTAAAAAATAAAAATGTCAAAAAGAAAGAGACAAGAAATAGATGATAAATAAAGGCAGCTAGAGATTAGGAATACCCCAGCTCACCTATCAAGTTTTCTCTCCCGTTTCCCTGCTCCATCCTCTGCAGAAGTCTCTGTACTCACTGCCTGACATGACACCTCTGGAGGGAGATAGCTAGTCCTGAAAAAGACCATGAATCCCTCTTCCCCTAACTACCACCCATAGGTATGGGTTCCTAGGCATGGTTTACTATATGATACAGATCTCCAACGCTTTGCAATTGGCCTGGAGTTAAACCCCTGAGCCAAGATGGGCAAGTTTATGTTCTCCTAGAGGGATTTAGAAGTGCTGATCAGTCAGAGCTGCATAGCCCCTGATGTGACTTAAACCATTAAATTAAAAATTAAATCACCAAGGGAAAACTGGACCTCTCTAAGAGGAGAAGGAAGCAGTAGAAGTTGAAGGGCAGAGAGAGAAAAATTTAACGAGTATACAGAGAAACACAGGGTGAGCAGTTCAATGAAATTGCTAATTTCTATTTTTGTGTCCATTGCCATTCATGAAACTTCCCTATATATTTACAGTAAGCCTTCTCTTGGTTGAAGTTGGCTAGAATCATCTCCTCCTTGAGGACCACTTTTCAAAGACCACTCCTCTTACACATCTTCTTTCCCTTCCTCTACTCCCTCAACATCTGGGCTTGGCAGTATCCTGCCATTAGCTCTGGAAACTCTAACATTTTATTGTCAATAAGTGATTGAGCTGAGGGTGAAATTTATTAATTTCAAGGTCTCTAGTGAACCCTGAGGTTACTGCAAAGAGGATCTATAGAATAAGAACAGTTTTTGAGGTTCCTTTAGGCAAAGTTTACCATATGAGGCAAATCTTCAACCCTTGTAATTGGGTCTGGAGTTAGAATCCTGACCCCTGACCTTACCTACCAATTCTGCTATCCCTGAAAAGCCATATGGATTGCACAGTTCAAACAGACAGCATGCACAATTGAATGATGCCCTTTCAGACATTCTTTACACTGTATGTGTCCTGGGAAGTATAAATGTATTTTGACCAAATACAGGCGATTCCTCTCTGGAAGTTATGTCAGGACATGGCTTCCAGGATGCCTCTACTTCAAGGTAAAGAACTTCACCACAATATCCAATGAAATATCATGGGTGTTCAAGCTATGGGCAATAATCAAATTGTACCAGTGATATAAATTAGGATATTTTATTTTTTAGAAGATAGTCCAGAAGAAGGTTTGCTTAGAATATAAACAATTTCAAGCCCTAATTTCCATGTAGTCTCCAGGCTTCTTTATTGTTTCTTGTGTTTCCTTCACGTATTGAAACATATTCATTGAATATCTGCCAGATCCCAGTTCAAAGTAAATGATAAAATCAATTTAACCCTAGGGCTTCTGCTTCCCCAACAGAAGAGATTACACCTAAACTTATCTCTTTCTGGAAACAAGGGATTCATTTCTAAGCTATAACTTATCATGGTCATTGAGGTCTCAGAAGCAGGTCACCTGATTCCACAAATAGCAGGACAGAGAAAGAAACACTTAAAAAGTATATACAGAGAAACACAGTGTGAGGGTTCCAATTAAATTACTAATTTATACTTTTTGTCCATTGCCAGCAGATTTTTAAATTCAAATTGGCTGGTTGCTAAATAATCTATCCCTCCTCATTAAAAAAAAATCATTCCTTCTAAAAAGAGAAGAGAAAAAATATATTGGGAAAAAGGGTTCTGCCCTGAAATGCAAATTGGCATGCCCAGCATAGTCTTTCCTGGCCCACTGCCCTTTGTGGGATGACTAAAAAGATTTTTTCTTTTATTTTTCATTGCTGTATCCAGGCCTTGAAGTTTTCCCTCTCTCTAACAGAGCTTGTTCTTCAATCCATGTCCTGTGACATATCTAAATTCCTCCAAACACTGAGATCCATTACAGGAAGACTTGAAAGCTACCCAACTTAGCAACAGTTGTGAGCAGTCACCAGTATGACACAAATATTTAATATGAGTAAATATTTGAATTTAGAAAAGTGCAAGAAAGGTGTCAGAGACCAATTTAGATGAGATTTTCAAGGAAGATCTGGCTGATGAAGGAAAGGTAAACTGAACCATCGCCATGTGAAGAGCCTGGAGGAGAACAGTCTAGACTTGAGGACACAACACAAGCAACATGCCTGAGAGACAAATTACTTGTAAAATAAAGGAGCTTGAAGAACTCAGGGGAGCTGAAGATGGATAAAGAGAAGAGAATGCAGTTTGAGATGAGACTGGAAGTACAAACTACAACCCAACTACTATCCAAAGCCCATACAAATCTGGTTTACCCCAAACTGGTTTAGACCCTGGCATGGATGATAATCTACTTTCCACTAACAATTACAAGACACGGATAGACAGAGGAGCTACCAGAGTTTTTTCAGCTTGCCAGTTCAAGTGGTTCTATCATTAAGAAGTCCCCCGAGGTAGGAACACCCCCCCTCTTCTCCATATACCTTTTACCATGTAGAAAGAATGAGTTCCAGAAATAATCCTCTCAGACTGTGACATTTACACTCTAGACTTGAAGCCATTACAATGGTGATAATGATGCTGATGCCGGTGATTATAGCCATTAATGGCTACCATGTGTTGATTTATGGGTCAGGATTTGGGAAAATAACTTTATTCATGTGATTTGATCCTTAAAAACAGAACTTATCACAGAGCCAGAGTTAGGGCTATGAGAAGGCATCTCTGAGAGGAAGAGTCTAATCAAGGGTCATGTTTTCTTTCCCCACCATTTGTCATAGTGACATGATAAACTGGGTTTTACAACATGTTAGCATTACAGAATGACTGTTTTGGAAATAAATATAGTGATGTTTAGGCATATCCTTGGACTGGGCTTGGGAATATGTGGTTCACAAAGCAAACACACTGCTTCATAGCATTCTCCAAACAAGAATTCTAAAATATGGCAATCAAAAGAGACTCTGGGATAAAATAATTGGAACTCTCTAAAAGATGATCTTGTGGTCCCCAAGTCTGGAGGACAGAGAAAATGTATTTTCTTCTAAGGATAACATGAAGGTAGAGGGAAAGGGTCACTTCTTTAGAAACCTCTAGTCTTGTTCTAGTCAAATATGTTTTATACACCACAGCCAGGCATTTATCTGAAACACATAAAGTTGTTTTTAATTATCTTGCTAAATTTCTCTAATATACATATATATATATATTAGATATATATATATATATATATATATATAGATATAGAGATAGAGATATATTAGATATACTATATTCTGATATATGTATATATACTTTCTCTGGAATCCCAGTGTTTTCTTCATACCCAAACACTGAGTTGGAAAATGCAGCACTTTGAACTATGAGAGGATGCTCTCCACAATGTCCACCCTGCATTCTACAGTGCCCAGATAGCCCTTTGGAACTTTGCCAACTGCCTCAGCTATCCTATTGCACTGGCTTCAAGATTCTCTCTAATCTTCTCTCCATTTTCTTTCTTAAATTTGGACTTGACTCATTCCTTCTGCTTTTCCATCACAGGTCTATGTCAGTTAACATCCTCCCAACTGAGTTTTTTTTTTTTTTATCTCTCATGCTTTTTCATGAATAGAGCCCTACATTTCCAGCAAGTTTTCCTCAAGTAAAGTGGGAAATGGTCTTGAAGAATTTATTCCTTGGTTTAGTGGAGACAAACTTTTAGGACATCACCTTCAATAATGATTTTCAGTGCAAAGATCACTTTATTCACATTAGAAATTTGATCTGATCTATGAGATGGCTAGAACAGTAACATACAACAAAAATCCCACAGTCAGCTTTTTTCAAACTCGGGTAACTTCTCTTGCCTGGATGTACGATATCCTTAACATCTTCCCATTCTAAGTTGTCTTCTAAGTCCCTGAGCTTTCGATGAATAAAATACCTTTCATGTCCACATAAATCTTTTTTTTTTTTTTTTTTCGGGTCTGGGGATGGAACCCAGGGGCAATCGACCTCCAAGCTACAGCCCCTGCCCTATTTTTTTTTTTTTTTGGTGGTACTGGGGTTCCTGGAAGCCCTTCTACCTCCGGGCTACACTCCCAGACCTATTTTTACATTTTATATTTGGAAACAGGGTCTCCTAAGCCAGCGCGCGCGGCTGGCTTCGAACCTGCGCGATCCTCCTGTCTCCGCCTCCCAAGCGCGGGGATTACAAGCGTGCACCACCACACCCGGCCACATAAATCATTTAAGTATGCTTAATGAAACTAATTATGCCTTAAGAAATACTAGCAATTTAATTGATCCTGCAAAAGATCATTTTCCTGGTAACTTTGTGCTTATCTTTTAAATTCCAGAATGACTAGTATCCAGAGAATCTTAAAAATAAAGGAAAAGAAAAAAGCTAACATTTCATATATAACTTCTTTCAGACACATGCACACTAGGATATTGGTTTAACTCCTAAATCCAAACTGTGTATACCTCAGATGTTCTACATAAAAGAAAAAACTCTCTGTTTAAAATTTTTAACTTTTAAGTTACTTTAACAGTGTTTTCTCAAGTACCTTCTCTGAGAATATGAAGTACTCTTACACTATCTATCTGTATTATTTACTAGTATATTGTGTGGGGGGTGTATGGGTGTGTGTGTGTGTGTATGTTTACCCCCAGTTTGTTTATTTATTTATTTATCGATTTAAGAGTGTGTGTGTGTGCACGCGCTTTACTGAGAATTACACCCAAGGGCATTCTACCTCTGAGCTGCACCTCAGTCATATTTTGGTTTCTATTTTGAAGCAGGGTCTAAGTTGCTGAGAGCCTTGCTAAATTATTGAGGCTGACCTTGAACCTGTGATCCTCCTGTCTCAGCCTCCCAAGTATTGGGATTGCAGGCATACACCACCACACCTGAATACCATTATATCTTAATGTTAGATATCTAAGTAAACATGACTATTTCTTAAGTTAATACATGTTTGAGACTGAAAAAATACATAAACATGGTAGGAAATATGAATGGCATAGCATTACAAGGTTTGAATAGTGATCATGTCCTCAAACCATGTTTCACAAGATTAGCTCTAATAACAGTAGGGTGGATTCATTCTCAGCTTGCACATTGGCCACTTCATGTTGTTTTCCCTTTTTCCCTTCTCCTTTCCTGGCTTCTGCTTTGTCAGCATGTGTGCCTTTGTAGTGGGCATCTGCCCTTCTCATCTGTCTAGTATCACCATTTTTCCTGGGTAATACTGCTTTCTCATGTGAATGATGTGTTCTTGACTGGGATCAGCATCATTGGAGCTACCCGTCACAGAAATTTTCCCCTAACCACAAGAAGTGGCCTAGACTACTCTCATGGCTCTCTCTCTGGACACATAACCATAGCCATGGGAATGCATGGCCATCTTCATCCAGACCTCATGTCATGGTATAGAACATTCCTGACCAAAGCTCCAATTCCACAAAATAGGAAGTCACCTCTTCATCAGAACAGCCTGGTTTTCAGTAAAGGTCAAATTTAAGATGCCTCAAGCCAATGAAATCTATTTGCTACTCAAAGTATCCAGAGAAACAGATTGCAGAGATATCTTCCTTAGCTACTCTCTACACCTCCAGCCTCACTGATGTGCAACTCGGTGAGTATAAGTTGTTAACTCCATGTGACCTGGAGTTAAAGACAAATCTGTTGCTTTGCAACATTATAATTTGTTCCTGATGACAGTAAGGCACTCATCAACCACAGTCAATATATAGCAGAATTTTACTTCTTTTCTGGCTTTCTGTCAAGTCTTTCTATTTAGAGGCTGTGGGTAGATGAGCACAGTCAACTGCCACCAGTAGAAAACTTTGACTTAATCACCAATTTCAAAGAGTAATGATTACATTCTACTCTGAGGCATCTTCATCGCATAAGGTCATATCCTTGTTTGGTTCAAAAATCAAATTTGAAAGACATAAGGGAATAGGGATGAACCTAAGCAATAACATTTCCAATGGCCTTTTTTACTACTAATAACAGATACACTTTTCATCTAAACAAAATTCTCTTTCCACAATCTCCCAAAATAGTTGTTACTTATTAACAGAAGCCAGGAGATCATAAAATTAGCATTTATAGCTGGATGAAGTCTAAGAGACAATCTGGCTCAAAGTACTATCTGTTAAAAGCACTGTCTGTAAAGAGCAAAGGTAGCATTGTCCATTGCGTATTTCTATTTCCTGGGAAGCAGACTGATGCATATTGCACAGGATTGAACGATCTGGGTCATATAACAGGAGGGAATTTTCTAAAGAAGATTTTTTTCTTTCCACTAGAAATGTGTCCCCAAATTTTATAACTGGTAGTATTCTGTTTATTTGACAGGGACAGAGAAAAGGAAAGAAAGTACATAAAATGATAGTGAATACAGAGCTTTTGACTTCAACTCACCAAGACTGGTTTAATCAAAAGTAGGAAAAAATAAATGGGAAAGATCAAAGGCTTCGAGAATAATATATATAGACTGGTGTGGTGGCGCACGCTTGTAATCTTCTATGCCTGGGAGGCGGAAACAGGAGGATTGCGCAGGTTCGAAGCCAGCCTCGCTGGCTTAAAAGACCCTGTTTCCAAATAAATAAAAAAAATATAAAAAATAGGTCTGGGAGTGTAGTCCAAAGGTAGAAGGGTTTCCAGGAACCCCAGTACCACCTAAAAAGAAATATATATATACACATACATCTATATATATACATTTAGCAAGTACTTGGTAAACAGTAGCTGTTATAAGAACTCATAATACAATAGTATGAATGCTTGGACGTGTGTAGTTACACATCCCCTGATCACCACTCTTCCATCTTTGTTTCCACAACTCCTTCCATGTGAAATTCTCATTATTTACCTATGATTTCTGTTCATTAAACTCTTATTGCTCTTCAAGAATGAACTTGGATAATACTTCCTTCAAAAACATCCTCCTAAAAAGACTACTCATATTTTCTTCCTCTATGACTCTCTAACATCCCTGGTAGTTCTTTTATGAAACTTTATCTCTACCACTTGATTATAAGCTTATTGAAAATAAGAAAACAAATTTTACTCACCTCTGTTCAATATAGTCCCTGAAGTTGTATTTAACATTGATATATTAGGCAATATCAAATTCACCAAAAATAGCCTTGGTTAGCAGATTGCTGCTTGGCTTGTCTTAGGAAAAAATGTTTTTGAATCTACTTTCCTTTGTGAATTATAGTCTTATATCAAAGGAAAGAAAGTTAATAGATATTGAATGGCTATGTAGACCAGTAAAATTAGGCGATATACATATACTGTCTTATATCAATTTAAATAAAATATACACGGTGATCATCAGCACTATCCTATGTGTATATGTAGGTCTCAATTCAAAAAGTTCATCAAGAGAATCATTGTGGGGTAGAGCCAGAGTTTAGACTCAGGTGATATAATTCTAGTTGAATATTCTTTTGCCCTGTTATACTGTCTTTAATATTATGAGGATAAAACTCAAGGAGAAGAAAATAATATATAAATTCCCCATTCTGATCTCCAACTTGGGTGCAGAGAGGAAACACACCTCACTTCTCTCCCAGTTTCCCTAGTGTGGTTCTTTGCTGAGAAAGTCACCATATTGATAATAAGAAGCCCAACACTGTCCTGACCTTGTTCCCTGTCCTTGTCCTGTTTCCTTCATTGACATTTTAGGGGCATACTGTCAATAAGACACAAAGCAGATCTCTGTAGTCAATAATGGAATGCCAAATTTTAATCAGGAGAACAAGGCTAAGATAGCTTAACCATCAAACATACTTTTTAGTATGCATGTCAAAGCATTCCATATAAAATGTAGTGATGAATGGGAATGGCCATGTCATTTAAATTTATATTTTATACAAAATAATCTGCCCACCTCCTTCCAATGATGTAGAAAATAGAGCTCTCTGGTCATAAATGAGTAAAATGGTTCAATCTATTCTTGGTTCTGGTAGAGCAGGCTATGTAATGTTCCTATGAAAAAGTTAATTATTGTACAATATGTAGCATAATAGTAACTAATATAAGGAGGTAATGATTATATTATACCCTGCCTGGAACAAATCACATGTGCAATGTGTCCTAGAAAGTCATATTTTAAAAGGGATATAAAAAAAAACTGAAAAAAATTCCAGAAGGGAGCACTAAAGATACTGAGTGGGTTTTAAGACATACTACTGATAATGAGAAGAAAAAGAAAAAGTCCCATGAGGAACATATCTTCTATTCCCAAATATCTAATGGGTCATGATAGAGGAGAGGAGAGGCATAGACCACACCACTCTGAAAAGTGAAGCTAAGATCAAAGACTAGAAATCTCAACAGAAGCTGATCCCATTGGATTGTTGGTTCTGAGTAAGAATTCCTTCTGCAGCTCATGGGGAAATTCTAAGTATCAGAACCAACCAAAAGTACTGAGTTTCCATCTCTCTGGGATCTTCCAGAAAAGATTCCATGAATCAACTGTTTTCTAAGTTACTTCCAACTTGCACATTCTCTGATACTGGGCTCAGCCATGGCTCCAATTTACTAGCTTGTGTCCAGCTGAGCCTATAAGATGGTCACACAAGGCGTGATGGAAGCTGGCAAAGCAGAGGCCCAGCTGAGGCCCAGCCTCCCCATACCCTTTAATGGGTCTTGACAAAAGTTCCCTGGGCCTTGGTCCTTTTCAAATGCTGTTACCAAGGCAACTTCTTGCTTGTGACTGTGAAAGCAGACAGCTCCTCATGAAATTATGGCCACTTTGTTCTAAGAACAAAATGATTTGAATGGTCAGAGCTCAGAGCTTATTTTACACAAAGCAAGAGCTCATAGCTTGTGTTATAAGGGGAGACACTAGCTAAGTGGTTTCTCCCAAGAAAAAACAAATTGAGTTGTGTTTGTGTGTGTTAGATCTCCAACCTCAAGTTCTATTATTAGAAATTTATTCTATCAGGCATGGTGAGGTGGCAAATGCCTATAATTCCAGTACTTGGAAGGCAAAGCAGGAGAAGTTTCAGTTTGAAGCCAGCCTAAGCAACATATGGGGACTCTGTTTCAAAATTTAAAAAATTGGGGTATATCTTGGAGGTGTATCAAGGAGGTAGAATGCCTCTGAGATCAATCCTCAGTATGCTTCCCTTCCAAAGAGAGTAAGAATAGAAAAAAAATTAAATTTATTCCATCAAGCCAAACATGTTGGTTTATATCTGTAATCCCAGTACTTGGGAGGCTGAAACAGAAGGACTATAGGTCAATGCATGGTAATGTAATGAAGCCATATTTAAAAATGAAAAATAAGTAGGGATGAGGGTTTAGCTCAGTAGTAGAATGTCTCTGAGTTCAATTCCTAGTACCACAAGAAAAAAAAAACAGAAATTTATCTCATCAGACTCCACTTATGTTTCTAGTACAAATCAGATGCTTTCCCTAATATGTGAGAGTTAGGGAGAAATGGGTCATAGGAGGAACTCTAGATGCAAAAGGAAATCCTATAGAGGAGCAAACAAGGCAACCTAAAGGAGGAGAAAGGAGGGGGGAAGAGGAAAATCTCTAAAACACACAATGTACTTAAACATCTCGAAGTCAACCACTAAGCCGAGCAAGGGAGGGAGGGACGGGGAGGGAATGGGGTGGGAATTGGGTAGGGGTTAAATCAGTGATGTAATTAGGTAGGGGTTAAATCAGTGATGTGTACATGTCTGTACACACAAGTTTTTTACCCCAATATGATGTATGAATATAATGCACCAATTAAAAAAAAGGATCTGACTACCAGGCAAGGTGTCACAGACCTGTAATCTCAGTAATTGGGAGGTTGAGACAGGAGGATCACAGATTTGAGGACAGCCTCAGGAAACTAGGAAATATTATTTCAAAAACAAGAAGTAAAAAGAGCTAGGGGTACTGCTTGGAGGTAGAATGCTCCTGAGTTCAATACCCAGTACTATTACTACACACACACACACACACACACACACACACACACACTCGGCCTTTCTAGCCATCGAGGTGCTTATAGCAAATCAGAGCAGACAGATGTAAGCAGTTAATAGTGTTGGCCTACATGCCAACATTTATCAGCCGATGGTGACTTGCTTAGCATGTGGTGATTCTGTTTCACAGAGCAAGGAATACAGGACAGAGACTGTCACACTGCTTAGTTCTGGAACAATGTGGCTTTTCAAGCCCAGTTGCTCATCAAAAAGGCCTTCAGATTCTGACTTCTCACATTTAGAAACTCTTCCTCTCTTCCACTACCAGTTGCCCTCTAGACTAAAAAATCACCAAGTTTCCTAATGTCTGTCCTCTAGCCACCCCTCACCATGCTGGAGGAGCAGTGTAGCTTCCAACACTCAGTGAAAAACCAGCTGTGTGAAACCTGATGAACCACTTTTCCAAGGATAGACATTTATCTCACACCATAGCCTCAATTGCTCAGCTCAGTGGTATGGCAGCTTCCTAGGTAGCACTTTTCTTGAGTCACACCACAGAGCAGCAGAAAAATAAAATGATGCTGATGTTTTATATTGTCCAAAGAATGCCCCTTAGAGATCTGATAGTGGAAAACCTACTCTCTTCTTTCTAACCCAATTTTAACTATCAGGAAAGACGAGGTATATACTGTTTCAAGAAGAGCTAAGATCAGAAAATAGAAATCTCAAGAGAAGCTATTAAGATATTTATAACCTTTGTATATTTTATAAATACTATTTGTCTTCATGTAGAGAGCGACAGCTCTTTGAGAAGGGTGTACATTTAATCTGCATTATTCATCTACTATCCAAAGTATTTAATTCAGTGTAACACCTAGTAGGTCCTCAGTAAATATTTGTTGCATTAAATATATTTGTAGTGTTAGATTCATTCTAGAAAATGTTTTAGGGAATGTAATAGCCCCTACTATTTCTAGAAATTAACATTGATATAAAAAGACTAAGAAATTTTTTTTCATAAACAAAAAGGGAAATTAAGCACATAAAAGTCCAAAGTCACCCAGCATGGTAGCACATGCCTATAATTCCAGCACTTCAAAGGCAGAAAGAGAAGGATCGTAGATTCAAGAGTAGTCTCAGCAAATTAGCAAGGCCCTGTTCCAAAACTAAAATAAACAAAATTTAAAAAGGGAAGCTTGGAATATAACTTGGAGGAAAAATGTCCCTGGGTTCAATTCCTAGTACAAAAATAAAAGTACAAAGTAAATAGAATGCCTCCTTTCCTTTTGTATTCTATCTACGAACACAAAAGACCTCCTGTGTGCCAGGGATGCTGAGATTCTGTTGCCTCCATCTCTTTTGTAGAGGTTCTCACACTGCTCCATGCCAAGCTGGTGGGCCTCTGTGGTGGAAAGGCCGAGTGAACTGGGGCCTCACAGGCAACCTGCACATCAGCATAATGAAATCTCCCAGCCTCCAAGCAGGACTCTCCACTAAGATTTCATCTCTAGGCAATCCTGCCAGGAAGAAACTCTTTACTCCCAAAGAAATCAAAGATAGAACTGCTTGGAATGATTCACATAAAAGTTCTCAAGCTTAATACACTTTTAAAATCATCTAGGGAGCTTTAAAAAATCTACTTATATCTTAGCTCCAATTAAATAGGCACATCTGAGGGTGGAGCCAAGGCATCCAAGGCTCTTTAAAGCTCCTGAGGTGATTCTAATGTGTAGTCAGGCTGAGAGTCACCAATTTTCTTAACCTAGCTCTTCAGCATGCAGGTTAGACTCACGATTGCAAGGTTTCAGCTGATCACCTGTCTGCATTCACATACACATTATTATGCTTTGCTACTGGTACAGAAACAGGACAAGGATGAGAAATGTTCTGTTAATGAACACCTGGTTCTATTGTATTGTCCTGTCAGTCTGTGAAATATCAACCCAGCCTATATACAAACAATCAACTCTGATTTGAGATTCAGAGCCTTGCACATTTGTTTTAGCCCCTTGCTAGAACTATTTCCTCTTGATTTTGTTCTTCTTTGGTCTTGGTGCTACTATTTTCTCCCAGTAACCTATCTACTTATCTGCTATTGCCATGACCAGGAAGGGACATTTGACAGTGTGAAACAGACAAGTCCAAAGCCTTTCTCTTTCCCCAGTTATTGTCTGCCACAATCAATTGGGTCCATTCTGAGAGTCTTGAGACATGTAGAGATAATACATTGAGTAGTTTAAGGACAGCAGTCTTGGAAGTAAAGTGACTTGAGTTTGAATTCCAGCTTTGCTACTTACTGTGTTGTATAGCTTTGGGCAAGTTATGTAACCTCTTTGTACTTTATTTTTCTTACCATTAAGAAAGGAGGTAATGGTCATGATTCTCTGTTAAAGTTGTAATATTATCACATAAAATGTGTGATTATAAAAGTAAAACAAGCGCTCAGGCATGTTAATTCTGATCCAGTGTTGTTCTATAATTCTTTTAGGATTATGGGGACCTAAAAAAGTAACACAATGGGATTTAGGGGGCTCAAACACCATAGAACTACATCCATTCCAAATACTGAAAGGCTGTTTTAATGCAGCACTTTAGAAATGCTTTCCTTCTTTTCTGTAACTCTTTAGGCTACTTGTGAGCATGTATCCCTACATTTTATAAATAAGGAGAGCAAAAAGTGAATTTATTATAAGCCAGTAAATGTTTTTCCTCTGTATTTTACACATGAGATAAAGCATAAAAATGCCCTTGAAACTGAGAGTGGCCGTGCATGCTTGTAATCCCAGTACTTGGGAGGCTGCGATGGAAGGATTGTGGTTCCCAGATGGCTTCAGCTACTTAGTGAGGCCCTGCGCAACTTAGTGAGACCCTGTTTCAAAATAAAAAATAAGCCAGGCATGGTGGCACAGGCTTGTAATCCCAGCATTCTGGATCCAGAGACTGGAGGATAGCAGTTTGCAGACAGCCTCAGCTACTTAGCGAGGCCCTTTGCAACTCAGTAAGACCCTGTTTCAAAAATAAAAAGAATAAAAAATAGGGTTGGAGGTATAGCTCAGAGGTATAATGCCCCTGTGTTCCATCCCTGCTACTGTAAAAAAAATGATGAAAACAATAAAAATAGGGATGGAAATGTAGCTTGGAAGATAGAATGTCTCTGGATTCTATCCCCAGTACCTCAAAAAAATGCCCTTGAAATTAGGCAGTGGTCCTCAGCTGTTCAGTTGGCGAGTAGCATCATTAAATCTAACACTGCCACATAATTCTGTTGCATTGACAACTTCCTAGTCATTCTGTTTTCTAAAATGAACTTGGGAAGAATGCTATGTTTTGCTAGGAGATTGATATAAGCATAAAAAATATCTCTCAGCCAGGTATGGTGGCACACACTTATAATCCCAATGCTTGGGACACTCAGACAGAAAAATGACAGTTTTATGGCCAGCCTCAACAACTTAACCAGGCCCTCTTCAACTTAGTGAGGCCTTGTTTCAAAAGAAACAACCACTTCTAGGTATCTACCCAAAAGAAAGGAAACCAAACTACCAAACTAATGCATGTGTATCTATCTTCATAGCTGCACAATTCACCATAGCCAAACTCTGGAACCAGCCAAGATGTCCATCAACAGATGAATGGATTACAAAACTGTGGAATATGTACACAATGGAATTTTACTCAGTCATAAAAAAAATACAATTGCAGTATTTTCAGGGAAATGGATGGATCTTGAGGACATTATGCTAAGCAAAATTAGTCAGTCACAAAAAGTAAGGAATCGGGTACTTTCCCTAATATGTGAAAATTAGGGTGAATGGGGTCATAGGAGGAACTCCAGGTGAAAAAGGAGATCCTATAGAGGAGCAAATAAGGCAACCTAACTGTGGGAACTGGAGGTGGGGAGAGGGAAACTCTTTAAAGCATATGATGTACTTATTCATATGGAAGTCAACCACTAAACCAAGCATGGGAGGAAGGAAAAGGGAGGGAGTGAGGTGGGGACTGGGAGGGGCTGGCTGGGTGATGTGTGCATTTATGTCTATGCGCTTTTTTAACCCCATTATGATGTATAAATACAATGCACTAATTTTAAAAAATATTTTAAAAATCTTTTAAAAAAGATGGATCAGCTGCCTTTACAAATTTCATTTAGTATTTTTAAAAGAAAGCAATAAACAAAATCCTTTCTAAAATTCAAAAAAAGAAACAACAAAATAAAATAGGGCCAGCTGTGTAGCTTGGAGATAGAATTCCCTGGATTCAAAAAGAAAGAAGAAAAGGATCACCTATCACATACTAAGCACACCTCAGACATTGTAAAGGGTTTTTTGTCACAGGTAGAACAAAGCTGGATACACATTTCATTCCTAGAACTTCAGATTCTCAAATAAGAATAAATGTCCCCTATACACCTTTTTCTCTGTATCTTTAATGACTCTTCTTTTCAGATAGTTAATTTATTAATTGCAGATTCTTTTTACCTACATTCCAGGGTTCAACCATGATGGCATGTCAGGTGTGATCATAATGAACAAACATCAGTGTACCACCCATAAGTCTACTGCAACCTTAGCCAACCAGTGGATACATTTAGTGCATAGGCAGCTCTTACTACGTAGTGGAAACTGTGCTAAGAACATTGCCTCATTAGAATTCAGATAATCTTCATATACCTGTTTTACTTGTAAGAAATAATACAGATCTTAGGAAAGTTCATGTCTAAAGTTAAAATTTTAAAGTGGCAGAATTAGAATTTGCATTAACACCTGACTCTGCAAAGCAAAAGGTAAGCAAAACACTACTGAAAATTCATCATGGAAATGCAAGGCTGTGATCCAGATGCAGAGGCCAGGCACAGTCAACTCGGACCAAACCCTAATCTACTCTTAGCCCTTCAAGACTGCTTATTTTCCTGTAAGCATACACCAGGTTGATGGTGATGCCACTTAGTGTATCAAGCACTAGAAAAAAATGCTTAGAGGGAAAACTGATTAGTTTAAAATTGTAATATCTACAGTACAGCCACTTTATTTTAATAAAGCTGCAATTATATAAAATTATGGAATAAATAACCAATAAAATACTCATCTAAATACAATAGTCTTCTTGATACTACAAAAAGATTGTCATAACCTTATTGGCTTTAAAAAAAATACCGTAAATTTATTATCTTATAGTCCTGGAGGCGACAGTGCAAAATCAGCCTCACCCAGCTGAAGTTTGATGTTGGCAGGGCAGGTTTTTTCTGGAGGTGCTAAGGGAGATTCTGTTGCCCTGTCTTCTCAGCTTCCAAAGGCCTCCATCCTGAAACACATTCATAGGTTCTGGGGGTTAGGATGTGAATATCTTTGTGGGAGTCATTATTACATCCATCTCAATTTATGACAATTACTATTTTAAGGGAAGAAAAAATTTTCAACAAATTAGGAGGGAATCTATTCTTTATTATAAGCATCTGTAACCAATTTTCAATTAATTTGTGGTTGCAGGGTGTGGGGGTCTCACCTTCATTGTTAAGAACTTATATTTTTCTTCTTGTGGGTGTAGTGAGTGGGTTGCAGACCAGCTGGGTTGAGCATCTGCCTAGGAACTGCTGTGGTAGGTTATATTTAAAATTCATTTATTCCAAATGTTCAGAAATGGTAAAGTCTCTAGAAGCAGCCTTAAAACTGTAGCAGAAAGAAGATATGGATTATAAAATGTAGAGGGTGGTTAAGTCAATCCATTTAATATGAGTCACTCACTAAAAGTGAGTAAGCAAGAAGAGAGAGGAAAAACTGTATCTTCTTAAATAATAATTGAACCAGTGCATCATGCTCCGAGTTAAAGAGCATATAGCAAGGAAATCTACTCTACAACTTCCTGTGAATTTTCTGTTCTTGCCATGAAAAAAGAAGAAAACCAAAGTGCCAATATTCCTGCTGAATGGGGGGGATAGCAAAACAAGAAAAAAAAAACTCAGAAAAATCTGAGTGGGGAAACTCATACAAAAATGTGTTCACTTTTGTTTTGTTTTCTCCTGGACTTGGTAATTGGAGAACATCTCACTTAAAGCCATAGGGTAAGATGCAAGTCTTCTGATATCTCAACTTGTAAGGAAAGAACCCTTCAATATTGTGACTCAGACACTATGTGTTTTGAAGTTTCAAATGGCTTCTCAGAAAACAAAATGAAATTCTAAGTGCCTTTGGTAATAGATTAATATAGTTCTAATAATAGGAAATTATGTTTATCTAAATGTTTCTCCTTTATTTCAGGCTTTTGCCTAATAACATTTCAATGGGTATATGCATCTCCTAGAAGGGCATAACTAATATCGAATGCCACTTTATTTAAAAGCCATAATATAGATTATTTTAAGATATAATCAAACAAACATATGAGTAAAATGCTTTAAAACATCTAGCGATGCTTAGTAAATATTATTACCCTCATTTTAAAATGTCTTTATATCAGTAAGAAGTGACAAAGAGATAAACAGAACCCTCAGGCTAGTAGTTTCTAAAACTAGCTGAATTACTTCTCAATTTTTAATGCACACAAAGGCACACACACAAAAATTAATTCACATACAAAGTATGCTAAAATGCATACTCTGATTCAGTTAGGTCCAAAGGTGTGGATGGTTCACAGATTCCTTATTTCCTTTCTTTTATTGGTGCATTGTAATCAGACATCTTAGTGGGGTACAAGATGGTAGAGGCATACATGCACACATCACTCATTTACCCCTTCCCACACAAAGGCACACACACAAACATTAGTGCACATACAAAGCATGTTAAAATGCAGACTCTGTTTTAGTCATGGGAGAATTTTTGTTTATGTGCTACTAGGAATTGAATCCAGGGGCATTCTACCTCTAAGCTATACCCCCTAGCCCTTTTTCATCTTTTAAGAGTCTCACTAAGTAGCTGCATGCTGGCCTGAACCTGATGATTTGCTTGTTTCAGTCTCCCATGTATTGAGATTATAGGCATGCACCACTGCACAAGGCAAGAATTTTATGTAAATTATGTAATATCAACATTCATAAAATTTTATAAACACATATATTTTGTAAACAATTCAGGAAACTGAATATTTCTTTGTCTATTCATAGATACCTGAAGGGTTTATGAATCTCCATCTAAGAATGCATAGTCCAATCATCCTTTCTTGCAAATAGCATGCTTCAGAAACATAAAACTTACTACTATAGTTTTACTTTTGTCAAAAACATTTGAGTGTACAATAGCTACTTTTATTTTTATCTTCTTAGAATTTTATTGGTGCAATAAAATTATACTTCATAGTGAGATTCAAAGTGACACATTTTTAAATTCACATAACATCTCTTGGTGTGATATCCTTCCAACCCCATCCCCACCCTCCTCCTATTTTCCTTTACATACTATTAAGGTTGTTTGTTATGTTCACATAATAAACACATATGAACACAATAAACAGATAAATGGATCAAAAGTGTGGTCTATACAAACAATGGAGTTGTATTTAGCCATAAAGAACAATATTGTGCCATTTTCAGAAAAATGAATGGAACTAGAGAACGGTATGTTAAATGAGATCAGGCAGTCTCAGAAAGTTAAGAGCTGAATGTCTCCTTTTATATGCAGAGGTTACAGAGAAAATAGGAAAGAAAAGGGCTTCATTAAAATAAGGAGTGAAACCAGAACACTAAAACTGGATCAAGGGAGGAAGGAAAAGAGAGGGGAGAGGAAGCTTGAAAAAGGAAGTCAACCATTGCACTTCCAAATCTTGTTTGGGCACCATGTAAACTCTTCAGAGCAACCTCCAGCACCTGTCCCTGAAACTGCCCCACAGCATCTGGCCCTGGCTTCTCCGAGCATTCCCAGGTGCTCTTCATGGTACTAGACACAAAACCTGACTTTAGTCTGCACTGCCAGCCTCCATTTCTCATCCTTCTCAACTTGCTTTCTGATTAAGCTTCTATAAAAGTCTCCCTATAAGCTATAATTTTTCTTCCTAGGGTCAAGTCTCAGTTGTTCTTTATTTTTTAGTGGTACATTACAGTCATACATCTTAAAGGGTTATGAGATGGTAGAGGCATACATGTACACATCACTCATTTAGCCCTTCCCCAATTCCCTTCCTAGTCCCTCCTTTTCATATTTGGCTTAGTGATTGACTTCAATATGTTTATGAATGTACATCACGTACATTAGGGAATTTCCCTCTTCCCCTGCCCCATCCCCTTCAGTAAGGTCACCTTATTTGCTCATCTATGGTTTCTCCAATATTCTAACTTTGAAACTGCTATCCAGCATCAAAAGTTATTACTTAAAAGACTCTTCAATCACATAATATTTTACTTTATTTTCCATGAATACTCTTTAACATACACAAAAGTTCTTATACTTTCTTTCCCTGAAGTTTTACCAGCCTTACAAGCCCTCTGCTTTAAAGGACTTGAATCATCATTCTTTTATTTTTTATTGATGCATTGTAGTCATACATCTTAATGAGGTACAAGATGGCAAAGGCATGCATGCACACATCATTCACTTAGCCCTTCCCCAACTCCCATCATATTTCTTCTCCCTCCCTCCTTCTTATGTTTGGCTTAGTGATTTTAAAAAGAAAATATTTAAATGCAAATATATTTTGAAAAGAACACAATTATAACTCAGAAATGTATAAAGAAATGTAAAAATTTTAACACTGAAATAAAGAATGAAGCCTTCTTTGCACTGATAATGAGCACACATGGAAAAACATGCTATAGAGATTTAGAATTGTCAGCTACATTCTTTTATGAGCCTTTTCTGCAAATATTCTTAGGAGCTTGTGTTTTAAAACATTTTACACTCCATTGTGCAACAATAGAAAGTTATTCAATTGAATATAAGACATTATACTTAAGATTTATGTGGTAATTTCTTCTTATTTAAGGGCAAAATCATGGTAATATGTAGAGGTGGTCAATATGTTAATTGCCTGCAATTCAGTGGTTATTTTTCAATGTGTGCCAAAATATCAAGTTAAGCATACCTTAAATATATACAATATTTATATATCAAAAGGTTAAATAGTCATGAAATAAGATATCACAAGTAATTGACTGCAAAGGTAAAACTAAGTAATATCAGAAAATTCTAGTTTTTTATTTATTGCAAAATATATCATTTTGTAATGCTAAGAAGGAAGAGATCTGTAGTTATAAACATGTTTTGCTGCCTTATCTATGTAAATATTACCTATATGGCTCTTAAGTTTCAAGTTTTTTGTTCAAGAAATGACTTGTTCACATATAATCATCTATCTTGTTAAGTAGTCTTAGTATTTAGAGACCAGAATGAGGCCTACTTAGTCACTTTGGAAGAGTATAAATTAATTTGACCTTTGAGAGTAAAATTTTGAATCATTGAAGAACAGACCAAAGCAAAGTTATGAAAAATCAAAGCTACAGGTAGAGATATAATTAGTCTCACAAATCACAGCTTATCCAATATGTATATGGAAATAATGATGATTTGAGGTCAGATAGGGACAGTCATGAATGACAGATCAACCAAGGTAGAATTTAAAAGGACTTTACAAAGTCAAATGAAAGAAATGCATTCAGGCTTTCTGAAGTTTTATCCAAAGGGTTTTAATTATTCATCTCTATTATTATGTGGATGAATAAAACTATCTTGGCCTACTATAATTAAATATTGTTCTCCTCAATATATGTCAATGTATATTGATTCCATGTATATGATTTTATATTACTATTATAACAAAGTTTCACAGACTAAGCGACTCAAACATGAATTTATTATCTTGCAGTTCTGGAAATCAGAAGTACAGAATGAAAATAAAACCAAAGTTATCAGCAACAGGATTCTTTCTTTCTTTCTTTCTTTCTTTCTTTCTTTCTTTCTTTCTTTCTTCCTGTCTTCCTCCCTTTCTTTCTTGAAGCTCTATGATTCCAAGAATCTCTTCTTTGCCTCTTCTGGTTTTGTTGGCTACCAGCACTCCCTATCTTATGATTGATACTCCCCAATAATTGATTCTGTTGTCACATTGCTTTCTCCTAATTGATCTTCTGCCTCTTCTTATAAAGACCATGTGATTATATCAAGCCTACCTTGATAATTTAGACAAAATCTCCCAATTGCAAGACCTTCATTGAAACCTATCTGAAAGGTATCTTTTGACATATATAGTAACACAGGTTCAGAATGAGGATGTGGACATGTTTGCACAGTGGTCAGCTCACCACATCACACTAACTAAGCAGTCTTCCAATTCTGTCTTGGTTTTCCCTGAGGAAATTACTACTGATAAAGACGATTTGGATCAATCTCAAAATCATTATGCTGAGTAAAAGAAACTAAAAGAAGTGTGTGTGTGTGTGTGTGTGTGTGTGTGTGTGTGTGTGTGTGTGTGTTGGGAGGAGAAAGAGGAAGGAGAGAGAGAGAGAGAGAGAGAGAGAGAGAGAGAGAGAGAGAGAATGAATACAATATGAATCCATATACCATATACTTTAAGTAAAAATCTAAGTAGCTGGTCATAGTGGCACACATCTGTAATTCTACTACTAGGGAAGCCAAGAAGAGGATCACAGGTTTAAAATTGGCCTCAGCTATTTATCAAGGTCTTCAGCAGCTTAGTGGAATCCTATTTCAAAATAAAACACAAAATAGGGTTGGGAGTATAACTCAGAGGTAAAATATACCTGGCTTCAACCCCTAGTGCCACAAAAAATGAATAAATAAATAATAAAATAGAAAACTGGTTAAATTACTTATGCAATTAGAAAACCATACAGTGGTAACTTTGAAGGAATAATATTAACTCTTTTGAGTAATGAGAGGGAACTTTGAATAACATTACTCTTTTGAGTAATGAGAGGGAACTTTGTGGTCCTTCTTAATGTTTTATATTTCTTTTTTTTAACAGTACTGGGGATTGAACAAAAGGGCATTCTACTTCTGAGCTGCATGCCTTGCCCTATTATTTATTTATTTATTTATTTATTTATTCCGGTACTAGGGATGGAATCCAGGGGAATTCTACCTTCTAGCTCCACCCCCAGCCCTATTTTTTATTCTTTATTTTAAAATAGGGTCTCACTGAGTTGCAAAGAGCTTCACTAAGTAGCTGAGGCTGTCCATGAACTGTGATCCTCCTGTCTCAGCCTCCCAAATGCTGGGATTAAAAGCCACCACTCCCAGTTCTTAATTCTTTATTTTGAAACAGGGTCTCACTAAGTTGTAAAGGGCCTCACTAAGTAGCTGAGGTTGGCCACGAATGTGAGATCCTTCCATATCAGTCTCCTAAGTACTGAGATTACAAGCATAAGCCTCCATGCCCAGCTTGTTTTGTATTTCTTCACGTAGATGCTTATTATGTAGTATGTTCACACACAAAAAATTTTACCAAGCTGAATGTTAATCATCTGTGCATATATGTATATATGTATATACATATATACATATATACATATATACATATATATGTATATACATATATACATATATATATGACAGATCAACAAAATTTTTTAAATACATAAATAAAAGAAGACCTGTCTACAAACTGTGAGTTTTCCACTCCTGCAAGCAATTAGCAGTAGAGTTGTTTGGCTTCCCATTTTTTATGCTCTCAGTGGCGCTATAACATGGTGTCAGAGTCACACTCTCTATTTCTGAATGTTAAAGCTCATAGATCCCTCCCCGTCATCACTAACACCAGCTCCTGTATCGCCACCAGCAGCAGCAGCCACCTGAACATTGAACATTGTAGACCTCTTGGTGCTGGCTTGTGATAATGAGCTACTGATGTGTGCAGAGACCGTTTTCCAGGCACTCTAAGTTAGTTTACTTTCACACACATACTCCACTACTACCACTTCCACCACCATCACTTCTACTATTTTTAAAGCAAAAAACCAGTGTGGTACTGTAGTCATCCAAAGCAGTATGCTTTGCCGTGTGTTGTCTATGTCCCCCTCTTCTGATCATCATAAAGGAAGGCTCATTCTCTCATTGAATTTTTGAGCAATCCTAATTGACAAAGGCATTTGCAAATTCAGACTATGTCCAGATGGCCACAATTCTATGAATGAATAGGCAGCACAATTTATTCCAAATCTAAAACTCATGTTTGCCTCTCTTGAGTCAAGTTTTGATAGGGCCAGAATACTCTCTGTTAAAAAAAAAATAAAATCACTATTTCAATTCCAGGAATTCTGTTAGGAGAATACAGAATAAGGAAAATCATGGCGTCCTGTATTTACCATTAAACTGCTAACAAACTCCAGTTCTTTCCCATGGAAGACAAACATTAGTCCAAACATAGGTTCCCAAAACAACTGAAAGTTCTTCCCATAAAGTGCTAAAATTAAATGTAGATACCTGAAAGAATGCAAATTTGTCAATGCATCTTTCTGTTTATTTACATAAAGAAGGAAGATTTCACCGAGTAATTTCCTTCTGAGAAGGGGTGGGTAAGCTAAGTATGTTTGGGAACCCTTGGAAGAAAACACCACTAACAACCCAAAACTCCTGAAATTATAAAAACTGGATTTAAAAAGCAGTGTCCCAATTATGATCCTCATTGTATTCATGCTCCTTGAAAATATACCTTGGCAACTTATTCCATCCAAATGAGTCTCTTTTTGCACCCATTGATCTTAAGGCAGCCTTTGGCTCTGGCATCACACCAGTTCTGAGAATGGGCTTCGGGAGGCATTCTATGCTTCCCTTTCTTTCACAGAATCCTGTCACCACCTTAAGACCAAATATGAGCTAGTCTGGTGATGGAAAATTCAAATGTAAAAGCCAAAATTGTCCTGGACCATCCTACAACCAGTTAATGGACATACATGTGGGAGAGACCAGTTAAGATTAGCTAACCCAACCCACAAATTACAAATAATGGCTTACAGGAGACCAAAACTGCCTACTGGCCCACATATATGTGGGCTAACTACACATATACTTTCAAGCCATTCTGATTTGGGATGATTTGTTTTGCAAATAGACAATAGATAAATAAGTTAAGCAAAAATAGGAGACACTCATGTTGTCATCAGAGGTCTAGGTTTTTGAGAAGAATGTTTGTTCCAATTTTCTCATTGTAAGAATAAAAAATTAAGAACATGAACTAAGAATCATAACTGCCAACTCTTTTCTTTACTAGATTTAACAAATAAGTGAGATTAGTCACAAAAAGTAAGAAATCAAATGCCTTTCCAAATATGCTGAAACCAGGGAGGAAAATGGCCATAGGAGGAACTCTAGATGAAGGAAAAACCACAGATGAGCAAATAAGGTGACCTAACTGAGGAGGATGGTAGGAGAGAAAAGGAAAATTTCCTGATGTACATGATGTACATTTATAAACATATCAAATTCAACTAGTAAGCCAAACACAAGAATGAGGAGGGAGATAATGGGGAGGTAATTGAGGAAGGGCTAAATGAGTGTGTGTGCATGTATGTTTCTACCATCTTGAACCTCATTAAGATGTATGACTACAATCACTAATAAAAAATTTAAAATAAAAGAAAATGTCTTTTAACAGATCTAGTTATTCCATGAGTAGAACACATTTAAGTACTTAATATATGCAGAGCATTGTGCTAAACATTTTACATCAATGTATTTCTGTAACCTGAGAAAATAAAGGATTGCTCAAAATCATACAGGGAAACAGCATGTGAATTAGCACCTTTCTGATACCAGAGACAACGTCAGCAGTTATATTGCATCTTACTGCCTGTGTTATGGCAAGGCTAGGAGATGCAACTCACATGGGAATGGAATTCTAAAATCAGTTCACTGAGCAGATAACTACCAGTTTGAATTATGCTTGAAAAGGTCTTTGTTCATAAATTACACCACCAGCTGCAGGAAGTCTACCAGCATCAGTTTTCCCTCTGATATGGAACAAACAAATAGATTTTGGGAGGGAGAGAGGTCACTGAAAATATAAGTGAGATTAGTCCATCACAAAAAAAGAAGAAATTGGATGCCTCCCCTAATATGTGAAAGCTAGGGAGAAATGGGTAACTGGAGGAACTCTAGATGAAGAAGGAGATCCTATAGATAAGCAAATAAAGTGACCTGAGGGGACTGGAGTGGGGGGAAGAGGGAAACTCTAAAGCATATGATGTACTTAACAAACATATCAAAGTCAATCACTAAGGCAAGCATAAGAAGGAGGGATAGGGAGGGAATGGGGTGGAGACTGGGTATGGGCTAATTGGACAATGTGTACATGTATGTCTCCACAGGTCTTTTATCCCATTAAGATGTATGACTACAATGCACCAATAAAAAAATAAAATTTTAAAAATAAAAAAGAGAAACTAGGCAGAGACGTGTCATAGTCTGTGCTCAGATCTGTGAGTTATCATCAATGCCACCCCAAAGCTAGAGTCTCCTAAAACAATGGAACTCTCCAGTAACCGATCTCTCTTCTCTCTCTCCTCTCTCTTCTCTCTTCTCTCCTCTCTCCTCTCTCCTCTCTCCTCTCTCCTCTCTCCTCTCTCCTCTCTCCTCTCTCCTCTCTCCTCTCTCCTCTCTCCTCTCTCCTCTCTCCTCTCTCCTCTCTCCTCTCTCCTCTCTCCTCTCTCCTCTCTCCTCTCTCCTCTCTCTCTCTCTCTCTCTCTCTCTCTCTCGTGTATGTGTGTGTGTGTTACTGGGGATTGAACCCAGGAAAATTCTACCTCCAAGCTACACTCCTGGCCCTATTTTTTTTTTATTTTGAAGCAGAGTCTTATTAAGTTGTGGAAGGCTTCACTAAGTTGCTGAGGCTGGTTTTGGTTTCAAACCTGGGATCCTCTTGTCTCAACCTCCCAAGTACTGGAATTAAAAGCATGTGCCACCATGACCAACTTGGCATGACATTTTTGCAAAATGATTATATTGTTTTACGATATTTATAACAACAAATATTTTATACCACGCTTGCCTACAGTCTCTATTGCCACTGCAGTCTGAAGGCAAACCCAGAAAATACATGTATGAACAGAAGCATGATTGAGTCCATTAAGAAAGCAGGTAGAAGAGACTTGTCCCATATACTGACCCTGATTTATATGGTGGTCTTTGTGATAAGAAATATGCAAGCTTATAGTTTATACCCTCCCCCACATTTGATAAAGGTTTTTATTGCAAGGCTTGATAGAGTATTTGTGATCAAAAATGTCCATAGAATGCTTCAAAGTCATAAAGCAGTTTGAAATAATAAAAGCAATGTGAAAATCACTGAACCAATGGACAGAATTGTAGGTTGAAGCCAGATTCCACCACTGAACTAGTTGGAAATCGATTTACCTCTGTGAAACTATTATCAGCACTTGGTTCTTACATCCAGCATTATAATAACAAATGCTGGAGTCAGACAGAATTTAAGCACAGACAAAGCTTTATTAAGGGAATCCTACTTGAGCCAGAAGGGAAACCACACATGGAGAACAAAATCTCCAGGCTGGCTCCTGTAAAGTGAATAAGGCAGACTTCTCCCCAAAAGAGAAGGGAGACAGCATATGGACAGAGATCCCAGATATACTCAAGCAAAGAACAGAGGGAATCACTTTTATGGCATCTATGAGGTAGGCAGAAACTCGGTCTCTTGATGTCACCACATATAGAAATGCGACTTGATTTATCCCTGAGCTCTTCTTCATGATACTTTAAGCATCACAAGTCTCATTACCATTTTAAGTCTCCACCTAGGGGTGTGTATTTTACCATGCTAATAAGGTAAAGGTAACAGTGGGTTATTTAAATGACTATTCTATATATATATATTTGTCCCCACTATCTGGAATCGCCCTTATTGTCTGGGAAAGTAGTAGTAGTAGTAGTAGTAGTAGTAGTAGTATTTTCAGAGCTAGTATTTCTACTAAGTACATAAACCCAGTAGGCTGATCTGGCTGACTTAGCCTACCATATCCTGGCATGTTGTCTCGTTCCCATGCCCTTGAAGACTGGTGCACATTTTTATTTTCTTGGTGGTACTGGGGTTCCTGGAAGCCCTTCTAACTCCACGCTACACTCCCATACCTATTTTATATTTTTTTATTTGGAAACAACAGGCTCTCTTAAGCCAGCATGGCTGGCTTCAAACCTGCGCGATCCTCCTGTCTCTGCCTCCCAAGCACGGGGATTACAAGCGTGCACCACCACGCCCGGCAGACTGGAGCACTTTTAATTTTCTAGTATGTCTATTATACTAATATGACTGAGGACTAACTTTGCTGCCTTATTTACCCTGAAATGTGTTCATTCCTTAGTCCTATGTAGTCCTGTTTTGCATCCTTGACTATGTCAAACCTAAGTCATCGCATTTTCAATTAAATATAAGAAGGGGGAAAGAAGGATGATGACTTTTAGAGGAAGACAGCAGGATTCAGTCCCTCTGAGACACAGTGCACAATCACTGAAAAAACTGCTTCTTGACAAGGGAAGAAAAGCAACAAAAACTTCACCAAAAAAAACAACAACAAAAGTTAAAAAATGGTGGACTCAGAAGAAAGAACAGGACTATAGAGAGCTCGACACATCTCACCTGGTGAATGCAGAGCAGCAGCAATTATGGCAGCACCATCTTGTCCAAGCCAAACTGGGACTGGTGGCTACCAACCAGTCCCATAGTTCCTAGATACCACAAGCAAAAGAACTGTGAATTGTTTTAAGGTATCATCAAAAGTGATCGGTGTTTGACTTCACTGTTGACAGAGACTCAGCTGCCCAGACAACCCAGCTGAACCTATCTCTTCCAGCAGCATCCTGAGTGGTGTCCATCAAAAACATAAGTTAATAAGCTGTCCTAGCAGATCATCCTGTGCAGCCACAAAGACTTACATGACAAATAAATACACTTGTGGGAGTCTGATACTTTACAAATCATCCCTGCTGAGATGGAAAGTGGGGACTACTATTGAACACAGCAGAAACATGTATTAGAAGACAACCCCTAAGAGCATTCAGGTGGAAGAGACCTGTGTCTGCAGTTTGCCAAGACCTTGTAGGTTCTCTAGGGGTCACCCACCTGTGGTGGCTGGGAAAATATAGCTCAGCCTATGGAGTTTCAGGCTAGGAAAGCAGTGGACTTGTGTCTGGCCATATTTGAGCACTTCAAGCACCCACCAGAATCAGAGGCCAACAAGAGTTCTCATGATAGCAGCTGCCCAGAGGAGTGGTGGTGTCCCTAGGGCTAAGGAAACTAATGATCCAAGGCCCCTGCTTGAAACTGTGCAATCTTTTCCTGCCAGACCCTGGACCTGTGTGGGCTGGGGGAGAGTGGCAATGGTGCCATTTTGGCCAGGCCAGGCCAAGAGGCCAGAGGCCCAGTAGGGTTTCACTTGATCACAGCTACTAAGAGAATTCATGATGACCAAGCCAGCACTAGAGAAAATACTAAAAGAAATAAATCACAAAGATGGAAAAAGAAGCAAATTTCTATATCAGAGAAGGGGTGAACTCTACCAGGTGGGCAGATAAGCAAAGGGAAAATAACGCTGCCTCAAAGAGAAAATACATAACCAAGGAGGTAAAAGACTTCTACAATGAAAATTATAAAACACTAGGGAAACAAATGGAAGAAGATCTTGGAAGATGGAAAGCTCTCCCTTGCTCTTGGATAGGCAGAATAAATATTATCAAAATGTCCATTCTACCAAAAGTGATCTACAGAGCCAATGCAATACTACCACCAATTATGGAAATACTACCACAAATATGTACCTATGTTAATATACCAACATCAATCTCAGTGCTCTATACTGGAAAGGGGAAAAATTGGGAGATGTGGGGGGCACCAAGTGCTGTGTGCATAATTGTCTTTGTCAACATAATTTACATTTTGATGTGAGACTATAATGCATTCTTTTTACATTATAAAAAAGAAGTAGCACATGATATGTCAAAGAAATAATAAGAAAAGCAAGTTAATATTTGAGAATTCTCATAAACTTTAAAATGCTCTTCTCACATTTTTTATCAAAGTTAACTCTCATTAAAGCCATTAGTATCTATCTAAAGTATAGACATCATTGCCTAACTCACAACATTCTGGCATACAGGTATACAAAAAGTAAAAGTAAGATGAAAATACTTCAAAAACTCTACTGTGTTACCTTAGGATAAGCTATTATATTTTTTCTTTATAAAACTTGTTTCCCAAGTCTTTATTCCACAGGTTGAAATAATGCATTTTGATCACAGTATTTATATGCAAGCCAGGCATGGTGGCTAACATCTGCAATCCTAGCTACTTCGGATTCTGAGAAAAAAGAATTGCAAGCTTGAGGCCAGCCTGTGCAACTTAGTGAGACCCTGTCCAAAAGAAAGAAAAATTCAACATGTATGTTCTAATATCCACTGTGTGTATAATCAACCATCATCTACTCAAGGAGTTTCAGCTTTTCACATAATGCCCTAAATTATCCTATAAAATCCCTTTTTTATATTCCTTGTTCCTCCTAATTACATATCTAGAAAAATGGTGTTTTGTTTCTATATGCATGGAATCAGTAGCTACATGTCAACAGCGATCCAGGTATGTATCCCACCTGTGCAAATAAGTAATGTGGAGGAGTGGGAAAAAAGAGACTGTTAGAACAAACTCACATCTTCTAAATCCCAACAGCCTTTTCAGGTGAGAAGGCTGTGAGGATTCTCCCTTGCCTGAACATCCTTGTTAAAGAAAAGGATGGTACAAAGCAAATAACTTCCTATGCTTTAACCTGGGTTACTAGGCCAAAAGATGCATACACAGAGCATAATTTCCAAGTGTACGAAATCAACCCAAGCATTATCTTTAGACATTTTACATTTTTTTAAGAGCAAAGATCACAGTTGTTAAATTCTATTCTCAAAGCATCTGACATGGTGAAATTTGGCCCTTACATGACCTTTTTTATGATTTTCTTGACATAACTTTTTGCCATTAAAGGGAGCATAAAAACCTTTGGAAACATAAAAACCTTTGGAAAGCATGGGCGAAATTTATTGAAAAAGAAGTAATATCTAATTTCGTAAAGCAAAACGACTACTAAGGTGGCAGATTATTTTTTAAGATGGTCACAACCCTCTCTCCTATCCTGCGTGCTATTTTGCAGTGTGACTTTGTCACTCTCTACATGTAGAGGTAAAGTTTAATTTTTCCTTCCTTTGAATTTAGGCTGACTCTGCAGCTTGCCTTGTAAGAGAATATGACAGAAGTGGCATTTTATCGACAACAATGCTAGGCTTTAAGAAGGCTTAGAGCTTTTGGTTTGTCAGCCTGGAACTTGGATCTCCATGTTTAAAAAACAGTCTAAGATAAAATATTTAAATAAAATTTAGAGTTTTTAACATAATATCACACAAGTTTTTATTTGAAAAGTCCTCATTACAAGAACAAAGATTTTGAACCAGATGAGTAAAGAAAATCAACAGGCACCAACACCAAGATGACAGCGTCAGAATTATATTCAAAAGCATAAACATGTGTCAGTGAGAAATTACATTCTTGAATAAAGTCACAGAAAAGCAACAGAAGACATGGAGAGGAAAAAATAAAACTTTTAGAACTAAAACAGGAAATAAAATTTAGAAACTCAATGAATGGGGTCAACAGCAGGGTGGAGAGAACAGAAAAGTCAATAAAGTTTAAAATTAAATCGTAGGAGTTACCAATTCCGCACAACAGAAAGAAAACAGAGTGGAAACAAATGAACAGAGCTTCAGTCATGTGGGACTGTAACAAATATCACACATTTACATTACTTAAGCTGTGTGTTGAGGGAGGGGGTACTGGGGGTGGAACCCAGGGGCTTTTCTACTCTAGGCTATACTCCCAAACCTATTTTTAATACTTTATTTGGAAACGGGGTCTTACTAAGTTGCTGAGAGCCTCACTAAGTAGCTGGAGCTGACTTCAAAGCTGTGCAATCCTCCTGTTTCAGCCTCCTAAGCACTGGGATTACAAGAACGTGCCAACACATACAGCTACATTATCTTACTTAAGCTTTAAAAAAAATTAAAAAGGAGAAAGAGGATGGAGATTTTAAAATATTACAAAAAACTATAGCTAGAATATTCCCAAATTTTCAAGAGACATAAATGTACACATACAAGAATCTGAGAGAAACTCAAACATAATAAATGCAAAGTAACCTTCATTAAGAGATATTATGGCTATGCTTCTAAAACAATAAAGATAGAGAACAAATCTTGAAAACAGCCTAAAAATATGTATTTCCTATAGAATAAAAATAATTTTAAGGAGGTAGAATTCCCATTTGAATCCTCATTAAGTCCAAGAGGAAATGGCACAATATTTTTCAAGCATTGAAAGACAATAGTTGGGGCCAGGTGTGGTGGAGCACCCTGTAATCCCAGCATTTGGGAGGCTGAGACAGGAGGATTAGGATCGCAGTTTGTGAACAGCTTCAGCTACTACTTATTGAAGCCCTTTGCAACTCAGTGAGACCCTGTTTCAAAATAAAAAATAGGGCTGGGGGTGTAGCTCAGAGGTAGAATGCCCATGGGTTTCATCCCAGTACTGCAGAAAGAAAAAGAAAAAGAAAGAAAGAAAGAGAGAGAGAGAGAAAGAGGAAAGGAGGGAGGGAGGGAGGAAGGAAGGAAGGGAGGAAGGAAGGAAGGAAGGAAGGAAGGAAGGAAGGAAGGAAGGAAGGAAGGAAGGAAGGCAGGCAGGCGAATAGCTGGCAATCAAGAATTATATAGCCAGCAAAACTATCCTTCAAGAATCAAGGAGAAAACAAGATATTTTCAGATGAAGGATCACTAAAAGAATTCATCACAGCAGACTTACTATAAAATAATAGCTAAAGGAAATTTTCTAAAAAAAAAAAAGAACAGAAAAATGATTTGTGTACTTTTACTGGTGCGTTGTAATTATATATTGTAGTGAGATTCAAGGTGATACATAAATACATGCATACCTCATTTACTGTATTTCTCTGTGTCCCACCCCACTTCCTTTTCCACACATTTTAGTGAGATTGATGGTGATATCCTCCATAGATGAACATAACCTTATTCAGAAAAATATTCCTTAAATGGGTAAAAACAATGAATTTTCTTTCTCCTCTTAAGTGTTCTAAATATTATTTTATGATTGAAGTAAACATTATAGCAATGTCTGATTGGTTCTTGATTTAGGCAGAGGAGACAATTAAGGTGGAGAAAAGTAAAATGATGTCAAGAAAAGTAAGATGTCTACAGTTCACTCGAACCATTAAATGCTGACATAGCATTATCATAAATTGTGCACATAAGATGTAATATAGCAATAACTGAAACAACTATACAAAAAAGAAACTCTCAAAAACACTATAGATAAATCAAAATTCAATTTGAGTAGCTCATAGAAAGAAAACAATAAATAAAAGGAGAACAGAGAAAACAAAAAAATCCTCAAAAATCACAATTATAGTGACTTTCAAACATTCAGGCAAGTAGTTAAATCGTGTGGTCTGGAACCTGCCTATTTGAGTTAAGCCTCTGGCTCCATCACATTGGGGAGGTTTCTTATTAATTTTTGTGACTCAATTATTATATCTGTATATTGGGGACAATATCTACTTTGCAAGAATTTGATGAGATTTTAGTAATATTTACTTACGACATTCTCTAGCACCTAGTGAATATTATAGACATGTATTCCAATTGAAGAAGCTAGATAGAAATTGGGAAACAAGAGTTAACCTCAAATAAACAAGTAGAGACTCCAATGGAGCAGTGGAGGAGATTAGGAGAGGGAGGAAGAGGGATAGACATGTAAAGCAGGTAACAGTTGATAGAATGCTGTGTATATATGATAAACTAACAATGCCAGTCTCAAAGATATGTATGGGAAAGAGGGGTTAGGAGATGGACCCTGAGGGAAATGCTCCATGAGTTGTGTGCACCTATATTACTATCACTCTGTACCTCAGTGTACTTTATAATTATAATACATCAATAAAAATCATAATCAAGAGAAAAATTTTAAAAATGAAAATAATTAAATTGACTTCCCAACTAAGGGCAGGAAAACATCCAATTGATTTTTTTTTTGCCTTCTGAAATCACACTGTGACAAACATCCTTTTGCTTTAGACTTATTCCATATTTGTGATGATATCTACAAGAGATGAGTCCTCTGACACATGTTTTGATGTTTATATGCAGCCCCCTTTCTTTTAAAACAGGAAAAGTTTCACACACTTCTGTACAAGGTCCTTTTAACACAGAATTGACTAACCAGAATAGCTGGAGTTCCTACCAGATTTATTTTGCCTGCATACAGAATGGAGAATATTTATGGCATATTACCTGAAGTTGTCTTAATTGCTCATGATATATAATGTCACTGGAAACTCACTAGGTAACATGGCATATTGGCTAAGAGAATGGACTCTGAAATTAGATCGTCTGGGTTCAGATTCAGCTCTGCCACTCATCAGCTGTGTGTCCTCGCACTTGCTGCTTACCCATAGAGTGTCTTCATCTCTAAAAGAGAAGAAATAATATCATTTCCTCACAGGGATGTTGATAAGGATGAAACAAGCTAATGTACCTCAAGAGCCTGCCATCAAATCCAAGAAAAAGATAAAGAGGAGTGTCTTTCATCATGACCTAAATTCATCCTGCAAGCATGCAAAACAGAAAACGATTATGAACCTCCAGGCAAAATGCTGAAGGAAAGCAGGGAAATCCCTCCCCATCTCATTATTTAGCCGTGTTAGCTGCCAAGAGTGTTGTAATGGAGCTATCAGTATGTGTCACCACTAGCTGTTGCCTGCCGCATATTGCCTTACCAATAAGTCATTTCTAAAGGATGAGTAAGAATTCATAAGTCATTTTGCATAAGGATTTTTTTTCATCTGAGCCATTTCTAGCCACATGCACATATGGGAGCTCAGCACATTTATTTCATGACAAACAGACTGGCCTATCCCAGAAGGGCATCTGAAAGGCTTGATGCCTGATTTGAAATCTTTGCAATCCTTAGTTGAGAGGAACTCCATGACGAATGGGATTTATTCTTAGATTTCTTATGGCTGGAAATCAAAATACATGATCATGCTTTGGGAGATATTGTTTGTTGTGTTTTTAAATGGAGTTTAAAATAAACTGTTAAGATCTCTCTTAAACTTTGGGCTTAGAGTAGATTCTATTTTGGGATATTACTACTCAGTATATAAACAAACTGTACCAAGATAAACTGTACACGATTTCATAATTTCTAGCTACTAAAGAATAGTAGGCAGCTGATTGCTGAAAAGAAATCTCAGCTTCCTCCCTATCTTTAGTTTCCCTTTTCCTCATTTACAATGGTGGATTTCATTCTGGTATCTAAACTTGAAACTAACTATAAAACCCATGCATTAATCTATTCATTTTATTCAACCTTGCAACAGGGCATCCAAGATCCAAAGGAATTATTTTATAATGATCAGATTTCATGCATCATAGAAAATAAAGATGTTTGGACCTGATACACTTTCCTCAGCTCATACCTAATTAGTACATTGACAATATATTTCAGATTTTCTACCACAGTTTCAATGTTATTGGAACTATTCTTAGCACAAACTATCAAATTACCCTGGAAATGCTGGTAGCTAGACATTCTCATTACGTTCCTCAGTCATCCTATAAGCCTGAAGAGCCATGGATCTTAATTTACCAAGTTACCAAAAATATTAGGACTATGGTCTTCATCAGCTCCTCTTTTCTCCTTCTTCTTTTTCTTGTTTTTTGATACTGGGTATTGAACCCAGGGTCTTTCTATATCTGATCTACTCCCCCAGCCCTTTTTTATTTTTTTGTTTTAAAGCAGGGTCTCACTAGGTTGCTGAGTCTCACTATATTGCTGAGGCTTGCTTCCAACCTGTGATTCTCCTGTTTCAACCTCCTAAGTACTGGGATTGCAGGCATGTACCACCATGCCTGCCTAGCCAGCTCCTCTTATTCATAACTGCTGCGTATGGTCTTCTCATTCCCCAGGATCAAGGTCTAAGTTGGATTCCAAGACTTGAAGAACTTTATCAATATTCCAAAGAAAGAATAGTAAGGGAGGTCTCTTAAGATTTTTTTAAGATTGTCTATTCCAGTGTGCCTTGGAATTCTCTCAGATTTAAAGAATTTGGTGCAAAAAAAAAAAAAAGACTGCTAGAAGTCTTCCAGCTGGGAAGTATTTGCATATTTAGCCCTGTTTTCATATGGAATTAGTTCAAGGGAGCAAAGCCAAGTAATTGAAATAGGAAGCCAAAGAGGCACTCCAGACTCAGTAATCTGAACAGTGTGGACTGTGGACTCAGACAACATGGGTTAGAACCATTTATGCATTGTCTCTGCCATTTATTAGCTCTGTGATCTCAGATAAATTCAAACCATCTTTGGTGATAATAATAATGTCATCATCAGAGGATTATTATGAGGATTAAATGAGCTAAAACACCCAGATGAGTCCTTCTAAAATAACATTTTCAACTGGGCATGGTGGTGCACACTTGTGATCCCAGTACTTGGGAAACTGAAACAAGAGGATCACAGGTTGGAGGCCAGCCTTAGCAATTTAGTGAGACCCTGAGCTACTTAGCCATACCCTGTTTCAAAAATAAAAAAGGACTAAGGGTATATATTGGAGGCGGAATGCCCCTGGGTTTAATTTGTGGTACTACAATAAATAAACAAACAAAATAGCATTTAGTATTTTAGTGTTATCACTGAACTTACTATTAATATTATTGTGTCCATATTGAGAAAGATTTACAATGGTGCTAGGAAAACAAGTACTAAGATGTATTAAGAGACTGTCTTTGGCCTGGTCCTATGCCAAGCACTCAATGTTCAATGATGTAAAAACATATGGGTCATAGAGAGAAGGGACAAACCCCCCTGCAGAGGAATTCCAAATAATTTTTGTAAATATTTTGCCTTTAAGAGGGCGAAACATAGCTCCTAACTCCTTAAGTAAGAACTTCACAGAGCAGTTTTGTTCCAAAGAATGCACTATGGGGAGGAGTAGGGACCCAGAAACTTTACAGTGAAGAAATCTGACAAACACTAAATCAGTCAGATGAGCTGATTGAGGTCACCATCAACAGTGGTAAATCACATGAATTCTATGTGCCCAGACTCCAGTCAACTCTCTAGAAAAACATCAGAAAAATCTCAGTTGAGAGACCTTCAGCAAAATTCCTAATAAGTACTCCTCAAAATCGTTAAGGTTATTAAAAACTAGGAAAGTCTGAAAAATTGTCACAGCCAAGAGGAGTCAAAGATGACATGATGACTCAATGTAATGTGTTGAGTCTGGAAACAAACAAAAAAAGGTATAAAAAAACAAATAAATCTGAGTTAAGTATGGATTTTAGTTAATACTCTAGCAAATATATATTGTAAAAAATTAGTAATAGGGGAAGTTGGATGTCAAGTATGTGGGAAATCATATATTTCTGATGTTTTTGCACATCTAGAACAGCTCCCAAAACCAATGTTTATTTTTTATTTCTTTTTGTACAAACAATACAAGCTTTACTCACAAGAAACTCACAGTATAATGTGGCAGATGAACAAATAATTAAATAATACATGATAATACAGCGTGGTGTGTGTAACAATAAAAACCCATGAAATGTGCAGAGCCTGCATGGAACACAGATGAATGGGCTGTTTTTTTTTTGGGGGGGGGTAATTAAGTAAGGATTTATAATGAGGCATTGTCCAAGGGGCAATTTTCAGTACTGAACCAGAAGATGGAAAAGACAGGTCTCCTAAGCAGCAGGATGCCTGGGTAAAGACTTAGGAACTATGGTACTCCTCCTTTGTCCACAGATTATATTGCACAAGATTCCCAGAGGATGCCTGAAATCTCATGGTACTGAGCCCTACATATGCTATGTTTCCTTCTGACTATAGATCTTAGCAAGCTTAGAATATGATGTGCTTTCCCCCCCACGATGAGTTGAGAATATTTACCTTTTATACTGGAAGCACTTTACAGATTCTTTTTAATATATACAAATTGCTGGCCTCACTGCTCTTGCACTTTGGGATCCATTAGTAAACAAAATAGGAACTACTTGTACACATGTCCAGCGGTACTTCAACAGTCCATCTGATAACCAAGATTTCCATTGGGTAACTAACAGGTGGGTAGTATATACATCATGGATACTCTGGACAGGGGGGCATTTCACATTTCATGAATAATGAAGGTGGATGGACATGAGGTCAAACAGCATGTGATTTAAAACTTACAAATTGTTTGTCATTTAACATTTTCAGATCACAGATGACTGTAACTGAAACCACAGCAAGCAAGAGTGTGAGTTAAAGGAGAGTATTATATTGAGTTTGGTGTTATCATTAAACATCAGGGGAAGAGACTGGCAAGACAGGAGACTAACCTGATGAGAAAAAACTCAGAAACTTGACTGTGGACAGGACTTCTCTTGGCCAGAGGGAAGTCCATCCCTTCAAAACTATTTTCAAAAAAGGATCTGGAAGAGCAAAGCAGCATATAAGACTGCTAATAGGCATCATATGCCCTTTAAATTCAAGTGCCCATCATAGCTGGGCGTGGTGGCGCATGCTTGTAATCCCTGCACTTGGGAGGCTGAGACAGGAGGATCGCACAGGTTCGAAGCCAGCCTCAGCTACTTAGTGAGGCTCTCAGCAACTTAGTGAGACCCTGTTTCCAAATAAAATATAAAACAGGTCTGAGAATATAGCCCGGAGGTAGAAAGCCTCTAGGTTCCTACCCCAGTACCACAAAATAATAAAAAAATAATAATAATAATAATAGTAATAATAATAATAATAATAATAATAAAGTGCCCATCATTATGCTGCTGGTAGAAATGACAGCTGGAACATACTGGACATAAAACAGTTTTAATTCCGTTTACTTGCTAATGCCATTGAGCTCAATCTATTAATGGTTAATAAGTCTTTTTAGAAAAAAAAATTCATGACCAGAAGAAAAGAATTTAGCATTGTTAATCAGAAAAAATCTCCTGGAATTAATAAACAGAAAAAAATCTCATAGGGGTCCAGTCTTCAAGGCTCATCCTGGATGACAATCCCTGACCAACCTGTGTGCAATCCACATGAATTAGTACCAAGTCAGTGAAGCAGACACTAGGCTAGAGGGATAGGGTGGAAATACACTTTTACAATAAGCTATAATTGAGGAAAATGCCCTGGGGATTAGTCTCCAAATTGAACATAGGCCAACAGCCCAGAAAGGCTATTAAAATAAGAATGTAATTCTCCATCACTCAGAGTACAAGAATGCTGTCATATTAAGAACAGTAGCATGGGTCATAGGTTTAATCATGCAGATTTAAATGTCAATTTATGAAATAAATGAAGAACAGAATTTGTCCAACCAAAGCTTTTGGTTGGGGGCAGGCAGGAATTCTTGATGTCCTACGATGCCTAGGAGAGTCTCATCCAACAAACAACTGTCTTACATTCCACCTGCTCTTCCCCCCTAATTTTCTATGGTGATAATATACATATAACATAAAATTTACTATCTTAACCATTTATAGGTGTACAGTTCACTGGCACTAAGTAAGGTTGTGCAACCAACAACAACAACCATCTCCAGAATTCTTTTCATCTCACAAAACTAAAACCCTACACCAACTAAACAACTCCCCAGTCTTCCCTCCGCCCCCTAAAGTGACCAACATTCTACTTTCTGCCTCTATGATTCTGGCTCCTTGATGTGATTTTGACACCTCCATTAATGGTATCGTTGCATATTTTTGTTTTTTGTGACTGGTTTATTTTACTTCACATAGTACCCAAGATTGACCCATGTTGTGTCATATAACTTATGTTAAAATTTCCTTTCTTTTTTTAAGACCAAATGGCATTTGTTGTATGTGTATACCACATTTTTTCTTTTCTAATAGATATAGCCAATTATCACTTTGCATCTTATTGATGGTGTCTGAAAGGCATGCTGAATTAAGAATATTCTATTAAATTTATAATCTTAATGCACCTAAATCTTACCACCTTTCAGTGTCCCTTAACAAGCAGATCTATTATGCACTCAGCTATTCACTATAAGTTTAGAATTCTTCCTTCAGAGCTCCTCTCCCTCCCTCTCTCTATAGAATCAATCATTCTATCCCATTGCTATGATGTCCTAAGTACCTCACAAATCTGCCCCTCTATCTTTCTGTCTTTCCTGTCAGTATCCTAATCCAAGCCACTATTTTCCAGCATCTGTGTGTGTGTGTGTGTGTGTGTGTGTGTATGCTTGTATGTGTGGTACTGAGGATTGAATCCAAGGGCATTCTACCTTCAAGCTTAACCCCCAGCCCTATTTTATTTTTGTCTTGGTATGTTGCTAAAGGCCTCACTAAGTTGCCAAACCTCTCTCTGAACCTGTGATCCTACTATCTCAGCCTCCCAAATACTGTGATTACAGGCAGGTGCCACGGTGCCCAGTATGCATCTGAACTTCTGCAATAGCCTCCTACATCATTTCCTGATTCATGTTCTGCCTCAGCCAAAGAATGTGTGCCAAGTCAACACAATCTCTTCTCTCCTCTCCTCTCCTCTCCTCTCCTCTCCTCTCCTCTCCTCTCCTCTCCTCTCCTCTCCTCTCCTCTCCTCTCCTCTTCTCTCTCTCTCTCTCTCTCTCTCTCTCTCTCTCTCTCTCTCTCACACACACACACACACACACACACACACACCTCTTAAAAATTTTAGGTGCCTGCTATTACTCTAAAGTAAAAACAATAATTGTAAAGTGCCTCTTGAGTCCTGCACCCTCTGCCCCTCCACTTCCCTCTGCATCCTTACTTCACGCGCTCCTTCACCCTCTGAGCTCCAGTAACTCTGGCCAGACATACTCAATCACTGACGAAGTTCACTCTTATATGTACTGCCAACTCTTTCCTGAGTAGCTCATCAAAGGCAAGGTAGATGCTACCAATAACTGCCTGTGGGCACAGCAACACTGACAGAGATCACTGATCTCATTTTAGGCAACTAGTTCACTGACCAGTGTTCAAGATTTCTTGTTTCCACTGCTTTAAGGGAGGAATTGGTTCTGAGTTCACCTTTCTACCCATAAAGCATCTCTTTGTTGATATGGTTCAAGCTATACTGCTCCATTTACTCAGCTACTGAGGTTTATGCAGGTGTAGTTGAGCTCAGTATCTCCATCCTCACTACTCATACCACTCTCAAGAACTCTGGTGCCTTAATGTTAGACAATGAGGTTAGACAATGTTATGACATCTGCCATAGAAACCTCAGTATTAAGCACCAATCTACATTAATCATGGCCATCTTATTACCTAGATTGTATCTTCCATCACAACTTTCCTTGGTTTTGATAAAATCTTGAATGTTGATCTGACATAATTCCAAAAAACACCTGGTGCCCTATCTCCACATCCACTTTCCTTTGGGCACATGTGGCCCTGTCATCTCTGCTTAGGAACCCTACCATGCACAGCTCCCCATGGTAAATATTATAAATGCTTGCTTTAAGACCAAAAACCAGATGTTGAAATTTTATACTCACCATGGTAAATGCATACATTTCTGCCTGTTTTACAATGGAGACATGTTTTTTAACCGTACCAACACTACCATCACCTCCATTCGGACCAAGTACAGCATCCAGTTTGCAGGCAAGTGTCCTACCAGTTGGCATTAATTACCAGTCTCTCACTGTGGTACCCAGTAAAAATAGAGACCTGGCCAGGGATAGTGATCTGTGTGCTAAGCTACACAACAGCCACTGGTGAAGTCTGGGCTTTTCTGGACCACAAATTTGACCTGATATATGCCAAGTGTGCCTTTCTTCAGTGGAACATGAGGGAGTAATGGAGGAAAGAGAGTTTTTTTGAGGTTTGTGAGGATACAGCTATCTTTGAGAAAAATTACAAGAGTAGTATGGGACCTATTCAAGGAGATGGAGAGGAAGAAGAAGAGAAATACTAAATGTCCATCTTTTTCAGCCTGCACATGTCATACTCCCAGCACTTCAATACTAGCTAACAGAAATTTAAGCTTTTTTGATTAAGTTGTCTTCATTCCATTGTGAAGGAGTCATACTTTTCATGTGTACCTGTAAGGTCTTTCTGTCATGCCTCCATGACTTAAGGGAAAAGAAAACTTGAATTGATATATTTTTAAATATAAAATTGAATGAACATAATCCATCCAGAAACCTTTAAGTGATTATGCCCAAAAATGCAAGTGCTGATATTTATGGTATTAACTCTCAATAAAGTAAATTATTTCAGATTATAGAGTTTGAGTACAATCCATACCACTTATTAGCCAAGAAACTCCAAAAAATAAATCAACAATAGCATAATTAATAATAATAATAATAATACCTATTTTTCAATCACAAAGATACAGAATATAAACTGTCAATAGTTACTATATAAATGTAAGGCATCATAATTTATTAGTGAAGTTTAAAATATTTTATATGAAAGCCACAAAAATACATAATGTGTGATTAATGCCAAGATAAAAAGTCTTCTCAATTTTCCCCACAAACTTTAATTTTATGTTTGTTAATGTATTATTCAGGAATCCCCAAAGAGACAGAGCAGTAAGACATATAGATATATAATATTTTCTGGTGGAATTGGCTTAAATAATTATGGAGACCAAGAAGCCCCATAGTAGATCTCTACAAGCAGGAATGTTATGACTAAATATCATATTCTTGGTATCCAGACTGGAACATGATACAAAGTAGACACTCAATAAGCACTTTTTGAATTAATAACAAACCAGCTTTCTACATGAATATAGATGTCAAAATTAAAAATAAGTTTCAGCAAATAGAACTTAACACTACGTCAAAATATTTATGTCACAGCAACAGATGCTGAATAGACATTTGTCAGTCTAATGTCATATAGTGCTTCAGATTTAAAAATAACCTTTAATTTTTCAAAGTTTATATGTACATTTTAGAAAACAGAAAAACACAAGAAGCAAAGAATAAAGTCACCCAGTCACAAGCAGCCTAGTTGCACAGGTCCTTCTAGTCCATAGGTGCACATGCACAACATTCCATTCTGTGTGACTGGGATGTGTATGAATCGTACTTTTCACACATCGTGAATATTCACCAATTCAAAATCCCAAAGCTCCGTGAGTATTTTTTTTTTTTTGTGGTACTGGGGTTCCTGGAAGCCCTCCTTCCTCCGGGCTACACTCCCAGACCTATTTTATATTTTTGAAACAGGGTCTCTTACGCCAGCACGGCTGGCTTCGAACCTGCGCGATCCTCCTGTCTCCACCTCCCAAGCGCGGGGATTACAAGCGTGCGCCACCACGCCCGGCGCTCCGTGAGTATTTTGATAACCAAGAGTACACTACATCAACTCCATCTGTTAGAAAAAAATTGTAATCTTGCCTTTCTCAGAAACAACAACAACAACAACAAAAACTTCCCTGAAGATAGAAATGGCAACAGGCTTCTAAATAAAATTATTGGCAGAGTTACAATTAAAGTACTGCATTCCCTTAATGCTTGGTGTAAAATGAGACATAAAGCAATGAGGTGCACTAAGAATATATCTAAGAGAGTTCATTATCAGATTTATACTACTAAAATATTATCAAGAAAACATGTTTCTAGTGAATTTATTCCTATAATACAGCCAGAAGATGCACACACACAAACTACTCTTCATTTATTTTTGTACTGTTCACAGAGGTGGCTTAACAATTGTATTTTCACATGGTGTTTCATATTAGATTTTAAAAGCTATTTACAAAAAGGTTTATTCGACTACTTCTACTTTTAAATATATCAAGCACTTCTAAATATCAACAAGGACTGGACATTTCATATAAGAACTTGTCTGCTATGCACACAACACAGGTGAATAAAATTACATATGTAGCAATGATCACAATCTTAGGTATTTTCTAATATGACCATTTTGGACTCAAACCATTCCCTTCTCATGTCCTTCTCTCAACCTCAGATCCAGTGAACAAATATGGGCATATATAATACTTACAGGTGGTGGGAAAAATTTATATCCAAAATCATCTACAGAGGATATGCTTTCTCATGAATTAGAATACAAAGTGTACAAAATGCTAATTTCACTAACTTGTCATTTATTGGCAACCTCTTTGATATCTAGAGAATAGATATTGCAAAATTGAGTTTCATTTGCCCATTATATATACTATCTACAAAGCAAAACAAAACATACAGAAAATTGGCATCTGAGAATGTCCAAATGTGAACACACTAGCCTGTGGCCCTTCTGCACTTGCTTCCCTCCCACCTAACTTTGAATCATTGAACAAATATTGATATATATTGCTCACAGAGGTGGTTTAACAATTCCATTCTGAAAAGACCATACTTCAAGTGAATTTTAGCAAAAAGATATCTACAAAGTGATATTTATTATATCAACACTTAAACTATTTCACACTTCTAAACACCTAGATAGACTAGATGCTTCAAGTGAAAACTCATTATGTGCACAACAGACTTGAATAAACTACCCACCTGTGGCAAAGGTTCTAATTTGAAAGTGTCTTTGAAACCTGAGTTTCTCCCGCCACCTCATTGACCAAGGGTAGTGGTGGCTGCCTGGTCTCTGACTCCATCCTGCTTCCTCAAAGCCCCACTTGGCCCCAAGGTTAGAGTACCTATAGATGACACTGGGAGAATGATGGGTTCTCCTGGATGCTTCAGAGGCCACCAGGGTCTTTTGAGGCCAAGAATATGGGTCTACACCCAAAGCCCTTGGTGGACAGGGAAGCCCACAGACCTGAGTCCTGAGTGTCTACTCTGTACCAGGTGGAGGAGTCCTCTTCTTGTCCCTCAATGATCAACAGAGACCTTGATGTCCAGGAAGGTGCATGAGGCTCAAGACAGCAACAGGTAACAGGTGAGCAGCCATGGTAGGTTGGCCTTGATTATACTAGAAAGGGATGGATTATATTTGGACAACTGAAAATGCCCACTATCCTTTGGAAAAATCCATGGACATTTATAGAAGGCCTATGTATAGAAGAGGAAAAAGTTGTTCTCAATTTTCCCATTTTTACACACACATATATATATATATATATATATATATATATAATTTTTATTGTGCACTATAGTATCACATCATAATGTATATCATATTGACAATGGCATATATTCACACAGTACTTGGTGCTCTCCCCTTTTCCCATTTCTCTTCTTCTTGATACTAAGTGTCCAGGTTAACAATATTATATTCACATGTATACATACAGTTGCATTTAACATTTCCATTAATGAACCTCAGCCTTCTTCCTCCCATACCCTTCCTCTCTAGCTTTGCTGAGGCTTTTCCGCCATTAGATGGAGGGCTAATATCCATAATATACAAAGAACTTGAAAGACTTTACACTAGCAAAACAAATAATCCAATCAAGAAATTGTCAAGTGAACTGAATAGACACTCTACAAAAGAAGAGATACTAATGGCCAATAGAGACGTGGAAAAAAAAAAGTTCAACATCATTAGCAATAAGGGAGACACAAATCAAAACTACAATGAGATTCCATCTAAACCCAATCAGAGTAAAAAGCATAAAGAAGTCAAATAAAAATAAATGTTGTCAAGGATGTAGGGAAATAGAAACTCTTCTACATTGTTGGTGGAAGTGCAAACTAGTTCAGCCACTATGGAGATCAGTGCAGAGAATTCTTAGGAAACTGGGAATGGATCTACCACAAGATCTGGCTATACCACTCCTGGATGTCATTCCAAAGGGGGTGAACTCAGAGAAATACAGTAACATATGAATACCCATGTTCATAGCAGCACAATTCAAAATAACCAATCTATAGAACCAACCTAGGGGTCCATCAACAGATGAATGGATTACAAAATTATGGAAAATACACACAATGGAATTCTACTCAGCAATAAAGAGGAACAGAATTATGTCACTCGTAAGAAGGTGGAAAGACCTGGAGAACAGATTGTTAAATGAGATTAGCCAAGAACAGAAAGAGAAGAACATCTGTTTCTCTTTTTTCTTTTTTACCTTTCCCCAATTCTAAAAGACAAATTTTGCTACATCTAGAAGTAATATGGTTGCTGGCATATTATAAAAAATAGTATGCTTTGCAAATCTCCATTTGTTTTTAAAACTCAGGAAAAGAAATGTCTTCTGGAAGCAACTTTTTGAAATGGAATTGTTAGACCACTTCTAGCAGCAAACTCAGGAGGGACATTTGTCCACCTTGCTCAGTGAGTTGGAAAACATAGAGCAGACTATGAGATGAAAGAGAAAACGGTCCCATGCCAGACTGGGCATATGTAAAAGATGTTTTTCCTATTATAAACATGGGTAGCGTGTGCATTGCATCACTATATATGTCACTGGCAATGATGAATACTCTTTGAAATATCTAGTCTTTCTAGATGTTCTAAAGAGCTTACATGTTAAAAGTAGTAAAATATGACACATTTTGCAAATTTCTTTTCATAAATATTCATATGAAATTCTATTTGAGGGAGCTAGCCAACCCCTCTGTTAAACAGCACACACTGTGTTTGTGTACTGACTCTACAGAGGCAAATGAATATAACAGACAAATAAATCTAATTTTTGCAACATCTAGTCTCTAGATGTTAAAGAGGTTTATAGTGCAGTTCATCCAAGCATCCTTCTAATGAGGCAAGGGTAACCATTATTACTTCTGTCTATGAGTTTGGCTTTACTTTGCTTATACACAGTGTGTATAAGGGAAAAACAAACCTTAGTCTACAATATCTAGTCTTTCTAGATGTGAAAGAGGTTGTCAGTTTATTGTAAAAGAAGAGTTAGTAACTAATACATTTTGTATGTTTTATGTTAAAAATTCCTAGGAAAGATTGTCTTCCAAAAACAAGCATTATAGCCCACTGGGTTGGTGAAGGACCAAAATGCTCATGTTTTCAACACCCTTTCAAATTAAAAACATTGTCACATGTGTGCAGTTTATTCAAGGCTGTTGTGTCCACAGTTGAAAAACGGTTCTTACTTGAAACATTTGGCCTATCTAGATGTTTAATAGTGCTAGATATATATTAAGTGCAGAGATAGCAAAATATCACTTTGTAAGTATCTTTTTGCTGAATCTCATTATGAAGTATTGTCTTTGGGAAATTGAATTGTTAGACTGCCTCTGTGCGCAGGATAGTATTATTTGTACTTGTCAGGGATTTGGTGGAGGCAGGAGGGAAGCAGTTGCAAAAGGAGACATGCCAGAGTGTTCACCCTTGGACATTCTCAGATGCTATTTTTTGTGTTTGGTTTTGATTTGTATATAGTGTAGGTAACAGACAAATGAATCTAAGTTTGTAACATCTAGTTTCTAGATGTTAAAGAGGTTGTTAGTAAATGACAAAGTAGTTAGTGAAATTAGCACATTTTGTATATTTTGTGCTGAAATTCATAAGGAAATCTTATCCTCTGTAGATGATTTTTGTATATGAATTTATTAAACCATATATACACATTATATATGCCCATCCTTGTCCACTGTAACTGATGCTGAGAAAAGGAAGTGAGGAGGGAATGGTTCAAGACCAAAATTATCATATTAGAAGACATCTGAGATGACAACCATTGCTTTGTGTGCAATTTTACTCACCAGTGCTCTGTTCATACCAATTTCTTATTTGTAATATTCATTCCTTTGGGATATTTAGAAGTGTTTAATATATTTAAAATAGAAATAATAGAGTAAAACTTGTGCTAGGAGCACACAAATTTTATGTCGTGAGATATTTGCATATTCTAAAATTGAATTAATCTAAGCCGGGCGTGGTGGCGCACGCTTGTAATCCCCGAGCTTGGGAGGCAGAGACAGGAGGATCGCGCAGGTTCGAAGCCAGCCGCGGGCGCTGGCTTAGGAGACCCTGTTTCCAAATATAAAATGTAAAAATAGGTCTGGGAGTGTAGCCCGGAGGTAGAAGGGCTTCCAGGAACCCCAGTACCACAAAAAAAAAATAAAAAAAATAAAAAAATAAAATTGAATTAATCTAAAAATTTACAATTATTTTCATGAACACCCAGATTTTACTTTTTTAAGAAACTAAGGAGAGAAGAGCTAACCACAATACTCCTCAAACTATTTTGCATAATAGAAAAAACCGGGACTCTCCCAAATGCATTCTATGAAGCCAACATCACACTAATACCCAAACTGAATAAAGACAGTTCAAGGAAGGAAAACTACAGGCCTATATCTCTGATGAACTTGGAGCAAACAATTAAACAAAATACTAGCAACACTCATTCAAAACCACATCAAGAAAATTATATACCATGACCAGGTAGGGTTCATCCCAGGGATGCCAGGCTGATTCAACATACCAAAATCAATCCATGTAATTCACCATATAAACAGAATCAAGGACAAAAATCACATGATCATTTCAATAGAAGCTGAAAAAGCATTTGATAAAATTCAACATCCATTTATGATAAAAACACTGCAGAGAATTGGAATAGAAGGAACATATCTCAACATTATTAAGGCAATCTACAATAAGCCCACCACCAACATCATATTAAATGGGGAAAAACTTCAAGAATTCCCCCTAAAATCTGGAACAAGACAAGGATGTCCACTATCACCACTTCTCTTCAATATAGTACTAGAAGCTCTAGTCAGAGCAATAAGGCAAGGCAAGGAAATCAAAGGAGTACAAATAGGAAAAGAAGAACTCAAGCTTTCACTATTTGCAGATGACATGATACTATATTTAGAAAACCCAACAAAGTCAACCAAAAGGCTTATAGAACTGATCAACAAATTCAGCAAAGTATCTGGATACAAAATCAATCTTAAAAAATCAGAAGCTTTCCTGTACACCAACCACAAATCCACTGAAAAAGAAATTCAGAAAACACTTCCACTCAGGATCTCCCACAAAAAAATAAAACACTTAGGAATAAACTTTACCAAGGAGGTAAAAGATCTCTACAAAGAAAATTATAAAACACTGAAAAAAGAAATCGAAGAAGATCTTAGAAGATGGAAGGATCTTCCATGTTCATGCATTGGCAGAATAAATATCATTAAAATGGCCATCCTCCCAAAAGTGATCTACAGGTTCAACGCAATGCTCATTAAACTACCAAGATCATTCCTCACAGACATAGAAAATCAGTCCTTAAATTTATCTGGAACAACAAAAAGCCCAGAATAGCCAAGGTAGTTCTCAGCAACAAAAACCATTCAGGAGGAATCAAAATACCTGACTTTAAACTATACTACAAAGCCATTTTAATAAAAACATCATGGTACTGGAAAAAAAAAAAAAACAGATTCATAGACCAATGGAGGAGAATAGAAGACCCAGAAACAAGTCCACACACTTTCAGCCAATTGATTTTTGACAAAGGGGCCAAAAACATACACTGAAGAAAAGATAGCCTCTTCAACAAATGGTATTGGCAAAATTGGTTAACCATAACCAGAGACCTTGAAGCTCCTTGAAGAGGGCATAGGTTCAACACTGCAACACATAGGCATAGATAAACACTTTCTCAACAAGGCCCCAAAGGCACAACAAATTAAAAGGTGAATCAATACGTGGGATTGCATGAAACTGAAGAGCTTCTGTTCAGCAAAGGAAACTATCAAGAACATCAATCGAGAGCCAACAGAATGGGAGAAGATTTTTGCCACCTACACCACCGATAGAGGACTAATATCTAGAATATACAGAGAACTCAAGAAACTCAACACTAAGAAAACAAAGCATCCAATAACAAAATGGGCAAATGAACTAAATAGATACTTCACAAAAGAAGAAATTCAAATGGCCAATAAATGCATGAAAAAATGTTCAACATCACTGGCAATCTAAGAGATGCAAATCAAAGCTACCCTAAGATTTCACCTAACTCCAACTAGAATGTCAATCATTCACAACACAAACAACAGATGCTGGCGAGGATGTGGAGAAGTGGGAACTCTAAGACATTGTTGGGGGGATTGCAAATTAGTGCAACCACTTTGGAAAAGAGTATGGAGAATCCTCAGAAGAATGGGAACAAATCTACCATTTGATCCAGCAATACCACTTCTGGGTATCTACCCAAAAGAGAGGAAACAAAACTACTAAACTAATGCACGTGGATCTATGTTCATAGCTGCACCATTCACCATAGCCAAACTATGGAACCAGCCAAGATGTACATCAACAGATGAATGGATTACAAAACTGTGGGATATGTACATAATGGAATTTTACTCAGCCATCAAAAAAAAACTCAATTACATCATTTTCAGGGAAATGGATGGAACTGGAGGACATTATACTAAGTGAGATTAGTCAGTCACAAAAAATAAGAAATCAGATGTTGTCCCTAATATGTGAGAGTTAGGGAGAAATGGGTCATAGGAGGAACTCTTGAAATAGGAAATCCTATAGAGGAGCAAACAAGACAATCTAAAGTAGGAGAAAGGAGGGGGGAAGAGGAAAATCTCTAAAACATACAATGTACTTAAATATATCGAAGTCAACCACTAAGCCGAGCAAGGGAGGGAGGGACAGGGAGGGAATGGGGTGGGAATTGGGTAGGGGTTAAATCAGTGATGTGTACATGTATGTACACACATTTTTTTGTCCCAATATGATGTATGAATATAATACACCAATAAACAATTTAAAAAAAACAAGAAACTAAGGATTAGCTATGTGTAGCAATGAGTGCTATCATTCCAGCACTCAGGAGGTTAGCAGGAGAAACACTTGAGCCTGGGAAAGAAAGAGAAAGAAAGCAAGAAAGCAAGAAAGCAAGAAAGCAAGAAAGCAAGAAAGCAAGAAAGCAAGAAAGCAAGAAAGAAAGAAAGAAAGAAAGAAAGAAAGAAAAAGAGAGAGAGAAAGAGAAAGAGAGAGAGAGAGAGAGAGAAAGAAAGAGAGAGAAAGAAAGAGAGAGAGAGAGAGAAAGAAAGTCTGTTCTCCATGTGTTCTAATCGGTTGTTTGTGCTTTGAATTGAGGCCTTTACTTCATTAATTGCATCCTTTATCTCTTTTTGGCTCTCTCTGAGTTCTTTTCGAAGCACCTCTATTATTTCTACAGTTATTTTCCTGATTTGATCTTCTAGAAATCTCTGATTTTCTGTTTTATCGGGTTCTAATGTTGTGGGGTTGTGAGCATTCATTGCTCCAGTATTATTCCTCTTTCCCATGATTTTGGAAGTTTGTGCCTTCTCTGGGTTCTTCCCTTGGGTCACTATGACTTCACTTAAGGTGCTCTGGATCTCGAGTCAGTAGTATCTCAGACCCCACTACTCCTTTACTGGCTTGTATCACAGAGTCTCCGACCCAGAGAGTCGATAGAGGCTGCTTTAGACTGTGGGGGGTGCCAGGTTGCACGTTCTCCTATGGTGTGATATCACTGCCACCGCCCCTCTCCCACTGGGTCAAGTCCCAGTGAGTACAGTACTGGGATTTCTCCTCTGTGGCCCGCAATTTGACTCACTGTTCTTGAGTACGCAGATGTAGCTGTAGTGAATTCGGTGCTGCTGCCGCCGGTGGCAATATGGCGCCGCTGCTACGCCCTCGGCTGTTGGGCTGGCGTTTTTTTTTTTTTTCTTGGTTTTGATTTCCACTCTGAATCCCTGCAGCGTGTGCTGAGCTCAGACACTGGGAGCTTTAGATGTCCTCTGCGCCGAGAAATCCCGCCTGGCTGTTCCGCAGCGGCTCCCCTCGGCTTGCTGTGGCCATCCCGTGAATTCGCCGGCAGTATGGCGCTGCTGCCGCGTCTGCCGAGTCCTCGGGCGTGAGGATCTCCTCTGTGGCTCTGTTCTCAGTCCACTTTCTCTCTGGAGCCTGGTGATTTTTTTTTGTTTCTCTGGTGATGTTGTTTTCTGGCTTTGAAAGGCGCTGATTTTGTGGTAATGGATATTTGTTGTTAGCGGGGCTCTTAAGCCCCGCTTTTCTCGGTCGCCATCTTCCCGGAAGTCTCCTTCATTTTCCTTTTATAGGAAGGAGAAATAAAACTTTTTAGGACTTCACACTCTCTGTGGTTGCTTTGATTTCAGTAAATAAGATCAAGAAAAAATGGAAGGGTTTTATTATTGACCCAAAATCAACAATAAATAGAGAAATTGTGGAACTGATTTATTGTATGATTACCTCAAGTTTAGTATCCTCTCATTCTAAAAGTTTTTCATTTATTCATTAACTTTGCTGTTCAACATTAGGGTGTGACTGCTATGTCCCTAACTCTCTCCTGTGTATTGGCCATATACTGATTCCCAGCATCAATGAAGTAACCCCAGAAGGAACTCACTGTGTTTATAGAACAACTGTGAAGAAAAAGAGATAAGAGTTTTCTCGGTGTACAAATGCATAAACATTGCCTGAATGGCTACCTTCACCTGCCAGACAGGTGCATCAGCCAATTAGAGGCACTGCTTTTGTGTGCTTAGTAATATCACTCTTTGAAGTATACCTATACTCAGCACAGTAGCCATACTCCCAAACTCATTGTCTTTCTTTCCTTCTGGACCCCTGGATTTTTTTCTCAACAGAGCACTATCACTATTTTGTTTTTATCTATTTCTTATTCACTTTGCCTTTCTCTTGGTAGAGTGCCTCAAACAAGACAAGAGATTAATAGATATGTTTGAAGTGAATGAATGATAATTCACAATTATATGAACATCAATACTTGCCCTGGGTAAGAAGAAGGAGGATGAGGAAAATATACCCTATTCCCTGATCAGTCATTGTTAAGTGTGCACTATCTACTGTATCACTCCCATCTTTGAAACATGTAGGGATAAAAACAGTGGGGACTGCTGCTTAACCTAAGAGAATTAGCCTTCTTTGCCATTAAGACATCTATTGTATGTCATAAATTAACTTCTCCCTTTTTCATGTAGAATGTTCTATATCATCCTTAGGAAAATAGAGAAAAGAGTGGCCCTAATAATATTTTGTGCTCTGTGATTCACAGGGAGAAGCCCAGTTGAGACAGGCTGAGTGGGTGTATTTCCTAAGGCTCAGCAGCAAGCCTTCCACACTGTATAAATGCAATTGTGCTGGATGACTGTTGATTATTACTCTTCACTCTTGGCTGGTTCCCTCCATTTCCTTCTCTCTTGTTTAACTTTAACAAGTTTAATTCTGCATGGATGGCATGATTTTATACTACAATTCTGTAGCAATGCTCGTGGTAACAGTCCTTCTCTCCTTAAGTCAAAAGCCTCTTTGTCACCTTTTCTATTGATTCATCAAGGGGCCCTAAGCAATAATAGTTCTATGTTTCTGGTCCCTTCTTAGAATGATAAGTTCCTTATGTACTTTCTCATGTTTCTTAGTTGGCCATGAAGACTGTTGGTGTCAAAGCCTACAGAAGCCTAGGGTAGAAAGAGGGACCTAGAGCCCCTATATTGAGTTCATTATAGTGTGTGCAGCATAGAAGCTAATCCAGAGAGCTCCAGAATGCTGGGCAGAGGAGGAAGGAGTACAGCATTCCCTGAACCATGGATGAAAGCTGGCTGGGGACTCACCATGTTATCTCCCTTTCATCAATCCCGTAAGAAAAGTAGAATGTCTACTCCCTACATTGTGCTGCTCCTGGTAGGAGCTCAAGTCTCAAAGCAGCTATAAAAGATAGGAGAAGGAAGCTAGGCATGGTGGTGCACACCTATAATCCCAATACTTGGGAGGCTGAGACAGAAGAATGGAAGATCTGGGGCCAGCTTCAGCAACTTAGTAAGACCCTTAGCAACTTAGAAAGTCCATTTCAAAATAAAAATAAAAATGGCTGGGAGTATAGCTTGAACGTAGAATGCCCCTGAGTTCAATTGCTAGTTCAAGGAAAAAAGAGAGAAAGCAAAGATGTCCGATCACTTTATATAAATATTTGACATAAAGAGAATAGAACCTTCTTCCTGTTATTTCCATTCAATAAAATACAGCTCCATAGTTTTCTTATTAAGAATACACCTTGGGTATTTTACTATTTTATTCTGCCATGTATTTGTTCATGATAGATTGGACAGGAACAGTGCAACCTGTGTGTCTCTCCAGGAACAATATGTAGAGAATTATTATAGATACAAAAGAAGCTATGTTTCTCATAGATCCTTATGGTGCTACTGAGTTTCTAGAGTTCAGGTATACATCTAAAATCACAAGTATTATATGTAGCAGCCTGGAGAATTTTTAACACCACTTTAAAGGCTTTTGGGTATACAAGAGACTGCCAAAAAAGTGAATTATTCAGTTAAGAGTTTCTCTTTGTATATGAGTGATATTTTCTCTAGTTTAGTATCTTTAAAGATAAAAGATCAGCCCTACATAGATTGCTCCCTTCCTCAAAGACCTAAGACTGTTGTGGATGTGTGGACAGATAAATTGGGTACCCATTCAGCAGGGAAAGTGAGGAAAATAAGATAATAATAAGATAATGATACTTCCATAATTATTGATGATTCTCCTTATCAGACAAACTATTAGAATAATAATAGATTTGGTCATCTAAACATAGTATTTATTTATTTATTTATTTATTTATTTATTTATTTATTTATTTGTGGTACTTGGGGTGGAACCCAGAGGCTTTCTACCTCCAGGCTGTACTCTCAGTCTTATTTTTTTATATTTTATTTGGAAACAAGGTCTCACTAAGTTGCTGAGAGCCTCACTAAGTAGCTGAGGTTGGCTCCTAACCTGCGCAATCCTCCTGTCTCAGCCTCCCAAGCGCGGGAATTACAAGCATATGCCACCACGCCCAGCTTTAACAGTATTTATTAGACATAAATATATACCATAATAGGAATAAAAGCAAATTATTTTAGATTTCTTACTGTGAGTGAGCAGGCATTATTCGAAACATTTTACATATATTAATCCACTCAATGCTCATAAAGGCCCCATGTGATAGATGCTATTATTAATCTCATTTTATATAAAGGGAAACTAAATTACAGAGTGATAAAGTCCAAGGTTACACAGTTAATTAGTATACTGAGACAATATTAAGAGGTAATAGTATTAGGTGAAGAATAGTACTTGTTATTACTTAATAAAACTTTGTTGCCGACCATGGTGGTAATCCCAGTATTTGGGAGGCTGAGACAGGAGGACTGCAGGTTTGTGGCCAGCCTCAGCTACTTAGTGAGGCTATTTGCAACTTTGTGAGACCCTGTTTCAAAATAAAGAATAATAATAAAAAAAAAAAAAGGCTGGAGTTTTAGCTTGGAGGTAGAATGCCCCTGGGTTCAATCCTGAGTACTTGGGGGTGGGGGGAACTTTGTCTCAGGAAATTATTTTTTAAAAATCCATTACATTGGGAGAGGCCTAATCTTCAATCTATTCACAATTCACTTATAATACATGGTAAATCCTCCTACTAACAAGTTAAATTTGGGCTAGTTCTTACCAGATTATCTCAGTAAGGATTCAGAACTGATACCTGTTCATGTGTATTGTGTTATCCACATTGATTCCATACTACTCCTCCTTGTGCATCAGAAACAACAAAACCAAAATGTGAAATCCCCCAAGAGTTTTCCCAGAATAGTCATTCTAGCAATGACTGTCTCCTGGCTCAAAAGCGTAATCAGGAACGAAGGCTAGCCATTCAAATAGCCACCTTTCCCTTACCCAAAAAGTTCCTTAGGACAGCACTTGACCATTGATAGTTAATCTGTGTTTAACAAACATGAATCCTTACTGGTCCTTTTTCTTGGAACATTAAAAACCAAATTTAGAAAGAGAAATAACTTTTAGATACAGTTACATACTGTTCCCCTCGCTAGGTCTTGTAAATTCTAAGTCAGCCTTTTAGCTAAACCAGCTTTAGAGATACAGATTCTCTAAGTAAATTTTGTTTTTTTTTTAAATCCTAGGTAAATTCAAAGTAACAAATGGCCTGAGCTAGCACCCTGTACAATCAAGAAAATTTATAGCTCCTCATTTATGTTTCATTTCCTTGTTTCCTCCCCGAATAATGAGGCTACTTATAAGACTTCTAGACTTTCAAGCTTATAAAGCAATGGTGCATTTGGTGATGGAAATGGGGAATGAAAGGCTACATTATCAATATTAGTCTAGATGATCAGAGATAGTAAATCTATAATTAATAATGGCCAACTTGTATTGGATATTCATCATGGTCCAGGCACCATTCTAAATGTTGTACATGTTTGAACTCAGTCTTCATAGGGAAACCATGAGTTAGGTGCTATTTTTATCCTCTACTTTGTGCATATGAGAAAATTGTAGCTGAGCGGTTAAGTAACTTGCCAAGGTCCCACTGTTAGTTAGAGGCAGAGTCAAAAATTTGAACCCAACTCCAAACTCTCAGTACAGTCCAGCTGCCTCTCAAGTAGTTCTACTGACTGTGCTGTTTATGTCATTAGAGATGAAGAAACAAATGGTTGGTTAGTTCCTTACTCAGTGGACTCATGAAGAAGACAGGTTTCAGAAAATCCTTGGAGTTTGTTTATTTGAGGGAACATGAGAAGAGAGGTTGTTGTATTTTATACTTTTGTAAACATTTACCACATTAAAATGCTCTATAATTATCATATTTGTCTAGCAGGGAACCTCTGCATGTATTTATCTGACTTCCCACAACAGAAGTAGTAGGTAACACCTCTCATTTGTGCTTATATCTAGGATACTTTAAGAATCCAACATTAGCCAGGTGTAGTGGTGTATGCCTATAATCCCAGTGCTTGGGAGGTGGAGACAGGACGATTGCAGGTCTGAGGACAACCTCAGCAAGCAGTGAGATTCTTATCAACCTAGCAAGACCATCAGTACCTTAGCAAGACCCTGTTTCAAAAGTAAAAAAATAAAATAGGGCTAGAAGTGTAGCTTAGAAGTAGAAAGACCCTGGGGGAAGAAGAGGAGAAGGGGGAAGAATAAAAAAAGAGAGAAGGGGCAAAGGAAGAGGGGGAGGAGGTAGAGAGGAGGAGGAGGAGGAGAAGGAGAAGGAGGGCAGGGAAAATCTGAGAGGGAGGAGAGGGGCAAGAAAAGAATAGGAAAGGGAGGGGAGGGAAAGGGGAAGGGAAAGAGGGGAGAGGAGGGGGGAGAGAAGAAGAAGACAACTGACCACTGACCATGACTTTGCTTGCTTCTAGACCAGGAGTCCTCATTTAAGTTGATCTTAAGCTGCATTTCCAAATAACTTTAATAAAAAGAACCCTTGGCTCTTTCATATTCTGAAAATTCCAATCTAATATATTAGTCTAAATACTAGCACATGGAATAAGCTCTTAGAATCTCGGTCATAGTCAGGAATTCTGTTGACTGTACTGAGGGAATCTGACTTATGGGAAATACTTGTCTTGTTTGGTGATATGAGCTATAAAACATAAAAGATGTGCTAGTTTTAATGATACTTAATTAGCTTAAAATGAGTATTGTTGTCATTAGCAATGCAATTCTGAGAGAAGTAGACTGTTTAATTTGAAGCAGAAAAGAAGGAAAATGAAGTTAATGTTTTAAATTCATATGATGTGGGGTCGTGCAAAGATTGCTGGGCGGTTCTTGCCGGAAGTGGAGAGCGGCTGTTCGCAGTCCCTAGGTGAGGCAGAACTCTTAAGCAGGTGGTACATTATGGCTGATATGCAAAATCTGGCAGAAAGATTAGAGCAAGCAGTGGGCCGCCTAGAGGCAGTGTCCAATAACTCTGACATGCACTGCGGGTATGGAGATAGTACTTCAAAAGGAACAGCTCCATATGTGCAAGCATTTGACTCACTGCTTGCTGGTCCTGTGGCAGAGTACTTGAAGATAAGTAAAGAGATTGGAGGAGATGTGCAGAAACATGCAGAGATGGTCCACACAGGCCTGAAGTTGGAGCGAGCTCTCCTGGTTACAGCTTCTCAGTGCCAGCAGCCAGCCGGTAATAAGCTTTCTGATCTGTTGGCACCCATCTCAGAGCAGATCCAAGAAGTGATAACTTTTCGGGAGAAGAACTGAGGTAACAAGTTGTTCAATCACCTGTCAGCTGTCGTGAGAGCATCCAGGCGCTGGCATGGGTGGCTATGGCCCCCAAACCTGGCCCCTTTGTGAAAGAGATGAATGATGCTGCCACGTTTTACACAAACCGAGTCCTCAAGGAATACAAAGATGTGGATAAGAAGCACATAAACTGAGTCAAGGCTTACCTGAGTATATGGGCAGAGCTGCAGGCTTACATCAAGGAGTTCCATACCACTGGACTGGCCTGGAGCAAGACGGGGCCTATGGCAAAGGAACTGAGTGGATTGCCATCTGGACCCTCTGCTGGATCGGGTCCCCTTCCCCCTCCCCGGGGCCCACCTCCTCCCCCAGTCCCCACCAGTTCAGGCTCCAATGATGCTGCTTCCCGTTCTGCGCTGTTTGCACAGATCAACCAGGGGGAGAGTATCACACATGCCCTGAAACACGTATCTGATGATATGAAGACTCACAAGAACCCTGCCCTCAAGGTTCAGAGTGGTTCAGTTCGCAGCAGCCCAAAACCATTCTCTGCACCTAAACCCCAAACCAGCTCATCCCCTAAACCAGCCACAAAGGAGCCAGCTCTGCTTGAACTCGAGGGCAAGAAATGGAGAGTGGAAAATCAGGAGAATGTTTCCAATCTGGTGATTGAAGACACAGAACTGAAACAGGTGGCTTACATATACAAGTGTGTCAATACAACATTGCAAATCAAGGGCAAAATTAACTCCATTACAGTAGATAACTGTAAGAAACTCGGTCTGGTATTTGATGACGTGGTGGGCATTGTGGAGATAATCAACAGCAGGGATGTCAAAGTTCAGGTAATGGGTAAAGTGCCAACCATTTCCATTAACAAAAAAGATGGCTGCCATGCTTACCTGAGCAAGAATTCCCTGGATTGTGAGTCAGTGCCAAATCTTCTGAGATGAACGTTCTCATTCCTACAGAAAGCAGTGACTTTAATAAGTTCCCATTCCCCGAGCAGTTCAAGACCCTATGGAATGGGCAGAAGTTGGTCATCACAGTGACAGAAATCACTGGATAAGCAGAGTGCCAGTGGGTTCTTTGCCCTCTCCCTTCACACCATGGGATAAATCTGTTATCAAGATTATTCTTTTCTAGATTTCCTCTACCTTTCTGCTCTTAAACTGCTTCTCTGCTCTGAGAAGCCCAGCTACCTGCCTTCGCTGAAATATACCTCAGGCTGAGATTTGGGGCGGGACCGCAGCTCAGGTGACCTTCTGTAGGAAGGTGCAGCTTTTTTACATCAGCACAGCCGTGGTGCCCAGCTGTTCTTAAGGAACTGCAGCCCGGGACCAGTGTGTTTCAGCTTTCAGCTTTGGGGAGTTATTTTTATCAGCATACAGTCCTTTGGGAAGAATGAAACATTCCCAGGAATTAATCAACAAATCATAATATTGCACTGTAGTCTTTTTCTGATGGTGGCCATGAAGGTAGCAGAAGCTGGTATGATTCTAGACGGTTCTTCTAACCAAACTAATGTTTCACTGTTGACGAGCAAGGCAAGGGTTGCCCTGGACCACAGGCTGAGGCTGGGCCATCTAGCATCCCAGGCAAACTTGTTTCCTTTAAGCATTCCTTTATTTTGCATTCCATCTGGGTCTGCCTCACCATGAGATAATAGTCCAGTCCAGCTGCAGTAGCAGTGCCCTTTGTCCAGGCCAGTTAAAGGAGTCTTGGATCCTCTCTTTCTCTGGGATCCCTGCTCAGCACCTTCCTACAGAGATGCCTTTAAAAGGAAGAAAAAAAAAAAAAGGGAAAACAACACGTCATTCCAAGGAACCGGGCACAGCTCCTCTGACCACGAGGTGCCTGTCCTCCATCGTCACCGCCTCCGTTTGCCTGTCCTGCTCAACAGCTTAGGGCTCCTGCCCAGGCACCTGAACAGAGGACTAAAACCTCCACTGCAGGCTGGTGTTAGGTCTTGATTTACAGAAGAATCTTGCACAGCGTTGCGAGTGTACATTTCAGTTTTCACTCTAGGACACACTTACCAAAATATGCAACTATTTTTGGTGGGAGGAGAGATTGTCCTGTGACTTCTACCCATTTCCTGAGGCCTGAGGAAATAAACTTTTATGTACTTAAAATTATACAGAAAATAGAATAAAGTTAATACCAAAATAAATAAATAAATAAATTCATATGATGTATCAGAAGCTAGGATATTTAACCCCCAGTGTCCACTGAGTTCAACGTGTGCCAAGCTCCATGCTTCATGCTTTTTTACCCATGCTTTCTCATCTAAACATCATTAATAATCCTATTCATTGAGGTAGCCAAAACAGACTCTAGCCCAAAAAACTGTGGCACAAAAGGAATAACTTGTCCTTTAAGAAGTGATTAACTCACAAGTTAAATCCCCAAGTCTGGACGTGAAGTGTAGGGTTTCTCATGCCACACTTTTCTGTGCCTCTACTGTCAACTTATACAGATGAAAAATTCTGGACTCTCAAAATTAAAACAAGTAGCCGCTCATGGTGGCACATGCTTGTAATCCCAGCATTCGGGAGGCTGAGACCAGAGGATTGTGATTTGGACAGCCTCAGCTACTTAGTGAGGCCTTGTTTCAAAATAAGGAATAAAAAATAGGGCAGGGGGTGTACCTTGGAGGTCGAATTCCCCTGGTTCCATCCCCATACTTGCAAAAATAATTAAAACAAGTAGGGGTGTGGGATCTAATTTTATGATTAATACACAGAAACAGATACTATCATAAAAGAGGGCCACTTCAAAAACTCTTTATTTGTATGAATAAATTGAAGATGCATGACAAATACTCTGTCAACTGAGGGATAAACAAGGACTCAATCTCTGTCGAGATGAAGTGGTCTTACTAATCTCTGCAGTTGTGGAGTTTCTACTAAAATGATTTTGTTGTGTTTATATCACAGTCCAATTTTAGATCAACCAGTTACATATGGTGAATTTTTCTTGTTCATGCACCAACTTCTCCCAGCTCATGGCTCTTCCTACAGAAACTTTTCTGGGTATTGTCATAAATAGATTCAGTCATCAGAAATAAAAAGAGAACCACAGCAATGCCAACCCCACTCTTGGGACTGGTTCCTGAAGGCATGCTTCAGACCCTTCACTTGATTTTTAGACAAGAGTGGAAATAATTGGGCTGCACTAAATCTATTTTTATTAAATTATTCTGCAAAATATTCATTATGTTGGAAAAACATTCTACCTTATCCACCCCCACGGGCTTGCTAAATGAGGGCAGAAGTATGTGATAAGGTATTTGTAAGCTCTTAAAACCACTACATTTTATACAGTTTGATTTCTTATGTAATCCAGTGATCATCTCTACAAAGCTTAAACTTAAAAGTATTCATTGAGACCTATAACATAACAAATCTTCTCTATAATGTTCAGGATTGTATGATGTGTTTGAGGGGGAAATTTTCTTATAAATATATCTATCCTTCTATATCATACTCTGCAAGCAATCTCATGATTATTAAGCTATGGGATATTCTCCCACTTTGTAGGATTTTTAAATTTTTGAGTCCTTAAAATGTATTCCAAGCTGGGTGTGGTATCTCACGCCTGTTACCCCAGTACTTAGAAGGTGAGACGAGAGAATGGCAGGTTCAAAGACTCAGCAAATTATTGAGACCCTGTTTCAAAGTTTTTAAAAAGGTGGGGCTGGGTTGTAGCTCAGAAGTGGTGAGGAGGTGGGAAGAAGTAGGCAGATAGGGCTGGAGGGCCACTGCAGAAAAACTTCATTTCCTGAGAGGTAACAAGATCCTAACTGATTTCTACAATTTCTAAACAGAGCAGACCTCCAAAATGTCAAGTGATCATGGGATTAAATGTCTCCTGAAAGTGACCAGAGCTTCCCAAACTCCAGTTGTTCCATCTGATAAGAAATTCCTGAAGATTCCCCAAAGGGTCCAGGAAACAGCATTTGGAACCCCAATTGAGAGAAAGAAGAAAACTATGCAAATATACTATGCAAATTCCAGAAAACTGCCTCTGTGAGTCCAAGTGGAAAAGGAGACTCAGTAGTAGATAATAAACTCCAAACCAGGCCACTCTGGTTGGGTTTTTCTCACTCGGAAACCCCTCACTTTGGAAAGCTTTTTTCTATCATCTATGTATCTATCTATCTATCTCAGGTAGTGTTGGCTTTGAGAAAAAGTGGTGTGTAATTGATGGTACTAGTTCAGGGAAACTCTTGGGTAGTGACCAAAAGGCCTTTGCTGGACGTCGAGGCCAACAGAGTCCCCTAGGGGTGACCTGAGCCTCTCTTCTAGCAGATCTCATGGACATAGCCCATGGATCGAGCTACTCCCAAGTAGTGTCGGGAAGGCTGCTGCAGGACACAAGGTCTCCTGCAAGAGTGTTCTGCCTCTTTTTCCCTTTCCTGTTTTCTTTACAAAAAAAAAAAAACTCTCTTTTTTAATTGCTCACCTTTATGTTGTCTGTCATTTTTTGTACTTTGTAGACAAAAATCCTGGAAAGGAAACATTCAGTTCAGTAGAATGCCCATGGATTCAATCCCAAGTCAAAAAAAAAAGTTTCAGATGGGGAGGTTGATCATTGATTGCTGCAGCCTGTGGTTCCCAGTGGAGTTCTTCTTTGTCCTGAGATTTGTATTTACCTCTGTAACTTTTACTCAGGCATGTGATTTCACCCAAAGATCTTGGCTCTAATTCTGTTTCTGCTGGTAGAATTCACTTCATTTAAATAAATTTTCTTTGTTTCAAAATGTACAGATAGAGCAAGATTTATTTTTAAGTCCCCCAGAAGCTTTTAGAAGAGTAAAACTCTGGAGCCTCCTGCTTCTCCACCCACCCACCCACCCCATGCACACATAGTTTCCCTTACTTCCTCCCCTTGCAGTTAGCAAACACCACCAGAAGTAGCGATGACTTGTGGGATCTGACTGATTATCAAACTGTAGGACACCATAGGGTTACTCTCACTAGTATGCATGGTTTCTAGTCAGCAGAATGCGCTCACAAGTGCCTCTTCCTTCCAGCTCTCAGCCACACAGCTGAAGCGGTGAGTTAGGAAAAGATTTGCTTTCTGCATCTCTCTACCCTCTCTCTTCTCTGTCAACAGCCTTGCCTGAGCTCACAGCTCTATTTGTATGCTAGATTGTATTCAGCATTGGATTAGAAACAATTGCATTCTTTTGTACAGTTATTCTCTCTCTCTCTCCTCCCCTGCTGCTGGCAGATATGATGGATTGGGTATAACTATCTGGCAGAAAATGGAAATTACACTCATGTAGTTCAGCCAGTTTCACCAGAGTTCTATTGACAGAGACCTCAAGTTCAAACCCAACTGTCAAACATTTAGTTTTATCAATCTTCTCTCTGTGTATTCAACATGAATGTGCCTTCACAGAAAACTTTTCAGGGAAGATAGAGGGCTGAGTCTAGCTAGGGGACAGATTTCTGAATCATTTGGCTATAACACTTTATTGTCACCAATAATACTGTACCATGGAGATGGTTTGAAGAATATATACTGATTTTTAAACAATGATAAACAATTTTATCAGTAATTAGCTTATGCCCTAACCAGTGTAAAGCTTCCCATAAAATACAAGATTTTATCTGACAATTGTAGAGCAAAATTCACTTCCCTGAATGTGTTTGCATGAGCCCACATCTCTTTCAGATTATCTCTATCTCTGTCTTTGTTTCTCTCTCTTACACACACACACACACACACACACACACACACACACACACACATACACAGACACACAAACACACACACTTAAATACTACATTGTGAAAACATAGGTATATCTCAGTATTACATTGAGAAAAACTGAGAATCTTCTCTTTTCCAGCCTAGTTATCTGATCCAGGAAGCCTCCTTTGATAGTCCAAAGAAGAAATTGTAGAATTGGTTCCAGTATTTTTGTCCAACCTCCTCTCCCCACCATACACACAGAGTTTGGCTTCTATGCAGTAGCATTTTCCCACCTTTTGTGTATCTTAAACACAAGTTGCTTCAACTGTAGAGTGGATTCTCAAGGACAAATCTCTAACTGAGAAAATTTTTAGGTACGAGCTGCCCTCTGTGCCCCGTGGAGTACAGAGAGCCCCCTTCACCAGGAGCAAGTCAAACTGAGCTTCTTTTCACTTTTCCTGCAGGGCAATGACATTAATAATGAAACTTTCTAAGTCCTTAACCTCCCATCCTGTCATGAGAATCCTATCATTTCCACACCATTGACTGGAATCTCCTGCAGGGCAGAAAAAAAAAAAAAAGCCGAGAAAATATTGTATTCAGCATCCACATCCTCAGATAGTTGTGAAAAAGCAACCTTAAGAAGGAATCACTGCCACTGATGTTATATACATTTGTGAGACTACCAATGTCCATTTCAATACCCTATATGAGGGAGGAATGGGGAGGGAGCTGGAGGAAAGCCTAGCAAGTGCTCGGTGCATGTATGTCACTCTCACTATGAAGTACATTAGGATGTGAAACTATAATGTGCCAAAAGTATATAAAAAAATCCTGTCTGGCTTCCTAGAGATTAAAAGTAAAAGAGAAAAGACAAACACATCCAGGAGTTGTCAAATTGCAGAGTTCCTTCAGCCAGTGCTTTCTTGCCTTTGTGATAACAAATGCAGTTTATGTCAAAGGTCTTTAGTTTTTCCTAACATTCACTGAGAAATTCTCAAGCTGCTGCCATTAAGCAAAGCTAATGTTTTCCAAAGTACAAGAGCATTCATAGTAATTAGACACAGGGTGTTCTTTCCATTTTGGAGCACTTATATTGGATGCCTTGTACACAAAGCTTTGGCTGAGAATTCTCAGTTACAGTAGCTACTCTCTTTCATGTACCATCTTTTTTCTCACAAGGAAGGTGAGTTCTTGTGTATGATAATAGATAGGTATCAACCCCAGGCCAAAGCTGGCTCTCCACAGGGCCCAGAGGAAAAACTGTTAGAGGCCACCCTTACTTGGGCACCACAGCAGGGGAGAGCTGTGGTGAGGAAGGGTGGTAGAGAAGGGGAGAGAGGAACAATCAGGATGACCAAAAACCAAGGAAGAGTAAGTTTGAAGGCATGTTCTGGCAAGATGTTTGTATTATCTTTCTGTTGCTATGTCAAAATACTTGAGAATAACAACTTTTAAAAAGAGAGATTTATTTGACCCTCTGTTTCAGAGGTTTGGGCCCATAGGAAGATGGCTCCATTGCTGTGGCCTGCAGTGAGATAAAGCATCATGGCAGAGAGTCTGTGGTAGAACATAACTGTTTACCTCATGGTGGCTGGGAAGCAGAAACACACACACACACACACACACACACAGAGAGAGAGAGAGAGAGAGAGAGAGAGAGAGAGAGAGAGAGAGAGAGAATGACACAGAGAGAGAGAACAAGAAGGGCCCATGAAAAAGATGTGGTCCTTAAAGGCACATCTTCAAGGACCCATGTTCTACAGTTTTCATTACCTCCTTTCATCTATGAATCTATCAATAAACTAACCCATAAATGAGGCTGGAGTCCTCATGATCCATTCATTTCCCAAAAGTCCTACCTCTGAACATTGATGCACTGGGGACCAAGCCTTCAGCACATGAGTCTTTGGAAGAAATTCCAGATCTAAACCATCATCATTTCCTTACCTTCTCTCCTTGGGCAGAGAGAGAAAATTACAAAAAAGGTACTGCATGGGAGAGGGTGGTAAGAGGTCCTGCATTGACCACACATGCTCCTTCCTCCATCCAGCCTCCTCCATCTCCAGGGAGACACAAATGCCTAGACTTTCTGCATATAATGTGCTACCTACAATTAGGAAAAGAACTGAGACTATATTTGCAGATGATATGATATTATACTTAGAAGATTCAATAAGATCAACCAAAAGGCTATTAGGACTGATCAACAAATTTAGCAAAGTCTATAAATACAAAATCTTCAAAAGTTTGAAGCTTTTCTGTATGCCAACCATATATCCACTGAAAAAGAAATACAGAAAACATTTTTATTCACAATATTCCCCCAAACAATAAAATATTTAGAAATAAGTCTAACAAAGAATGCCAGGCATGGTGGTGCATGCTTGTAATCCCTATGCTTGGGAGGCTGAGACAGGGGGATTGCACAGGTTCAAAGCCAGCCTCAGCTACTTAGTGAGGCTCTCAGCCACTTAGTGAGACCCTGTTTCCAAATAAAATATAAAATATGTCTGGGAGTATAACCCAGAGGTAGAAAGCCTCAGGGTTCCACCTCCAGTAAACACCAAAAAATAAAAAATAAAAAAATAAAAAAATAAAAAAGAAGGATTAGAAACCTCTACAAAAGGATTGAGAAAAGAAATTGAGGAAGATCTTAGAAGGACCTCCAATGCTCTTGGATAGGCACAATAAATATAACCAAAATGGTCACTCTTCCAAAACTGATCTACAAATTCAATGTAATACCCATTAAATTACCAAAGTCATTCCTTATAGACATATAAAAATCAGTACTTAAACTCATTTGGAACAACAAAAAAAAAAAAACCAGAATAGTCAAAGTAGTTCTCAGCAATAAGAACCATGTAGGAGGCATCACAATGCATTACTTCAAACTATACTACAAAGCCATAATAATAAAAGCAGTATGGCATTAACAAAAGCAGGCACATAGACCAATGTAGAAGAAGAAAGACTCAGAAGCAAATCTACACACTTACAGCCAATTAATTTTTTACAAGGGAGCCAAAAACATATATTGGAAAAAAGATATCTTCTTCTACAAATGGTGTTAGCAAAACTGGTTAACCATATGCAGAAAAATGGAAACAACCCTGCTTTCTCACCCTGAACAAGAGTCAATTCAAGATAGATCAAAGACTTGGAAATCAGAGACCTTGCAGCTCCTAGAAGAGGGCATAGGTCCAACACTTCAACACATAAGCACAGGTTAAAAGCTTTCTCAACAAGACCCAAAGGACAAGAAACTAAAAGGCAGATCTATACATGGGATTGCATTAAACTGGAATTCTGTACAGCAAACTATCAAAAACCTCAACAGAATGGGAGAAATTTTTTACCAACTATTTCTCTGATAGAGGACTCATATCTAGAGTATACAGAGAATTTGAGAAACTTAGCACTAAGAAAGCAAATAACCCAATCAAAAAAATGGGTGAGTAAACTAAACATAAACTTCACAAAAGAAGAAATACAAATGGCTAATAAATGTATAAAAATGCTCAACCTCATTAGGAATCAGAGAGATGCAAATCAAAACTACCCTGAGATTTCACCTAACTTCAATTTGAATGGCAGTCATTCAAAACACAACAGCAAATGCTGGTGAGGATGTGGAAAAGTGGGAACTTTAATACATTGTTGGTGGGATTGCAAATTAGTGCAAACACTTTGGAAAACCATGCGGAGGATCCTAAGAAGAATGGGAACTAACCTACAATATGATCCAGCTAACCAAACTACCAGAGTAATGCATGTGTATCTGTGTTTATAGCTGCACAACTCACAATTGCCAGACTATGAAACCAAACAAAATACATATTTATCAACAGAAGAATGGATTACAAAACTATGGGATATGTACACAATGGAATTCTACAAAGCCATAAAGAAAAACAAAAATTATGTCCTTTGCAAGACAATGGATGAAAGTGGAAAATATGCTAAGTGAAATTAGTCACAAAAAGTGAAAGGTTGAATAATATGCAGAAACGAGGGGGGAAATGGGACATGGAAGGGACTCCAGGCAAAGGAGGAGAAACCTTAAATGAGTGAAGAAGTCAATCTAAATGAGGGAGATGTGAGGGAGGAAGAGGGAAACACTTCAATGAATATGATATACATATGATGTACATACCCAAACTTATCAGGACTGATCATTATATTGAGCATGGGAAGCAGAGTAGGGTGAATAAGTAGGGCAGAAATGGGAGAGAGGTAATTTTTTTTTTAAAGTATGTTAGGGAAATCTGTTAGTAGATCTACACTTCTATAGTTTACATAGTTGATAAAGAAGTGCTTCTTCCCAAAGGTGGATTCATAATATCTAAATTTTTTGTGTAAGTGAATGTGGTAGAGCAATGTGTTCCTGGGTTAGCACTTGATTCCATGAGTTTCTATGACAAAGTGGAGAAACTGGCATCAGAGAGAGGCCTGTGTGCAATCCTGATGTTCTCATCAGTCTACACTGCAAGAGAGAACACAAAAAGGAACAGGCCTGGACCGTTGCAGCCCATCTTGGCACCTGAGTTCTTTGTTCAACATTTGGCATCATGAAAAATGAAGAAGCTGAACCTCAAATGAGAGCCAACAGAATGGGAAAAGATTTTGCCAGCTACCCCTCTGATAGAGAAGTAATATCTAGACTACACTCAAGAAACTCAGCACTAGGAAAACACATAGCCCAATCAGAAATTGGCAAATGAAGTAAATAGACACTTTATGAAAGAAGAAATCCAAATGGCCAATAAATGCATAAAAATGCTCCATATCATTAGCAATCAGAGAGATGCAAATCAAAACTACCCTGAGATTTCACATAACTACAACTAGAATGGCAATTATTCAAAACATAAACAACAACAAATGCTGGCAAAGATGTGGAGATGTGGAAACTCTAATACATTATTGGTGGGATGCAAATTAGTGCAACCACTTTGGAAAACAGTGTGAAGGATTCTCAGAAGAATGGAATAAACTTACCATATGATCCAGCAAATATGACTTCTTAGTATCTACCCAAAAGAATGGAAACAAAACTATCAAACTAATACATGCATATCTATGTTCATAGCTGCACAATTCACCATTTGTCAAACTATGGAACCAGCCAAGATATCCATCAACAGATGAATGGATTACAAAACTATGGGAAATGTACACATTGGAATTTTACTCAGCCATGAAGAAAAAACACATTTACACAATTTACAAGGAAATGGATGGAACTGAAGAACATTATGCTAAGTGAGGTTAGTCAGTCACACAAAAAATGAGAAATTGGGTGCTCTCTCTAATATGTGAAAGCTGTGGAGAAAATGAGTCATAGGAAGAACTCTAGACGTAGAAGGAAATAATGTAGATGAGCAAATAAGGTGACCTAACTGAGGAGATGGGAGGGGAGAAGTGGGAAATTCTCTGATGTTCATGATGCACATCAACAAACATATCAAAGTCAAACATTGAGCCAAACACGAGGAGGGAGGGAGATGAAATGGGGTGGGAATTGGGTAATGGCTAATTGGAAGATGTGTGTATGTATGCTTCCACCATCTTGTATACATTAAGATGTATAACAACAATGCACCAATAAATTTTTTTAAATGAAGAAGCTGAATTGGGAAAATGTGTATTTTTAAACTGTAGTGTTTGTATTTATTCTGCAGCCTTCAGGAAAAACCATATTACTCTGGTCTTTTCTCTTAAGAAATGACTATGCACATTCATCCTTGGAAGGGAGGTGGCAAAAATGTGGCTGTTTGGAGGCCTTTTGGATTCGGGGGCCTGGAGACCAGGTAAAAGAGATGTGTGGCTCTAGGACATGCCACTGAGAATAGACAAGCAAGGGGAAGTTGGCTGCATTGGGAGGGGGGTCTAGAGGTGAAAGAGAGGTTATTATAGTAGATGATCTCCCAGAGGAGCTATGAAAACTGCCTAATCTGGAATCCTCATTGCTGTGATTCCTTACTGAAACTTCTAAGTTGTCATAGAGTCCAGAGCCATCAAACAGGTAATTATGGGATATTTTAGGGACATGACTGTGCCCATCCTGGGAAAGGTGGTCCAGATGCATGGAGCAGTAGGGTGAGGAAGCCTGGAGAGAGCAGCAGCCAGATGATTAAGAAAGCAACAAACACCACTCCCCATCTCTGTAACACAGGAGCATTTCCCAAGGGTTCCCAAAATACTTAGGCAACAAAACCTGACATACATTGGGATTTGTACAGGCAGAAAAAATTGAGTACTAAGGGGAAGCATAAACTCATATATGCTGAAGAAAAGTCATTTCCTTACTGAATGCTTAGATTCTTGTAAACTTCATTTTTGTGGCTTAAAATATCCTTTTTCTTGTTAAACTATTTAAGCTTGTCAAATAAGTCAGCTTATATCTAGGCCTCCCTCAAAGGAAACAGTGTGCTCACAGTCCAGTAAATCCATCAAGGCAGGAAGATTCTATATTCTCCACAAAACAACAACAAATTAAAGTCTAGCTTATTCCAGGTGGTTGTCTTAACCCTTCTCTCAATCAGACTGAGGTCTCTAAGATCAATCTTGGTTGTAACCTTTGCTGGTGAGCAAGGAAAGGTCTCCAGTGATAGATGGTTCTGGCATTTTCTCAAAGAAGTGGCCTTTGGAAACGAATATTGCTAATAATTAAGGAACTAAGGCTCACACAAAGCCACACGTCTGTAACCTATTCCTGCTGTGGGTTCTCTGCCTCAGTGGGTAGAGCTCATCTCCTATTCACCCTCACCACACATACAGACTCCCTATAGAATCCCTCTGGGTTCATCTTTTCAGTATAAGCCTCCTTTGATGTTCCTTTGCATTCTACCCATACTTAAACTTGAGAGGTTGGGCCAACCCTTGTATTCTACTACAGTCAACTTTATAATGTGAGTTTCACCTAAGGTCACCCAGTCTTAAAGCAGTCATGAAAAAACATTTGGCTCGTGTACCATGAGGCTTTATGAGTTGATTCATTCATTTAGTAAGCCTCCTCTGTGCATGTGTTTATTGAATTCACAACTATTTATCATGGATAATAGATATGTTAATTACAATACTGACTTATTTTTAGAATATTTTCAGTTTGAATTTCCAAGTGCATTACCTCATATAATTCTAAGCCAAGGAAATGTATATGATTTAAAAGAAATTTAGGTTCATTGGAAAACAATATGTCCTATGCCAATGTACAAAGGCAGTAAACTTCATAAATTTTGTTGTATTTTAAAAAAATAAAAAAGTAACATGAAGTCAGCTCTAGCTGAGGATTCTTAAAAGAAACTAATACCTAGATACCTAGAATAATTTTTTAAATATGGAAATAAATATGAGTGTATTTTTAGAAATTGTTCTTAATATAACCACAGCTTATAAATTGTGAAAAACAAATACCTAGTACCCTAAACAATACCGTTAAAATGCATAAGAAAATTAAATAACTAGAATGGAGTATGTTACATTGAAATATTTTTCTTGATTAATTTTTCTTTATAGGCCATTATTATATTATATTATATCATATCATATATTCTGGTTTTAAACTATCATAGGGCATAAACATATACTACTATGTAATTTTATAACCATTATTTTAATATATACCCTATTACTATAACTATCATATGAATGTGTCATATAATGATTGCTCTATAACTAGACACACAGAATCTTCTAACTTTTTAATTTTATATTGCAGTGTTATTTCCTTAAGGTAGTTAAGTAACCTACAGGAAATCTATTTTTAATAACTTGCACTCTTTTGAGTTTGATGTTTCTTGCTGAAATTATGTTAAAGCCTTGAAAAATTAAGATGACTAATCTTTTAAAAGATTTTTGGTGTAATTTTCACTGGTTTAAATCTACACCCATTCTTGAGTTATGTGCTAGTCCTTTACAGTTTTTTGACTGTTTTGTCCTTTTTTAAAGTAAACAACATATTTTTTTCTGTCAATTTCTGGTGGGCCACTTTTGTCCCACCAGAAGTGGATCCATTAGTGTCAAGAAAGTTGTAGTGGCTTTGACAAAGATTTTTAAAAAATCGGTAATGAGCCATACTAAAGTAAACATCTTGGGGCTCTGGAATTACTCCTGTGCATTGGGAAGACCAATTTAGTTATAGTTTGTTCTGCTTCAGTTTATTTTCTCTTTTTTCCTCCTAAACCCATTTGTATTAAAACAAGAATGTTCCTGGTTCTTCACCTGCATCACACCACTCTGCTATTTTTTAATTAATCAGCCCTGTATAAATCATCTTGTGTGTCCCACCCACATGTTTAAAATATATCCAGAGGCCCCACTGTCTAGCTGCTGAGAGAGCTTTTGAGCATCCCATTGCTGGTATGCTTTATAAGAGAAGGAAAATCAATGACCTCTCTTACACTGAAAATTTCACATCCAGAAATGTTTACTGTGTGCTCCCTGCAAAGACTCCCAGGCATTTTTTTTTCTTTCAGTGAATTTCAGTGCAGATTAAAGAGTGGAGAGAGGCACAATTATTACAGAAACAAAAACCACAAGACCAAACTCCTACAGCTAAAAAATTAAATGGTTCTACAAGACAAATGCATTTTGAAATGTCTCTATATGAACTTCAGGATCCTAAATAGAACTAGGAGCACTTCAGAATATCAGTTAGCTACTTTTGCTATATGCAAAGAGGATTGAATATGAAATTACCAACAAAAATGTGAAGTTCTTTTTACATTTAATATGTTTGACAACAAAAACACATGTCCACTATAAAAATTTAAACTCACAAGAAATCACAAGGGAGAAAACAAAATAAAATCCACCAGTAATCCTTAAATCTTTTATGAAGACAGCATAACACTACTAAGACTAAGCATATTTTCTATTATAGTTTTGTTTTGATTTTTACAAAATAAGAACCATGCTCTCTATATAGCTTACTTTAATAATAATATACTATGAACAATTTACTGTCATATTAGGGTCCTAAAACATGGTTTTTGTCATACTCTACATAGAAGTTATATTTTTACCTATCAATAGTTTGTCATTTTTGTACTCTTAGCAAGTATAATTATAACTTTATGTAAAATTTTTGTACATCTCTAATTAGTTTTAGGAGCTATTTTTAGAAAGATTTCTGATTTTGATGGCCAAAGAGTATGAGCAATTTTAGAGATTTCTAAATGTTGCCCAAAAGAAATGTTTCAGCTTTTTAACCTATAAAAATTACATTAAGTTTTCAGTTCATTTTTGCAGGTTTATTGAAGTATGATGGGCTCATAGTCCTGGTTTAATGGTGAGGGGCCATATTCAATGATGGTCTTCTTACTGGCAGAGTCCCAAAGCAGTGCAGAGTATCACAGGGCAAGAGAAAAGAGGCGGAGCTGTATGTCTCTTCAGGTTTCTCTGCCTCTTTTTACAAAGCCATGGAGTCCCATCCTGATAGCCTTACCCTATTCCTACTGACATTTCAAAAGCTCCAACTGTAGATGGTATAATCAGATTAGTTTTCCACCTTCTTTACATTTAATAATAGAGAAAATTTCATGATGAGGTTCAGAGGGGACAAGCTTTATTTAAACCATAACAATTATTATTAACTATAGTCACCATGCTGTATATTTGGCCTCCGGGACTCACTTATAAAAGAACCAACATCTTTCCTTTTCTCCCAATTCCCAGCCACTGGTAATCATAATTCTACTATTTTTATGAGTTCAAATGATAGATTCCACATATAAGTAAGATCATGCAGTATATTATTTCTGTCTGCTTTATTTCACTTAGCATAGCACCCATCAGGATCATTATGTTATCATAAATGACAGAATCTCCATTTTTAGTTGTAGTTTTAGGTTTTTGCGGTACTAGGGATGGAACCCAGGGGCATTTTACCTCTGAGCTACACCCTTAGCCCTGATTTTTATTCTTTATTTTGAAACAGAGTCTCACTAAGTTGCAGAGAGTCTCACTAAGTAGCTGAGGCTGGCCAAGAACCATGTTCCTCCTGTCTCAGTCTCCCAAGTACTGGGATTACAAACGTGCAACACCACATCTGACTTTCATCTTTATTTTTAAATTGGAATAGTTCTGATTTAATGTTCCATTACACACACACACACACACACACACAAACGTGCGCACGCATATATGCGTGTGCAGGCATACACTATTTCATTACCCACACATTTCTCTTTTGCATTTATTGTCTTTTATCCCTTTGAAATGTAAACTACTATATTTTTGTTTATTGTTGCATTTGTAAAATACAATCCTGATATGTACTGAATATTTAGTATTTACTGAACAAATAAAACATTTGTTCCCAAATAAGATTAGCCAAGTTTGTCATACACCTCCTTCAGTATCCATGAGGGATGGGCTCCAGAACCTCCTGAGAACACCAAAATCTGTGGATGTTCAAATCCCTTGTATAAAATGGTTTAGTGTTTTTATATAACCTATGCATATTCTCCTGTATACTTTAAATCATCTCTAGGCCACTTATAATACCTACTGTAATATAAATGCTATATAAATAGCTGCTATACTGTATTTCTTAGGGAATAATAACAAAAAATTATCTGAACATGTTCAGTAGATGATTTTTATAAAGATTTTTGATCTACAGTTGGTTGAATCCATGAATGTGAAACTCATAGATATGGAGAGCCAACATTATCTGTATGCCATGAAGTGTATTGTCTTTATCTACCCACTGCATTTCATTAGCCTAAATGAGGGCAGACATTTAATATGCTTCTATATCTTGGTTATTATAGATATGTTGCAATAAGCACAGGTGTAAAATAGTTTATCAACATTCTGATTTCATTTTAGTTGGATATATACTCGAAGGAAACTAGCATTTATAATCCCATCAACAGTGTACATGGATTCCTTTTTCTCCCATCCTTGCCAACATTTATCTTTGGTCTCTCTTTTTGTTTTTGTTTGTTTGTTTGGTTTGTTTTGTTTGGTTTGGTGTTTTTGTTTTTTTTTTTTTTTCTGGTGATACTGGGGTTCTACCTCCGGGCTACACTCCCAGACCTATTTTATACTTTCTTTTTTTTTAACCAGTGTGGCTGGCTTCGAACCTACGTGATCCTCCTGTCTCTGCCTGCCAAGCGCAGGGATTACAAGTGTGCGCCACCACGCCCGGCTTATCTTTGGTCTTTTTAACAAAAAAAACATTCTAACAGACATGAGATAATATCTCATTGTAGTTTTTTTTCCCCCTTTGGGAATTAAATTCAAGGGCATTCTACCTCTGAGACACAGCCCCAGCCCTATTTTATTTTTATTTTGAGTGAGGGTCTCCCTAGATTGATGAGTGTGTCACTGCTTACTGAGGCTATCCTTGAACCTGCTATCCTCCTGTCTCAGCCTCCCAAGTACTGGGACAATGCACATGCACCACCACACCTGGCTCTCATTGTGCTTTGAATTTGCTTTTCCTTAATGACTTGTGGTGCAAATCATTTTATATACTCTTTGAAATATTCATGTCTTTTATTTTTTGTGTCTTTTTAAAAGAAATGCCTATATCTTCCATGCCTCTTTTCATTGGGCTATATTTTCTCACTATTGTGCTGTCCATCATAGTGCATATTAACCCCTCAGTAAATGTGATTTGCAAATATTTTCTCCATTTGCAGGTTGTCTCCTCACTCTATTGATTGTTTCTTTGGCAGAGGCTTTTTAGTTTGATATACTCATATTTGTCTATTTTCAATTTTGTTGTGTGTCTTTAAGTTTATATCCAAAAAAAATTACTGCCCAGAACAACATCATGGAGCTTTTCTTTTCTTTTTTTTTAATTGGTGCATTGTAATCATACATCTCTTTACAAGACTTGAGAGGATATACAAGCACATATCATCCAATAAGCCCTCATCCAATTACCATCCCATTCCTTCCCCCTCCCTTGATCCCATGCTTAATTGGTGATTATCTTTGATATATTTGTTTATGCACCTCATGAGTTTTAAAGAGATTCCAGGTTTTTCAAAATGGCAACTGAGAGACACAGCACTTCTCAGTAGCTGAAACAAATAAAGTTCAACTACTTAGAAAGCAGTGTCTTAATCAACAAAATAAATACATACCAGGAACCAAAACAGATCCAGGTACCTCAGCGGAACGAAGAAGAAGAAGAAGAAGAAGAAGAAGAAGAAGAAGAAGAAGAAGAAGAAGAAGAAGAAGAAGAAGAAGAAGAAGAAGAAGAAGAAGAAGAAGAAGGAGGAGGAGGAGGAGGAGGAGGAGGAGGAGGAGGAGGAGGAGGAGGAGGAGGAGGAGGAGGAGGAGGAGGAGGAGGAGAAGAAGAAGAAGAAGAAGAAGAAGAAGAAGAAGAAGAAGAAGAAGAAGAAGAAGAAGGAGGAGGAGGAGGAGGAGGAGGAGGAGGAGGAGGAGGAGGAGGAGGAGGAGAATAATAATAATAATAATAATAATAATAATAATAAGAAGAAGAAGAAGAAGAAGAAGAAGAAGAAGAAGAAGAAGAAGAAGAAGAAGAAAGATCGGACACCACACCTGCTGCAGATACAATTGGAATGCCCGCCGGCAGGCTGCCTGCACAGCTGCCTGCCTGAAATCACCGTGGCAAAGATAATCCGGGACTGAAAATGGACATAGGACCTCATCTTAAGCAGTGAGCAGCACCCACATCAGAATTCTGTGTGCTCACCAGCGACTGGATCACAACAGCACAGGGACTCCCACGGAAGCCTGAACCAAGGAAGCCAGGTACCTGAGTGCATCCAGGGAAAGTGTGGGTCCTAGCGTGCGCCCCAGGCCCAACCCCAGCACTGGCCTGGGGCATCTGTCCCACGCCTCAGAACCCAGCACTGTCCTCGCGCACCCTGTCTGCGCCCTGGACCCCTGCTAGTAGTCAGTGCCTACGCCACTGCCACCCCTAAATCAGAGCCTACCTTGTGTGTCTAGCACCCCCCCCCACTGGAGTCCAGACATCCACCTTGCCAGAGGCCTGCCTTCTAGGTGGCTAAAGCTCTGTGCGCCCCGGAAATCTCCTCGGGGCCCCCCCAGCTTCTACGTCCCATGGGAGGCAGAGATCATTGCTGGACACCGCGCACTGCCTGTGCACCCAGACCCTTGAGCACCTATCCTGCACCCCTGGCCCACCGCTGGGAGTTCCCACCCACCCGGTAGCCTGATGCTTAGTTCTAATTGAGAACACAGCTCAATACACCTTGGAAGAGCATAGCAGTAGCAATAGGCAGCTGCACCCACTCATACCTGGGTCCAGTAATAGCAGCGCACCCAGCCTGCACTCTCGGAATAGGCAGAGCTCTGGCAGTAAGTGTGGGCATCCAAGAACCGGCATCCCTTTGCCCAGGGTACATCTTGGGACCACACCGACTAGCCCAGTTGGAATTTCCAGAGACACAGGAAAATCCATCGAGACACAATATCTGCACAGGACCTCAGGGGGAGGTTCCAAGTATACTTTGGACATCCTCCACCCCTGCTGTAGGGAAGCACAGGTGAGAGTCTAGGGTGGTAAGTGCAGAGGTGCTGACTACAGGTTGGAACTTTGCAGAACCTGTGAATTGTACAGAATCTAATAACAGTGAAACCAGACATCCTGACACATAAACCCAAAGCAGTTAAAGAAAGGTGTCCAAACACCCAGAGTGACCTAAGAAGATAAAAATAGAGTACAAAGAAAACTAAGAGACATTGGATTATATTCTGAAAGCTACCAAAGCAATCAGATATGCACATATTATATGGACCTGACCCCATATGCGTAAATAAGTAGGACTGTTTGTTTTATTTTTATTGTGGATGTTTTGTTTTGTTTTGCTTTTACAGTGCTTTTGTTTTGGTATGGTTATTGCTGTTTTATATTTTTTTCTTAACCCACCCTTCTTTTACTTTAACTTGTTGTTTTTTTATATATATATTTGATAGTTTGCCTTATTTTCTGATTTCACACAGCTGCTAGTTCCTTTTATTTTATTCTTGTCCTTTTTCCTCTTTCTTCCTCTTTCCTTCCTTTTTTTGTTCTCCTCCTTTGATTGGTTTTTCCTTTCTTTTTCTTGGATTACACAATAGTCTTGGTATCTTGTGTGGATTTTTTTTTTAGGTGTGTCTGCTCCTTTCATCACCCCTATTTACAAACTTTCCCACACTAACCTACATACTCTTCTCCCCCAAAACTTTTCCCCATAATATACCTCCTGGTTTAATACTCAAAGTATTTCATATATCCATACTTACTCTACTAATGACAAGAGTCCTACTAGTTAACTCTCTCTCATTCTTAGCAAGATATTACCTTATCATACTTAAAGTCTTTCTCAACCTAAACATATCCTCTACCTAATCCGACTCCTTTACCCATCACCCCAGCTCCTCCCACATCACCCACCCTCAACACTGGAAAAGTTCTGACTTGCCGATACCCCTAAACTTCTAATATTAAGGTTGGACTAAACATAATACTCATGAAAGATGGGTAGAAATCAGAAAAACGGGATAGAGAATGCTATAAATATGAGAACCAGGAATTATGAAGAGACAGCAGAAATCACGAATACTGACCTACTAGAAATGCAAGAAGGGGAGTTCAGAATCTTGATGTACAATATGATGAAAGGATTTAAAACAAGTATAGAGGAGGTTAAAGGTGAGTTAGAAACACTAAAAAAGAATCAGAAAAAGGTCTGGAATGAAATGAAAGAGGCAATAAGTGAAATGAAGACAGCAATAGAAAGAAATTCTGGAAGATTAGATGAAATGGAAAACATAATATCAATATTAGAAGACAGTACATCCCAAACCGAAAACACAGCGATATACAGAAATCTTTACAGCAACAAAACCTAAATATCCAGCAATTATGGGATAATATGAAGTGTCCTAATTTACGGATAATAGGCATTGAAGAAGGGATAGAGGTACAGACCAAGGGCATCTGTAATATCTTCAAGGAAATAATCTCAGAGAATTTTCCAAACATGGAATGAGACTTGGACCTTCATGTCCAAGAGGCATATAGACTCCACTGAGACAGGACCAACGAAAGACCACTCCACGCCACATAATAACCAAAATGACCAATATAGATGCTAAGGAAGGAATCTTAAAAGCAGTGAGAACAAAAGGACGGGAGACATATAGAGGCAAAACAATAAGAATCACCAGACTATACAACCCAGGTCATGAATGCTAGGAGAGACTGGTACAACATGATTCAGACCCTGGAAGAAAATAACTTCCAGCCCAAACTAATCTATCCAGCAAAAATACTATTCAAGACAAATGGTGAAACCAAAGTCTTTCAGGATAAACAGAATCTCAAAAATTCATGAATTCAAAGCCAACACTAGAGAAAATTCTTAAAGAAATAAACCATAAGGAAGAAAAAAGAAGCAGACTTCAGAATCAGAGAAGAGAGGAAGTTAATAAGTGGGCCATTTAAGTAAAAAAGAAATATTACACCACCCAAGAGTAGAGAGAACAAAAAATGGCAGAAAACAAAAATCATATTTCAATAATATCTCTTAATGTCAAAGGACTTAACTCACCAATCAAAAGACATAGACTGGCAATGTGGATTAGGAAACATAATCCAAATATATGCTGTCTGCAAGAAACTCACCTTTCAGCCAAAGACATCACAGACTGAAAGTGAAAGGATGGAAAAAGATATACCATGCCACCAGTGACCAAAAAAGAGCAGGGGTAGCAACCCTGATATCCAAAAAAACAGACTTTAAACTAAAACACATCAAAAGAGACAAATCAGGGCACTTCCTTTTATTAAAAGGAACAATACACCAAGAAGATATAATGATAGTAAATATTTATGCCCCAAATGTGGGTGCAACCACATTTGTAAAAGAAACCCTTCTGGACATAAGATCCCACGTAGACCCAAATACAATAATTCTGGGAGACTTTAATACGCCTCGCACACCACTGGATCGATCTTCAAGGCAAAAGATGAGTAAAGACACTTTAGAACTAAAGGAAACCATAAACCAAATGGACCTAATAGACGTTTTCAGAGTATTTCAACCAGGAACTACAGAATACATATTCTTCTCAGCAGCCCATGGAACCTTCTCCCAAATAGACCATATCCTGGGACTCAAAGAAAATACCAGCAAATTCAAAAAATGTAATGTAATTCCTTGCATCTTTTCAGACCACAACGGAATAAAAGTAGAAATCAACAACAGGAAACTCGAAAGAAAGTATTCAAATTCATGGAGAATGAATGATACACTATTGAATGATGAATGGGTAAGAGCAGAAATTAGGGAAGAAATAAAGAAATTTATGGAAACAAACGAAAACAGAGATACAACCTACCGAAATCTATGGGACACCATGAAGGCAGTATTAAGAGGAAAGTTTATTGCATTGAGTGCCCACATAAGAAGGACAGAGAACCACCAAATAAAGAACCTAATGACACAACTCAAAGACCTAGAAATTCTGCAACAGTCTATTCCCAAAGCCAGAAGAAGGCAAGAAATCATTAAAATTAGAGCAGAAATAAATGAAATAGAGAACAAAAAAACAATCCAAAGAATCAATAAAACAAAAAGTTGGTTCTTTGAAAAGATTAATAGAATTGATAAACCCCTGGCCAACCTAACCAAAAGAAAAAGAGAATCAACTCAAATTATCAAAATTAGAAATGAAAAAGGAGATATCACCACAGATAGCGAAGAAATTCAAAAGGTTATCAGAAACTACTTTAAAAATTTATACTCCAATAGACTTGAAAACCTGGAAGAAATTGATAGATTTCTAAGCACAGTTAACCTTCCTACACTCAGCCAAGAGGACATAGCAAGCCTAAACCAACCAATAACAACCAAAGAAATAGAAATGGCAATAAAAATTCTTCCACCAAAGAAAAGCCCAGGCCCAGATGGGTTCCCAGCTGAAATCTACAAAACCTTCAGTGAACAACTAATACCAATACTTCATTACATGTTCCGGGAAATTGAAAGTGATAGAACTCTCCCAAATTCCTTCTATGAGGCCAGTATCACATTAATCCCCAAACCAAATAAAGACACCTCAAGAAAGGAAAACTACAGACCAATATCCTTAATGAACATAGATGCAAAAATTCTAAACAAAATACTAGCTATACACATTCAAAACTATATCAAGAGAATAATACATCATGACCAAGTCAGTTTCATCCCAGAAAAAAAAGGCTGGTTCAACATACGCAAATCAATACATGTTATTCACCACATAAATAGAACCAAGAACAAAAACCACATCATCATAGCAATAGATGCTGAAAAAGCATTCGACAAAATCCAACACCCATTTATGTTAAAAACACTGCAAAAAATTGGGATAGAAGGAAAGTACTTCAACATCATTAAGGCAATATACTGTAAACCCAAAGCCAACATTATATTGAATGGGGAAAAACTGCAAGAATTTCCGCTAAAGTCAGGAACAAGACAAGGATGCCCACTATCACCACTCCTTTTCAATATAGTCCTTGAGACTCTTGCTGCAGCAATCACACAAGAGAAGGAAATCAAAGGAATTCACATAGGAAGAGAGGAATTAAAATTATCCTTATTCACAGATGACATGATCCTTTATCTGGAAGACCCAAAGAACTCAACCAAAAGACTTCTGCAGCTGATTGACAAATTCAGCAAAGTCGCAGGTTACAAAATCAACCTAAAGAAATCAGTGGCTTTTCTTTATGCCAACAACTAATCCACAATGAAAGAAACAAAGAAAACAATTCCATTCACTATAACCTCAAAACCAATAAAATACCTAGGAATAAACCTAACCCAAGATGTAAAAGACAACAAAAACTATAAAACATTAAAGAAAGAAATTGAAGAAGACCTTGGAAGATGGAAAGATCTCCCATGCTCATGGATAGGCAGAATAAATATCATCAAAATGGCCATTCTACCAAAACTGATCTATAGATTCAATGCAATTCCCATTAAAATACCAGTGACATTCTTCAGAGACCTAGAAAAATCAATCATGAACTTCATATGGAGAAAGAAAAGGCCTAGAATAGCCAAAGCAATTCTCAACAATAAGAAACATGCAGAAGGCATTACAATCCCAGACTTCAAACTATACTATAGAGCAATAGTAGTAAAAACAGCATGGTACTGGCACAATAACAGATATACTGAGCAGTGGATTAGAATAGAAGATACAGAAACAAACCCACACATCTTTAGTCAATTAATCTTTGACAAAGGGGCCAAACACATACGCTGGAGAAAAGACATCCTTTTCAACAAGTGGTGCTGGGAGAACTGGCTAACCATTTGTAAAAAGATGAATCTAAACCCCTATATCTCACCAAACACAGGAATCAACTCAAGATGGATCAAAGACTTAGAAATTAGACCTGAGACTGTGAAGTTAGTAGAGGAGAGCATAGGTTCAACACTACAACATACTGGCACAGACAGTAACTTTCTCAACAAAACCTCCAAAGCTCAGGAAATTAAAGCAAGAATAAACAAGTGGGATAACATCAAACTAAAAAGTTTCTTCTCATCAAAGGAAACTATCAATAACCTAAAGAGGAAGCCTACAGAATGGGAAAGGATCTTCACCAGCCACCATTCTGATAGGGGCCTAATATCCAGAATATACAAAGAGCTCAAAAGACTCTGCACTAGCAAAACAAACAACCCAATCAAGAAATGGGCAAATGAACTAAATAGACACTTCACAAAAGAAGAGATACAAAGGGCCAATAGATACATGAAAAGATGTTCTTCATCACTAGCCATCAGGGAGATGCAAATCAAAACTACACTGAGATTCCATCTAACCCCAGTCAGAGTGGCAAGCATAAAGAAATCAAACAACAACAAATGCTGGCAAGGATGTGGGGAAAGAGGAACTCTCTTACACTGTTGGTGGGAATGCAAACTAGTTCAACCACTATGGAGATCTGTGTGGAGATTCCTAAGAAAGGTGGGAATAGATCCACCATATGATCCAGCTATACCACTCCTGGGTATCTTTCCAAAGGGGTTGAATTCAGAGAAATACAGCAACATATGCATACCTATGTTCATAGCAGCACAATTTGTAATAGCCAAAATATGGAACCAACCCAGATCACCATCAACAGATGAATGGATAGCAAAACTGTGGGAAATACACACAATGGAATTCTATTCAGACATAAAGAAGAACAAAATTATATCATTTGCAAGAAGATGGAAAGCCCTGGAGAACATTATGTTAAGTGAGATCAGCCAAACACAGAAGGAGAAGGTACATATGTTTCCTCTAATATGCCCAAACTAGGAAACACAAAGGATACCAGTGGGACTCCTGATAATGGAGGGGAAATACCAGCAAAGTTTGAATGGAAAGACAGGAGAGGAGGAAGGCTGATCTTGATTAATGAGGGTCTACATCTGAACATGTGTAAAATTATGAATAAGACATGGTTAACCTGGACAACCATTAGTGGGAGGGGGGAAGGGAAAATGGGGGCGGGGAGGAGAGGGCACCAAATATAGTTTAAATGTATACTATTTATGTTCAATAAAAAAACTGTTAAAAGTAAAATAAATAGATTCCATCCTCCCCCATCCCCTCCCCTCTGATTGGTCACCTTAATTGCTTCACTATAGGGCCCTTTCTACTACTCAACCTCCTCCTGTTACCCCTTTTCTCCTAGTTCTTGCTAATTAGGGTAAGCATCTGGATTTTATTTTCCGTGCTATTTCTCTGTGCATGCCGCATTGCAAGTTCTGATCCCACTCTCGATGGCCCCAGTAGTGGCCTGGCAACCCGGAGGACTCTGATCCTGACCTCGATGGCTCCATCACCAGCTTTGACTCATGGGAGGCCCTGATCCTGGCCTCGCTGGCCCCCGCACCGAAATAACCCCTCAGCTGTCTCTGCTCCCGGCCTCGGAGGCCCCAGCACCAGCCCTGCCTCACAACAGGTTCCAATCCCAGCCTCGCTGACCCTGGAACCGGCCTAACCCCTCGGCAGGCTCCCATCCTGGTCTCGCAAGTCCCAGCTCCGTCCTTGCCTCATGGCAGGTTCCAATCCGTCTCACTGGTCCTGGCACCAGTCTTACCCCTCTGCAGAGTCTGATCCCAGACTCGGAGGTCCCAGCACCGGTCTTGCCTCATGGCAGGCTCCAATCCTGACCTCACTGGCCCCAGCACCAGCCTAACCCCTCAGCTGGTGCAGATCCCTGCCTTAGAGGCCTCAGTATTGTCCTTGCCTCACAGCAGGCTCCGACCCCAGCCTTGTTGGCCTCAGCACTGACCTAACCCCTTGGTAAGCTCTCATCCTGGCCTTGGAGGCCCCAGCATTGGCCATACCTCAAGGCAGGCTCCAATCCCAACCTCGCTGGCCCCGGCACCTGCCTAACCCCTCGGCAGTCTCCTATCCAGGCCTCGGAGGCCCCAGCACTGGCCTTGCCTCACAGCAGGCTCCAATTCTGGCCTCGATGGCCCCAGCACTGGCCTAACCACTCAGCAGGCTCCGATCACGGCCTAGGAGGCCTCAGCACCGGCCTTGCCTCGGAGCAGGCACCGATCTCAGCCTCGCTGGCTCCGGCACTGGTCTAATGCATCAGCTGGCTCTGATCCCGACCTGGGAGGCCCCAGCACCAGCCTTGCCTTATGGCTGGCTCCGATCCCGGTCTCACTGACCCCGGCACTGGCCTAACCCCTCGGCAGGCTCCAATCCCGGCCTCAGAAGCCTCAGTAGCGGCCTTGCCTCACAGCAGGCTATGATCCCAGCCTCGCTGGCCCTGGCACCAGCCTCACCCCTCGGCAGGCTCCAATCCGAGCACCTTCTTCAACCAGCAGGTTGTCCCACATTCCCGATGGTGCGTGGTGGTAGTATTCTGCCTCTGGGGTAATTTCTTCAAAAGTTCCAAGTGTATTAATGTCAAATCTCTGCCTCCCCTGAGTACTTTCCACTGCCAATGCGATTGCCTCCACCATTTCAAATTTTTCCTAAGCTCTTTTCCCATACCACATAATACCCAGTGTTCCTAAGAATGCGCAACAATAGCACTCGACCTTGGGGTAATTTCCTCAGAAGATCAGGGTGGGTTGGAACAGATGTCTGCCACTCCCAAAGACAGGTCTCCATCACCATCACAGCCACCACTGCCACCACCACCTTCCTCCTAGGTCTCCGCTAGACTCTCTCCTTACAGGCGATCTTCAGGATTCTTAACGAATCCTTAGGGTGGATGATCTCAGTCCAGTAGTCCTGAGGTGCTTCCTGATGGTCTGGTGGTCTGGTCAGTTTTAGGGTGGATGATCTTGGGTTGATTGGGGGCCTCATTAGTTGGTTGACAGATAAGCTGGGATATCCTAAATTATAGGGTTTTTTAAGAAATATTGTGGGAGCGGCCAGAGCAGCCGGAGCAAAGCAGCTGGAGGGGAGCGGCCGGAGCAGCCGAGCAGAGCTGCCGAAGCAGCCGGAGCGGAGCGGCCGGAGCATCCGGAGCAGCCAGAGCCGCGTCGCAGAATGGCCGGAGCGGCCGGAGTGGCCAGACCCGTGGTGCAGAGCAGCTGGAGCCACAGTGCAGAGTGGCCTGAGCGGCCGTAGTGGCCAGAGCCGTGGTGCGGAGCAGCCGGAGCCACGGCGCAGAGCGGCCGGAGCGGCGCGGCTTACATCTCCCCTAGCAGCACCAGGCTCCAGAGAGAAGGGAGACTCAAAACAGAGCTCAAATCCAGAGAGGAGGTACTCTGGCCTCGCGGCCTAGGATGCAGAAGCAGCGTCTTACTGCTGGCGGCAGCGGTAAGTTCACCGGACGGCCCTAGACCAATCCACTCAACCAGCCACCAGGCGCCTGAGAGGAGGGGTGGACAGCGAGCTGAGGTGAGCTGCTGCTCAACAGCCGGATGGCAGTCAGTAGTTTCTCTGGTGCAAGGAACGTCTAAAGCTCCCAAGGGCCAGGATCAGCACACCCCGCAGGGACTCAGCGGAGCTCAAAACCAGAGAAGAACTACACCAACCTCACAGCCAAGGACGCGAGAGCAGCGTCTTATTGCCAGCAGCAACTGCGAGTTCACTGGTCAGCTGAAGACCAATGCACTCGACCAGCCACCAGGCTCCAGAGAGGAGGGGTGGACAGTGAGCCGAGGTGAGGAGGTGCTGAACAGCCAGGCGGCAGTCAGCAGTTTTGTTTGCGCAGGGAACATCTAAAGCTCCCAAGGGCCGGGCATAGCACACCTGGCAGGGACTCAGAGTGGAGCTCAAAACCAGAGAAGAAATACGCCACATCACGGCCAAGGGCGTGGCAGTGGTGCTATATTGCAAGTAGCGGCAGCAGCGAATGCACAGAGTTCACTACAGCTCCATCAGCGCACGCAATAACCGTGAGTCAAATTGTGGCCCCTAGGGGAGAAATCCCAGTACTGCACTCCCAGGGACTAGCGCAGATAGTCTCCCTGGGTCGGAGATATTAGCAGTGCAGCCCAGTGGGAGAGTGGCAGTGGCAGATATATCATACCATAGTCACAACTCCCCTCTGGAGAATCAGTTGCTGTTTGTCATGGAAGCTTCTTATTTCCCCATCTAATTTGATGGATAGTTTTGCTGGGTAGGAAATTTTTGGCTGGAAGTTGTTTTCTTTCAGAGTTTGGAATATGTTACTCCAAGCCCTTCTGGCTTTCATAACTTGGTTTGGGAAGTCTGGAGTGATTCTAATGGGTTTGCCTCTGTATGTCACATGGCCTTTTGTTTTTGTTGCCTTTAAGATTCTCTCCTTGGCTTCCACATTAGTCATTTTGACAATTATGTGGCATGGGGATCGTCTTCTCTGATCCTGTCTAAAGGGAGTTCTATAAGTTTCCTGGACCTGTGTATCGACCTCTTGCTCTATGTTTGGAAAATTTTCTGCTATTACTTCCTTGAAGAGATTGTTGATCCCTTTGGTTTCACCTTCTTTTCCCTCCTCTATTCCAATTATTCTTAGGTTAGCTCTCTTGAAATGGGCCCATATTTCTTCAATGTCAGATTCCTGCTGTCGGGTTTTTTTTTCTAAATTAGAAACTATGCGTTCATTTTTAGAATGATCATCTTCAAGAAGCGAGATTCTATTCTCCATGTGGTCTAATCTGTTGTTTATACTTTGAATTGAGGCCTTTACTTCATTAATTGCATCCTTTATCTCTTTTTGACTCTCTCTAAATTCTTTTCGAAAGTCCTCTATTATTTCTAAAGTTATTTTCCTAATTTGATCTTCTAGAGATCTTTGGGTTTCTGTGTTATCAGATTCTGATGTTGTGGTGTTGTTGGCATTCACTGCTCCATTGTTATTTCTCTTTCCCATGATTTTGGAAGTTTGAGCCTTCTCTGGGTTCTTCCCTGAGTCACTACGAGTTCACTTAAGATGCTCTGGATCTCTAGTCTATGGTATCTCAGTCACCACTACTCCTTTACTGTGTTGTATCACAAAGTCTCAGACCCAGGGAGTCAATCAAGGCTGCTTAGACCGTGGGGGGTGCCAAGTTGGGCGTTCTCCAGTGGGGAGTTGTGACTATGGTATGATATCTCTGCCACTGCCACTCCCCCACTGGGCTGCACTGCTAAAATCTCCGACCCAGGGAGACTATCTGCGCAAGTCCCTGGGAGTGCAGTACTGGGATTTCTCCCATAGGGGCCGCAATTTGACTCACGGTTGTTGAGTGCGCTGATGGAGCTGTAGTGAACTTGGTGGATTCGCTGCTGCCGCCATTCACAATATGGCACCACTGCCACGCCCTCGGCCGTGATGCGGCGTATTTCTTCTCTGGTTTTGAACTCTGCTCTGAGTCCTTGCCAGTTGTGCTGCGCCCAGCCCTTGGGAGCTTTAGATGTTCCCTGCACCAACAAAAGTGCTGACTGCCGCCCGGCTGTTCAGCACCTGCTCACCTCGGCTCGCTGTCCACCCCTCCTCTCAGGCGCCTGGTGGCTGGTTGAGTGGGTTGGTCTAGGGCCGTCCGGTGAACTCGCCGCTGCCGCCAGCAGTAAGACGCTGCTTCTGCATCCTAGGCCGCGAGGCCAGAGTACCTCGTCTCTGGATTTGAGCTCTGTTTTGAGTCTCCCTCCTCTCTGGAGTCTGGTGTTGCTAGGGGAGATGTAGGCCGCGCCGCTCCGGCCGCTCTGTGCCGCGGCTCTGGCTGCTCCGCACCACGGTTCTGGCCGCTCCGGCTGCTCCGGCCGCTCTGCACCGCGGCTCTGGCTGCTCCGGCTGCTCTGGCCGCTCCGCTCAGCTGTTCTGGCCACTCTGCTCTGGCTGCTCCGGCCGCTCTACTCCGCGGCTCCGGCCACTCCGCGCCGCCGCTCCAGCCAATCCGCGCTGCAGCTCTGACTGCTCCGGCTGTTCTGGCCGCTCCGCTCCGCTGCTCTGGCCGCTCTGCTCAGCTGCTCGGAACCGCAACTCCAGCTGCTCTGTACCACGGGTCTGGCCACTCTGGCCGCTCCAGCCGTTCCGCGCCGCGGCTCTGGCTGCTCCAGCTGCTCAGGCCGCTCCGCTCCGCGGCTCCCCCCAATCCGCGCTGCGGCTCTGGCCGCTCCGGCTGCTCCGGCCGTTCCGCGCCGCGCGGGCGCGGCACTTCGGGCTGGTTTTTTTCCGGTGTCTTGTTTTTCCAGCCCTTTTTCTCTGTCCCTTGTATTTACCGTTTTTATTTCTTTGCTGTGGTGTTTTCTGGCTCTGAAAGGCGCTGGTTTTGAGGTAGTAGAGTTGGATTGTTAGCGGGACTTGTAAGTGCCGCTTTCCTCCGTCGCCATCTTCCTTAAGAGGAAAATTTATAGCACTGAGTGCTCACATAAGAAAAACAGAAAATCTTCAAATAAATAGCCTTACGACACACCTCAAAGCCCTTGAAAAGCAGGAACAATTGAACCCCAAAGCCAGCAGAAGACGGGAAATTATTAAAATTAGAGCAGAAATTAATGAAATAGAGAATAAAAAACAATACAGAAAATCAACAAAACCAAAAGCTGGTTTCTTGAAAAAATTAACAAGATTGATAAACCACTAGCCAACCTAACTAAAAAAAAGAGAGAAGCAACCCAAATTATGAAGATAAGGGATGAAAAAGGAGACATTACTACTGACAGCGTAGAAATCCAGAGGATTATCAGAAACTACTTTGAAAAACTATACTCGAACAAAATGGAAAATCTGGAGGAAATCGACAACTTCCTAGATAAATACAACCTTCCTAAACTGAGTCAAGAAGATATAGAACAATTAAACCAACCAATAACAATCAAAGAGATTGAAACAGCAATAAAGAGCTTACCATCAAAGAAAAGCCCAGGACCAGATGGTTTCCCAAGTGAATTCTATAAAACCTTTATAGAAGAGCTAATCCCAATACTACTCAAACTATTTCGGGAAATAGAAAAAACCGGGACTCTCCCAAATACATTCTATGAAGCCAACATCACATTAATACCCAAACCGAATACAGACAGTTCAAGGAAGGAAAACTACAGGCCTATATCTCTGATGAACTTGGATGCAAAACTATTAAACAAAATACTAGCAACACACATTCAAAACCACATCAAGAAAATCATTAACCATGACCAGGTAGGGTTCATCCCAGGGATGCAAGGCTGGTTCAATATACGAAAATCAATCCATGTAATTCATCATATAAACAGAATCAAAGACAAAAACCACATGATCATCTCAATAGACGCTGAAAAAGCATTTGATAAAATTCAACATCCATTTATGATAAAAACACTGCAGAGAATTGGAATAGAAGGAACATATCTCAACATTATTGAGGCAATCTACAATAAGCCCACTGCCAACATCATATTAAATGGGGAAAAACTTCAAGAATTCCCCCTAAAAACTGGAACGAGACAAGGATGTCCACTATAACCACTTCTCTTCAATATAGTACTAGAGACTCTAGCCAGAGCAATAAGGCAAGAAAAGGAAATAAAAGGAGTACAAATAGGAAAAGAAGAACTTAAGCTTTCACTATTTGCAGATGACATGATACTATATTTAGAAAACCCAACAAACTCAACCAAAAGGCTTATAGAACTGATCAACAAATTGAGCAAAGTATTTGGATACAAAATCAATCTTAAAAAATCAGAAGCTTTCCTGTACATCAACCATAAATCAACTGAAAAAGAAATTCAGAAAACGCTTCCACTCAGGATCTCCCACAAAAAAAAAAATACCTAGGAATAAACTTGACCAAGGAGGTAAAAGATCTCTACAAAGAAAATTATAAAACACTGAAAAAAGAAATCGAAGAAGATCTTAGAAGATGGAAAGGTCTTCCATGTTCATGGATTGGCAGAATAAATATCATTAAAATGGCCATCCTCCCAAAAGTGATTTACGGATTTAATGCAATGCCCATTAAACTACCAAGATCATTCCTCACAGACATAGAAAAATCAGTCCTTAAATTTATCTGGAATAACAAAAAGCCCAGAATAGCCAAGGTAGTTCTCAGCAACAAAAACCACGCAGGAGGAATCACAATACCTGACTTTAAACTATACTACAAAGCCATTGTAATAAAAACAGCATGGTACTGGCAAAAGAACAGATATATAGACCAATGGAGCAGAATAGAAGACCCAGAAACAAGCCCACACACTTTCAGCCAATTGATTTTTGACAAAGAGGCCAAAAACATACACTGGAAAAAAAGATAGCCTCTTCAACAAATGGTGTTGGCAAAACTGGTTAACCATATGCAGAAAATTGGATGTTAATCCCACTTTTTCACCCTGTACAAAAGTCAACTCACGATGGATCAAAGACTTGGAAATTAAACCAGAGACTTTGAAGTTCCTTGAAGAGGGCATAGGTCCAACACTACAACACATAGGCACAGACAAACATTTCCTCAACAAGACCCCAAAGGCACAACAAACTAAAAAGAGAATCAATACATGGGATTGCATGAAACTGAAGAGCTTCTGTTCAGCAAAGGAAACTATCAAGAACCTCAATCGAGAGCCAACAGAATGGGAGAAGATTTTTGCCAGCTACACCACTGATAGAGGACTGATATCTAGAATATACAGAGAACTCAAGAAACTCAACACTAAGAAAACAAAGCATCCAATAACAAAATGGGCAAATGAACCAAATAGACACTTCACAAAAGAAGAAATTCAAATGGCCAATAAATGCATGAAAAAAAGCTCAACATCACTGGCAATCAGAGAGATGCAAATCAAAACTACCCTGAGATTTCACCTATCTCCAACTAGAATGGCCATCATTCAAAACACAAACAACAACAGATGCTGGCGAGGATGTGGAGAAGTGGGAACTCTAAGACATTGTTGGTGGGATTGCAAATTAGTGCAACCACTTTGGAAAACAGTATGGAGAATCCTCAGAAGGGAACAAACCTACCATTTGATCCAGCAATACTACTGTTGGGTATCTACCCAAAAGAAAAGAAACCAAACTACCAAACTAATGCATGTGTATCCATGTTCATAGCTGCACAATTCACCATAGCCAAACTATGAAACCAGCCAAGATGTCCATCAACAGATGAATGGATTATAAAACTGTGGGATATGTACACAATGGAATTTTACTCAGCAATCAAAAAAAAAAAACTCAACTATGTTATTTTCAGGGAAATCGATGGAATTGGAGGACATTATGCTAAGTGAGATTAGTCAGGCACAAAAAATAAGAAATCAGATGCTTTCCCTAATATGTGAGAGTTAGGGAGAAAAGAGGAGCAAACAAGACAACCTAAAGGAGGAGAAAGGAGGGGGAAAGAGGAAAATCTCTAAAGCTCACAATGTACTTAAACATATCGAAATCAATCACTAAGCCAAGCAAGGGAGGGAGGGACAGGGAGGGAATGGGGTGGGATTTGGGTAGGGGTTAAATCAGCGATGAGTACATGTTTGTACACACAAGTTTTTTACCCCAATAAGTTGTATGAATATAATGCACCAATAAAAAAATAAAATAATAATAATAATAATAATAATAATAATAATAATTGCTTAAGCTTACAAAAAAAAAGAAATATTGTTAACTCTAGGATCTACAGGTTTCCCAAGAATTTATGGTAGAGTCAGGCCTGGGAAAGTGAACTGGTTTGTGGACTAGAGGCAGAGGCACTTCAGCTCCAAGTTCTTATATCAAAGTTATATTTTTTACTTTTTCTTCCTGTCTGTCTCCTTTCTACCTACTTATTCCTTCTATCCTGCATCAATCTGACCAGATAAGCACCATCACCCCTCCAGCTGGACCTGATTACAAGGGACACTTGCCCTCTCCTGGTCCATCTTGGCCAATCAGTAAAAGGACATTCCTCACTGACTCTGAGCCAATATCCTGACCACACGACCCCCTCCAATGGAACCCCAGCCAATTAGTTCAAAAGGCATTTCTCCTAACCTATTAACCCCCAACATGTAACCCTGAGCTGGCCTCCAGCCCTGACCCCAGCCCATGCGCATGCGCATGTATATGTGTATGTGCGCTCTCTCTCTCTCCTCTCTCTCTCTCTCTCTCTCTCTCTCTCTCTCTCTCTCTCTCTCTCTCTCTCTCGGTCTAACCCCTCTGCTTCTCTCTCCCTCTCCCTCTCTCTTTCTTTCTGTCTCCTTTGTTTCTTCCTTTCATGCTGCCCCTCCAATAAATCTCTTGGCTACAAGGTGTTCTCTGGTGTGGTCAAACTTTGTCCTTTGAATAAAGAACTTGGGAAGGGAGAGGCAAAAGGAAAAACGGCATGGGGAAATCTTGGCAGCCATGTGTATAAATGCCAGCTCCACAGGAACCCTGGTACGAGTGCATGAGGACTCCATGAAAACCCAGGCTCAGGTCTGCTTCAGGTGTGGAAAGCCAGGATATATTTTTTAAATTTTTTATTGGTGCACTGTATTCATACATCATAGTGGGATAAAAAAAAAAAAACTTTTGTAGACATACATGCACACATCGCCAGTCAACCCCCACCAGATCCCACCCCATTCCCTCCCCATCCCTCCTTCCCATGCTTGGCTTAGTGGTTGACATCTAGTATTATAGCAATTTATCCAAAATTAAAAATGATAATCTCACATAAGTTTCATTTGTCTGATACCAAGCTTTTGATGACTTAAAGATAACATTTCAATATTTCTTTTTGCTTTCTTTCTTACCAGAGAATATTTTTTCTTTTTTTTTTTTAGGTGAAACTATCATATATTTATATATTTATTTTTCAGAAAAAAAATCTATCCTAATATGGAATATGGACTCTAGATACCCAAAACAATCTCGAAAAAGAACAAAGTTAGAAGATGTATATTTTCTGATTTCAAACCATATAAAGCTACAATAATTGAAACAGTGTAGTACTGTTCTAAAGGCAGCTATCTTGGTGCCCTGCGTAGCACGGCGTGCCACAAGGCACCATTTGGAGCAGCACGGCACGGCACTGCTTCACGGCACAGTACGGCACTGCTTCACGGCAACAGTACGGCACTGCTTCACGGCAACAGTACGGCACTGCTTCACCGCTCGGCACTGCTGCACAGCAAGGCACGGCACTGTGCTGAATGGCACAACGTAGCGCGGCACGGCACAGCGCGGCACATCCACTCTGGCAAGGCACTGCACCACACAGCATGGCACTGTACCGCATGTCATGGCACGGCATGGCACTGTGCTGCCACATGGCACCACTGACACTGCAACACAGCACAGCACTGGGGTGCCGGGCACTGCTTGGAGGATGCCGGGCACTGTGCCGCAGAGCGCGGCACTCACACACAAATTATAAAATCAGAGTGGAAAAGTGGGTGCGTGAAGATGGGTGGGAAGGGGAAATGGGGAGTAAATAAATAAGCATAAAGTTTCAGTTAAGCAAGATGTGTAATATCTAAAGACCTGCTATACAAAACTATCAATAGTCAACACTAATATTGTTAGAGTTAGCTAAAATCTAAGTATCTTTTTTTAATTTCCATCTCCTTGGTTGTTATTGATGTTGAACATATTTTATCTATTTATTAGCCATTTGTAGAAAATGCCAGAAGGAGAATTCCAAATTTGGTTTTGCGGTTTTCGAAACAAAATCTGCCACTTGGGTATAGTTCAGTTATGTTTTCCAAGGCAAAAGAATTTGGCTTAGGAGATGCAGAGATCGGAACACCGCTATCATGATACCAATTTGATAGAAACAGAGAAAGCCAGCAAAGGTCCCCTAGAGTGGGCAGAGAGACCCCCCCAAAAAAATTTTGCCACACTGGAAAGGGTTGCCACGCTGGGGCGCTCATGAGCTATAGCACTTCCATATCCCCTGGTGCCAGCATTTTGCTAGCTCAGTTGCTATGAAGGATGTTATCAAGGCTCCAAAAGCCACTGCTGTACACACTGACCCACAGGCTGCTGCACCTGCCACCAGCCCTGTGGTGCCTGCTACCCTCCTCCTGGTTGGAAGATCTCTTATATAGCCCAGCAACTCACCTGATTAGTCCATTTTGGAAAGCCAGGGCCCCAAATTCTCCAGACCCAGAGGAGACAATACTCCCAACACCAGATCACCATCCATTGCCCCATTACGGCACCTGTGGCCCTGGAACTGAACCCACCACAATCAGATTCACTTGGGTTTCAGGAGCATCTCTCCCTGCAGTAGCTAGCTCGTCCCACTTTCAAGAGAGCCAAACTCGGTATCTGACACATTTTCCACTGACCCTCATTCTCCTTAAATGGGTACATTGTAATTTTATATCATATTCAGGTACAAAGCGTTAGAAAATACATGGACACCACTCTATTGTCCTCCCTATCCCTATCGTGCCCCCCCCACACACACACACTCCCTCAACCCATAAGTCTTTAAAATTGGCATTGGCAATTTTGTATACATTCATAGCATTATTTCTACTATGGATTCTTTGTGACTTGATCCCTTCACTCCTGTCCCTAATCATCTTCATTCACTCCCCTGTAATCTCTGCTCATCTATTTCCAAATATCTCACCAGGTACCACATATAAGTGAAAACATACATTTACTTGTTCTTTAGGACTGGGTATACTCAGTATAATGTTCTCAAGTTCCATTCATTTTCCTGCAAATTATGGCTAAATAAAATTCCATTGTGTATATATGCCAAAGTTTTGTGATTATTCATCCACTGATCGACATCTAGGCTAGCTCCATAATTTGGCTATTGTAAATTGTTCTGCTATGAACATGGATATTCAAGTGTGATTATAACATACTGATTTCATCTCCTTTGGGAAGATTCCCAGGATCACTATTGCTGGAGCATATGGTAGTTAATTCCCAATTTTCTGAAAAACCTCCCCTCTGATCTTCATAGCAGCTGTATTGAATTGCAGTTCCACGACAGTATGATACGGGTCCTATTGCTCAGCAGCACTTGTTATTTGTGTTCTTGATGACTGTCCTCCTAACTGGAGCAAGGTGGAACCTCAGTATAGTATTGACTTGTATTTCCCTGACTGAGAAAGATGATGAACATTTTCCATATATTTGTTGGCCATTTGTATTTCTTCTATTCTACAGAGAGAGTCTACAGAATGGGAGATGTTTACCACCTATCCATTTCACAACGGTCTAATATCTAGATATAAAAAGCTCAAAAAAGCTTAAAACTAAAAAACAAAACAAAACAAAAAAAACAACTTGTTAAAATGGGCAACTTGCCGGTCCTGGTGGTGCAGGTTTGTAATCCCCGCACTTGGGAGGCGGAGGCGGAGGATCACGCAGGTTTGAAGCCAGCCTCACTGGCTTAAGAGACCCTGTTTCCAAATAAAAGTATAAAAAATAGGTCTGGGAGTATAGCCAGGAGGTAGAAGGGTTTCCAGGCAGGAACCCCAGTACCACCACCAAAAAAAAAAAAAAAAAAAAAGGCAAGTTAATACAAATGGTCAACAAATATATGAAGAAAAATGTTTATCATTTTTTCAATACAAGTTTTCTAGCAACAGCCCCACTTCTCAGTGTCCCACCTCTGAAAGCTCTCTGCTCTCATGTCTATGGGATTTCTTCCTAGGGAGAGACTTCTCCGAATACTCTTGCTATTAAATCTCTCTGGGCGCCCAGCATGGTGGCGCAGGCTTGTATCCCAGTATTGGAGAGGCTGAGAGTGGAGGATCGTGGTTTGCGGACAGCCTCAGCTACTTAGGCACTCTGCAACCTGGTGAGACCCGGTTTCAAAATAAAGAATAAAAAATAGAGCAGGGGGTGTGGCTCGGAGGTCGACTGACCCTGGGTTCCATCTACAGACCCCCTCCCCCCCCCCAAAAAAAAAAAGTCCTGGCCTGAGCTTGACCGCGGTATAGCTTCGGAGCAGGCTCACTTGCTGGGTTCCTGGGCTTTGCTAGGGTGCCAGCCGGCTGTTTTGGAGCCAGGGTCTAGAGCATCCGAATAAACCTGTGTTTGGACGCAGAAGTCAGAACACAGGCATCAGAACTCAGCATTTAACAGAAAGAAACAGGGAGAGGTAGCAAAGCTCCCCCACCGGGACTGGGGATGGAGCAGGGAAAGGTTTGCCCCCTGGAGTGCTCACGCAGCGGCAGCGCTTTCAGATCCACCTGCTTCCAGCAGTGGGGCCTTGAGTAGCTACCCGCTGCTATGGTGGGCGTGTAGGAGAGCTGGCAGAGCTGCAGCAGGAGCCGCAGGAGCAGCAAGACCCCGCCACCACTCCGGTGGCACCTACTGCGTCGGCCTCTCCTTCCTCCTCGCTAGAGGCCTCCCAGGAACAGGGCGACTCATCTGATTGGTCTATTTGGGAAATTCAGGCCCCAATTGGTCCTTCATATTGAACCAGCTTGTCTTAGTACCCGGAGCCTGATTGGTCCGTGGATCAGGAGCTCATTGGCCCTTGGATCAAAGACCTGATTGGCTCATTTTGGACCCCTTTTCTTGTGGTTTGGAGGCCCCTGGTGCGACCCCCTCCTTCCTCTTCGCAGCGCCCCCCCAACACACACACACACCCAATTCAGCAGCCATTCTGACTCCCTGGCCCAGGATTCAGAGAGCACTACTGCTGGGAACTATAACTGTCAGGGGAATCTGCCACCGCCACCTCTGATCACCAGCTGTGCCAGTTTCCTGGGTGAGCCTTTTTATGCAGTTATTCTCCGTTTTATGCTCTCCTGTGTTGCTGAAATTGAGGAAATGATCGTGTTCTCTTGGAGAGTAGATCCTACTTGGAGGAAAAGACTAAACTACAGTTATATGCTAGAGACTTATGGAGGCACATCGTGGAGATGTTGCATGTTTACTTGTAGACCACCACAAGAAGAAATATTGTAATAAAGTAAATGAAAAGTTTCTTTGGTTTCCTAGTTCAGAATATGTGTGTGTGTGTGTGTGTGTGTGTGTGTGTGTGTGTGTGTGTGTGTGGTATTGGGGGTTGCATCCAGGAGTATTCATTCTTTCTCTGCACTACACCACTAGCCCTATTTGATTTTTATTTTGAAACAGATTCTTGCCAGGTTGATGAGAGTCTTACTATTTGCTGAGGCTGTCTTTGAACCTGAAAACTTTCTCTATCAACCTCCCAAGTAATGGAATTATAGGCCTGTTCCACTGCACTATATTGTAGCGTATTAAGTGTGCAATAGCATTTTGTCTAGAAAAAAATGCACATACTTCACTTTGAAGATACCTTATTTCTAAAGATGACAGGTATCGTCTGAGCCTGCCAATGTGCTTAGTATTTCTGCTGGTGGAACATCTTGCCTTGATGTTTGTGGCTGCTGAATGATAAAAACAGTAGTTGGTGAAGATTGAGGGGGTTGTGGCAATTTCTTAAAATAGGGGCACAATTAAGTTTAACACATGAATTGACTCTTTCATGAAAGATTTTTTTTTCTATAGCACGTGCTACTATTTGATAGCATTTTACTCACAGTAGATCTTCCTTCAAATTCTAAACACATAGAAGCAAGAGTTGGGCTCCTAGGCCATGATTTTGCTGGGCTGAATCCATATATCAGTTCTCCTGGCTAGCATTTCATTCCGGTAGCAACCCTGCGGTCTTGGTGCCAATCCCTCCCCGTGGCTCTACTGGGATTTGCCCTTTGTGTGTGGAGGTGGTTGGGGAAGGCCTCTCTGCAGTGTTCTTGCCCTGTGATAAGTCTCTGCCTATGCACTCACACTGTCTACAGCATCCTTTGTCATCTAAATGAAAGGAGCCATGTCTCCATAGCTCTTGCATTCTGCACATCTGGCTGAATTAGCTAGCTTATGATTTATACCTTCTGGAGCAACCATAACCCATGGTTATATTTCATACCTTCTGAAGCAACAGTGTGAACAACACTGGGCCTGCTTAAGCCATGAATGGAGTGACTAAGGAGTGCCACACTGAAAGGTGGAAAGTAGAGACCCAAGGCAGCTCTGGAAAGGGAGCCCACAGAGAATGCCTATTAAGCAGGTCATACTTCTTGATAAAATGGGATTTATCTCTGGGGTGAAAGTATGGTTCAGTATATGTGAATCTATAAATGCAATACACTACATTAATAGAATTAAGGGCAAAAATCATATGGTTACCTCATTAGATGCAGAAAACAAACACTTGCAAATTCCAGCGTCCTTTCATGATTACAAAGGATTAAAAAATAGATCTAGAAAAAAATATACTTTAACACAATAAAGGCTATATAGAATAAACTCACAGATATCTAAACACTTAACAATGGGGAAAAAATGGAACCTTTTCTTTTAAGATTTGGAACAAGGCAAACCACTCTTGCCACTCAACATATTGCTAGAAGTCCTTGCCAAAACAATAAGTCAAGAGAAAGAAGTAGAAGGCATCACAGTGGAACACAGAAGTAAAACTGTTGTTTGCTGAGAACATTATATTTTTGGGGGGAGAGGAGTACTGGGAATTGAACCTAGGGGCATTCTACCTCTGAGTTATACCCCCAGCCCTACTTTTTACTCTTTCTTTTGAAGCAGAGTCTCATGAAGTTGTGAAAGGCCCCATTAAGTAGCTGAGGCTGGCTGTGAACCTGTCATCCTCCTCTCTCAGCTTTCCAAGTACTTACAAGTGTGCAGCACCATGCCTGACTAAACATAATCTTATATAAGGGAAACCCTAAGATTACACACACATACACTAAAAAAGATAGAAATGATATATAAGTTCAATAAAGTTGCACATTGTAAAACCAGTACACAACAATTACTAATAAATTTTCCAAAAATAAATCAGGAGATCTATTTATTTATCCCATTTACAATTGCTACCCAAAAAGCACTTAAGAATAAATTTTAAAAATGAGACCTAGACACCAAAAATTATAAAAATTAATGACTGGAGACAATATTTGCAAAACATGTATCTGATAAAAGATCTTATACAAAACAGATGAATGATTAAAACTCAACAGACAATTCACCAAAGAAGATATACAGCTGCCAATAACCATGTGAAAAGGTGTTCAACATCATACATTAGAGAATTTCAAATAAAAATAAGGCACTTCTACACACTGATCAGAATAGCTACAACCCAAAACACTGACAATAAGAATATTTTTGCAAATATTGCCTCTCAGTTTGTGGCTTGTCTCTTTATTCTTCTAACAGTGTTTGTTGGGTGGGGAAAGGACTTTAAGGGGAAAAAATCTACAATATTTGAGCATAGAATCTCAGTGTTTATTCAGGTTGAACAACAAATTAGACAACATAAAGAGAATTAATGGCTTGAAATGGAAGTGATGAATTAGCACAATATAGCACAAAGATACAGAGAGCTTTTTTAATAAAAAAAAAAGTCTAGTAATAACTTCTGCTAAGTGTTGTTAAGCATCACAGTGGAATATTTTCTCCTCCCTAGTGATATACCAAAATGGTAATGAAAACAGTCAGTGAGTAATTAAACCCAAGATAAACAGAAACAAACTTAGTTACAACCAAAACATGTGTAGCTGAAAGGGATGTTTGAAAGCGAGAGAAAGTACGGGGATGACTCATACTCGAATATATGCAACAGGCAGAGTAAACTATATAAAAGATTCTAATATTGGGATGCAGAGCAATCAGCATGGCAGAATTTCCAAACCAGTCTGTGCCACTAGTCACACAGTCAGTGAAGCTCTGCCTGCCCACATTCATTCTCCTGACTCATCTCCAGGACCCACATAGGAAAGCTAAGAGAGAGCAGAATGAGGGTCGAAGTCGCAGCCGGGACTGCTCTGCTCCTTCCCCAGGGCCTGCTCTCCTGATCCTGTAGAGCCAGAGCCAGAGATGGGGAAGCCTGATTGGCGGCAGAGCTGAAGCTGAGGAGCACGAAGAGGGCAACCTGGAGGTCAGAGGTGGAGAGGGAGGGCAGGCTGCCACAATCAAAACGCTGGTCCACAGGAAGGCGGACCTCCCTCATGCTTTGCCCTTGGAGGGTTCCTTTTTTTCTTTTTTATTTTTTGTGGTGGTACTGGGGTTCCTGGAAGCCCTTCTACCTCCGGGATACACTCCCACGGGCTACACTCCCAGACCTATTTTTTAACTTTTTTTTTTTTTTTAATGTGGAAACAAGGGTCTCTTAAGCCAGCGAGGCTGGCTCCGAACCAGTGCGATCCTCCTGTCTCTGCCTCCCAAGCGCAGGGATTACAAGCGTGCGCCACCACGCTGGGCTTTGGAGGGTTCCTGCACCTGACAGTTAAGTCCTCACTACCCTGTGTGTCCTTGAACACAGCTTCTCAGATCTCCTCCGTCCTGCCACTAGTCAGGCGAATCTGTGTCAGTGAGGGGTCTTCTATCAATTTATGTATATTTCTGCAGTACTGGGATGGAACCCAGGAAATGTATACCACTGAACTTGATCTCTAGGCCTCTTTGGCTTTTTATTTTGAAACAAAGTCTTACTAAGTTACCCAAGTTGGCCTCGAATTTGCAATCTTCCTGTCTCAGCCTCCGGAATAGCTGGGATTACTACAGGCACATGCCACCACACCCAGCTGAGGGGTCTCTTTAGAGATGCTGTCCCTGCCATTACACATGAAACTAGTCCCCCCCCAACTTATTTCAGAGCCCCAATAAATAACTGAAACTATAGATAGCACTGTTTTTTCCTATGCATGCCTACCTATGATAAGGTTTAATTTAAAAATAAGCATAGGAAGAGAGTAACTATAACCAACAACAAACTAGGTCAGAACAAGATAGTGCAATAAAATGACTTAAAGTTTATGAAGTGTTTGTTTCTGGAATTTTCCACTTGTCATATTTGGACCAAGGCAAATAACAAATTTCAAACCATGAAGGGCAAAATTGCATATAATGGAGAACTACTGTGCTACACTGGTTTTCCACAGGAGCATTTTTTACTAAGTAAACTGGGCGCTGCCACTGCTGTAGATAACACTCTGAATCTCAAGAAGTATAGGAAAGGTTCACAGCATAAAGAGAATCACAGCCTCTGGTCACTGACTTCTCCTTCTCTGAGTCAAGGATATTTGATACAGGAATTCCTTAGAGAGTGCAGGCTGGAATTGCGGCCATTTTATTGTTGCCCTGAATATGAAGAGATTTCTCTTTTCCTTGTTTCTCATTTTTTGCATTGATTTGGATACATCTTAAGGAAGGAACGAATGTTAAAATGCTTTGACCAGGACAGGACATATGTTCCTGTATAATTAAGTGTTCCCCAGAAGTCTATACGATAAAGGCAAGTTCCCAGAATGTGCTATTAGGAGGTTGTGGCACCTTTAAGGGGTGTGGCCTAGCGAGAGTACTTTAGATTGTTTGTGGCATACCCTCATAGGGCATAATTCTTCTGTTTTTTCTGCCTACCTTGAGTAAATAGTCTTCTTCTGCCACACATCATGATGTGCTGCCATAGGTCCCCAAGCCATGCACTGAAATCTCTAGAACTATAATAGTTGATAATCTTAAGTATTTGTTATAGTGCCAGAACATTTACTAACACAACATATTTAACCAGAAACTAGATACTGGTTTACTATGTAGCACATTTTGATTATAATTCACAGTGTATGTTCAGTAGGCTCAAGTAGATTTTAAACCCCGCCTCTGTTGTGAATATTCTCGCTGTTCTGATTTTGTAATAATCGGGACAGGCTAAAAATTTGCTATATTAAGACCATGCATGTGTCCCCGGACCTAGTTCTTTCCCTGGGTCTGGTTTATAAATGCTGGTGATAAAGAAAAAATAAACCCTGCCTCTGTCACTGGGAACTCTTTGACCAGTGACTTAATCTTTCTGTGCTTCAGTTTCCCCATATGAAAAATGGAGGTAGGGGCTGGGCGTGGTGGTGCACATTTGTAATCCCAGCATTCGGGAGGCAGAGACGGGAGGATTGTGGCTCACCGACAGCCTCAGCTACATAGTGAGGCCCTTCGCAACTCAATGAGACCCTGTTTCAAAAATAAAAGACCTAAAAATAGGGCTGGGCATGTAGCTCAGAGGTAGAATGCCCCTGGGTTCCACCCCTGGAACCCCCCCCCCCCAAAAAAAAGAAAACGGAGGTAGTAAGGTCTTACTGTTTTCAGGCCATTCCACTCAGTGAACATAATTAGTGTATGTTCTAGAGTTTTCTTTTTTTGTTCTCTCTCTCCTCTCCTCTCCCTCTCCTTCTCCCTCTCTCCCTCATCTTCAATCTTTCTCAAAGACTTTTAACATTTTCATTTTTGTACATTCTTTATAGTGTACACTATAGTACATAGTCATTAAACCGGTACACATAGTTGAATATGTGAAACCATGTTTATGGGCTCTTTTAAAGATTTTCAAAAGTAGCTCAGAATGGGAATAATTTTAACTTTATATAGAGACACTAACACCCAACCTCTATGTAATGTAGGATGCCAATAAACAGTTAAGTTCAAAGGGTTCTTGTGAAAATTAAATGAAGTAACAATAGTAAAACTCTGAGCCCTGGACCTGGCACTCAAGAAATACTATTTTCTAGCTGGGTTCCATGGTGTACACCTGTTATCCCAGTACTGGGGAGGCTGAGACAGGAGGAAATCATGTTCACGGCCATCTTCAACAACTTAGCGAGGCCCTCCACAACTTAGTGGGATCCTGTTTCAGATAAAAAATAAAATGGGTCTGGGGATATAGCTCAGTAGTAGAATGCTCTAGAGTTTAATCCTCAGTACCACACACACAAAAAAAAAGCAAGAGGAAGAAGAGGAAGATGAAGACAAAAATAAATATACAAAGACAAAGATGATAACATGATAACAAAGAGGATGAGGAAGAAGAAAAAGAGGAGGAGGAGGAGGAGGAGGAGGAAGAAGAAGAGAAGGAAGACTATTTTCTCCGTCCATTTCCCAAATGTAACACATGGACTAACTTCTCTGACAAGGTCTCTTCTATTAATAGGAATAGAAAGTCTGAGATCTGAGTAGGCCAATAAAAATACAGTGCACATTATCTTTTTGAGAATATTTAGGGCACTGCTATAGTTTGAATATGGTGAATGTATCCCCTAAGGATTCATGTTGGGGACTTAGTCCTTAGTGTGGTGATGTTTGGAGATGGTGTAGACCTTTCCAGAGGTGGGACCTATTGAGAGGTTCCAAATCATGCTCTTGGACCTCCAGAACTGTGAGAAAAATGAGCCTCTATTTTCATAAAGTTATCCTGGCTCAGATCTTTTGTGATAGTAACAAAATACAGAAAGGCAAGCACCTAGTAACATCTTTGCTGGGAGCATCTCTAAAAACAACTGAGGAGATGTGGTAGCAATACTTTGCCAATAACATTCAAACAGTCATACTTTCTTTTAGTTTAATTTTAATAATTTTATTTTTAAACAGTATCTCAAAAATAATTAAGATATATATTAGAATTCATTGCATCATAGACATAAAATTATTCAAAGCTTCCTTTAAATATGGTATGTCAAAACAATGTCAGTTTCTTAATTTCTTTCATATAATAATCACTTAAATAATTGAAACAAATTTTCTAAGTCATACTTATTATTTATTCATAATTATCCAATCAGTTGGAGTACATTCCTGTACTTTTCAGCCATAATAGAATAAGTGTTTTAGTCATATAAGTTTAAAGTTTAAACAACTAAGACTTCTATGGAAATGTCTTAACAATCTCAATTAATATCACCTATGATAATTCATTCATTTCTCTTATTGAGTTTTGGTAACTCTAGGAGGAGCCCATGTCATGGAATTAGCCTTCCTTGGCATTGTATTGTATTAAACAAAAGTCATTTTCTTTAAACACAACATAAATTAATTTTAGTATCTCTATAGATTTCCATACTGACAAGAAGAACGCAAGTTTACTAAATAAATTCAAACAAAATTGCTTAGTGTTCTTAATGATTCCATCTCCATAAATTTTTATTTTTATGTAGATCATATTGAAAATAGCATATATTCAGACAGTGCTTGATGCCCTCCCCACCCTGCTTCCCCTTTCCCCACCTCCCAAGTGTCCAGGTTGACCATGCTACATTCATACTCTTACACATATTCAATGTAGCTTCTCCATTAATCAACCTCAGCCTTCTTCCTCTCCTACCCTTCTATTCTAGCTTTGTTGAGGTTTCCCCTCCATTATCTGGAGTCCCTCTGGTATCCCCAGTACTCTTTAGTTTGGGCATATTAGAGAAAACATATGTCCCTTCTCTTTCTGTGCTTGGCTGATCTCACTTAACTATGATCTCACTTATCTATGTTTGCCACTCTGATTGGGCTTAGATGGACTCTCAGAGTAGTTTTGATTTGCATCTCCCTGATGGCTAATGATGTTGAACATTTTTAATGTATCTATTGGCCATTTGTATCTCTTCTTTTGTGAAGTTATTCAATTCAGTTGCCCCTTTCTTGATTGAGTTATAATATAATGTTCTCCAGTCTTTCCATTTTCTTGTGAATAACATTTCGTTCTTCTTTGTTGAGTAGAATTCCACTGTGTGCGTTTTCCATAATTTTGTAATCCATTCATCTGTTGATGGAGACCTAGGTTCGTTCCATATTTTGGCTATTATGAATTGTACTGCTATGAACATGGGTATGCATATGTTACTGTAGTTCTCTGATTTCAACCCCTTTGGAAAGATACCCAGGAGTGGTATAGCTGGATCAAATGGTAGATCTATTCCCAGTGTTCTAAGGAATCTCCACACTGATCTCCATAGTGGCTGAACTACTCTGCACTCCCACCAACAGTGTAAAAGAGTTCCCCTTTCCCCACATCCTCACCAGCACTTGTTGTTATTTTACTTCTTTATGCTTTCCACTCTGATTGGGATTAGATGGACTCTCAGTGTAGTTTTGATTTGCATCTCCCTGATGGCTAATAATGTTAAACATTTTTAATGTATCTATTGGCCATTCGTATCTCTTCTTTTGTGAAGTGTCTATTCAATTCAGTTGCCCATTTCTTTCTTGATTGGGTTATTTGTTTTGCTAGTGTAGAGTCTTTTGAGCTCTTTGTATATTCTGGATATTAGCCCTCTATCAGAGTGGTGGCTGGCAAAGATCTTCTCCCATTCTGTAGGCTTTCTCTTTAAGTTCTTGATGATTTTCTTTGATGAGCAGAAACTTTTTACTTTGATGCCATCCCACTTGTTAATTCTTGCTTTAATTTCCTGTGCTTCTGAGGTCTTGTTGAGAAAGTTACTGTCTGTGCCTATATGTTGGAGTGTTGAGCCTATGCCTTCCTCTAATAGCTTCACAGTCTCTGGTCTAATTTCTAAGTCTTTGATCCATCTTGAGTTGATTCCTGTGCAGGGTGAGAGGTAAGTATTTAGTTCCATTTATCTAAAAATGGATAACCAGTTCTCCCAGTACCATTTGTTGAAAAGGCTGTCTTTTCTTCAGCGTATGAATTTGGCCCCTTTGTCAAAGGTCAATTGACTGTAATTGTGTAAATTTTTTTCTGTATCTTCTGTTCCATTGGTCTGTGTGCCTGTTTTGTGCCAACATTATGCTGTTTTAATTACCATAGCTCTGTAGTATAATTTGAAGTCAGGAATTGTTATGACTCTAGCATGGTTTTTATTGCTAAGAATTGCTTTGCCTTTTCTGAGCCTTTGCTTTCTTCATATTAAATTTATGACTGATTTTTCTAGGTCTATGAAGAATGTCATTGGTATTTTAATAGGGATTGCATTGAATCTGTAGATCTTTTGGCAGAATGGCCATTTTGATGATATTTATTCTGCCTATCCATGAGTAAGGGAGATCTTTCCATCTTCCAAGGTCTTTTCCAATTTCTTTCTTTAATGTTTTATAATTTTCATTGTAAGTCTTTTATGTCTTTGGTTATGTTTATTTCTAGGTATTTTATTGGTTTTGAGGTTATTGTAAATGAAATTGTTTTCTTTATTTCTTTCTTCATGGATTCATTGTTGGCATATAGAAAAGCTACTGATTTATGTTAATTTTGTATCCCACTACTTTGCTAACTTGGTTAATCTGCTCCAGTAGTCTTTTGGTTGAGTTTTTTAGATATTCTAGATATATAGAATCATATGGTCTGCAAAAAATAAGATAATTTTAATTCTTCTTTTTTTCTATTTGAATTCATTTGATATCCTTCTCTTTTCTTATTGCTCTGGCAAGAGTCTTGAGAACTATATTGAAAAGGAGTGGTGATAGTGGGCATCCTTGTCTTGTTCCTGATTTTAGAGGGAATTTTTGCAGTTTTCTGATACAACTTTTACAATAGACTTTTAGCTTTTCCTTCATTTCCATATCTACTCACATTCTTCCAGCAAAGTTTCTTTCTGCTCAATTAACCATAATTATTTTGTTACTTATAACCAAAGGACGCTAGCTAAAATAAAACTTAAATTATTTTGAAATAATGTCTGATTTTTATTATCATTAATCTGTGTTTCTATGCTCATGACACCTATTTTGGATGATGGTTTCAGGTTTACACAAATAATATTAAGATACATTGATTTATACATAAATCTTTACCTTATGTTTGGTTATTTTCTTAGGCCAAATGCCTAAATGAAATATGTTTAAATATATTAATGCTCTTTATGTATTTCAGTTACTCAAATAGCAGTGTAAAATCTTTTCATATAATGAGTATTCCATCTCAGCTTTAGAAAACAGTATTTTCAGACAGGCATCTGGCAAATGCCTATAATTCCAGCTTCTCAGGAGGCAGAAGAAGGAGGCCAGCCTGGGAAATTTATCCAGACACTGTCATCCCCCCCCAAAAAAAAATAAAAAAGAGCTTCTCGCCTTTCAGTTGTAGATCTGGGTTTCAATGGAAATCATTCCTCCCGCCTCCCACTCCTCCCATGTATGTCATTTTCTCTCTATAGTGTGCTGTCTCTGAGCGTCCAGAAAGAACCAGGACATCTTGAGTTTTGCCTATGTAGGTCAGTCCAGTCTTCATGAAATTGCCCATGAGGTCCAGCTGTTACATGGAGATGAATTCTTTTGGAAAGGATTTGCTTTCTCCCATAGCTTACAGTCTTCATGAAATTGCCCATGAGGTCCAGCTGTTACATGGAGATGAATTCTTTTGGAAAGGATTTGCTTTCTCCTATAGCTTAGAAAATAGAAAATGTGGGATACAACCTGGGCGTGGTGGCCTACGCTTGTAATCCCAGTGCTTGGGAGGCTGAGACAGGAGGATTGCACAGGTTCGAAGTCAGCCTCATTAGTGAGGCTCTCAGCAACTTAGTGAGACCCTGTTTCCAAATAAAATATAAAATGGGTCTGGGAGTATAACCCAGAGGTAGAAAGCCTCTGGGTTCCACCCCCAGTACCACCGGAAAAAAAAAAAAAAAAGAAAGAAAATGTGGGATACAGATATTCATGATTTTTACAGAGAAAAAAAAATGCCTTTTTGAGCCTTGCATACCTATGGTAATCCTTATATAATAATATATTCAACTATAAAATTAGAGGAGCTGCCATCTTTTACCATGTACCTCATATACAGCTAGCATAGCCAAGTGTTGTTGTTGCATTTGTTTTACTGTTTGAGAAATATTCTTTATTAAAATTGTTAATATTTAAAACCAAAATAAAATATATAGTCAGTCCTTCATATCTGTGGATACAATTGTTATTGCATCAATACTGAATATATGCCAACATTTTTCCATGCTATTATCTCCTAAAAAATACAGAATAACACAATTTTTACATAACATTTATATTATGCATTACAAATGATCTTGACATTATTTAAAGTATACCAGAGGATGTATACCAGTTATATGCAAATACTCTGACAAATACTATCATATCAGGGATTTGAGCATTCAAAGTTTTGGTATCTTTGGGGTTCCCTAGGGCCAATCACCTATAGATAAATGCATATTTAAAAAATCACAAACAAAAAATTAATTTTAAAAAGTAATATAGAAGTATGAGTAAGAATTTTTAATGAAAATGCTTTCTTAATTTGACATCAAAGCCAGAAATTAATGAAAGAGCTCTTAAAATTTCATCTCCCAAAAATACCTAGTAGAATGTTTTGTGAACAAATTTATATTAAAAAATATGGAAGAGGGCACCAAGTGCTGTATGCATATATGTCATTGTCAACATGATTTGCATTATAAGGTGAGACTATAATGCATCAATAAAAGCACAGTAAAAATATAGATTTATTTAAATAAACACATTTCTTCATTGAAACCTAGAACAGTTTATAAAAAGAAAAGGAATATTTCAAATGTGTCTTAAAAACAACATAACACTGTTCCCAGATAGTAAACAAAAACAGCTACTGACCAATTTATTCTCATTTATGAATAGTCACCAGAAAAATCCTGAAGAATATATTTTAAAATAGAGATAAGTGAGATACTGTAAAGGTATCAGATCATGAATAAGTGTCAGTCTAGACTTTAAAAATAATTTGATGTTAATAAATTAACATATTTCTTAGCTGCCCAAAACAACAGATGCTTACTTCCCGATCTATTTTTTATTTTTTAAAAGCAAACAAACTGTGAAATAAGTTTGTACTACCTATTATTTAAAAATACCTATTGCAAATATAGGCCAGCATTATAATTAGTGGATAAATAATAGAAGTATTTTCCATAAAGTCAGAAATAAGACAAGAAGGTCTTAGATCATCACAATTATTTAATGTTGTTCTGAATATTCAAGCCAATACAACTCACTAAAAGAATGAAATGTAGTATACATATTTAAATGGAGGATGAAAAATTATCATTATGTCTGCTAATAACAGTTTATATAATTGTTTATAATTTCCTGTGAATCCCAAGGAAAAATTGGAAACATTTTGGAACTATTAAAAGAATCAATAAGACAACTAGTTTCAAAATATGCAGTTGCTCTTCTTACATACCAGTGTTAACCAGTAAGAAATTCACTATATTTGCAATAGCAACAAGCCACAAAACTAGCACATAGAAAATAACTGAAAATAAATTTACAGTAATAAAATTATAAAATTCTCTCAAAATATATAAAATAATTGCTGAACAAGTAGAACGACATAGCTTGTTTCTGGACAGAAAGATTTAGTGTTGTAAGGCTGTCACTTTTCTCTAAAATAGACTATAAATTCTATATCATCACAACAAAATTCCCAAAGGGATTATTTTAAGATTTAATAAAAATTATCTTAAAATTCATCTGAAAATACTATGAAAACTATAAAAGAATTTGGAGAAAGGGACACACACTTTTCTTACTGGATAATAACATCTTGTATTTAACAATATGAAAGCAACATGGAGGGATTGGCATAGGTTAAAAAAAAAAAGACTGCCAAAGGACAGAGCAGAGAATCCCCAAAGCGAACTCACATATTAGCAGAATTTAGTGTATGATAAATGTGGCATTTCTAATCATAAAGATAGTGATTATTAAATCACGTTAAATAACTTGGAGAAAACTTATTAGGCAAAAATTTAATTTCACTAATTAAATCAGATTAAAATTTGTAGTAAATGTAAAAAATTAAACAGAAGTAAACACTTTTAATACAATACAGTGGAACAAGCCTTTCTGAACTTGACACCAAGGCCAGAAACCATAGAGGAAAATGGTTTTATATAAAATTTCAACATTTCTGGGAAACAGAAGCCAAATATCACAATTCCAGAACTTTTAAACACTTGGGGAAGTGGATGTACACCTGTAATTTCAGTACTTGGGAGGGTGAGAGAGGAGAGACAGGAAGAGCTCAGGTACAAGGACAGCCCCAGCAAGTAGTGAAACTCTCATCAACCTAGTGAGATCCTGTTTCAAAATTTAAAATTAAATGATAGAAACTAAACATTGGCAAAGGGAAGCAGAAAACTGCTAATAGAATACAACAGATACAACCACTCCAGGAAGCACTTTTGCCAATCCAGATCATTATAAATGTTACAATTTTTATGATCAGTTATAAATAAATTTTATTTAATACAACGATCTCATACTCATATCTAGAAATTTCCCACAGAAAGATAATTACACAATAGGGGAAACATATGCTTAAATATGCCCACTATTTAAACTATAAAAGCAAAATTAAAAAGACAAAACAAAATGTCCATCATTCAGTGGTTGGTTAAATAAATCAGATAGTCTGCTACCATTAAAAAATAAGAATAGTTTTTTTATTTATATTAAGAAAGAATTCAGCATATTTTTAAGTAGGAGGAAAAAAATAGCCTGCAGTGTTGAACAAACTCATTTACAAAGCATTGGGTCAACAAATATTTATATGTCCATATACAGTAGAAATCTGGATGTTTGTCTTGGATGGTGAGATTTTGTTGATTTTATTGTCTTCTTAGTAGTGTTTTTGTTTGTACTTGTTCAAACTCAGTCATGGTTATCCATATTGTATCACTTCAATTAATTATACACATTATTGGCACTACATTTGTGAGCTGTAACATATCTAAAATTGCCTTGGCTTCATAATCACCTCAAAAGTTGGCCTATACAACAATTCTTTTCATATATATATATATATATATATATATATATATATTTTTTTTTTTTTTTTTTTTTTTTTTTTTTTTTTTTAATTTGGAAACAGGGTGTCTTAAGCCAGCAAGGTGGACTTCAGACCTGTGCGATCCTCCTGTTTCCACTTCCCAAGTGCTGGGATTACAAGAGTACGCCATCACCCTAGCAACAATTATTTTCTTATCACTCATTTTCTGTGATCCAGACCAGATGGTTTTGGTTAAGAAATCTCTCCCCAAACCACAGTTGAAAGTCTAATAGTGATGAACACAGATATAAACATCAAGGTAGAAGGAACAGGAGCAGCTGGACACAGCGAAACATCTTCCTTCATGAGGTCTCAAGGTTTCTGTATGTGATAGATCCAGAGTGGGTAGTTTGTGCTTCCTTCCAGCATGGCTGCCACAGGGCATTGAGGCGGCTATCAGAAAGCCTTGAGGATTTGGCTAGAGTCCCAGTAAGCAAGCTAGAAGTTGAATCTTCTTTTTTACCTACCTTCATGCAGCACCTGTAGACTGTGTTCTTTTGGTTACACGCAAGTCAGATGCTTCTTCAGACTTCCTCTCTTACAGTGGAAGTAGTAAGATTCTAGAAGTATTTATGGAACAAAAGAAGTCATCTTTGGGAAAAAGAAGCAAAATATCTGCCACAAAATGTTTTCTTTGTAGATGACACCATTGTTTAGCACTGAAATGTAATGTTATTTTAAATCCAGAAAGGTACTTAGTGATTTATTTTTAAATTTTTCATTTTAATCTCTTCAGTAGAGTTATTTTGACAAGTTTAAAAATAAGAATTCTAATAAGAGAGCATTGTTTCTCTTCTGGTCAGCATTCTTGCAGCTATAGTCTAGAGACTGGCCATGTCATTCAGAAGAAAGAAGATTTATTTTCTTACAGTTTTGGGTTCAGTCCATGTGCGGCCAGGGACCATGGATCTCAGGACACGGTAACAAGAGGTAGAGGGAGAGCTCATGGGTTGTGGTACTCATATCATGGACGCTGGAAACAAGAATGCAAGAGGAGGAGGAGCCATGCATATAATCCCCAAGGCCCCACCCCCAGGTACTATTTCTTCCAGCTACACCCAGCCAGTCTACCAGCTAGCACCCAGGTAAATTCATTACAACGGATTTATCCACTTCTGGGATTATAACCTTCATGATGCTACTACATCAGCCCTAAATATTGATAAATGAGCTCTTTGAAAGATGTGTTATATCTAACAATAAGTCTCATAGCTTAATCAGCAGAATTAATTTGCTCTTCCAGGCCCAATTTCCAAGCTTTTTTGAAAACAAACTTTTTTTCCCATAATAATTTTACTCTTTAGTTTCTGAAAACTCCAAAATATAAGGTATAGTGCCAACTTTAATTTCTATGTTTTGCTACCTCATTATCCAGGACCTGTTTTTGTGTGTTTGTTTGTTGGGGGTTTTGGTGTATTATAATCATAATATCTTATGAAGTTAAATATGATAGAGGCATATATGCACACAGCACTCATTGAGCCCTCTGCTAGGTCCTGCCCTATTCTCTCCCCATTCCCTCCCTTCCCTGATCAGCATAGTGACTGACTTTTGAGTTTTTGAATGTATATTATGTCCATTGAGATGTTTTCCTCTTCCCCCATCTCCCTCAGTTAGGTCACCTTTTTCACTTATCTAAGGTTTTTCCTTTGTCTAGAGTACTTCCTATGTCCCATTTTCTCCCTAGTTTCTGCATAATAGGGAGAACATCAGACTTTTCACTTTTTGTGACTAATATCACTTAGCATAATGTTCTCCAGTTCCATCCATTTCCCTGAAAATGACATAATTTTGTTCTTCTTTATGGTTAAGTAAAATTCCATTGTGTACATATCCCATAGTTTTGTAAAACATTCATCTGTTGATGGACATCTTGGCTAGTTCCATAGTTTGGCAATTGTGAATTGTGCAGCAATAAACCTAGATATGCATGCATCATTCTGGAAGTTTTGTTTCCACTCTTTAGGGTAGATAACCAGAATTAGTATAGCTGGGTCATATAGTAGGTTCACTCTCATTCTTCTGAGGATTCTCCATACTGTGTTTTCCAAAGTGATCGCAGTAATTTGCAATCCCACCAACAATGTATTAGAGTTCCCATTTATCAACATCCTTACCAACGTTTGTTGTTGTTTGTGTCTTTAATGATTGCCATTCTAATTGGTGTTAGGTGAAATCTTAGGGTAGTCTTTATTTGCATTTCTTTGATTGCTAATGATGTTGAACATTTTTTCATACTTTTATTATTAATTTGTATTTCTTATTTTGTGACATATCAATTTAGTTTATTTGCCCATATTTTAAAGAATTATTAATTTTTTGGGTGGTGAGTTTCTTGAGCTCTTTATATATTCTAGATTTTAGTCCTTTATAAGAGGAATAGCTGGCAAAAATCTTCTCCCATTCTGTCACCTCTCTATTGAGGTTCTTGATAGTTTCTTTTGATGCATGGAAGCTCTTCAGTTTAATGTAATCCCACCTATTGATCCTCATTTTAGTATCTGGTGCTTTGGGGGTCTCATTGAGGAAGTTTTTACTCCTGCCCCTATTCCCTCTGCAAGTAATTGTAAGGCCTTGGTTCTAATTTTCTGGCCTTTGATGTGTCTTGAATTAACTCTTGTGCAGGGTGAGAAAGTGGAGTTTATTTCCGTTTTTTGCATATATATACATATATACACGCATGCGCGCATGCACACATACACACACACACACACACACACACACACACACACACATATACATATATACATGATTTGCTTGTCTATAGGATTTCCTTCTTCATCTAGAGTTCCTCCTGTTACCCATTTCTCCCTAGCTTTCACATATGGAGAAATGCATAGGGAAAGCATCCAATTCTTATTTGTTGTGACTGACTAATCTCACTTAGCATAATGTCCTCCAGTTCCATTTCCCTGTAAATTACATAGCTGTGCTTTTCTTATGGTAGAGTAAATTTCCATTGTGTACATATCCCACAATTTTGTAATCCATTCATCTGTTGATGGACATCTTGGCTGTTTCCATAGTTTGGCAATGGTGAATTGTGCAGCTATGAGCATAGATACACATGCATTAGTTTGGTAGTTTGGTTTCATTTCTTTTGGGCAGATACCCAGAAGTGGTATTGCTGGATCAAATGGTAAGTTTGTTCCCATTCTTCTGAGGATCCTCCATACTGTTTTACAAAGTGGTTGCACTAATTTGCAATCCTACCAACAATATTTTAGAGTCCCCACTTCTTAATGTAATCTTTATTTTTAAAAAGTCTTGAGACTTATTCTTCAGAAAAAAAATCTATCCTAACATGAAATATGAACTCTAAACACCCAAAATAATCTCGAAAAATAACACAGCTAGAAGATGTACATTTTCTGATTTCGAACCTTATAAAGCTACAATAATCAAAACAGTTTAGTACTGCTATATATATCCAGTTTTGCCAACACAATTTGTTTAAGAGGATATTTTCTTTCTGGTGTATATGTTGTGGCCCCCTTGTCAAAACCAATTGGTTGTGAATGTATAGATTTGGTTCTTAGTCTTGTCCTCTTCTCCATTGGTGTATGTGTCTGCTTTTGTGCTAATACCCAGTTGTTTATATTACTATAGCTTTGTAGTATTGTTTGACAGATATTGTGATGCCTCCTACGTGGTTATTGTTGCCTTGAACAACTTAGGCTATTCAGAGATTTTGTTATCCAAATAAGTACATTGAATTTGTAAATCACTTTTGGAAAAATGGCCAAATTTTCATTTTCAATTTTTTTCTTTTTTCATTGTTTTATAATTTTCCATGTAGAGGTCTTTTACCTTCTTGGTTAGACTTATTTCTATTTTATTTCTTATTTTATTGTTTTGTGGGATATTGTGAATGGGAATGTATTCTGGATTTCTTTTTCAGTGAATTTATGGTTGGCATACAGGAAAGCTTCTGATTTTTTAAGATTGATTTTGTATCCAGATACTTTGATGAATTTATTGATCAGTTCTAAAAGCTTTTTGGTTGAGTTTCTTATGTATCTTCAAATAGAGATGGTTTCAGTTCTTTTTCTGTTGGTACTCTTTGGTTTTCTTCTTTTGCCTTATTGCTCTGGCCAGAGTCTATATTACAAAGAAGTGGTGATAATGAACATCTTTTTCTTATTCATGTTTTTAAGGGGAACTCTAATAGTTTTTCCCCAATCAATATTATATTGCCTATTGGTATATTGTATATTGCCTTTATGATGGTGAGGTATGTTTATTCTATTCCAATGCTTTCTAGTGTTTTTAGCATGAATAGTTGTTGAAATTTGTTAAATGCTTTTTTTAGTGTCTATTGAAATGATCATATGATTTTTGTCCTTAGTTCTGTTTATATGGTGAATTACATCAATTGCCTTTTGTATCTTAACCAGCCTTGCATCCTTGAGATGAACCTGACTCGGTTGTGGTGTATAATTTTCTTAATATTTTTGAATATATGTTGTTAGTATTTTGTTTAGAAGTCTTGCATCTAAGTTCATCAATGATATTGGCCTGTAGTTTTCTTTTCTTCAGCTGTCTTTATTTGGTTTCTGTATTAATGTGATGGTGGCTTCATGGAATGTATTTGAGAGAGTTTCATTTCTTTCTATTTCATGGAATATATTGAGAAGTATTGTGATTAGCTTTTCTATAAAGGTTTTATGAAATTCACCTGGGAAACCATCTGGACCTGGGTTTTTCTTTGATGGTAGGCTCTTTAATCTCTTTGATTGCTATTGGTCAGTTAAGATTTTTATATCTTCTTGATTCAATTTAGTAAAGCTGTGTATGTCTAGAAAGTTGTCAATTTCTTCCAAATTTTCCATTTTGTTGAGTATAATTTTTCAAAGTAGTAATAATCCTCTGAATTTCCAGTGTCTGTGGTAATAGCATCTCTTTCATCTCTTATTTAATAATTTGGGTTGATTTGTTTGGTAGATTGGTTAGGGATTTATCTATCCGTTTTATTTTTTCAAGCAACCAGCTTCTTTTTATTGATTTTTTTCTTTTTTTGGTTTTAATTTACTATTTCATTGATTTCTGCTCTAATTTTAATAATTTTCTGTCTTTACCAGCTTTGGGATTATACTGTCCCTGATTTTGAAAGACTTCAGGTGTCATTAGATTATTTAGCTATTGTCTATTCTTCTTACATCAGCATTCAGTGCTATGAATTTTCCTCTTAATATTGCCTTCAAAGTGTCCAAAAGATTTTGATACATTGTGTCTTTATTTTCACTTCCTTCTAGGAACTTCTTAATTTCTCCTCTTATTTCTTCTATGACCCATTCCTCATTCAGCAGTGTTATGTTCAGTCTCCATGTATTTATGAGATTTTTCTGGGTGTTCTTCTAGTTGATTTCTAGTTTCATTTCATTATGGGCTGAAAAGATGAAGGGGGTTATGTTACATTTGTTTAATTTGCTAGTCCTTGCTTTGTGGCCCAGTATGTGGTCTATTTTGTAGACTGCTTCATACGCAGCTGAAAAGAATGTAAATTTAACTATAGTTCGGTGGAATATTTTGTATGTCTAGTAGGCCCATCTGGTTTATGGTGTTCCTTAGGTCTGAGGCATCTTAACTGACCTTTTGTCTAGAAGTCTGATCCAGTGGGGTGAGAGGAAGGTTGAAGTATCCCATTATATTGCATTGGTATCTATGTGTGATATAATGTCACAAAGAGTTTCTTTTTATGAAAGTGGTTGCACCTATGTTTGGGGCATAAATGTTGACTCTTTTATATCCTGTTAGGTTGTTCTCTTACCAGTAAAAAATGACCTTTTTCTCTTTTGATAAATTTAGGCTCAAAGTCTGTTTTGTCTGATATCATAATTGTTACTCTTTCTTATCTTCTAGTTTCATTAGCCAAGATTAGCCTTGCTCCAGCCCTTTACCTTTAGTTTGTATCTTTTCTTGTAAGGTATATTTCTTGCAGATATAGATGGATTATGATTTTTAATTCATTTTACAACCTTATGTATTTTGATTGGGAATTTGATGCCATGATATTCAGAATGATTATTGAGAAATGATTTTTAATTCCTAATATTTTGAGGTTTAATTTCCTTTTGAGGTGGTGTTTGTTCTTCTTTGTTTAGTTATTTGTTTAATGAAAACTGTTGTTTTTCTGATTCTGATGTTTATTTATTTATTTTATTTTATTTTTGTAACTTGTCTTTGGGTATTTTTTTTAGTGCTGGTTTGGAAGACATAAATTCTTTCAGCTTCTCTTTGTTGTGAAAGGTTTTTATTTCTCTGTCAAATTTGGAAGGTATCCTTGAAGGGTAGAGTATTCTTGGCTGGATGTTGTTTTCTTTTATAGTTTGGAATATGTTGCTCAAGGCCCTCTTGGACTTCATGACTTGGTTTGAGAAGTCTGGGTGATTTTTATTAGTTTGCCTCTGATTTTGACTTGGTCTTTTACTCTAGTTGCCTTTGAGATGCTCTCCTTGTCTCCTACATTATTCAATTTGATTTTTATGTGACATAGTGAGATTTTTTTCTCTGATCGTGTCTAATGAGGATTCTATATGTCCCTGTCTCTCTGTGTCAACCTTGTTTTCTATGTTTGGAAAATTTTATATTACTTCTCTGTAAAGGTTTTTAATTCCTTTTTGTTTTCCACACTTCTGCTTGTATTTGCTGATCTTAGACAATGTGGATGAGCTCCTGTGCCCTCTGGCTGAAGCTTGGGTTAGAGGAGTGGGTTAGAGGAGTGGGAAGGCCTGGCAGGGGATGCAGGGATAGTAAGAGCTGAATATTCACTCCTCGCTGCCCTCCTAATGAGCTTACCTGACCCAGGCAACCTGCTGTGCAATTCTTCCCCTTCTGAGTGTCTGTAACAACTCCCTCTCCACGTGCTTTTTGTAGTTCATTGAGACATCTCAGAGGCTAGCCAAAGGCTCCTGCAACTTCCTCTGCAATTCTTCTACAACTTTGTAAGTAAATTCCTGACTAGTAAGGAGACAGAAAAGAGTAATAAGACAACTTGCAACCACCTGCATCTTAGAATATATCTATACTTTTTAATATTGGATGCATACCATAACTTACCAAATCAATCTTAACAGTCTTGGCAATTTCAATACTATCAGTTACAGCAGATATATATTGCAGTGAAAGACAGGTGTATTCTTTTTAAGTAGGAATGGGTGAAGAAACTCTTCATTTTCTTCTGAAAAATGACTGATTCTCTTGCAGGTGCAAAAAAAATAGTTTACAGACTCTGCTTGGTTATTAGAAACAGCTTTTTTAAATTTCAGTTAATTTTTAATGAATAATTATTTCAACAATGACTAAGTTAATTTCAACAAAAATGACTTTCATTTTTCCAGTAATTATAATTATTGAAATCTGTCCAGAAAAAATAGTTTGAATTACCAAAAAGAAAGAATAAGAAATTTAAAAGTATTATAAGGATAGCCAGAGCTTTGACATGCCATGCATTGCTTATACTGGGAGCGCTCATATAACTCTCTCCTGTTTCCTCTTCCTTCTTCCATGGATTATAAGAACTTCTACATGCAAGGATACTCCAACTCCACAATTATAGTAGCAGTTACTTACCTTCATCTGCTTGGGTAGAGGCAGTGTCTTCTAAAGATTAGCTATAAAAGTTTCATTTTTGCCAAAGGTGTCTGCCTCTCCTCAACATGAACTTCTCTGGCATGATAATCCTTTAATGTTTTAGACACAAGAATACAATGTATTTAAAATGAGGGTTATACATGCATATTCATGTTTACAGCACCACAACTCACAGTAGCCAATTTGTGGAAACAAGTGAGGTGTAGATAAATGTAGAATGAAAATCCGAAACAAATATATAATGAAATTTTACTCAGTCATAAGAAACAAGATTGTGTTATCTGCAGGAAAATGAATGGAATTAGAGAATATATTGTAAATGAGATGAGCCAGTATCAGAAAGTCAAGAGCTGAATGTTTTCTTTCATATGTGGAAATCAGAGAGAAAATAGAAAACAAAAGGTGCTTTTTATGTAACTGAGGAGAGTGGCCAGTAAAATAGCAGAAGAGGATAGGGGGAGGAAGATAGGAGAATAAAAGGAAGAACTGATGAAATAATTGAAATTATGCTATGGCCACATATAATGTTCTATTATGTACTGAGGAGGATAGTAGTAGAATGGAGCCTGAAGTGAAACACACCAAGACCTGTATGAATGTTTGTTTATATGACTTTGAATCTCACCAAGATGCATAATCCAAATGCACAAAGTATAAAATAAATTTGGAAAAATTAGTTACCTGAAAAATAATCTTATTCCTAGGAATAATTTAATGTATTAAGAAACTTAGTTGTGTGTAAAAGAAGGACACATTTATCTTTATATAATTTGACCCCAACCTAAAGTTGTGCAGGTTTAGAAAGCCCCACCAACCAGTAGCAGCAACCCCTGGGAAAATATTACTAGGAATTTCAATTGTTCACGTTTGTAATATGTGATGTACATATTTTGCATAATAATTATGAGATACAGAAATATAAAATGTCTTACAATAAGGTTGGTAAAGCAAAGTGTCCACTCTTAAAATATGAATTTGTGGGCATTATAAAGACTATGACAGCCTTTGAAATATTTCTTTCATCACAAGATATCTTCAGGCAAAATCTTAATGGTTCTTGGTTCAGAAATCCAATTCTAACGTAAAACTGAAATGTATTACCTTATCTAATTGAAAATTTCAAGGTAAAGTGGACTTCAAACCCCATAGGATTTGGGATGTTTAAGCAAAGATAAAACTGTTAAGACTATAGAACCCCTAAAGATAGACTGAGTGCATTTTGCATTGTGAAGTAGCCATGAGGTCTAGGGGACTAGAGTTGGAGTATAATGGCTTAGATTTAGAATGCTCCCCTAGCCCTCAGGAAAATAAGTAGCACTGTTGGAAGTGGTGCTTAGTTGCTAAGGAGGGGTCCCTGTGAGTGTGGTCTTGAGGATTATATGGTTCCTTGTCCCCCTACTTACCTTCTCTGCTTCAGCTCTACTTTAGGCATCCATGATGTGAGAAGACCCTTGTGTTCTCCCTCTTTCTTATTCCTGCCACCATGTCCTGAACTCTGTAAACTTGGCATCACATGAACTGAATCCTGAAATCTCCAAAAACTGTGAGCAAATAAATCTTTCCTCTATATTGTGTGATCAGTCTTTTTTGATTATAGCAGTAAGAATGGTCACATTCCCCAAATGGAAATAACCTAATTATCCATCAACCATAAAAGGAATATATTGTGGCATATCCATACAATGTAATAAGGCAGTTTGGGGGGGGGTAGTGCTACATATAGCAACACAGATGGATCTTAAAAATAGAACACTGAAAGAAACCAGATAGAAAAGAAGCACATATTTCATAATTCCAGTTTTGCAAAGTCCAATAACAGGCAAAACTAATCCATGGTAATATAAATCAGAGTATTGATAACCTTCAGGGGTTACTATTGATAAGGGTATAAGAGATCTGTTGGGGTGCTGAAAATGTTCAACAACAAAGAAATTATGTGGGTATGCACATATGCAAAACTTTGAGCTTTCCAAAAGATGTATGCACTTCATTGAATATAAAGTATACTTCGCTACAAGGTTTGATAAAAAAATGAACGATACCTTTTATATGCCATATATATATATATATATATATATATGACATATATATTAAATCCACTCGGACCTGTATACACACACACATGCTCTCTCTCTATATATGTGTGTGTGTGTATATATATATATATACACACACACACATATATATGTATATGTATGTATATATATATATATATATACACATACACATACACACACACACACACACACACATACATACCCAGGCTTGCTACAGAATTGTCTTCTGACCATACACATAGTAATCAAAAGAGTGCCCGTCCAATAAAAATAAACATTTCTTTTCCTAAGAAATAACATTTAATGCACCCCTTATTTGAACTATTTGACTTTATATGCCTAATCAGTACCTCAAGATAGAACCTTCTTTCTAAAACAATTTTAGGTTTAAAAGAATCAAATCTGGCCAGATGTGTTAGTACACATAATCCCAGTACTTGAGAGGCTGAGATAGGAGGATCACAGGATAAAAGATAGCCTAGGCAATTTAGCAAGAGCCTCAGCAACTTAGTGAAATTCTGTTTCAAAGTAAAAAAGTAGAATAGGGCTGGGGGTAGAGCAATATTTTTTTAAAAGTCTGGAAGTGTAGCTCAGAGGTTGAATGGTCCTGGGTTCAATCACCAGTAGTGCGCGCGCACGCGCGCGCGCGCGCACACACACACACACACACACACACACACAGAATAAAATCTTATTAAGGCAATGTACATAACCCTAGGTTTTCTTTTTTTTCTTTTTTTTTTTGTGGTAATGGGGATGGAACCCAGGGGCATTCTACCTCCGAGCTACAGCCCCAGCCCTATTTTTTATTCTTTATTTTGAGACAGGGTCTCACTGAATTGCAAAGGGCCTCACTAAGTAGTAGCTGAGGCTGTCTTTGAACCGCCATCCTCCTGTCTCAGTCTCCCAAATGCTGGGATTACAAGCGTGCACCACCACGCCCGTCTTAACCCTAGGTTTTAAATAAGGTGACAAGTTACTTTCATTATATGCATTCTATTCATTTCTAGCAAGTCACCTATATCAAGGCATAAAAATATGTAGTTCTCATCATGTAGTCAGAAGTATCTAGATGGCTTGGTGCCTCATATGGAAAGGAAGACAGCAGTTAATTTTCGAAGGAAAAACACCTCATGTAACAGGAAAAAATAAGAATGCTTTGCTAAGGGAAATATTTTTGGCTAATTCAGGACTAGGTTGAGAATTAGAAGAGTAAAAGAAATTTGAAGGTGTTTTCCCCAAAATAAGTGGCAAAGTCACTTATTTAGTGACTAAAATTTAGTTCCCTACATTACAAATATGTACATTAATCAACTGAACGCAGGCAAAAATATGAGCATGCAATTCACAAATGAGGAAATCCAAATGACCAATGAACCTGTGAAGTGTTCACTTCACTAGCAACCAGGGAAGGTATAATATTCTATATACTTCAGAATGGCTAAAAAATTAACAGTACAATATGTTTGAGAATATGTGAAAATAAGAGAATTCCCGTACTCTGCTGTGTAAAATGAGATAATCACTTCAAATTTGGCAAAATATAGTTAAGGACATACACCCTCCTACATAGCAAATGTACTTTGGACTTACTATGGAAGTGTTGAGCATCTAAATTTTATGTACATGTATTCCATAAAATACTTCTGGAAACTATGCTCCACTTGCAAATTTTTAAATAGATATGAAATTTTTAAGCATAAACTTACACACTTGAAAAATATGTAATTTTGTCAAATATATTCATCCCTCAGCATCGTTGGGGGATTGGTTCCAAGAACACCTAAGTATACTAAAATCTGTAGACACTCAAGTCCCTTGGAACAAATGGCATATTATGTACATATAACCTATGCACATCCTCCCATATACTTTAAATCAAATGGTATAGATAACTTATAATACCTAATATAGTATAAATGCAATGGAAATATCTGTCATGTGTGTTGTTTACAAGTGTAACAATAGTGACAAATAATTTCTGTACAAGACCACTGCTGACACAACTTTCTTCCGAGTATTCTCAATCCAAGATTGGCAAATCCAGATATGGAAACCATAAATACAGAGGACTTACTATATTGACATTTTAAACATAGAAATGTGGTATTATATTTTTAATTTATTCAAAAGTATTACCGTATTTTTTAAATACACAAATGACTCTTCAACATTTAGAAATTTTACTTAATTTTCTTTTCTTCTGAATTGTAGTCTTATTTCACTATTCCACTGAAGTATACCTTAATATAATACATTTGTAGGTTTGAATATATTATTGATTACATTATCATATTTCTATTAGAGTATTATGTAATGAAAATAGTAAAATTTTGTTTTCTTCTGACTTTAAAACTATAATTAAAATGTTTTCTTGACTTAAAAATTATTATTAAATTATCACTTTAAGTAGCAACTTAAATATTAATAATTCCTATTAAATTAATTACTACTGAATTATTATTGATCAAAAACTAAATGTATTATAAATTTTGAATAATTACCAAATGTAGAATTTTATCAGAAATGAATCTGAATGCAATTAAAGCCAGGGTTTTTTCATTTAGGCTTTATATATATATATATATATATATATATATATATATATTTTTTTTTTTTTTCCCCCCTGGAAGTCCTTCTACCTCCGGGCTACACTCCCAGACCTATTTTATATTTTTGAAACAGGGTCTCTTACGCCAGCGTGGCTGGCTTCAAACCTGTGCGATCCTCCTGTCTCTGCCTCCCAAGTGCGGGGATTACAAGCGTGCGCCACCACACCCGGCCTTCATTTAGGTTATATATCCAGAGATGATTACTACTTAACTGCCAAACGAAATAGAGTTCACTGTAAATTAACAGTAAAACGGAAGAAGGCCAATAGGAATGCAAGCCATATAAGCAGTATATTAAGACTTAAGTGATTTTTTACAGAAAACTCTATTACATAAACCTGTTAAATTTTATAAATACCAGTACTTGATAAGAATGGAAATATTAACCAAAAATTGGTTGATAGGTGACCATGAGCAGGAGACTTGAATATAAATAAAAATGTATACGGGTTTATGAATCTTTTGGCAAAGGTAATGGAAATGTTTCTTCTATAATTCTGAAAAGATGTTCAAGAAAATATAAAGCACTGATTTATGTATAAAATATATTTATTTTACTCAAAGGTGTAATGTTGATCTACAGTGAGTAAATATGAATGTTTTCATTTGCTCCCCCTTTAAACCTGAAAATAATGTAGGGGAGCCTTGGCAGAAACCCAGTAATAGCAATCTCCCTACTTAGTAATTTCTTAGAACAAGAAATTCAGGATGTGCTTCTCAGCAAACTGGTGCTTCCTATTGTGTTTTTACAACATGTTGGATAACACCAACATGTTATTATGCGTTCATTGTTCCACTGAAATACGACAGCAATGCCCTCTATATTTCTTACCTGCTTTCCTTTCACAGGACTTCCTCTCCAAATAAATGTATTCTTTGAGAATCAGAAGACAAATGTCCTTCTACCCCACCCCAATATATCTAAACCCAGGACATCTGGGTGTCAAAATACCACTTCGCGCTGTTCTATAGTTGCCAGATCTAACAAAGACACAGTTAGTGATGATGTGGGAACGTGTAATGAGGCTCTGGGGTACATCAAGTTTAAGATCTGGAGACTGATTGCTTTAACAACCATTCATCTGGGGAAAGTCCTCCTGCTTGTGTGTGTGTGAGCACATGTACTGCATGTGTGCATGTGTGTAGGTAGGGGCTATCCTGTATGTGCATTGTGTACACACATATGAATATGACAGGGCAGCAGACATCAGCTGGACATCGGATCTTTACATTTTTATCCATAATCCACTCAGCAACATTGCAAAGTACTGGACAGCATTAACTCCATTTGGAGATCAAACAACTGAAGCTCAGAAACAGATTAGGGAGCTTGTCCAAGACGACAGAGCTCTAATAAAGAGCACCAAAAAGGGTCCTTGACTTATTTTTGTGTGTTTGGGAGAGGGGATTGAATCCAGGAGCATTCTACCTCTGAGTTGCACCCCTAGCTTTTTTTATTTTTTGTTTTCCTCCTTTCTCTCCTCCCAAGTACCGGGATTACAGGTGTGTGCCATCACATCTGGCTTTTATTTTTTTTAATTAAAAAAATTTGAAGTAAATAGGATAAAATGATAATAGATGAATGGATTTTATTGTACTTCAGCCTTTTTCACTATTATGGGATATACACACAATGGAATGCTACTCAGCAATAAAGTACAAAATTATGTTACTTGCAGAAAATGAATTGATCTGGAGAACATTATGTTAAGTGTGATTAGCCAGTCATAGAATGTGAAGGGTCATATGTTTTCTCTCTCATATATGGAAGCTAGAGAGTAACCCAGATACAAGCAGGACTTTAGAGAAGGGAAGAGAAACCCCAGTGGAGCAGGGGAGAGGAGAAGGAGAGAAAGAAGTTAATGAGGGAAGCATTTCCACTGACATTGTGTACACATGTGAGAATGCCAGTGCCAGTCTCAAAGTCATGCATGGGGAAGGCGGGAGTAGGGACGGAGCTGGAGAAAACTCACCAACTGCTGTGTGCATCTTTGTCACTATCATTGTTAACATTATGCTGTGAGACTGTAAGGCTAATGCACCAAAAAAGTATAAAAAGGAACTATCAAATTTAAGCCAGCTATGGTGGCACATGCTTGTCATCCCAGTACTTGGGAGGCTGGGATAGGAGGATCACAAGTTCAAGGGCAGTCTCAGTAAGTAGTAAGACTCTCATTAACGTTGTGAGACCCTGTGCAAAATAAAAATAAAATAGGACTGGGGTGTAGCTAAGAGGTAGAGTGTTCTTGGGTTCAATCGCCAGTACCACACACACACACACACACACACACACATCAAATTTATAAGTTCTGCTTAATTTTTTCAAATATATAAATTTGTCTAATAAGATCATTCTAAAATTGTGGTTGTGATCTTTTTGAAAAGAAACACATGTCTTTTCCTTACTTGTCTTCAAGGTTAGTAGATGAATACCTCAGGATCCTTTGTGTACATATTTGCTATAGTAAAATTAAAAATAAAAGTATTTTATCTTAGTCTTTATTAGACAATTGTGCTGTAAACCTACATGACCCAATAGAATTTGCATAGTAACATTTTAAAAATGAGCTTCATCCCAAAATCTCTGCTTTGAATTATCTAAATGGATGAATGGGAATTAGGCCAAATTTTGTCTTAATTGACTTAATTAAGTAAACCAATTATTTCTTTACAGATAAGTTAAAAGCCAATATTTAAAAGCTTTCTGCAATTATGTTTTAAGGGATAAAAGAAAAATCAGTATGAAAAATAATCTCCGATTCCTGGACCTAGAAGTAGTTTCAGGTATTAATTTTAATCTCTGCTCTCAGTATATGGTGGAATGTGTATGTGTGTGTGTGTGTGTATATATGTATATAATTTCCCATATATATCCCACTATGTATTGAAATATATAATATATATTATGTGCTGATATGTATATATACATATACATGTTTATGTGTATATGTATTTGTATCATTGATGAGGAAATTGATAGAATAATTAGATGACTTTAAACATTCTTCACTGGAACTGGTCCCTTGGGCTGGGAGAACAGCCAAAGCTATCTCATAGAAACAGATCTCCACAGAGACCAGGAGCTGGGGGCAACTGGCCAATCTCCCTGACAAATCTCAGCTGTTACCTAATTACCCTCATTCACTTTGCTTTTAAAAGCCAGGGAATTCCCTCAGTTCTTTGCTCTAATGTTGGCAGGACAAAGAGCTGGCCCAAGTCCTGTAGGCTGGTTTGGATAACAGCATGCTTTTTCGCTCTGGGGGCTCCCGGGAGGTCTGCAGGTAGTTAAAGAACTAAAAGGGTTACCGAAGCCCCCTAAAGAAATATATCAGGCAGCAAGATCTGAGCTGCCACCACTACCAACAACTTATCACACTGTCTGAAACCCCCATCAATATCTTTGGGGGGGGTTAGACCTAGGCCCAGGCAATTGCTTGCCTTGATAGAATTAAGGTCTTTTAAGAACATGCTATGGAGCCTGAATTAGTGTATTTCTTTAGTTGGGTGACAGTTAAGAGATCATGTAACAATTTAGAGAATGGTACAAAAGACACGTCAGTTTATTGTTTTCCTTTTTTTTGGGGGGGGGGTCTGGGGATGGAAACCTGGGGCATTTGACCTCTGAGCTACACCCGCTGCCCTATTTTTTTTTTTTTATTCTTTTATTTTGAAACCAGGTCTCACTGAGTTGCAGAGAGCCTCACTAAGTAGCTGAGGCTGTTCGCGAACCGCGATCCTCCAGGTCTCAGCCTCCCGAATGTGGGGATTACAAGCGTGCGCCACCACGCCCGGCTTTATTGTTTTTCATTTTATGTGGTACTAGGGGTTAAATCCAGGAGAATTCTACCCCCTGAGCATACCCCCAGACATATGGTTTTTGTTTTTTTGAAACAGGGTCTTTACACTAAGTTGTGGAGCTTCTCGCCAAATTGCTGAGGCTGGCCACCAACCTATAATCCTCCTGTCGTCAGCCTTCCGAGTACTGGGATTGCAGGCATGTACCACCACACCTGGCTAGCACCCGCACTTTTAATGAAAATATAGAAAGGTATATATCCCAATAGTTAGGGTAAGGTATTAGTCAGGGTTCTCCAGAGAAACATAATAAAAGACAGAGCTATAGATATAGAGATGGCGAAAGGGAAAGAGAGAGAGAAGATAAGGAGTCAATTGCAAGATTTATCTTGACAAATTCACTCACATGCTTATGGAGGCTGAGAAATCCCATGATCCCCCTTCTGCAACCCGTAAACACAAGAAAGCTGGTGGTGTAGTTCAGTAGAAATCTAAAAGCCTGAGAACTAAAAGACTGACCATCCCCATCTGAGGGAGAAGACCAATATCCCAGTCCAACAGCTGGGCAAAGAACAAATTCTCTCTTCTACTTTATTGCTATATTTGGCCCCTCAAGGAATTGGAGACTGCCCACACACAGTCTACTGATTCAAATGCTAACTTTGTCTGGAAACACCCTCACAGCACATCCAGATATCATGTTTGGCCAAATATGTAAGTATCAATTGTTACGGTTGAGGAGACTCTCCCCAGGGACCTTTGGTAGACCCCTGGGAATATCCCCCCTCCAAAAAAAAACCCCACAAAAAGCGCGGGTTCTTGTCCTGAGCTAAGGATAGATATGCAATAGCCTGGACTCTTGCTGAAGATTTAAAGAAGTTTATTAAAAAGATAGAAATACAGAAGACAGTTATAGCCTTATGTTACCCAGGGGTAACATGAGGGCGTGCTTTGAACGAAATCACCGAAAATCCCAGGATGCAGAGTATTCTTATAGGCATCCCAACCAGATCTGCTGCAGGTCCTTTGATATGTAGATATCCTGCTCTATCTCTACCCCAGGTATCCTGCTCTGTCTCCGACCTAACCAGATCCACCCCCTCTGGAGCAGGGGGAGCAGTTCTGTCTCTGGCACAGACCCCCCCACACCTTTTGTTACACTCCAAAATGTGTTAAGTTGCTTATCTGGAATCTGGGATTTCCTCACATCCTTGAGGAACTTTGCCTCTCTTCAGAAATGTAAAAAGGCCCTTTTTCCTGAAGCTCCTGGCTTTCTTTACTACCAAAGATATATTTTAAAATTGGAAATCTTTCCAATACTGGTACATTAATACATTTGAAAACCTCTTCCCAATACTGGTACACAAATAATCCGCTTATATTATGTGTCAAACATAATACGAGCCATCATAAGCAGGCTGCAATGGAAATGCATAACCAGGAAAAAACATCAGGATACCTGGTACCTAAAAAATGGAGAAGCCCAAGACTAGGATGAAGAAGCAGGATTCATGACCTTTGCTCCTGTCACAATTTCCTACAATTTAACCTTGAACTTGGGAGCCCTGTGGTACTTAATATGAGAGGAGACATTTGGAGGCCCAAAAGTGGGTTTCCTCTGAGTTCAGTTACAAATATTCAGGCTGGCAAAATCAGGCAGTAATCATTAAGATGCACTTAATGGAATAGATAGAAAAATATAATGAAAATGTACATCAGCTGAGAATTCATTTTTTCTACTTACAAGCTAGTATCATTGGGCTCCCTTAAATTTCAGTTTCCTCACCCATAAAATGGAGATAACAATAACCTTTTGGGGTTGTTGTGAAGATTATTAGAATAACTGGAGTCAATAAACGTGAGCTGCTATCACTCCCACAAAACAGTCATATGTATGGTGAGAATGTGCATGTTGGCCGGCGTCACCTCATACTCAATGGCTAATATTAACACATATTTTCCAAAGATCTAGCCTTTGGAAAAGGTGTTTTGATCAAAAACATTTGATAATTTGTTTTTCTTTGGAAACAAAACATGATACATTGCATCTGACCCACTGCTAGTGCCAATATTAATTAGTTAATATGAAGAGTTACTCAAGAATGTGGAAATAGGCCAGCTCTGCATTTGCCATAAATTTGCTTAATATATTTGTTGTCTAGGCATCCATTTTTAGGACTGACATAAGTTATCTGAAACTCAAATGTACCAAATCCCCTTTTAGCCTAGTTAAAACATCTCCTTCCTATGTGGTTGTTCATGATATCAGCCCACTTGTTCCTCATATCACTGACCCCAAACATGAGATACAGCTGCTGACAACACAACATAAAATGTAATGGTTAACACTAGAGTCATGTAAATAAGATTGTTTTTTCTTTTGTACTGGGGACTGAACCCAGGAGCATTCTACCTCTAAGCTCTATCCCTAGCCATTTCTTATTTATTTGTGTTCTGTTTATTCATTTGGGTTGTTTTGTTTTGGTTTTTGGGTTTTTTTGTTTTTTTTTTTTTTTTTTTTTGGTGGTACTGGGGTTCCTGAAAACCCTTCTACCTCCAGTTACACTCCCAGGCCTATTTTTATATTTTTTTTTATTTGGAAACAGGGTCTCTTAAGCCAGTTAGACTGACTTCGAACAAGAGCATCCTCCTATCTCTGCCTCCCAAGTGCGGGGATTACACTATGCCCCCAACCCCGCTAATTCATTTGTTTTTAAATAGGGTCTCAGTAGGTTGCTGAGAGTCTCTATAGGTTTCTGAAGCTGGTGGCTATCTTGCATTGTGGCCACTCTCAACAGAAAGAGCTCAAGACCAAGTTGGAAAGAAACCATACAACAGAAACCACTTAAATGTAAGCATCAATATAATATGTCTTTGAGCACCATATTTGTGACCAAGGTGATCTGTAGATTATTTTCCTCCATAAGCTTGCTGGATTTTTGTTACCAACAGTAAACACTGAGTACTAAATGGTAAGAGAGAACTTGTGAGAAACTTTCTTTGACAAGGATTCTATAACTATTCATAAATTATTTGTATATTATTTCATATTGATCACTGTTTTTCTCTATTAGTAGCACACACAATTGTCTAGATAACTGAACTTTCCAGAATATCTGGGAACAGTAGTTCTCAACAGTTGGAATCCAGACCAGCTACGAGAAAGTCACTTGGTGGGTTGGTTAAAAGCCCTTTTTATTCTGCATCCTACCACAGGACATAACAAATCACAATCTCTTGAAACAGGGGACCCGGGAATCTTCCCCATTAACAAGCTCCCTACATAATTCTTATTCAGAGTGAAGTATGGAAAACAATAGGTTTAAGATATAAGATGCTGTGCTCACTTGGTAGTAACCTTTCTAAAAACACTGCTTTTTGCCTTCAAAGCGTGTTGATGACATTGCCAAAATGTGGTCCCTTTCTTCACCTTATAAATAAGTTAACTAATATAATCATTTTAAAAATTAAGGGCTTTTCAGTGCTTAAGGTGCAGGTTGAGGATTCAGTTTAACTGTAGATAACTAACTACAGGTAACTAGTTTAACTATTATAATTAAAGAGGAAAAACACCAGGGTCCTTTACAGGCTGACTCATCACACTCAGCATACAGATGGAAGCAGGTAGCTTCCCTGGTCCAGCACTAGCCTGGGTGTAGATCTCAGAGGTGGGCTCCCCATTTCCTTCTGGGCACTCTCCCTTCCTGTAATGACACCCTCATCACAGCATGCAATAGAAGAGCTTTGCAAACCTGGTGTCCTGCAGAGACTGTGATTAATGCTATGGTAATTTATTCACAGAATTACTGCTGGGTTTTCTCTAATTCAGTAACTGCTCACTTTCCGCAAACAACAGCCAGTTTTTGTGATTCTTTAATTCTTCATATTTTGCTGAAATGTATACTGGAATTAATAAGAAAAAAATGAGATTCCTACATTGTATGTTTTTGCTCTTCATTTTTTTCTTATTCATTTTTTATGGTTTTCAAAGGCATAGCTATATGGAAGATTAAAAATGATTCCTTCATCAAAGATAGTTTGCAAAGCACTACTATATGCCATTCTATTTTAAATAAATGCAGACAAAATACCGTTTCGGTTGTGTATAAGACTACCCTGGATCACCCATGAGGTCCTCCAACTCTGCCAGTCTCAATTCTGCCTCATGTTTCTACAGGTGTGCTATTTATGTTGTGAATTATACATAGCAAACCCCTAGACCTACAGTGGACTCTCTACTCCCTCTCTTTCTTGTAGTTCTGAACTACCTCTCCCACTGTGAGTCTGTGTGGATTTAAAGAATAAAGAGCATTTTAATAATAGCCTAACCAAAATGTAATTAAAAAGGACAATTTGGTACCAAAATATTACATAATACGCACCAAAGATAAACTCCAGGTATTTTTTTGCTATCTGCCATTTTAGACTGTCACTCCCCCTTCCACTGACACAAGTAGAAATCCTTCATCTCCACTTTTTTTTAAAGTGTCAAAGAGCACATAATTGTTACCTGCAAATCCACTTTTGCTATTTGTCAACCTCTCTCGCCTTCTGTTTCATATTAGCCACAATAAATTTTGCTTTTATATTTTTATTGATCAAATCATCATAGCTCTTAGTTTGTGTTACATGAGCAAGTATTATTTTAAGCTAACCTAGCAGGAACTTAAAAAGCTAAGTTTTTATTGTTAAATTATTTTTATTCTCCAGAGAAAGTGTAGACAATACAAGTTGAAAGAGCCATCCAGTTAAATAAACTTCTGTCTCCAGGAACTAGATCCCCTGAGTTGGTTTTCAAATTCTGCACACTTATACGTAACATATAGCAAGATATTCCTCGATGTAAGCTTAGAATAAGTAATGGCATCACAATATGCATTACTCTTGGTGTTTTTATGATGTGCTGACCCTCTGGAAGTTTCCAAATGGCTTCTCTATGTGCTGTCAAGGACCATCTGGCTCACTGTAGATAAACAAGTTTCAACATATGGACCATCGCACATACACAGCTCTGCTCTACTAGTGCAGAAAATTAAGAAAAGGTCGCTGTCTTGATAGGAGTAACTCCTTGTGAAAAAGGAGCAATGCCTGCAATGCGTGTAGTGCAGGGCCTGCCCTGAGGGGCACTCAAAAGAGCTCAATTCCAGCTCCTGCCCTGACACTGGGAATGCCTTTTTTTTTTTTTTTTTTCAGTACTGGGGATGGAATCCAGGGGCATTCTACCTCCGTGCTATACCCTCAGCCCTATTTTTATTCCTTCTTTTGAAACAGAACCTCACTGAGTTGCAAAGGGCCTCCCAAAGCATCTGAGGCTGTCCATGAACCAGGATCCTCTTGCTTTAGCCTCCCAAATGCTGAGATTACAAGCATGCGCCACCACACCCATCTTGGGAATGCCACTTGATCATGCTCTCTCCATTCCTCATATGAAAATTAAAAACATGTACAAATCACTGCCAACACTTCCCTCTCTCTCTCCCTCCCTCCCCTTCTCTCTTTCCTTTCTTTTCTTTGCATTTAGAAACACTTACTACATGCCTACCATAAATATGTCTCTGAAGAATTGCTAACGAAGGATGAAGATCATTTGTATTTAATTTACATCAAATAAATAATTGAGAGCAGACAGAATATCTCATACAGAGGAAGAAAGCATTTGTGAAGGCCCAGAGATGGAAAGAAGCATAGACTGTTTAAAATAACCCAAAAGCTGGGCATGGTGGCACAAGTGTGTAATCCCAGCACTTGGGAAGCTGAGACAGAAGGATTGCAGGTTCAAGTCCAGCCTCAGCAACCTAACAAGACCCTGTTTCAAAATTTTAAAAAATTAAATTATAAAAAGGACTAGGAGTGTAGCTCAGAGGTGTAATTCAATCCCCAGCACCACACCAAATTAATAATAATAATAATAATAATAATAATAATAGCAACAACAATCCAAGATCTGTAAATATTCATATTCATAAACTGAGGACTCAGTTATTAAAATACTGAAAGAAAAATTTCCACCATCTCCAGATGGCAATTCAGACAATTATTATATTATCATAAACTCTTTGAAAAATAGCCTGGCTTTTTTTTTTCATCCACATTGTTGATCTCATGCCCGAAATCAATAAATCTAATAAAACTGTATGAAAATATAACTGCCAAATACAACTGCAAGCATCTCAAGCAAAGGACACCATGTTAGAAGCCTGGAGAGTTGTGTAACTGTTTCTAGAAAACCCAGGAGCTCCATAAGTGCTTCCTGTTTAAAATTTGCAGAATAAAACTAGACACAAAGGCAACAAGCATCACTTCTCAATACTCAGCCTTGCCAGAGAGGACAGCTGACACCCTACAGTGAAGAGCCTAACAGTCAGTCTTGCTTGAATGATCCCCAAATACATATCCAATATTTATTTAAATGATTTCTCTCAATTCTTAGTTAAAACAAAAGCTGTACCTTTGGCATAAATTAAAATGTATGTAAAACCGTATTCATTGCAGGATTTCTTTCATTCTCTTTCAGTTGTTACCTTTTCTTTTTCATTTATCTGTAATGCATTTAAAGTGCAGTGTACACATGAAATCCAGCCCTGGTGGCCAGAATGAAGCAGAGTTCAATTGCATGGCATTCAAGACAGACAGGACAAAGATCCACTTTGAATAATAAATATTAAATAAACACATATTTGGAAACCTATCTTTAAAAAAATAACCATAAAGCCATGTCTGAAACTGTAAGAAAGAAGAATGTCACCCTGGAACCTGCTATAGCACTAGTTATATGGTATCATGATCGTCAGAGCTATGTCTACTTTCTACCTGATGGCAAACACATTGGAAGTAGGGACTATGCCATACCTGTCTTGCTGCCCTCAATGCTTAGGGTGCAGACTGTAGTAGGAGCCCAATAAGTGTTCACCAATCAAACTGAGATGCAGATAGTCATATTTTTTAAATAAAAAAATATTAAATGGAGCCGGGCGTGGTGGCGCACGCTTGTAATCCCCGCGCTTGGGAGGCGGAGACAGGAGGATCGCACAGGTTCGAAGCCAGCCAGGCTGGCGTAAGAGACCCTGTTTCAAAAATATAAAATAGGTCTGGGAGTGTAGCCCGGAGGAAGAAGGGCTTCCAGGAACCCCAGTACCACCAAAAAAAAAAAAAAAATTAAATGGACAAATCCTTCTGTGGACATGTAATCTAGTAGAGAATTGTCAATTGTCCAATAGGATTTTAGCGAATGTATTACATTTGCCCTGCTGCCATCCTTCATTCAGCAACAGGTGTGACATCAGACCTTTCATTAAAAACCATCACTTGAGTTGCTTTAATACAGCTATAAATAACCTTTATTTGATGTGATGTAATAAAACATTTCAAATTGAACAACATGTATCAGACCATCATTAGTCATTTAAATTATGAATATTAGTATATATGGTCACTTTAGCAAATCTGCAGTTCAGGAATTTGTACAAGCTTTGTCTGAAAGGGCAGTGCCCACCTCCCCTCGCAGGACAAGCAGCCCTTCCTTGCAGCTGGTAGGAAGCAATGTCAATGACAGCGGGGAGGTCCATAATCCACATGGGAATTCCACGTCATCCAGGGAGAGGATAGCTTCTTTTATTGTAGGAAAATAATATTCTCTTTCAGTTCTCTTTTATCAAATGAAGGTTTGCGTTCATTTTTTGTTCTACTTAGAGTTACAAGTGCTCTTCTTTTCTGATCTACCTGTCTTTCTGTCTCCTTAGCTCAGAGTTACGATATAGTACCATTTCTTAAAAAAATACTATCCGCAAAGGAACCATTTCTATTTTCCTGCCTGCCCTTAATGTCTGCCACTTTCTTCTGAGGGGAGAGGGACTGGTGGACACACTGACCAGGCACATGGTTGATTCAAGATACAGAGAACACGGGAAACAAATTCTCTAGATGGAACAGAACAGTGTTCTGGAGCATTTCCCAACACCAGTCCAGATCATTTCTAATTCACACAATTCGGTTGAAAGAACCAGGAGCACCACAACCATTGTGGAAACACACTTCTTCTTTGTTGTAACACAGTTATGGACCAGCCCCCCCATGGGCTCAGTGCACCCTTGTAGAGAATGATGGTAAACAACATGCCAGTAGTCATGTTAATATACAGTGCAGTTAGGTAGCACTCACTCTTCATCCCAGAACAAATCCTCACAAAAGGAATCCCCTCACCTCTCAGGATCCCTTCAAAAGTGTGAGTGCAAAAAAAAGCTTTATTCAGCTTTGACACTTCTCTCCAGCCTGAGATCTGTTCCTGAGTTATACCGTAACAGCAAGGGAGTTAACAGAGAAAGTACATTGGTGAGCGATCACAGGGACCCTGCAGGAAAGCCAAACTATTTGACAGAAGCTTTAAACAAACACAGCTCTGGGGAATCCTTTGTATTAGCTGATGATTGGATTCCGTTTTCTAACGTGGACATGCAATACATTCGACACGATGCTTACCATGGTTTGCTTGGAAAGACACTCTTCTGTCATACAACAAAATACATTCTGCCTCATGAATGATTCCTGAATATTCACCACAAAGCCTAGACTCAGAAGCATGGGAAGTGTGTGTTGGGACTTTATCCCACTTGTGTGGATGTGGACGTGAGCAAAGCACCAGAAACTGCTTCCTTCGAGAACTCAGTTCTGTTAGAGTGCTTGCTACTGAGATGATGATCCAGCTGGCTCATACTGAGAGCTATTTTCATTTGCACACGAACAGCACTGATCCACAGGAAGAAAAAAAAAAAAAAAAGGAGAGGTCAACATCCCCCCCCCATATACTTTATACAACAGATCACCCTGTTTGTCACATTTTTAGCCATCACAAGAAAGGACAGAAGCCACATTCCATTTTGCAGTCTTGGAAAATGATTTCGTTCTGTTTCCACCTGTTTTGCTGTGTTTATTTCATCCATTATTCCACTTTGGATCATGAATCATGACCTTTTTTTCTAGAGTAGTCAGAGTTTTGTCTATAAAAGAGAGAGAGAGAGAGAAAGAGAGAGAGACAAGAAAATGTTTTAGCGGAACCGTAAATGTGAGTTTCCATTTTGCAGTAGGTGGATTTAATTTTTTATAGCAGGCAGTAATTTGGGTCACTTGTGGCTTCTAAGTGTTCATGAACACCTCCAAAAGGAAACAGAAATTGTTGTGCCTCTTCTCATCAATTCTGTAACTTCTACAAGTTGCCAAATCCACCCCCCCGTTTTTTGCAAATCAACCCTAAATAACTCATTTAGAAATCGTCTTTTATGATACAGTTGTAGTAAAAAAAATGGCTCTGTTCTCAAACATCTTTTCAAAATACTATGGCCTTTGCCCTACTCGAAAACAACAGTGACTACTGAGAAAAAGTTCCAGGTCCTCCAATTCCATGCCTTTGTAGGCCTTGACTTACCACACTACACCTTCTGTTGAAGAGTTCAGTCTACAAAGTCCCAGGCCTAGGGCTATGCTCCCAGTCTTAGCCTTTTACCACACTTAAAGCACCCCCACCCACTTGGCTATCAGGCCTTCCATCTAGTCCCCTCCATCTGACAACCCCTCTCAGCCTCAACACTGAGATGGATGACTCAATGGGTGAACTTTCCTGATGACAGGGTTTGTTTCTCAGTAGGACATGGTCTCTGACTTTGTCCCTCAGCCTTACACAATAGTGCCTGTGGACAGATGTCTGGTGTCAACCCCTTAACCAGCTCTTCAGGCTCTTAGGAATCCTAGAGTAGTGGAAATAGACTGTGTCCCAAAGCACCCTGCTCTGTGGACACTTACTTCTAACCTGGGGCCTTTGCTTCACCCTCAGGTCCCTGAGAGACTACTCCATGCTTCCTTTGCAGCTCAGCATGCACCAGCGCCAGTTTCAGAGCTACTTTATTCCTCCAGGCACTTCACAACTGTACACCACCTCCCAAGTTGCCCTTTCTCCTTTCCTCAGGACCCATGTGCTAATCAGTCAAGAAAGTCTAGGGAGCCAAGTGTGGTGGCACATGCTTGTAATCCTAGTACTTGGGAGGCTGAGACAGAGGACTGCAGGTTCATGGCCAGCCACAGCTACTTAGTGAGGCACTTCACAACTTATGAGACCATTTCAAAATAAAGAATAAAAATAGCCAAAATAAAGAATAAAAAATAGCCCTGGGGGTGTAGCTCAGAGGTAGAATGCCCCAGGGTTCTATCCTCAGTACCACAAAAGAGAGAAAGGGAGAGAAAGGGAGAGAGAGAGAGAGAGAGAGAGAGAGAGAGAGAGAGAGAGAGAGAGAGAGAGAGAGAGAGAGAGAATGAATATCTCTAGGGATTTCAGCTTTCAAACAACTTAGACACACTTGGCCTCTTTCCCAGTCCCAGGGCCACCCTCCTGGAACAGGCTGTCCTGAGAGGAGACCTGGATCTTAACATTGGTCTTCTAACCCATCTCCCTTCTCCTGCTCTGAGGCCCTTTCTGCCTTGCGCCCACTGCAGCCTGGTCTCACTCCCGCTCAAAAGTCTTCATCTACCTCCCTCTACCCCTATCCACCTGGCCCTCCAGGATGACCCTAATCTACCCAACATCCAAGTATTGCTGAAGACAGGCCCCAGGTTCTGGTACTTCCATCCACAGTAGTACCCCTCAGATCATGCTGTCCTTCTGCTTTGAGTAGCCCCAACACTCACCTCCATCCCTACCATCCCTTCTTGTTAGAAGAATACATTTTTTGAGACCCACCGCGAATATTACCTTTTCCATTATTTCTGCCATTGTTATTTTCCTCCTAAGAATGCCCGCTGATCTTGTTTTCCTTGTGTGCCCCCCCGTATGCTATGTATTTATTATATACTAAAAAGTAAGATTAGATAAACTAAAAGAGGTTAGAGCTGGGGATGTAGCTCAGTGGAAGAGTATGTGGGTACCCTGGGTTCTACTTTCAGCACCACCAAAAAAATAAAAAATATAGTAATCACTTGCCTTTCCTATTTTAAGAAAGCACTGCAAAGTTAAAATGTAGGCAATTTCAAAGCATGGAAGAAATAAGCTATTATTACTACTAATTGATGATTTGATAAAAATAAAGGATGATTTTCATATCATTAATGATGAGGAAAACACCAGTCTGGGAGATTTACAATGTCCATGAAATAGCAAACTTCTTGTTTGTGTCTGTTTTTAAGATGGAAACCCATCACAGATACCCAGGTTTTCATAAGACTTAATGTTTCTTCCCAGTTTCCTCTGGGATAATTTCATTTCTCTTCATTTTTATATCACTGGTTTCCATAAAGAGGGTAGAATAACACTGAATTACAAAGCTTCAGTATAAACCCTGCTGCAGCATACTGACAGAATTCATGGCAGAAACCCAAGGTTACTCTATGAGTCATTGCTTAGAATGACTGCAGTTGACAGGGATTATAAGAGACTCTGAAGAAAAAGACAATACAAGCACCTAGGAAGAAACAGGAGAGGAAAAGAAAGAGCTACTTCAAAACAATTTCATGACATTCTTTCATACAGAAGTCTTTTAGACACTGATTTTCAACATCATTCATAAATGGTACCATAGAATGAGTCATCAGAACATGATACTTAAAAGCAATTTATGGCAACTCAAATCTGCAAATAAAGCCATCTAATTAGAAGGAAAAAAAGAATATCTGGTTATATAATATTATCAAATTTGGTTGTGTATTACCGGTATTTAAACACTAGTGAAATGCTGAGAAAGATTAAAAGTGGGAAAGTGAGACAGGAGGATGGCACAGGTTCGAAGCCAGCCTCAGCTACTTAGTGAGGCTCTCAGCAACTTAGTGAGACCCTGTTTCCAAATAAAATATAAAATAGGTCTTGGAGTGTAGCCAAGAGGTAGAAAAGCCCCTGGATTCCACACCCAGTACCACCAAAAAAAAAAAAAAAAAAAAAAAGAGAGAATATGGTAAGAAAGGGATAAATATTTAGAAGAAGAAGTAGTAACACACAGTCTGGCAGATTGTTTGCATAAGAAATGAAGAAAACTGTTATGTAGAAGAAAAAAATGGAACCAGAAAGGCAGAGAGAGAAGCCAAAGTAAAAAAAAAAAAAAAAAAAAAAAAAAAAAACTGGAACCCAAGTAGATCAATGAAAAGAAGAGGGCTGGAAAAATTACAAAGAGGAGCCCAGAGTCCCTAGAGTGGACACCAGATGTGTGAGAGCTGGCTGATGGGAGAAGGACTAGAAGGTTTTCTATGAGTTATTAATTAAATGCCTCTTGCAGAGTCTCCAGAGACACATTATTCCATCCAGACCTAGTAGACTTGTGAGTTGTTTTGGATTATCTAACTAGTATTTATGTGAATGCAACTGTGCAGAGTGGACCATTTGGGTTCCTGTTACAGTTACAAGGCCATTAGGAGTCACCACTACTACCACAGCCACATAGCCCACGGAACTAGCTGAGCTTCCAGAGGCAAAAACTGTCACATATTCATCTGTCTATCCCCGCCATGCCTGGCATCATAGCTTATACATCACAGGCCCTCAAATGTTTCTGGGGGGGGAAATGAGCAAGCAAAGAAACTCTTTCCATCCAGCCTCTACCTTCTGGTTCATCTTCACAATGCTGCTGAATCAGCTGTCTCTGCTGTCATGACTCCATTCTTTAGCTGAAGCAATTCCCGGATGGTTTACTACTGTCTATACCTGCTACAGTTGTGGGAGGTTGGTCTGGGTAGTCTAGGATCTTTGGAAGCTTCCCTGGCCTCTACCTAGAAGATGTTAGTAGCACCCCACACATACCAGTATGACAACCACAAACATTCCCAGACAGGGCAAAAGGTCTCCAGGGAGGGGGCAAAATTAGTCCTGATTGAGAACTGTTTGTCTACAATAAAATTCCAAATTCTTGGAGCTGATATAGATCCTTCATAATTTTCTCTCAGGTTCCATTTTTATGCTGATCTCTAATTCTTCCCCTAACCCATCCCAGAGCTTAGCTTTATCCAGATTGTGCTTTGCATAAACTCCCACACTGGTACCTCTATAGAAAATGCCCCCCCTTCATCTGAAATATCACTTCTGTTTGCCTTTAGCTGTACATGCTCTAATCACCTTCACTGACATACTGGAATCCATATCCTTCAGGAAGGCTTCTCTGCTCAGCAAGAGGATAAGCTCAAAGTTATCTTCCTCTCCTTTGAATTCCATAACTCCTGTTTCCACCTTTACTTATTCCAAAAAGGCTCAGTATGCATATGTCTTGGTCTGTTGGGGCTGATATAAAAAAAAATTTTAACTCAAAAGTGTACAAAATTTAAAAATTAACTCAAAAATAAATAGAAATTAACTTGTAGAGGCTGAAAAGTTCATAATTAAAGTAGTTTATAAACAAAGAAATTTATTTCCAGAGGCTTGGACGTCCATGATCCAAGTAGTTGGTGTCTAGTACGGCCTTATCCTGCTTCACAGATCATGTCTTCTAGTTGTCTTCTCACATAGAAAGAACAAACGCATTCCCTCAGGGAATCCCATTCATGAGGGCCTTCATGACCTAATCACCTCCTAAAGGTCCCACTTTTTGATAACTTCACATTACAGAGTGGATTTCAACATATGAATTTGGGGGAAAGGCAAATATTTAGACTATAGCAGTGTATGTGTGTGCGTCTTCATGGTCTGTCCAACATATATTAACAATGACAGGAAATGTGATATATATATTTTTGTATCCACCTGAGTACATGAAAGTTATGCAAAAAGAATTAAAAATAAATATTTCAACATTGGTACTGACTAGAAAACTGCTAGATAAAGAATTGGAAGAATAGTGGCCATTCAAACTCCATAGAACAACTCTATTACCAGAAATTTTCTAAAGTTGCTGTGTATTTTTAAGGCTAATCATCCTAAATGATTTGCACATCTTATAATTATAAATTCAAATGGAAAGAGATATAATGTGAGATAATAACTCTCTTAAATCAAAAGAGAGCAGACTATGACCTGCGGGCTAAAACCCGTTGACCATCTCTTTTTGTAAGTAAAGTTTTATTGGTACAACGTCATGCCGATTGTTTTTCTTAAGTGGATGACAAAGGGAGAGAAGAGTAGTCCTGATATAGCGTATATGACTAGCAAATCTTAAAATATTTACCACTCAGTCCTTCAAAGTAATATTATGCTGACCCTTCTCTTAGATTCACAGGAAAACAACATCCAAGCCTCATCTTTAGTTATAAAGACATAATGCAAATATCCTTCTACTGTATTTTAGCTGCTTTATTTTTATGAAAGCACAGTAGCAATGAAAGCTAAAAGAACTTCTGAACACAGACTTCCTGGGCTCAAATCCTGTTCTATCACTCTCATCTGTGTGACTACTGGAACATTATTTGATCTCTCCAAGCTCATGTGTTTTCATCTTCAGAAGATAGATGAAGAAAACCAACCTATCATAATGTTTTGAGGGTTGACACAGTTCCCATAGCGCACACAGTGTAGTGCCTGAGAACGAATCCTCAATGAATGTAGGTTATTATCACTTTAAAATGGAAAACCTGGCTCTGTTACATCTTTAAAATTATCATTTCATGGCCAGGCATTGTGATACAAGCCTGCAATCCCAGTACTTGGGAGGCTGAAACAGGAGGATCACAAGTTGGAAATCAGCCTCAGCAACTTAGTGAGATCCTGTTTCAAAATAAAAAATAAAATAGGGCTGGAGGTGTAGCCCAGTGGTATAATGCCCCTATACCATAAAAAAAAATGGTTATTGTTCATTAGCTGAATTATCTGTGGATTATTAGATAAAATAATCAATATGATTATTCTCAAGTTCTTTGACTGTAAAGAATACATACACATACAGAGGTATTTTCTATTCCAGGACATCATCTGTTCCACGTTTGTACACTGGCTGAAGCACTGTGTCCTCTACTACCAGTCTTGCTCTTTTGTCTGCTCTTCTCACTACTACCAAAGACTTGCCTTCAGCATATCCTTTATCACGTTTATCCTGAGAAATTAAACAAACATATTTTCTTTTTTCCTGTACTGAACAATCCTGGGACCAAGCCAAATAACCTAGCTACTGGTTCTAGGCAAGAGCTGCTTTCAGGAGATGAAACTGTACCAACTGAAATAGCTTATTAATTAAGACTAACAGTTTCTGAATGCTTGCTTCAAAGTCTTTAATTTCCCTACAAATCCAGATTGATTAGGTCATAAACTCTGCCCAACCCTCACTGATCTTCCACCTTAAAACCACCTAGTCCAAGCCCTAAAACCCTATTAGTATCCTTGACTACTTCCTCTACTTGACAAACTACTAACACTGTCTAAGGGGCATCCTCCCATAGGGCAGTAAGTCACTTAATTTACACTTAAATTACTGAAAGTAAAAGGTCATTCCAGTTGTCTTCTTACAGAGGTGTGACTACAATCTCTAGCTCAGAAATATTCGGTAGCTTTTCACTGTCTCCAGAAGGGAATCATTTAATTAGTAACTTACATAATTGTTAGAATCACATGCATTGGGTGATTCATACCACATGTATGTGATTTTAAGGCAGATATTTTATGTCCCTGACCTCAAAAGTTATTCTTCTGAAAACTTGAGCTATCAGAAGTAGCTATGATTCAGATACCAGTGCATACAGAATCTAGTTGCTATTCAATAGTTGTTAGCAATTATTATTTTTATCATCTACTATGTATCAGGCATTATACTAGATTCTGCAAAAAGAAATCTAAGTCTTAACTCCTTTTAAGAAATTAAAAATCTGGGGCCAAATGCTAGTGGCAAATTCAGTAGTATCTTACAGGCCTTGAAGGATCTCTGCAGTTGCTCATAGTACAATTCTAGAACCTAAAAGTGTATTATTTTTCAAAATGTTACTTCTTATATTATGAACAATATCATACGAACAAAAGAATATCTGTAATACAAGTAAAAGTAAACACCTATCAAACTATGTCTAGCTCAAGACTTAGCATAGAAATAATCTAAAAACTTTCAGTCATACAATACAGGCAGCTGAGTTTATGAAAAATGTTTGGAGATAGGATTTGGATGGTGTGGGATCTAGCCTTGGTTGTGACACTAGCTAAGTGTGGGAAATATCATGCTCTCAGTCTCAGTTACCTTTTCTGCCAAATGAAGGAAGTTCTTGGGTTTATTCCTTCCTGTCAGATTCAACTCTTCCTCTCAGCAGGGCCTTCATTTTCTCATTAAGTTTCTTTTCCCTTAGCTTCTAATCATGACCTGCTGATGATGCTACCATCCTGCCTCCACCCTTCTGTATAATCAAAATGTGTTAATGCATGGAGTATCATCATCCTTATCACCATTTTCTTTTGTGATCCTTTTCCAGATTTCTGCACCCTACTGCAATTGCTCCCTACAAAGTGACTAAGGCCACTCAGACAAAGTCAACAATCCATTCAGTTTCCAGCTAGCAAGAGCTTTTAAGACCTTGCCCCATCCTGGGGCTCCTCCTGGGTGAATGTAACTGCACACTGGAAAGATCATTGTTACTTCTTTCCTCAAAAGAAGAATTTGTCAGTGAAATATGAGATCATCAAAAATTCACCAGATGGAATAAGAGCAATTAAAATGATAACATCACAGGAATCCAGATATGCAGCCATAATTTAGATATGATTTATGGAGAAAGAATGGAAAATAACACCTTCCTTTTCATCAGTCACATCAATTGCAAATTCATCCACAAACCAGTCTCCTCTTCCAACACAACCAAGTACTATTTTTGGCATTTGAAATTTTATTGGGAGGAGGACTAGAGTTTAGACCACTGTGAATCCAACTCCGAAATACTGAGTAGAAAATAAGCTAGCTAACAATTCAGGAAGCTGTGTTGGTTGTCAAAAAGCTTCAGAAGCCCAGCGTGTTGGCACACGCTTGTAATCCCAGCGCTTGGGAGGCTGAGAGAGGAGAATCGCACTGGTTCGAAGCCAGCCTCAGCTACTTAGTGAGGCTCTCAGCAACTTAGTGAGACACTGTTTCCAAAGTATAAAATAGGTCTGGCAGTATAGCCCGGAGGTAGAAAAAAGCCCGTGGGTTGTACCCGCAGTACCCCCACCCCCCCACACACACACAAGCTTCAGGTTGGGAGAGAAAAGGAAAATAGAGATAAATGACCTTACAGCACAAACTCGGGTTTCTCAGGCCTCTCAGCAAGCTTCAGGGCCTCGTGCATGCCTGCAGCCGAGAGCTTGCGGTTGATGTTCCGGTATTGGCACTGGAGCAGGCTGCGGTAGGTGGTCCTCAGATCCCGGTTGAAGAAGGCATATATAAAAGGGTTAATGAGAGAGTTTGCATAGCCCAGCCACAGACATGTCCTCTCCACCCACAGCGGGATGCAGCTGCAGGCTGTGCCACAGATGAAGGGCCTGGCAGTAGACAGGAGGAAGAAGGGCAGCCAGCACACGGTGAAGGCGCCCACGATGATCCCCAAGGTGGTGGCCGCTTTCTGTTCCCGCTTAAAGATGGAGATGTTCTTCCGCTCATGTTTGAGCAGTCTGGAAAGGTTGGCACACTCCTCCACCTCCTTCTGGAGCTTCACCATGCCGTTCAGGGAGAGGATGCTCTCTGGCTGTGCACGGGGGAAGCCCGGAAACTTGTGTTTGGCGGCGCTCTTCCTGGCAGCCTTGTAAATCTGGTAGTACATGAACAGCATGACAGACATGGGGATGTAAAACGCCACTGCGGTGGAGTAGATCGTGTAGCCAAAGTCCTGGCTGATCAGGCACACCTTGTCATCGTTCACATTCTGAGCCCATCCGAAGAGCGGGGGCAAGGTGATGGAGGCCGAGAGCAGCCAGACGGAGAGGATCATTTTTGCCATGCATCTTCCATTCTGCCTCACCGGGTAGGTGAGGGGCCTCGTGATACCAAGGTACCTGCGAGAGAGATGGAAAAACAACAGGTGAACACTGGGATGTAGCTCTGATCAACTGAGGGAGAGCTACCAGCCAGGCACTAGTGCCAGTCCTCAAAACAGCCCATCCAGGTTGGCACCATTGTGCCCTATTTACAGAAAGGTAAACCATGGTTCTTTTTTTTTTTTTTTTTTTTTTTTTGGCGGTACTGGGGTTCCTGGAAGCCCTTCTACCTCCGGGATACACTCCCAGACCTATTTTATATTTTTTTTATTTGGAAACAGGGTCTCTTAAGCCAGCGAGGCTGGCTCCGAACCAGCGCGATCCTCCTGTCTCCGCCTCCCAAGCGCAGGGATTACAAGCGTGCGCCACCACGCCCGGCAAACCATGGTTCTTAAGTGTTATCTATTATTTCCCAAGTCCTATGGTCCATCAGAGGTGTTGCCAAAATTGAGACTAGAAGCCTTTTGACCCCAAAATTTGTTCCTGCTTTGCATCCCTTGCAGTTTCTGAAGATCCATGTAGTGAGTGGACTAAAGATTAAACATGCACCCTCCCCTCGTGACCACAGCCATCAAAATCGGCCAACAAGACAAGACATCCGGCCGGATGTGGGACACTGGGACACATCTTCACAAATCAACCAAGGTCGACCACACTCTGATATCACACTTCCATGGATCTCCTCCACTGCCTTCATCTAGGGTAGCTTTTGTGCATTTCAACTTCCTCTTTTGCTGGTAGCAAAAGCATTTCCTTCCGATCAAACAGATAACACACAGATTTCCTGAGATATTTTGGAAATCTTAGGCTTCAGAAATGGAAAATAGAAAGTGATCTTTTTTTTTTTATCCCCAGAAAATTCTTACACAATGGTATTGTTGGAGGAACATTTTTTTAAAAAAACAAAAACAGTTTGCTTCATGACTCTTGTTCTAGGGTGAATCACAGGAAAGGACACAATTCTGAAAAAAATATTAGGTAACTCTAACATTTTCTGTGTGCTTAGTTCTATTTAGAGAATAAATACCTCTTCATCTCCGCTATCAAGAATTCATGATGGAAAAGAGATTCAGCAAACAAAGAAAACATATACAGTAAGATGTTCTAACAAACAGTGTTGTTTAGCTTTTCATTTTTGTTTTTTCCTCCATATTTAAAAACCTTAAAACCCTTAACTTTCAAATAGAAGTAAGATGGCAACACAGTAAGGACCCCTGTCTCTAACTCATTCCAGGGGACTCCAAATTGAGCAGCAGTCCACATGCCATACTACTGTTATGGGAGGTGGGAACTAAACTAAACATAAAGAAACTAAATAATAGCTACAGCCAGGTGTGGTGGCACATGCTTGTAATCCCAGCATTCAGAAGGCTTAGGCAGGAGGATTGTGGTGCATGGACAGCCTCAGTTGCTTAGTAATGCCCTCTGCAACTCAGTGAGACCCTGTTTAAAATAAAAAATAATAAATAATAAATCTGGGGGTGTGGCTTGGAGGTAGAATTCCCCTGGATTCCATCCTCAGTACTGCAAAAAAAAAAAAAAAAAAAAAAAAAAAAAAAAAAGATATAACAAAGCAACCAACCAGAGACATGAGAATAATAGCTGAAGACAGGGGCCATGGACCAGCAGGAACCTTCAAATGAACCAAAATTCTTATAATCAGCACCTACTTCACAAACACTGAGACCATCAGCCAAAGGACAGAAAAGGAGGACCATATCCACATTCCAATCCGTCCCAACCCTCATCTGCCACAAACCCAGCAACACATGTGAGAGCAGCACCCTCGCAGGGTAACTGAAGGACCATTCCCCAAAACAGAGGGGGTGGGAACACAAGCATACTATAGCTGCATGCTGCTCATGAAACTCTGAGGATACATCAGAACTGAAATCTGCAGACCAACCAAGCCTTCTCTTTGGAGAGCACAGAGCCCCATGCTTGCATTCGGACATACCCTAGTGGCACCCAGGGCTCATTTAAGAAGGTGCCCACACAGGCAGAGAGACATTAGGCTAGGGTCTAGACTACTGCAAGTAATCCAAACATTAAACATCGAGGCTGTAAACTGATGTCATTGTTAGAGGTCACCAAGCAAGTGAGAATGTTTGGAATGAGTTTAAGACCCTATTGTAACAAATGGACCTTGAACAGCTGAATGTATCAACACATAACTAAGAGAGCAAAAGAATCCAAGAGCAAGGGTTTTGGTTTAAAAATTATATAACACAACCAAGTTGGGCTCCACCCAAGAATGCAAGGCTGGTTCAATATATGAAAGACAATCTATGTAATTCACCATAGAAACAGAACTAAGGGCGAAAATCATATGATTATTTCAAGAAACTCTGGAAAAGCATTTGGAAAAAAAACCCAACAACCACTGATGAAAAAAAAAAAAAACCTGCAAAGAATCAGAATACTTCAACATGACAAAGTCAATATAAAATAGGCCCACCGCCAGCATTACATTGAATGGGCAAAAACTATGAGAGTGGTCCTTAAAAACAGATGCAAGACAAGGATCTCCACTATCACCAATCCTTTTCAATATGGTGGTTGAAAATCTAGCCAGACCAATTAGGCAAGAGAAGAAATCAAAGGAGTACAAACAGGAAAAGAAGAACTGAAACTGTCTTTGTTTGCAGATGACATGATACTTTATTTAGAAAACCCAACAAACTCAACCAAAATACTTTTATAACTGACCAACAAATTCAGCAAAGTGTCTGCACAAAATCAATATTAAAAAATAAGAAGCTTTTGCTGGGCGTGGTGGCACACGCTTGTAATTCCCGTACTTGGGAGGCAGAGACAGGAGGATCGCGCAGGTTCGAAGCCAGCCTTGCTGGCTTAAGAGATCCTGTTTCCAAATAAAAAAATACAAAAATTGGTCTGGGAGTGTAGCCCAGAGGTAGAAGGGTTCCATCCCCAGTACCACCATAAATAAATAAATAAATAAATAAATAAATAAATAAGCCTTTCTGTAAACTAACAATAAATACACTGGAAAAGAAATCCAGAAAACATTTCCACTCAATAACCCCCAAACAATAAAATGCTTAGGGTTAAATCTAACCAAGGAGGTAAAAGACTTCTACAAGGACAATTATAAAACATTGAAAAATTAAGCTGAAGATCAGAGAAAATGGAAGGATCTGTCATGTTCTTAGATAGGCAGAATAAATATAATCAAAATGGCCATTCTTCCAAAAGTGATCTACAGATTCAATGCAATGCCCACTAAATTACCAACATCATTTTTACAGACATAGAAAAATCAGCCTTAAATTCATCTAGAACAATTGTAATTCCAGTATTTGGGAGGCTGAGACAGGAAAAAGGCAGGTTTGCAGCTAGCCTCTGCTACTTAGTGAGGCGCTTCACAACTCAGTGAGTCCCTGTTTCAAAATAAAGAATAAAAGTAGGGCTGGGAGGTAGAGCTTGGTAATAGAATTCCCCTGAGATCAATCCCCAGTACCACAAAAACAAACAAACAAACAAACAAACAAGCAAACAACAACAACAGAACAGCCCAAGTAGTTCTTAGCAGCAACAACCATGCAGGAAGTATCACAATACCTGACTTAAAACTATACTACAGAGCCATAGTAATAAAAGCAGCATGGTATAGGCACAAAAGCAGACACATAGACCAATGAAGCAGTATAGAAAACTCAAAAACAAATCCACATACTTACAGCCAATTAATTCATTGTTCACAAAGGAGCCAAAAAACATACACTGGAAGAAAGCCTCTTTAACAAATGATATTGGTAAAACTGATTATCTATATGCAAAACAATGGGAATAAACCCCACTTTCTCACCCTGCACTAGAGTCAACTCAAGCTGTATGAGAGACCTGGAAATTGGATCAGAGACCCTGCAGCTAGTTGAAGAGGGCATAGAACCAACACTCCAACACATAGTCACAGGTAAAATCTTCCTCAACAAGACTTTAAAGGCACAAGAAATTAAAATGAGGATCAATAAGCGGGACTGCATTAAACAAGGAGCTGCTGCAAAGAAAACTATCAAGAATCTCAAAAGAGAGTCAACAGAATGGGAGATTTTTGCCAATTATTCCTGTGATATAGGACTAGTATTTAAAATATACAGAAAACTCAAGAAACTCGGAGCTAAAAAATAAAAAATAAAAAATGGGCAAGTGAACTAAATAGATACTTCACAAAAGAAGAAATAAAAACGGCAAATAAGTATATGAAAAAAATGCTCAACATCATTAGCAATCAGAGAAATGCAAATCAAAACTACCCTAAGATTTCAACTACCCCCAATTAGAATGGCAATCATTAAAAACACAAACAACAAATGCTGGCAAAGATATGGAGACGTGGGAACTCTACTTAGAGTTCTACTACTGCAAGTTAGTGCAACCACTTTGGAAAACAGTGTGGAGGATTCTCAGAAGAATGGAAGTGAATCCATCATATGACTCAGCCACACCACTCCTGGGTATCTACCCAAAAGAAAGGAAGCCAAACTACCACAGTAATCCATGCATATCTATGTTTATAGTGGCACAGTTACAATTGCCAAACTATGGAACCAGCCAAGATGTCCATCAACATATGAATGGATTACACAATAAAATTTACTCAGCCATGAAGAAGAACAAAATTATGTCATTAGCAAGGAAATAGATATAATTGGAGAACATTATGCTAAGTGAGATTAATCAGTCACAAAAAGTGAAAAGTCTGATGTTCTTCCTAATATGCAGAAGCTAAGGTGAAAAGGGGACATAGGAGGGACTCCAGACAAAGGACAAGCTTTAGATGAGTGAAGAAGGTGACCTACCTGGGAGAGGTGGGAGGTGGAAGAGGGAAACACCTCAATGGACATGATGCACCTATACAGACTGATCAAAGTCAATCCCTATGCTGAGCAGGAGAGGGGGTAAGGGGAAGCAATAGGGCAGGAACTGGGGGAGGGCTAGTGACTGCTGTGTGAATGTATGCCTCTATCACCTTGAACTTCAAGATATATGATTACAGTGCACCAATGAGAATGCAGGAGCAGCTATAATAATACAACCATCCTCTAAGTAAGATGTTGAAGAGCTTTGAAAACATGTAAAATATTGTTTATCTTCTTGTCTTGGTTTAGGGGAATGCAGTTATCTTCATAAAACATGAAATTTATGTTAACATAGATGGGTTTGTTGTCATTTTGCAACAATGAATATTATTCATTTAATAAAAATGAATAAATATTTTTAAATGTTTTGCTTAAGTAAAAAACCTTAACTTTCATTTTGGGGAGAATGCTCAGAGCACATAAGAAACAAGTAGATAAAAACTACTCATTGTGGTTTTTTTTTTTTTTTACCTTTTTATGTATATAAGAGATATACTCTTTAAAAAAAACATGGAAAAAAGATATGAAGAGTCCCTAACTTGCTAATGGTTTATTTTCTGAAAGCCAGTGAGTTGGTAGTTAGAAATGAAAAGTTTTCTTGCTGCTTAAATTATCCCACAGAAGTCTAAAACCATGTTTGCTTCTGCAATGAAAATTAGCATGACCATAACACTTATAACACAAAATTAAAATATAGTAAAAAGAAGTAACTAGATATCTAGAAGTAATTAGGAATATCTTTTCATTTCTTCATCAAATACAGACATCCCTGGGTATCCACAGAGAACTGTTTCCAGGACACACACATTCCTATGGGTACAAAAATCTGTTGGTAGTTGGGTCCCTTTTAGAAAATGGCATAGCATTTGCACATAAACTACACACATCTTCCTGTGTAAATCATGCCCAGATGATGTAAATACTTAACATGAAGTAAACACTGTGCTCATATGTGTGACGCTGTATTGTTTAAGAAACAGTTGCAAGGAAACGTCTTCACATGTTCAGTTTACTGTAAGCCTAACGAAACAGCACACTATTTGCAGTTGGTTGGATCTGCAGTCAAAGAATGTGCAGATGACAGGGGCCTGGCAGTGTTAATGAGGCTCCTCCTACATGCCAGCACTGTTATAAATGTTGGGGATAGAGTAGTACATAAAAGAGACAACAATTTTGAAAGCATGAGCAAGGGGAAATCATGTCAAGGCAAAGGGAAAGACTGAGCCCATAATCATGCTGAAGATGACTTCTGATCCCTTCCAAGGACTCAGGGATTTGTGGCACTGATTTCTCTCTCAAACTCTGCTACCCCTTTTCCTTGATAGGGCTGACCCACTGACCATGAACACATCCTTAGGTTTATCAGCTAAAGTTAGGATTATGATTTGGCTTCCAAATAGAATGATGAAGAAAAGGATGGAGGTTTTCCTAAGAATACAAGAATAAGTGTTGGGGAAGAGAGGGGACAAATGAATGAGGGATAACAACAAGGAAAAAGAAAAAGAGAAATATAAAAGGTTTGTTTCATGTAGAATATCATGAGTTTCAAGCTATCAAGACTCAATTTTGGAAATTTTTTAAAACACAAAATGGAACTCCTAAAGAAAAATGTTAGCATTGACTGGAAGTCCCCAATTAAATGGATCCTTGCCTGAGGCTAAATGCATACATTCCACCAAAAACGTATTTGTCCCTGCCTTGCTTCAGGAGTTCCAAATATTTCCTGTCAGAAGAATTCTCTTTTGGATCTAGTCCTTCCTCTCTACCAGTTCTCATGGGCGTGGCCTTTCAGGCTCCTTTCTTGCTTCCTCACTCCCCCCAAAAAGTCTTTCTCTGCACTTAAACTTTGGTTTCTCTTCTCTCTTTGGATAGTCAAGGGGGAAGCTGCTTGGTTCAAAGCCTGGATCTGGCATCAAAGATACTTCTCAGAAGCCACAGTTCACCAAAGAGTGGAGATCCAACCAGAAGAGGTTAGTTTACACAGTTCCCCAGGTGGCCACCAGGTGGCCCTATCAGACCACCTTATCTACTTAACTGAGGTGAAAGGGTTTGAGATGGTGAATGACAAATAATATTGGAGGAAGGAGGATGACTCAGATCAAGAAGCTATATTTTTATTTATAGGGTTATAAAAATTTGTTAGCAATCTTGGATTTCACAATATGCTAAACACCTACTCTTGAGGAAGTCCAGTTTGACCTTTCATTTCTTCCATTTTTCATACTGGGGCAAAAGACTATACCTTCAAACTGAATTAAAAACACATCCATTCTCCAGCCCAAGTACATAATAGAGACTTCACAAAGATTAGTCCTGGAAGATTAATCAGTACAGTACTAATTCATATCTCAGAATATTAGGTAATTTCATAACGACATCATGTTTACTCTTTCTAATATATTTAATCTAATATTACATTTCAATGTTGGGGACTAAGTTGTATTCACTCTGTCCTGAATGTATAAATTATATTCTATAAACACTTTCCTATTTGGGTTCTATTCTCTTAATTGTTCCTAGTCAAATTCTACAAGGAGGTAGTATTCTTTAGTTTCTCAGGTACTACTTGGCAAAATTTTTGAAGACTGAAATCTACTGCAAAATTACTAGGGGGAAAAATGAGTATTTACTGAAGTGATTGGATATAACATAAATAATCAAAATCAACAGCTTATGTTTAGCAACAATTAAAAGTATTATAAGAGAATGATTCCATTAATATCAACCCAAAATTATATATCTAGGTGAAAACTATAAAAATTGCCAGGATTTATATGTAGAAAATATGAATGCTACTAAAATCAATGAAAGAATACTTAAATATATGGAGGAAAACCTTTATCCTTACATAAGAATTTCTAGCCTTAAAAATGTCAATATTCCCTTGCTTAATCTATAAATACCATACCACCCCAAATGAATGACCTGCCAGGGCTTTGGTTAGTTTGACCACATCATTTTAAAGTTCATCAAGTCAATTTGCAAAAGTAGACAGATAATCTGAAACAGAATAATGAAATGATACTTATTCTATAAATAGTATAAAGCCACAGAAATATAATTTTAATAATAATCATGCAAATAAAACAAAATAAGGCCCTTAAATGGATTTAAATATATATGGAATCTAATATAAGAGGAGTCATTTTAAATCAGTAGTAAAAGTTTGGATATTCATGATTTCGGACAACTAGCTTGCAATTGAGGTAAAAATAACATTGGTTTATCTTAAACCTTAATAAATATAAATTCCAGATATATCAAAGATTATCATGTAAAAATTAAACCCTAAGAATACTATAATAAAATACAGGTGTTTCTTTAAACAGTTGTTACCGCAGGATTAATCCTGCGGTAACAACTGTTCTTAATAGGAAAAAAAAAGGGCTTAAAACTACAAAGAGACACATGGATACATTTTTGTGACAAAAAAATTTTATAAATAAAGAATAAATGACATCTAGTTTAATTTAAAAAGAATTAGAGGCAGAGTTAAAAGTCAAATACGAAATTTGGAATCAAAATGACAATCCCAATATTCACATTCCAGTAAAAAATATTAAAGCAACTGGTGGTCAAAGAAGAAATACTACTGGTCAATAAACACCTGCAAATTTCAAGGAGATGCAAATTTTAAAATAATTACATGTATTTTGATCATTTGCCAATTTTTAAGAAAGATGACACACCTGAATGCCTATATTTTTCAAAATTAGAAGTGTCGACAGAGATAACAGTTCGGGAAGACAATATGGCAACAGATATACATCAACATTTACCCTCTGGTTCAGCAATCAGACTTTCAGAAATTTGTCTTTAGAAAATAATTATACACGCCGGGAGTGGTGGCGCACACTTGTAATCCCCGCTTGTAAGTGGGAGGCAGAGACAGGATCACGCAGGTTCAAAACCAGCTGCGCTGGCTTAAGAGACCCTGTTAAAAAAAAAAAAAAATAGGTCTGGGAGCGTAGCCTGGAGAAGGGTTTCCAGGAACCCCAGTACCACCAATAAATAAATAAATAAATAAATAAATAAATAAATAAATAAATAAATAAATAATAGTAATTATACAAAGGCCAAATGACTAATATACAAACAAGTTAACTAAATATATAATTGAGAGATAAAGATAAAATCTATGATTTGGAAAGTAGATAAATCATGGTGTACATCACACACCATAATATGTATATGCACATGCAATGATTAAAACTGATAATGCAAGCCGGGTGTGGTGGCGCATGCTTGTAATCCCAGCATTTGGGAGGCTGAGACAGGAGGATCCAGGTTCACAGACAGCCTCAGCTACTTAGTGAGGCCCTTGGCAACTCGGTGAGACCCTCTTTCAAAATAAAGAATAAAAATGTTGGGCTGGGGTATAGCTCAGAGACAGAATGCCCCTGGGTTCCATCCCCAGTGGCACAGTCTATAATCCCAGTACTTGGGAGGTAGGTACAGGAGGAATACAGGTTTGAGAACAGTCTCAGCAACTAAAAGAGAATTTCAACAACCTAGCAAGACCCTGTTTCCACACAAAAATTTTTAAAAATTTTTGAATTTAAAATTTAAAAATATGCTTGAGGGCATACCTTAGAGATAAAATGCCCCTGGGTTCAATCTCTAGTACCCCCCCCCAAAAAAAACAGTAATAATGTATATCTGTATTTACTGGCATGGAAAGAACAAAAAATGGCTTTAAAATGATATGTAGCCCTCATAAATATTAGAATATCATGTAATATATTAATGCTTTATGTAAAATCAGATATATGTCAAAGTAATAGAATATCACATAATGTAGTAACCTTTTCATGTAACATTGAACAGACATCTATGTGTTTGTGTGTGTGTGTGCATGTATGTGTACTGAAATACACTGAGAATATTTACCAAACTATCAATAAACTGTTTTATTGGAGTTGTAGAGATTTCAGTAGTTTCATTTTTTTCTATATTTTTCTATGCTTGACATTTTTTGCAGTGAGCATGTAAAATTAGTATTTTCATTTTAAGAACAAAATGAGATAGTTAAGAGGATTCTGTGATTTCTAAATTACTGAAGTGATTCTAGCAATAGAGATACTCCAGTTCATAAAACTCTTAAAAAGCTGATAATTAAATCTTATATTGTTTTATTTGATTAGCTTGTCAAAAGTGTTTTATTACATTCATAAATTTTCACAAAAATAGAACTCATTGGCATTTAAAATCCTATAATTAACTATATAAAGTAATATTGGTATTCAGGGAAGTATTTGTACAAATTATACATTCATTCTTCCAAGTCTTTCATGGGATAAATTTTACCTTTGAGGGAAAGAAAAAAGAAAAAGTCTAGATTGATTCTGAATATTCCTTAATATGTACCATTAATATTTATCACACTAACAATTTATGCCCACTGTTAATTAGAGAGCAGAGTGCTTATAAAGCCTTCAGATTTTAACTTTAAAATACATACAAATGTTAAAATAGAGTAAATCTCAGAGACAAAAGTACCAAAGTATTATATAATTGAGAAATATATGCAATTCACATTAGGGGTTCCTTTGAAGTAGGAGTTCAGAGAAAAAGAGGATTAGGGAGCTATAATCCACATAGAGAGGGATTGGAAGCAAATTAGCTCAGCTGCCTGTCTTCTGTTCTAACTGTATAGAAATTAAAGATAATAGTTCTTTCATTAAATGGCTTCTTCTGAGTTTCATTGCAATGAAATAATAATTTGAGGGGTAGGTAAAAGAAACTATGTGGAATAGTCTGAAATACAGTGGCTTTTAGAGTGCTTGGTCTAAAAAAAAAGGTTCAAACACTGAGAAAACCTCTTTTGGACCTTCTCCTTTATGGAAGAAAAAACACACTAAAATCTGTAGCTTATATTAGTGATTCCAGTTATCAGAATCCCCAAGGATATTTGGAAATATGTAGATTCCCAAAATGCCCTTTTTTGCTTCAAAAGATTTGAGAACCCAGAAACTTGTATTTGGGATTGACTGGTCTAGAAATACATTCCTCATACTACTGTCAAAGTAGCCTTTGACAAAGTAGTCCTGTTTATTTAAAAGGCTTTACTGTAATGGTTTGCATTTATAATGGTCCCCTCATCTCATAGAAACAAGGTATCAATGCTGGAAGTGGAGGCGTGGCTGCTAAGAATGAGTACCTGGGGTGTGGCCTTGGATACTATACATGGCTCTCGCCTCCTCCCCTGGCTTGCTCTCAGGCTTCCATCTTCGTAGATGTGAGGAGCAGAGCCCATGTGTGCTCTCTCTTCTCTCCCCATGTTTGTTCATGTTCTCTCTCTCTCTCTCTCTCTCTCTCTCTCTCTCTCCCTCCCTCCCTCCCTCCCTCCCTCCCTCCCTCCCTCCCTCCCTCTCTCTCTCTCTCTCTCTCTCTCTCTCTCTCTCTCTCTCTCTGCTCCATCTCTATATCCTTGTCTCAAATGGATTAAACTCCAAGATCTAAAGGAGGGGGTAGGGGAGACTGTGAGCAAATAAACCTTCCTCTAAATTGTGGAGCTAGTTGTCTTGGATTATGGCAGTGGGAATGCTGACTGAGACATTTCTACTTATCATATAAAGTATCCTTTATATGATAAAAGTATGATTTACTTTTGTTTTATATATTCCATCATAATGGTCTGCTTCCAGTTTGGCCTGATAAAAACATCATGAACAGTATGAATTATGTTTCCAGTATCTCAGCTATTAGTTCTATCTCCCAGTACTAAGCTATTTGAAGTAAGCATTATTTTTATGTCTTAATCAATTTATAGATTTTGTAAATGCATAATATACAACAGAGTTTTATAAACCTTTGAACCACAGCTTACAATAGGAGCTAGAACAGCTATGTTCATGTATATAAATAAGAAATTGAAATGTGCTTGTATATGTAAATATGAAATTAAAAGTTTCACAAAACTACTTACCATTGTAATCATCATTTCCTCTCTTCCATTTCTGTGCTATTCTATTTCAGACTTTTTAAATCACGGTTTTAATACACAAAATTGATTTCATATCCCAGTAATGGGTTGTGGCACAAGAATGGAAAATCACTGGCCTTCACTGAATGCATGAAAAGGTGTTCAACATCATGAGTCATGAGGGAAATGTAAATTAAAAGCACAATGAGATATCTCAGCTATCAGAATAGTTAAAATTAAAGACGATGATGATGGTGATCAACACTATAATGCTAAGTGCTCTGTGGAAAGCTGGAGCAACTATAATTCCTATTCCCTGCTGATGGGAGTGGATTGATGCAGTAACTTTAGGAAACTTTTTGTAATATCCATTAAATCTGAATGATACATGTTATAGTAGAGAAATTCTTCTAGGTTGTTATGCTCAGAGATATATTATCTTCTGAAGAGAGAGGGTTGACATAGTTAAGTCATGAGGGTTATAATTTGAATGGTAACCTAGGCTGGTGGGGTGTAACTGGAAAAGATGGGTCCCTGGGGGAGTGGCCTTGGGGATTCTACTTTTTTGAATCCCCTTGTTTGCTTGCTCTCTCTGTAGGCTCCATGATGTGAGGGCAGAGCTTTGCCTTCTTCCTTTCTCTGCTTCCTGTTGCCATGCCCTAAGCTTCAAACTCTTGTCTTCACATGGACTGAAACCAGAATCTCAAAAAAAAAAAAAAAAAAAAAAAAAAAGAAGGGAGCAAACAAATCTTCCTTCTTCTAAGTTGTAGTAGTCATTTTGGATTATAGCAGTGAGAAGACTGACTAAGACATGGGTATATAATGAGTATCACCCCAAATAGCAAAATACATGCACAAGAAAGTTCATGGCAGCACCACTGGCAAAAGCCCTAGATGAAACCAAGATATTCTGCACAAGTGGACCAGTGTAATCTTACCATAGCAAAATGGGTATCTGACTGTTGGTAGAGAATAGAAGCCCATGAAACAATGAGAATGAGCTAACTACTGCTTCATTATCAGCACAATGATCTTCACAGTGTGGTGCCAAAGAAGCCCCAAATGAGAGAACATCTTGTTAAAAAGCAGGTGAAGCTCATCTATGGCAATAGAAGCCAGAAAAGGGGTTCTCTGAAGGAAAGGGGAGCAGAAGCGACTAAAAGTATGAGGAAAATTTGGTGTCCTGGAAATGTTATGGTTCTTTATCTGAGTGTGTTACATAGGTGTGTCCACTTTTTAAAAACTAAATGAGCTGCTCAGTTATGATTTTCACAGTGTCTTAGATAAGTGTAAATAAGTTCATTCTCATTTAAAAGGGTTTTTTGTTTTTTGTTTTTGTTTTTTTTGGTGGTACTGGGGTTCCTGGAAGCCTTTTTACCTCTGGGCTATGCTCCCAGACCTATTTTTACACTTTTTTATTTGGAAACAGGGTCTCTTAAGCCAGAGCAGCTGGCTTCGAACCTGCGCGATCCTCTTGTCTCTGCCTCCCAAGCATGGGGATTACAAGTGTGTAATTGTGAGCCACCATACCCGGCTGTTTGTTTTGTTTTATTTATTTATTTATTTATTTATTTATTTAGCGATACTGGAGATGGAACACAGGGGCATTCTACCATTATCTGCCTGAGTTCTATATATATATATATATATATATATATATATATATATATATATATGTGTGTGTGTGTGTGTGTGTGTGTGTGTGTGTGTGTGTGTGTGTGTGTATGGTACTGGGGATGGAACACAGGGCCATTCTACCTCTGAGTGACACCTCCTGCCTTATTTCTTATTGTTTATTTTGAAACAGAGTCTCACTGAGTTGCAAAAGGCCTCACTAAGTAACTGAGGCTGTCCACGAACTGAGATCCTCCTATTTCCGCCTCCCAAATGCTGAGATTATAAGTGTGCACCACCACACCTGGCTTTAAAAGTGAATCTTTAAAGACACACTAGACTTACCATTTGCCACTAACTTAGCTGTTGGTCTGTTCTCTAAAACTGTTATTACAATGGTATCCCACTATGCTTTTAAGCCATTTTCATCAGTTTTACAAGCTGCAATTATATTTATAACCAATAAATCATCTCAATTTTGCACTTTGGCCCAAATATTGAGAAAGAAAGTGGAAAGAAGAGAAAAAAAAAAACAGAAACAAAATTCACAAAGTTTGGAGATAGAATAACAAAAGCCTTTTGAGAAACTATATTATTATAAAACAAAAAGTGAGAGTTTCCCTTTAAAGAGAGATTCAGACTGAATTAAAGTAGAGCAGATCACTTAAGTCTAAGAATAAAACTCACATATGGTTATTATTTTACTGTTGCTGTATAATTAACTACCACAACTTAGTTGCTTAAAGCACCAACAATGTATTATCTCACAGTTCTATAAGTCAAGATTCTGGGCACAGTTCTCTCTCTATTCGAGGTCTTTCCAGGCTGAATCTTAGGTGATCTGAGTCTCAGAGTCCTCTTCCAAGTGCACATGGTTGTTCATAGAAGTCACTTCCTTGTAGCTGAAATTTGTCTTCAAGGGCACAAGAGCATCTGCTACAGTATCTGCTATAGTTCTTAATCTCTCTGACCTTTAGACCCTCTTTGGAAAAGGATCACCTGATTACATCAAGCTCACCAACATTCTAGGGAAAGTAATTGTTCCAGAAATGCCAACCAGGGAAGTATAATCTTGGGGGCATGTTAGTATTCTGCTGATCACATTCTATGGTGTTAACAGTAGTTAGAGATATAATTTTCTCCCAAGGGGTTTAAACAAAGACCTACTTGCTACCTGCTTAACTCAAACTGAGACAGATTTCCAATGAGGCTAATCTTCTCTTTACCATAAGGCAATTATTTGTATTTTTTTGTAAGTCAATATGTCTTTTACTATCAACTTGGGAATTTTGCCCACCTAATATGTAAAACTCTACATGTCTATGAAAAACTATCAAAGATGTTTAAATAATTACAAGTCATGGAAATGAACAGTACAGAAGATCAATAATGACCTGTGGAGCCGGGCATGGTGACACACGCTTGTAATCCCAGCATTTGGGAGGCTGAGACCGGAGGATCCCGGTTCGCAAACAGCCTCAGCTATTTAGCAAGGCCCTTCACAACTCAATGAGACCTGTTTCAAAAAAATAAAATAGGGCTGGAGGTACAATGCCCCTGGATTCCATCACCAGTACTACTACTACTACTACTACTACTAATAATAATAATAATAATAATAATAATAATAAAAACAACAACAACCTCTGATTTATACATGATGCTAATCACTTCAGTTGTATTTGTACTTAAAGTTGGAATTTTCTCACCAATTAAATTAGCCTTTTATTCCTTAAAGAAGAAGAGAAATGGAAAGAATAAAAAGAGTCCCAAATTTACCACTTATACCTTAAAGAGGGTACAGCATTAAGGCTTGGCTAACTATTTTAAAAGGCTATAGGAAGGGCAGGGGAAAAGAAAATACTCTGTTTTACAATGACACTAAGTGACTCCTCATCCCACCTCACTCCATAAAATAAGTACTAGAAAATGAGAATGTGTAGATAAAATCCTCAATTTTTATTAATAATCTCATAAGTGGGGAGAATTAAATTTAGAGGTGAGAAGCCAGAGTAAAGAAAGGTAGTGAAGCACAACCAAAAGCATAGTTCACAATGCACCATTTTAGATGAAGAAGAATGAATTAAGAAGAGTCATCAAGCCAGGCGATGGTGACACATGTCTTGGGAGGCTGAGAAAGGATGATTGAAGGTTAGAGGCCAGTCTCAGCAACCAAATGAGACCTTCAGCAACTTAGAAAAATCATTTCAAAATAAAAAATAAAGTAGAACTGAGGTGTAGCTTAAAGGTATAACACCCTAGGTTCAGTCTTTAGTACTTCAGTACCACAAGAAATATAATAATAGCCACCAGAACTCATAATTTTTCAGGATACAGAACTTAACTGGGGGATATGCCAAGTTTCAGAAGATGAGTAAATCCTTAACATAGTGGAATGCGTGCTGGTCCAGTACTTAATGGGAGATCAGAATAAGGAAGAGTTCCTTATTAAGCATTTCACTTGCCCGAACTTAAGTCTATTAAAACCCCTGAAACTTAGAGGTGCTAGAAATGTTGAATGACCTCAAGGAACCCTGCAAGCTGTGATAAATGGAAACAGGCTAAAAGAACCAGTATGATGCCCACTGCAGACAATCAGGCCATATCACAGGGCTGCCAAGGCCCCTTGGAGATCATATCCCACCACCATGTACTCTGCATGCCAGAAGTGGACTTGTAGGATTAAGCACTTGCCCTGCTGAATTTAAATCATGTTTTTTTCCCATTCCTTCTTTCTATGGCCCTATTACTTTCTTTTGGAATGCAAATGTTGTGTGCCTTTGTACATTGGATGTATGCAATTTGTGTGTGTATGTTTTTAGGGGCTCACATCCTCGAGTTTATGTTGAGTCTCAGAAGAGACTTTGGGCTTTTGAGTGATTCTGGAACTGTTAAGACTATAGGAACTCCTGGAGATGGGCTAAATGATTCTTCACTGTGAGGTGGTTGTGAAATCTAGAGGGACAAGAACAGAATGTAAAGTTTTGGGTTTAAAATTTCCCCCAGCCCTCATGGAAACAAGGTTTCAATGTTGGAAATCAGTCTTGGTTTCTAAGGAAAGGTTCCCTAACTGTGTGGCCTTGAGTATTATAAGGGTTTGGATTTAGAATGTCCCCCTGATGCTCTCAGAAACAAAGTAGCAATGTTGGAAGCAGGTATTGGCTGCTAAAGAGGGGTGGCCTTGGGGATTATTTGGCTCTTCTTCTCCCTTTTTGCACTCTCTGCTTCTGACCCCCATAATATTAGAGTGGAGCTTTGTGCACGTGTTCTCTCTCTCTGCTTTCTGTCTCTATGCTCTGAGCTCCACAAACCTATATTGAACATCAAAATCTCCAACAACTGTGAGGAAATTAGTCTTCCTTCCTCTAAATTGTGTGGTCAGTCATTTTGGATTAGAGCAGGGGAACATGGACCAAGACAGGGATAAAATGTGGCCCTTGCTTCCTCTCTTGGTTCTTGCTTCTATCATGTGGGAATAGAGGCCCACTCTCCCTCGCTCCACTTCCTACCACCACTTTCTGAGCTCCACAGACTCAGTCTCACATGGATTTAATTCTAAAATCTCCAAAAACTGTGAACAAGGAAATCTACCTTCCTCTAAGTTGTGTGACCAGGTGTTTTGGATCACAGCACTGAGGATGCTGACTGAGACGGGAACTTTAGATAAATGAGGAAAATTTCCAGTAGAATAGCAGAAAGGAATTGGAGGAAGGAGACGAGAAGGAGAAAAGGAGGGTTTGGTAAAGGAAATTGTTCAAATAATGTTATGCCCAATTATGAAAGTATCACTACCAATCTCACTAACATGCAACACAAGTGCCATGTGTATGTATGTTTGAGTTACTTTGAACTTCACTATGATGTGTAATTATAATGCACCAATAAAAGTGTTTTAAAAAGAAGAAAACATAATCCTTAGAAGTAGTTCTCTTACAAGTACTTTTCACTGTAAGTGACCCTTACATGTATAAGTAATTGCTAAAGCAGAGGCTCAAAGATGTTAAAATAGCAGAATGAGATATAAAAGAAGACTGTAGCATTGTAGAAATAAATTGAGGCCAAAAACACCACTAGTGCAGATCTAATAGATAAGTTAGAAGCAGCTGGAAATAGGATAGAGATGAAATACAAACCAAATTGCATGAAGTGAAGGCTTGAAATAATTATAAATAACACATGTGGAAAAATCTATTCAAGCAGAGAGAATAGAAACAGAGAACACATCAAAATATGACCATAGAAAGATAACTGATGTCCTGAAGAAAAGAAAGACCCTAACAAATGAAACAAAAAGTATGTAAACAAATAGAGGTGCAATATGTAAAAAGGCAGATAGAGATATAATACAGAACATATTTCCTGAATCAATAAAAAATCTGAATCTTCAAATCCAAATGTCACATAACATAGTTGGGAAAAATGATACAGGATTATTATCGCCAAGACCTATCCTGGTAAACTTGTTGAACTTCAGCACCTCTACAGGCATTTAGTATGGAAAAAAATCAAGAAATGTGAAGGTAGAATAAAATCGGGCCACATCTCAAAAGCATTATTCCATGCCAGAACATAAGAGAAAAACATCTAGAATGACCTGAGGGTACAACAATATAAAACATTACATTGTCTGTTATCTAAGATTTCAAAGTTAGCCATTATACATTCTCAAACAGTAAAGAATTTGAGGTATACTGTACATAAACCCTATAGGGAGGGGGATAAAATCCATCCAACCAATAGATGAATCAAAATTAAGAATTTAAAACCAGAGAAACTGAGCCGGGCGTGGTGGCGCACGCTTGTAATCCCTGCGCTTGGGAGGCTGAGACAGGAGGATCGCACAGGTTCGAAGCCAGCCTCAGCTATTTAGTGAGGCTCTCAGCAACTTAGTGAGACCCTGCTTCCAAATAAAATATAAAATAGGTCTGGGAGTATAGCCCAGAGGTAGAAAGCCTCTGGGTTCCTCTCCCAGTACCACCAAATAAATAAATAAATAAATAAATAAATATAATAATAAAAAATAAAACCAGAGAAACCACAACTATCATTGAACTTGCTTAAAAGTTGAACTAACATTTGTGGGAATCATGCTAGAAAAACAGAATGTATGTTTTGCCAATTAAAAGTAATAAAATCAACAAAAATTAGAAATTTTCACAGTTCATCTTTCACAATAGCGATAAATTGATAATGCCTAAAATTTAGCACACAGTTTTTAAAACCCTCTTTATGGCTTTCATATTTCCCCCATAATTTCCATACAATCTTTTGGCAACAAATGACTCAATGTTAATACTTCCTAAAGTTTTTTTTTTTACTTCCTTCTGTTTCACATTGTTTTTCTATTAAATTTAAGTAAACTTGTCTTTAATGTTTTTAAAATAATATGTATAGTGTAATCTAATTCCAATATTTTTTTAATCTATTGACTTTCAACCTAAATCAACCAACCAACCAACCAGCTCTCCTTCTAAATGAAAATAACTACAAAGAAATACATGAAGTGATACTCATCAAATGTTAACACTTATTTTATTTGTATGCATAAAGTTTATCTTTTGCTTTCTTTTTTGTATTTTTATAATAAACATAACTTTCAAAAATAAAATATTATCTAAATTACTGCAAAGCTTTTTAATTCATTAAATGTGTGAACTGCTTATACTTTATTACTTTCTCTTTGTTATTGTATGTATATATTGTGAAATGATTACCATAATCAAGTCAGCTAATACATCTAATACTTCACACAGTGTATGTGTGTGAGAGAGAAACAGAGACAGAGACAGAGAGAGACAGAGACAGAGACAGAGGAGAGAGAAATACTTAAGGTGGTCTCCTCTCAGTGAAGTTTAACTACATAAAATAGTATTATTCAACAGCTTTCTGCTTGCATCTCAATAGCAGGAAATATCTAAGGTGACCATGCTTAGACCAATCACAGGCAGGAGTATGGGATGAGGAATAAGTGGTTGAGGAAGACATGACCACGAGGGAGACATGTCCACGTGCGGAAGAGGGAACACCTGGGCCACATAAGGTCATTCAAACAAAAGCAAACAGATACATTTTGTTAGGCAGGAAACAGGTGACAATTTCTTATCTAATATTTTGGTGTATATCCTTCCAAATTTTCCCTTTTTGGTTGCCTCCCTTTAAGTGATTTCATTCATTTACCCGTTCATTCATTTGCATATCGAGGGGCTACTGCATTCCACCACTGCTCTAGGCAATGCAGATACAAGGGTGAGAAAGACAGGGAGACAAATGACCATCTCTGTTTATCTCTAGCAGTGCTCCCAGTTATGTATGTGAAGACATGGGAATAACAAGGAGGGAACATGGTGAATGTAGAGGGGATCTGTGTGAACAGAATTCCAAAAGGGGAACAGACTGAGCCACATGACCCTCTGGGAGCAACACATGGCCATGATAAAAAGGGCTGGTATACCTAGCACAGGGTGAGTGAAAAGGAGAAATGGAAGTGCTAAACTCCATAGAGGTCAAGAGGCAGAATCTTTAGGGTCTGGCAGGCCAGTTGATGAAGCCTTCCATTTTATTCTAAGTGGGATTAGAAGCCCTTGGGAGGCTGAGCAGCAGAGAATTGGCCTGGCTTATATTTTCTAATGCTCATTCAGGCTGCTCTCTGGAGGGCTCAGTGGAAACAAAATTCTAGGAGGCAGGTTTTTCAAGAATTTCTCAAAGCTTTTTTTTTTTTTTTCCTCTAATTTATAAGAAGAATGTTTTCTATTCAGTGACTTTCTCTTGTATTCTCTGCGAGTGTTTCAGATGTTTGGTTCAAACCATACTGAACCCAATACGTAGTTAGTGACCCACATATGTATTTTAAAGTTTCTAGTAAAAGAACAAGGTAAAAATAAACAGGTTAAATTAGTTTCAGTAGACTTCCGGGAAGATGGCGACCAAGAAAAGCGGGGCTTAAGAGTCCCGCTAACAACCAATCTCCATTACCACAAAAAGAGCGCCTTTCATAGCCAGAAAACACCATCACCAGAAAAACAAAAAAAACCCACCAGGCTCCAGAGAGAAAGCGGACTGAGAACAGAGCTCAGGGCCACAGAGGAGACACACGAGCCCGAGGACGCGGCAGCAGCGCCATACTGCCGGCAGCAGCGGCGAACTCAACGGACGGCTACAGCAAGCCAGGTGAGCCGCTGCGGAACAGCCAGGCGGGATATTTCGGCGCAGACAGCATTTAAAGCTCCCAGTGGCTGAGCTCAGCACACGCTGCAGGGATTCAGAGTGGAAATCAAAACCAGAGAAGAAAAAATACGCCAGCCTCATGGCCGAGGGTGTGGCAGAGGCGCCATATTGCCACCGGCGGCGGCAGCAGCAGTGAATTCACCGAGTCCAGTACAGCTACATCTGCGTACTCAAAAACAGTGAGTCAAATTGCGGGCCACAGAGGAGAAATCGCAGTATTGGGCCTCCTGGGACTTGACCCAGTGAGGGAGTGGTGGTGGCAGAGATATCACACCATAGGAGAACGTGCAACCTGGCACCCCCCATAGTTTAAAGCAGCCTCTATCGACTCCCTGGGTCAGAGACTCTGTGATACAACCCAATAAAGGAGTAGTGGGGTCTGAGATAATACAGACTCGAGATCCAGAGCACCTTAAGTGAAGCCATAGTGACCCAAGGGAAGAACCCAGAGAAGGCACAAACCTCCGAAATCATGGGAAAGAGGAATAACACTGGAGTAATGAATGTGCACAACCCCACAACATCAGAACCTGATAAAACAGAAAATCAGAGATTTCTAGAAGATCAAATCAGGAAAATAACTGTAGAAATAATAGAGGTGCTTCGAAAAGAACTCAGAGAGAGCCAAAAAGAGATAAAGGATGCAATTAATGAAGTAAAGGCCTCAATTCAAAGCACAAACAACCGATTAGACCACATGGAGAACAGAATCTCGCTCTTAGAAGATGAGCAATCCAAAAATGAAGGCATAGTTTCTAATCTAGAAAAAAATATCCAACAGCAGGAATCTGACATTGAAGAAATATGGGCCCATCTTAAGAGAGCTAACCTAAGAATAATTGGAATAGAGGAGGGAAAAGAAAGTGAAACCAAAGGAATCAACAATCTCTTCAAGGAAGTAATAGCAGAAAATTTTCCAAATATAGAGCAAGAGGTTGATACACAGATCCAGGAAACTTATAGAACTCCCTTTAGACAGGATCGGAGAAGAGGATCCCCACGCCATATAATTGTCAAAATGACCAATGTGGAAGCCAAGCAGAGAATCTTAAAGGCAACAAAAACAAAGGGCCAACTGACATTCAGAGGCAAACCAATTAGAATCACTCCAGACTTCCCAAACCAAGTCATGAGAGCCAGAAGGGCTTGGAGTAACATATTCCAAACTCTGAAAGAAAACAACTTCCAGCCAAAAATTTCCTATCCAGCAAAACTTTCTATCAAATTAGATGGAGAAATAAGAAGCTTCCATGACAAACAGAAACTGAAGGAATTTATGTCTTCAAAACCAGCGCTAGAGAAAATACTCAAAGAGATTAACTACAAAGAAGAAATAGGTAACACTCACCAGAACCAGAGAAACAAGCGTTTCCATCCAACAGACAACTAAGATTGGTTATCTGTGGAGATTCATTATTTATGTTAGTCTTTTACCTATCTCTAAGTTGTATTGTTTGCCTTTATTGTTGTTAATTTTTAGGATTTCTAGTTGGAATATTAATATACCTTCAGATATAGCATTTGGAAATATTTTATCCAATTCTATTAGTAACTTTTAACTCTGTTTACATTGTCTTTGGATATACAATATTTTCTTTTATTTTTTAGGGAGTTTGTATATTCTTCTGTTGCCTGTGCCATTGAAATCATATCCAAGAAATCATTGCCAATTTCAATGTTGTGAGGTTTTATGACCCAGATTTTCTCCTAAAAGTTTATAGTCTTAAGATTTATATTTAGGTCTTTTATCTATTTTGAGTTAATACTTGTATATGGGATTAGGTAAAGGTCCAATTTTATTCTTTTCCATGTAATTATTATTTTTCAACAATATTTAGTTAAAAGATTATTATTTCCACCACCAAATGTTCGTGGAAACCTTGTCAAAAATAACTTGACAATATAGGGAAGAATTTAGCTCTAGGCTTGTATTTAACTCCAATGGTCTATATATCTGCCTTTAGAACAGTACTACACTGTTTCAATTATTGTAGCTTTATATGGTTTGAAATCAGAAAATATATATCTGCTAGCTTTGTTCTTTTTCAAGATCGTTTTGGGTATCTAGAATTCATATTCCATATTAGGATAGATTTTTTTCTGAAAAATAAATATATAAATATATGATAGTTTCACCTAAAAAAAACAGAAAAAAATATGCTCTAGTAAGAAAGAAAGCAAAAAGAAATATTGAAATGCTATCTTTAAATCATCAAACACTTGGTATCAGACAAATGAAACTGTTATGTGAGATTATCATTTTTAATTTTGGATAAATTGCTATAATACTAGATGTCAACCACTAAGCCAAGCATGGGAAGGAGGGATGGGGAGAGAATGGGGTGGGGATCGGGTGGGGGCTGACTGGGCAATGTGTGCATGTATGTCTACAAAAGTTTGTATCCCACTATGATGTATAAATACAGTGCACCAATAAAATAAAATTTTAAAAAAATGGAAGAAGGAAAAGCAAGAAAAAAAATTAGTTTCAGTAATACATTTTATTTTAGTTTCAGTAATACATTTTATTTAACCCCAAATATCCTAAGTAGAACTTCCACACATAAATGATATAAACATTATTCAAGAAATATTTTACATGCTTTTCCTTGCACAAAAATCTTTTAAGTCTAGTGTATGTGTTGTACTTAAATACATCACAATTCTCACAAAATATGTTTCCAGCACTTAGTAGCCACATGTCCCCAAACATGGCATTTGGGGACAACAGTTTCGTTTCTAACTGCTTCTTATTCTTTCTAATATATTCTTAGTGCTATTTCTTGTACCTAATATTTTCTACTTAATTTCCTAAGTATTTTAATTATCAAAAGAATGGCTAATTTTGCATCTGGCATCATTTAAATCTGTTGGATAGACACTGCCACTTTCAGTCTTTCACTATCTCTAACTTCATTATCAAACACTTGAATTCAAGCACACACACACACTAGTTCAGAGATATTAGCCTGAAAAGCAGAGTGTAGGTAATCTTTATATCCTTTAACAGGTGGATAAATTCTATTAACCTCAGACAAGATGTGAAGCTAAGCACATTACTTTTTCTCTTATGTTTATGGCTTAAATTTGATTTATTCAGGGAGGTAATTTCCTTAACTTCATACCTCACACAAAGGTTGAAAGAACATGAGTTTGGGTTTTTTTGTAAACCAACATTTAGGCAGAGTAAAATATGAAGCATGAGAATGTTGACTAACCAGAATGCTAAGGTAACAGAATGATCTTGTTAACTGAACTCTGTTTTGTTCCTTACTGTTAAAAAAAATCTCTCGCCGGGCGTGGTGGCGCACGCTTGTAATCCCCGTGCTTGGGAGGCGGAGACAGGAGGATCGCGCTGGTTCGGAGCCAGCCTCGCTGGCTTAAGAGACTCTGTTTCCACATAAAAATGTTAAAAAAAATAGGTCTGGGAGTGTAGCCCGTGGGAGTGTATACTGGAGGTAGAAGGGCTTTCAGGAACCCCAGTACCACCAAAAAAAAAAAAAAAAAAAAAAAAAAAAAAACTTCTCTAAAATAAAGTAGGCAGATCTCCACTTAATATAGTCTACTGATTATAACAGAATTTGAAATTTTCTTTGATGATTCCACAAATTGCCCAGCCTCATTTTGTTGCTCCCTAATGGCCATCCATGTACAGAGATATAAATGATAGAAAGAGCCAATTAATTGAAGGTCTTAGCTGATGTTTGGCAAGAATTTTCTATGGTATGGCAAATGAGAGCAAGTATTTTGCAGAGTAAGTGAAGGTCTAGCAGTCAGGGAAGCTCACAGCTCGATATAATAGCATCACTAAGTGGCTTAACCAAATGGAAATTTGTTTTCCTCTGGAGACCGGCAAGCCAGCAAAGATAGGGCAACTCCACCATGCCGTCAGGGACCCAAGATTCTTCTAAATTCCCATTTTTAGCAGGCTTACCTTGACCTTAAGACAGCTCTGACAAAAAGAGGCATACTGGCCATGCTCCAGGCGAGAATACAGGCAAAGGGCCAAACAGAAGGAAACAAAGCCAAATGAGTTTGTCCAATTTTAAAGACGCTTCCAGGAGCCAGGAGCCACCCCTGAGGATTCTCTTTTTGGTTCCATTGGCCAAGACTGTGTAAACTGACCAGTAAATGCACCACGAGAGGCAGGGAGGCAAGTATTTCAACTGGGAACACTGCCATTCTAAGCAGAATTAAGACTCTGTTGATAAGAAAACTAAAAGGATGGATTTGGAGATGCAATAAAGAATTGCACATAAGGGGGTTGGAGCACAGCTGAGGGAAACAGGAAGTTAGTTCCTGAATTCCTCTGTCTTATGACAGATGAGAAGTGAGAATCAGATAGAATCCTGTAGAGGAACACAGTTTGTGTCAAGAAGTGACAATATCACCTCCCCACCTACCACTCCAAATCACACATGCTTCTTCATTTCTTCCTCTTTGGGCCCTAAATGAAAAGACCTCTATTTACGCAAGGGTAAATTTACTACAAATCTTTCCTCTTCGAATTCCCTCTCAAGTTGGTTCTTACTCGCTGAACCATGGGTCCTAAGGGACGGGGATGATAATATTACTCAATTCACTCCAGTTCAGCATAGCAGAGAAGAACCCTGGATATAATGAGGCTCTTGTCCCCAAAACAGAGACTTGTGTAATAAGCTGAAAGAAAATTCTCATGGCTTCAACTTGTCAAAAAAGGTCACTTTAGAGTAAGTTAGGATCTTTCACAGAAACATACACTGGGTGCTCACCCTCTACCTCTGCAATTAATCCAGGATTCTTCCCACTTTCCTCACCCACCATTTCTCACACTGGACTTTCCCATCTCTTCCACTGTCTAAACAGGACTCCGTATCCAGACACTCTTCCCATATAGCCCTCTTCCACCTGCATCTATACTGAACTGCCCCCTGGATCAGAAGAAGAAATCAAATACTCCTAACTTTCTGCACAGCGTATGAGGTATGGCGATGAGGAAGAGAGACTTGCTTTCCTGATCCTGGCTGGGGGTACAGGTGGCATGCCAAGAAAAGAGGGAGAATGTTAAACATGCCATCCACGATGCTGCTTTCCTATACAGCCCCAGGAGCAATCCCACTACAAATGTGTATGACTCTTGAAGGTCTTTTTAAGAAATTTTCAAATTCTTCATTCTCCGTTAAAGCAAAAAAGGCTGGAATGAGAGGAGACATTGAAGCAAGAAGAGGAATCAACATAATCATGAATGACAAAGTGAAACTCTCTATGCTACCAAGTCAGCTAACAAATAAAATCCGATGCGTGAGAAGTAGTCGGTGTTTTGACCCAGGTGTTTTGTTCGAACCTCACTGTACACCACTCTCTGCCTCTACCTGCTTTTTGTCTCTCAAATACTGCATCAGTCCAATGAGGCTAGGCTACACACTGGTCACAACTACCAAATCACAGCAAACATTTATTTTTAACCCTTCTCTGGGTTCAGGTGATGCTCTAAGCCAGATCTCCTCTGCCCAATGGCTAGGTGATACATTTCTGTGTCAGAGGCATAGTGCTCCGAGACCCTGCATGCAGAGTTAAATGGTCCTATCCAGAAAGAACACTTGTCACCTCCCCTCACATTCTGGTGGTTGGAGTATATTCTGTCGTTCTGACTAATCAAAGAAGGCAGGGAAATGCAACTCATCATGTTCCAGAAAGACGACAAAGGGGATACTAGGGAGTGGTGTAAACATTTGTGACACATTTTATGCTCTATTTTTTCCCCCAGACTTCAGAGCAATGTGGCCCCCTATGCCTGGATGCATCCTCTATAATTTTTCTTGCTTAACTTTTATTCCCATCCTTCTTCCTCCCCCGCCCTGCCAGCCCTCTAAATTTCTGACCATTGAATGGCACTGATTACATCTTATTATTATTGGTCTATATTGCAAAATTAGAAGCTTCCAAAGGTGTATTGCTCATCTTTTTAAAATTCAAATATGGTAGCCGGGTGTGGTGGTGGACGCTTGTAATCCCAGCACTTGGGAGGCTGAGACAGGAGGATCGCACAGGTTCGAAGCCAGCCTCAGCTACTTAGTGAGGCTCTCAAGCAACTTAGTGAGACCCTGTTTCCAAATAAAGTATAAAAATAGGTCTGGGAGTATAGCCCGGAGGTAGAAAAACCTCTGGGTTCCACCCCCAGTACCACACACAAAAAAAATTCAAATATGGTGCTTAGTATGTGCTACATGGTAAGAGATTCACAAGTGTGTGGTAAGGGATTAAGTGCTGAGAAACAGTGAGAGGACACCAGGCAATAGAACAGGCCACATTCAGTAGGAAGGTCAGCTAACATCAGGAGTAACAGAGTCAAACTCTCGCAGCTGTAAATTTACTAAGAAATCGGATCCAGCGGGATTATGAGATGTGGTCTGGTTTTTGTACCAGCCAGAGACAAACATTCCAGAGACTGAAGCATTGCTGGATCCCATAGGCTTTAGTTTCCTACTGCCACACACACAAGAGTTTACTTGTTTAAAAAAGAAAACATGAAGAACAAATATTTATATCTATGACAGATGTGGCTTGAAATTTTGAATGTTGAAATCTTTCTCATTTTCTTATATTAGAAAAAAATATATATGACCTTGGGAAAATCTCAAATACAGAATAATATGAACTAAAAAGGAAAGATCTCCTCCAGTTAGGGAGATTTGCACCCTAAACCTCCAACATAACTCTTAAAAGTAATCACTGGTAACATTGTATTCATCCAAAAATTCTCTGTGCATGTTATATTCACATATATTGATATTTAAACGTGTAGAAATGAAATTATATTGTACAATGATGCTCTTTTTTCTCTTCATAGTATATATTAGGCATCTTCCAATTAGTATATATAAGTGCATCTCATTCATTTTTTATTTATTTATTATCTGTGGTACTGGGGTTCCTGGAAGCCCTTCTACCTCTGGGCTACACTCCCAGACCTATTTTATATTTTTTTATTTGGAAACAGGGTCTCTTAAGCCAGTGTGGCTGGCTTTGAACCTGCGCGATCCTCCAGTTTCCGCCTCTCAAGTTCGGGATTACAAGCGTGCGCCACCACACCCAGTGTATTCATCTTTTAAATATATATATGCATTTAAATGAGTAGTTTCCATCAATCTTGGGGTTTTTTTGTACTGAAGATTGAACCCAGGGACATTCTGCCTCCGAGCTATACCCTTAGTCCCTTTGCGTTTTATTTTGATATAGGGAATTGCTAAGTTGCTGAGGCTAGACTTCAGCCTGCAATCCTCCTGTTTTTAGCCTCTCTGTACCAGAATTATATCCATGCATCAACATACCTGGCTTGGAATCTTATAAGACACTAAATTAACTACTTTAGGCTTTACACAATCTAGCTTTTCTGGAGCCATTCCAAATGGGCAGGAGGTGAGGAAGTAGAAAAAATAGAAATCCACGGAAAATAAAATTACTTTACTAGTGAGCTTTAATGTTTTAATAAAAGTTAAGAGCCGGGCGTGGTGATGCACGCTTGTAATCCCAGCATTCGAGAGGCTGAGACAGGAGGATCGCAGTGTGTGGACAGCCTCAGCTACTTAGCGAGGCCCTCTGCAACTTAGTGAGACCCTGTTTCAAAATAAAGAATAAAAATAGGGCAGGGGGTATAGCTCAGAGATCGAATGCCTCTGTATTCCATTCCCAGACCTGCAAAAATAAATAAATAAATAAATAAATAAATAAATAAATAAATAAATATGAACATAATAAAGTTAGAATAGTGTATGTGAGGCAGAAGTCTAAGATGGCACCGCCCTACACCCACTACTTGGAGCCTATGCTGTGCACCTGTCATGTGGGAGCAGTTAGAAGAAATCAGGCTCAGGAGAAGATACTAAAACCTAACCCAAGCTTCCTCATCTGTCAAGCCAATCAAGACCTTCCCCATCTGTCTGAGGCTATATAATCTGTATGCTGATGCCACTGTGGGCTCAGACTTCAGACTTTAGTACTCTGGGACCTGCTGGTGAAAATAAAGAAATTCTCCTTCCCAACTTGGTCTACAGGTTGGTGTCTCTCCATGCCTGTCCTTCTGCAACAACTGGCAAGTCAGCAAGGAGGTTTGTGTACCAGGAGATCCTGGCCCAGGACATTCTGCCTCTACCTCAACTGGACACAAGGAACCCAGCTTCTCCAGGAACACTGGTCCACTGGACATGCCAGAGATTCCTTTGCCCCTGTGTGAGAGACATCAATGAGGAAGTCAAAGACTGCCATGGCCACTTGAGGAGAAGTGGGTGGAACAAGAGATATCAGCAGACATCTGAATCACATTGGGAAAGCACCAGGGAGACTGGGGACCTGTCCTACTGCAGAAAAGGGAAGTCTTATCAACCCCCACAATCTTCTGAGTACAGTCCCTAAGTGACTGTTGGGAAACCAGGACTCAGGAGAAAAGGAAGGGTGTTGAGTGACTGATGACGGTGTGGTGTGTCATTCTGCAGATTCTGATCCCAGTCCACAGAGCAGTATTAAGTGTGGCATTCCACTCCATGATTCCAGAGGGACCTCATACAGCTCAGGGAAGCACTGACATGAAAGCTGAGATTAGTGGCCTGCCAAATTAAGAGAGGCTCAAAATATCCTCATAAGAGGACTGGCTGGAGATGAACAAAGCCATTGTTTTCTGTTATCTGTGTCCTGTTGAAATGGGAGGGACACAGAGAAGTAGACTTTTCTTAAAACAGTGGTCACAAATTTCAAGAAAGGATATAATTGGGACTATGAGAAAAAAATTAAGTCCCAGTAAGCTGCTGACCCTCTGTGGGGTAGAATGGCCAGCTTTTGAAATAGGACGGCCCACAGAAGTTTTATTCAATAGAGTTTTAGTTAAAAGATGTGGTGTGTAATCACAGGAGATCTCAGGCAACAAGACCAGTTCCCCTATTTAGATTCATGGCTCTAATCAGTTATCTACCCCCAATACCCTGGCTGAGGGGTCCAGTCTCCAGAGTTCTTAGTAACTAGAGGCAGACAGGAAATGCTGACTTCCAAGGAACTTCTGGGAACGGCATCAGTTTGAGTTGGAAACTGAGAGCTAGAAATGCCACCCTACAACCTTGCTAATTGAACTGGGTGGCTGCCCCCACCTGTCCTACTATGGCATATTCAGGACTGATAATTCAGATATTGGCTTCCCAGCTCCTGAGGAGACCCCAGGGTCACCAGTCCTGTCCCCCTTATACTCCAAATCTACCCTCCAAACCAGGAGACTCCAGGCAGGTACAGTAATTTTCCTTGCAAGAAGTAGCCAGACCAGAAAAAATAGATGCAGATAAATAGGCAGTCCCAGCCAGGTGTGGTTGCAAACGTTTGTAATCCCAGCATTTGGGAGGCTGAGACCAGAGGATTGTGGTTCATGGATAGCCTCAGCTACTTATTTAGGCCCTCCACAACTTAGTGATACCCTGTTTCAAAATAAAGAATAAAAAACAGGGCAAGGAGTATAGCTCAGAGGTAGAAAGCCCTTGGGTTCCATCCCCAGGCACATAAATAAATAAATAAATAAATAAATAAACAAACAAACAAACAGTCCCAGGGCAGCAAACTCTAGTATATAAGGAGGTTCACAGACCTCCTTAAGAGGAAGCATCACACTCTCTCCTATTCAGAAAAGCCTAAGTCTTCCTTGTGGATTTGATCCAGCCCGTCTGTCAGACTCACAACCCTACCTGGTTGGGAAGATTGCAAACACCTGTTTCTGACTCTCTTCAATATGGAAGAATCGTGGTGATTCTTCCAGGCAGCTACACAGTGGGTTGAGAAAACTTTCCTGTTGGGGTCTGTGGACCCAGAAGCATATGCTAGACTCCATTTGCAAGCCCAAGTACTGCACCACAGAAGGATGAGAAACTCTACATCAGCTCCTCTGTGTGCCGGAATGTCCAGTGCCACTGCTGGGGAGAGACATTCTGAGAAAAATAGGAGCGACCATAACCTTTCCTGAAGCAGGAAAATTGTGTCTTGAGGTACCCACCTGGGGTGGGGGGGGGCTCATCTTCACCTTGCAGGTTCCCTGGGACAAAGAATGAGAACTATTTGAGGGCTAAGAAGGAGAGTCTTTAACCCCAAGATGGCCCAAAAGATGACCCACCATATGGGCAACCTGCCGGGTCTTGCAAAAAACCAGCTCCAGTATTAATATAACTTAAATCTAAGGACCAGGCCATTCACTTGAGACAATATCCAATCCCTGAGCAAAATTTGGAAGGCATTCACCCACATCTGGAGAGGCTGCTAGAAAAAGGAATCATCATCCCCTGCCAATCTGCCTGAAACACACTGCTCCTGCCAGAGACCCAAGACTATCGTCCGGTGCAAGATCTGGACCAACAACCCAGTAACTGTCTCCCTGTACCCAATGGTGCCCAACCCTATACCTTCTTTAGCCTCCTCCTGGCCACTGCCACCTGGTTCAGCTGTCTGGACCTCAAGGATACCTTCCTTCTTTAACATTCGACTGATGCCTGCCAGTCAAGATCTCTTTGCCTTCAAATGAGAAGATCCTCACTCAGAAGTAAAAAGTCAGTTTACCTAGACTTGACTACCACAAGGTTTCAAAAATTCACCCAACATCTTCAGAGAAGCCCTCACAAGGGGCCTTTGAACTTTTCCCTCACAGAAACTAGGCTATGCACTCCTGTGACCTCCTACAGACACATGAGACTTTTAAAGGATGTGTGAAAAACACTGATGCTCTGTTCAGACCATTGCCATTTAGACCAGTACAGATAGAGTCCCCAGGAAAAAGGTCCAGATATGCCAGAGAGTTGTCAAATACCTTGGGTTGCATTTAAAATAAGAAGAATGACTTTATGGACTGGGAGAAAAGTGATCTGAGCCATTCTGGTACCAAATTCCAGGACAGCCTTAAGATAATTCGTAGGAGCCACGGGGTTCTGCCAACTCTAGATCCTCAACTTCTCTGTGATTGCTAAGCCTCTATATGAAGTAACAGGGAGGGAAGAAAAGAGAGTCTCTAATCTGGGAAGAGGATCAACATACAGCATTCACCTACTAAAAAAAGAAGAAGAAAGCAACAAGAAACCCCAGACTTGGACTTCCAAACCTAGACAAACCATGCACTCTATACGTCTCAGAAGCTAGAGTCATGGGAATGCCTAGCTGCCTACCTCTCAATACAGCTGGATGGAGTTGTGGCTGGATGGCCACCGTGTTTTCAAGTTGTGGCAGCAATGGCGCTACTCAACCAGGAGGTAAACGAATTGACACTCGATCAACATTTCTGTATTCATGTTCCCCATTCAGTACATACAAATGGACCTTTCTGAACTGCCCTGATGTGGGAGCAAACAGTACCTACTAGTCATAGTATGCACCCTTTCTGGATGGGTAGAAGTTTTTCCATGCAGGACTGAAAAATCTCAAACAGTAGTCCAGGTCTTACTTCAAGAAATCACCCCCTGCCCCGGGGTTTAGCATGCCTTTGCAAACAGGTTCAGATAATGGCCCTGCCTTCATCTCAGCAGTCCTTCAGGCTGTGGCAGTAGGTCTCCACATTACATGGAAGTTACATGTGGCCTATCATTCACAAAGCTCAAGGGAAGTTGAAAGGAAGAATCAGACCCTAAAAATGAGGTTGGGGAAAAATTTGTCAGGAAACAAGCCCTGCCCCTAGCACTGTTTAAAATTAGGTGCACCCCATCTAAACAGATACAGTACTTGTCCTACAAAGTACTAAATGCCTGGCCTCCCCCCCCATGTTTTGTTTTCTTCCCAGGATGCTGTAAGAATATGGGGAGACCAAGTTGCATTAGCTAATACTGGGATTAGGAAAAATTGCCCCCAATTTTTCACTTCAGTAAGTCTCTTCTGTTCACCTGGTCCAATCATGGGACTCAATGTGGGTAAAAAACTAGAACTTGACTCCACTAAAATTACAGTGGAAGGGACCCTTTACTATTACCTTAACTGTCTCCACAGCTACAAAAGTAGACAGCATAATTGCCTGGATCCATCATAGCTGCCTTAAAAGGGCCACCCCAAAACAGTCATAGGAAGTTTCAACAGACTCTGACATCACCTCTCACCTGACCCTCTGAAAGATACCATGCCTTACTCCAGTCACACCCAGGAAGCTAACTGATGTATGCACAGCCAAAGTCTAAAGATATTCTTCATCATCTGGACTTTGCTAGTGTTATCCAAAACAAACTGGCCACACCCTTCCAATCTCTTCTCACTGCTCCTGGGCTCAAACAGTCCTATCTGCACACCCGCCCTTCTCTCTTATCTGGTAACAAAGATTCAAAATATGAAACCCCAACAACAGGTATTATAGTGGGTCTCAAAAGGGGGTAATGATACAGGAGCCTAAGATGGTGCTGTCCTGCACTAGCCATGTGGAGCCCAAACCACTTCCCTGTAACCCTGAGACTATAAAATCTATATGCTGACACCATTCAGGGATGACTTCAGACTTTAGTCCTCTGGGCCCCATCAGTGGAAATAAAGGAATTCTCTTTCCCAACCTGGTCTCCTGGTCATCATCTCTCCACACATGTCCCCCTGCAGCATATGTATTAGTTAGGGTTCACTAGAGGCATAGAACCAAATTTTATATATATATATATATATATATATATATATATATATATATATATGGATATTTGTTAGATTGACTTGCATGAACAGAGGTTTAATAGTTCCACAATAGCTAACTGCAGGTTAGAAAGCCACAGAAACCAGTAGCTGCTCAGTCCACAAAGCTGGAGCCCCAGAAAAGAAGGGACCAATGCTGTAGCTCCAAGGCAAGCTGAGGACCTGAAAGTCCACTCAAGAATGGCTGGTGTAAGCCCATGTTCAAAGACTGAAGAACCTGGAACTGTCATTTCCAGATGATTGGCAGCAGCAAAAAAAAAAAAAATGCACCCATTCAAGACCAGAGCATGTATAAACACATGCTTCCCCTTCTTCCTTTATTTCATTTTATTTTATTTTATTTTTGTTTTATCTGAGCCCCTAGCTTATTGGATGGTGCTGCCCACATTCAGGGAAGATCTTACCCAGTTTGATAACCTGCATGCCAACATCTCTAGAAGCACCCTCATAGCACACCCAGATGTGTACTTTACCAGTGTTCTAGGTGATTCTCCATCTCATCAAGGTGACAACCAAGATTAACCACCACAGTATAATACCAATTATGTAGTTTAGAGGGAAGTATGACTCTTACATTTAGCTCTATTTTGCTGTACGTTGACAAGCGTGAATTTTCTCATTTACAGAATAGGAATTAACAACAGCAAATAATCCACAAGCTTATTGTAAGGATTAAAAGATAATCCATATTGTCTGTTTCTTATTTTATTTCTATTAACATGCACTTATTGTACATAATAATGGGGTTCGGTATGATATTACAATTCATATATACATATGCACTCATCAAATTCTGCCTCCTCTATCCACCTCCCCCAGACTTTACAACCTCTTACAATCACTATTCAATATTCAGATCAACTTATTTTTTAACTTCCACATATGAGAGAGAACATGAGGGCCTTGACTTTCTGTGCCTGGTTTAATTTAACATAATGCCCTCAATTCCATCCATTTTGCTTTAAAGGACAGAATTTCATTATTATTTGTGGCTGAATAATATTCTATTGTGTGCAGAGACTACATTTTCTTTATCCATTCATCCACTGATAGGCACCCGGGTTGATTTTATATCTCAGCTCTTGTGAATGGCGCTGCTGTAAACATGGCTGTGCAGGTATCTCTCTGTTATGCTTATTTCTTTTTATTTGGATACACACCTAGCAGGGGTATAGCTGCATCACATGGTATAAATACTTTTAGTTTTCTGAGGAAACTCCATAATCTTCTCCAAAATGGTTGTACTAATTTACATCCCCACTTATAGTGTGTGTATCTTATTCACTTCAAAGCTCAATAGTGAGGATAAGGAATTCAGGCCAAATACCTTACAGTGAGTAACAATAATTTAGAGTTTTAAATATCTCTGTTCAAGTCGGGCATGGTGGCGCACGCTTGTAATCCCTGCTCTTGGGACGTGGAAACAGGAGGATCGCGCAGGTTCGAAGCCAGCCATGCTGGCTTAAAAGACCCTGTTTCCAAAAATAAAATAGGTCTGGGAGTGTAGCCCAGAGGTAGAAGGGCTTCCAGGAACCCCAGTACCACCACCAAAAAAAAAAAAATTATATATATATATATATATATATATATATATATATATATATATTCTGTTCAAGAGGCAAATAAACTTGAGGCATTCTCCTTGTGAAGCAATGAGAAAACTGATTTAGTGTTCCACAGAAAATCCAGAAGTCATCAGAATGGTAACTTTGAACTGAGAATAAAAATATGAGAAAGAAGCCGGTGGTGGCGACACATACTTGTAATCCCAGTACTTGGGAGGCTGAGACAGGATCACAGGTTCACAGCCAGCTTCAACTAGTAATGAGTCTCTCAGCAGCCTAGTGAGACCTTGTTTCAAAACAAAACATAAACTAGGGCTGGGGGTATAGCTCAGGGGTAGAATGGCTCTGGGTTCAATCCCCAGCATGCCCAAAAAATATGAGAAAGAAAATATCTTACCTAAAAAAAATAGTGTGTGTAAGGAGAAAAAATCTGATTTTAAATGTCTCTTTTTGGAACATTTCTGCCTTGTTATATAAGAAGGCACCTTCCTTTATTTCTCATAAGCAAGGGATCGGAATTAAAGTCTCTTCTCCATCAACCCAAAGAAATATCTATGCTTCAAGATTTCTGCACCAAAATTTTTCTCTGGATTTAGCTGGGAGAAGCCCTCTTTCTGCTTACAAGTTAGTGCCTGGCACAGCTGTCCTGTAGCTGCAGTGAATGCATGCAGTAGTCAAGCTGCAGTCTGCACCTCATTCAAGAGTTATCCCAAGGCCTGGCTCTTCTTTGTCTTGAGTACTTTCTCCTTTGGCTCCAGACTTTGGCTGTCTCTCAGAGGTCCCATCACCTGGGCTGGATCAGGTTGGCTCGGGCTAGCCTCCAGGACCAAGCATTTATCCCTGCCTCTTCTGAAGCTCCACCTTAGAAGACCCAGTCCCGTCATAAACAAGGCATACACAGGTGAGGGGTGCTCCACGCCACATTCTGGAGAGGCTCCTGGACACCACCCTCGGTGGATTCATGGCACTTTCAATTTCATAATGGTGGATAATAGACAGGGCACCAAAGGCCCTACATTCCTCCTGATAATACACTGGCACTTTTACATCTCAGAAAGGGTACCAAGCAGCTTCTGAAGGCAGCAATGTTCAGGGACGTGAGCTTGGAAGTGAGACTGACTGCATTTTAACTCTTAAGCTAAATGAAGCCATTTAATCTCACTAGGCTTTCATTACCCCATTTTTAACAGAGACATAATAATAGTACTTATGTAAAAAGGCTATAATAAAGTCAAAGTACAATAATCCACATTCTATGCTTAGTATAATGCATAGAACTCGGGATGTATTCAGTTAGCATAGTACAAATGGGGATGACTGCTGCTATAGTTTGGATCTGGAATGTCCCTGAAAGGCCCATATGTGGAAGGTTTGGTCCCTTAACTTTGGTGCTATTGGAAGGTTTTGGAAACTAAAAGGAGGTGGGACCTAGAGGGAAAGTTTTAGGTCATTGGGTGCATGCCCTCAAAGGGGATAGTAGGACCATGTTCTCTTCCTCTTTCTCTCTTGTATACTGGTCATGAAGTGAATGTCTCTGCTATGGCACAGGCCCCTACCATGATATGCTGCCACACACCACCACCATCACCACCACCACCATCACCAGCCTAAAAGTAATGGGTCTGCCAAATCGAGGACTGGAATATCCAAAGCCATGAATGAGCCAAAATAAACCTTTTCTCTTTGCAAGTTGATTATCTCAGGTATTTGTTACAGTAACAAAAGGTTGACTAACACATTAACAAAGACAGAGCTAACCCTCTCCAAGATGACTTTAGAATTCCTGACTTCCTTGAAAATCATCCCCTAGAATCATGCCCATCACCTTTCCTAACCTTAAGGAATGAGCTGGATTGGATCTTTCCAGAGGAAAGGCATTCTGAGAAATCTGTAGAGTAGCCTTAAATGCCCGAGCTAACTGAAGAATCCTCCCAAACAAGGCAATCCCCTGCCTCAGGAGGTGCTTCTGAGGCTCTCGTTGTGGCCACTGAAAGCTAGCACAATTGTATGGCAATGCCCATCCTGGAGCCCTCTTTTGTCTTTCCCACAAACCATCCTGCTCATTTTGTTCTTGCTCCTACATTTGATTCCATCTTTTGTTTATTTAAACATGGTAAGCATGGGTGTTTTATGCTCAGTATTTGGAAATCTAATGTCAAAAGTTAGCAGGTACAGTCATGCTTTATGTGTTTTTGCTAATAATGCCTTGTTTCCCAATGTGTTTTGTAGTTCGGTGACTGGGAGCCAATGCTTACTGGAACAGGAATTCTCTGAGGCCATATGAAGGTCCTGCTTCTCCAGTGACTATGTGCACCCATTCCTGCAAAGCTGGGCTATCGTGTCAATCCAGGGCCCCTTTAAAATAAATTCTAGCTTGAGGTCTTTGCTTGTTCATTGTTCCTGGGCCTCAGAGTAGTACAAACTCAACCCTACGCCACATGAGTGCCCATCATGATTACAGATTCTCAAGAGAAACTTCCCATTGCCCAGTGCCAGAGTTAGAAAAGGCAAACTTCTTTGCTAAGTCCTTTGCAAGTACCTCCTTTTCCAGGTCCCTACTGCAAGTGCCCTGGGTTTGGGTGGCACTTCAGTCTCTGTCCCCAGTGTATAAAATCCCTGTGTTTATTTCTGACATATGAAACGCAGCCTTTATTTCCCAGGTGCTATGTAACCAGAACCAATAGCTGTCCCCAACAGAGGCCACTGGCTTGCCTCACTGCTTGCTTTTTTCTCCATCTAAAGCTTCTCGGGATTCCTCTTTCTTTCCTGCCAGTTCAGCCAGGCACTTAAAATTACAAATTTATTAATTTAATCCAGCATTTTCAGTATTCTGTATTCATTGGATTTTTTAGAATATGTAATCCATCCATAATTCCATTAGAAATAGCCTAGATTTTAAATTGATGATAAATATATTCAGTATTTTATATACTCCATTGCTCAAATGGTTTGGGTTTGCCTTTCCCTGTCATCTGCTTCAAGTACTGTGACTTTCCTGCTAACTTTGGAGCCATCGCTGGTTCGAAACAATTCACCTCTGCCTGCGTTCTGTCTTCTCATGCTCTATGTGCTGTGGCACTTCACTGTGACTCTCTCCAACTAGGTCTGCCTATAAGAAAAAGGTTACTGTATAATTGTTGTTTTTATTCTGCAACTTCAAACAAGATTCCTAGAAAATCTAGTTCTTGACAGGTATGATAACATTACACAAAAATAAGTATTAATTATATTCTCACTAAGACAAATCATGTTGAATAGATGATGTGGAATAGTGTAGCATTTTATACATTATCTGTTATAAACTATGCCACATACAACATTCTCTAACAATGATGCCAGCTGACTTAGGAGAGTGAACCATTTACCTCTCTAAAATCCTTTTTGTTGTCTTAAAATTAATAAAAATGAATCTGAAAAGATCAATTTATAATTCTATTTTTACATGTGAAATACCTTCATATTGTTCTTTCTCTGAAGCTTAAGCTTTGAGGTTCTGTGCCCTGACTCTGAGCAAACACAGCCTAGGTATGAATCCTTACTCTAATAATTAGGTGAGAGGCCAAGGACAGGTAACTCCAACTCTCTTCTGGTCTTTATCTGCACAACCAAAGTAACAACCCTTAAAGGTCTATCAAGATTTAAATAAGAATGTTCTATTAAACTCTTAGCATACTGCCTGGCAAGGTTATCCTCAATCACTGGCAACTATAAGAATGAATTCTATTACTATCCAGATTTTAAAAATTATTCACTCAACTTTATATAGATGGAACCATGTATACAATAAATTGTCTACAACTGAGCCAATATCAATAGAGTGTTGGGAAGTCAGAGTTTTAAGGAATGGGTGATAACTTGACCACCTTCTTTCACTTGGCCTTCTATGAAACCAACCCAAGAGAAAGCCTCATGATTTTCACCTTGATCTAAACCAGCATGTAATAGCTGGTCATGACTCAGCACCATCAGCACCAGTCCACACAGTGCAGAATTATTCCCAGTCTACCCATCAACCACTCACTGTCAACCACTCTGGGAGAGTCTTCAGCTCCTGCCATCTCACAAGCAGCTCCTTGCTGAGAACTCTATGTCTTCTTTGACCTAAGACCTAATTCTTATCTAATATTTGAGACAGCAGCTAGATATGGCTTCCAAAAGGAAAAACCCTCTAGTTTCCATGGGTGCCCTGACGATTTTCAGGGCATCTCCCCCTCCTCAAATGCAATGGATTACTGATAACCACTTATGTGTCTGAATCACCAGAAGACTTAGGTCAGGAATCATGTTTTCTCTTGCTCAGAACTGGATGCAAATCCTAGTACAATGGCTGATATGACACTGGTAATAAATAGATATCAGTTAGATAAATGAATGGATGAAATCTGCAGAGAACTGTATCAAAAGACTCCTTTGTCCCAGAGACATAACTTAGAAGCAATTAGAAATATCAAAGGTGTTTGATCACTCAGACAAAACTAAGTATCTAATTGACAAAATCAAAGAAATGATAAAGATTCTGAACTCTCTCTTCTCAGGAAAAAGCTAAGTAGAGTTTTAGAGAGTTTTAAATCCTAGATGCAAATTCCTTTGTTACCTTCATAACATCCCCCATTAGGCCATCTGTCATCCCCAGCCCACCAATACAGGCAGACGTGCGCACACGTGTGCGTGACACACACACACACACACACACACACACACACACACACACACACTCCACATAACACATGACTCAATATCCAGCAGACTGGCACTAAACATTATCTGAATAACACCCCTACCTTTCCCCCATCACTCCCAGCACTGCCTGTGTGGACAGCATTTCAGCCAATAAACAGCACTAGACTTGTACCAATCTACCTTCAGACTCCATTTAGTGATAGAATTTAAATAACTCTATGGTTCTGTCCTTTCCTTTCTTTGGTCTCTGAAAATGGGTGGTTTTCTCCCCAGCATTTCCTACTGCTCCTCAGACTGCACCATGCAGTCTAGTAGCAAGGAACAAGCCCAGGACGCCATGATCCACCAAGTCCTGCAGCCCTTGGCACTGCTTTCCCCAGCTCTCAGCAGACTGAAAAGCAGTCACTGAGCTGCCTGCTGAGCAACCTGGCTTCAGAATGCGTCTGCCCCTGGAGTGTGCTGTCTCACCTAAATTCATGGTACCGCAGGGAGGTGGCCTTTCTACAAGGTACTTTCACACCACCTGGCTTCTCTCTTAAATACTGCTCACTGCAGGTATTTCTGGGGAGGGGACTTCCTCAGCACATATGCCCAGGTTTCTCCCTGCCCTGAACTAGCCTATGTTTTCATTAAACACACATAATTTAGAAGGGAAGGCAGGTTAACACCTGATCTTTATTTGGCCTGACAAACTCCACATATTCCGAACAAGCCGGATAACCACCAGGGGACCTCTAACACTCTGCAAATGCCAAGTGTCCAAGGGCAGGCCTCAGCTAAGGACACTTCTTCCACTTAATCAGCAGGAAAATGCTGTGGTCCCTGACCGAGGCTCCAGATCAGTTCAGGTTTCTCTATGCAGGTCAGAGGGGAAAAAAATTTTTTTTGTACCAAGCACATTCTCTTGCAAATTTGAGGAACCCAGATGTGGTGCCTTAGTGAATCTTTCCATGCATGTATGTTTGGTCTCTCTCTGTTTTTCTCCTGATATCTGAGTACCCAACAGATGAGCGGGTGGTATAATGTTTAACCAGATGGAAGAGTGATGAGACCTGAAAAGAGTGAGAAAACCTGACAGAGTTTAACTTCCCTTATCCTTGGTTATTACCTGAACTTTTATTTTTAAACAACAAAGCCTTGAAATTCATGAATAATACAGCAAATCTATAAAATGCCACTTTTCTGCAATAAGCAGGACATTAAAATGCAAATTACAGTTCCTCACACAGCTGTACTCGATGTGACAAATTAAGCTTTCCTTATCCCTCGTCTTGACATTTGCCTTCAGGATGTTTGTTCAATGTGGAGAAAGCACTAGGGAGACACAGACTGGGGGAGTGGAGACAATATCCCCCAAGAGTCCAGCCACCCCAGAAGAGATCCCCAACACATGAAATCTTGCTGGGAACCTTCCCTTCCAGCAGAATACATGAAAATACCAACCTGTGTAACACTGCCTTTTCTCAAGAAGATTCTCTTATAAAAATGGCATTCTTTAATGATAAGGACAACTTCTTAGCATGAGCAGGACAGAAATCTAGAAGAAAATGAGTAGAGTAGAAAACTTTTGAGTCCCTGCGAGGCCCAGACTTCTTCCTAGTCCACACACTTGGCTAGACCCACAGAGCCCTCCTCCAGCCTCCCTATTCACGCAACATATTCATTGAAGAGGAGTTGCTGCCTCTATAGGCCAGACACATTCAAGATGCATTGGTAAACCTACTGACAAAGCTCACAACCTTCACTGCACACTGCAGCTGGAGGTGGGAGATGATATAGTCGCCATATATTAGCCGCAGTGCTAAGTGCTCGACATACTTAACTCATGAGCTGCCCTGTGATGGAGGAACTATTATCATTCATATCCTATGGATGAGGAAACTGAATTACAGAGAGGTTGAATAGTAATATATCTAGTAAACGAATCAGTGGATAAGCTAAGATGCAAATCTAGTTACTCTGGTTCCAGTAATCAGCATGCTTACTACTTTAGCAGATTGCTCTCTCCACCAGTGCAATGCTGTAATCCCAGTACTTGGTATGCTAAGACAGGAGGATTGCATGCTCGAGGCCAGTCTCAGCAACTTAGCAAGGACCTCAACAAGTTTTTATGTTCCAAAATAAAATAGAAATGGGAGTTTAACACAGAGGTAAAATGCCCCTGGGTTCAATTACCAGAAACACCACACACACACACACACACACACACACACACACACACACCTACCTGTCTCTCTTGCATGGTCTTTTCCACTTGATCCCTTGTTTAGCTGTGAACAGCAATAAGAATATAAGATCCCAAGGGCTCCCTACTTATCTTGGTTACCCACCATTCAAAACCCCTCTAAGATCTGGTTCATGAGGGCTCAATAAGTATTTACCAAATACTTGATTTATCATTTACTGCTGAATTACCCTTACCCTGGGCTGGAGCTTCAACAACAAGTATTAGCACCATCTAGTGGAGAAAGACCTGGCACTGGAAAGAACCATTATGGCGTGGTAGAGGACAAAGCAAAGGGCAACCAGCAGTTACAAGAACTGTCTGAATAGTTCAGGTCAATGTTTGCATGTAGGTGATTTGCATCATCCTGCAGATCTATGACTGCTGAACACTTATACCCTCAGGTTTACCTAAACCTAGTTTTTAATATAAAGAGTAAACAATATTCTAAACTCCAAACAGATCAATCATTGGTATTTTTAAAGCATCAATAAAGCAAGACATTTTAAACAGAACTCTTATGAGAAATCCATGATTAAGGTCCCAATACAATAGGGAGACTTCAAATTTTTATAAGAAAAGGGTTTTTGCAAATAACAGCACTGAATTTGTAAAGTAAATAAAACCAGTCAACTGGAGACCAAGGATTAGGTTGAATCCAGATATAACCTCTCCTCCTCCCTCAAAAAAAAAAAAAAAAATGGTACTGATATCTATTTCTACAGGAATTCAGTTCTCTTTGCACATTTTTCCTAAATAATAGTTAGCTATAATACTGATGTATTATGATGTAGTATGAAAATAAATGAAGGCTCTATGTTTTGTTTAAAATAACTTGACTGTAATTCTTCTCTTACTAAAACTAATCAGAAAAATAAAAGGATATCTTATATCAGTTAGTCATTTTCAACAGCATTTTCCCTTTAAAGAATTAAAGCAAAGAGAAGAGGAGGTAGAGGGAAAAAAAAAACAGGGAAAACCAAGAATAAACCAAAGGAAGTTAGAAAGAGCCGGCACTTCTAGTTCCCACTTCATACTCTGGCGAACTCCTGTTCGTCCTTCAAGACCTTGCTGGAGTGTCACCTCCACTGTTAAGTTCATCCTGCCTGCACCCAACTTCCAGCTATTCACGCTCATTATTCAGATCTAATAACACTTCAGCCATAGCACTACAATATACTAGAATATCATATTTGATTGTGTACTGACTTGTCCTTCTTCCACAGAGACTGAGGCCTTTCTTGAGTTTCTCAGCACATCTGCCAGCTAAATGACTACTGAGACAGAAGTAAACCATGACCATTTGAAATGAAGATCACTTCCTTTTCCCTAAACTACGCTTTGTATTGTTATACAACAAAAAGCTCTTGAAAGTAGCATAAAGACCCAGCAATTCCCCAAGGCCTTTTCTTTGACTCTTCCTTTTGTGATTTTTATCCCCCTATATGGTCTTCAAGACTTGTCTTCCAAAGCCACAAAATCAACAATCATTGAAATGTAAAGCAGGAAAAAAAAAACCATCTTTGGTTTTAAATGCTATTTTCTTCTCTTCTGCTTACCATAAAACAATGTTGGGAGGGAGGCCCCACACACATCAGGGCAGCTATCCCAGCTGAAAAGACTGTGAAAAGCTTGCTGGGAACATCAGATGCCCTTCATCATTCCAAGTGCTCAGACATGATCTGTTTCTTTAAATGCTGTTGTTAAATGCAATGCTCAAGGTTAACAGACAAATACAAATTATCGTATTTCTGTGGAAATTATAAACGAAATGGAAAGATCAGCCTGGTAAGATTACATTAAATCAGCTACAATTAAACAAAAATAAATCACTAGGGAAAGCACTGGACATGTAAAATATGTTTTGTTGGTACAGTGTGGTGGTGGTTAGACATTTGGATTCAGGGAGATCAAAGAGTCAGAAGTCAAATCCGTGCTCTGCAATGGACACATCAGCTGGGCATCTTTGAACACATTAGATAATCTTTGAATGCCTCTATTTTCTTGTCTGCAAAATACTAACAATGATAGCACAGTGCTAGGTTTATAATGAGCATTTGGCAGAGTGGCATATGGGAAGAATCCAGTGAAGATTAAGAATTACTATTTTTTCTCTTTTCTTTCTTATTTATTCAGCACTTCAAGGAAATACATATTTAGTACACATACATTTGGTACTGTGCTAGAGACTTCCACACACATCACAATGGCTCCTATCTGGAAAAATGGCAGGGTCAGACACCACGCACCTTCCCCATGCTAACACCCTTTTATTCTAGTTGTATGATCCTCAAACTGCTCCCAACCTTCTGCAAACATTTTATTTAAATTTCATCATTAAGACATGTTGATCACCTTTGAAAGTATAATAAAAAAGCATCACCACACTCACTTGTGTTCTCTATCAACTTGTAACATGAGGAAGACCCCAAATTACTTCATCTGGGCTACCTAGATAACTCTGCTTTATCTGGGATCCTCAGGATAAAGCTTCTATGTGGACATATTTGAACTTCTTGGAAATGGGACACCAATTGGGAAAACTAGATATTTCTTGTCTATATCTTCTTTTTTTAAAAAATTCAAACCTGCACATGTCTTTTCACATTAAATCATACAAGCAAATGTGATTCTATGACATTTGTGTGTTTCACTCAATTAAATAACAAGATGCACTCATATAGCATTTTCTGCCAAATGGTGACAAATTAAACTGGCTGAGGAATCCATTCATTGACTCTTTAAACTGAACATTTAACAATTAATAACTGAATGCATTTGTTACTCGCTGAGATTTTAATTTCAAACTAGCATTTCCTACTCTTTTGAGATACAACATCAGTTAAATTGGAGAGCAAGCTATTAAAAATACTGTAAAGTTAAATTAAACAGCAAGCTATTAAAAATACTGCCATCTGCAATAACTCATCTGTGTGAATCCAGATTTTTGTGATATCACGCAAAGGGAGGCAGGAGACAAGTCTAGGGAAGAGAGAGACAGACCAAAGGAAGGAGAAAAATAAATTGGATGGTTGGACAGATGTGGCTGCACTGTCTTCCATAAACACAAATTGTGATGGAAAATTATTAAATCAGCCTCACTACTTTTTTGGATGGTTATAAAAAATTAAATGTCACCTGAGCTCAGTGGCACACACTTATAATCCCAGCATTCAGGAGGCTGAGACAAGAGGATCGTGGTTTGCGGATAGCATCAGCTACTAATTAGTGAGGGCCTGTGTAATTCAGTGAGACCCTGTTTCAAAATAAAGAATAAAAAATAGGGCTGGGGTGTAGCTTGGAGTTAGAATGTCCCTGGTTCCATCCCTGGTACTGCAAAAATAAATAAATAAATAAATAAATAAATAAATAAATAAATAAATAAATTCTCACAAATTTCGTCTAATAAATTTAAACCAATAAAATGCCCCCTTTAGTTTTTTCCATATATTTTAATTTTTCTTAGATAATATGTCACTTTAAAGGGATGTCCAGAAAGTTCTACTGTAAGTTCTTCTCTTCTGTGAGCACTTAGTAACATGTTTTGGTTCCTAGGTAGAACACAAAGAAAACTATTGCCAAGTGCCTATCCAAGAGAAGGTTTAAGCCAGAAGAAGACAGACAGATGCATATTTAGATTAAGAAAATATGTAGGGAATGCCACTACAGCATGTGTACAACACGTATACATGAGATATTATTAGTTATAATATCTAAAGGAATAAAGAAGAGATAGACTGTGGGATGATTACTTTCGACTAGAAAGTTAAATAAAACTTATATTGAGAACTTAGCATTTACATTGCATGTTGAACACTGAATAGAACTCAGCAAGAGAATTAGGTAGAAAATACCAAGGAAAAACCCAGAGGTAGACAATTTGGAAAGTGCTAAAGAAAGATGAGTAGTTCGCTGGGTGTGGTGGCACATGCTTGTAATCCCTGCGTTTGGGAGGCGGAGTCAGGAGGATCGCGCAGGTTCGAAGCTGCGCTGGCTTAAGAGACCCTGTTTCCAAATAAAAAGTATAAAATAGGTCTGGGAGTGTAGCCCGGAGGTAGAAGGGTTCAATCCCCAGTACCACCAAAAAAAGAAAGAAAGATGAGTGGTTCAAGAGTGTAAGAATGTTTTCATTCATGCACATTTGAAAGAGGAAGAGGAAGAGATCATGGTAGTGAATTCCTATAATTGTGTGTTGCATCAGCAACTACTGGAAATGTAAATTGAATGGTCTCATACCAGAAGCCAGTCACCCTTGACATAGTTTCCAGCTCTACGCCCCTCACAGTTCCTCAATGTGGTCAGTCCAGATGTCTGCTTTATACAACCACTCCCACTTCTCAATGTGACAAAGAGGTGCAGTGCACCTCTCTAACGCCAATGACCTCACACCCTACAAGGATTTGCAGGTATGCCTTAGCAGCCAACTCTCTGTCACAGCATGATCTCCTGGAGCTCATGCCCTCTTGCTTTAAAGTCATCAATAAAATTCTCAATGGGCTAATTGGGTGATGTATGCATTTATCTCCACCATCTTTTATCCCATTAAGATGTATGACTACAATGCACCAATAAAAATTTTAAATAAAATTTAAAAAATAAAATAAACAAATAAAATTCTCAATGGGAAAACTGTTTAGATAATGCTCTGGGCCCACTAAAGGCATTAGACCACAGATAAGTATCTCCTTCTTTCTCCACTTCTCCTCCCTGACCTCCATGTATGGTTCACAAGTGTGTTATGTCCCACCAGGTTAAGTAATAAACTTTTTACTTTTGTCTTGTGTCTTTCCTAATCACTGCAGGGGTGTTCTCCATCTTAAAGATCCTAAATCAAAGTAACTGGACAAAAAGAGATAAGCCTACTCTAAATGAACATATGTAATAGCCCCAAAACTGAACTTAGAATAAATTATATTTAGAACTCTACTTGCCTCCAATGAGCCCAAAGAGAAGGATTTTTTCAATTTAACTCTATTGATCTTTCAGTTTTTTTAATTTATCCAAAATATTATAATTTCTAATAATTTAAAGTTCAATTATTCTCCTGTTTCTTGATCTTTCTTAGAAATTTCACACAAACATGAAAATTATTATATTATTTGAAAAGAAGTTTAGCTTCTTGAATCTGACATATTTGGTCAGAGCTGTTCCTTATATTTCTTTAATACCAACCTGAAAAAATCTCTAAATCCTCTTTTACTATAGTATAAAAATGTGTATGAAATTAAAGAACTTTGTAAAGAGAAAAAACTTTAAGTCATATAGCTCAACTTCCTCATTTTCAAAATCATCTACCTCCTGAAAAGATTAGATGAGTCTGTTAAAAGGATGAAATGAAATAGAATATGAAACCATGAAGTCTAAAATATAAAGAATAAAATATTCCTGTATTAAGCCTACTTTAAGACTGTGTTTGAAATAAAGGCCTTATTCTCTTATAATGTGATTTTCATAATACAATTAATACACACTATATTTTATTTATTTTTATTTTTGCAGGTCTAGGGATGGAACCCAGGGGCATTCAATCTCCGAGCTACACCCCCTGCCCTATTTTTTATTCTTTAATTTGAAACAGGGTCTCACTAAGTTGCGGAGGGCCACTAAGTAGCTGAGACTGTCCAGAAACCACGATTCTCTGCTCTCAGCCTCCAGAATGCTGGGATTACAAGCATGTACCACCATGCCTGGCTCTTATTTTCTTTATTTTGAAACAGGGTCTCACTAAGTAGTAGCTAAGACTGTCTGTGAACCGTTATCCTCCAGCCTCAGCCTCCCAAATGCTGGGATTACAAGCGTGCACCACCACGCCCGGCTCAATACACACTATATTTTAAAAGGACATGTGGATGGTCTAGGTAGTTACTCCCCATATGACAATGCTGATAAAAATTTTATTTTACAGTATATTCTGCCTTTTAAAATGTTTACATTTATCTTGCATATATAAAACAAAAAAATGTCTTGCTGATATTCATTGATAAACCCCATGCAAGGAAAAATATTTTGACTATATACATATTTTATTGTTTTTTGAAAGTATATTTTGAGGCTCACTTTTCTCATGTGTGTTTATTTGGCCCTTTGGAAGTTATTTAAGTGTGTGGATAATTGTGTAGATGTTTATTAAAAATACTAGTGATGGTTCAAGAGAGAGCTTGTCTGGCATGCACAAGGCCCTGCAGGGTTTGATCCCCAGCATAACCAAAAAAAGAAAAGTTATTGAAGTGATTCAATGAGTATTTTATTCCAACTCTTGGATAATTATCTTCATATTTATATATTATATATTTTGTTTCAACTGTACAATGATAATCCGAGAATTTTTTCCTTTTTTAACAAAAATAATTTTTTATTTGTAAAGTGTTTGTAACAAATGTAAAGATAAGTGTTCAATAAAAATCACATTTTAAAAGTTTTAAAACACTAATTTCATTTAAAGTCATAACACAAGCTTATCACATAAGTGCTCAGTAACTGGAACATAGTCATGATTCTCTTATTTAAATTTTCAAATTCTTTGGCTTCCAACACAGTGCAGGGCACTGTCGGAGAATAAAAATAAAACAACACCAAGTCTCTGATTCTGAAGATTTAAGTATCTAATAGGGCAGATAAAGGAAAATTTTCTACAAATAAAAGTTTTTTGTTTGTATGTTTGTTTTTAAGGGGTTTGTTGTTGTTTTGTATTATTTTGGCTGCAATGATACCAGAGGTAATCAATCATAATTCTTGATTAATAACACATTACCAACATTGGTCCATGCATGGCTTTATTTATTTATAATTAAAAAATAAACACTATAAATTTACAATCCATCTCAAGAACCAGAATATAATCACTCACATCACCCATGGGCTCCTTCTCTGTCTTTCCCCTTCCCTTCCCACACACAAAAAGAAAGCCCACTTCTGGCTGTAGTACTAAGAGATCATTCAATGGAGTTGGTCAGATTTGAGCAAAAAAATGATTAGTAGGATTCAGATAGATAGATAGAAAAGAATATCTAAATATGAATAAAAGCTTGAGCAAGGTTCAAATATAAAAACCTATAAGGAAGGTTTGGGAAGAGGAAGAGCATACAAAAATCAATTCAGATACAATACTAATTTGTGTGAGGGCTTCATGAGACACAAAAAAAGATATACCTATTTGCAGAAGACCCTAAATGCCACCTAAGGTACCCTAAGTTTATTTTTAAAACAAAAGAGAAACAGAACTTTAAACAATGAAATAATTGATTGAAGTAGTATCTTGGAAAAATCAACAGAGTGGAAATGGGTAGAAGAGAATTAAAGGAGAGAAACCAAGATCAAAAAGTTCAGTTGTATAAGAAAATGTCACTGAAAATGATATCTATTAACATTCTAATAGAAGCCACCCAGATTTTCACAAAAGATAAAACCAAACTTGAAACATTCATAACAATCATTTAAATGAATGGTCTACCTATTAAAAAATGATTGCCTTTTTTCTATCCAACAAGACACATTTAGAATAAACAGAGTTATAAAAATCATAAAATGTTGAAAAAGAAGTTGAGGGTATAGCTCAGTGGTAGAATACATGAGGCCCTGGGTTTGATCCCAGCATAATCTCCCCAACCAAAAAAATAGTTGAAGAACAACTACAGATAAAAGAACAAAAACAGATAAAAGAAAGAACAGAAGGCCATATTAATGTGAGATAGAGTGTATAACTCAGCTAACTTGAAATGTCTATGAGAAAATACAAATTTTACAAAATAAGTAGATGATATATAAATCAGTAATAATAAAAGACACAAAGAATTTTAAAATTTTCCAGAATCTGATGGTTTCAATAATACAAGCTTACTTTTTTAATTTATTGATGCATTGTAATCATACATCTTGGTGAAGTTCAGGGTGGTAGAGGAACAAGTGCACACATCACTCATTTTTCCCTTCCCTAATTCCCACCCCATTCTCTTCACCTTCCCTCCTTCTTGTGTTTAGCATAGTGATTGATAAGTCTGTGAGTGTACATCATGTGTATTAGGGTGTTTTCCTCTTCCCCCATCCCATCTCCCTCAGTTAGGTCATCTTTTTTACTCATCTAAGGTTTCTCCTTCTTTACCTGGAGTCCTTCCTATGTTCCATTTTCTACATAGCTTCTGCATATTAGGAAGAGCATCCTACTTTTCACTTTTTGTGACTATCTAATCTCAATTACCATATTGTTCTCCAATTCCATCCATTTCTCTACAAATGACATAATTTTGTTCTTCTTTATGGCTAAGTAGAATTCCATTGTGTATATATCTCATAGTTTTGTAATCTATTCATCTGTTGATAGATATCATAGGTGGTTTTGTAGTTTGACAAATGTGAATTGTGCAGCTATAAACATAGATAGGGATTCATTAGTCAGTCTCATAGTTTGGTTTCCATTCTTTTGGGTAGATTTCCACAAGTGACATATCTTGGTCACATGATAAGCTCATTCTCATTCTTCTGAGGATTCTCCATACTATTTTCCAAAGTGGTTGGACTAATTTTCAATCCCACTTCTCCACTATTCTCACTAGATTGTTGTTCTTTGTGTTTCTAATGATTGCCATTCGATTCAGAATTAGGTGAAATCTCAGGGTAATTTTTTATTTGCATTTCTCTGCTAATGATGTTAGACTTTTTTCATACATTTATTGGCATTTGTGTTTCTTCTTTTGTGAAATGTCTATTTAATTCACTTGCCCTGTTTTGATTGGATTATTCAGTTTTTTTAGTGATAAGTTTCTTAAATTGTCTCTATAGTCTAGATATTAGACTTCTATCAGAGGAGTAGCTGGCAAAAATTTTATCCCATTTTGTGGGCTTTCTGTTGAGGTTCTTAATAGTTTCCTTTGCTGTACAGAAGCTCTTCAATTTATTGCAATCCCATGTATTGATCCTCCTTTTAATTTCTTGAGCCTTTGAGGTTTGTTGAGAAAGTTTTTACCTGTGCCTATGGGTTGAAGTATTGGACCTATGGCCTCTTCAAGTAGCTGTTTCTTTTTCCAGTAAAAAATAAATAAATAAATAACCTGCTTTGTCTCTTCTGCTAAGTTTAGGCTTGAAGTCTAAATTTTCTAATATCATAGTCACTACTCCTGCTTGGCTTTAAGTTCCATTTGTAGTGAAAGATTTTTATTTTCCTGTCAAATTTGAGAGAAATCTTTGCTGGGTAGAGTAGTCTTGACTGAAAGTTGGTTTCTTTTTCAGAGTTTGAAATATGTCGCTCCAGGCCCTCCTGGGTTTCATGACTTGGTTTGAGAAGTCTTAAGTAATTCTTATTTGTTATCCTCTGAATGTCACTTGGTCTTTTATTCCAGCTGCCTTTAAGATTCTCTCCTTGGCTTTTACATTACATTACATTAATCAATTTGATTATTATGTGGTGTGTTGAACCTTTTCTCTGATCTTGTCTTATTAAGCTCTATATGTTTCCTGTACCTATGTGTTGACCTCATCATCTATGTTTGGAAAACTTTCTAATATTTTTCTGAAATAATTATTGATTCCTTTTATTTCAGCTTCTATTTTCTCTTTAATGCCTATGATTCTTAGGTTTGCTCTTTTAAAGTTGGTCTAAATCTCGTCAATGTCCAATTGATGCTGTCAATTTTCTTTTTTTAATTATATACTATGCATTCATTTTTGGAGGGGTCATCTTCTAAGAGTGAGATTCTGTTTTCCGTGTGCTCTTGTCTACTGTTCACAGTTTCTATTGATGCTTTCATTTTAATTATTGCATCCTTCACTTACTTCAGAGTTTTTTCTCTTTTCCCTTTTCCAATATGCATTCTCTCGCTCTCGCTCTCATACATACATACATACATACATACATACATACATGAGGTGGGCTCAGCAGCACAGGTCTCAGTCTAGTGTGAAGCAAGGTGCCAAGAGCTTTCAGTGCTAATGATCTGCAGTCACTGTGTTCACATCAAGTTGCTGACTCTTTGCTGGCAGTATCTGGAGGTTGCAGTGCTGGCAACCACCTGCCCCAGCATGGCCTGATCAAGATGACATTGCCATGGTTGCCATTACCTACATGAAAATCTTGGAACTCTTTGCAGTCCTCTGTCTTTTCCTGTCCTCTGTTCTTTTCTGTCTTTGGGATTTGATTCTGCCATTTCAATTTTTAGCTGTTTTGTTCAACTTCTGGGTACTTTTTTTCTCTTATTAAGAAGCTGTGTTCATGGCAATTGTATTCTGAGTTTCAGAGCAACTGAGACATGCTGTCTCCTTCTTAGAAAGTGTGTTTGTGTGTGTGTGTGTGTGTGTGTGTGTGTGTGTGTGAGTGTGTTACTGGGGATAGAAGCCAGGAACATTCTACCTTCAGGATACACTCCCAGATCTATAGACCTATTTTGTTTTATATTTGAAAATGGTCTCATTAAGTTACTGAGAGCCTAACTAAGCTGCTGAGGCTGGCTTCAAATCTGTGATCCTACTGTCTCAGCCTCCCAAGTACTGGGATTACAAGCATGCACCAAGAAGCCCAGTTTCACATCCTCATTTTGAAAGCACACCAAAGACAAAGATATGCAAGAAAAAAACTGCAAGTTATATTTCAAAAATATTGATACAAAAATCCTTAGCAAATTACTAGCCAACCAAGCATATTAAAACATGTTAAGAAGATTACATACCATAATTAAGCAGAATTTGTTCCTAGAGTTCAGAGATAGTTCAGCATATGAAAATCAATCAATATAATGCTTCACTTTAGAGCTGGGAGCAGTGGTGCAAACTTGTGATCCAAGCTACTGAGAAGCAGGAAGGTGTAATGTTTTAGGTCAACCTAGGCAATTTAGCAACAATGGAAGGAAAGGGAAAAAGTGTACCACATTAACAGAATGAAGAACCAAAACCACAAAGTTCCTTTTGTTGTTGTTGTTGTTGTTGTTGTTGTTGTTGTTTTGGTTTTTTTGCAGTACTGGGGAAGTAATCCAGGGGCATTGTATGGAACTTATTGTCTATCCACTAGACAAAAAACTGTAAGTGTGATAGGTGCTCTGGTTCACATTAATGTCCCCCAAAGGTCCATGTATTAAAGGCTTGGTCTTCAGCCTATGGTGGCACTGGGTAGTGTCAGAAGCTTTAAGAGATAAGGCATAGTCAGAGGGCTTCCAAAGGGTTGTTGGGGTCCCAGTCCCTTCTTCTCCCTCTTTCTTTCACTTCTGGCCTTCAGGGAGAAGCTTCCTCTATAACTTGCTCTCACCATGATATCCAGCCACATCACAGGCCCAAAAGGGACAGGGCCAGCCAGCTGGATTCAAACCTCTAAAGCCTTGATCCAAAATAGCCCTTTCTTCTTAAGTTGCTATCTTGGGTATTTTATTACAGCAACAGAAAGATAATAAAATAGTGTAGATATGTGAAAAATCTACAATAACATACTGACTGAACCTGAACATAAACTAAAAAAATCTTAATAACAACCATGAGGCCTTTGTCAAAGGGATGCAAGGACAGTTTAATATTAGAAAATTATTTATGTGGCAGAATAGTACATCAATATGTCTAACCAAAAACATCCACCATAGACAGTAAAAATAAACTTGATAATGTTAACAACAAATTATTTTTAAACTATTATAAAAAATAAGATAAGGTTGGAATGATATACTATTGCATAATGTGCCTTAACCCATGGAAACAAGTTCCTTGATTTATGAAGACAGTTTTGTAAAAATATGTATTGAGAGCAAGAGTGGATAAAGAATCATAGGAAATCCTTTGGAGACCTACAGTAGACAGTAAGAGGACCACAGTAAAAAAAAAAATGCTCAGAGGAAATTGCTGCCTACCAAATGATGTAAAAGACTCTGGAGGGGTGCTCAAATATTATAGCTGGGAGACAGAGAAGGGTGCTTCAAGATACAAAAGTGTGATGTGGGTGAAAGTAGTTATCACAGAAGCAACTGGCAGGAAAAACACCCACCCATTCCCACCAGAAATTCATCTTATTTTTTCTCATAGTCACCAGAGGCTGTTGAGTAAAGAAAATCCTATTAACAGACAGAAGAGTTGAGCTCCCAGTCACATATAGAAAAAACAACCAACATGAGGTAGCAAACTCAGCAAGGACACTTCAAGGAAGTAAAAAATTATTATAGCAAACAAATTAAGCTAAGTTTTTAAAAGTATAATTAATACTTACAGACAGGATATTACATTCATTAAAAAGTGAAAACTATTAGAAAACATTTGTATTGAAATCTAATAAGATATTTTGTTTATTTAGAATGAATTAAAAAATTGCTAAATTCATGTGGAAAAATATTCACATGGCATTACCAAAATTTTTTTAAAAGGAAATCAAATGCTCTGATCAGATATTAAAGATATTAATAACAGCAAAGCATTTGTATAATAACTGATAATTAATCAGATAGACTAATGCCCAAAACACAGACTTGAGTTCATATTAAACCTAATTACAACATTATAATAAAAATATATGAAATATCAAAAACAAGTAAAAAAATTAAGTTGTCAAAAAGTGAATAAAACCATCTTAAGAAAAAAACTAAGTAATAATATAAGAAAATAATTATTTGACTATATTAAAGCACCATTCAAAATTAAAAAGGAACAAACCAGAAAAAAGGTATCCACAATATATATGACCAAAAAAATTATCCTCTGAACATAAAATGCTCTTAGAAGTCAATTTTAATTAACATAATGAGATTAAAAAGAAATTAATGTTTATTTATACATTCACCAATACACTGGCATTAATCTTTAAGTGTTAAACTTAAAAATTTTATTTATTTCATATTTGTTTGTATATCTCAAATTTTCTACTAAAATATAGTACTTTACTCCAGAAATGAGATTGTTTCTAAATCAGTCAAATCAAGATGCACACCCAAATTGAATAACAGAAAGAGAAAATTTACAAACAAATGCAAGGCCAGTCAATAAATGATAAAAGATAATGCTAATCAAAAATATAAATGAAAATTAGTTATCATTTTTGCTTCTGAAATTAGGAAAAGACTTTTTTCATTTTTTAGTTGTACCCTTTGGTGTTGACAAGAATACAAAAAATTCAAATATTCACACACCCTTGGTAGACTAATGTAAAGTGGTATAATCTTTATATAGTAATAATATAATATGTACCATAAATTCAAGTATAATGACATTCTATCAATGTTGGGCAACATGTACAATGAACCACATATATGAGAGTAGTCCCATAAGATTCAAATGGACCTGAAGAGACTAGAGGAAGATGGCAACCGAGTAAAGCAGCTTCTACGAGTACTGCTAACACTCGATTTCCATAGCTTCAAAAATAACGCTTTACATAGCCAGAAAATACTATCAGTAGAGAAATAAAAGCTATAAATACAAGGGAAAGAGAAAAAGGAGACTAGAAGGACAACCAGAGAACAGAAACTGGTCCGCCAACACCATCTTGCCTCACAGAGCCAGACTCCAGGGAGGAAAAGGAAAGGAGCTGAAGTGACCAGTTACAGCCCAGTCAGATTTAAATCAGCAGTTCTTTCAGCACAAAAATGGACTAAAATGTCCAGCGGCCAAGCCCATCATGCTCTCCAGAGATTCAGAGCAGAGCTCAAAATCAGAAAAGAAACACACCAGCCTCACGGCTGAGGGCATGGTGGCAACGCCATCTTGCCTGCAGCTGCAGCAAGTTCATCAAACCCGTGAGAGCTCCAGCCCAGTGCACTCTACAATTGTAAGTGAAATTGCTGCCCCTACAGGAGAAATCCCAGCATTGCACCCCCAGAGATTGAACCAGCTTTGATAAACTCCCTGGGTCTGAGATCTAGCAGGTCAACCCGGTGCAGAAGTAGGGGTGTCAGAAATTACTACACCCTAGTAACCGTAACCTAAAGGAAAGCACCCAGCCTAGCACACTCAGGGTCTTGTGCAGACACGACTAACTCCCTGGGTCTGAGACTTTGCAATACAACTCAGGGAAGGAGTGGTGGCGGTGGAGATTACCACACCCCCCAGGATCCAGAGCACAATAAGTAAAGTCATGGTGATCCAGAGAAGAACCCAGAGAAGGTTGGAGTGGGATCATATCAGAAGCTGTTGATCATATCAGAAGCTCAGACTCAGGTTCTGATCAGTAGAAAGTGTGGGGGGAGTCTTATGCTTAACTCTAAACTCAATTAGCAGGATCGCTAGGAACACCACAGACCTCCCAATTGTGGTGAATAGGGAGAAGTCAGACTAGCCCAGCACTAACTGAGGAGAACCTAAGACTCCTACATTGAGTTTTGTCTCAGAGGCATACACTACCAACAGAGGCAGTGAGGTATCTAGACTCCAAGTCTGTGGAAAGTGTGGTAGGTGACCTTCAATCAATATTAAATCCAACTCCATTGACACTTACCATCTGCATAGACTGAGAAGACTCAGAGTACCAGACTCACAGAGGGAAAGGTGCCGGGGGCATTCGATATCTACACAGAGAGAGACTGCTGAATTTATTTGTAGAGTTGCATCAATTCATTGTTGGGATTGTTTGGGGTTTTTAGTACCTTTTTGTGTGTGCATAACTGACTTTTTTTTTGGAGGGGGGTTTGTGGGTTTTGCTTTGTTTTTATGATTTTTATTTTGCTTTATTTGTTTTTGTTGTTTTTTTTAACCCTCTTCTCAAATCTTCTCCCAAGCTTCTCCTCTTGTACATACCTACTCTCTCCTTTCTATTCCTCTTCTATCTTTTCTCTTCTTTTTATCAATCCCTTGTCATATATTAAATTCAATTCCTATCACTATACCAGAAACTCTACATTGGTTGCTATAATACTACGACATTGCTACTATCCCTAATCTATAGCATATACTACCTTAACAAACTCATATACTCATACTATTCAACCCTATCTCATTCCTTACCCTATTCTTCAATTTACTCCTTCACTTCCCTCCTCACTCAACTTTCACTGTTGAATACAATACCAGTTGAATATACCAGTTGCACTAGAGTCAGAGAGAAATCGACCAAAAGCAACAGGTACAAACCTCTCAAATCATGAGAAGAAGGAATAAAAATGGAGCAATGAGACAGGAGGATCGTGCATTTTGAAGTCAGCCAGGCTGCCTTAAGAGACCTTGTTTCCAAATAAAAATATAAAATATGTCTGGGAGTGTAGCCCGGAGGTAGAAGAGAAACCCCAGTACCACACACACACATAAAAAAATACACATAAAGAAAATCATACATCATGACCAGATAGCGTTCATCACAGGGATACAAGGCTGGTTCAACATATGAAAATCAATCCATGTAATTCATCATATAAACAGAATCAAAGACAAAAATCACATGATCATTTCAATAGATGCTGAAAAAGCATTTGATATAATCCAACATCCATTAATTATAAAAGCAATGCAGGCAATAGGAATAGAAGGAAGATATCTGAAAATCATAAAGGCAATATACAATAAGTCCACAATCAACATCATATTAAATGGGGAAAAGCTTCAAGAATTCCCCCTAAAAACAGGAACAAGAAAAGGATGTCCATTATTACCACTTCTCTTCAATACAGTACTAGAGACTCTAGCCAGAGCAATAAGGCAAAAAGAAAAAATCAAAGGAATACAAATAGGAAAAGAAAAATTCAAACTTTCACTATTTGCAGATGACATGATACTATATTTAGAAAACCCAACAAACTCAACCAAAAGGCTTATAAAACTGATCAACAAATTCAGCAAATTGCCTGGATACAAAATCAATCTTAAAAAATCAGAAGCCTTCCTGTACAACAACCATAAATCCACTGAAAAAGAAATTCAGAAAACACTTCCACTCAGAATCTCCCACAAAAAAATAAACCACTTAGGAATAAACTTAACCAAGGAGGTAAAAGATCCCTACAAAGAAAATTATAAAATATTGAGAACAGAAATCAAAGGTCTTAGAAGATGGAAAAATCTTCTATGTTCATGGATTGGCAGAATAAATATCATTAAAATGGCCATCCTTCCAAAATTGATCTACATATTCAACACAATGCCCATTAAACTTCCAAGATCATTCCTCACAGACATAGAAAAATCAGTACTTAAATTCATTTGGAATAACAAAAAGCCCAGAATAGCCAAAGTAGTTCTCAGCAACAAAAACCATGCAGGAAGAATCACAATACCTGACTTTTTTTTTTTTTTTGTGGTACTGAGGTTTCTGGAAGCCCTTCTACCTCTGGGCTACACTCCCAGACCTATTTTTACATTTTTATTTGGAAACAGGGTCTCCTAAGCAAGCGCGCGCGGCTGGCTTCGAACCTACGCGATCCTCCTATCTCTGCCTCCCAAGCACAGGGATTACAAGCATGCGCCACCACGCCCGGCTCAATACCTGACTTTAAACTATACTACAAAGTCATTGCAATATAAACAGAATGGTACTGGCACAAAAACAGATACATAGACCAATGCAGCAGAATAGAAGACCCAGAAACAAGTCCACACACTTTCAGCCACTTGATTTTTGACAAAGAGACCAAAAACATACACTGGAATAAAGAAAGCCTCTTCAACAAATGGTGTTGGCAAAACTGGTTAACCATATGCAGAAACTTGGAAATTAATACCACTTTCTTACCCTCCACAAGAGTCAATTCAAGATGGATCAAAGACTTGAAATCAAACCAGAGACCTTGAAGCTCCTTGAAGAGGGCATAGGTCCAACACTGCAACACATAGGCACAGATAAAAACTTTCTCAACGAGACCCCAAACGCAAAACAAATTAAAAGGCAAATCAATACGAGGGATTGCATGAAACTGAAGAGCTTCTGTTCAGCAAAGGGAACTATCAAGAACCTCCACCAAGAGCCAACAGAATGGGAGAAGATTTTTGCCACCTATCCCTCTTATAGAGGACTAATATCTAGAATATACAGAGAACTCAAGAAACTCAACATTAAAAAAACAAATCATCCAATAACAAAATGGGCTAGCAAACTAGACTCTCATGAAAGAAGAAATTCAAATGGCCAATAGATGCATGAAGAAATGTTCAACATCATTGGCAATCAGAGTGATGCAAATCAAAACCACCCTGAGATTTCACTTAACTCCAACTAGAATGGCAATCATTCAAAACACAAACAACAGATGCTGGCGAGGATGTGGAGAAGTGGGAACTCTAAGACATTGTTGGCGGGATTGCAAATTAGTGCAACCACTGTGTAAAACAGTATGGAGGATCCTCAGAAGAATGGGAACAAATCTACCATTTGATCCAGCATTACCACTTCTGGATATCTACCCAAAAGATAGGAAACCAAACTACCAAACTAATGCATGTGTATATATGTTCATAGCTGCACAATTCACCATAGCCAAACTATGGAACCAGCCAAGATGTACATCAACAGATGAATGGATTAAAAAACTGTGGGATATGTACACAATGGAAATTTACTCTGACATTAAAAAAAAACAACTCAATTACATCATTTTCAAGGAAATGGATGAAACTGGAGGACATTATGCTAAGTGAGATTAGTCAGTCACAAAAAATAAGAAAGCAGATGCGTTCCCAAATATGTGAGAGTTAGGGAGAAATGGGTCATAGGAGGAACTCTAGATGAAAAGGGAAATCCTATAGAGGAGCAAACAAGACAACCTAAATTAGGGGATGGGAGGGGGGAAGAAGGAAATTCTCTAAAACACACAAGGTACTTAAACATATCGAAGTCAACCACTAAGTCAAGCAAGGGAAGGAAGGATGGGGAGGGAATGGGGTGGGAACTGGATAGGGGTTAAATTGGCTATGTGTAAATGTATGTATGCACAAGTTTTTGACCCCAATATGATGTATGCACCAATAAAAAATTAAAAAAAAATAAAAATAGGTCTGGGAGCTGGGCGTGGTGGCACACGCTTGTAATCCCAGAGTTCAGGAGGCTGAGACTGGAGGATGGTGGTTTGCGGACAGCTTCAACTACTTAGTGATGCCTCCTGCAACTTTCAAAATAAAGAATAAAAAATAGGGCAAGGCATGTAGCTCAGAGGTCAAATGCCTCTGGGTTCCATCCCCAGACCCACACACACACACACACACACACAAAAAATAGGTCTGCAAGTATAGCCCAGAGGTAGAAGGGTAAAAAAAATAAAAAGATATATATACACACACATAGCCTTATAATTCTTTTTTTGTGTGTGTGTGGTACTGGGGGTGGAACCCAGAGGCTTTCTACCTCTGGGCTATACTCCCAGACCTTTTCTTATATTTTATTTGGAAACAGGGTCTCACTAAGTTGCTGAAAGCCTCACTAAGTAGCTGAGGCTGGCTTCAAACCTGTGCAATCCTCCTGTCTCAGTCTCCCAAGCGCGGGGATTACAAGCATGCGCCACCACGCCCAGCTATACCCTTATAATTCTACTTACAGAGGATTATCCTAAGAAAATAGTCAAAGCTTCAAATAAGTATTTTATCATACTAAATAATAACTGGAAACAATCTGCATACTCAAATAAGGGAAACTATTAACTATGGTAGACCAAAAGTTATCATTTTTAAAAAATTATTTAATGGCATAGCAATTACCTCTAATACAGTTTTTTCCCCAACTGTACTGATGTACAATTGACATAACTGATGTTAAGGTCATCAACAGTGATGCTCTGATATATGTCCATATTGTAAAATGACTGCCACAATCAGGTTAAAGCATCCATCATCTCACAGTTACCTCTGTGTGCATATGATGAGAACATTTAACATATACTTTCTCAGCATATTTCAAGTATACAGTATTATTTATTACAGACAGTATATTGTACATGAGATTCCCACAACTTATTCATCTAATAACTGAAAGTTTGTGGCCTATGACCAACATCTCCCCATTCCTCACCATACCCTCTCAAACCCTACCAACCAACAACACATTATACTCTGTTTCTCTGAGTTAGACATTTCTGAATTCTACATAGAAGTGAGGTCATAAAATATTTTTCTCTGTCTGATTCATAATTCCCTCCAGATTCATCCATACTGTTTTAAAATGTCAAGATTTCCCATTACGGTTGATTAATATTATATTGTATATACAAACATTCCCCAACTCACAATGGTTCTACATATTATACTTTGACTTGGCAATGTTGTGAAAGCAATATTTTTCAATAGAAACTGCAGTTCATTTCTGAACTTTGATCTATTCCCAGCTGAACAATCTGTAGCAAGATGCTCTCTTGCAACGATGGCCAGTGGCCGTAAGTTCCAGTCAGTTACACAACTATGAAGGTAAACCACCAGCATGTGGCAGTGTACTGTGTCACTAAGCTATGGTGTTTGGTAGGCTAGGTATAATTGTATTTTTACTTACATTTCAACTTACAGTGGGTTTACTGGGATTAGGAATATCTGTACATACATTTTCTTTATCCATTTGCTCTCGCTTAGGTTTTATTAGTGGGGGGCAGCTATTGTAATTAATGCTGCAATGAATGTGTAAGCACGGATATTGCTTTGGCAAACTAATTTTGCTCCCTTCAGATTAGTATAATCAAGTGTAGGATTGCTGGATTGTGTGGTATTTCTATTTTAATGTTTTGAGAAACCTCCATAACATTTTCCATGATAAATATACAAATTTATATCCCTACCAACAATCTATCAGGGTTCCTTTTTCTCCAAAATGAAAAACAAGATACAAAACTATGTCCATAGCATAAGCCGGCAGTTGAAAGACATTAATATGCATAAAGGGGGAAAAATCATCTCCTTCTACCACAACCACCACCATCTTCTACAGAAAATACTGGCAAGAATGCAAAAGTTTGGAAAGTCTTGAAATAATAAATGATAAAGACAGAAAACACTGAAAGTCTGGGAAATAATTAAGAAGGAATCAGAAGAGGAGCCAGCAAGATGAAAATCCACAAAAGGAAGAAGAAGAAGACTAAAAGAGAAAACCCAAATACTGTGCCCAAAGGAAATTTACAGTATATTACAAATGGTTTACAATTGTTTTTATGTAAGTGTATTCTACTCTGGGAGAAGACAGGGTGGTTCTGGGTGGTTTATACCGATAAATACCTAAGAAAAAAGAATGGAAAGTTAAACCATTAAATGTCAATGATAGCTATTTCTGGATAATGGGATGCTTAGTGATCTTTTTCTCCTTTTCATCTTTATTCATTGCTATATTTTATTGATTTTCTAAAATAAAGATTTTTTTCTAGTGGTCTTGGGGTGGAGTAAAAACACAGGGTAGTGATACTGGCAATAGAAAGGTGAGTAAGAAGCACTGTCTATAGGATTTTTTTGTTTGTTTTGCGGTACTGGGGATGGAACATAGGGGCATTCTACCTCCAAACTATACTCCCAGCCCTATATTTTATTTTTTTTAATTTTGAAACAGGATCTCACTGAGTTGCAAAGGGCTTCACTAAGTAGTAGCTGAGGCTGTCAGCAAACCACGATCCTCCTGTCTAAACCTCCCAAATGCTAGGATTACAAACATGTGCCATCACACCTGGCTCAGAATTTAGAAATATAACAGATCAGTGTGAAAATCAGCAGACATTCCATTAGGCCACTCCTGGGAATCTTTCTAAAAGAACTGAAATCATAGTATTAAAGTGATACATGGGTATCCATGTTTATAACAGCACAATTCACAATGGCTAAATTATAGAATCAGTCTAGATGCTCATAAAAAATAAATGGATTAAGAAATTAGGAGATATAAACCGAGTGTAATTCTATTCAACCATAAAAAAGAATAAAATTATGTTGCAAAAAATGAATGGGACTAGAGAATATTATGCTAAGTGAGATTGGCCAACCACATAAAGTGTGGGGTGGACATTTTCTCTCATATGTGGAAGCCAGAGAGTAATCTGGATACCAGAGGGACTTTAAAGGAGGAGAAACCCCAGTGGGGGAACAAGGGCTCTAAAGGAGGGAGGTATAGGGGGTTAATGAAAGGAACTATTCAATTGACACTATATACATATATAAAATTATCAATGCTTATCTCAATATCTTATACAGGGAAGGAGAAGGAGTTGGGTGGGAGCTGGGGAAGCTCACCAAATGCTGTGTACATGTGTGTCCTTCTGAAATTCATTATGATATATGGTTGCAATGCACAAATAAAAGTATATTTAAAAATGAAATACGACAGATGAAGATCTTTATTTTTTACAGTTTATTTGTTCACTGATTCATACGCTTGTTTATTTATCTAACACAAAATTAATGGAGACTCAAAGGAAACAAAATGAAGACAACTTGGTACTTACCCTCAAAGAGCTGACAATCTAATAGATGTATGAAACTATGTGAAAAGACTATAAGAAGGATGGTTCAAGTTCAATACTAAGGTTATACTTTTATTTTGTGGTGCTGGGGATGGAACCCATGGGCTTTCTACCTCTGGGCTACATTCCCAGACCTATTTTATATTTTATTTGGAAACAGGGTCTCACTAAGTTGCTGAGAGCCTCACTAAGTAGCTGAGGCTGGCTTCAAACCTGTATGATCCCCCTGTCTCAGCCTCCCAAGTACTGGCGTGTGTCACCATACCCGGCCTAAGGTTATAGTTATAAGAAAAGCTAGAAATCTTGTCAAAGTTAATAACTACAATCTAAGATGAAAAAATTATTTGAATTAGTAGAAAACAACATTAAGATGCAAGACCCTATCAACTATGCAAGGTGTTTTATCAAAGAATGAAAACCCCATATAACAAGGGAGAATGCATCGGGGAAATAGTCCTTTGAAGTAAATTTCCAATCGGTGAATGTTGAAGCAGCAAAAAATTTGATATGTATTTTTAGTGAAACCTTTCAAAAGTAACGTGTGTGCTTTCTTGCACTCTGAAACTGCATCTACAAGATCAAACTTCTATCTTTTCTTAAAGGCTCAGTGTCATTATTACAAACATCAGGTAGTCCACAGACTGTGATACAGTCAGCATGTTTTTCCCCACACTGGGTCCAGAATTCTAGGTTTTTTCATTCTGGTGTGTTTTTTCGCCCAGCTTTTTATAGCTTTTATTTTAAACACACTGAGTTTTAGAGCCTGGAAGGGGCCTCGGAGATTTCCCAATTCAACCCACTCATTTACAAAGGAGGAAACCACTTTCCTTTTCCATAGTGAAGCACCAACTCCAACTTTTTGCTGTTTTAATGTGCCTAGCAGCTAATCTCCCTCTCCTAATTTTCTGCTTCTAATCTGACAACTGGGGAGCCAGATAAGCAACCTTGTTAGAAAGGTACCCAAAATAGCCATAATCTAAATGAAAAACTGTACTAGGAACACAGAATTAGAATTTTAATGTTGTTCCCTGGGCTCATCATTGTAGTGACCTGGAAGCTGCTTTTTCATTCCGTTTTGAATGGTGCTTACAGTACATTACCAAAGGTTTCCAGAACTTTCACATGAAGAATGCTAAGCTTCTAAAGATTAGGAATCTCCATTTATGAACTTTATGACTTGGGGGTTGGGGTGGTTACTAGGAATGGAACCCTAGGGCACTCTACCTCTGAGCTACACGCCCCCCGCCCCCCGTCCTATTTTATTTTTAATTTTGAAATGAAATCTTGCAAAGTTGCAGAGGACATCACTAAGTTGCTGGAGCTGGCCTTAAACCTGCAATCCTCTTGTCTCAGCCTCTCAAGTGCTGAGATTACAGAAGTGTGCCACACCCAGCTCTGCTCTAGGTGATCTTCATTAAGCTGTTCTATCACTCCCAGTCTCAGTTTTCCCACATGTAAAATAAAGGAAATGAACTCTACCAGGGAAGATAATCGATGGGTTAAATGAGGATGCATGTGTTTTTAAAAAAGCATTCAATTGTTTTCTCTCTGCTTTTGTTCAAGTAACAGAAGCCATGTTGCAAAAGCTAGCATAGTGTCTTTGTTGTGTGTAGCTCATTCAGGACTGAGTACAATCTTACACAAAGCAAATAATGGGTTCTCTATGGGGGTTCTCAAATACTGATGTCATTAGAATCACCTAGGGGCTTTTAAAACTCTAGCTGCCTATACCCCACCTGCAGATAGTCTGATTGAATTGGTCTGGATTGGGGCTGTACATAGGCACTTTTTAACAGATCCTCCTGCCATTTTCATAGGAGCCTGAACTGGAGTCAATGCTCCACGGGAAATACTGGGAGCCACGCTGAGCCCCGTATCTGTCTATGTCGGATCAAGTTCCTTAGCAGCCCCAGCTTCTGCTGTTGGGACTCCAGGTTAATTTATTCTTTTTGCTTCTAGGACTCTCCTCTGACACAACTCCTGTATCCCTTGAGTTGCTTAACAATATCTGATGTAACTCTGATCTCATAACAGTTTTCATACTCTGGTATGATGATACCAGTTGCTAAAATAAAATACTTCCAGCATTTGCAGGCAAATAGCTAATGTAGGGAATGGTATCCTTCACTGGAATGCTTGTGGCCAGAAGTGCTTGGAATTTGGAAAATTTTCAGATTTTAGAATATTTGCATATATATACATATATTTTTTGGTATGTGACCCCACATCATGAAAGTTATTGCATAGGATATTTCTACTTTGCCTGTATTCTGAATGCAACCTGTCACATGAGGTCAGATGTGCAATATTTCATGTGTAACAACATGTCAGAGCTTATGGATTTGGGATTTGGGACCTTTTAAGTAGATATGCTTGGCCTGTATTTATAATAATTAAATGATGAAAAACCCTCAAACATCTTTCAGCTGTTGAATGGATTTAAAAAATGTGGTAAGTCAATACAATAAAATCTATTCCGCAAAAAAAAAAAAAACCGGAAAAGAGAAATTAGCTAGTGACACAAACTACAATGAACCTCAAAAATATTGTCCTAAGTGAAGAAGACATACAACTAAAGATTATATGTGTTATTTCCAAAAGAAGCAAATCTATAGAAACAGAAAATAGATGAGTGGTTCTTTGGGGTTGGGGGATAAGACTGGGTATAGACTTTAAAAAGGCACTGGTAACTTTTAGGGGTACTGCAAATGTTCCATAACTGTGCTGTATTTTTTTACCAGTATATAACGACATAAGCTCATTCACAATCACTAGTCCATATACTTATAGGGAGTTAATTTTATTGTATATAATTATACCTCACTAACCCTGTTAAATAACAGTAATAAAAATAAGATGAAAAGATATTGTGGAAAAGTAAGTTTTCATTTCCACTACTTCCCAGAAAAATCCCCTTTCTCCTTTATCAGTAAACTGCCTCTTTTTCTACTAAGGGCAAGCAGAGATGTCTAGCACTAGGAACCCAAGTCAACAAGAATCTTCTGGGTTTGGGACCTTCTATTTGAACACAGTAGTCCATTCTCTCTTAACTTCTAAATACTCATTCATTTGTGGGTGATGTAGTGTTAGAACCCTCAAATGTCCCCCATGAAGTCTTAGTCTGATATCTAGTTTTTATTTCTGAGGCCAGCCCTTTCCTAGCTGGCCTCTTGGTTTCCAAGCTCACTTTTGCCCTTACACTGGCTTTAGTTGAGCCTTACTCTTCAAAACACAACCAAGACACAAAAACCCCAAATACCACCCCAGACCCCAGGCCAAGAACTTCATTCAGATTGGCATCAAATAGCATGCCACTAGCTCTTAAGAGGGGTGGGTTTCTGGCAGCATCTCTCAGGCTAAAAGGTTTAATTCTAGGGACTCTCATTCTCTTTTTAAAATGAGGACCCCTTTTAACTGTCAAAACATTTTTCAAACCCACATTAAAAGGTAATTATACTCTTAGTCTCAGTTGATTGAAAAAGTACAGAATGACAAAAAGCTACTATGATAGCTTAAGTGTTCTTAAGATTTGCATTTTATTAAACATAACCACATCTGCATTTATCAGGAAGTAAAATCTATTTTAAAAGGGGGAAGAAATATTCAAAATCTGCTTCTGCATTCTAGGAAAGTGCAGAATTTACCTCTGAAAAAATCTTTCTCTTGTTTGGGGTGGCACAGCCCTTTGGCTGGTTTGATGGGAAGGGCAGGGGGTCAGACTGAAGGGAAATAAATTGTTCTGCATAATGAAATACTGTAATAAGATCTTTTAAGTTGGTCCTTGATTGTTTAAGATAGTGGTAAATTTTAGTCTTGTTTTTCCTTTTTTTGTTGTTGTTGTTGTTGGGAGGTGAAAGGGGAAAGGAAGTGGAGGGGAGTTGCTGGGAAGAGTTGCTGAATGTGAATTCAGCCTACCACTGCTTCTTGGTGTAAATGTCTGAAAGCTGCCAGACGTCCTGGCCACAAAACAAGGATAGCTGCTATAATTATGTGGTTTCTGATCAAGTGAGCTTCTCAGGAACTGGGAGAAGATCCCAGGATCTTTACAGATAGGAAGAGAAGATCCCATGCTGCTGAACTTGTACTGAGGACAGACCAAAATGTCAACATAAATTCCCCACGACAATCCCACCAAGTATGTTAATTCAAAAGCCAAATATAACATCTTACCACTGCAGTAAAAGCAAGAATCTCGTTGCAAATTAGAAGAAAAAAATTTAAAACCTCTCTCACATACACATTTTTAAAAACATAACCAAAGAGAAAGTCTATCAGAAAGATACTATCAACTCAGCTCTACAATGTGGAAATAGACTCACAAGGAATAAAATAATACATAACCTCTAGTAAGGTCATTTCAGAGCCAGAAGTAATATTCGGGCCCTCAAACCCCAAAGGCAGAACTCTTACTACTTCATCATAGGTGTGAAAAATAAACAGAAAAAAATCAAGGCATCAATGAAATTCTAGTTAATCTCTCTAAGTTTCAACAGCCAACAGAAAATATCTCAGAAAGCGAGTATTACTCTCCACAGCTTATGCACAAACTTTAAACCACTACTTCCTATTCAACAACTTGAATATTCATGCATTCAACAAATGTTTTTTGGCTGTTTATCTGTGCCAATACATCATAAACAGCCAACCTCAGTAATCCAAATTTGAACACCATTCAATAACTATTACTAATAAACAGTGTAATAATAGTCTTCCCCCTGTAGTAAGATCCTGATTTGCTGCCATTTTGGTTTGTGGATGTTATTAAGTTGATGGATATCTTGCATTTTTCAAAGAAGACAAGCCATTTACCCAGCAAAGCATTAATTATACTCACACACAAACCATCTGCCTACACTGATTTTAAATTTGTAACCAGAGCCAGGCTCAATGGTGCACACCTACACTCCCAGTACTTGGGAGGCTAAGACAGGAGGATCTGAAGCTCGAGGTCAGCCTCGAGAATTTAGTAAGATCATTAGCAACTTAGCAGAATCTTGTTTCAAAATTAAAAATAAAGCAGGGCTGGGTGTGGTGGTGCATCCTTTAATCCCAGTACTTGGGAGGCTAAGACAGGAGAATCTCAGGTTTGACGGCAGCCTCAGCAAGTAGTGAAATTCTAAGAAATCTAGCAAGACCCTCCCTGTTTCAAAATAAAAATAAAAATAGGGCTGGGGATGTAGCTTGGAGGAAGAATGTCCATGATTCAATCCTCAATAGTACAATAAATAAATAAATAAATAAATAAATAAATAAATAAATAAAGTAGGGCTGGAGTATAATTTGGAAATAAACACCTCTGGGTTTAATCCCCGGTATCTATACCTACCTACACACACACACACACACACACACACACACACACACACACACACACAATTGTGACCAGATAAACCAAAAGACTATTCATGTCATCTAAATTCTGGAGTACCCAAGATAAGACAAATGTCAGCTAAGAAGCTGCCCAAGTACAACCAAGCTATCAAGTAGATAAAAGTCACTATTGGAAGATTTGGCCTAATGAAGAATAAAAATAGGAAGGAAGGGAGGAGAAGGAAAGGAAGAAAAGGAAGGGAAGGAAGGGAAGGAAGGAACCCACCTAGTGGTCTTTCCTCACTGGATCCTGCAGGAGGATCCCTGGAGAGACCAGTCTAGTGTGCCTTCCCAAGTCTAGTTGAACAGCTGGTTTCAAGCAGGCACTTGCTTTCTCTGTGCTTTGTTTTTCTTTTCATAGAGTGTGAGGTTTGGACTACATACTCTCTAAAATTCTCTATCAATCAGGGTCCCAATAAGAAATAGATTTCACACTCAAATGGAGATAATTCAAGACTATACTCAAAGGTATGGACTGGAGGTAGAGAAGTCAGAGAGAACACAGCAGCAAGAGAATAAGAACCTTCCCAGCTCACAGGGAGGTGGGAAGGGGAAGATCCAGGGTCTACAAGGAAGGAGTCATCCCACCATGGCACCATGAGGGAAGCAATGACCTCAAGTCAGGAAGCACAGCAAATGCAAGAGGGCCTGCAGGGAGGCAGCTAGAGTCATCTCCCCTCTGACAGTCTCCCCTGGCATCTGAACTGGCTGAATGCATACAGAAACCAGACATCATTTCATTCTCCAGGAAGAGAACAGAGTGGGAAAGAATGGTGTGTAGACACAGACATGTAAACTAGCACAGGTCCTTCCCACTTTAACATCCTCCCACGTTTGCCTGGAGGTTGTGGACATAACATAACTCTAGGCAACTAGGAATAGGTGTAGATCCAGAGAAACACCAATGCTAACCTCTCCCCTCTCACTGGAGGAAACATGTCAAGCAAAGAGAGATGCACATGATGCTCCTGCCCCCATGAACCTCACTCTCCTTGCAGATGCTCCATGGCTAGATATATTACTTGATTTTCATCTTTAAAGATGATATATGACTTAATTCCCTTCTCTGAGAGGCTTCAGGGTTAAGTCACCAGTTCTGAAATATGGCACAACCAGGTTTGATTTTAGGTTCCAGGTCACTCTGGGTCACCTGATTAAATGCTCTAGCCTCATTTTAAAAATGTGGATATGGGGATAATAGAACCTACTTTCAGAGGGCTGTTACAGAGATTAAATAATATTTTCAGTTTGTAGCTCAAGATTTGACTAGTTGACTAGTAAATGGTAACATTTACTAGTAATCCTCAAATAGGCATTTATTTAACAAGTATTTCATGGATGATTGACCTGAACCACCTTCCTTTTCCTTCATTCTGTCTCCGAAAGCCTCCTTCACATGCTTTTTGGGTTTTCCAGAGTGCCACAAACTGATCAGCATTGTTACTGAAGTGACACATTAAATAAATTTGTTAGAAGAGTTATATCATCTTAGACAAGATGAAATTAATAGCTTTCAGTGGAAAATTTGTTCTTTTTGAAGATATGAGCTTTTGCACTAAAAATAAAATCACATCTAAATAAAATAAAAATCAATCATCACTTAATGCCATTTGAAAAATATATAATTTATAAACAGGAAACTTGGATTGCTTTCAAAGGCTTTATTTGTGCTAGTATTTTTCATGACTACATAATCCTATTAACAAAACTTGGGGGACTTTTATATTGTCTATAGGTAAACTAAGAAATTATAAGGAGTCTATAGGTAAACTAAGAAATTATATGAATGGATAAAAGGCACCATAACAGCAAAAGTGGTTGTAAAATTCTCATATTTCAAGAATATGGCCAACATCAAGTACTGTATATATAATTAGGAAGTGGGGAAGAAATAAGGGGCTGTTGGTGACACAGAAGTCAAAATTTCAAGAAATCACAGTTGAGCTGCACGCATTCATATGGGCCATCCACATTTCCAGATAGCATTTTGGTACCTGGCAGTGGGCTAAGACTTAGGTGATCAGCCCTATAAGTATCCAAGTTCTACTGGGGAGGCAGACTTATATATGCCCATCCAAAGAATATGATGGACATTGTGCTGCAATATGAACAAACCAGTATAGGAACACAAATTCAGAAGAAGGAGGGTAAAGGAGGGCTTTCTAACAATTCACTTTGGCTGTGTCACAAACTATTCTAAAACCTTGTGGTTCAAATAACAATTTATTAAACTCACTATTCTGTAAGTCAAAATATGTCTAGTCCACATAGGGCTGGTTGATCTCAACTAGGTTTTCTGGTGCATCTGTGGTCAGGTGATAGATCTGCTGGTAGGTGAATAATTTATGATAATTTCATTCTCCTGGATGGCAACTGGCAGCCAAGGAAACAGGATGACTAGGCCATGGGTCTCCCCTTATTCAGCCTGTGTTTCTTTCCAAGATAGCAAGCAGTCACAGGGGGTCCAGAAGCAGAAAAAGAATGGAAACTCCCAGGCACATCGTTTTAAGTCTCTCCTCACATCATGTTTTCCAAAATTCCACTAATCAAAGCAAGTCATAAAACCAACAAAGTCACATTTCAAAGGGCTGTGCATTATAAGGAATGGAAAGAATTTGTGATATCTTTACAGTGTATCCTGAGGCTGAATGCAAGTGATATTTGTATAGCAGCCTCCTAGGAATTTTCTAGGGTAGGAGGGATTCCTCCTACCCTAGAAAAAGTTAAGACAGATACCAGTGGGGAAATTTATTAAAAAAAATATGTCTATTCCAAGATACAGCAATGAACAGTGTGTATTTTGGAAGGTTCTAGAGATAAGGTTAGAGTTCATCACATGATTTCCCATGATGTACAGGTATATTTGAAATATCTATAGCTATAGAAGATCCCATCATATTATTTCTGTTATCTAGTCTTGCCTCTGGAGTTTGGAAGCTAACCCAATAAGGCCTCTGGGGATGTTCGTGTAATGAGCTATGCAGGTAAAACCCATTATACTGACCGCCCTTACAGGAGACCTTAATGATAGAACACCCTGGGAATGAAATTGGCAGTGTCTTCATAAATCATGTGAAGCAGAGCTAAGCCTTCAAAGCGACAGAACAAAAGCTCCTGGCAGCTGTGATGAGGTCCTTGCTCAGAGGGGAAGAAAACAAGTCCACCAAGGCAGAACTGGGTCATCAACGGTCTGGCTTCTATTTTGCCTTTCCTTTTTTTCTGCCTACATGTTTTATTTCCAAGACCCAATTAAATAGTCAATTTCGGCTTGCTTATTTCATTAGTTCACTTATTTAGTCATTCACTCATCCTACAAATATTTATTGAGTACCTTCCACATGTCAATGGGAACTGGAAGAAAACAGGGATGGATAAGATGTCCCTGCCCCGAAGGCCTCAACACTGGGGGAGGGGCACAGAAATAAACACAATTACAATTTATTGTGATGGTCACAGAGAAGGAAATTCCAAGGACTATAGGAGAGCCTGGGAGGAGCAGTTAACCCTGGGACAGGCTTCTCAAAGACCGTGAGACTTTAGCTGAGCCAGTGTTTAGGATGTAGGCAGACAGGGGAAGGGCATTCCAGTAGAGGAAACAGCTTGTACTGGGGTGTGGAAGCAAGGAAGGGCATGGTGACACACAGGAAGTACACAGAGGACAGGCAAAAGCTAAAGACAACTAGGCTGCTGTCAGAGACGTGAAGACATGCCAGGAACCCTCCTCTCCCCATTAGCTAAAATGTTTGAGAAGACACCAGTGATCATCCTTCCCGACTGACCCACTGATTCCAAGTCAGCATGAATGAATTGAAGTTCCTAACTTGCCTCAGGTGGGCAGCACCTGAACTTGAGCATGGAACAGGCTTTGATCCCCATTCCTGAAAAATCAGCATACAGGTAGGGTGGTTTGAGGGCAAGATGGCATACCTTGAAACTTTATCAAGACCTCACACAGGCTTTTCCTAAAGATAAACTTGATATTCTTTTTAGAATGGAGAGTCAAAAAAGGAGAGTCAAAAATATCGTCAGTGAGTCCTCCCATTCAAACAACTCTCTAATCCCAGATGCCCTGACTGACTGGTAGGACATAGGTCCTCAGCGCCACTCAGTGCTGAATGATATTAACAATAGTATTCATAACAATGCTGTCTATCAGTGGGTGTTTCATACAAGTCAGGCCCTTAGCTAAATTCCTCATGTATATAACCTTATCAAATCATCACATTAACTCTACAGAGCTATTTCTATCACTATGAGGAATGAGGTTTAGAGGTAAGGGATAGTGACATATAAAGTTAGAGTAAGACATCAGAGACAAATCTAGAAGGGCCTGTATCCTCTCCCCTGGTTTCTGATCCAAAAGAGCTCTCGGTGTACCTGGGAATTCAGTCCTAAGTCCTTCTCACTGCTGTGAGAACCCTGATTTAAATAGCCCCTATCCCTGACCTTTTACATTTCAGTTTACATGGCATCTCCTCAGAGGGGCCTTCCATGATCATCTCCTCCAATACACTGCTCTATTTTAATTCTCTGTGTGTGGTACTTAGTACTAATGAATTACTGTGAAGATAGGGAGGGTAGGATGTGCTTAAATTATCTGTTTCTTGACCATTCATTCTTTATAAAATATAAGATCCAAAAGACCAAAGAGCTTATTTACCTTGTTTAAGATACAGAAGAGTAAGCAACACAGACCAGGTAATCAATAAATCTTGAAGAAGTAGGTTAATCCCATAATAAGAAAAGGTGATTTTAACTTGTTAAGGAATATATAATAAAGGACTGTCACCTTTGTGACCCAGAAAGAAAACCAAAGCAGTAGGGCCTGCAGCATCCAGAAAACTATCAAGCATGAAACCACAGCACATCTATTCATCAGCATGGAGAATTTTGAAGACTTTTATTGAGAATAACAGAGGTTCTCATTTCAAACTGTGTCAAAGTAAGATCCCAAATAGGCAGCTAGACCAGCTTAAATATGGGTGGACTGGAGCAGGCCCTAAGTGTCCCCATGCTTCTCCATAAATATTGATAACCTGTTAGTTGCAAGGTTCTGCCTATTGGTTCTTTCAGATGAAAGAACGATTTGGAAGGAAGGACACTCTCCAGCTGCTTCTCTTTGAAAGGGTGGAAAATACTACCGGAACGCCCAGAAACATAGAATGCTCAGGAATTTGAATCAGAACAGAGGTCATGATGAAAGTGACCATGCAAATGGCCAAATGAGCAATAATAAAGCTCCCAAACCACACTAGAGGCCCACAGCTGCTCAGCTCCAGAGATTGGCATCCTTTACTTCAATGCACGTCTGACCTTGGGGGCCATCATTTTGCAGCAGTTCTTAAGAATTCTTCATGCACAGAAAGGCTGTTAAAAACAAACCACAGAGTACCTGGATTTTTATTAATGGAAGAGACAAAACACCCCAATTGTTTGCAACAAGAAGCTAAATGACTCATAACTCCTTCAAGAAAGGTTGTATCACACTGAAATTAACTGTAAAGCAATATCTATAGCCAAACTTTTTAAAGCACAAAACATTCTTTTTTTTTGGCTTGGCAAGCCATTTTATTTATTTATTTATTTATTTATTTACTTACTTATTTACTTATTGCTAAAAAGGGTGCCCCAGGCATGTGAGAGAGCACACCTGACAAAGCGCCAGGTGGATCTTATATCCCTGATGCAATGCTCCTCCTGCACTGAACTCCTATTGGTGGGAGTTACAGGTACACATTCTTCCTGGTCTGGTTTTTTTTTTAATTTTTTTTATTGATGCACTGTATTCACACATAATGGGAATAAAAAAAAACTTGTGTAGACATACATGCACACATCACCCAGTTAACCCCTACTCAATCCCCACTCCATTCCCTCCCCATCCCTCCTTCCCATGCTTGGCTTAGTGGTTGACATCTAATATTATAGCAATTTATCCAAAATTAACAATGATTATCTCACTTAACAGATTCATTTGTCTGATATCAAACTTTTGATCACTTAGAGATAACATTTCAATACTTCCTTTTGCTTTCTTTCTTACCAGAGGATATTTTTTCTATTTTTTTTAAGATGAAACTATCATACATTTTTTCCAGAAAAAAAATCTAACATGTTTTATTTGTTTATTTATTGGTGCATGGTAGTCTCACATCATAATGTAATCTGAAGTGATTAGTGACACACACGCACACAGCACTTGGTGAGCTTTCCCCTCCCTGCTCTACTTCCCTCTTCCCCAATCAGGATACTGAGACTGGCACTGGTATTCTCACATATGTATGTAATGTCAGTAGAAGGGTTTCATTCATTAATTCTCCCTTCCTCTCCCCTCCCCTAGGCCACCTCCCTCACTCCACGGGAAACTCTCCTCCATTATCTAAAGTCCCCCTTGTATCCTGATTACTCCCAGTTTCCCCCTAGTTTTCACAGATGAGAGAAAACATAGGACCCTTCACTCTCTGAGACTGGCTAATCTCACTTAACATAATGTTTTCCAGGCCCATCCATTTTCCTGCAAATGACATGATTTTGTTCTTTATTGCTGAGTAGAATTCTATTGAGTGCATATCCCATAATTTTGTAATCCATTCATCTGTTGATGGACACCTAGGTTTATTCTATAATTTAAAGTGCCAACACCAGAAAGAAACCAGATCGCAGTGCTGCAGCCAGAGCCACGGCGCAGAGCCGCGCGGATGCCATCTTTCCTTCCAGCACCAGGCTCCAGAGAGGAGGAGAACTCAGAACAGAGCTCAGAGCCACAGAGGAGATACGCCAGCCTCACGGCAAAGGACACAGCAGCAGCGCCATACTGCCAAAGGCAGCAGCGAGCTCACCGGACAGCTCCAGACCAACGCAATCAACAACCCACCAGGCTCCAGAGAGGAGTGGCAGACAGCGAGCTGAGGTGAGCCGCTGCGGATCAGCCAGGCGGGATTCAGCAGATTTTTCAGCGCAAGGAGCATCTAAAGCTCCCAGGGGCTGGGCTCAAAGCACCCTGCTGGGACTCAGAGCTGAGCTCAAAACCAGAGAAGAAATATGCCAGGCTCATGTCCGAGAGCATGGCAGCAGCACCATATTGCCACTGGCGGAAGCGGCAGCGAATGGACCGAGTCCACTACAGCTCCATCGGTGCACTCAACAACAGTGAGTCAAATTGCGGCCCCTAGAGGAGAAATCCCAGTACTAATTCCCAGGGACTTGACCCAGTGGGGGAGTGGCGGTGGCAGAGATATCACACTATGGTCACAACTCCATGCAGGAGAACACCCAGCCTGGCACCCCCCATGGTCTAAAGCAGCCTCGATTGACTGCCTGGGTCTGAGACTTTGCGATACAACCCAGTAAAGAAAGGAGAAGTGGTGACTGAGATACCACAGACTCAAGATCCAGAGCACCTTAAGTGAAGTCGTAGTGACCCAGGGAAGAACTCAGAGAAGGCACAAACTTCTGAAATCATGGGAAAGAGAAATAACAATGGAGCAGTGAATGCCCACAACCCCACAACATCAGAACCTGATAAAACAGAAATTCAGAAATTTCTAGAAGATCAAATCAGGAAAATAACTGCAGAAATAATAGAGGTGTTTCGAAAAGAATTCAGAGAGACCCAAAAAGAGATAAAGGATGTAATCAATGAAGTAAAGGCCTCAATTCAAAGTATAAACAACGGATTAGACCACATGGAGAATAGAATCTCGCTCCTAGAAGATGATCACTCCAAAAATGAATGCATAGTTTCTAATTTAGAAAAAAAAATCCGACAGCAGGAATCTGACATTGAAGAAATATGGGCCCATTTTAAGAGAGCTAACCTAAGAATAATTGGAATAGAGGAGGGAAAAGAAGGTGAAACCAAAGGGATCAACAATCTCTTCAAGGAAGTAATAGCAGAAAATTTTCCAAACATAGAGCAAGAGGACGATACATAGGTCCAGGAAACTTATAGAACTCCCTTTAGACAGGATTGGAGAAGAGGATCCCCACGCCACATAATTGTCAAAATGACCACTGTGGAAGCCAAGCAGAGAATCTTAAAGGCAACAAAAACAAAGAGCCAAGTGACATTCAGAGGCAAACCAATTAAAATCACTCCAGACTTCCCAAACCAAGTCATGAGAGCCAGAAGGGCTTGGAGTAACATATTCCAAACTCTGAAAGAAAACAACTTCCAGCCAAAAATTTTCTACCCAGTAAAACTTTCTATCAAATTAGATGGAGAAATAAGAAGCTTCCATGACAAACAGAAACTGAAGGAATTTATGTCTTTAAAACCAGCACTAGAGAAAATACTCAAAGAGATTAACTACAAAGAAGAAATAGGTAACACACACCAAAACCAGAGAAACAAGATTTTCCACCCAACAGACAACTAAGATTGGCTATCTTTGGAAATTCATTATTTATGTTAGTCTTTTACCTATCTCTAAATTGTATTGTTGACTTTTATTGTTGCTAATTTTTAGGATTTCTAGTTGGAATATTAATATACCTTCAGATATAGCATTTGGAAATATTTTATCCCATTCTATCAGTAACTTTTAACTCTGTCTACATTGTCTTTGGATATACAATTTTTTTTTTTTTCCTAGGGAGTTTGTTTACCCTCTGTTGCCTGTGCCATTGAAATCATATCCAAGAAAACACTGCCAATTTCAATGTAATGAGGTTTTATAACCAATATTTTCTTCTAAAAGTTTATAGTCTTAAGATTTATATTTAGGTCTTTTATCTATTTTGAGTTAATATTTGTATATGGTGTTAGGTAAGGGTCCAATTTTATTCTTCTTCGTGTAATTATTATTTTTCAACAATATTTAGTTAAAAGATTATTATTTCCTCCACCAAATGTCTGTGGAAACCTTGTCAAAAATAACTTGACAATATATGAAAGAATTTATCTCTAGGCTTTTATTTAACTCCAATGTTTTATATATCTGCCTTTATAACAGTACTATACTGTTTCAATTATTGTAGCTTTATATGGTTTGAAATCAGAAAATATATATCTTCTAGCTTTGTTCTTTTTCGAGATCATTTTGTGCATCTAGAGTCCATATTCCATATTAGGATAGATTTTCTCTGAAAAATAAATAAATTAATGTGTGATAGTTTCACCTAAAAAAAAAGAAAAAAATATTATCTGGTAAGAAAGAAAGCAAAAAGAAATATTGAAATGTTATCTTTAAGTCATCAAAAGCTTGGTATCAGATAAATGAAACTGTTATATGAGATTATTATTGTTAATTTTAGATAAATTGCTATAATACTAGATGTCAAACACTAAGCCAAGCATGAGAAGGAGGGATGGGGAGGGAACAGGGTGAGGATCGGGTAGGGGCTAACTGGGTGATGTGTGCATGTATGTCTACAAAAGTTTTTTTATACCATTATGATGTATGAATACAGTGCACCAATAAAATAATAAATAATAAATAAATAATAATAAATAAATAAATAAAATTTTAAAAAAATAAATAAAAAATAAAGTGCCAAATGTTCTGATATGTGAATAAAATAATTCTAATTTACCCTCAACCAGATAACATATTGAAGACTGGGACACGGGCTGTGTTTTTACTCATTTTTGCATCCCACAATACCTAAAAATATGCCAGGCAAACTATAAAGATTTTTTTTCATTAAATAAATCTTACCCACAATCATGTGTGTGAGATATAAGGGATACCAGGTATTGAACCCATAGGCATTCTACCTCTGAGCTACACTATCAGTCCTCTTTTTTTTTTGTTTTGTTTTGTTTTATTTGTGTTTTATTTTAAAACAGGGTCTTTCCTCAAACCTTTGCCCCTCCCGTCTCAGCCTCCTAAGTACTGTGATTACAGGTGTGGATCATCACATCTGGTTTGACATCAACAGCTCTTGAGGGACCATGAGCCCTCAGGACTGCAGTGACTGAGGCTGATGTAAACTTGAAGGCTGATTCCCTTTGAGAATCCCATGTCACCAAGAAACCACTGGACCTTGTTCAGCAGTCACATAACTACAAGAGGCCTCAGAGAGGAGTCAATGGAGCCACCAAAAGCCCCAACTGGGGCACCTGTAAGTTCACTGTGATGGCCACAGAGAACAAGCCCCTGAAGATCATCTATGTCTTCACTACTACACAAAGACAAGAATGTGCTCTGTGTGTTTGTGTGCTCCAAGCTGGCTCTGGGGCAGGCCTGAGGGATCTTCAGATCCCCCTGTTCTGTCACCATCCAAAAAGGCTCTCAACGGAAGCAGCAGACCTACTCCATCAGGCAGTCTATTGAAAGGTTCTCGAAGGTCAGGCATGGTGGTGCACACTTGTAATCCCAGTATATGGGAGGTGGAGACAGGAGAATCGGGGTTCAGGGAGAGCCTCAGCTACTGAGCAAGGCCCTTTGCAACTCAGTGAAACCCTGTTTCAAAAAAGACTAAAAAATTAGAGCTGGGGGTATAGCTCAGAGGTAGAATGCCTGTGGGTGGGTTTCCTCCCCAGTACCACAAAAAAAAAAAAAAAAAACCTCTCGGTCTAGGCCAGTGTCCTCTCCCCTGCTCTCCAATTCTCACCCTCAAGGTTGTGTATTATATTGCCTGCATTAGCATGTAATCATTTTCATTGGCTTTTATTATAAAACATATGCTAAAAAATTATTCTATTCACCACAAGAAAAGCCTCCTATATTTTCATCTAATTTTACCTACATTTTCACCCTGCTCCATGGCACTGCGTTGGTGATAGAGTCGACTCCTGACTCTAAGCTGTGAAGGTTCTCACCACCGGCAACTATGTTCATGTCAGTGTTCTGAAAATGTGTGGAGAGCAGCCCATGCCACTGCCCACACCTTGCTTCTGTGTTCATCTATCTCCTCATCCTAACTTGGTTTCCCAAGTAAATGTCTCTGCTGTCACCCAGAAGAATGTTTTACAGGAAGCTGGAGAGTAAGAAATTAAGGCCAGATGTGTGGATTCCGGAACTGGGGGCACTATTCCTCTCTCTTTTCCTCTCCCCCTCCCTTCTACAGTCAGTCCACAATAATAAATCGGACACCTGCAACATGCCACATACTCTGCTGGGGTCTGGAGGTTCAGTCTCCAACAAGATGGGCCTGGGTCCTGCCACCCATGTAGATTATGCAGATGATCCCACAAATCATTAATTCATTACAGTTAATTTCACAAGCCGTTAATTACAAATTGAGGTGGTTGCTGGGAAGAAAATATGCAGGGTGTGAGAAGACTGCTTAAGGCCGTCCGGGGATTCCAGGAATGCTTCTATGAGACCGTAACATCTAATGGAGGAACTGCCTGAAGAGTGATAAGAACTAACCAGCCAAAGAGGCACAAGACTTCTATAGAGAGGAAATGAAGTGCCATGTGTAGGTCCTGATTAACAAGATGTCTAGGAACTTAAAGAGGAGAGTTGCCAATCTAGAAGAGAGGCAGGAGAAGGCAGATAGAGGACTGGTTAGTTGATGGGAAGAAGAGAGAGAGAATATGAGAATAAATGGATATGAACGAGAATACACTGAATCAGGGTGGAAGTACACAAACACCATCAGGGCCAAATCTGGCCCCAGTCCGTTTTTGTAAAAGCTCCCAGCTAAGGATGAGTTTTCATATTTTGAAATTGTTGAAAAGAATGAAAAGGATATATAAATATGTAATCTGTATGGTAATAAAGCACAAAGAAATGAGAATAGAATATTGTAATAAAGCTTGTACATATATTGAAAACTGATGTCATTTTTGACGTGACAATATTATATGAAATTCAAATTTCATTATCCATAAAGTTTTATTACACATAGCCTCTCCCCTATGTTAACATATTACCTATGGCTAATTTCATGCTGCAGTGGTAGAGTTGAAGAACTGCAACAGAGGCCACGTGGCCCACAACCTAAAATATTTACTATCTAGCCTTGATGGGGAAAAAAAACCTTTGCAAACCCCTGATTTTATGAGACTGACAGAGGGCAGATCATACAGTCTGTTCCTGTCACATTAAAGATTTAAGATCGTATCCTAAGACGTGGAAAACCTATTAAAGAGTTTTAAGCACAAAAGCAATATAACCAAGTAACATACAAATTCATCTGCATGTTAGACTAGAGAGCTTCAAAAAAATAGAAATGCATGAGTCCCACTCAGAGAAACTGCGAATTATTGGTTTTGAGTACGGCGAGAGCTTTGGAATTTGGGGGTATTCCTAGGTTTTTCTCATGTGCAGATAGATTTTGGAACTTTAAGTGTATTCATATTTTCATTTTTTAATGATCACTCCTACTCAGGAATTCTCCTCTGGCTACACATTCAGATTACCTGGGAAATATTTTCAAACATACAGATACTCAGGCCCACCCAACCAGTCAAATTAGAATCTCTAAAGAAGGGCCCCAAGTATTGAAATCTTTTTAAGTTGCATACAGGACTTCAAAATGTAGTCAAGGTCTTTCACTCTGCATTCACAGAGGTCAAGGACAGAGACAGGAAGACCCCTCAGAGGGAGACTACTTGGAGTTGTCTAACAGAACGACAATGGTTCGGAACTTGTGTTGAGGTGGGGAGATGTGGAGAGGCAATCACTAGGACCTGGTGAATGGTTAGTAAGAGTGGTGAACTGTAACATTTAAGTGTAATTTAAGCCAAGCAACTAGGTACAAACTCATGCTATTACTGGGATGAGAATTTGGAACAAAAAATGTTTGAGGCTTCAGACCATAAGTTATATGCTAAAAAAAGTGTGGAAAAGGAGGGTGCCAATGGGTAATTTTGTCAGATTAAAGCTATAATGGACTAAGATCAAATGGTAAAGGGCCTTGAATGCTACCCTAACAATATCCTCCTCATACAACAGGCAATGGCTACCATGATACAGTAAACATGTCTGGACTTTGGATTCAGACACTGTTCCTGCCTCGTGCAATGTGTGCTGGATAAAATTAGAAAAGTTTATGTATGTCTTGTTCACTTCTGGCTAGCAAAAACACTCAGTGACAGTGAATACCTTCTCAAGGATGTTGTAAAGATTCAACCAAAGGCCATGGTGAAGTGTCTAGAAATGTAAGTAGCACAAAAAATATTCAAAATTGTATTGGCCCTGAAGACTTTTCAAAAGAGAAGGCATATACCCTACCTGATGATGCTCTAGGTAGGGTATATGGACATCTACAGGAAAGATAAGCAAGTGGGGGAAGAAACTGACTCTTAGGTTTAGTAGCAAGGGTTGAGTTCAGCTGCCTGTAATAAACACAACTGCATCCGCTCATCAGTCAGTAAGCAGTCAGGGTTTCAATCACCCTCCTACCAGGATCCAGGACTCCCACACAACTCTTCCTTCCCAAGCATGACCCCTGCTAGTTATCTTGCTGAAGACTACCAGAGCTCTTGCCATCATGTTCATATTCCAGGCAATAAGATGAGGAGAAAGACAAAAATAAGAAGAGTACACACACCAATCATCTTGAAGAAAGTTACAGAAAGCCAAAAAGAAATATCCCTACTAACATCTCTTACACCAAAATTTGGTGATATGACCACATTTACCTGCAAGAGAAACCAGGAAGTAAAGTGTTCCTTCTGGCAAGCCATATGCCCCATCAAAATGGGAATCCCCATAGCAGGAGTAGGATGGAGGCTAAACTGTGCAGTCTGTAGTATCTGTCACAAAGATGTGAAGACCTACTGACTCCAGCTTCACCCAGCCTAGGGACCTCCCTCAGAAGACGTGCCTCCTCAGAGCTCACTCACAGACCAATTCACTGCCTCCATGCACTTTACATCTACTATTTCCTTGCCAAGATACTCTCTAGCTTTTCATCACCAGCCCAAGTCTACATTTCTTTTAGATCCAAGACAGGATTTACTCCATCGTGGTCCATGTCTCAACTTTTATTATCTTCCTTAAGTATATACCAACATATACACACAATGCATAGTTCTTGGATAGGTTTGGAGACAGTTCCATCCAGATGAACCACATGCCCTTTACTCACTTCTCCCGTCTGAGCCTCAAGTTCTGCCTGCATCCAGTAGAGTTAGTAATGGTCATCTCACCATGTTGTAGGGAGGATGAAAGGAGACTTCTGCATGTGAAAGTGGTCAGTGAACAATAAAGCACTGAGCACCTATGTGCTGTTACCATTTCTCCTCTAAGGTGTTACTTTTTGCTACTTAGCATAAAAAGAAAATTAAAGTTGTTTAAGCGAAGTATGGCCTCCCAAAAGAACTCAGCAAAAAACCTGTTTCTTCTCTTTCCTCGCGACTTCCCATAGCAAAGCTAGAAAACGATTCTGTCCATTCTTAAAATGTATCTACAAACTGCAAATTAATTTTAGAGATGAGGATGGCTTCCTTCGAAGAGACAGGAGATCTGGAGAAGCCAGAATGCCCCGTGCTGCTGATCACAGCAAAATTAGAGCCAACAGCAGAACTCAGACCATCCGAGGGGAATGAGTCATCATACCTGGCAAGGAAGTAAGACTTCAGCTAGACACCAGTCAGAACTAAATATTATGACTCTTGAAAATGAGCCAGACAAGTTCCTGTAACTGCAAGCAACCCAAAGATGACCCCTGGCCCCCATACATGAAGCTAAATACAAATGGTTACTGATAACATTAAAACAATAGCTGCACCTGCTGCAATTAATCATACATCTGATGTCAATCCAAATATACTTTGCAAGATATCATCAAATAAATGCTTTTCTCCATTTTACTATAAAATGAAATGAGTATGCTGGGAAGTACCTAAAATATGCATGGGTACTTTAACAATAACTTTAAAGAGAACCCTCATATAATTATAACTCCAATCAAGAAAGAGAGCATTGCACCACCTCAGAAGCATGCCTCTCAGTGACAAGGTCCCCACCTAGAAGAAATTGCTCTTCTAGTTCTCATGATATACATTTTCATCCTTTTCCTTAACTTACCATTTGCTGTCATTCTTAAATAATATTGTTTTTCGAGTTTAAATATTTAAATGAGTTAAATCACATATATGTGTTATTTTGTACATTACTTCTTCTGCTCAGCATTGGTGATGATATATGATATCATTTGATTTAAATTAACCAGCAATCTGTATTTTAACAATACTCCAGGTAATTCTAGTATATACTCAATTTTATAGTCACTCCTGCACAGTATTCCTCTGTACAAATATACCACAACTTATTTATCTATTCTACTATTGACACACATATGTATTATTTCAAGTTGTAAGGTTTCAAACTGATGGATGTATTATAAGTATTCTTATGGAAGGCTTTTGGTGGATAGGAGTCTCTCTGATACATACAAAGTAGTAAAACAAGAGTTTCATTGAGTATATGTATCCTCAATATTATATGACACCAAACTATTTTTAGAGTTGGTTCACCAATAAGCAATTTCACTAGTAATGTAGGAAAGCTTCTGTTATACCATATCCTTGTCAACACTCATTAATTTTCAGGCATTTTAATAACTGCCAATCTGAAGAGTTAAACATGTTTAAGCCTTCCAATGAGAGATTATAAAGACACATATTTTGGAACAAACTGAAGGCATGAAACCATACAACTAAATACAACTACTGTACTTCACACATATTTATTCCAAGAAATGTTAGGGAATCTTGCCATTGCTCGAACATCATAGAATATATTTACAAAAAGTAATATGGCTACAATAGTGATGTAATCTTATGAGACCACCATCATATATGCAGTCTGTCATTGCCTGAAATGTTGTGTAGTACATGACAGTATATTAGTTGTTGGATTTTCAATAGAGTGGGTCTGATGCAGGAAAGAATTTGGTTTGCTAGAGAAACTGAAAAGGTTCACTATGGCTGGAATGTAGAAAGCAAGATGTGATGAGGTTGAAGGCGGGAACAAGTCAAAGGCCTAGATGTACTAAAGGTTTAAATTTTATTCCAAGTGAAATCAAAAGCCATTGAAGAGTTTTAAGCATACAACATACATGGTGACATTTCTATTATTGTATATATTGTAAATATTTTAGCAACACACACACTTCTAGCTATGACAGGGTATTAATGTATTAGATCAATACTTCCACTGAAAAAATATCTGGATAGAGTACACACACACACACACACACACACACACACACACACACACACACCTGCTTAAAGACATCCTATAGTTGTTTAAACAACTAGGATTTCAGGGGACAAGATAATGAGAAGAGAGGAAGATGAGCCAGAACTCACAGTCAGGCTGTCCCTTTGGTCATTTGCTCACCTGGATGAGGGGTAAGAGGTTAAGGATCCAGGCAAAGAGCCTCAATAGAGATTCACTGCTATGAGGCAAAAACATCAGAAGAACTTGTGTCTGTCTCTTGGGATTAGAGAGACAAAAATTAGAGCCCTGAGAGGCCGAGATCCCATGGAGAAAGGAGGAGCAGAAAACTCATGCCAGCACTTATCTGGTATTCCCCTGGAGACATTTGCTGAATTCTGGAACTGCAGGGAAGAAGGGGAAGAAGCCAGAAAGAAGGCTCCCAACCAAAAAGTTTGCAGTGGGAGTTTTGTCAGTCTCACAGTTCTGAAGAGAGAAAAATTCAAGTTCTGAACTAGCCAGGGGAGAAGTTATTGAGAACACACCAGGCTCTCAGCTGAAATCCCAGGAAAACTTCATCCTGGAAAGAGGCATTTGCCAGTGGCAGAACATTATCAAAACTAAAACATAGCTTACAGTCAGTTCAGTCTCTAAGAGAATTAAAATAATCAGTCCTCCAATATGCCAGTCTAGCAGCCATTTTATATGGAGGAAAACATCACCCACAACAACTATAATTTTGATGCAAAATTGTTAAATACATAATCAAAATTTATCAGGCATGCCAAGACCAAAAGCTCGGAGATAAAATAGATCACACCAAGAAAACAGAAGTTATTCAGATACTGGAGTTAGTAGACAAAAAATACAAACATGATATATATATATATATATATATATATAGAGAGAGAGAGAGAGAGAAATTACAAGAAAAGTCAGAGAATTTCACCAGAAAATTAGAATCAAATTTTTTAAAAATCAAATGATATTCCTAGAACTTAAAGCTACTGAAATTAAGAACTTAATAGATAAGGTTGAACAACAGATTAGATACAGTAGAAAAAATAATAAACTGGAAAGTACTGGGCATGGTGGTGCATTCCCATAATCCCAATATTTAGGAGGAGACAGAGATAGGAGGATTGCAGGTTTCAAGACCATTCTCAGAAGGCCCCTGGGCTTTTTGTGGTAACAAAAATAAATCTGAATAAACTGTAAAGCAGGTTAAACTTTTTTCAAAACTTAAACACAGAAGGGGGGGAAATGGAAAGTATAGAAAAGAGAATAAGAGACATGGAGAACATAAAAAGGCATAATATAGAGTCATAGAAAAGTTATAGAAAAAGAGAGAGAGAATGAAACAGTATAAAGAGTTAACAGATTAAAGACACAAATTCACAGATACAAAAATTGCTAAGAACCGCAAGTAAGGTTAGCAGAAAATAAACAAAAAATAATACTACCAAGCCTACAGACATCGCAGAAAAATTGATAAAAGTGAAAGACAAAAAGAAAAATCTTAAAAGCATCCAGAGGCCAAAAAACATATTGCCTTCAAAAGAGTAATAATAACATTGGCTGATGGCTGATATTTCAACAAAAATTATGGAGGTCTGAGGATGATGGAACAATGTTTTAAAGTGCTAGGGAGAAAACAGCAAGTATAGAATTCCATACTCCAAAAAAGAAATACTTAAAAAGGCAAAATAAGGACATTTTAAGAAAAGTTAAAAACTTAAAGGATTTGTCACCAGCAAGCTATCACTTTAAAAAATTCTAATGGATATCTAATCGGAAAAAAGAAAGTGACCCCAGATGAATGCACAGTAATACGGGGGGGGGGGGTGTAGTGGAAAAAATACACACGTTGGTAAATATGAATGACTACTCATTGTTTTAAATAAAAAAAATACCCTAGTTCATTTTAAAATCTTGTAGACTTAAAACACAGGACAAACCAGGCGTGGTGGCGCTCGCTTCTACCCCATGCTTGGGAGGCGCAGACAGGAGGATAGCGCAGGTTTGAAGCCAGCCGCGCTGGCTTAGGAGACCCTGTTTCCAAATAAAAATATAAAAAATAAGTCTGGGAGTGTAGCCCAGAGGGTTTCCAGGAACCCCTATACCACCACCAAAAAAAAAGTGAGACAATAATAACACAAAAGGTGTGAGGAGATATATAAAATAGAAATTCTCCAGCTAGGCATGGTTACACATGCCTATAATTCCAGTATTTGAAAGGCTGAGACAGGAGGATCATAGGTTTGAAACCAGCCTCGGCAACTCAGTGAGGCTCTCAGCAACTCAGTGAAACCCTGTTTCCAAATAATAAAAATTTTCCAAATTATCTTATTGCCCAGCTTTTCATTAACCTATAGGAAATTTCAATGCGTCCGCAAAATTACTTGCACAGAAATATATGTTCGGCGCAGCAATATAAGTAATAACCGGGAACTAGGAGTTCAAATCCACCTACAGATTAACTGAAAACAAATTATAAGATATTTATACAATAAAATACTATTCAGCAATAAAAATGAGTAAACCAACCACGTACAGTGGTTTTAAAATCTTGTAGACTTAAAACACAGGACAAGCCGGTCGTGGTAGCGCACGCTTGTACCCCATGCTTGGGAGGCGCAGACAGGAAGTACTGTATCTAAGTACTTGGGAGGTTGAGACAGGAAGATCACAGGTTCAAAGCTAGTGTATGGTGACTTAGAGCGACCCTATTTTCAAATAAAAAAAATAGAAAGGTCTGGGAGTGTAGCTCAGTGGTAGAATATTCCTAAATCCAATCTCTAGTATCACCAAAAAAAAAAAAAAAAAAAGGAAGGAAGAACCACCACTACAATAGACAGGTTAAAACTACGGATGAATCTCATTGACATTGTGTGTGTGTGTGTGTGTGTGTGTGTGTGTGTGTGTGTGTGTGTGTGTGTGTGTGATACTGGGGTTCCTGGATGCCCTTTTACCTCCAGGCTCAACTCCCAGACCTATTTTATATATTTTTTTAAAATTTGGAAACAGGGTCTCTTAAGCCAGCATGGCTGGCTTCAAACCTGCACGATTCTCCTGTCTACGCCTCCCAAGCACAGGGATTACAAGTGTGCGCCACCATACCCGGCTCTTTGACATAATTTTGAACAAAAGAAGGCAGATTCAAAACAGTGCATACTATACAATTCCACTTACATGAAGTTCTGGCCAAGAAAAACTTCATTATGATACTGAAAATCTGGACAGTTGTCTTTGGGAGCTTTAGAAATCAGGAAAGGAGAGGAGACCTCTGGGAGGTTGGCAACATTCTATTTCTTGATGATTGATTACAAGGATGTATTCAAGTTGTGGAAATTCATCAAGTTCCACACAACTGTACACTTGTCTTTACATATTTAGATACAAAGTTCAAAGTGCATCTCATACTTACAAGAAGTTATACAAATAATACAAGATTTAAAAGCAATATATTACCAATCTAATTTACATGTGTACTGCTCTGTGATTATACCACCACTCACCCCACCAAAGATAAACATTCTTTTGAATTTGATGTTCATCATTGCTCTTGCACTATTTTATCATTTATCTCCTTAGATAAGCTTTAACGGTATATAGAGCCAGGCGTGGTGGTGCATGCTTGTAATCCCAGCATTTGGGAGGCTGAGACCTGAGGATCGCGGTTCGTGGACAGCCTCAGCTACTTAGTGAGGCCCTCTGCAACTCAGTGAGCTCTGGTTTCAAAATAAAGAATAAAAAATAGGGCAGGGGGTGTAGCTCAGAGGTCGAATGCCCCTGGGTTCCATCCCCAGACCCGCCCCCAAAAAAAAAAAAAGTATATAGAACTGATTTTGCATGTTTTAAGCTATACATAAAAGGAAATTTTATTTCTATTTTTAAGAGCTCCTTCTAGGTCAGCCATGGTGGTGCACACCTGTAATCCCAGTACTTGGGAGGCTGAGTCAGGATGACCGCAGGTTCAATGTCACCAGCACAAGATAACTTAATGAGACCTTATTTTTAAAATTAAAAATAAAATAGGGCTGAGAGTAAAGCTCAGAGGTATGATTCCTTCCTGGATTCAATTCCCAGTAAAACACACACACACACACACACACACACACACACACACACACACACAGTCCTTCTAGGAAGGACATAAGGAAGCTTTTTCTAGGATGGCAAATATATTCTATACCTTGACTGCAGTATTAGTGACGTGCGTTGGATTGGACATTTAAGATCTGTACCTTTGTTATATCTAAGTGTTATCTCGCAATTAAAAAAAAAGATGGATCCCTCTAGCTTCTTGATAGGGAACAGATGGGGGATGGGCAAAGGTAAAACAAAAAAGGCCAGTTTGAATACTACAGTAGACCTGGTAAGTATCAAAAGCACCGATCTGAAGAGGAAGGAAGGAAAACCAAGTGTGGTGGTACACACTTGTAATCCCATTAAGGCTAAGACAGGAAGATCACAGGTTCGTCGCCAGCCTCAGCAACTTGGGAAGACTCTGCTTCAGAATAAAAAATAAAAATGGCCAGGGGTGTAGTTCAGAGGCAGAATGCCTCTGTGTTCAATCCCCAGTGCCCCCAAAAAACATAGTAAGGAGCAATAGATTGTAGACAATTCTTTGAAAAGCTGTGAAGTAAAACATAACTGGAGGAAAAAGTAAGGACAAAAAAGGGGGGTTAAAAAAAAAAGGCAGAAAGTTGAGCTCAACGTAACAGACAAAAAGCTGAAGGGAGACCAGGGTTATGGAATCAAAGGCAGGAACAAGGTCCTTTAGATGGTGGAGGAACATCATAGAAAGTCCAGGTGGTTTGGCCTTTGCTAGGACACAGTGTCTTCCTTCATCTTACCTGAACGAAAACACAAAAGAAGGGAAGAGATGCAGGGAAGATTGTGTGTCAGTGGTGGAAAGATGAGCTCCCACCTGATGGCTGCTACTTATCACAAGAATTATCTAAAAAGGGTGCAGGGTGGAAGTTTTGAACTCTGTGAAGAACAACACTGAAAAAGACTACGAAAGCATCCCAGTATGGTGGGCTGTGGTCAAAAAAAATTCAGAGGTTTCACTTTGAGCGGGTGAAATGTCCAACAGATATCGAAATTCTGGCTCAAAAGCAAGGATATTGTCATTTGTCTTTGATTGTGCTGCACCAAACACAGCGTAACCTATATTAGGTACTCAAGTAAGAACGGAGAATGGACTGAATAAAGATTAATTTTCTTCCTATTTTCATAGTACATTTTATATCATCGGGCATATTCTACATTAGAACTGGAGAAAACACCTGGGTGCAGTGGTGCATGTCTTTAACCTCAGTACTTGGAAGGCTGAGACAGGAGGCACACAGGTTCAAGCCCAACCTCAGCAACTTAGTGAGACCCTGTTTCAAAATAAATAATGAAACAGGATGAAGGTATAGCTCAGAGGTAAAATGCCCCTGAGGTTCAACCCCTAGTATCATAAAAGAAAAAAAAAAGGAACTGAAGAAAACATTATTTTCAGAAATAATTCACCTTAGATATCAAATGCATTTTTCTTTCTTCATTTTTAGTTTTGTGTGTTCTTAGAAGAAAGTCAATCTATTTCTTTCAATTTTATCAATTCTTCATTTCCTCTAAGGAAAGGAAATGATACACACATCTCCTAAAATTATTTTTAGGCAGAATTCACCAATGGGCCAATTCTCACAGGAAGAAAGAGAGAGAGAGAGAGAGAGAGAGAGAGAGAGAGAGAGAGAGAGAGAGAGAAAGAGAGACAGGGAGAGAGAGAGAGAGACAGGGAGAGAGAGAGAGAGAGAGAGTCCATGTGCCTATATTACCATAATTTGTGGCAATCATAAAGACATCATTAATGAAAAAATTAGCAGCTCTTGCCAAGAAGAATTAACCTCTTCTCTGTATTCAGGACACTCCTGCCAGCGCTAAAATACACACACACACACACACACACACACACACACACACACACACACGAGTGAAGAAGGCCTTTAGCTCATGTACAGGAATCACAGGGTGACCTTAGCCAAACTTGAACGTGCTCAGAGGAACAGAAGCACTGGCTGTCCTGGGAGACGAGTTAGCACACTGTTCTCTTTATTTACCATTTATCAGTTATGAAATGAAAAAAGGGTTATAAATGCATTATTTGCCGCATGAACTGCTATTTGTTTTATTACACTCAAGACCATTTACAAGGGCTCCATTCATGGAAGAAGCACTGTTTTGGTTGGCTGAGCAGTCAGATTTCTGTGCTTATAATTCATGTATATACTTATTATGTATATCGAGTGCACTTGCCTAATTCCTGTTGCCACAGCCAGACTGTAAATGCATGTTTTTGTCATTCTTAACTCCAGTAATTCATAACTTCAGCTGCCAAGTTGGATGCCAATATTCTCACATACACAGTTCATGCTCTCCTCTTAAAATAATTCCTTGTTTGCTGTCAGGAGCTCCTGCCATGATGTATAAAATGGCAGGATCAATTTGGGGGAAAAAAAATCTGAACTACTCACTAAATGCAACTACAAAGTACTACTTCTTCTTGAAAATATTCCCTTTCCTATCACTCTATTTCCTAATTACAAACCCCAGGCAAGCAGCAAAATAGTAGAACATTTCAAATTATCACACAACGCAAACAGTGCTTTCAAGGAGGAAAAGAAGGAAACTCCCAGGCACAAGCTAGGCCATCCCTTCAACACGGTCATTTTATGCATAGATTCATCCGTTATTTCTCCTATGTTGGAAGGTTCTGTCGTTCCACAAAGAAAATAAGCAACTGTTTCTCTGCATCATTAAACACAGTGGGATAGTAATCCGGTGCTGGTTTTAAAACATCAGCAAAATTCTGAGTATTAATATTAAGGCTTCATTTTTCAGTGTCAAGTGAAACACAGTTGTTCTATGGCCAAAGATCATTGAGACCTCACTTCCAGATGTCAGCTGCATAGTATTTTAGGGCCAAAGACTATCCCCATTTCAAAATACTGTAGTCTTAAAAGTCTGATGAAACCCAGAGGGTCTCTTAGTCTCATATGACACCCAAAGCAGCATTTTTTTTTTTCTCTCTAACATCCCTGACAGATGGTCAGCCTCTGTTTCAATTACTCTACTGAGGGAACTCTCCGGAGAAGGTTCCCAGGGGACGTGATAAAAGAGCCAGCTTTCAGACAAGGAACGAGGCTTCTGTCAGCAAGCTTGCAGGAAACAGCACTGCCACGCACTGCAACTAGACTTCCACAAGAACGAGATTCAAAATTAAGAACCAGAGGAGTGCGAGTGTTTCAGACATGCAGATCCCGATTCTGGGACAACCCAAGGTCCTTTCGTTGGCCTTGGGGAGTAACTCTTACAATCCAAGAAACAGAATGGCGTTGTTTCCCACCCACCCCGCAATCTGATTTTCTTAAAGTAAGAAACGAATACCGCGCACCAGCAAGGGTTTGTGGAGTCAGAGAGTATCAAATCCCTTCCTTCTGAAAACCAAACCAAGGGACCCCCTGGTGGAGCTGCTAAAACTTCAAATACTCCTGACTCTGGTCCTAAAACCGTCAGTACATTAAACCGGAACATTTCGGGGCTTTCTTTGAGAGGGCTATGTATAGAGGCTACGCTCTGCCTGAAGTTGGTTGGTGTAGGATGGATGCTTGCCGTGGGGCTGTATTTTAAGCTCAGCCCTTCCTCCCGCCTTGAAGTCTGGCTCGATCCGCCCAGGTGCGGGGGGCGCGCGGGGCCGAGCGGCGGCGCCTCCCCGGCCGGCCCCGGGACGGGACGGGGCGGCCCGGCCCTTACCTGTCGATGCTGATCACGCACAGGGTCATGATGGAGGCCGTGCAGCACATGACGTCCATGGCGATGAAGACGTTGCAGAAGAAGTGGCCGAAGATCCACTTGCCCCCGATGAGGTCGGTGACGCTGACGAAGGGCATGACCGCCACGGCCACCGAGAGGTCGGCCAGCGCCAGGGACACGATCAGGTAGTTGGAGGGCTGGCGGAGCTTCTTGACGAAGCACACGGAGATCACCACCAGGCAGTTGCCCGCGATCGTCAGCAGCGTGATGAGCGTCAGGATGGAGCCGATCACAACTTTCTCGGCTCTGCCGTAGTTGATCTGCTCCCCGCAGCCCGAGGCGTTGTCCGGGGGCGCGTCCCAGGCGGGCGCGGGGCTGGCCGTCGCCGCGGGGACCGCGCTCAGCAGGCGCGGCGTCCAGGAGCTGGCGAGCGGCTCGGCGCCCCCGTCGGGGCTCAGCTCGGGCAGCCCGCGCCCCACCTCGGGCAGCAGGAACGAGCGCAGGTGCCCGTACAGGTCCGGGCGGCCGCTGCTGTTAACGTCCATCATCGTGCCGCGCTGCCCATGGAGCCGGCGCCGCACGCGCTCCGGCCGCCGGCCCGGGCTCGCCTCGCCCGGCCGGGCCCCGGGGCTGGCCGCTGGGGGGCGCCCGCCGCGCCGCCGCGCCCCGACTGCCTGCGGGGGGCGCCGCCGCCCCCGACGGACGCCCGGGACGCGCCGCGCTCCGCCGCCGCCGCCGCCGCCGCAGCCTCCGCCGCCGCCGCCGCCGCCGCCCGCGGCCCGAGTTGCGGGCGCCCCGCCCCGCCCCGCGCCGCCGCCGCGCCCCCGCCGCACCGCGCCGCGCCCCCGCCGCCGCCGCCCGCGCCCCCCGCGCTCCGGACGGGCTCCCCGGCCCGCGCGCCCGCCTCGACCCCGCTCGGTCGCACACCACTGTTTGATGGGGTCCCCTCCCCCTCCTCTTTTAAGAAGACGAGGAAGAGGGTGTGGGCAGTGGGCGTTTGGAGTTACTGGGAGTGAGGGATCCCGTTGGGGGAGTTTTTGTTTGTTTAATTAAAGAACCTTTTCCATCGCCTCTACTAATCAACGAATAAATACTTCCGTTTCCCATTTTGACCACTTATGGGAGAAAGCGAAGATGGAAAGGGAGAAGCTGCCAGATGGGGTGGGAGTAGCAGCTCCGGGGAAGAGGAAGAGAGAAAGGAAAGGAGGGGAGGGGTGCCTAAGGCCTTGGCCCTGAGCAGGAGATGGGGTGCTCAGCACAGGCCTCCGGGGGGGTTAGTCCCTTTCTGACTAACCTTTTCAGGTGTCTAGAGATTCAATAGATTCTGTGGCTGCCTTTCTATTCAGACTTCAAAGCCTAGTATATTGAAATGAGGGTTAATTTCCCCGTGCCATTCTGGAAATCTTGTACATAAGCGAAGAAATGACCAGTTAAAATGTTCTGGAAGAATCCTGGAGGTATATGTTGATTTAATACCTCTTGCCTACAATCCCCTCTGCTATTCCAACCCTGTCAGAGTGGCTGGTTTTTATTATTTGTGAGACTTGCTTCATTCCATTTTGTTTAACGGTTTTATTGGAAGCCAGAAGTGATTTCTTTAGTTTAAGACTCCAAAAATAATCAAATCTGTTTTCTTTTCTAGTTGGGCCCTGGCGGATTATAAATAAGAAGAAAAGGAACAGACACCTCAAAATGTATTGATCTGAGTGTTGAATAATGCTCTCCTTCTTCAAGGTGGGTAATAGCCCCCGTTTTGCCAATAAAGAAACAAGAGTTGTTATTGCAATCAGCTGGTACATGATAATTATGTTCCAAAACCAGATTTATCTGATTACTATGGCTATATTCTTCTCTTGAACCTGTGATTCTCCTGTCTTCGCCTCCTAAGTACTGGTATTACAGGCATGGGGCATCAGGCCCAGCTTAATGTGGAATATTATTTAAAAGAACCAAGACAGAGGGTATATGCTGAGCTGATGAGGGCACCCAAGGAAAAAAGCAAGTTAAAATAAGAAAAGTCAGAAGTATCTTAAAAGAAAATTAAGAGGAAAAAGAAACCCTTAAATGGTAGACCACTGTTCACAGCTCCTTCACCATTAGCAACAATTCAAGGCTTTCCTCTGCCTGGGATAAACAAAACTTCCTGTCCATGGGAGGAGAGGAAGAGTGGAAGATGATGTCTAGGCCATAAAGCAATGTAATTTAACAGTTAAGGAGATATATGAGGAGCTAAAAAGAGATACATGAGAAAGTTTCTTCAACCCTATTTGTGATAGTATTTAATTTCAGACAAAAGAAAAAAAAAAACTAATTTGTAGCTAGAGGTCGCCTAAGAAGCCAGCTATTTACCATTCTGTACAGAAGAGGAAATAGAGACTGGGAGAAGTTTACATTTGCCCTGGATCATCTGTGATTACATTGCAGTGTCTCAATTCTTGCTTTTGAGGTTTGGAAGTATCCAAAGGACTCTTAAAAATTCCATTAAAAGTGGTACATGTACCAAGATACTTCTGACTTTTCTCTCCCCCCCCCCCCCCGGTGGTACTGGGGTTTCTGGAAGCCCTTCTACCTCCGGGCTACACTACAAAACCTATTTTATACCTTTTTATTTGGAAACAGGGTCTCTTAAGCCAGCAAAGCTAGCTCTGAACCAGCGTGATCCTCCTGTTTCCTCCTCCCAAATGCAGGGATTACAAGCATGTGCCACCACGCCCGGCAACTTTTCTCATTTTAACTTGCTTTTTTCCTTGGGTGCCCTCATCAGCTCAGCATATACCCTCTGTCTTGGTTCTTTTAAATAACATTCCACATTAAGCTGGACCTGATGCCCCATGCCTGTAATATTAGTACTTAGGAGGCTAAGACAGGAGAGTCAAAGGTTCAAGGCCAGCCTCAGCAATGTAGCAAGACTCTCAGCAACCTAGTGAAACCCTGTTTCAAACCCAAAAAAGGGCTGAGGGTATATCTTGGAGGCAGACCATCCCTGGGTTCAATCCCTAGTACTACTAAATAAATAAATAAATAAATAAATATTACACATTAATGAATTATGCAAAGATATGAAAATTAACAGTTTTCTTTTTATTTGAATCTATAGTAAATGTAATTTTCCGCCTACATTCTTACCAACACTCTCCTAGCCCACTTAGATTTCATAACAGCTTCTGGTTCTTGCTTTTGTTTTAGTCCATTCAGACTGCTAGAACAAAAATACTACAGACTACATAACTTAACAACTAGCATTTATTTCTTATCGTTCTGAAAACTGACGAGTCCAAGAATCAGGCACCAGCAGGTTCCGTGATTGAGGAGAGAGAGCTCGTGTCCTGGCTCCTACACAACCGTCTTGCTATGTCCTTACCCGGCAGAAGGCAGTGAGCAAGCTCTCTGGGGCTCTGCCTCTACAACCTAATCACCTCGCAAAGGCCCTGCCTAATATACCAGCACAGGAGCATCAGGATTTTGATATGGATTTGGGGAAGAAAAAAGTATTCAGACCATATCAACTTTTTTTTTTTTTTTGGTGGTACTGGGGTTCCTAGAAACCATTCTACCTCCGGGCTACACTCCCAGACCTATTTTATATTTTTATTTGGAAACAAGGTCTCTTAAGCCAGTGAGGCTGGCTTCAGGAACCCGCGTGATCCTCCTGTCTCTACCTCCCAAGCACGGGGGTTACAAGCATGCGCCACCACGCCTGGCCTAACCATATCAACTTTTAAATTGTGTGGCATATTCTGGGCAGGGTGGCACAAATGCTTGTAACCCCAGTACTTGTGAGGTTGAGACAGGAAGAATGCAGGCTTGAGGCCAGCCTCAGCAACTTAGTGAGGACCTTGTTTCAAAACAAAAAAATCTAAAATAAAAATTAAAAGGGCTGGGATGTAGCTTGGAGTTAGAATGCCCCTGAATTTAATCCCCAGTAAAACAAATACACACACACACACACACACACACACACACACACACACACACGTGTCATATAAACACCAGGTAATCATTAAATACATTTTCAAAATTATTTTCTCTTCCATTGTCAATATGGCATTGGGTTCAAACACTCCTTTTCATAGAACAGTCACCTCTATTATATTATCTCCAGTGATAGTTGAGTGCATTTCTTAAGAATTGCTAGGTTTTTAATTTATAAGCTGTCAAAATGCATAAACATGGTTATTGAAAATCTTGGTTTCTGCAGCGCTACCTTGCTTCTGTTGGCTTTAAATTTCATCTATCATTGCATTATTCTGAAATCCTGACAGGACAATCTGGAATTCTTTCAGTTTCCTTCTAGCCTTTACTAACAAATAATCACATTCTCATAAAAATGCTGAAATCTCATGTCTACTTTTCCATGCTTGTCTCACCAAGGAAAACTGGAGAGCTTCCCGAAATGTCCAGAAGACATCAAAACATGCATCCAGATTTGCTGTTTGTTTTGCCTTTAGTTTCCTGGTGTTTTAAAATCTGCATCATGATGTTGTTCCTCTGCTATTCCCCCTCCCTCCTTCCCTCCTCCTTGGCGTCTTTGCTGAAGAAAATAAGTGAAGTGTTGGCATCTAAATCAAATCATGCCTTTACTTTTTAATCCCTTTTATTCCTTTCATTAAAAAAAAAACTACTGCTTTAAAAAGTACCAGTCCTCATCTAGACTCTTATTGCTGATAATAGCATTCTCTCATAGAATTGTTAGTGAGGGCACCTGAGAATACAGCTTTCTAATGTTTCCAGCTGGCAATCTTCTGCTCTCAAAACTGCTCTGGGGAAGTGCAGATGAGTAGCAGAGTCCTACAACATGAATTATCATCTTTTTATAAGCTCTTCTTCCTCTAGGTGCTCATAGAGCTCATCTCAGTGCATACGCTTAATCCTATCTGTGCAAACCCACACGCGCCCATCCATAGGACATAAGCCGAGGATGGTTTATTTTCCCAAAAACCAGCAAGCTCTGACAATCCGGATTTCTTTAAGGAGCATAAGTAAAATAAAGTTTCCAATGCCCAAGGGTTCGCTGGCAACTCACTGGATGGCCAAGCATGCTGATGTCATGCCTGCCAGGGTTCCAAGAGCTTTCCGTGCCCAGTGTAGCAGACTCCTGCAGGGCTACTTTTTCACTTCTCCACATTTTTTCAGTATCTCGCTTTGATATCTCGTCCCCTCATTTAACCAACTCATCATCTGATGTCGCCTGACCCTTGAGTTGAATGACAAAAGACTAAAAAACTAGAATGCTGCCAGGCAAGGTGGCCCGTGCTTCTAATCTCAGTTACTTAGGAGACCAAAGCAGGAGGATCACAAGTTTAAGTCCTGCCTGGGCAACTTAGTGAGACCTTGTTTCAAAATAAAAAATATTATATTATAAAAAGGTAAGTCTGGGGATGTGTCTGAGTGGTAAAGTGTCCTTGGGTCCAATCTCTATACCACAAAAAAAAAAAAAACCTAGAATGCTTATGTGGATATAGTAAAGGTTGAATATCCTTTCTCTAAAATACTTGGGACAAGAAGTGTTTCCTATTTCAGATTTTGTTTTTCAGGTCTCAGCGTATTTCCACTGGCATATTGAAAAAGTTGTGCCCGATCCATTCTTTCAGTCATCTAATACACACATACCAGCTACATATTAACAGGCACTGTGCTAAGAGCTAGGAGTGGATAAGGCCTCTTTGTATTTCAGACTTGTCTCAGAGTTTGGATTATTTGTATAAATATAATGAGATATCATGGGGGTGGGACACAAATCTAAACATGAAATTCTTTTTATAACTGGGTGCATTGTAATTTTACATCATATTTGGGAACCAAGTGTTAGAAAAATACATGCATACAATTCTTGTTGGCCTCCCCACCAGGTCTCTCCCTCCCTCACCTTCACCCCACAAGTCTTTGAGTTAAAATTGGCAATGTTTTTTTTTTAACATTCATGACATTATTTCTACTATATGTTCTTTTTTTGTGTGTGGTACTGGGGATGGAACCCAGGGGCATTCTACCTCTGAGCTATACTCCCAACCCTATTTTTATGCTTTATTTCTGAAACAGGGTCTCACTGAGTTGCAAAGGGCCTCACTAAGTAGCTGAGGCTGTCCGTGAACCACCATCCTCCCATCTCAGCCTCTCAAATGCTGGGATTACAAGCATGCCCCACCATGCCCGGCCTGTATGACTTCATTTCCCCCTTCCTTTCCCTTCCCTGATTACCCTGTCATTCCCCTGGAATCTTACCTATCTTTCTATCTGATGTTGCCCTTATTTCCGATTATTGAGATGCTGCAAAGAGAGCCTTCAGAATAGGAGAATATTTCCACCACCTACCTGCCTGACAAAGGCCTAATATCTAGAATTTAGAAAGAGCTTAAAAAGCTTAACAATAAAAATAAAATAAACCCAATTTAAAAAATGGGCAACTGAACTCAATAGATACTTTTCAAAAGAAGAAATGCAAACGGCCAACAAATATATGAAAAAAATGTTCATCATCTTTAGCAATCAGGAAAATGCAAATCAAAACTACACTGAAATTCCATCTCACTCCAGTTTAGGATGGTAGTCATCAAGAAAACATGAAATTCTTTATGTTTCATATATACATTATATACAATACATAGCTTGAAAAATATACAATATTTTTAGTGCACCTGCATTTTGACTGCAAACTGCCATGTAAAGTCAGGTATGGAACTTGCCACTTGTGAAGTCATATCGGCATTCAGAAAGCTTCAGATTTTGGAGCATTTCAAATATCAGAGTTTCAAATTAGGGGTACTCAACCTATACTGACATTGTTGTATTAAAACATCCACATACTACACTGTGGCTACCGTAGGGCTAAAAGGTAGTAGCAGTAGCCCATCCCAAAACATATATCCTAGAGACAAGGACTTAAATCTGTCAACAAAGACATTTTCAAGCTCCAGTCGGGATCAAAGCAGTTAGGAGGGCATACAAATGTCTTCCTTTCTGTGACCATAGTTGGTCTCATTTTTCCTCAGCTCTTAAAGCATTTTTATATTTGTATTGAGTATTTACTGTTGCATGATACTTTGTATTTATATGGCTGTCCTTGTCATTAGACTGTAACCTTCTCAAAGGCAGGAATGTGAAGATATTCCTGCCACAAACTAGTCGTTCAGTAAACATTTTTTAATAAGTTGAAAGCAGAATAATGCCTTAAACCAATTATTATTTATGTATCCAAATCATAATGCCTTGGCCTATATTGTGATTTTGTTTTACTTTAGATATATATGTGCTACTTTTATTTGTATCATCCCTTAATGCCGACTCAAAGAATATATTTTTTCTTTGTCTCCTATTTAGAGATGTTTCATCTCTTTGCAAAATAAGTTAAATAAATATTTCCTCCACATCAAGATAATAGAAAGCGAGAGAACAGAGTCATTGAAGAGCACCTATTTCTTTTATTAATTACTCTTTTTTTTTTTTTTTTTTTTTTACCAGCACTGTCTTTGAAATCCAGGTGGTGTTCGTACACCCTCTAGTGGGGAATCTACTTGGTGATACAAGTTCTACTTCAAAGACAGCTTTTGTCAAGAAATAAATTCTGTAGTCCAAACCTGAGACTTCTAATGAAAACTTAAGTTTTTCAATTTAAAGAAAAATAGATAAAAGTAGCAATAACTTGTTAATTGAGTCACCTTTAATTATTGAATGTCACATGCATATTAAGTATTGACTTTTAGGAGTTCTTTTTTTTAAAAAAGGACATATTAAATTTGAAGTCCTACTGCTTATTCAGGTGAAGATGTCATCCAGGCAGATATAAGTTTAAGAGAAATATATCTCAAGAGAAAGAGTAGAGAAGATGCCTGAAAATTTAGCTCTGTGGTGTTCCAACATCTTGAGGTCAGGCAAAAGACAAGAAACCAACAGACTGCGCATAGGCCAATGAGTGGGGAGAACCAAAAGAAATTGGATGGCTAACATCAAGAGAAGATACCGTCTCAAGAAAATGTCAAGTAAAGCAAGAACTATATTTGGTTGAGTGGTGGGGATTAAAATGATTGGAATGGATTCAAGAGATGAGAATAGAGAAAATGGAAACTTGGAGGGTAATCAACATTTGGCATAGTTTTACTAAGAAGAGCAGCCAGTTTTACTCAAAAGGGGCAGAAGCTGAAGGAATGTGGTATTTAAAAATAATCAAAATAGAGAACAAGAAGGCTTTCAATAAAGACATAGAATATATCTTATTCTACATCTGCTAAAGCTTTGTAGGATTTTGAGATCCTAAAAAGGATAGTCAAAATAATTTTTGAAATACAAAGGACCAGGTTGGAGATGTAGCTCCATGGTAGAGCCTGTACTTAGCATGTCTGAAGCCCTAGTTCAATTACCAGTGCATACTAAAAAAAATATAGGTCCTTCCACAACTTAGTGAGACCCTGTTTCAAAATTAAAAAAAAAAATAAGCAGGGCTGGGGATGTAGCTCAGAGATAAAAAGCCCCTGAATTCAATCCTTAGTACTGAAAAAAATGTTATCATATTTATTCACTGTTTTCAGGCAAAAGTATACCCGATCCATTTTATCAGTCATTCAATAAACATGTAGCAATTACATATGAATAGACAGTGTGATAAGAGGTAGTGGTGCAGAAATAAGTCAAGTTCTCATCTCTATAGATGTTTACTGCCTGGTGGAAGAGACAGACAAGTAAATAATTAACATAAGATATGTGAGCCTAGAAGAAAGAGGCATTGATCTTAGCCTGGAGAGACTAAGGAATTCACAGAACTAATAGCTCAGCTCAAGCAGAAAATTCTTTGCAAGACTAAATAAGAGTGTGATGCCAACCAACAGAGTACCATTAAATACATGGTTCTGTATTGTAAATGTATTGAAAAATGGTACGGGCAGACCTGTTGGTCCGATCATAAATCTGTGCACCATTCAAGGTAGGTATGAGTTTTACTCTGTGCAAGAAGTGTCCTTATTTTCCTAAAATCAACTTAAATATGACCCTGAGTTTCCGTGGTGTCTATCTGATGGGAAATTCAACTATAGTCACTAGTATGGTTTCCTCTGCCCCTACTCCACCCCAGGCTGCATGATAGACCTGATATACTAAAAGCAGAATATCCTAGGAAGCTGCTCTGTTCCTTATTGTCTAAGCTGACATAGGCCCACAGAGTAGCACCTTCATTTCTCTGCCCTTCAGGAGCATCAGAACTTTGGCTGAGGCTACACATTCAGGTTTAACACTGTCTCCCTAGGTAGATGGAACATCCATTCCCAAGTTGGTTTGCCTAACTTCCCTGAAGGTCTCTACTACCTTAAGAGGGTCAAACCACATCTTCTTTATAATCAGAAAGTATTTCTTTCCCTTCCCATGTGGCTTTCTGAAACACCTCCCAAAGAAGGGGAAAGAAAGAAGATGGATAACCAAAGCACTGCCCCTATAATTACTTAGTATGAACACATTAGGATTTTGCCCTCCAGAGTACATTTACCAATGTTCAGAAACATCTTCAGTTGCCACAACTGGAGGTATACTAATGGCATTTGGTGGGCAGAAGAGACAGATACTATGAAAACCCTATACATACATGACACACTCCTGAAACAAGATTATCTATTTAAGTCAAAATATCAATAGTGCTAGGGTTAAGAACCCATAATTTTTACTCTACTTTAAATTGAAAATGGACAACATAAAAAATAAACCACTTAGCTAATTTTAAAAAGTAGTTAGCATCTCTTTGGTTTAGACTGGAAACATGTTAATTTTTAGCCTGAATGAAATGAAGTGCAGGGAGTTTTGTTATTATTGACATCATCATTTATTATTATTATTATTATTATTATTATCTGCATTACTATGTGTAGTGCTAAATTCTGTCTTAAATCCTCCAAATGAAAGCAATTTTAATTTTATTCACTTTCATAACCAAGGATTATTGTGAAAAACATAAATATTTCCAAAAATTAATATGTTCTTTGCACAAAAGATTGTATAATCAAGATAACAATTTGCAACTTATAAGACCCTAAACTATGTTTAAGTAAAATATTTTACAATATTCCCTTTACCACTTTGAATTAAAGTTAACAGGTGATATAACTTATAGATATAATTTAAAACGTACCAAATTCTTTAAATGTAAAATAGAGCAGCAATAAAAAGAAATAATAAATTTGAATTTAAGTATGTTAATGCACCAGTGTATCAAAAATACAGTTTTGCAGCCAAGCATGGTGGCTCATGCTTGTAAACCCAATACTTGAGAGGCTGAGCCAGGAGAATCACTGGTTTGAGGTCAGCTTCAGCAACCTAGTGAGGTCCTCAGCAACTTAGACCCTGCTTCAAAAATAAAAAGGGCTGTAATATATGTGTGTGTATGTGTGTGTACGTGTGTATGTGTGGTGTATGTGTGTGTATGTGTGTGTGTGTATGTGTGTGTGTGTGTGTGTGTGTGTAGCTTGGATGTAGAATGTCCCTGGGTTCAATCCCCAGTATCAGAAAAAAAGTTAGTTGCCTATATCTAATTCTAAAAAATATGTTTAGATTTAAGATAACTAGATATTGTCAGTACTTCTAATTAAGATGTAATATTTTGAAGCCCTAATAAGTATATATGCATATATATTATCTAGATATCTATCTACTTATTTAGACTATTAGATAATCTATATTAATGGTAATATATGTATATATATATGTATGGGTGGTATGTATATATGTAATATATATACAAATCATCATCAATGTGACATCTGCAAATGTGACAGTACACAGGTATGCTGACTGTCTAGTAAAAAAAAGTACTGTTGCTGCAGTGACATAATTTCCTGATATGGGCAATGACAGTTTTTCTGGTGAAATTCAGGATATAATAATAATGAAATACAATTTTTTGAAATACAGGTCTAATAAAAAGAATGGAATTCATTTTGAGGGGATAAAATTTTGTGTAGTTCGTGTTCAAAGTAAATGTTCTCCTAACATCAATTTAGTTGGAAATGTTCATTCATTTATTGTTTGTTTGTTTGTTTGTTTGTTTATACTAGACATTGAACCCAGGGGCATTCTACCTCTGAGCTACACCCAATCCCTATTTTATTTCTTTTTTTAGAACAGTGTCTCACTAAGTTGCAGAGTACTTTGCTAAGCTGCTAAGACTGGCTTTGAACCTGCCATCTGCCTGTCTCAGCCTCCCAAGTACTAGGATTACAGGTGTGTGCCACTACATGCACTAAAATATTCATCTCTCAATGATGCTCTGTAATTAAATTTTACATATTTCATCTTTGAAAGAGCCTTTTAACACACATAGGGACTGCCGCAAACTGATACCAGTCCACAAGTACATACTTTTTATTGACATAAAATTCACGCAACACAATACTATTTGAAAGTGCAATTCATTGGTTTTTCAATATATTCACCAAGTCGTGCAACCATCGCCACTAGGTGATTCCAGAGCATGGATCATTTTCATCATAGTAAAGAGAAACACTATTCTCAGTAAGCAAGTCACTCTCCATTTCTTTCACCCCATCCTGGCAACCACTAATTTACTTCCTGTCTCTATGGATTTGCCTACTGTGGACATGTCATATAACTAGAATGATGCAATTTGGGGCCTTTGATGGCTGGTTCCTTTCACATGAAAAAGGGTTTTTAAGACTCATCCATGCAGAAGCATATCATAGTGCTTTATTATCTCTCATGCCTGAATAATCTCCCCATGTATCAGTGTACCATATTATTTATCCATTCATCAGTTGATGAACATTTACATTGTTTTCACATTTTGGCTATTAAAAATAATGCTGCTATTGAACCAGGCATGGTAGTGCATACACTACAAAATCCCACTACTACAGTCCCAGCTATTCAGAAGGCTGAAACAGGAGGACTGAAAGTTCAAGGGTAGCCTGAGCAACTTAGTGAGAGATGCTGTCTCAAATTAAAATAAAATTCTTAGTTTTTTTGTGTTGTTTGTTTTGGGGATGGGGATTGAACCCAAGGACATTCTACCTTAAGCTATGCCCCTGCAACAATTTTTAATTTTTATTTTGAAACAGGGTCTTACTAAATTGCTAAGGATGTCATCAAGCCTTAGATTCTCCTGTCTCTGCCTCCCAAGTACTGAGATTATAGGCCTGCACCACCATGCCCAGGTTTAAAATAAAGTTCTAGTTCACTCAGCCATAAAGAAAAACACACATAATTTACAAGGAAATGGATGGAACTGGAGGACCTTATGCTAAATGAGATTAGTTAGTCACAAAAAATAAGAAATCAGATGCTCTCCCTAATATGCAAAAACTAGGGAGAATTGGGTCATAGGAGGAACTCTAGACGAAGAAGGAGATACTATAGATGAGCCAATAAGGCAAACTAACTAAGGGAATTGGAGGGGGAAGAGGGAAATTCTCTAGGGAGAGAATGGGACGGGAATTGGATGAGGGCTAATTGGGTGATGTAAACATGTATGTCTCCACCATCTTGTACCATATTAAGATGTATGATTACAATAAAAAAAAATTTAAGGCCGGGTATGATGATACATACTTGTAATCCCCACACTTGGGAGGCAGAGACAGGAGGATCACGCAGGTTCAAAGCCAGCCTTGCTGGCTTAAGAGACCCTGTTTCCAAATAAAAATATAAAAATAGGTTTGGGAGTGTAGCTCGGAGGTAGAAGGGTTTCCAGGAACCCCAATACCACCAAAAAAAATTTTTTTAATAAAATTTAATTTATAATACATTCCCAATTTAATAAAATTGGGAATGTAGCTCAATGGTAGAGTACTTGCCTGGCATGAATGAGGCCCTGGGTTCAATCCACAGTACTGAAAGAAAAAAGATACTGCTGGTATGAAACTTCTTCTACAATGTTTTGTATGAATTTATATTTTTAATTTTCTTGGGTACCTCAGAGTGAAATTGCTGAATCATGTGGTAAATAAATCTTTGTTTTAACTTTTAAAGGAATTTTTCAAAATGTTTCCCACAGTAGTCAAAGCATTTTAAACTCCCATAGAGAATATGTGAAGCTTCTGATTTGTCTGTACATTCATCAACATTTGTTGCTTTTTGTTTTTAGTTTTATGAATTATAACCACTCTAGTAGGTGCAAAATGGTATGTCATTATGGCTTTTTCTTCACCCTAATGATTAATTATTGTAAGCATCTTTTCAGGTGTTTATTTCCTACTGTTAATCTACTTTGAAGAAAAATCTAAATTTAAGTCTTTGGGCTATTTTAAAATTGGTTTATTTTTCTTTTTGTTGTTGAGTTATGAGAGTTCTTCATGTACTCTGGTTACTAGACCCTTACCAGATAGATGATTTTCAAATATGCTACCCAATTTTCGGGGTTATCTTTTCACTTTCTTGATAGTGTCCTTTGATTTATCAAAGTTTTTATTTAAAAAATTTTATATTTTTTCTTTGAATTCTTAAGCTTTTACTGTCACATTTTTTTTTGTTTGTGTGTAGTATAGGGAATTTAACACAGATGCATTTTACCTCCAAGCCACACCCCCAGCCCTATTTTATTTTTTTAGTTTGAAAGAGGAGCTCACTAAGTTGCAGAGGGCATTGTGTGCACCACCACACCCGGTTTGTTATCATATTTAAAAAACCATCACCTAATCCAAGATCATGAAGATTTACACCTATATTTCCTTTTTTTTTTTTTTTTGCGGGTCTGGGGATAGAACCTGGGGCATTTGACCTCTGAGCTACACCCCCTGCCCTACTTTTTATTCTTTATTTTGAAACCAGGTCTCACTGAGTTGCACAGGGCCTCACTAAGTAGCTGAGGCTGTCCGCGAACCATGATCCTCCAGGTCTCAACCTCCCGAATGCTGCGATTACAAGGGTGTGCCACCACGCCCAGCTAATATTTTCTTATTTCTTAATGCTAATAATGGTGTGTTTCCTATGTGAAGCTGTGAATAGGAATAGTTGTATTTCATTTTCCAATCTGGATAGCTTTAGTTTATTTATTTGGTGTTACTGGGGTTCCTGGAAACCCTTCTAACTCCGAACTACACTCCCAGACCTATTTTATACTTTTTTCCATTTGGAAACAGGGTCTCTTAAGCCAGCGTGGCTGGCTTCGAACCTATGCAATCCTCCTGTCTCCGCCTCCCAAGTGCGGGGATTACAAGCGTGCGCCACCACGCCCAGCTATCTTTAGTTTATTTTTCTTGCTTAATTATCCTTGCTAAAATCATGAGTGTTGAATAGCAGTAGTAAATATGGTCTGTTTGTTTTTGTTGTTGTTGTTGTTCCTTGCCTCTTTATTTATTTATTTATTTTTTGGACTGAGTTGAACCCAAGGAAAGAATTTGGCTGTTCTACTTTTGGTAGCATTTAAGGAATAAAATGGTGTTTCTTCTTAAGTACTTGATATAATTCACTAACAAACCTGTCTGGTCCTGTGCTTTTCTCTGTAGAGAAGTTTTTGGTTACTGATTCATTCTCTTCACTTTTTATGAGTTTGCTCAGACTTTCTGTTTCTTCTTGAGTCACTCCTAGGTAGTTTGTACATTCCAAGAAATTTATCCATTTCAGATTGAAATTCAGTCCGCTTCTCTGGTACCAATACCTGAACGGAAATGTAGGCTGTTTCCTTTTTAGCTTTATGTTTTTTTTCCAATGCCACCTTCAAGCCAGAGAACAGGATATGAGGACTGGGGTAAGTTAAAATGTCACAGAGCTTCCTGTTCTTACAAAGATTTGTCTGATTTTTCTTGATAAAGCATGCTGGCAATGTTCCTACAGGACTTTGGTTAGTTTTCAGAGTTCAGAGAAAGTTAATTCAGATAATTTCTGACAGGTTCTTTTTTGTTTTTGTGGTAAGAAACAGACATTTTAAGTTCCATAATCTACCATTTGTACTGACATCAAGTATATGATATTAATTGAAAGCATTACTAACTTGGAAGGTATTTATAGAATTTTATTACATTCTGCTCTCAATATTTGCACATGTCATTATATTAGCAACTAGACACTCCCAAAATAAGGTTAGATGGAAACTTCTCAATTGCACAATTAAATGGATTTTGGACTATGGAAATTTTCTTTGCACTTAGCTCAAGTTCCAAAAATCATTGCTGGAATTGTTGTTTCAGCTCAGAAAATGTATTCTTCACAAATTTGTAAGGAAATAGAAATTTCACTTTTTGTTTTATATATATATACACACACAATATTTATATGTTAATATTACATGTACTTCAAACAACTTAGGTTTCTTGAAATGACGGCTGCAGTATAAGTTTAACAAGTACATATTGTTTTGCCTAATAATTTTATGTTGCATGCATTATACAACATTATCAATTCTGCAATTTAACGTTTTCCTAAAATTATTCAGTGTTTGAGAACAGTGAAGATGGTGCTTCTTGTTTTGAAAAAATTCCAATCTTCGCTCTGAGCTCAAAAACATCACAATAAAAGTTCACCTCTCATAAACCATTGGACTGCTATATGGCAGGGCAAATCAGGACAGCCAGCTTTTATTTCTAACAAAAACTCATAGAATGTATAATAGTTAAGACCATAAGAATAAATAAGTTCATGGTTGACATTACTTATTGAGTAACACATTTAATTCCTTTCAACCATTTAAAATGCAATATTTCTTAGTCTGCAGGCCATAGATAAACAGATAGCATATAAGATTTTGCCTTTGGGCCATACTTTGCTAACCCCCAATTTAGTCTAATCATATGCAAGATATTTGTAAAGTTCTAGCGTTTCAGTATTGTTGTTATTTCAGTATTATTATTATATGCACTGAAGTTCAAAACCTCCTTTTGTAATTTTCATTCATATGAAGAGTATAATTGAAAAGACAAAACAAAGCCATCTGAACATAAAATTTAAAGGTTTAAGTCAGAGTACTTTTGAACAATTTGGTGTTGTAACATGAAGTTAGCCCACCTGGAAACCAGTCGCAGTGCAGAGAGTAGGCTAGATTATTCTTAACCAGATGAGTTTCACAAAGATAAAATTTTACTAGATATGAACAAATCAGTTTATTACATACTTTGTGAAAGGCAAAGTATTTGGAGCAAAGAACTTGTGTATCTCATCAACCAAAAGAACCAAATCTTTAGTTCAGGCTTTACTGTACGTCTGAATAGAAATTTTATCCTGAATGGCATTTAAAAGTAAATTTCTTTCATTTCAAACTTTTCTCAGCATCCACTACAGCTCTTCGGGACACAAACTACTGCGGGGGCTTTGGTTAACGGCTTAGCTTATTATTTTTATGGTTTTTAAATTTAGAGCTCAAGGTGGTTTCTGGTTAGTAGTACAAAAAAATTGGTTTCAATTTTTGCCTTGACAAAATTGTATAACATTGTGCTTATGTTTCATAAGGCTGAAGTGAACACTGACCCCTGAAAGAGGCCCATCTGTAGTCATGGTTACCAATTCTAAGGATTCTACTTTAAAAATCTCAAAACTCTTTTCCCTGCAAAAAAAAAAAAAAAAAAAAAAAAAAAGCCACTTCCTAATGTTGTTCCTTTTTGGAGCACCATTCCCAAAAGACATTTAGTCATGTCAAAATTCTCAGCAACACAAATAGCTTTTAGTTATTCACTTATCAGCTGCCAAGAAAAAAATGTCAGAAATATATTCGTTTTTATGTAATTTGTCCGTGAAGTTCTAAGTCATATTTCAAAATACTAGTCAATAGTTATAGGTATTCATTTGCCAGTGCTAATTTCTGCTTAGGGCCTGTTCTTTATTTTGCCTTCAACATTCTTTATAAATTTGCTTGCCATGAAAAGTATTTGTTGTCTCAACAATATTTTTTTTCACTTAATGGACAATAGCCATCACTGTGACAGTAAATTTTGTCAAGTTGACTTGACCCCAGGGGCCTAGATATTTAGTCAAACTTCATTCTGGGTACAACTGTATGTCTCTGTATAAGGGAAGCATTTTAATAAATAGACGGAGTAAAACAGTGGGCAGCTTCATCCAATCTGCTGAAGGTGAATACAATAAAAGCCTTACCCTAGCCGGGCGTGGTGGCGCACGCTTGTAATCCTCACACTTGGGAGGCAGAGACAGGAGGATCACGCAGGTTCGAAGCCAGCCGCGTGTGCTGGTTTAGGAGACCCTGTTTCCAAATAAAAATGTAAAAATAGGTCTGGGAGTGTAGCCCGGAGGTAGAAGGGCTTCCAGGAATCCCAGTACCACCAAAAAAAAAAAAAAAAGCCTTACCCTTCCACAAGAAAGGGATAATTTCCCTGCCTGCCTCTCAGTAAGCTGGGGCATTAGCTTCCCCCTGCCTTTAGGTTCCAATGATTGGCTCTTCCTGGGTCTTGAGCCTACCTGCTTTGCCTGGACTAGAAAGACACCATCAGCAATCCCAGTTCCCAGGCCTTTGGGCTCTGACTGGAGCTTCTTCCACCATCAGCTTTCTTATATCTTCAACTTACTGGCTGCAAATCTGGGGATTTTTAAGCCTCCATAATCGCTTGAATTAATTCTTTATAATAAATCTCTTTATATATATAGTATTTTATTGTATATATGTCTATCATGTATGTATGTATATTGTATACATATGTATATTATATACACATATGTATATACACATGCACACACACACAAACACATACTTCCTATTTTCTCTGTTTCTCTGGAGAACCCTGAACACATAATAACTTATTTTCTTGAATTTAAAAAAACAATGAGCCAGGCCAGGTGCAATGGTTCACGCTTGTAATCCCAGCACTTAAGAGGCTGAGACAAGAGGATCGCATAGGTTCGAAACCAGCCTCAGCCACTTAGTGAGGCTCTCAGCTACTTAGTGAGGCTCTCAGCAACTTAGTGAGACCCTGTTTGCAGATAAATTATAAAACAGGGCTGAGGGTGTAGCCCAGAGGTAGAAAGCCCCTGGATTCTACCCCCAAGTACCACACACGCACACAAAAAAAGCCAGGCATAGTGGCATATGTCTCAGTAATTGGGAGGCTGAGACAGGATGACCAAAGGTTTAGGACTAGCCTCAGCAACTTAGTGAGGCTTTCAGAAACCCAGTTAGCCCTTGTTTCAAAATAAAAACTAAAATAAGACTGAGGGTATAGCTCAAAGGTAGAGCAGTCTTGGGTTCAATCCCCAGTACACACAAACAAAAACAAAACCTTATCAAAAGTCCAGTCTTTCTCATTCCACTCACCAAGTTTATCATCATATATATTTTTCATATACCAGTCAATCATAGTTCTTTCTTTGGTTTATTTCATAATAGCTTTTTAAGTTGTATTTTTATCACGGGAAAACTTTGCATCTTAAAGAGGTAGAAATACCCTTTCTTTTCACAAAGCATGTTCTCATGTTAATTCATGCTAAATTTTGTAACATATAGGTCTTTATCTTTATTCATTTTCCAACTTTAGATATTAACATAGATGTAAAAAATATTTCATTTTCCTCTTAAGTTGGAAACAAAAGAAGAACAGCAACTCTTGCTCTGTAAGCAGGGACTATCCCAGCCCAGATTCTCATAACAATCAGGTTAATAACAGAAGTTTCTGGGAGAAGGCAAGAAGATGATGGAGAAGGTACTCATGGATTAGTGAGTGAGACCCAACAGAGTTCTAGAATTAGACCTAGGTATAAGCCTTCTGATAGGCCTCCGGGTCTCTGAGAAAGATTGGAAAGATGGATCAATGTATAAACCTCCCAACTATGTGATAAACTGAGCAAATGTAATGTCTGCCTAGAGGAAAGGAATCTTTTCAATCTCCCTGAGAGCTCCTATAAGTGCCCCATCATTTGGAACACAAAAGCAGGATTCTGTTTAAGTTGTTGTACCTCATGCTGGTACATCATATGCCTAGTTCAGTGACTGGCCAAATCATTAGGTAATTTAACAATTAAATAGTGCTACAATTATGTTCACATGGGCATGAAGTTGAACAAATGTACATAGGTTCAATTATTCCAAGCACCATCTACTTATGTTAGCTCTGAACACACCCTAGACCTCTGCAGAATGTTACTTCTGGACTCCATTCATCAAAATTCAATTTAAGCATTAACTATTCCAGCATTCCTTTTCTAGGAAATCATCCTGTTTCCTCTCCAAATCTTAAGAACTTCCCCTTCAGTCCAGGAGGAAAACCTTTACCAGGTATTCCCAACACATCTTTGCAAATCATATTATAATATTGCTTTTTTTTTGCTTGGTTTCTCAGCCTTAAGCTACAAGAGGACGAGGGCTAGTGGAATGTTTCTTGGCCCATCAAGGAAAAATGAACCATATGAAAGTAGAATAAGGCCTGAGAATAAACAAGCACAAACTGACACATATAGGCAGCCAAGAAAGCAAAAGATATTGCCAGGCATGATGATGCATGCCTATAATCCTAGAACTTGGGAGGCTGAGAAAGGATGTCTTAGCAGGATGATCACCTATGGCCAGTTTCTGCAACATAGACCCTCAGCAACTTATTGAGACTCTGCTTCAAAATAAAATAAAATAGGTCAGAGGTAGGATGGTCCATCCCCTTGATTCAATCCCAAGAGCAGGAGGAAGAGGAGGACAAGGAGGTGGAGAATTCAGCGAGAGGTCTTTAAAAAGAAGGGGAAAGATTCAAAGGTTGCTTTGTATATTAAAAAAAAACCCTCACTTTTCTAAGCTCCACATAGGAGAGGAAGTGACTCAAGTACCATCCTCTCTGACCCTAGGATTACTTCTTTTGCGTGTGTGTGTGTGTGTGTGTGTGTGTGTGTGTGTGTGTGTGTGTGTTACTGGGGATGGAACCCAGGGGCCTTCTACCTCTGGGCTACACTTCCAGGCCTATTTTATATTTTATTTGGAAACAGAATCTCACTGTGTTGCTGAGAGCCTCACTAAGTAGCTGAGGCTGGTTTCGAGCCTGTGCAATCCTTCTGTCCCAGCCTCCAAAGACTGGGATTACAAGTGTGTGCCACCACGTCCGGCTCCTAAGATTAATTATACATAACAAATGGCAATATCTCTTTTGTCGGCTATCTGTGAAGATCAAATTAAATAATGGGTATAAATACTTAGAGTAACTGTATAGTACTTCTATCTTCCAGTCAAAAATTTCCAGGGTCCTCTTCAAACTCCAGACCTTTGCTGTGCCAGCCACCCCTCCTTCTGATTCTTCTTACCTTCTTGCTTTCCATTTCCTCTCTCTTTCAGCCTCTCCTTCCTCTTTCACCTTCTTCCTTTCCTTTCTTCTCTCCCCTTTAGCCCTTTCTTCTCTCCCTCCTTTTCCTCTTCCCTTCCTCCTTCCTCCACAACTCTCTTTTGGCTTTGTTCAGAAGTACATTAGAGAAGAAATGAACTGAACCAAACTGTCTCAATCCGTATGCAGTTCCATATGCAGTTCTTGAGTTATTACTTAAGCCTTAGGTTTCTCAGATATAACATGTGGATGTTGATTTTTAAAGAAATAGCTCCAAACACCTAGCTGCTTTGAACATTAGATTATATACACATGTGGTACTTAGTAGATTGGCTGACCCTCAATATAGTATTTAATGATTGTTATCTGTTCATTTTATTTCTTGCTCTTTCTCTTCTTCACCTAAGCTCAGGTGCAGAGGGGTGGAGGGGGAAAAACGAATTCCAAAGGGTGCGGTCCAGGACTTTCAAAAAAAGAAGCCCTCTTTAGCCTAGTGCTGGCATCAAATAATCAAATTGCCATCTGAAACACCTTCATTTCACCTTGGTAAGATTTCTGACCATCTAGATTTTGTACATTTCTCAGATGGAAAATTATAAATCATGTCAATTGTGCACCTCCCTTGTCGAATCCCCCTAAGCCAATATTGGCGTTTAACCGTTCATCGGTGAGGGAGCCCTGCCATCTTGTGGTTGAAGACGTTGGCTGCAACAAAGAACTGCAGGCTCTGACACTTCAATTCCTCCTGTGCAAAAAGACCGTTTTCTGGGACCGTGCTTTTTTGAGGTCCTAGGGTCAATAACACACAAGCACACCTTCCCGTTAACTCCAATTTAAAGAACGGAATGGATTTTGGGAAAAGAAAGTAGGGAAACCAGACTCTAACGAAACGGTCTGTTTTTAGCGCTTCCAGTCCATAGCAGAAATACCTGGTTCTTGAGGAGTAAGTACTCAGTACATTTCGAAGGAATCACTTTCTACATTATCATAGGAGGGACTTGAACCAAAGAACCAAATATTCTCTTTCATAACAAGACAACGTGAGGACCGAAGGCCTGAGATCAGGCTGTTGGCTTTAAAGCACTAATTTTTGCTGGGACTGGAAAGCAAGGAGAGCCCCTGCGCATCCCGGAAAAGCGGACGGGAGTTTGGGACGGGCCCCGCGGAAAAACCACAACTCCCAGCATGCTCTGGGAGGGGCGTGCCCGCGGCTGCGCAAGCGGGCGCGCGGGCGCTCATGGGACGTCAGCATGGCGGCGTTCGCAGATTTGGATCTTAGAGCGGGCTCGGATCTGAAGGCTCTGCGGGGACTCGTGGAAACCGCCGCTCACCGTGAGTTCCCTTGCCTCGCGGGCCCACCGCCTACTCTCGCTGCTCCCCAAACCCTGGGGGTGCACTCAGGTCTCCTGGGGCCTCTGGGATGTCCCCGGAGGCTGATGCCAGCCACCCTCTTGCCCAGATGCCTGACGTGGGGAAGTCAAATGTTCCAGAGAGCTGTTCGGTATTCCTGCTCTTTTTTTCTTTTTGTTTTCTTGTTTCTTTCTGAAAATTGAGGGGCAGAGCCCCAGCAAGGTTAAGGAATTTGCACAGGGCTCCACAGCTGATGGGTGGCAGAAGCCAGGGCTGGACAGCAAGTGTATAGTCGCCTATGCCAGTGGTTTTAACAGCAGTTCTTCCTGACTCTCGGGACAGGGTCTAAGTAGGTGCGGGCAGCGGGGGCCCAGACAGGGAGTTTTGTGGAGTTGCGAGGAATGGGAAGGATATTGGGGTGTAAGTGTTGGAAAAAAATATTTGGAGGGAAGGTGGGTGGGGCGCAGGACAGGAGAGAGTGGGCAACGTAGCCAGAATGTTATGAAACAAGCAAAAGCCCTGAGAGCGGAAACCCAGTTTTAATTATTAAAGTCAATCATGGTTTCTGACTTCCCTAGACTGTAAACTCGAGGATGGAGGAGATAAAAGAATAAACAACCGGTTGTGGTGGCGCACGCTTGTAATCTCAGCTTTTGAAAGGCTGAGACAGGAGGATCGCCGTTCACAAACAGCCTCAGCTACTTAGTGAGGTCCTTTGCAACTCAGTGAGACCCTTTTTCAAAATAAAGAATTTAGCCGGGCGTGGTGGCGCACGCTTGTAATCCCCGCGCTTGGGAGGCAGAGACAGGAGGATCGCGCAGGTTCGAAGCCAGCCGCCCTTGCTGGCTTAGGAGACCCTGTTTCCAAATTTAAAAATGTAAAAAATAGGTCTGGGAGTGTAGCCCGGAGGTAGAAGGGCTTCCAGGAACCCCATTACCACCAAATAAATAAATAAATAAATAAAAATAAATAAAGAATTTAAAAATATAGGGCTGGGGGTGTCCCTCGGAGGTAGAAAACCCCTGGGTTCCATCCCCAGTACTGCAAAAAAAAAAAAAAAAAAAAAAGTAAGAAAGAAGAAAAAATAGGCATTCTTCTGTGTGCTTTAGATTACTTATAATACCTAATATGATGTAAATGCTATGGAAGTCTTTGGCATATGTATTGTTTTGGGAATAATAACAAAGAGAAAAGGTCTGCATGTATTCTAAGTACAGATGCAGTCAGTTCCTTCCCCCCAATACTTTCTATCATGGTTGAATTCACAGATATAGGACTTACTGTATCCCCAGGGAAAAGATTATCTATTTCAACCACTAATTAGCATTTTTCTCTCTGTACTTTTCTTTATTGGTGGAAAAAAGAGGGTAGACATGGTGACTGGGGTCCCTTAGCACTAATATTCTTTGGCAGTGCCTATAAAATGAATTTTCCTGGAAGTAACTCATTGCAAGTATAACCTTCTCAACGAAGCTTTTCTGATGCCATCTCCTTATTGAAAACATGAGCTTATTAACAGTAAGTCACAGTGGTTAGACAAAGCCCTGACTATGTGGCTAGTACTATATACCTTATATGTACTATTTCATTTAATTCTCATGACAGGCATATGAAGTAAATGCTGTTATCACCATTTAACAGATGAAGTACCTGAAACTTAACATTAAGTAACTTGTAAGTGATGGTAGTGCTTGAATTTGAAAGCAGGCAGAGTTCCCACCCAAAACTCTTTCTCCTCCCACCCAGTGCTAGGGATCAAACCCAGAGCCATCCTAGAATCAGGATGGACCTGAGTGTTAGGAAGGAAAATATTGCTAAGAATATTCTATTTTTCTTTTCAGTTGGCTATTCAGTTGTTGCCATCAATCATGTTGTTGATTTTAAAGAAAAGAAACAGGTAAAATGTGATTTTTGAAGTAAATAAGTTAATAAGTAACTATAATTATTTGTGTTTGTATGAAGTATGGAATCATAGATGAGTATGTCTCTTAAGTGTACTCTGCACACTATCATTTCATATCAAAAGCTGAGCTGATGTATATTTGTACAAATGCATAGATTTTTGTGAAGTTATTTGGCATGGTATAATAATTTTTAAAGTTGATTTGGTGTTACGTCACTTTCAATTATGTTTAAAAATACAGCGTTATTGACCAAACTGTAACCACAACATTTTATCTTTATTTTGTGTCTTGGACTCATTACCTGATTTACCTCTTAAACATACGATTAGATATGTATATTTCTTTCTAAGATAACAACTATATCTTATCAGTTACTTCCATCTAAAAATTAGTTTTTATTTATTTTATTCACTAACTTTCCTAGCTGTTTCTCTGCTCTTTAGTTTCCCTCCTTAAAGAAAAAAAGGAAAAATAAAAACCTTATTTAGCCTGGTGGCGCATGCCTATAATCTCAGTCTTAGGAAGTTGAGACAGGAGGATTGCAGATTTGAGACCAGCCTCAGTAACTAAGCAAGACTCTGTTTCAAAATAATAAAATCAGGCTGGGCATTTAGCTCAGGAGTAGAGTAGTATCTATCTATCTCTTATCTCTGTGTCTCTGTCTCTCTCTCCCTCTTCCCTTTAACCCCCTCACTCTTGCACTTGCACATGCACACACACTTGTTTAGTCTTTCTGAATATCAGAAATCAGCTTGTTTTTTAATATATATTGTTTTTTAGAACTGCTTATTAAGTTTTCCATTTTGCTTTAGTCATTTAACATGTACAGCCTAGGTGACTGTTTATCATTTGTTGTAGGAAATTGAAAAACCAATTGCTGTTTCTGAACTCTTCACAACTTTGCCTATTGTACAGGTAGGTGATCTGTTACTTTAATTGTGCCTTTCTGTACCTACCAGTCTTATCATTTCATCAAAAGTCAGCTCTTCATGAAACATTCTTTTACAGTTGATTTAGCACTTCTTTGAAGATCTTCTATTTGAAGTCCCGAAGTCCTACAATTTTTAAGCTATCTTATTATGTAGTTTAATGTGTGTGTGTGTGTGTGTGTGTGTGTGTGTGTGTGTGTGTGTGTAAATTTTTTTCTCTTGCTGAATTATAGACTTCTGGAGAGTGAAAACTAGGCCTATTGGACATCACTTTTCCTTATAGCTAATACCTTGTAATGAGTACTTTCTGCTGGTAAAGAGGAAGGTCAATCAGTTGTGTTTTATGCTTTTTGATATTTTGTTAATAGGGAAAATCCAGACCAATTAAAATTTTAACAAGATTGACGATAATAGTTACAGACCCATCTCACTGCAATGTATTGGTAAGTTAATTATTCTCTTTCCTTTTGGCCTTGTAAGTTGGATTGATTAATGTTAAACATTGTTACATTTCATATGACCCATTTCTTATCCCTACTACCCCCCAGCCCAAGACACCTGCCTGCTCTCCCTGTCCTTAAAATTCACACAGTATAACATAATGTCTGTCCTACTCAGGGCATGTGTATAGTGCTAACAAAATCAAAGAATCACTTGGCAACTGATATTCATCGAATTCAAATGAACCAGACATAAGATAGATGCTAGGGATGTTGCTGTGAAAAATAAAGACGTGATCCTTGAACTTATAAAGCTTATAGTTTATTTGGCAAGACTAGCACTGAACAAATATTACCAATGTGAAGAATGTTGATAAAGGTGAACGACAAAAGATGCTCTGGAAGTATAAAACCTGAGTAAGTTGGTGTTTGAGCAGGGCTCAGAGGAATCAGTGTCATAGAGGAGACAAGCAGAAGAGAGTTTATACCAACAGCCTGTAGCGGTCCCAAAGCAAAGAGAAATAGTGTGTTGTAAGATGTGAAACAAGACCAGCAGGGCAGTGCCTGCTGGGTGAGCTGCCTACCTGGGCTAAACTCAGGGAGGGAGGCCTGGGTGAGGATGCAAAGAACAGCAGGAAGCCCTTGAAGCTTTTCACCAAGGGAATAAGATTACGAGGTTTGCATTACAGAGAATGGATAAGAGGAAGTAAACTGGATTTGAGAGGCATCCAGGAGGGAGGGTTGGATGGATTCCCTTATTGATTGGATATAGGAAGATGACTCCTGGGTGGCCTGAGCAGCCAGGTAGGTAGACAGCAGTAACAGTGCCTGAGAACAAACACCAAAGTCAATCACTAAGCCAAACATGAGAAGGAGAGAGGTGGGAGGGAATGGTGTAAGAATTGAGTAAGGGCTAATTGGGTAATGTGTGCATGTATGCCTCTACCATCTTGTTAAAATGTTATGCACCAATAAAAAGTAAAGAGAGAGAGAGAGAGAGAGAGAGAGAGAGAGAGAGAGAGAGAGAGAGAGAGAGAAGCAAGTTTAGGAGTGTTGTGTTTGGGACATGAATTTTTCTGAGAATTCCAATGGAGCCTGTCAAATGAGTCGTTAGAATTAAAGGAGTAGCCTTCCGAGGAATGAGAATTGAAGATGCTGTTTGGGAGTGGTCACCTGTAGGAATAACTGAAATCACAGGACTGGATGAGAGTTTCTGCTTAAAGTGTGAGATGAGATCTAGAACAGTCCTGAGGAACTCACTGTTTAATGATGGAGTAGAGAATGAGCTAAGGGGTGGAGACTAAGGAGGAACTTCCCTAGAAATAGGGAGATATGGAGGAAAAAGAATGGAGAAGAGGCACAAAATGTCAGCAGCCATCAGTATACTGGAGCAGTGAAGCAGGAGAAGGGCTAAAAAGTCAAAAAAAGTCATTGCCAGAGCAAAAGCCACCTGCTACTTCTCTTAAACTTTCATCTAACTTTTATTATATTTTGTCTTCACAAAGAAGTTGTAAAAATTTAGAAGGTGACAACAGATATCACATATTATCCTAACATTCAGAGATTATACAATTGAATACATACTTTCTAGTCTTTTCATGTACAAACTAATACGTTATAGGTTTGAGAATTTTTGAAACAATAGCTACCCTTTATTGATGTTTTCTTCACCTGTCCCAGGACATCAGGTAGTTTTTTGCACGAGTAGCATTTTAATTTAGATTTGACAGCATTCTCTTTGTGAACTTAAGTAATGCTTAAACACGCACAGTGCATAGAACACATGCCACTTAAGTTTTGTACATTTTTTTTCTTGCAAAAAAAAAAAATCGTGAATTCCCTCAAGACAGGCATATGCTTAAAGATTTTGTATCCCCAGTGCCTATCACACAGCAGGTATTCTATAAATGCCTGGCAAGCTCCTTTACTATTTTTTAAAATCACAGGCTGTCTTTGATTTTTATATCTCAAACACAGTTTTAGTATACAGTTAAAGCATAACTAATGTAAAAGGAAAGAGGAGGATGGTTGGTGATTTGTGTGTTGGTATCTAAATTCTCATGTATTTTCTGGGAGGATACAAAGCAAAACAGAATAACCAATAGCATATTAGAAGTGTTAGATGATTGAAACTTCAGTGTAGCTCCATCACTAGGCAAAATTGCGTGCTATATTTTTTCTTACTATATTATACCCTTCTTATATTAATAGAGAGCAACTTCATCAAGGGTCCGGCTGTATGATATTGTTGCAGTTTTTCCAAAGACAGAAAAACTGTTTCATGTAAGTAACAGATAAGTAAGTAAAAGAGGGTAATGTCTTATTATTCTATATAAGAAGTCTGATAATATGCCTTGGTATATTATCTGTTTTATCCCATGTAGAAGCTATTAGGTGTTTTTTCATTTACAGTCTTGGAATTCTGGAATTTCATAGGAGTATATTTAAGTGGCATAAAGGTTTTTTGGTTTGGTGGATTCTTTTGTTTAATCCATCTTGTTAGATATTTGATGGGTTGACTATAAAAGACATTAAGTTATTTTCTTTGTGTGTATGCATATATTTCTTATTACAATGTACTAATAAAGGTGTGTGTGTGTGTGTGTGTATTCCTTATATGCTATGTATATATGTTTATATGTGTATTAAAGTATACAAAATATTTTTGTGTGTGTGTGTGTGTGGTACTGGGGTTCCTGGAAGCCCTTCTACCTCCGGGCTACACTCCCAGACCTATTTTTACATTTTTATTTGGAAACAGGGTCTCCTAAGCCAGTGCACGCGGCTGGCTTCTAACCTGCGCGATCCTCCTGTCTCTGCCTCCCAAGCGTGGGGATTACAAGTGTGCGCCACCACGCCCGGCAAAGTATACAAAATATTTTAAAGGCATATGTATATGTGTGTATATATATGTATATTAAGGTATACAAAATATATAAAGGTATATATATATATGTACCTTTACTGGTGCATTGAATTATACATTATAGTAAGATTCAAAGTAAACATGCACACATCACTTGATATATGTCCCTCCATCTCCCACCCCACTCCCCCTCCTCTCTTCCCATAGGTGTTAGTGGGATGGACAGTGATACTTCCATATATGGATTTAACCTTATTGGAGCTGTTCTCTTCCCCAAGCCTTGTTTTTTTCTTCCCCAGTTTCCACGTTCAATCCCCTTCTGCCATTCTGGTCTCTCCTCATTTGACTAAAGTCCCTCTTGTATCCTATTTTTGTTCTGGCTTCCACAAATGAAAGAAAGTATAGGATCCTTGACTTTCTGAGACTGGAAGATCTCACTTAGCATACTATTCTCTAATTTCATTCATTTTTCTGCAAATAACATAATTTTGTTCTTTTTTATGACTAAATACAACTCCATTCTGTTTGGGTACCACATTGTCTTTATCCATTCATCTATTAACGGACACCTAGGTTGGTTCCATAATTTGACTATTGTGAATTGTGCTGCTATACAATTAGAATTCTAACTTTAATTCTTCTGGAAAGACACTGAGAAGTGGTATAGCTGGGTCATGTGGTGGTTCCATTCCTCGTCTTTTGAGAAACCTTCATCATGGCTATACTAGTTTGAATCCCACCAATAATATTTAAGAGTTCCTTTTTCCCCACATCCTCACCAGCACTTGTTATTGTTTGTGTTTTTGATGATTATCATTCTGATTGGAGTTGGATGGAATCTCAGGCTAGTTTTGATTTGCATTTCCCTGATTGCTAATGATATTGAACATTTTGTCATATTTGTTAGCCATCTCTGTTTATTCTTATTACTTTATTTCTTATTCATTCAGAACTTCTTTTAGGTGTTTTTTTTTTTTTTTTTTTTTTGTGGGTCTGGGGATGGAACCCAGAGGCATTTGACCTCTGAGCTACACCCCCTACCCTATTTTTTATTCTTTATTTTGAAACCGGGTCTCACTGAGTTGCAGAGGGCCTCACTAAGTAGCTGAGGCTGTCCACGAACAGCGATCCTCCGGTCTCAGCCTCTAGAATGCTGGGATCACAAGCATGCGCCACCACACCCAGCTCTTAAGTAAATTTTGATCCATCTCTCTTTTGCTATAAAATCACTTCACTTTTCCTACTTCTTATTCTGCTGTTGCCTGCAATGGAAGAAAAGGACGAGGTTTTCCTGTAACATGAAAAGCTACCCTCCTATTTTAGCTTCCTCCTTTATGACTCTGAGGTACAGTCCATATGCCAGCATGATTATGTCAGCCTTAGTCTTTCAAAAATTCTTTGGAATCTACCATCTGCTAATATGGGATACCTTTGCTATTCTGAGAGCCTTTAGGAATTTAATTCCTTTTGAACTCTTAAAATTGCCATTTTAGTGCTGGACATGGTGGTACATTCCTGTAATCCCAGTACATGAGAGGCTGAGACAGGAGGATCATAGGTTTGTGGTCAGCCTCAGAAATTTAGTGAGATCCTGTTTCAAAATAAAAACAGGACTGGGGTATAGCTCAGAGGTGTTCAATAGTACCACCAAAAAGAAAGAAAGAATGGAGGGAGGGAAAGAAGAAGAGAGGAAAGGAGAAGTGATGACAGTAAAAAAAAAAAAAAAGAAACTCTAATGCAGTTTTGCAGAAATGTGTTTTGATGTGTAGAATGTAGTTGGATATTTTTAGAAAGTTTTAAAAATTGTCTTTATGCTTAAAAAAGATCCATCTGCCAAAAGGATATTCAGAAGGAAAAATCCTGGGTTTAGTTATTTTATTTCAGTTCTTTTTTTGAAAAAAGAAATCTGTTCTAAAGTGGGAGAAAGATTTTTTTCCTAAATTAATCCAGTAGATGGAGCTGTTGGCTATAAAGTCTGATTTGTGGTCCATTTTGTTTTCAAGGCAAGCCATCTTTATGTTAATACATCACAGTTTATCCATGGATGCCTAATCTTTGGTGACTTCTCTGTAAAGAGAAAAATTATAGTAATTCTTAAGAACTTTGTTTAAACTAAATGAATGAGTAGAGTAATAATTCTTCATTATCAAAGATACTTATGGAACTTTTTAAAATTGGGCATATTCAGTCCTTACCAGTAGACATTTTTTTCAGTAGGTTTGGAGTTGAGTCTAGATAATCTGTGTTTTCAAGTTCTGTAAGAAGGTCCGATTCAGTGCCTACACCAATGGTGTGTAAGGAGTATAGTATAAGAAGGCCGTGGGCATTTTCAAATTTGTTAAATAGCCACAACCTAGTTTTGTTATTGAGTAATAATTCAGTCATGACATAGACTAAATGTTGATGATGTGCAATGTTTTATGTATATTTGATTTATGAATTAATTTTGAAAATCATATGATGTACATTTTCATTGCCCATTACTGGTGATTAAGAAAACAAAACACTTAAGTAACAGTTTGACTGGAAAATAAACACATTACCTTCTAAAGATTTTTACATATTTTTTTCTTTAACTTTCATAGCAATTCTGTAGAATAATTATTATAAATATTTACTGCTCTCCCCATTTTATAGAGGAGAAAACTGAGACTTAGGCTAAGTTGTTTTGCTCTAAATGTCCTAGGAGTATGTAGTAGGAGTTTTGGATTATAGAATATCATTTCATGTGGCAGTGTTTTCTTATTTATTTATCTTATTACTTGTTTTTCTTAGACTATTCAAGTTTAAATATGCTGAACACATGCTTGATAGTGGTGGGTAGAGCTGTCAGAAAATATTTTGGAAGATAGAAAAGAGCTATAAATAATTCACACAGTATCTATTTCTAATTGTGTGATTCTCAAAAAGTTATATGAGAACACAGTTTAAAATTGGAACATCTTCTCTATCCAGATCTTACCCGTTCTTTAGGATTTAAAGTTAGAGCTTTCCCTATTTCCTGGAGGAAATCAATTCAAAAAGACATCTTTCAGCTGTGTGTAGTGGCGCACACCTGTAATCCCAGTACTTAGGAGACAGAGAAGAGAATCATAGATTTATGGTCAGCAACTTAGTGAAGTCTTGTTTCAAAATTAAAAAATAAAATAGGACTGTGGGTATAACTCAGAGGTAGAATCCCCTTGGGTTCAAACCCCAGTACCCCCCCACACACACACACATACACACACACAAATTTTCTTCTAATCATAAAGCTTTTGTAAGTATATCATGGCTTGGAATCAGGTCAAATACAAATAATTTTTTGCTTAACTGGTTGCATTCCATAAGTAATTTTTACTTGTTTTGTTTGTAAGTCGATTAAACAGAATTCTAGCTGGTTTTCCAGTGGGTATGATATTCTAAAACTTAAGTTAAATCTCTAAAATCGGTCACAAAAGTGTATACAGCATATACACACATAAACTCATATGTTAACAATTTCTAGAATAATATCTCCTTTAAATATTATTTTCATGGGAAAATAGCATACTATTTCCACTTAGAGTGAAAGATGTCTCATAAATAAAACACCTTTCCTCTGCAAAGATTAGCGATCATGCCCAGGGTGTAGGCCTACTGGCCAAGGCTGCTTGGGATGGGGTGCAACTGTGGAATACTACAGGACGGGAGAATTACATAGTAGATTTGGGAGCTTACAGTTTAGCTTTTTCCCTTTAGTATTTAAAGTAATTGGGTAGAATGGAGGAGAAATCAGGCTATTTTGTCCAGTGGTCTCCATTCTACACCCTCAGTTTAAAGAAATATTGAGACTACTTTCCCAATATGTATATGTTTTTTATAAATTATTTGCATGTTTCATTGTACGATTGTGCTGTCAAATAATATATATACACAGAGTTTAAGAAAGTGCCAAAAGGCAAAGATGTATGTGTCTGTGTGTGTGTGTCTGTGTGTGTGTGTGTGTGTGTGTGTGTGTGTGTGTATATTTGTGCGTTTTCATAGAAAGACACTTTGTCTTACATTGTCATAAGGCTGCTCTGTGCCCACCCAAAAGGTTAAAGACAATTAATGTGAATTCATATTCAGTCCACCAATTTGCAGAGAAATGAGATTCTTAACACCAGAATTATATCTGACATGATTTAATCATTTTAATCACTTAGCGCGTATTTCATTAAAGCCTACATATTAAGTCTTGTCTTTTGGTTCTTTAAATGCGCCAGTTGGCCGGGCGTGGTGGCGCACGCTTGTAATCCCCGCGCTTGGGAGGCAGAGACAGGAGGATCGCACAGGTTCGAAGCCAGCCGCACTGGCGTTAGAGACCCTGTTTCAAAAATATAAAATAGGTCTGGGAGTGTAGCCCGGAGGTAGAAGGGCTTCCAGGAACCCCAGTACCACTAAAAAAAAAAATGCGCCAGTTGCACATTTGGATTAATAGAAAGCTAAATAACAGAATACTTTATTTTGGACATTTTAAATTACAGGTGCCAAATTGAGCCAAATGCAGCAGTACTTTAACTGAAAGACTATTAAAATGCATGTATTTAAACCAACACAGATCCATTATTAATTGGCCACTCCTGTAGGTGAGGGGAAGAAAGGCACGTACAGAAGTAAAACATAATCTAATTTAGCTTTATTTTGAGGAACTTTTTTAAAAAACTGATGAGCTTTTTAAATTAAAAATAATTTATGTTCATAATAATTTCAAATAATACAGAAGGTGTGTATGCAAAGAATGCTTGCCTTCCACCTAAAATTCCCTCTCTCTTCTCCAGAGGCAGCTACTGCTAACATCCTTGTGTATCTCTTTAGAAAATGATTTGCCTTGTCCTTCTTTCCTTCCTTCATCCTCCCCTCTGTCTCTTGCTTTCCTTCCTGTCTAACATCGGGCTTTTTTTTACTTTGCACTATATTTTGGACATTATCCCATAACATCAATTAAAGATGTACCTTGTTCCCTTTACGGACTTCACATATCTCATCATATGAAAAGATCCTAAATTACTGAAGTAAGATTCAGGGATGTTTAACTGTGGCTAGTCCTTGATGTTGCAGTGATTGTGCTTGCACTGTCATCCTTCACCTTTACAGAGTATATAGCTATAGAATATATTTCTAGAATCTCTATAGAATATATTCCTGTAAGTGAAGTTGCTGGTGTGTGCATTTAAAATTTGGATAACTATTGCTAAAATGCTTTAAGAGCATTAAGAGCCGTTACTGATTTAAAACCCTGTGAGTACCTGTTTATTCATTTTCACGTCAGCAATGTAATACTGAACTTTTTGGTCCTTACCAGTTTAAGAGTTTAAAAATGACAAGCAGAAGCTCAGTTTCTTTCAGTTACTATTCTGAACTTTTCGTTATCCATTTCTAAATTTTCACTCCATTAAGAGTTGGACAATGGAGCAGTTGGGATGGGGCAAATTCTTTATGAGCCAAGAGTTTCTGCCAAAACACAACTGCTTCCCAGGCTTACTAAGTTACTATAACTATCTTAACTCAAAGAGCCCAAACTACTTGTTCCCTAAAGCCCTTGGGTCAGAGTAGGAGTGCCTACAGTGGGGATTCTAAAGGCAGGGTACGAGATGTGATGACCCTGTGGATACTGAAGGTTGGGGCTAGTCATGCACGGCATCACACCCCAAGGCCTCTCTGCCTTACCTCTGTCCTTTCCTTTGCTATATGCTGCTGGTGTTGACTTGCCAGCATGGCTAGCCAGGCAGTTTAAAATTTATTCATCAGGCCTGTATACATCAGCATCATCAGTAAGATTTATTTTTAATACAGAGAGAAATTGTTTTATATTGTAAATCAAATAATGACAAAAGTCAGATCCAGATAGACATCTTTGAGTAGTATCTTTTGTCTTGCACTCTGTGCTAGTAACCTTTCTCCAGCTTGATTTTCCTTCTCAAATTTTCCACTTATCCTGATTTATCTGTTTATTTAATTTTGTGTGTGGTTTTTGTAGGCAGTTTCAAATCTCACCTAGAAGTTAATGCAGAATCGATCAGTAAGTATTGTTGAAAATTAGAACAAATGAAAAGGAAATTAAAAAGTTGAAAAATTCATTACCATTTGATTTGTAACAGCTCTTTTACCATTTGTGTAGATTGTTCCATTAGGATCTGCACAAAATGTCATCAGCAGTGCTATGTCAGCATTTCTTTAGCCACTCAGTAGACAGATTGGACCCACAATTCCTGGCACAGAGGTGCTCAGCAGATAGTTTGTAGACCACATGGCCCGTGCATACATTCCTTTTGGCCCATTGCATCCAAGGAATTCAACAGTCAATTTCTTCTTTCTGGAACAATCTAAAGTAACCTTCTAGCTAATGAGCCTCAGAAATCCATTTCTGAGTAGAAGACCATGTGAGTTAGAGGGTCCACAGGCCTTGTCTTTTGAGAAGTTCTATATGGACCTGCCTCTCAGCTGTAGCTGGGTCGCAGTTAAACCCTTCAATCCAAGCCTGAAGGAATGGTTAAACTATTAGCTTTGCAGTGGGTCAGATATATTTCAACACAAACTATCATAACACTTAATGGATGAGGCATACCTATTTATGTTTCTTGTATCAGATTTGACCTATCTCTTATTCTTGCTTGTGCCAATTTTCACTTTAGCTTTACCTATGTTTTCTTCTCAACAGGTTGCTTGCACACATTTAGATGTGGATTTAGTCTGCATAACTGTAACAGAGAAACTGCCATTTTACTTCAAAAGGCCCCCTATTAATGTGGTAAGTGTTAGTCTTTCTCTACACACACACACACACACATGCACACTTGTTTTGCCTATTTGTGACACTAGGAATTGAACCTGGGATATTCTACCTCCAGGCTACACCCCAGTCTAATTTTATTTTGAAACTTTTTTTTTTTTTTTTTTGCTAGGTTGCCAAGAGTTTCACTATATTGCTGAGACTGCCCTTGAACCTGTAATCCTCCTGTTTCAGACTCCCCAATAATGAGATTACAGGTGTGCACCACCACACCCTGGCTCCATTTTATATTTGAGTCTATAAAAACTTGCATTAGAAAATTGGAAAGGAGGCAAAGAAGTCAATGTTTTTAGAGAGAAAAACAAAGACTAGGTAAGAAGAGGCAGATTTAGAGAATAGGATTTTATATCTGTAAACTAACAAAAAAAGAAAAGAAAGCTTAAAATAAAAAGTATCCAGGTAATTATCAAGATGTTAAGATTTATGAAGGATATATTTTAATAGTATAGCTAATAATGATGGGTATTTACAGCCTGAACACTGGACATTAAGGGGATAGATCAGTCAAGAAAAGTAGGAAATGGAAAAAAAAAACATATAGAGTCCTTGAGACAGTAGCAAACTCAGGAGAAACAGGCAGGAACAGGGCACAGAATCACCTGGCATGGACTGTGCTCATTTACAACCCACACTGAAATATGCTAACTCACACAAAAGCCCAGGGTTACCTTCATCATAAGAGGGTAGCCTTGTGTTCAGGGAACTTGTTCCTTTCTGTTGCTGTAGAATTTTTCTCATTAATCTTCTATATAGTTTGTCTTATTTTTCTCTACCTTTCCTCTTTCATCTGTCACATTGCCCTGTAAGTGTCAGTTGCCTCCCATTTCCATTATAAAGGTGATATTATTTTACACCAGTTACTATTTTGGTAGCTATGAGGTCAGCATAGCTATTAACTATTTAGGATCTGCTTTGAGAACCAAATCCTAGAAATACTGTTTTAGAATAATGGCATCCAAAATTCAGTCTTGTTCTCAAAAATCTATCTAAAAAGAAGGTTTAGCAAACACAGTCTAAATTACATACCCAATCCTGTCAATAATAATGGAATATTATTTTTTCAATGTAGATAATTCCCTTATTATTTTGTCTCTATAGAATCATGACTTCCTTGATTTTTGCTTTGTTTTCTGCTAAAGAATTGGCTTAATTTAAGTATTATGGAAAGATAATAAGGGGAGTAAATGGACTTATTTGGTGGGAGAAACTTAAATTGACTTACCTTTTACTCCTAAAAATAGGCTACTACTGAGCTGGGCAAGGTAGCTTGTGCCTGTCATCCCAGTACTTGAGAGGCTGAGATAAGATAATTGCAGGGTCGAGGACAGCCTCAGCAATTAAGCAAGACTCTCAGCAATGTAGAAAGACCAAGTTTCCTAATAAGAAATAAAGTAGGGCAGGGGGTATATCTCAGAGGTAGAATGCTACTGGATTCAATCCCAATTATCACAAAAAACAAAGTACCAAAAATGCATGGTCATGCAGTTAAAAGAAAAACTACAAAATAGCTCTTTTTTTTTTTTTCATAAATAAAGTACTACTGAGCATATGACAATATTGGCTAAACTCAAATCATTGATTGGTTTCTCATGTTGGTGCTCGTACTTCTGAATAAGTAAGCAAACACTTAAGCCCTGAGTCATTGTATTTAGGAGTTGGAGATCTATGTTATGCAATAGCTTACTTATTCACAGTGGGGAAGTGAAAGCTCGCAAGAAGCCATTCAGCCTTTCAGTCACAGACTAGAACAGTTCTGACTGGGCCTGTTAGATAAGATCACTGATGTGCCCTCAAGTACCTGTGATAAAAGCCACAAAAACTGCAGTGCCCAAATTTATGCTGGCCTCCTGTATTGCTCCTCTCTAGAAGGAACGATCTCTTCTTAGAAGTTGGCCTTGGCTTTTTATTGGCCTCAAACTGCCAACCGAGGTCCCAAATAAATAGCAGCCCCAGAGATAGATGGTGCGGCCACTTTGCAACTTGCTGTTAAACTTTACAACTTTTTCACCTTATTCTTTATCTTAACTAGGAAGGCCATTTTTCTAGGTGGCTTTGCCTGAATGAGCTCACACATGATACTGTGCCCTGGTTGAGAGAAGACAGTGTCATGTGTCGCTAAGACCAAGGTCATGGAAAGACAGCAGTACAGAGCACATAATTCCTCATGTCCCACAGCAAGGGTCAGATTCCCGGTAGCATTTTTGGTGAGGATTTTTATTGGGCTTCTTATGAACATGCCTTAAAGTTAAATCAGGTTGTGAGCTTCTGCAGTGCACCAGCTGTGCCTGCCATGGGCCTTTTTGGGTCTTTCTTTTACTGAACCCAAGAGCATTCTACCTTGGAGCTACATCACCTACCCCCAGCCCTTTTTACTTCTAATTTTGAAATAGGGTCTAGCTAAATTGCTGAGGCTGGCCTCAAACCTATGGTCCTCCTATCTCAGTCTCCCAAGGACAGGGATTACAAGCATGTGCCACTGCACCTGGCTGCCCTTAGGCCATTATTAATTAGGCCAATATCTTGCCTATGAATTCTTCCTGAAATTTGCTGATTGGATCTGTTTGCGTCTAATTTAGCTTATGGGTGTGCTGCTTGGGACCCTGGCCTGGGAGGCTGTCAGGGTTGGGCAGGAAGCATGTGCCATGGGGGAAATGGGGCATGGGCAGCAGGAAGAGAGCGCCCTCAAGGCAGCCCCGGGATTCCATCTGCAAGTGCAGGACAGCTGCTATGTGTGATGGGTATCTTTGGCATAATTACCACATTTTTCAACTTAAGAATTCTGAAAAGTAAAAAATGTGACAAGTGAGAGGGATATGCAATATTTAGCACAGTGTCTGACTTTTTTTTTAAAGTCTGGTGTGAACATATTACATATGTTGTTTAATAGAAACTAGATGATGGAGTGGAAGGAAAGGCTGCACAAGATTATTTTTAGTCTTCATCTAGTATATAAGTAAGCTATGGTGTGAATTGGTTAGGAAGCAAAAAAGTTCATACTAATTTATTCACTTGTTTTTCTTTTAAGTAGGAAAGCTGGAAATGTGCAGGTGTCCAGCTTTTTGTGCAGGACAAGTAATGGTTGTAGAGGGGTGTATGTATCATTTGCATCATAATGTCTAGTCTCACTGTGGAGCTATTTGGAGATGTATTCACTGGGAAACCACAGAACATGTAATAAATATGTGCGACTGTTCAGTGCTAAGTCACTGTCCTTGCATGTTCTCATGGTTTTGAAATAAATTTGGCCATGAAAAGTTGACGTGTTAGCTTTGTGCCTTTGTTGTGAACATGAGAAAACAATGCAGATCTTTATTAGATTAGGTTTGTGCTTTGCTGTGGTGGTGAAACGCAGGAGCATTAGAATAGGTTATCCGTCAGTCTTACACCTGTAGGCCAAATGCCATGTGAAAATTACTAGCTAGAAGGTTGGGATTAGGGAGGGCCCAGGAACTAGAGCATACTAAAACTCAATCTGTGTACTTTAGAGTGTACAATCACAGCACATGACCCTTTTGTCATCCTCATATGCTTAGGGCACCATAATTTCAGTTATACAGATTCCTCTAAAGTCCCCTATAAACCTCTTCTGGAATCTTAAATAATTTTTGTAGGAATCTCACCTCTATCATGTGATAGATGTGTTTATTAAAAATTGGATTCAAGCCAGGCATGATGGCACACACTTGTAATCCCAGTACTTGGGAGGCTGAGATAGGATCCTGGTTCGCGGACAGCCTCAGCTACTTAGTGAGGCCCTTTGCAACTCAGTGAGACCCTGTTTCAATATAAAGAATAAAAAATTGGGCTGGGGCATAGCTCGGAGGTAGAATGCCCCTGGGTTCCAACCCCAATACTGCCGAAAGGAAAAAAAATGGATTCGACTCTGTAGATAATCAAATGACTTCTTCAACAATATACAGTTTAAGTACTTTTACAACTCTTGTGGCCCAGTAGAATTGGAGAGGGGTGTTAATTATCTCCATATGCAGGTAATGGAATTGAGTCTCAGGTAGTTTGTGACTCACGTCTAAATGTCTTTCACAAAGCATTGGATAGGGGTTTTTACTCAAGCTTTGATGCCAAATCTACTGTTATTCCCTACTGGAAATGCTATTTAAAGTTACTCTACAGCAGAATCTTTTGTGAAGCATAGAACAGTTTTATATTTTAAGATGTGAACTTTATGAATTCATGTTTTGAGAAGAGTTCTTTTAAAGCAGCACATATTTTTACCTTTCCTTTGCTTTTTTTTCTGTCAGTGTTATTGCCATTCAACAATGACTTCAAGTTTTTTTAGTGATCATATGTTTCACTCTTTCTGATGTTTTTTTCCTCAGTACTTTCTTTAACATTATGATCCATTTCTATTTTTATTATCTACTTAGTCCCTATTCAACAATGTTTAGTGCACAGTGTCAAAATCATCACATTATTCTAGTAATCAACTCCCTATTTCCCTCTTCTTTTTCTACAACTTTGCTTAAGTTTTAAAAACTTAGAATTTTGTTGCCAATATCTCTTGATATTGGTGTTACACCACCTGCCCTTGATAGCATCGGTATGACTAATATTTCACGATCAAAGAAATCTGATCACTACCTATTCTAGAATCTTTGGTCAGACATGGAAACAAAAGCCAATCAGGCAGGCACTGTTGTCCTTTATGAAGAGGCTATTATGAACAATCATTTGATGAGCTTATAGCAATTTGCATTAAAATGCTCTTACAAGCAGGAGCCCAGGTAATGAGTCTATATTTTATCCATCTAAACGTTTGAAATAAGGTATTACAAAAGATATTCACAACTTTCAGTAGCACATTATCCTTTATTTCTTTCTCAAGAGTATTCTTAGCAATTTTAATATGAACTTGATTAATGTAGCAAGATCAGATTTTTTATAGTTAAGATGACAATTGTATATACTTTTCTCTGCTCCCCCTCAGAAGGTTTTATTTTATCCGATACCCAAAAGGTTTAGAAATGTAGATTCAATCAATTAGTAATATTTAGGGATCTAATTATTCAACTCTATATTACTCACATCTTTTATTCCCCCTCCCTCCTACTGCTTTATGTTTAACTCTTACAACTAGAAGGACAAGGAAAAGAAACACAAGTCAGCTAATTAGTAGTTTTGGTAAAAGAAATAGTCAAGGAAATAGTTGATAATATGGCTGAAGAGGATATATTTTTTTATCCATGGATTTCAGCCAAGTTTATCCCCAAATCTAGATAATCCATGATAAACAGCATTATCATATGACCTCTTTTCCCTACACTACAATTCAAAATATAAGCATAATTTTTGTGTAAAAGGCAGTTGTGTGTTGTTGCAAAAGGGTGTTTTGATACCAGCTCTAACAAGTGTATGAGCTAGACAGGGAGAATTTAACTATGACATCAAGAGTGTCATAACAGATGTCGTTCCTAGAAATAATCAATACAAGCAAAAGAATTAGAGGTGGGAAGAGCTGTCATAAGGGAGAAAGGATAATGTTGCAATGTGAAAAATAGAATTTAAGTTCTAACTAATCTGGATACAGTGGCACTCACCTGTAATCCCATACTTGGAGAGGCTAAGACAGAAAGGCTAGTCTCGGCAACTTAGTGAAACCTTGTTTTAAAATAAAAAATGAAAAGGACTGGGGATGCAGCTCAGAGGTAGAATGCCCCTGGGTTCAATCCCCAGGTACCCCCACCCAAATAATAACATTAATAATACAAAATTCTACCTAAAGTAATACCAGATATATAGGAAATCAAAAATAGATTTGAGTTGTAGTGCCAGAGGAAAAAGGAAGATTGGGAGTGGGAAGAAGGAAGCCTGTGTTCCGGAAGGGACAGTAGAGAGGTCCTCAGTGTACACCTGAATCAAATCTAGGTGCACTGACAGTTTTGGAAGAAGATGTGTTTCCCAATTCCCTATAAACAATCAGGACTTTCAACAGTCATACCTGGACCAGTCCCAGCTCATCCTCTGGATAATAGAAACTGATTCACTAGATGGAGACTTGTGCTATTCTACCTTCCTCTGTTCATTCAGAAACCACCACAGCCCTAGTGACTTTGCAGATGCAGATCTGGTTATTACCTCTGTGTTACAGATCCTTCAAATGTTGCCCCTTCCTGTAGAATGAATCCTTTCACCAGCAAGTAAGGCCTGTACAGTTGGCCCTTCCTATCCTCTTTAGCCTCAGCTCCCAAAACAGGCTCCCCCTCTTTCCTTCCTCTTCAGCCCCTGACCTTCTGGTTGTTTTGGTTTTGCTTTCGCAGTGCTGGGGATTGAACCCAGGGCCTCACACATGCTAGGCAACTGTCTACCACTGAGCTGCATCCCAGCTCTCCGTGGCCTTCTCTGCAGGCTACCACGATCCGAATGCTCTCTCTCCGTGTGCTCTTCCTGCCCTCCAAAACCTTCTTCCACTATGACTTAGCTTCTTAATTTTTTCTAAGCTACTCCCACACTTCTTAATAGCATATATCACAGCTGAAGTTTTATGTTTTTGTGTATTTGATGATCTCCCCCTCTAAACTGTAAGCTGCTATAAGGCAGAAACCATCTCAGCTTTTGTACAAGTGGGCTTACGACATGTCTTGTGAATATATGGAGATGCTGAGTCACTCATCTGGGAAGCTGTAGTGTAGTAGTGTAGTGGTTGACTTCAATCCCATTGCCATCCCTCCCAGGTTTTATTATGAGTATATTAGGTAAATCAGAACATTATTTTTTCTCATGAAAAAGACTTCGCCTGTTTACTGAGCTGGGTAAAATCCTGAAGGGCCCAGGCTTCTTCCGTCTTTTCTGCTGGGCAACCATAAGCCCAGCTAACAAGCAAGAACTGAATTACTAAAGAAAAAGGAGCAAACAGGTCTCTGAGCATTAGCAGTGTTTACACAGATTCGGTCAGGTGAATGCATACATGAGGCTGTCTTAGCACAGTGCCTGGCACAAAGTCAGCTCTCAGCTAACTGGCTGTTTCTCTCCTCCTTCGACTTATGTGTAATAATTGACTTACCTGAGAGGCATTCCCAGCCCTGGTCTGTGGTATTTTTCAGATCTTCATTTCTCTGTCTCATTCTTCATTTTGGAGCCAAAGTACTTGGTTTACTATGTTTGCACAGTTTGTACATCTCTGCCTTCCTGTTGATAGTTCATGGAGTATTAACCCCTCTCCCCCTCTGGGACTTTTCCTCCTTACCTTAGCCTTTTTATAGCTTTCATTTATATAAAGAATCAGCTTCCCACAAATGAGGTAAACTCTGGATAACAGAGCTACAGATCTCTTTTCCTCTCCTTGTGGATGGTGCCATTTGCATGTGAGTCTGCCTTGTTAAAGGTACTACTTTGAGGTACAGTCGGTGGGTAAAAGAGGGTGAGGAGAAGTAGGCATTTCAGTGAAGTTTAAGTAAGACATTTATTTTTTACACTTCTTTTCTTTGTTTCCTATGTAGGCAATTGACCGAGGCCTAGGCTTTGAGCTCGTCTATAGCCCTGCTATCAAAGACTCCACAATGAGAAGGTACACGATTTCCAATGCCCTGAATTTGATGCAGATCTGCAAAGGAAAGGTATGGCTCCTTCATTTTTCACATCTAGCACTTCATTATCAATAAACTGATTCCCTTTCCTTGAAACAGAATTTTCAAGAAACAGGAATAAATTAAATTCTCCCATTTCAATGAGCTCTGCAAGTTTTGGTGTGTGTGTGTGTGTGTGTGTGTGTGTGTGTAATGTACTGGGAATGGAACCCAAGAACCTTCTACCTCTGAGCTACACACCCAGACCTATTTTATATTTTATTTGGAAATATGATCTCATATATACTAAGATTTGTTTGGAAAGACCTTTTTGTTTCTTTTTATATGGGCTGCCTTTAGTTTGACATAGGTCTTTCATTTTTTTCACTTTAATAACTTTATCTTTAAAAGTTGGTATTTGAACCTTAAATGTTAAGATGTGATTACTGGTGATTTATATCTTAAGACTTGTCAATCACTTTTATGTATATTTAAGATTAATGGTGATCATCTTCTGTTTTATAGAATGTAATTATATCCAGTGCTGCAGAAAAGGTAAGACAAGCATGAAAGAATTTTTTTGCCTTTCCAGTTATAAGATTTTGCTGAATTTCTAGGACAGATGTTAAAAGAGTAATGTAATGAATTTTATATTTTTAAGTGTGTATTTGCTGATAGTACTTGCTGAAAGGTAAAATTTATTCCCATTCATTCTGGGCTTCAAGTTTTGTTTATATAGTTTTTTCTTTATATTGTTACAAAATGCTTTACAAGGTTCATTTATATTTTTAAAAACCTAGGAAACCCATTAAATTTTTGTAATAGCTGTTTTTGGATACTTAGGTATTTTCTTAGTTTACTGCAAATAACTTCATTGAAGTGTTATGAATAAATTTTCTAATATCTATTGTTTGTTCATTTTATTTTAGCCTTTGGAAATAAGAGGGCCATATGATGTGGCAAACTTGTATCCTTTAATTTAACATGAAGTCTTTCTTTTTTCACTTTAATTTATCATTAAAAGAAGTTCATATTTGAGCTTTAAATATTAAAAAGTGATTCTTGTTATTTGTGATATGAATCTTTAATTAGTTTTTTACATTTATCTAGGCCTAATATTGATTGTTCTGTTGTTGAAATCTTCTTTTAAGAAATTTGAAGTTTGAAATTGAACATGAGTTTGGCATGGTTGCATATGCTTGTAATCCCGGCATCTGGGAGGCTTGAGATAGGAGGAGTGTGTTTCAAGGATAGCCTCAGATACTTAGTGAGGCCCTTTGTAACTCATTGAGACCCTGTTTCAAAATAGAAAATAGAGCTGGGGGTGTAGTTCAGAGGTAAAATGCCCCTGGGTTCCATCCCCAGTACCACAAAAAAAAAAAAAAAAAAGAAAAAGAAAAAAGAAAGAGTTGAACATGATAGTTTTCTCAACCTTTTACTGTAAATTTACCAATTAATAGCTTCAAAAAAAAAAAAAAAAGCTGGGCATGGTGATGCATGCCTATAATCCCAGTTTTTGGGAGACTGAGGCAGGAGGTTTGCAAGTTCAAGGCCAGCCTCAGCAATGTAGAAAGAACTTCAGCAACTTAGCAAAACCCTGTTTCAAACAAAAAATAAAAAATGGACTGGAGTATGGCTCAGTGGTAGAATGTCCCTGGGTTCAATCCCCAATGCCACAAAAAGAAAAAAGAAAAAAAAAAATCAGGTTATAGAGAGCTTCATCCTTGTGGTTTTGGGATTAAGTGCCTGATAGAAAATGGAAAACCAGAAGCTCTGTGTGATAAACGTTTTAAATGAGTCTCTTCTCAGGTGCAAGTTCTAGTTGGTATAAGAACTATTAAATGATTTAGAATCTTTTTCAGTGTGACCAGGCGAGCCTGCATTTTAAATTATGTTTGAGCTAATTTGACTTTGGTTTGAAATCCTTAACTGCACCACCAGAGGGTTGCTGTTTGGGCTATCTGAAAATGATGCCAAAGCTGCAGTGTCTGTCAATTGCCGAGCAGCGCGTCTTCATGGAGGTGAGCAAGTTCTTGTAATAAAAACTGAATGATCATGTCGGAGCTGAGCCATTTTTAATCAAATGACTGAGCCATATCCACTTCTACCAGCAAAGTTCCTTCCAGGTCATCTTTGCTCAGCCTGTTCTAATAACCCTCCCCGTCAGTGTTTTCCCCATCTTTCCTGAAGGCTTTACTTCCTGGAGTTTGTGGAATAAATATGGTTTCATTACAGAAGTGAATATTGAATGTGCTCTCTCAGGCTATACATATGATAGGCTTCGAATCCTCCTTTTTCTTTCTTCCTCTTGAGAGGAAGAATGAAGTATACTTTCTTGAAAATTGCTATTTTAGAGAACTAAAATATTACAAATATACATTAAGCCATTTATTAAAAAAACAAAAACAACAAATACATTTTTTAAAAACTTAACAAATTTAGACTGAACTTTTACACTTATAACAACTCAGGATTTCTTTTCTCATTTTTGTTTTGTATGTACAGATTATATTTTTTACTCATTTTTTATATTTTCATTTATGCATGTATGTATACCTCTTCGCCTTAATTCTACTACTGGAACCCACTGAATTTCTTAATCATGAAAAAAATGAATATAAAATGTTATAAAATGAACTATAAGTAAATGATATTATAAGATAAACTATAAGTATGAGCCAGGTGTGGTGCACACGCTTGTAATCCCTGCGCTTGGGAGGCAGTGACAGGAGGAGCATGCAGATTCAAAGCCAGCCGCGCCGACTTAAGAGACCCTGTTTCCAAATAAAAATATAAAAAATAGGTGTCTGGGAGTGTAGCCCGGAGGTGGAAGGGTTTCCAGGAACCCCAGTACCACCAAAAAAAGAAGGAGGAGGAGGAGGAGGAGGAGGAGGAGGAGGAGGAGGAGGAGGAGGAGGAGGAGGAGGAGGAGGAGGAGGAGGACTATATGTAATATAGTGACACTTTAGAAAATGGGGGTTTTATTAACATCTTAAATTTTTGATCTGTGGTTTTACTTCATTCTAAGTAATTTGTAGGACTGGTTGCAGTGATGAAGAAGCAATTTTGTTGATAGCATCCAGAAGAATTTTAAACTTCAGAATAGGTTGTTAAATATAGACTAAGTTATTTGTCATATGAATAGCTAGATTATTGAGGGCTTATTTGTTTTGTCTGAATTTATTTTATTTTATTTTATTTTTGCGGGTCTGGGGATGGAATCCAGGGGCATTTGACCTCTGAGCTACACCCTCTGCCCTATTTTTTATTCTTTATTTTGAAACAGAGTCTCACTAAGTTTTGGACAGCCTCATAAGTAGCTGAGGCTGTCTGCGAACCGTGATCCTCATGATCCTCAGGTCTCAGCCTCCCGAATACTGGGATTACAAGCGTGCACTGCGACATCTGGCTTTTGTCTGAATTTTAATGATCTAAATTCCACTTTAGAGGATTGCTCATTATATTGTCTTATCGTAAATTAGATAAATTTGCTTTTAGTTTCAACAGTTTTGAGATTGTTGTGTTATATAGCTTATACCCTATCACATAAACTTTGGGAATAATCATTAAATTAACTGGGATTTTTATCAAGGCATTCTTAAAATTAGGGAACAGTTGGTTCATGCTTTAGTAGTACTTCTGTTATTTCTGTTTATTTAAAATGAATGTAAGAAATCATTAAAATTTTGAATAACAAGCTAAGGGTGTAACTCAGTGGTGAAATACTTGCCTAGCATATGTAAGGCCCTGAATTTCATCCCTACTACTAAAGAAAAAAAGAAAAGAAAGAATTTGGATAACAGCTGGTATACCAAGATAGACTAAATGAGAAAAGGAAACTAAGGAAAAATATAAAGTTGAAGTTCTACATTTTACTTTAAAAGACTAACTACTTAATATATGAAATTTAAAGACAGGCTTTTCTAGAGTCTAGAAAAGCAGACTTTAGATGGCATTACCTTTCACCCCAATGTGCTAGGAAAGCCTTAGTTTATGTCTGCTGTTTCTGTAAAATTATTAACTTGAGAGTTCTATGAAAGTATTTTAAATTTACAGTTCTTGTGATTTTAGTTGACATTGGGATCAGTATGAGGCAGTAGCGTAATGTGTCTGATGATTACTAATTCAACTTAGGTGACATTAGAAGAGATAAATGATTTTGAGGCAAAGCATTCCAAGTCTCATTAGTATAATCTCACTGATGAAATCTTGGGGCATGTCTGTCGTTCTGAGTGCCACATTAAGTGCTACATTGCGAGCACTGGAGCACTACCAAAAGATGGCTAATGGGTCGCTAAAGGGTCTAGAAACCTCCTGATGACAGGAACCAACGGTTGAAAGCAGTGCTGCAGTGGTTACCTGGCAAACAGAATCCTAAGGATATAGCTGGCTTTCAACATAGGAAGACGTGCCATGGGTTATCAGAATTAGGTTCTGTGGATTTTCAGAAACCAGTGGATAATAATTTTAAGGTGAAGAAGGAGGTGCAAGATCAGGGTCTTCAACCTGATTGACAGAGTTGTTGTCTTCAGTCAGCCATTGGACCAAAATAGGCTTGTTGAGGATGCCTGCTTTAACTCCACACAAACAAAATAACACACTTGTAAAGGATTATTTTAGACCTAGGTGTAGACTTTTCTTGGCAAAATGATTAAAGAAGACACTTTGTGTGAAAGCAAAGTATAAGCAAAGCTCCACACAAATAGGGATTTTTGTGATTACAGAAAATAAATTTGTTTTTTTAAAGTTTATACTAAAAGAGCTACTTTAACCAATAATTTAAACTGAACTTAATGTTCAATTGTTTATAATCTGTCAGTTTAGATTAAGGAGAAAATATTCAGGTAGTAAAATTAGAACATTTCTAAAACAGATCTAAAATAATTTGTGAAATGAACACATTTTGTTACAAAGTGCTGGTTTTCACAGTGCATTCAACTGATTTTTAAACTATTAGGATCATAGTGATATGAATATCTATAAATGCAATAATTTTGCTTATGAGGTAAAAATCATTGAGAGTTTCTATTTTGAGGTCTTCACTTTTGTCTCTTTTCTAAATTAAAGTATTATAAAACAACTGGCAAAGATTCACAGACATGGTTTATTAATCCTGGCAAGTGAGAAAGTAATGCATAATTCTTTTGAGTTGACTTTACTTTTATTGTTTCAAATAACTAATTCTTAAGTAAATTTCTGCTCATGGATTTTTTTATTTTACTTTGTAGCAAATTCCTTCCCATTTCCTACATACAATGTTTGACTCTGTTTTCTTGACCTATGACCTTGTTTCCCCAAAATTTTTATACTCCTCCTTCACTTCAGCCATATTGTCCCCTAAGCATTCTTGCCTAGGTTCCGTTTTTCTTTGCTTTTACAAAGAAGCACTATCTTTTGTCCCCTTTTCCCTGTTCCTAGTAGTATCACTTTTTTAAAAGAATACTTTGTCGTTTATCCACTTTTTAAATTCTTGTGATTTCCCCTATTCCTTTTATATTTTCTTTTATCGTGCTTATCCCAGTGTGTGGTAAGAAAAAACACTGTTAGGCATCTTTATACCTTCTTTATACAACACAGCTTTTGGCCTATTGGTAGGTTTTTAGCAGAAACTGTCTAAGTTTAATTTGAACACTTGCTGCCAACCCGATCTGAGCTGGTAAAATAATTCTTATTTTTCTTTGCCCATTGCCACCAGTATATAAAGGATCAATAAATGTGAATCTGATGTCATTCATTCATCCAGCAAGCACTTGTTATGTAACCAGACCCTTATTGGGTTAGGCGATACAATAGGTTGATTGTTAAGAGGTTCGTTGGTGATCCAGTAAGAGAGATGTGGTATGCACTATAGAGTGTGATAATGATAAGCACACACTGCATTATGGGAGCAACACAATAGACTGCTTTATTTGACCTTGTAATGTGCGGATCTTTCTGCCAGATTTAAAGCACTCTTTACGCCAGTGCTGGTGACTTAGCTGCATAAAATGCCATGGACAGACCATTAGAGATAATCTCGCATTCAGGTTTTACCTGTGAGGTAATCCTCAGAAGTGAATTCAATGTTAATAATACGTTGCTGTTTGTATATATTTGGGGGGAAAAAATAATGACCATAAATGACATCGGCCCCTATAGCAATCCACTGTGGTTTGTCATGAGCTATTTCTGTAAGCCAAAGAAATATGGTAATACTTGTTAAATGACCTCTCTTTAAATTGTGTCATTCCTTCACTTCCGGTGATCTCTTTGTTTTACAGAAACTAGAAAAACTGCTTTTGGTATTATTTCTACAGTGAAGAAACCACGGCCATCAGAAGGGGATGATGATTCTCTTCCAGCTTGCAAAAAAGCTAAATGTGAGAGCTGAAAAGAATGGACCAGTCTCCATCAGCACTCCCTTCTCCCATTTTACAGCTCATCAGCCACAATGCAAATAAAACTTTTGCATGATTTGCTGTTTTGATATAAAGTTAGAAACCAGTAGTCTATAGTAATGGTTTCATATTCAGCCATTTAAACAACAAAAAACAACTAGTGAAGCATTTGAAGTGTGTAGGGGCAGGAAGCACAAGCTTAATGGATTTAGATGTTTTTAAGAGAAGAACAGATTTGTTTATCATTTGTATAAATGGTAAATAACAAATATTTCAAGAAACTCAAAATGTTTCTTATTTAAAAACTAATGCTTTTTTACTTGACATACATGGCTTATTTTTTAATCTTGCAACTCAAGATGGGTTTTATTATTTCCTCTTCTTTTGAGTTATATTTTCTGTTTAATAAAATATAACCTTTTCTTCATTTAGTGGCTTATCTGGTGGAAATCATCCCATCTTTGGTTCTAGTATTTATTTCATGTTTTTTCTTTGTGTTTTATTTTCTAAAGTATTTACTCTAGTGCCAATTTGGTAGTCATGGATATTTTTAGTTACTGCTTGTCTAAGGAAGTTTTTATTTATCTGTCAATTTTGAAAGTTATCTTTGCTGGATATAGCAGTCTTGGTTGGAAGTTGTTTTCTTTCAGGATTTGGTATACATCATACCAAGCCCTTCTGGCATTCATGATTTGGGTTGAGAAGAAAAGTGATTCTTATTGTTTTACCCTGGGATGTCACATGTCTTTTTATTCTTAAAAAGGGCTGGGTTGTGTTTCGGAGGTAGGACACCCCTAGGCTCAATCCTCAACACCACAGTAGATGTGAATGTGTGTGTATGAATATATCTATGTGTATGTATGTATGTATATATACAGGTATATACATACATATATGAGAATAGGAAATTTTGGGGGAAACTAATGCAAAGGGTTTGCGTTTTTGAATAATGTGGAGCACAATGAAACTAATAATTAAAATTATAATGGGTACACAAGTTCAGAGAAATATGTTAAAGAGAAGGGAATCTAAGATCAATTCCAGTTATGAGAAGAAATAATGAATTGTTCACTTACCTTGCCCTGAGATGCTTGGGAAGTCTTGTCCTCTCTCTGAGGTTGGCCTCTGGCCAGTGACTGGAGCAGGGACGTATAGCCCAGCCTCTGACCTGTTCCAGGATGTCACTTATGTTCCCAAGTCCCTGAGGGGATTAGGCTGAAGATAGCTTTCTTCTGAAACCACTTTTCCTCTTTTCTTCTGCGCTGCCATGTTTACTCATTCTTTTGCAAAGCACTCTCTCAATAAACAAATCACTTTACACAAGAATCCTCATTTCAAAAGGACCCAACTTAATATAAAAGTGAGCAAATAAAGTTTATCTGAAAAAGTAACCAATGAACATGAAGATGCTGAACTTTACTAGGCATTAAGGGGGAAATCATAAAAAAAAAATACTTTGTCAGGTTGGAAAGATGTTAGAAAAATAATTTATAAAATAAGTATTTTCAAGGTTGGGAAAGACAGCATGGAAAGGGTATAATTTGATACCGACCTTTTAGACACTTCTGTAAGTTTATTTTTTACAAATAACTGTTTAGGTGTAAAGGGTGCATAGTAAGTGTATTTATTTAACAATCTCTAAAATAGTGAAGAAAATGAAATCAGTCTAAATGCCCAATAATAACAGGATTAGATGATTCACTGTACATTGAAACAAAAGAATATCATTATAAAGATCTGTAAAATAAGCTGCTCAGTTGAAAATGTATAAAACACTGAACATGGTGGTACACACTTATAATCCTAGTATTTGGGAGGCTGAGACAAGAGGATCACAAGTTCAAGTTGAGCCTTGGCAACTTAGACTCTATTTCAAAATAAAGTGTTGGGAGTTCATTTTAGTATGGTAGAACACCCCTGGGTTTAACTCCCAGTGCCACATAGGAAAAACTAAAAAATTATAGTATATCCATAAAATGTGTACAGAAATTATCAGAAAGACTCATATAATACTAGGATTGCTGCTGATGATGGCTTTTGTCATTCATTTTCAAATCAGCATAATAATGAGTATTTTAGTTGTTCAAGAGACCAAGGGAACTTTTTCCTTTGGAGGAGGAAGGAAGAGGTAAGAACAAAATGATAGATACTATAATATGATGGAGACATACACTACAGCAGTATCACACTGAGGGGCACTAACAATCTAAGGGCTCCAGGATAACTTCCTGGAGGAAACAGCTAGACCACAGGAGACGAGGGAAGAGAAATTACGCAGTGGGTAGTGGTGGGCTGGGGTGGGAAGGACAGCCTTCCGGGGAGCTGGCACAGGGCGTGAAAGCGGTAAAGCCAGTGCCTGGATTCTGTAAGGATCTGAAAATTCAGCAGAGTTGAGATTTAGAGTTTGGCTAGAAGAGTAATGAGAGATAAGAATAGAGTTAGCAGCAGCCAGATTTTAAGGATTTTCTAAGGCACGATAAGTTTTCATTTCCTCCTGAGGGAAGGAAATGGGAAGTTATAGAAGGATTTGAAAGAGGACAGTGAGTTGATGGAATTTGCGTTTTAGAAAAATCCCTCTGGCTGCAATTTGTAAAACAGACTGGTTAGTAAGTCTGAAGGCCAGGATCCCAGGGAGGGGAGTTTGAATAAATTAGAGAAAAAAATGAAGATCTAAACTAGGAGAGAGGCACCTGGGGTGGGAGGACAGGGACCGATTACAGAGCTACATAGGCAAGACATTTGGTAAGACTTAGTGGGTGGTTGAAAGGGAGCTGCAAGGAGAAACAGAGGACAATGTACAGGATTCCCCACTGACCATGGGGTGTGTGTGTCCCTTTACAGAGGAGGAAGCATCCTATAAATAATTATGGCCAAAGAACAGATTCAGTGGAAGGACAGAGAGCTTATAAAAATTGACTATTTGTGTGATAGAAACTTGGCATTTTTTCCTAAAGTGTTTGTCTTTTCCATTAGCTGAGATAACCAAAAGTTGGTCTTAGTCTAGTAGAATTTATTCCACATTGTCTCTCAGGCCCTCTACATCTTTGTTAATGCAAATATCTGCATGTGGCAACACACAGAGCCTTTTTTTTTTTTTTAACTCTTTACTCAGTTTTCTCCTTTTATCTTCCCAGCTCTCTGGGAGCAAGGTACTTGAAGAAGATACTATAAAGAATTTGGTCACATAGTAACATATCTAAGTTATCCCATGAGAGATATCAGTATAAGCCAGAGAATTGTCTGTATTGTAGGTACTTTACATGAAAAAAACTGTAGGACTCAGAGCCTTAAGTCTGACAGGATAGCCAGGCCTCTGTGGGGAAGGCACCCCTGTGGGGAGGGAGGTAAAGGGAATTAGGAGGAAGAGTACAGAGAATGAAACCATTGTGAACCTGTTGATGCCTGTAGGGAGTGAACTCTATGAATTGGTAAGAGGCTACAGAGAATAAAAATATTCTCCACCATCCTCACAACTCAGTATGTCCAAGACCAAGTAGCTGGAAGACTTTCTGGTCATGGACTGTGGCTGTACACTCTCTCCAAATGGTAGAGACTTGCACACATGACCCACCTCGGACGAGTTGTTGTTGGGGTTGGGGTTGAGGTTGGCAGTCTCCATCGGCCTTCATGGATTTCTTCAAGTGCCAAACATTCCTTGTATCCTGCACTACCTGCCACACTGCTTGACAACTCCAATTCATGTCTCAGAGTCGCCTTTGCATTGGTGTGTGATGTGCGTGTGGAACCAGGAATTTAACCCGGGACAATATACCTTTGAGCTACACCTCCAGCCCTTTTAATTTTTTATTTAGAAATAGGGTCTCACCAGGAGGATTGCGCAGGTTCGAAGCCAGCCGTGCTGGCGTAAGAGACCCTGTTTCAAAAATATAAAATAGGTCTGGGAGTGTAGCCCGGAGGAAGGAGGGCTTCCAGGAACCCCGGTACCACCAAAAAAAAAAAAAAAAAGAAATAGGGTCTCACTAGGTTGCAGATGCTGGGCTTGAACCTGTGAATCTCCTGTTTCAGCCTCTCAAGTACTACTGGGATTACAGTCATGTGCACCACCATGCCTGGTTTTCAAGAGTCTTTATAGAAATCCCTTTCCATCCCCATCAGATCATATGCCTCCACAACTCAGATACTCATGATGCTCTGTATTTTTTTTTCCTTCATTATACTTACCACACATTGATACTACATATTTCTAATTACTTTTTCAATATTTATCTATTCCAGGACAAGGCAGAATTTTTTTTTTACCAGAGGTTGTAGCACCTGGCAGAAAAATAGCTCCCATTACAGGTCAAAAGTCATCAACCTGGTGTATTATCTCATGAGAGAGGTCTTTGACTCTGCCAGCCCCCTGACCACACGGAGATTATTCAAGTGAGTCTAGCCCTGAAAGGGAATTTAGGGAACACTGGTTTAACTTGCAGTACCCATTCTTCCCACCAGGGGTCTCTTTCTCTACACCACTGGAGCAGATGTAATTCCACTGTCTTTGATGCTCTTGTGACTTGGCAGCCCAGAAACTCTCATCACTTGGGAGCTTGTTAGAAGTGCAGAATCCAAAGCCCCACCTGAGACCAGTTGAATCGAATCTGCATGTTAACAAATCCCCAGGTGGTTGTATACACATTAAATACTCAAAGTGCTGTTGTAAGTCAGGAGGGCAAGCTGGTGCATGTCCGTAATCCCAGTACTGGAGAGGCTGAGATAGGAGAATCACAGGTTCAAGTCCAGCCTCAGAAATTTCATGAGCCCCTGCTTCAAAATAAAAATGGGCTGGGGATGTCATTGCAACGTAGACTGCTCCTGGGTTTCATCCCCAGTGCCAAAAACAAAACAAACTAAAAGAGTGCTATTGTACAGAATATTTTTGATTAAAAAAAAAAAAAACTATGGGAGAGCTGGGTGTGGTGGCGTATGCTTGTAATCCCAGGATTTGGGAGGTGAAGACCAGTGGATTGTGGTTCATGGACAGCCTCAGCTACTTAGCGAGTAGCAACTCAGTGAGACCCTGTTTCAAAAAAATAAAAAGACTTAAAAATAGGGCTGGGAGTGTAGCTCAGTGGTAGAATACCCCTGGGTTCCATCCCTAATACCATACACACACACACACACACACACACAAAAAGGGGGGGGTGAAAAACATTCCTAATTACAGAACCTAGAAGGAGGTCTAGAGTGAGTTTGCTTTTATTATGAATATAAAATATACATACAACAAAATATACATTTACACATTTACAGTTTGCATTTTATCCTTTGTAATCACACTCAATTCTCCAGGGCCCCATGGGCCGCCCTTTCACTGCCTTCCGCTTACACTTATGGCATTCTTTCACTTTGGTACCCTGTGTCACTTGCTTAAAAAAATAAACAAAACTAGGCCCAGGGGCGAGATGGCTGGCTTGACCCCCACTTTCCCGGAATGACTTTCATTCTCTTTGTTTCCATTCCTGTCAGTGCATGCCTTCCGTTGCTCCACTCAGACATCAGCATTGAAATTTCAGGGGAAAAAAAAAGAGGGCTGCAAGAATCACCCTTGTCCTTTAAAAACAGCTTGCAACACCTTACGTGAGTGAGAACCCGTAGCTAGGCACTCATCGCATCTCATGTTCTTGTGGTTTAAGGACTATCTATGGGAAGGCACTGACAGCATTACGTACAAATCATGTGTGCTCACCAAATGGATGCCTACAAAAGTTAGGATGTCAGTGCCACGAAGTCAATAAATAAATAAATAAATAGGCATAAATAAAAACACAGTGAGTTTCACTAAGAGAGGTTTAAGTAGCTGTATCTCCATGCCTTCTTGAAACTTCATGAAGATCACCTCCACAACAGGTTGAATAGAAGCTGGGTTTGCTGACCAGTTGCTCTTCTTTGGGGCTGTGCCTTTCCACCAGTGAACAGCCCCCTGTGTCAAAGTCTCACTTCCTTCAGAAGGTAGCTATGCGAGAGGTTTTGTAGGAGTTCTCCTTGAGGCTGTCAAATATTGCTTTGGTTCCATTCTGCCAGTGTAGCACCAGGTCCATCGGGGTCTTTCCAGCCTAGTCAACAGAGAGGCAGGAAAGCTGATTTCCAGATGGGAGACAGTCTCTCTGGGCATAGGCTAATGAGATACATGTTACCCATGTGTTTTATGGTCTCCAAGTCTTGAGTGATTTGCAGTTTATGTTCAAACCAGCCCTTCACTGCTTCTCATGGGGATGCTTTGGTATTTTATATTAGCCTTTCTTCCACCCCTGCCCCATGAGGATACCCCAGGTATCGGTAAAGTCCCTGATCCCTAGGCATATCTCGATATTTTATGAGCACCCCAAGTCATTTAAAAAAATTCAAAATGCCTGTACACAGCTGTAGTATCCTGCAGCATATGCTTTAGGGTATAACAATATCCCTCTTTGTCCTACTGATTTGAAAAATAATTCTTGAATTGGTAAAAATGGGTGGTGAATGAGCTGCTTTGTACCTGGGGTAAGTACTCCGGTGCTATTCTGACACTGTGATGGCTCCTGGAAACAGATCTTTCACAGCTAAGGGTTTACAGTGGCCCTTCCCATGGAAATTCTGTTGGGATTGGTGTCAATCATATGGTGAAAGACCAGTTTGTTTTGTTTTTTTTACAACAAAATTGGATCACCGTTATGTATGTGTCTCAAGATGTTTACAAATATTAAAACTGTCACCTCTCAATTCATGCCTATAGATAGAGGTCCTAAATAGTACATCTCTCATCTCTATTCTCAGAGTATTCTTTAGCCTAGAGATTGCAAAGTGGTAGCTTTGAGATGCAAATTAGTCAAGAGACCTATTATGCTTTTGCCCAGATTAAGTTAGACATTTTTTCTGTCTTTTTAAAAATATTTTTATTTTGAAACAGGGTCTTACTAAGTTGCTAAGGGTCTTGCTAAGTTGTGAAATGAACATAGCCTCCAACATGCAATCTTCCTGTCTCAGACTCCCAAATACTGGGATTGCAGGTGTCTACCACCATGCCCACCTAAAATATTTTTAAAGGTTAGACTTAATTGGTACCAGTCAGTAGGACATCAAGAAATTTTCCAACTTGATTTGTACCCATGACACCATAGAGCAACACTGCACAGGGTTGGGGGAAAACCACCACTGGGTCTGTGCACAGTCCCAGCAGGCATTTGTTTAAGTCATTTTTGTGATCTACTTGGCCCCTGTGGGTATTTAAGTCAGTGATCCTGTAACTCACTTTGGAATTCACTTTTGAGTTTCTCCGCTTCTGTAGTGTCCTTCTGAAGGAACACTCATCAGTAGACATGGCTACAGGAATTTGACCAATGATAGGATATTGTGTTTTGTTCTCCATCCCCTTCAAAGTAGCATTTAATAGCTTATGGCCACCGAGGGGAACATCGATCCACTTGGCCAATGACTTTAATAGCTCCAGGACTTTTATTCTGAGGGATAGCGGATAACCCAGAAGCATGAGCCCTACTCGTATGTTTTAGGCTATTCTTCCATAAATTCCTTATAGTCTTCTCTATTAAAATGTATCTTCTGCCAGGCGTGGTGGCGCACGCTTGTAATCCCTGCGCTTGGGAGGCAGAGACAGGAGGATCACGCAGGTTCGAAGCCAGCTGCGCGCACTGGCTTAGGAGACCCTGTTTTCAAATAAAAATGTAAAACTAGGTCTGGGAGTGTAGCCCAGAGGTAGAAGGGCTTCCAGGAACCCCAGTACCACAAATAAATAAATAAATAAATAAATAAATAAATAAATAAATAATAATATAAAATGTATCTTCTGATTTTCTGGATACTTGCAATCTCCCCAAATCTATATAGTATTTATCTCTGCTGGTAGTATCTCACTGCCCTTCCCACAAAAAAAGACAGCTTTTTGTAGATTTCCTTGAACCTATTCTTTCTCTAATTAATATATATATATGTGTGTTTGTGTGTGTGTGTATATATATATATATATTAGTTTGGAGCAATCCTAATACCTAGCATGAGAAGCCCTATTAACAACACTTATCTTTGTTTCTGTCACCAAGCCAAACATTATATATATATATATATATATATATGTATATATATATACATATATATATATATGATAAACTATTCCTCACAGCCTCACAGTAACAGAAATAAGAGGAAGAAATAATTTGCATGTATAAAATAATTTTTTTCCTGGTTTTTTTTTTTTTGGAAAGTGACTTTCCAAAATTTTCAGAATTAATTCTCCAGTAATGTATACCTATTTCTCCTGCTAATTTTCTTAAGTTTATATTAGATGCTATTTGCCTGGCTGGGAATTCTGACCGTGAGGAAGCATTGCTTTTACGTTCCCCGCCTCCAGATGAAGTTAATGTGTACTTATGCAAGAATTTTCAAGTCCTAAATATAGGAAATTATTTTGAGATATGTGCAGATAAACCAAAGTGGGGAATGGATGGAAGTGATCTGAAAATATAGACAAAAGCATGACTGTGCCCAAAGGAAGCAGTAACATTTCATGCAGTTATTTATAAGGATAGAAGGACTATTCTGAATTACCCAGATTGGAGATTGATTAGTTTTAGTTCCTTGGCTCTACTGACTATTGTGGAATTAAGCCATCTCAGGAATGGTGGGGTGAATACAACCCTAACTACCCCAAGCTCTGCTCAGCCAAGAATGATCAAGACAGACTGGACCTCTCCAATACAGGTGTGTGGAAGGTGCGCCTATTGTGGCCATCTTTTCTTTTCAAGACCAAGTTTGCAAAGAATTTTTTAGGCACTGAGGTCATAGCAGACTGGCTGACTTTCCCCATCTCTGACCATGTGGTCTGAGTCCTTGCCAGGCTTGACAGCATCCTTGTGGAAAGGGACTGGGGCATTTAAACCATCAATCTCCTTGCCCCCCCCCCCCAGTATTACCACTCTGGGCCTATTTTCAAGTATTTAAGAGATTGTGGAAATTAAAAAAGCTGTATGCCACGCATGGTGGTGCACACTTGTAATCTCAGCATTTGGGAGACTGAGACAGGAGGATCAAAGGTTCAAGGAAAGCCTATGCTACTTAGTGAGGCCCTGTGCAATTTAGTGAGACCCTGTTTCAAAATAGATAATAAAAAATAGGGATGAGGATGCAGCTCGGAGGTAGAATGTCCCTGGGTTCCATCCCCCGTACTAAAAAAAGAAAAGAAAAGAAAAGGCCTATATTAGTACCCCTAGTTTCCAGTACTTACACAGTTCTTGATGTTGAGGTCCGCGCCATACATAATCAGGAGTCGGATCATCTTGTAACGATTCAGTCTCACGGCATCGTGTAGAGGGGTGTCTCCCTCCTAGAGAAGCAGAGGAGACAGGCTAGTGGTCAGTCTGAAGCCAGGGAGTGGGTCCCACAAGGGCCCTGGCTTGCCACACTGATTCCAACGAGATAAGGAAGCTGTAGGAGGAGGCCTTGGCCGGGCTACTCACTCTGTCTCTGGGGTTGAGGTCCGCCTCACAGGCGATCAGGTGCTCGGCACATTCGTAGTGGCCGGTCCTCACTGCCACGTGCAGCGCGGTGCTGAGCAGCTGCAAAATTGGAAAGCGCTGCTGAGTCGCTGGAGCAAAGACAGGGGTTATCCCTGACCCCAAGGCAGGTGCAAGGGGAGACGGGGCTAAGGAACCCCACAGTATGGGCTCTGGAAGACCTCCGTGGAGAAGTGGGGTTAGGGCGCTAACCCTACCTTATCTCGGGCACTGATTTTTGCACCTTTGTTCAGCAACAATTTTAAGACATCCAGGTTCCCTCCACGGCATGCCCAGTGGATGGCTGTGGATTCCAGCTGTAGGGAAAGGACAACATAAAGAAGCACCTGGTCAGAGGAATCTGTACTTGATATCTAAGGCCCAGGAGAATACAAGTTTGCTAGCGCACCCAGGATAGCACGGTGGTCCTCATATAGATGGCAGATTCTAACTGTTGTAGTTGAAGATTCTTGACAAATGTCTCCACTAAACCATTTGTGTCCTCGGCTATCATTTATGCTCCCATATAAGTGACATCTTGTCATTTAGAGTAGATCCCTCCTCTCTGCTCAATTTGACTTTTCTCTGGTCTTTCCATGCTCACAATTTTGGGTGTCTTTGCATGCAAACTTTTGTTTGTTTCTTTATAAAAAAAATTTTTTTTTGATGCATTTTGGTCTTTGGATTCATTTTCGGCCACATCCTCCGGCTACTTTGGTATCCCTTTTCCACTTTAAAATGAAATTAAGCTGCATTTAAATAAACGGAGCATTTTCCCCAGCTCAATCTGCAGCTCATCAAATGGGCTCTGCGCTGGTCTTTGGGGAATTCACAGTGGTTGAGTTATTGAGGTCTGAAGAGCAGCTACTTTCCTTAGATGCAACTCGTTGGGTATGCAGCCTAGCTCCAAATCTCATCGATAGCAATTGGCATCTGTCATATATAGTGTGCAGCTAGAAAATTCTTACATTGTACTGGCAGCTGCAGGGCCCAGAGCAGGCTGCTGTGTGTAATGGAAAGACAGAGGTGTTGAAAGGCCAGTGTCAACTGTATTACTTCTGAGTAATGTTACTGACTCGATAACAACCCACCTCCTCTGTGAGGTTATTGAATTCAGCAGCTTTCACTCCGTTCTCTGCCTCTTCTCCTTTTCAGTCTGTATGGCAAATACCTTCCACAGGATCTAGTCCCATCTCCCACCTTGCCTTTCTTTGTATGGAGAAATGAGCTTTTGCCTACGTCTCTCAGATCAATTTTCAATCCAATCAATCCAGTTTTTTGGCACAGGTTTTCTTGAGCTTTGTATAGGCTATTTATTTTGGCTTATTTCCAAGCAAAGAAATATATTTACCATATCACGGAATTCGATCTGGGCTCCAGCTTCCATTAGCTTCTCCACAACTGCCAAATGTCCTTCCAAGCATGCTCTGTGGAGAGCTGTTCGTTTATACTGTGGGAGATGTAAAGGGGAGATAGCAGGGCATATATAAATGTGCATAATCCTTTCAGAGGCATGAAGCTGGACACTAATTGATAGAAACTGGAATGCATTTTTATGAATTAGAAAATCCAAAGTTAGCTAGATTCGCAATATTAGAACAATTATCGTACAACTATGATTTGAGCTCCCTTCCTACCACACATATTTCTAAGTGCTTAAAGGCCTGTGCTGAGGGATGTGTAGTTAAAAACCTCAAAATGACCTAAATGTTGACATTTCCCTTTCTTGTATTTTGCACATCTCTTGCTCATGTATCATTTGCCATGCAGATCAGTTTTCTTCCATTCAGAACTGTTGCTAGTTTGAATATGAAAGGTACTTAGTTCTTTTTTTGTGTGTGTCTCTTTTGGAGTGGGGTACCGGGAATTGAACACAGGGGTAGTCTACCTCTGAGCTACACCTCCAGCCCTTTTTTTTTTTTTTTTTTGAAACAGGCTCACTGAATAGCTGAGGTTGGCCTCAAACCTGTGATCCTCCTGTCTCAGCCTTCAAAGTATCAGGATTATGGATATGCAAAACCACACCCAGCTTTAGTTTATATTTTGAGAGAATAGGAGGTTTCTTTTTAGTGTGATCTCCCATTTCAGTTCACAGGGGAAAGAATACCAAAAACAAAAACAAAAACAAAAAAAACAAAAAAAAAACACCAGTGATTTCTGGTAAACTGGCTTCATATGAATGAATCAAAAGACTATTAGAGCTGAAACAATTTTAGCCATCACTTAAATGCAAACGAGCTCGCTCAAAATCAAAGAGCCATGTAGTGGCGAGCGGAAAGTTGAACTCCAGGTTCCACATTCTCTGTCTAATGCTGATGTTTTTGAGTCTAATCCAAAGTGAAGCTAATCATATATTTCTCCATAAGTAACTTTTCCGCCCTGCCTTACTAAGAGTCTATCCCTGCTGAATTTGGGTGGCTGAGACAGGAAGATCGCAGGTTCAAGGACAGCCTCAGCAACGTAGGAAGACTCTCGGCACCCTAATGAGACCCTGTATCAAAATAAAAAATAAAAAGAACTGAGGGTATAGCTCAAAAGAAAAATGCCTCTGGGTTCAATCCTGAATACCAGCAGGGAAAAATTAAAAAGTCTGTCCCAAAGATTTAAGGAGCTAACGACAAACTGAAAAATCAGCCCAAATTATGTGAGTACAAAAACAAACAAATAAGCACACAAACAAAAAAGTGCAATCTATTGCATGGATCCAGAATTGTTGGGGACCTGGGAACACTGCACTCTGCTGTAGTGCTTCGGGCATATGTGGGAACAGCTGGGGAGAGGGTTTCAGGTAAAGAGACTTTGGCACCATATTCTCAAGGTTGCAGTAAAGCATAAGAGACACAAAATTAATGAGCTGGGTTTTGCAGCACTTTGTCTAAGCCTTACCTCATCACAGACATCTGGATTGTTCTTGTCTGACAGGAATTTTTCTACTACTGGCAGTTTATTCTCTAGGGCAGCCTTCAGAAACCTAGGCACATCCACAGGTTCTGTCTATAGAAAAAAATCGTATGAGAGTGACTGTGAGCATTCCAACATGCAGTCAAAGCCACCACAGATGTTCCTTCCCCTGGAGCACAACACCGGGTGTCATACTACACAACCAAGTGGTCCTTACAATGATTTCGGGTTCCGGCTCCTTCACAACTGGAACTTTTGTTTTCCTGTATTTTTTCCTTTTCTTCAGTTGAATGATTGTTTCAAGGTCTTCTAAATTTTCAAGCTTTGATCTTTGTTCTAGTTTTTTCTTTTTGAGCTAAAACAAAAAGAAAGGAAAAGATAGAAATCCATATTTTAAAAACAGTGAGTTCTACTGACATGTATTCTATTGTTCTAAACAAAATCTGCAAGGTCTGAAATAAGTATGTGAACAATCAGAGCAAAAAATATATATATTAAAAAACTTTTAAATAACTCTTTGATTTAGTGATTTTTTTATTCAAGTATTTGAAGGTCTAATTTTCAACTAATTGCCTTCACGTTGTCTTTCTTTGCCTGTAGAATCAGCCCTTGGCTAACTGGAGACACCATCTAATCTCTCTAAGTGATGATTTTGTAATTAATGTCATAAACAAGCCTCAGATTTCTGTAGAATTTTATCATGCTTGAAAATTAAAGGTTTTTGTTTTGGTTTGGTTCCAAAGAATCAAATACATACTAAGTTCTGAAATATCGGTTTCATTTCCTTTCAGGAGATCCATTCAAAGTCTCTAAAACAGACCATCCAGAGACTACAGTTAACTAATGTACATTTTATCCGTGTTAGTAAGTAATGAAAAATCACTCAGCAATACAGACTGTGTCAATGCGGATAGCAGACACAGTCTAACAATGATCCATGAACCGCAAAAACTTTGTTACTGAAAAAAAAGGTCTCCTTTATTTGGGATTAGGCAGTATATGGCTTAAGAAATTCACCAGACGTGATTATTTCTCCAAGTCTATCTTTCAATCAAAACCTCATCATAGGACATTAATTAAGTCATTGATTGAAAACACGGAGATCAGGATCTTTCCCCAAACTTGTTCCAGACATGTTACCTCTTTAAGGGCTGGTAAAGAAGCATCTTTGGGATACTTTCTTTTCTTTTCTTTTCTTTTCTCTTCTTCTTTTTTTTTTTTGGGGGGGGGCAGGTCTGGGGATGCAACCCAGGGGCATTCAACCTTCGAGCTACACCCCTGTACCCTATTTTTTATTCTTTATTTTGAAACAGGGTCTCACTAAGTAGCTGAGGCTGTCCGCAAACCAGGATCCTCTCAGGTCTCAGCCTCTGGAATGCTTGGATTACAAGCATATGCCACCATCCGGCTTGGGATACTTTCCTCTATTTTCTTTCTCTCTTCACTTCTTCCCTGACATCTCCACCCCCTACCCCAACCTCCCACTAATAGATTCCAGGAAGGAAGGGTTCTCACCTCTGCCTCTCGCTGTTTCTCAGTTCTCCACTGCTGCTCCCCCAGGCTCACATAGTGGGCTGGCAGTGTCTTCAGATCCTCTTGCTTCTCCAAAGTGACAGCAGCTTCATATTCTCCATCCCTGAAATCCTCAGGAAGGAATTCTCCTGCCTCCCCACTCCTGTTCTTCTTACCTGTGACCTGCAAGGGAAAAAGACGGCAGGGTCAGAACCAATGGTGCCCATCCTGGGGTGGTTCTCCTTGGTCCTTCCCGATGATAGCCACCCACTGCTGTGTAGTGTGCTCTCAAATCCCAGGCTGCCACGCATAGCTACCGATACCCCAGGCTTACCTTGGGAGCTTGTTCTACTTGATATATGTAAATCTACTTCTAATCCACACAAACACATTTCTCTTAGGGAATTCAGAGACCTGTCCTTTTCCTCTGCTTACTTAAAATTTCTTCATTCTAAGTAATTTTGATAATTCTTGGCCTCGAGTTGTAAAAATTTCCATCCACTTATTGCAATAAAACTTCTACCCTAAGGCATTTTGATAACTACATGTGACCCCACACTATAGTAATAAAAATCAAAGAAGATAATAAATAGAAAATATGCAGAGAATTCACTACTAGTGGCTTCATTTTTTTCCAGCTTCACTTGTTTTATCCCATAAACCATTCTTTTCCCATAATGTCACATTTTCAGAGTTCCCTTGCACTGCACCTGAAAAAAAGGGCATTTTAACTAGGCGTGGCAGCACACACCTGTAATTCCAGTATTTGGGAGGATCACAGAACTGAGGACAGCCTTAACAATGTAGCAAAATTTTAGCAACCTAGCAAGACCCTCTTTCCAAGTATATAAATAAATGGGCTAAGAGTGTAGCTTGGAGGTAGATCTCCCCTAGGTTCAATCCCAGTACCATAAAAAAAGGAAGGAAGGAAGGGAGGGAGGGAGGGAAAGAGGGAGGGAAGGAGGGAGAGAGGAAGGGAGGAAGGAAGGAAGGAAGGAAAAGGCATTTTAACTTCCAAATCAAAACCCAGATGAACCAGCTTTCGCTGTGCAAAGATAATGCGTGTTACATACCAGCTCCTCCACTTTCAGCATCTTCATGTTGGAGGTGGTGGTCTGTGTGTTTTCTTCCTGTAGGATGAACCCTGGAGTTGCCCTGCTGATGTCTCCACCCCAGGCAGCTTATATAGCCTGAGCTGGTGAGATAATCTTCCAACCTGGGAACCCAAGTAAGCCCCTGCCCCCACAGCGGCCAGCTCAGAGGCAGGTGAATTTTCATCCCAGACTCCATGTCTGGGAAGCCCAAGAGGGAGGGGGTGACAGGCTCCCCCTGCTGAATCTGTGAATCAGGAAGAAATGTGAGAGGGCCATTCCTCTGGCAGTGACCACACTGCTCAGCAATGTGAGTCATCTATTTATCGAGAAGCCCGGGGACAGCTGTCTGTTGATATTGCACCACATTGCTGCTCTTTTTCCTTCTTTGTCAGCTTTCATATGACAAACCTATCAAGAAAAACGTGGATGCCCCGCGTGTCACACTCCCAGCAATATCTTTCTGATAACCAGGCTTATCGACACTTCACTTGGGGGAAGTGTCGCTTTGGGACATCCTATTCCTGTGGGTAAACAGCCTGAGAGGAAAGGATCCGGGTCCTGATGGCACTTGTCTATATCTGTTTGGAATTCTCAGGAGTGATGTCTGGAGCTAAAACAGCCCCATGACATGCCACCTTACTTACCAACATTATGAGAAGTTAAAAGCATTCAGTAATGCACTTTTATTTTATGGTGTCACTGGCCATAATTAGCACATGACATGCATATGTGTTCTAAAACAGCATACCAACTGGAGTGTTTTTCCTTCAAAATGGACCAAAATGGTCCAGAGATAGATTATAGGAGACCAGTTAGTAGCAATAGCATGACCTTGACTTGATCATTGAGAAAATGTTCTCAAAAAACTGCAGAGGGGGAAGAAATCCAGTGTAAGAGCATATATATATATAAAAGCAAATTTAGATTTAGGTCTGGGGAGTTAGCTCAGTGGTAGGGCACTTGCCTAACATTTGTGAGGCCCTGGGTTTGATCCCCAGCACTGCCAAAAAGTGCAGATCCCCAGCCCCACTCCAGAGGATCCCAGGCCAATATAGCTGATTCTCAGACATGTATCTTTTTCAAAGCACCCCAAAATTCTGATATAGGATTTGAAACATATAGGAGAGCTTTGCTTTGAAGACTGGTTAAAAATAAAAAGACCTCTGTTTTTGGTTTTTCATCTCTGGGTGTTAAATAATGGAAAATATTGAGTTCCTTTATACTTCAGGGATAAACTGAGGTCACTATCTTCAAAGCTATTTAAAATTAATTTTTTTCTATAAAAGAAAGGAGACATCTGGGCATTGGTGGTACACACTTGTAATCCCAGCACTTGGGAGGCTGAGGCAGGAGGATCGCAGGTTTGCAGACAGCCTCAGCTACTCTGTGAGGCACTCTGCAACTCAGTGAGATCCTGTTTAAAAATAAAGAATAAAAAATAGGGTTGGGGTGGGGGGTAGAATGCCCCTGGGTTTCATCCCCAATACCACAAAAAAAAAAAAAAGAAAAGAAAAAGAAATGAGACAAGAGTAAGAGAGGAGGGAAGTACTAATTCATACTAATTCAGATGTTACATTTTGTTTTGTTTTGATTTTCGGTACTGGGGATTGAACCCAGAGATATTCTACCTCCAGACCATACACCCAGCCCTATCTTATTTTATTTTATTTTTTGAAACAGAGCCTCACTAAGTTGCTGAGGCTGGCCTTCAGTCTGTGATCCTCTTGTCTCAGCCTCCCAAGTACTGGAATTACAGGTGTGTGCCACCACACCTGGCTACATGTTGACCTTTCTGATCTCTCTCTCCTCAAACTCACCACTCAACAAACATGGCTGCCATCCTCATCTTCCCCCTTGGGATGATCAGCCAGTGGATGATGTTTCTAGAACTTGCAGAATGAGACATTGACCCTCAAAACCAAACCACTGACACAGAGGGACCCTCTCGATAACGTCTGTATTATGTGCTCTGGTCTACCGATATTCTATTCTGAAAGGGGAGCTAACTCTATGTTCTTTGATCTCTTCAAGTGAGAAGTAGCATTCATTTCTTAGACTTTTTTTTTTTTTTATTTCTAGCCTTTCCCCAACTAAGGAGAGTCCTACAAGAATTTTTTTTTTTGCAGCAGGACAATGGGTTACTTAATGGTCTCGGATATGGAATGTCTGGGTGTTCAAGCCCTCAAGGTTCGAGTAATATCAGTAGTCTCATTTTATAGAGAAGACAGGAGGACATAGCAATGATAGGTTGCTGCAGGTACACGCCTGGATGGGGGAATGCTAAGGCTGGGCTGGAGCTTTGCCCATCAGTAGCAGAAAAATCACTGAGCCCAGAGCCGATTTCCTGGATCAGTTCTTACCCAGACCCACTCAAGGCCCAACAAAACTGATAAAAAGGCGCTCAGTGTTCCAGCCACCTCAAAAAATGCAAAATGGGTAAGAAGGTTCAGCAAACCATTTCTTTCCTCTAGTCATTTAATCATCCCCACAAACCTGGATGATTCTATGCAATAGGATCTAGAAAACCTTGAAGGAAAAAAAAAGAAAGAAAAACTCTGCAGAGAGTGGTGGAATAGGGCTGAACTTTAGCAAAGGAGTGAGCTTGGATGTGTTCAGAGCCACTGAACATCCCCATCACTGTCCAGCCAACCATTCCCCAGGTCAATCCAGTTTGTCTTTATAAAATATGAGGAGATCCGCTCTTTGAAGAAAGATTCTAGACACATTTAGCTTCCTAATAACACAGAAGGCTGAATTGTATTTCAAATTATTCTTACCCATCAAAATTGAGGGCAAAACTTCTCAACTACAGAAGAGCTTTCTGTCATTTGGTTTTTATTTGATTTGTGGTACAGAGGATTGAACCTAGAGGGGTTCTACCTCTGAGCTACACCCTCAGCCCTAATTCATTTTTTTTTTTTTTTAAATTTTGAAACAGAGTCTCACCAAGTTGCTAAAGCTGGCTTTGAACTTGCGTTCCTCCTATCTCAGCCTCCCAAGTACTAGGATTACAGGCCTGAGCCACCATATGTCATTTGATTTTAAAGAGCTTCCTTCCCATGAAAGTTCACCTAGTGGGTAAATTCTCAAATGTGTATGTTTGCTTTTATTGTAGTTTCAAACTGGGCATAAACTTTTCATATCAGGATGGATTAGAAGAGCGAAGCTCCTAGCCAGATGTCCAATCATTTAACAACTGTGATGTCAATCATCTGGAACCATAAGAAGCAGGACAGTGACCCCTGCCCCTTGAGTGTCCCCTCACAGCCTACAGCCTTCATCTCTCACTCAGAATCTATGCATTTCAATAGGGGAAAGGACAAGTGACCAGAATTATAGCCCTGCTTATAGCTGTAGAAAGTAAAAGGCAGAGAGGTTAGGGCTTGAAACACAGCGGGAACCAAGATGCCACCCAGACTCCTGTGCTCAGCTCCAAGGGCAATTTTGTGTGTGTGTGTGTGTGTGTGTGTGTGTGTGTGTGTGTGTAACTTGAGACTGAACCCAGGGGTCTCCTACCTCTGAGTTACAGTCTCAGCTCTATTTTATTTTTTATCTTGAAACAAGGTCTCACTAAGTTGGGGAGGGCCTTACTAAGTAGCTGAGGCTGTCCTTGAAACTGTGATCCTCCTGTCTCAGCCTCCCAAGTATTGGGATTACAGGTGTGTACCACAATGCCCAGCTCCAAGAGCAAGTTTTGTCTTTTTGTATAATTTGAGATCTTACTGTGTATTGATTTGATACTTGATTTGTTTTTTTTCCTACCCAATAATATGTCTTGAGTATTGTCTTCTATTGATACAAACACATTTATCTCATTATTTTAAAGAACTGGATGATTTTTATGTCTGGACATAGTATTATTTAACTACTTTCCTATTTATGAACACAAGCTGTTTTTTTTTCATAATGGTCACTTTTATTTGCTATAATCGAGGACATTTTATGGCACATAAAATTTTTATTGTTATTAACACTCCTTGTCCTTAGAACACCCAACTCAACATTAAAAGGAAAAACCCCAAGGACCGCAGCCAGATCTTGACTTGGAAGACACCTTGTTCCACTGTTGTACTTATAATTGCTTATTTTGCCATTGCTCTTAATAGCCTTCCTGGGCCCAGCTGCTGCTCACCTTCCTTGGCTCAGAGAAGTGGCTGACTTAGCCTGCCGGGGAATCCAAGCATCCTCACAGCCAAGCATGGCTCGGTTACACATTCCAAAATGCCAAGGGGAGGTCATAAAAGTGCAGCAAACAGGGTTTACGGTTGTTTCCCCCGCCTGCCAATGAGGAGTGAAATCACTTGTATTTGAAAAGCAGAAAAATACTGGGGACATTGGAGCAAAACTCTGGCATCCAGCCTCATTTCCTCTCAAGTGACAGAGTCAAGACTAAAGTGCTTCTCCCCAGGACTCTGAACAGGAAGTGCACACACACTGCCCTGAGCCAACCATCCCGTGGCCTGCATTGGAGAGTTCCTTTCTGTAATATCAGGGGCCGCCTGACACTGGGGCTGGGTGAAGGTCTTGCCCCCAGAACTTGCAGCAGCTGTCTTCTTACAGTAAGTGATGTGTCTCAGCACAAAGGTATGTATAAACTCATGTCAGGCAACAGGTGCAAACAGCCACAGGGGCCTTTGGTTGTGTAAACTCAGCGAAGCCCAGCCCGCTGTCCATTTAGGCCCTTGGACAATGTCCAGCATAAAAGGTTTATTTGAAACAAGTGAAACTACATTTGAGCAACTGACTTCAGTTCACTTTCATGGGTGGCTTAACACAGGATCTGACTCCTAGAACGCACTATAGGCCCTGGACTCCAACGCTTGGGGTGGGGTGGGGGGATGCCTGTGCATAGTAAATTAGCAGAGTACCAGCAGGATTCTTAAATTCTTTTCTAGCCAAATCATTATCTAAGATTCTCCTTTTAAGGAGAAATAATTTGCATCATTTCTAATGGTAATTAGCTGCTGGTCAGAGGTAAAGATAAAGTGCTATTGGGTAGCCAGCTCTGAAAAGGGAGCAGCTCCATAGCATCTTTCAAATGCTAACCCCACAAGTGCACTCTCCCAGTTAGGGCTTGGACAGAGCTAACATTTCCTAGGTTGGCGGTGACAAAGGCTGGGTGCATCCTAGAACCGGCTGTGAAGCATTAAGGAGGAGGAAGAGATGGAGGAGAAGGAGGAGGAGGAGGAAGAGGAGGAGGAGGAGGAAGAGAAGGAGGAGGAGGAGGAAGAGGAGAAGGAGGAGGAGGAAGAGAAGGAGGAAGAGGAGGAGGAGGAAGAGGAGAAGGAGGAAGAGGAAGAGAAGGAAGAGAAGGAAGAGAAGGAGGAGGAGGAGGAGGAGGAGGAGGAGGAGGAGGAGGAGGAGGAGGAGGAAGGAAAAGGAGAAAATAAGCTCATCCCCAGGACTCATTCCAGGTCAATAGAACCCAAATTTCTGCACTAGAGATCAAGTATTGGTATTTAGAAGGAAAAAATAAATCTCAGCTCATTCTAATTTATACCCAGCATTGAGAATACCACTCCTCCAACATGTAGATTTAAATAAATATGTATACAAATACAATATACAGGTGTATATTCTTGAAGTTGAAGTAGAAAAGTCATCCATATTCTGGTCTCAGAATTTTGATTGTTGAACACTTCACTTTTAGCCAGGTGTAATGGTGCATGTCTATAATCCAGTGCTGGGAGGTAGAATGTACCTGATTTCAATCCCCAGTACAAAAAAAAAAGACAACTTCATTTTTACTGAGACTGTGGGAAATAAACACATACATAAAACATAACATCTACTCATACGCATTCAGGGTTTGGGATGTAGCTCAGTGGTAGAGCACTTGCCCAGCACGCTCCTAGCCCTAGGTTTCATCCCCAGCACCTCAAAACAAAATACACATATACAAAACAACAACAACAACAAAAGCCCCATGCTAAACATTTACTTAGCCCTGCTGTGTGTCAAACGCTTTTCTAGAGCTGAGACATCCCAGTGCTCACAAGAGACAAACACCCCTGTCCTTGTGGAGTTTACAGTTTTACTGAAGTGTTTAAGTAAGGAGAACTGCAGGTGACATAATAAGCTTCTGCCACCAGCCAAGCAGGCCTGTCTGGGGAAGGTAAGGTGGCAGGTGTGTGTGTTTGAAGGACTGGGAGGCGGGCTTGGGGAACTGGGAATTTGATCTTCTCTGTTCTTGACTTTGCCCTGTATTCCCTCTTACAATGTCAAATTCTTAGAAAAAGAGAGCTTAGAAAAGAATAATTTTTAAAGCCTTAAAGTTTTATTGAGGCCTCAAACATTACAGAACCAAAAGGTAGAAATAAGCATTCCTAACTACAACAACATTGACTCTCCAAAGCTGTAAACATAAGAACCAGTCCGTAAAGCTTTCACTAGCCCAGTGTATTTCAACTATTTTTAAGACATGTCCCCACTTGATAAACAAAATCAGCACACCGTGTGTGTGTGTGTGCGTACGTGTGTGTGTGTGTGTGTGTGTGTGTGTGTGTGTGTGTGTTACTAGGAATAGAATCCAGAGGCATTCTACCTCTGAACCATACCCTTAGCCCTTTTTATGTTCTTGTTTTGAAACAGGGTCTTGCAAGGTTGCTGGGAGTCTTGCTAAATTGCTAAGGTTGGCCTCACACCTGTGAGCCTCCCAAGTACTGGGATTATAGGTGTGTGCCACCGTGACACACCTTCTGCCAATGTGATTAAATACTTAAAGATCAACTTGGGACCCAAACCAAATCAAAGCAATGACAGCTTTGAATATGCTTTCCACATTTGCTAATGAAGCTCAAAATGAGAGATTTTGATAAGCCTTCTCCTCTGTCCTCCCCACTCTGAGAATCCTTGCCAACGCTCTCAACTGTGATAAGTGGTCAGAAAGGGCAGTCAGTGATTTCCTTTATTAAAATTCTTATTTCCCCAAGTGACAGGTTATTGTTAAGACCCCTCCACTAATTCCCATAGTCTTAGTAAGGCAGAGCCTTTGATGATCCACATTCTGAGGTTGAAATAAGTATGACAGGAATCTATTACAATTTTTTAAGGAGAGAGAGAGAGAAGAGAATCAGCTAAAATGTGAATGCATAATGACTCTCCTTCAAGTTTCTGAAAGGCAAATTTACTTCTTGAGATGAAATTTCACTGAATGGACAGTGGCTGATGGAGAGTTGGCTTTGAAGCAGATTTTTAAAAAGAAGTCCGATTGTCATAGCAACGCTCTAAAAAGGTTTTGATGCAACTTTGGAATTACTTCACACCCAATTACATAGGACATCTATTTGGGATGAGAGATAAGTGCTCCTGTGACTGCAAACATAGAAAGAAAATCCATTTAACATTTTTAGTCATTTATTATAGCAGGAGAAAATTATTTTTAAAATGCAATTTCTGACTTCAAGAAAGACTATTAAAAAAAGTGTTTTCTTATTACAGTTTGGAATTTTGTAATGAAAGAGAAAATGCTGCAGGACCACTCTCTCTCTCTCTCTCTCTCTCTCTCTCTCTCTCTCTCTCTCTCTCTCTCTCTTTTCTGTTTAAGATTATTATTTTATTTTATTTTATTTTATTTTTTTTTTTTGCAGTACTGGGGATGGAACCCAGCAGCATTGTACCTACGAGCTACACACCCCAGCCCTAATTTTTAGTCTTTTTCTTTTTTTCAATACTGGGGATGGAACGCAGGGGCATTCTACCTCAAAGCTACACCCCCAGCCCTATTTTTTTTATTCTTTATTTGGAAACAGGGTCAAAGGCCTCATTAAGTAGCTGAGGCTGTCCTTGAACTACGATTCTCCTGTCGCAGCCTCCTGAATGCATGCAAGCATGCACAACCATGCCCAGCTTAGTCTTTTAATTTTTTTTATTTTATTTTTTGTGGCACTGGTTCCTGGAAACCCTTCTACATCCGGGCTACACTCCCAGACCCATTTTTTAAATATTTTTTATTTGGAAACAGGGTCTCTTAAGCCAGCGAGGCTAGCTTTGAACCAGCGCGATACTCCTATCTCTGCCTCCCAAGTGCAGGGATTATAAGCTTGTGCCACCACGCCCGGCTAGTCTTTTTATTTTTGAAACAGGGTCTCACTGAGTTGTAAAGGGCTTCAGTAAGTAGTTGAGGAGGCTGTCTGGGAACCGCAATCCTCTGGTCTCTGCCTCTCGAGTGCCCTTGGGTTCCATCCCCAGTACAATTAATTAGTCAATCAATAGATAAATAAATAAGTAGCATCAGTATCAAAAACATTTATTGAGCACTTTTTTTTTTACAATGGCTTTTGCTACTCAAAGGGGGGGAAGGCTAAAGTGGAAATGTCTACCCCCAAAATCCTCATGAACTACTTCCACTGGCTCAAAACCCTTTTTGTAAGTAGGTATTGTCAAGCTTTACATTTTGAAGGTAAGAAGGACTTTAATATTGTCTAGTCCTGTCCACTTGTCATGGGAGGAAAGATATCTCTAGAAGAGGCTCCGAGGAGTTCCTGGGGGTTGGGGGGGTGACTCAGCACCATTAGGGTCCTTGATGTAAGTGACGGAAAAGAATCTCAGCACATGACAGTACAGGTACAGACTTTCTTTTAGGAAAGCAAAGAATACATATTAAAGGGGAATGTGGGCCAACCCCAGAGGGTGGTGTGTTTGGGGACTTCCCGGTTCTTTTACAGGAAACTTGATGAAGAGTGGAGTGGGCATGGGAAGGCAGTCACATCTGGAGGCCATCCATCCAGGGATCACCAGATGGATTATGGTGGCCTGGTCTTCTTCTGGATCCTTGTCCAGGTCTCCATTTTCTGATCAATAGATAGCACTGGAACGTCTCCTATTACAGATTCCTCAAGGTTCTGTATCTCTCTTTTAAGCTATTTATTAGGAAGATAAATTGACAGTGTACAAGGTAATTATCATGGTTCAGAGAGTCTGGGGTTAACTTTAAGATTTACAAATTTCCCAGGAAATTGGAGGTGACAGGCCTGGGAAAGAGACTGGCTTAGGGAAGGGTGATAAGTCTGGAAAAGTATACAGAATATCTCAGCTAAAATTTATTCCCTTCACCTTCCTTTGTGTCTCCTTTCTACATATTTATTTTATTTCTCTTCTACCTCACCCTCATTACATTTATTGTAGGAAGTGGCACGTGGAGAAGTTATGTACTAGCCGGGCATGGTGGCGTACAACTTGTAATCTCAGCATTCCAGAGGCTGAGACCAGAGGATGGCGGTTCGCAGACAGCCTCGGCTACTTAGTGAGGCCCACTGTAACTCAGTGAGACCCGGTTTCAAAATAAAGAATAAAAATTAGGGCAGGGGGTGTAGCTCGGAGGTCAAATGCCCCTGGGTTCCATCCCCAGACCCGCAAAAAAAAAAAAAAGAAGTTATGTACTATGTACATGTATATTATTTACTTATTGCACATGTGTTTATTTAGCCTGTTCCTCTCAGACAACCTGACATTATGCATTTCCTGAAGTGTGTCACTGAGAAAAGTACAGGGTTGCTTTTGTAAAATCTTGCCCAAAGTGTTTAACCTGAATCCAGTCAAGATGCGACAATCAGGCAAATCCAGAAGGAAGGACAGTCAACAAGACAACTAGCTTGAACTCTATGAAAGGGTCAGTGACTAGACACACACACACACACACACACACACACACACGCACGCCAAGGATGGCTCTATGTAAGAAGGAACTAGAGAACATAAACCTTGGTTGGATCCTGTAATGTAAATCACAAAAGTCATACAATACATTTTTGGAACACCTGAAGAAATCTGGATGCTATTTTAAACAGTATTATTGACTTAGTGATGGTCTTCTTATGTATGACGATGGTTTTGTGGTCATGTAGGAGAATGTTCTTATTCTTAGAAGATGGATTTTGAATTCTGAAGTATTTAGGAATGAGGTGTCCTTTCTTCCTCCTCCTCCTCCTCCTCCTCCTCCTCCTCCTCCTCCTCCTCCTCCTCCTCCTCCTCCTCCTCCTCCTCCTCCTCCTCTTCTTCTTCTTCTTCTTCTTCTTCTTCTTCTTCTTCTTCTTCTTCTTCTTCTTCTTCTTTTAGGTCTGTGGATGTAACCCAAGGGCATTTGACCTCCGAGCTATACCCCCTGCCCTATTTTTTATTCTTTATTTTGAAACCGGGTCTCAGGGTGTATTCATTCAAGTCACCCCTCCATGCCAGTCTGGTATGGAGCTGTATCTATCCTCTGTATTTCTATCTTTTTAATAAACTTCTTTAAATCTTCAAAAAAAAAAATGAAACTGGGTCTCACTGAGTTGCAGAGGGCCTCACTAAGTAGCTGAGGCTGTCCGCGAACTGCCATCCTCCAGGTCTCAGCCTCCAGAATGGGGATTAGAAGCGTGCGCCACCACGCCCGGCTGAGGTGTCCTTTCAAGTGACTCAGCAATTTAAAAAGAAGTCTGTGTTTGTGGGGAGAAAGAGAATGTACTTGACTGTAAAACACTAATAATTGGTGAGTCTAGGTGAGAAACATACAAGTGCTCATTGTACTGTTCCATCAACTTTCTGTACATTACAAAACTTAAAAATAAATTATTTTAATAAGAGCCCTAGAACATAAGGGTTGTAAAGAAGAGATGTTTGTTTCTCTCACTGGTGTACACCAAATGCTTAGAGCTGTTTGGGCACATACGTAGCAGGTACTCAGTAAATGGACGTTAGCCAGGCTTGGTGGCACACACTTGTAATTCCAATACTTGGGAGGCTGAGACAGGAGAATCACAGGTTCACAACAAGCCTCTGCAATTTATTGAAGCCCTCTGCAGCTTAGTGAGACCCTGTTTTAAAATAAAAATAAAATAAGGCTAGGGGTATAGCTCAGAGGTAAAGTGTTCCTCCATTCCATCCCCCAGTACCACAAAAATAAATTAAATAAATAAATAATAAAAATTTAAATGTGTTTAGTGGGAAACAAACACAAAGGAGGTCAGTTCCAGCCTGGGATGTGAGGGAGGAGAAGGAAGCCGGGAGTAGGCCAGGCTGGCAGCTTGGTGGCTCCTGACATCTCCATTTACAAGAGTCCCCTGGAGCCACAGGAATGCCAGAGAACAAGGCTCAGGTGCGGGGGCTCCCTCAGCTGTGCTCACTGGTACTGCTAGCTGGGCAGAATGTTGGGAAGGGGTTGGCCTGGACCAGAGTGGCTCCTGCATGACCTGCTTTCTTGCCACCTACCACGGTGGAAGTGGAAAGGGCATGGAAATGTTTCTGACGAAAGCATAAAACCGTGGACATCTATGGCACACTCAAATTCCAGGGGAGGCTCGACTCTCTGCTAACCCTCAGGGACCCTGACATCCACCACCCCCACTTTATAGTAGCGTGCAAATAGCGAAATTGAGACAATGAGGCCAGAGCTGACTTTCTTTCACCTGATCACTTTTTCCTGCCATAAAATTATATTTATTTGTTTATTTATTTATTGTACTGGGGATTGACCCCAGGGGCATCCTACCTCGAAGCTACACCCCCAGCCCTTTTTTATTTGAAACAGGGTCTTGGGAAACTGTTGAAGTTAGCCTCAAACATGCGATTCTCCCGTCTCACCCTCCCAAGTACTGGGAATACAGGTGTGTACCACCATGCTAGGCTGACATCTTGCTTTAGAAAGATGAGTTTTCCACTGGTGCCTGCTGAGCGGCGAGGCTGGCGCTGGGGCCAGTGAGGCCGGTGCTGCGGCTTGCTGCATAGCAAAGGGCCAGCAGGTCTCTGCAGTCCTGTGCTGAGGGAACTCCTGAAGCTGAACTGAAGCTGCCACTGCCTCACTCATCTCCCAGCAGATTCCCAGACCCAACTGACCTCTACTAAAAAATTGGGTGTGAGTGAATCATCTTGTCAGTCTCACTCACCTTCTGGCGCTCAGGATTTCAGCAAATGGGAATCAGTGTGCAAAATAAAAGAAGAACTTACAAGGAAGAGATAAACTGTAATTGATCAGATGTATCTATGTTCAGAGATGCACAATTCATCATTTCCAAACTATGGAACCAGTCAGGATGCCCGTCAACAGATGAGTGGATTACAAAACTATGGGATATGTACACAATGGAAATTTACTCAGCCATAAAGGAGAACAAAAATATGGCATCTACAGGGAAATGTCACAAAAAAATAAGAAATCAGATGCTTTCCCTAATATAAGGAAACTAGAGAGAAATGGGTTATAGGAGGAACTCTAGATGAAGAATGGACCCTATGGAGGAGCAATTAAGGTGACCTATCTGAAGGGATGGAAGGGAGAAGATGGAAATTCTTTGAAGCACATGATGTACTTAAACATATCAAGCCAATCACTAAATCAAGCATGGGAAGGAGGGAGGGGG